>NC_083570.1:75932877-77257877 GCF_027579695.1 Neoarius graeffei
CCCAGAACAAGAACCAGTAACCATCTCAATGGCAGACGTCCAAGAAAGAGTGTCAATGAAGAAGAGCTGGACAGCACCAGGCCCCGATATGATCCATACGTACTGGCTGAAGAAGCTAACTGCACTCCATGAACACCTAGCAGCACAGATGAACCAGCTGCTGAGGGATGGAACCCACCCAGAATGGCTAACCCAAGGCAGGACAGTCCTAATCATGAAGGACCCCCAGAAGGGACCCATCCCATCCAACTACCGGCCAATTACCTGTCTCTGCACAACATGGAAGGCCCTGTCAGGCATCATTGCGGCAAAAATGAGTAAGCATGTGGCTCAATACATGAGCGACGCACAGAAAGGAATTGGCAGTAACACCAGAGGAGCCAAGCACCAGCTACTGGTCGATAGAACAGTCGCCCGAGACTGTAAGAAGAGACAGACCAACCTGTGCACTGCCTGGATTGACTACAAGAAAGCCTACGACTCAATGCCACACACATGGATACTGGAATGTCTGGAACTGTATAAGATCAACAGGAACCTAAGGACCTTCATACAGAACTCAATGGAAATGTGGAAGACAACCCTAGAGGCCAACTCAAAACCCATTGCCCAAGTCAACATCAAGTGCGGCATATACCAAGGAGATGCGCTATCACCACTGCTGTTCTGCATAGGCCTGAACCCCCTCAGTCAGATCATCATGAAGAGCGGCTACGGATACCGATTCCGTAGTGGGGCAACAATCAGCCACCTGCTCTACATGGATGACATCAAGCTGTATGCCAGGAACGAGCGAGAAATAGACTCGCTGATCCACACCACCCGGATCTACAGCGATGACATAGGGATGTCATTAGGATTGGACAAGTGTGGCCGGATGGTCTCAAAGAGAGGCAAGATGATCCGGACTGAAGGGATTGACCTACCAGAGGGCAACATAGGTGATATCCAAGACAGCTACAAGTACCTTGGCATCCCACAGGCTAATGGAAACCATGAAGAGGCCACAAGGAAGTCAACCACAGCCAAATACCTCCAGAGAGTAAGGCAGGTCCTGAAAAGTCAGCTGAATGGTAAGAACAAGGTCCGAGCCATCAACATGTACGCACTACCAGTCATCAGATACCCCGCTGGTATCATAAACTGGCCAAAGGAGGAGATAGAAGCCACAGATATCAAGACTAGAAAGCTCCTCACCATGCATGGAGGGTTCCACCCCAAGTCCAGCACCCTGAGACTATACACTAAGCGGAAAGAGGGAGGCCAAGGGCTAGTGAGCGTCAAGACCACGGTCCAGGATGAAACATCGAAAATCCGAGAATACATCAGAAAGATGGCCCCAAAGGATGAACTGCTAAGTGAATGTCTCAGGCAGCAGAACCCTGATGAGAGTGCAGAGGAGGAGGAGGAACAGACAACCTGGAGAGACAAACCCCTACATGGCATGTACCACCGTCAGATAGAGGAAGTGGCTGATATCAAGAAATCCTACCAGTGGCTGGATAATGCAGGACTGACAGACAGCACAGAGGCACTAATCATGGCAGCACAAGAACAGGCCATAAGCACAAGAGCCATAGAGGCCAGGATCTACCAGAGTAGATCAGACCCAAGATGCAGACTGTGCAAAGAAGCCCCTGAAACAGTCCAGCACATAGTAGCAGGGTGTAAGATGCTAGCTGGATCAGCGTACATGGAGAGGCACAACCAAGTCGCTGGGATAGTATACAGGAACATCTGCAACCAGTATGGAATAGAAATACCCAAGTCCCAATGGGCCATACCACAGAAGGTGGCTGAGAACAACAGGGCCAAGATTCTGTGGGACTTCAGCTTCCAGACTGACAAACAGATCCTGGCTAACCAACCGGACATAGTGGTGGTGGACAAAGAGCAGAAGAGGGTGGTGGTGATAGATGTGGCGATCCCAGCTGACGCCAACATCAGGAACATGAGAAACTTGAGAAGTATCAAGGGTTGAAAGAGCAGCTGGAACGGATGTGGAAGGTCAAGGGTTGCGTGGTCCCCGTGGTAGTGGGGGCACTTGGGGCAGTAACCCCCAAACTGGGAGAGTGGCTCCAGCAAATCCCAGGAACAACATCTGAAGCCTCAGTCCAGAAGAGCGCAGTACTATGAACATCGAAGATACTGCGCAGAACCCTCAAACTCCCAGGCCTCTGGTAGAGGACCCGAGCTTGAGGATGACATGGATACCACCCCCCCACCGGGGGTGAGAAGGAGATTTTTTTTTTTATATATATGAGTGATTCCACGCTTATGGGTACTGAAATGGGGACATGAACTTATTCATCTAAAACCATTTCTTTTTTTACCATCAGGTCACAAAACATGTAATCTTTAATGAATGATATGTTAAAAGATAACTTTAATTTTCTGAGATGTAATAAAAACATATTTATATGCCAAAGTCAAGCCTATGAGTTCCAAAATGATGTCTGTTACATTACTTCTGTTACGATTGTCCATCTCGCGTCTGTTACAAATTAATTACAATCTAGCTATATACCATGTTAATCTTATTGAAAGAATGTGTATGTTTATTCTACTACACATGTTTATTAATTATATTTGCTAAAACATCACCTTCCTATGTTTCAAAAAGTAATTCTACATTGTTAAAATTGAGAATATATATGTCCACAACACTTCTGTTACGTTCTGACTTTGGCATATAAATATGTTTTTATTACATCTCAGAAAATTAAAGTTATCTTTTAACATATCATTCATTAAAGATGACATGTTTTGTGACCTGATGGTAAAAAAAGAAATGGAGAAATGGTTTTAGGTGAATTTTTAAAAATAAGTTCATGTCCCCATTTCAGTACCCATAAGCGTGGAATCACTCTCATATATATATATATATATATATATATATATATATATATATACACACACACACATACACACTATATTATATATATATATATATATAACGCTGATAACGCGCACCAAGGGATTCGCAAACATCACGAAACAGGTCATTAGGAATATCGCGACATTGTCTTTCAATTTCCAATTTCAATGCATCAATTGTTCTTGGTTTGGTGCGATAATTTCCTGCCATGCTGTGATTAATTAATTACACCTGCAACACAAAAAAGGCAGCATGTTAGGGACAGTTAAAGTGTGAGTACATTTTTTTGAGACACCCTGTATGTGTATATATATATGTATATATATATATATATATATATATATATATATATATATATATATATATATATATGTGTGTGTGTGTGTGCGCGCGAGATATATACACACACACACACACATATACATATGTTTATGTTATGTTTTTATGTTAACCTGTGTTTGTGTCTTCCCCCGTGACCACACCCTTTAAAAGGAGAGCAGAGCAGAGAAAGGGAGCTCTCTCCCCAACCAGAACACTTGTGTGTGTGTGGCTGGGAATTTGAGAAAGGCTGATAAGCCAAAATAGAGTTTGTTGAGAACTCAGTTCTGGCCTGCCGTGCTTCTGTGCTCCACCCACCTGGTCAAATACCACAAAATAAATAAATAAATAATTACACACACACACACACACACACACACTACAAACAGAAACAGTTCAGGTTAGGTTTAACCATGCAGATGAAAAGACACTCACTGGAGCATCAGGTTTTCCAGGGACCGAGATGGCTGGATGAAGAGGCCGTCCAGAGGCAGGAGCTGGTGGAGGAACATGAGGGGAAGAAGGAGAAGATGGAGGAGGTGCAGATACTGGAGCTGCTCGTTGGCCTGCATCTCCTTTCTTCAAGAGGTTTAGGGCATCTCTGCACACAGGAGAACAAGCACATGACCAAGAGTTTGAAAGGCAGAAGGACTGTTCTGCTATAGACTTTTATTTATTTTTTTCACACACTTTAAAATAAAATAAAAGGCATAACGGGTCAGTGATTTTTTTTTCCAACAGGGTTACGAATCCGTTGAAGATTTTCATCTATACAGCGATCAATTCCATAAAAAGGTTTTAAAACTTTTTACTGCACAAAATTCTTGGACATACCCAAGCTTTCAACTCCTTCAGGAGCTTTCATCAGGGATGGGAAGCGATGTCATTCCTTCGAACATGCAGTGTGCATGCCCGATAAAATATTGTCTTTTGGATAAAATATTCTCCAAATTTAATTTGGATAACGTCAAGATATTAGATCAAGATTTAGATTGGTTTAGATGGGGTGTGAAGGAGGCCATTCAGATTAGGACTCACAGACCCTCCCTAAACAAAGACAGGGGGAGGTATCAACTACCAAAAGTTTGAGACAATAATTTTATTGGGCATGCGCACTGCATGCTCGAAGAAATGATGTCACTTCCCATCCCTGATGAAGGCTCCTGAAGGAGTTGAAACTTGGATATGTCCAAGAATTTTTATGGGTTAAGATTCATTAATAGCAAACATTCTGCAACACTGAATATCAATACAGTTCCTCATTTACAGGCACTTTTAATAAACTAATTATTACTTTGTGATTTTGGCAGCAGTAAAATGCAATCGAACTTGTAATCATAGAAAGCATAACAACACAGACATCTGCATCATCCAGTCTTATTTCTTAGCAGTGAACTATGAGAACAACAATCATACTTCTCTGTTTGCAGCAACTTAATTTTTTTGCATGCTTGTGTTTCTTTTTTTTTTCCTTTCATACTGATGATATCTACAGCCAAAGAAAGAACCAATGAGACCAAGGGATCATTTATAAAATCTTTGTCAACGTGATGCTGGGCCAAGTAAACACATCTACAATAATAATATAGTTACGTTACTGGCATTTAGCAGACACTCTTATCCAGAGCAATGTACAACATACCCTGAGCAGCCTGGGGAGCAGCTGGGGTTTAGGTACTTTGCTCAAGGGCACTTCACCCATTCCTGCTGGTCCAGGGAATTGAACTGGCTACCTTTTAGTCCCAAAGCTGCTTCTCTAACCACTAGGCCATGGCTTATATAGTTATTGCATATGTAGTTATTTACAGGCCTTCCATAAACTGATCATGAAATAGTTTTCTAGACACGTTCGACACAGGAAAATCATCTTAGTCAGAGGAAATAACTTCAAGTATGAGGAGTTTCCATCACCCACCATCACACCTCCACATACCATAATTCAACACCGTGCAAGCACTCAAAATCAACAGAAGTCAACACATTCTGATCAAGAAAATGAGCACTTTAGTAGTGCCATTCCTATAATCTGAGAATTTACAGTACTTATATTTTCCAAATATTATCTGTGGCACTCAAAAGTAACTGACTGTCAGGGAACTATTAGAAATGTGTGAAAACATGTCCATGTATGGAAGGTCAAAACAAAGAGTATAATACAAATGTAATGTAAAAAACAAACAAACAAACAAACAAACATGAATATCTTAAATAAAGCCTTTGGTTTATAAGTTAATCTAAGATTAAATGAAATGCTAATGTAATTTTTTTTTTACATTATTATCCTTATATAAACAGGAGTCTGTGAATTCTGTGAAGTCTTAGCTGTTAGCTGAGCAATGAATTATTTCAGTGGTTTCCTCCACACATCCACCCACACAAGCACCCCCCACACACACACGCACGTACACTTCCCCAATTTGTGCTCAAACAAACATCAGGTCACAACGTATATTAAATATCAGCATCCTGTCAAGCATCTATTAAATACTGTACACAAATTAAAACACATCACTGCACTTTTTAATTGTCAAACTTCATTGCTCAGAAGGTATTAATGAATTTTCTATAACAGCGGCTCTGACACTAGTTCTAGCTGTAATTCATATAACAGGTTTATATTAATACTGTTGATCTGTTGTTTCTGTCATAACAGCTCATTCACAGGGACATGCATGCTGGACACTTTACATAATCTAAGCTTAATAATAAACAGATTTTAAAAATGTTTGTGGCAATGGGGGCCGTGGCCAAGCAGCAGTTTGTGAATGGAGGGCGGGGTCGGGGAAGGCAAGTGTCTAAGGCCCTGTCCACACGGCAACGGATTCAGGTGAATCTGATAAAATTTATTGTTTCGGCCTGGCGTCCACACGGCACCGGCGTTTTGGGTGCCCCAAAATGAAATCTTTTGAGAATGGGTTCCAGAGTGAAAAAATCTGGCAACGGAGCCGTTGCGAAGTCTTCTGGATGAGTAGAATGGATTTGTTTATGATGACGTCACAACCACATGACTAGAACAAGCAGCACTCTCGCACGCATCATTCATAACAACAGAAATTGAAATTGTATACACATTAACCTGACTGACCTGCCAGACAGACAGTTTACACCTGCTTTGATGAACAGAAAGTACAGCCTTCCACACAAAGCAACAGTTACCTGACTATAATGGAGGCAGAGGGGAAAAGGGTCAGAAGACCCTTCAACAGACTGTTTTGTATGAACCACTGCATTGCATTCACTTTTGTATACAGCTTTTCTTTTAAATAAACAAGTAACTGAACCATTTCTTGAATTTCTTTTTTTATTGGATAAGACTGCTTTTCAAAATGTTCACACACAATAAGAAAATTAAGTTATATAAAACTATGCACACTAATAAAACTAATTTGTACACACAGAAGGCATGATTTCCTCACGTAGTCGCAGCCATCTTCTTCTTCTTGTTGTGTGTTTGTTCCTGTGAGTGCTTCACGCCGGATAGAAGAAAGGGTTTATGCGTGTAACAGACGTTGCGTTGTGTTGTTCACCAGTCTTTTTATTCTGAAGAAATGAGACACAAATACACTGCTGAGGACGGGTTGCAAATGTCCAGTGGCATTGGTGCTTACATTTCCAAAACGAACTGAAAGAGGCCAGCGCCTTGTTCCCATAACTACCTGCGCTCTTAAAAGGGCCAGCGCAGAATTTCCTCACCACTACACACAATGGCAAGTGGAAAAAAATAAACCCGTTACATGCGCATGCATCCTACTACTTCTTCTATTGTTCTGGTGTCTCCAATGGGACCGTCTTACAGCGCACATAGAGGTGTGGCATGTGTATTGCATTGTTTTCAGCAAGCGTTGCGTTGCCATATGGACCTGATATTTTACTGATCCGTTGCCCATGTGGACGCACTATTTTTTCTACCCGCTAAAAAAAAAAAAATCTCGTTGCCGTTGTTGTATGGATGTAGCCCAAGTCTTTACACCTGGTGTCAATTAATGTGGGTGGGTGTGTTTGTTGCAGGGATCGAGCATAAAAAGAAAGGGAGAGCAGAGAAAAGCTGACTCCCGACTAGAACGTGTGTGTGCGCGCGCGTGCGTGTGTGTGTGTGTGTGTGTGAGAGTGAGAGAGAGAGAGAGAATACCACGAGTGAAGCTTTACGATCAGCTCTTTTCCCTTTGAGATGCTTGTTCCTGTCCCCTTCAGCTTTTTGCAAGCCGTTTCTCACACAAGCCCTCCAAGACTCCCGTGAGGCCGTGATGTTCCCCCAGGTGTTAGGGTTGATACCTGCCAATTTCAGGTCCCTTTTGCACACATTCTTGAAGCGGAGGTGAGGTCTTCCCACAGGACGAGTCCCTTCGCGCAATTCCCCATACAAGATATCCTTGGGAATGCACAGAGTCCATACGGTGCACATGTCCTAGCCACCTGAAACGCTTTTGGATCAGCAGAGTGTGGATGCTTGGAATGCCAGCACGTTCAAGGACCTCCGTGTTGGTAAGTCTGTCCCGCCAAGAGATGTTTTGATGTGCCTGAGGCAGTGGAGATGGAAGCTGTTAAGCCATTTTTCTCGTCTGGCATATGGTGTCCAAGACTCTCTGCCATACAGTAGAGTGGAAAGCACACAGGCTTGGTATACGCAGTTTGGTGTTAAAAGATAACTGGCGGTTGGACCAAACTCTCTTGTTCAGTCTTGCCATGACACCTGCAGCTTTACAGATTCTTGCACCGACTTCGGCATCCAAGGTGAGGGAATCAGTGATCGTTGCACCCAGATACGTAAAGCTCTCGATTGCCTCTACGTAGTGGTCATCAATGACCATGGCTGGAGGGGAGTCAGCACCCTGCACAAGAATGTTAGTCTTCTTAATGCTAATCATTAGCCCGACCTCTTTACAGGCGTAGGAGAAGCGATCCACCAATTGTTGGAGGCCAGCCTCAGTGTGAGACAACAGTGCTGCGTTGCCAGCAAACAGCAGCTCATGAATGAGGACCTCCTTAACTTTAGTCTTAGTGCAGAGCCTGGCAAGATTAAAGAGCTTACCGTCTGTTCTTGTGCGGTGATAGATGCCCTTGTCACAGTCATCAAATGCGAAATCGAGGAGCATGGAGAAGAATATCCCGAAGAGAGTTGGCACCAGAACGCAGCCCTGCTTTACTCCGCTGCTCACTGGGAATGAAATCAGAAGTTGTTCCACTGAAGTGGACTGTGCTTCGCATGCCATCGTGGAAAGACGTAACCATGTTTTAAAAGTTTCGGGGGACAGCCGATTTTCCTGAGGATTGCGAAAACGCCACTTCTACTGACTAGATCAAAGGCTTCGTAAGGTCGATGAAGGCGATATAGAGAGACTGTTGCTATTCCCAGCTCTTCTCCTGAAGCTGGCGGAGTGAGATGATCATATCCACTGTAGATCTACCACCTCTAAATCCGCACTGTGACTCTGGATAGACATGCATAGCAAGAGGTTGCAGGTGTCCCAAGATGACACGAACAAAAACTTTCCCTATGATGACAAGGAGCGAAATTCCACGGAAGTGGTTGCAGTCACCACGGTCACCTTTGTTCTTGCAGAGGGTGACAAGAAGTGAATCACGCATGTCTTGTGGGATGCAGCCCTCCTCCCAGCAGAGACAAAGCAGCTCGTAGAGGTATGGCAATCGGGTCGGCATACCAGACTTCAGGACTTCAGGTGGAATGCCATCGTTCCCTGCGGCCTTCCCACTAGTGAGATGGTCGATAGCTTTACTGAGCTCATCCATAGTTGGTCAAGTTCCTCCATGACGGTGAAGTTTGGTAGGGAAGATAGGGCAGTATCAGTGACCATGTTATGTGTGCTGTACAGCTCGAGGTAGTGCTCAACCCAACACTGAAGTTGCTTGTGTGGGTCTGTGATAATATTCCCTGCTTTAGACTTGAGGGGAGAGGGAGCGGTTTTAGTAGGCATAGGACTTATCGCTGCTTTGATGCCCTCATACATTCCCCTTGCATTCCTGTTTGTAGCTGCTGTCTCAATTTTACAATTTTAATTGAGGGGAGAGGGAGCGGTTTTAGTAGGCATGCACCGCCAACTAAACGTAGCATAACTTAGTGTGCTACGTTGCCTGAGCAAGGTTATGGAAATCTTGGGCTGCCCACACATCAAGATTCCCCTTTCGGGGTTCCTGATGTAATCCAAAGGAAAGGGTGAGCCAATACAGTTTGGTACCAGCTCGGCTGCAGGAGGTGTCAGAAGGAGATGCAGTACATCGTCCAACCGCCTGAGGGGCTCCAGTCCGGAATTTTTCCAAGTATGAGTAAAAGATGGTGACGGATAACAGTGAATAATAATGAATAATGCCCCATGTTAAATCAATAATGCCGTTACTGATTATGATGACGCCATGGCCTAATGGTTAGAGAAGCAGCTTTGAGACCAAAAGGTTGCCAGTTTGAAGTGCCCTTGAGCAAGGCACCTAACCCCCAACTGCTCCCCAGGCTGCTCAGGGTATGTTGTACTTTGCTCTAAATAAAAGCGTCTGCTAAATGCCTGCAATGTAGTCAAAGTCTTTGTCACATGCACACTCAAGCACAGTGAAATTTGTCCTCTGCATTTGACCCATCTCACGCATGTGAGCAATAAGCGTGCACACACCCCCAGAACAATGGGCAGCTATGCTACACCACCTAAGGAGCAGTTGGGGGTTAGGTGCCTTGCTCAAGGGCACTTCAGCCAAGGCTGCCCCATGTTAACCTAACCGCATGTCTTTGAACTGTGGGGGAAACTGGAGCACCTGGAGGAAACCCGTGCACACACGCTGAGAACATGCAAACTCCACACAGAAAGGCCCCTGGGCTTGAACCCAGAACCTTGTTGCTGTGAGGCGACAGTACTAACCACTACACCACCGTGCCGCCCGTAACGTAATGTCATGTAATAGAACGATGGGGTTAAAAGCATGTTTATCTAAGAGCATGCTCACATCTCAAGCCATGGTTTTCCCCCCCAACATTCTTTTGTCTGTATGGTATCCAAATAAAGATTGCCAATAAATAGGTTTATAATGTAAACAGGCAAATCTGTAAACACCTAACAGTTAGGCCAGACTTTGATTTGGGGTGCCATGATCATGTAATTTGTGAGCCTGATTCATCTTTAACTTTTATAGCCTGCATTATGAGTTTTTCTAGGATGACCGTGATGACTGATGATTCCACAACCATCCATGGCTGGGAGCCCAAGAGGCCAAAATTGGCCATGGTCTCAGGGAGGGAGAGGTGGCATACTCGTCTCCCCCCTATCCATCACAGTGACACTAGCCAATCGTAGGCATCTGTGAGCTCATGCACACAGAGGTGGGAGGACAGCGCTTTCCTCAGTGTGTGTCACATCTCCCTTAACTTTGCATAAGCTGTAGCTCAAAAGGATGCAGTTGGCTCACTTGAAATGCATTGGAAGAAGCTGTGTCTCATGTGATAGGGGAGAGCTGTCTGGTGGGTAGGACTTGGCCATGATTAAATTAGGGAGAAAATTGGAGAAAATTAAAAAAAAAAAAGGTATGCTTGTTGCAGAATATTTTTACAAGAACACTGAAGTAACTGATTATTTTTCCCCTATTGCAATCGATAAGTCTTAAATCAGAAAGAAAGAGTCCTACTGCAAGAATTCACTGTTCATTCTTACCAAAAGATCACTTCTTTTTTTTTTTTTAGAAATATGTTTATTGGTTTTCACTTTAGAAAAAACACACAACCAAACATAACACACAACCACAACAACAACAACACGGCTCAGCTACATGCACAAAACAATAATTATTACAAAAACATAGTTATGACAGTTACACAGCATCAAGCAATTTCCTATTACCTTTCAAAAAATCCTTGTAACATAATATCAGACACATCCGGGTCTAAAAAATTCAGATATGGTTCCCAAACCTTAAAGAACTGGTTTGACTTTGAGTGTATTACACATGTAAGATATTCTAAAGGTACCATGCCAAACAATACATCATGCCAACCCTTAATAGTAGGCACCTTATCACTGATCCATTGCAATAGAATATTTTTTCTAGCTGCATATGTTAGAATACAGTAAAGTCTCTGATTCCTTGACATCACAAATCTGCCTGGAAGACCCATAATAAGAGACATAGGTTCCATTTCTACCCTCACACCCAGTATCTTTTCCATTTCCGTTACAACATCTGACCAATAGCTCTGCAGTTTATGACATGACCATAGGCAATGAGTTAAAGTACCAATCTCTGTTTTACATTTAAGGCACATTGGTGACAAAGTGTGATTAAACATATGTCTGCGGTTAGGAGATATGTGCATTCTATGTAAAATCTTGAACTGTATTGATTTAGCCCGGTTACAAACTGAAATTGCTTTAGCATAGGTCCACATATCATGCCATTCATTATCTCTTATTGTAACAGAGAGCTCAGTCTCCCATTTTTCTCTAAGCTCCTGTAGGCCTACAGCTGGTAGTGTGCGCAGAGCTCCATAAAGTCGTCTAATAGACATCCTCCCATATGTTCCAAACAGCACTCTCTCCAGGGGAGATGTTTCACAGTTATCAGTGAGAGTTGTACTTTGTAATATATAGTGTCTTATCTGTAAATAACGGAAAAAATGCTGTCTGGGAATATTGTATTTCTCAACCAGTTGACTAAATGTCATTATCGTCTTATTAGAGAATAGATCATTTAACATATATATGCCATAGCCACTCCAAAGCTTAAAGCCAGCATCCATCAATCCTGGTTGGAAATCAGGATTGTTCAAGATGGGGGTGTAAATTGATGTTAGTTTTGACCTTCCTTCAAGCCTGCGGGCTAGTCGCCATGCCTTAATTGTATTGAGGGTGATAATATTATCACAGAGTGATTTAATTGTTTTAAAGTTTTTGATGAACAACAAGTCCCTTAATGGGTATTTAGATAGAGAAGTTTCCACATCTAACCAGACAGACCCGTTGTCGACAAAGAACCAGTCATAAATATATCGCATATGGGCACATATTTGATATTTTCTAAAGTTTGGTAAATCTAGCCCACCTTCAGAATGCGGCATCTGCAAGGTAGTCATCTTTAGTTTGGGTTTGCGTTTGCTCCAAATGAATGCACTGAGCCAGCCATTTAACTTTTTCACAACTGCATTTGAAAACAAAATTGGAATCATTTGGATAGGATACAGTAATCTAGGCAAAGTATTCATTTTGATCATAGCAATGCGTCCTAGCCAGGAGATTGGTAATGAACTCCAACGCTCCAGATCTTGTCTCACCTTCTCAAATAGTGGGACAAAGTTGGCTTTGTACATTTGTTGAAATTCAGGGGTTATGAATATACCTAGATATGTAAAGCCCCCTGGGGACCACTTGAAGGGGAAAGAAGGCAGCACATTAGGAACTGACTTAAGACTCCCAAGTGGCATGGCTTCTGATTTTGTCAGATTAATCTTATATCCAGAAATGTCTAAACAGTAAAATAAATAAGACCATTCAACTCGGTCAAACGCTTTCTCTGCATCCAGAGAAAGCACCAAACCATCAATCTGCCATCTTTTAAAAACTTGAATGATATTCAGAAGACGCCTGACATTGTTAGAAGAGTTTCGTCCCTTAATAAATCCGGTTTGATCCTCCTTTATGATCTTTGGTAGTAAACCCTCAAGGCGTGTGGCCAGAACTTTTGCCAAAATCTTTCTGTCAACATTTAGAAGGGATATGGGCCTATAGGAGCCACATGCCTCTGGACATTTCCCTTTTTTAAGAATGAGAGATATATTTGCCTCTCTTAATGTCTGGGGCAATTCGTTTTTTGAGAATGCATCATTAAACATGCTAACCAATGGATCCACTAATAAGCCAGAGAATTCTTTATAGAATTCAACACAGAACCCATCAGGTCCTGGGGCTTTCCCATTCTGTAGTACTTTTATAGCATTAATCACCTCTTCTCTGGAAACAGGGGAGTTAAGAATAAGCTTATCCTCTGGTGATACAGTGGGCATTTCCAATGGAGCAAAAAAATTATCCATCAATACAGATACACCACATGGTTGCTCTGAAGTGTAAAGATTATGGTAAAATATCTTAAAAGTGTCATTAATAAGCTTATTCTCATATATGAGATTGCCCTGTGCATCAACAAGGGCTGCAATGGTTTGTGACTCCGCTCTTTTCTTGGTGAGATAAGCCAGATACTTTCCAGGTTTGTCCCCATGTTCATACATCCTTTGTCTAATAAATCGAATTTTGATCTCATCTTGTGTTAGAAGATTATCTAAGGTTATTTTTATTGCATTTATTTCTGCCATAATAGCAGGGGATGGGGATGCTACATAAGCCTCTTCTTTAGTTTTGAGTTCCACCATTAACTTATTTTGCTTCTCCCTTTTTTGTTTTCTTTTATTGGCTGAAAAAGCAATAATTAACCCTCTAGCAAACACTTTAGTAGTTTCCCAAAGTAAAGCTGAGTCATCTGTGGACTGGGAATTAGTAGTCAAAAAATACCTAAATTCCATAGTGAAGTAATCAAGAAATGTTTGATCCTTCAAAATAGATGTATTCAATCTCCAGCATCTCACCCTACTATTCACTCCTTTAATGGAGAGATCCAAAACCACTTTAGCATGATCAGAAATCAAGATGCTGCCAATAGAGCAGGACAGAGCTCTGTGCAAAGAGAGCCTTGATAGAAAAAAGTAATCAATTCTAGTATGACAGCCATGGGGAGCAGAAAAAAAAGTATATGCTTTATCAGTAGTATGAAGAGCTCTCCAAACATCTACATATCCAAGTTCCTCACAAATTGCACTGAGAGCTTTAGTTTGTGGTGAGAGAGGCATAGCTTTAGGGGGGAGCCTGTCCATCATTGGGTTTAATAAACAATTAAAATCCCCACCTACAATGGCAATATCTGACTGAACAGCAGAAAAATCCAAAAACACTTTTGTTATGAAGTCTGAAGAGTGAGCAGGAGGATAGTATACATTCAAAATAGAGATGGTCACGCCCTGTATAACACCCTTAACAATAACATATCGGCCACTTTTATCTTTAACACAATCCAGTACTGAAAATTGTAAGTTCTTCTTTACCAATATAGCTACCCCTCTACTCCTTGAAGTGAATGAAGAGAAGAAAACTTGTGCAAAACCTCCCCGCTCCAGTTTTAAATGTTCTTCATCATTTAAATGCGTTTCTTGTAAGAGAGCAATATCAATATTACCTCTTTTCAAAAAGGTCAAAATTTTTCTTCTTTTAACAGGATTATGAACCCCTTTTATGTTCCATGTACAGAGGTGCAATTTATTATTTGACATATTGTCTGACTTTAACCATAAGTTTACACAAATAATAACCTATACTGAGCATGTGTCATAAAACGTTTAAAAAAAAAAAAAAACATAATGCATTCACTGAGCCAAAAGAAAAACACTGCTGATAGTGTAACAAAGAACTATCATACAAAGAAAAACAAGTCCAACTTAAAAGTTCACGGGGGGTATCCCTGCTACCTAACCTGCAGGGAACTCCAAACGTCATCCTCGGCCAGCTTAAATAGCTTGCCATCCAATCCTCATCTCTCACCATAAGTAAAGCCACTATTGAGGTGCTTTTAGCCTACACAACAACAAAAGAACCCTCAATAAGAATAGTAAAAAAAAAAAAAAAAAAACACCCAAGAAGAAGAAAAAGAAAAAAAAAATTTCAGCACACTCACTGTGGCTAGACAAATAAAATATACGAGTTTTCGTTAACGTTAAGCAGGGAGGTACTACTTACAAATTTACCAGGCTAATTAGTGTCCACTTTATCATCCTCAGACTCATTGCTCTGGCTCGACCTAACGTTACCTCTGCGTCCCTCCTCCAGCGACTGTACAAATAATGCGGCATCTTTAGGAGAGCTGAATCTCGTCTGTTTTCCGTCCAATGTCACCCTCAAAGTAGCCGGATAGAGCAACGCATATGCCACGTTAAGTTTCTTCAGTCGTGTCTTCGTATCATCAAATGCCCTGCGCCTCCGTACCACTTCAGCCGAGAAGTCGTTGAAAAAGGAGATCTTGGGCTCCCTGGATGTAGAGCCATCTTGATCACGGGACCCTAGCCGTCTTGCCGCCTCCATTACTCGCTGTTTGTCTCGAAAGTTGTGGAACTTCAAAATCAGTGGCCTTGGACGCTGATTCGGGCCGGGTTTTGGTGCCATGGATCTGTGAGCTCGGTCAAGCTTTACGCGGTTGCCTTTCGTCGTCATTTGGAGGTGTTCGGGAATCCATGTTTCTAAAAATTTCACTGGATCTTTCCCTTCTGAATCCTCCGGTAAGCCAACGACACGCACATTACACCTGCGACCCCGATTATCCAAGTCATCGACATGTTCAAGCATATCACGAACCTGCTTTTCAAGTGATGCTATCCTAGCTTCTGAGGCTGTGGCCGCTTCCTCAGCATCGAGGATTCGTTTTTCAGCCTCCTCGATGCGTGTGGCAACAGCCTGAATTTGTGAGGTCTGTTCTTTAATGGCATCTAGTATGGTGGAGATTTTCGTGTCGATAGCTTTCGTGAGATTATCTGATAAATTATCCAAAGCCTGGACAATGCTAGGTTCCATAGCGCTTGCCCTCGTTTGCTCACCTCTCAGGCTAGATTTCGCAGGAGTATTCTTCGTTTTTTTCATCAATTTTTTGTCCATAGTCGATTTTTGTCCAAAATAAGTGTCTAGGTTCATATTAGGGTACCTCCCTCGCAGTTGTTTCGTATGTCTTTTATACAAACACGTATTTATATAAAAAAAAATAAAGATAGCCACTGGAGCTGCCGAACAGTGCTGCTCACTCTACGACGCCATCTTGTTCCCCCCCAAAAGATCACTTCTAACATACATCTGACAACACTCAATACCCAAGCTGGGTCCTCAGGCTAACATTTTTGCAATCTCTACAAAGTTAATTAAACCGTCTTTTCACCTAAGGGAAGATTTCCAGAAGATACTACTTCTGAAATACAACATGCTATCCATGGGATTTTCATAGCTTAGAGAACAATCACATATCTGTTTAAAAAAAAATCTAACTGAAAATAATCCTGCACTTAATGACATATCTGCACTGAATGGGAGAACAGCATGCAAGTCACCTGCATAGTGTGAAAGAGAAAGGTGTGACAGGAAGAGGCAGTGGGAATGGGGTTGCCCAGGGATCAGTGAACACATGGTTTTAGAAGGCTGTGATGGACAGGAATCATGTGCTGCTCCCTCTTACCTCTCTTATTATAGTCCAATGCACGGTGAACTTTACTCTCTCTACACACATTAGGCCTTTCAGTGTCAGCCAGCTGGCCTCACTATCTCAATTCTCACTCTCTCACACACACACACACACACACACACACACACACACACACAATATAATTGTTCATTGTTTGGAGATGGTGGGAATCCCACAGCTGACAGAGGGAGCAATCAGAAAGTACACATTCAAAAACATGTGCATGCACAGTAACACTAACACTCCGTGAGCAGTCTTTTCTAAATGAAGTCAAACAAATATAATCTAAAATATAGGAAAATTCCTGAATAAGACTCAAAGCAAGTGACAAAAAGCCTGAAAATTAGCCGCTTAATCTTAATGACTAAATATAAAAAGAGAATGTATAATCATGTAATGCGAGTTCCTGTGCACCACACCTAATGGCTCTTTCAGGACACAAGCCATTCGTGCACCCACATAGACATGCTCGAGCATGATCAGTACCTAATAAGTGACCTGGAATTGTGTGAGAAAGCTCTGATGCTACACCCACACAGCTCCCTTGGAAGCTCAATAACAATCATAAAGGAATGATGTGAATACATTCAGAGCAGCATGGTAGCACTGCTGTCTCACAGCTCCAGAGTCTCTCGTTTGACCCTGAGCTTGGGTTTCTGTCTGTGTGGAGTGTCACATGTTCCCCTTTTGTCTGAATGAACACTTGGTAGTCATACTGTTAAAAATTTATCTCTTAAATACACTAGTTATGCTTGATTTCTCTCATTCACCTTTTTGTTCAAGTGTTTCATCTTCATTGACCATAGAGTTGTGAATAGGCACTTTCAAACTCGAGGAACTTCATCATAGTTCTTAGACCTGTTGGAGGACGGTCCCCCTTTTTTGTGTGTCTGCAACACAGAAACTGAGAACGATCATAGTTCTCAGAACTCTTTGAACACAAGACAATACAGCACCAGCAACCACAGTTTTCAACAAGGGGCTCTGAAAGCACAATATCCCCCGCTGATGACTATGCCATAACTCTGGTAAAATGCGACTGAATTGAACGAAATTGCAATGTGTGTATTACCAACATATAACAAAGAATCCGGTCAGGTTTCATGAAATTCCTCCAAAAATTGAGAGGGGAGTTGATTTCAGAAGGTGAGTACCCTTTCCGTGAGGGAGGGATGGACAGATGTCGCCATGACAATCATCCTTCGAGCCTTTCGGCCAGTGGGGGATAAAAACCGGTGTAAAATGTGTGTCATGTCAACAGCAGCTGTTTACAAAAATATTATAAAAAATGGACAGACAGCAAAGTCCAGAATTTATTGAGCATATATGTGACTGAGGAAATACAACCCCAATTCCAAAAAAGTTGGGACACTGTGTAAACTGTAAATAAAAACAAGTGTGATAATTTGCAAATCATGGAAACACTATATTTCTTTGAAAATAGTACAAAGACAGCAGATCACATGCTGAAACTGAGAAATTGCATTGTTTTTTGAAAAATGTGTGCTCGTTTTGAATTTGATGTCAGCAACACGTTTCAAAAAAGTTGGGACAGGGGCATGTCTACCACTGTGTTGCATCACCTCTACTTTTAACAACACTCTGTAAACGTTTGGGAACTGAGGAGAGCAATTGCTGTAGTTTTGAAAGAGAAATGTCCCATTTTTGCACGATACACAATTTCAGTTGCTCAACAGTTCAGGTATCCTTTGTCATATTTTGAGCTTCATAATGTGCCAAATGTTTTAAATGGGAGACAGGTCTGGATTGCAGGCAGGCTAGTTTAGCACCCGGACTCTTTTACTACAGAACCATGCAGTTTTAACGTGTGCAGAAAGCGGTTTGGCATTGTCTTACTGAAAGAAGGAAGGCCTTCCCTGAAAAATATTTTGTCTGGATGGCAGCATGTTGCTCTGAAACATGTATATAGCATTCATGATGCCTTCCAAGATGTGCAAGCTACCCAATGTCACGTGCATTAATGCACCCTCATACAATCACAGACGCTTTTGAACTGTGCACTGATGACAAGCCGGACGGTCCCTCTCCTTTTTAGCCTGGAGGACATGATGTCCAAGATTTCTAAAGAGAATTTCAGATTTCGATTAGGCAGACCTTGGGACAATTTTCCACTTCACCATAGTCCATCATAAAAGACCTCGGGCCCAGAGAAGGTGGCAGTGTTTCTGGATATTGTTTATATCTAGTTTTAACTTGCATTTGTGGATGCAGTAATGAACTGCTTTCACAGATGATGGTTTTCTGAAGTGTTTCTGAGCCCATACAGTGATTTCCACTACAGACACGTGTCTGCTTTTAATGCAGTCACCTAAGGGCCTGAAGATCACAGGCATCCATTGTCAGTTTTCAGCCTTGTCTCTTGCATACAGAGATTTCTCCAGATTCTCTGAATCTTTTAAGGATATTATTGTGCCAGCGGGGGCGTGGCCAAGCAGCAGTCTGTGAATGGAGGGCGGGGTCAGGGAAGGTAAGTGGCTAGGTCATTACACCTGATGTCAATTTGTGTGTGTGTGTGTGTGTGTGTGTGTGTGTGTGTGTGTGTGTGTGTGTGTGTGTTGTTGCAGGGATGGAGTATAAAGGGAGGGGGAGAGGAGAGACGATTGATTCACTCCCCGACCACAACACGTGTGTGTGTGTGTGTGTGTGTGTGTGTGTGTGTGTGTGTGAGTGTGAGTGAATGAACGAGTGAAAGAAAGAAAGAAAGAAAGAAAGCTGAAAAGCTCAATAAAGTGAGTGTGTATGAACACGAACTCTCGCCTGCCGTGCTTCTGTGCTCCACCCACATCGGGGATTACAACAGTGGTGCTGAAACCCGGGACACACAGAAGGGAACCGCCCCATGTAGTTCTCCCCGTTCAAAGAGCTCATCCTTGCCCTCGCTACCGCCCAGCAGAACCAGCATCAAGAGCTGATCACCCTCCAGAAGGAGCAGCAGCAGCGCTTCGAAGCCTTGATGCTGGCCCAGCAGGAAGATCGCCAGGCGTTCCGGCACCGGCTCACGTCAGCAGGGCCGCCGGCCACCGCTGCTGCCACGGTGGCCGGCGGCCCTGCTGACGAAGATGGGACCGCAGGACAATCCGGAAGCGTTCCTCGCTCTCTTTGAGCAGGCAGCCGAGGCGTGGGGGTGGCCGCTGGAGCAGCGTGTGGCGCGCCTCCTCCCGCTCCTAACTGGAGAGGCACAGCTCGCAGCGCAGCAGCTCCCTGCTGACAGCCGGCTGGTCTATGCAGACCTGAGGAAAGCCATCCTGCAGTGGTTCAGCCGCTCCCTGGAGCAACACCGTCAGCGCTTCCAGACGCTGACACTGGAGGAGGTCGGCCGGCCATTTGCATTCGGCCAGCAACCCTGGGACGCCTGCCGGCGGTGGCTGAGGGCAGAAGACCGCAACGCCGAGGAGATCATCGATCTGGTGGCACTGGAGCAGTTTATCTCTCAACTTCTGGAAGGAACGGCGGAATGGGTCCAGTGTCACCGCCCGGCGTCACTGGAACGAGCCATCAAGCTGGCGGAGGACCATCTGGAGGCAGCTCTGACGTTAGGCAGACGAGGTGTCTTCCCTCGCGTCTCTTCTCTCTCTCTCTCTCTCTCTCTTTCCTGTCTCTGGTCCCCCTCTTTACCAGGTTCCCCTGCCACGGAGGCGGCGGCTGTGTTGTCTCCCCCTCAGGTGAGTGACACCCATAACACCTGTGCAGAGGGAAAGCCTGGGCCGGTGTGCTGGCGCAGCGGGGAATCGGAGCATATCCAGAATCAGAGCCCCGCAAGGGAGGTGGGGGCTGTCATCCGGATCCCCGACACGCCAGAAACCGCCCCCGATCGGGCCGGAATGTATCGCGTACCGGTGAGTATTCAAGGGGATACATATCACGCTTTGGTGGATTCCTGTTGGAATCAGACCTCAATTCACCAACGCCTGGTGCAAGGTGAGGCATTGGGGGGAGCACAAGCGGTGAAAGTGTTGTGTGTGCATGGGGATGTTCACCATTACCCTCTAGTGTCTGTCCATATTCTATTCCGGGGCCAAACGCATAAAATGAAGGCGGCAGTTAATCCTTGTCTTACCCACTCGTTGATCTTGGGTACTGATTGGCTGGGATTTAAAGAATTAATGGAGTATTTAACACGTAGTGGGTCCTGCCCTAGTAGGTCACGGGAAGATCCTGGTGTGGCATTGGCTGGAGAAGCTGTCACAGAGCCGTCTACGTCAACACTGCATCAGAGTGAGGAGCACCCCGCTCCTCCTCCCTCTTTCGGGGAGTCCCTTGGGGATTTCCTGTTAGAGCAGTCGCGAGACGAGACTCTGCGGCATGCGTTTGACCAAGTGAGAGTAATCGATGGTCAAACTCTTCAGCCAAGCGCGGCACCAACCTTCCCCTATTTTGCCATTATTAAAGATCGATTGTACTGAGTGACACAGGACACTCAAACTAAGGAACGAGTAACCCAGTTGTTAATCCCAAAGAGCCGTAGGGAACTCGTATACCATGCGGCTCACTTTAATCCCACGGCTGGACACTTGGGGCAAGACAAAACACTAGCCCGAATAATGGCCCGGTTCTATTGGCCAGGGATTCACGGGGATGTCCGTCGGTGGTGCGCGGCGTACCGTGAATGCCAATTAGTAAATCCCGTGGCCACTCCAAAAGCGCCGTTGCGCCCTCTTCCTCTAATCGAGACCCCGTTTGAGCGAATTGGGATGGATCTCATCGGGCCATTAGATCGGTCAGCACGGGGATATCGCTTTATTTTAGTTCTAGTGGACTATGCAACGTTATATCCGGAGGCAGTGCCTCTCCGCAATATCTCAGCTTGCAGTATTGCGGAAGCCCTCTTCCGCGTTATCTCCCGGGTCGGGATTCCGAAAGAAATCCTGACAGACCAAGGCACCTCGTTTATGTCACGCACACTGCGCGAGCTGTATGGGTTACTGGGGATTAAGTCCATCCGTACCAGCGTATATCACCCACAAACGGATGGATTAGTAGAGCGATTCAACCAGACACTCAAAAACATAATCCGGAAATTCGTTAGTGAAGAGGCACGTAATTGGGATAAGTGGCTCGAACCCCTGTTGTTCACAGTATGAGAGGTCCCGCAAGCCTCCACAGGGTTTTCTCCCTTTGAATTATTATATGGGCGTAAGCCATGTGGCATTCTGGATGTGCTGCGGGAAAATTGGGAGGAGGGACCTTCACAGAGTAAAAATGAAATCCAGTACATTCTTGACCTGCATGCAAAACTCCACACCCTCACGCAATTAACCCAGGAGAATTTACGGCAGGCACAAGGACGTCAAAGCCGGCTGTATGACAGGGGCACGCGCCTTAGAGAATTCACGCCGGGAGAAAAAGTACTCGTATTATTGCCCACGTCAAGTTCTAAATTAGTCGCCAAGTGGCAAGGGCCCTTCGAGGTCACACGGCGAGTCGGGGACGTCAACTATGAGGTAAAGCGAATGGATGGGGCGGGGCACTGCAAGTCTACCACCTCAACCTTTTAAAACGCTGGAATGAGGGGGTCCCCATGGCGTTGGCGTCGGTAGTCCCAGAGAAGGCGGAGCTGGGGCCGGAGGTAAAAAAGATAACATCTCGAACCACTCCGGTCCCTTGTGGAGACCACCTCTCACCGACCCAACTCACGGAGGTAGCCAAGTTGCAGAAGGAATTTTCCGACGTGTTCTCGCCCCTTCCGGGTCGTACCCATCTCATAGAACACCACATCGAAACGCCCCCGGGGGCGGTAGTGTGTAGCCGCCCTTACCGCTTGCCCGAACACAAGGAAAAGGTGGTTCGGGACGAACTCAAGGCC
Source organism: Neoarius graeffei (assembly GCF_027579695.1). NCBI lineage: Eukaryota > Metazoa > Chordata > Actinopteri > Siluriformes > Ariidae > Neoarius > Neoarius graeffei. Next base: position 75,955,149 of record NC_083570.1, read on the forward strand.
ATGCTCGAAATGGGCATAATCAAGGAGTCCCACAGTGACTGGAGCAGCCCAGTGGTCCTGGTTCCCAAGACTGATGGGTCGGTCCGGTTCTGTGTGGACTATAGAAAGGTCAACGCGGTGTCTAAATTTGATGCGTACCCAATGCCTCGCATTGATGAGTTGCTTGATCGGTTAGGCACTGCTTGCTTTTATTCAACACTGGATCTAACCAAGGGATATTGGCAGATCCCCTTAACTCCTCTATCCTGAGAGAAAACAGCCTTTTCCACACCGTTTGGTTTACACCAATTTGTCACGCTCCCCTTTGGGTTATTTGGGGTGCCCGCTACATTCCAGCGGCTTATGGACAGGGTCCTCCGCCCTCATGCTGCCTACGCGGCCGCCTATCTAGATGACATAATAATCTACAGTCATGATTGGCCGCGACACTTGGAACACCTGAGGGCTGTTCTAAAGTCGCTGAGGCGAGCGGGCCTCACAGCTAACCCGAAAAAGTGCGCGATTGGGCGGGTGGAAGTACGATATTTGGGGTTCCACTTGGGTCATGGGCAGGTGCATCCCAAATTAACAAGACTGCAGTGATTGCGGCCTGCCCGAGGCCCAAGACCAAAAAGGAGGTGAGGCGGTTCTTGGGGCTGGCTGGCTATTATCGTAGGTTTATACCTAACTATTCGGACGTCACCAGCCCACTAGCCGACCTCACTAAAAAGGGGGCTCCAGATCCGGTCCAGTGGACGGAGCAATGCCAACAGGCCTTCTCTGAGGTAAAAGCTGCACTGTGTGGGGGGCCACTTTTACACTCCCCTGACTTCTCTCTCCCCTTTATTTTGCAGACTGATGCATCGGACAGGGGGCTGGGGGCCGTTTTGTCCCAGGAGGTGGAGGGTGAGGAGCGCCCGGTGCTGTACATCAGCCGAAAGCTGTCGATGCGCGAAAGCAAGTACAGCACAATTGAAAAGGAGTGTCTCACCATCAAGTGGGCAGTCCTCGCCCTCCGATACTACCTGCTGGGGCGCCCTTTCACTCTCTGTTCGGACCACGCACCCCTCCAGTGGCTCCACCGCATGAAGGATGCCAATGCGCGGATCACCCGTTGGTATCTCGCTCTCCAGCCATTTAAGTTCGAGGTGATCCACAGGCCGGGGGCACAGATGGTGGTGGCAGACTTCCTGTCCTGTCGGGGGGGGGGAGTCAGCTTCAGGCCGGACAGCTCCCCGGCCTGAGTCGGGCAGTGGGGATATGTGGCAGCGGGGGCGTGGCCAAGCAGCAGTCTGTGAATGGCAGGCGGGGTCGGGGAAGGTAAGTGGCTAGGTCATTACACCTGATGTCAATTTGTGTGTGCGCGCGCATGTGTTTGTTGCAGGGATGGAGTATAAAGGGAGGGGGAGAGAAGATTGATTCGCTCCCCAACCACAACACGCGTGTGTGAGTGAGTGAGTGAATGAACGAGTGAAAGAAAGAAAGCTGAAAAACTCAATAAAGTGTGTATGAACACGAACTCTCACCTGCCGTGCTTCTGTGCTCCACCCACATCGGGGATTACGACAATTATGTACCATAGATGATGTGATCCCCAAATTCTTTGCAATTTTACATTGAGGAACGTTATTCTTAAATGGTTGTACTGTTTGCCCAAGCAGTCTTTTACAGAGCGGTGAACCCCTCCCCATCTTTACTTCTGAGAGACTCCGCCTCTCTGGGATGCTCTTTTTATACCCAATCATTTTACTGATCTGTTGCCAATTAACCAAATTACTTTTTTTTTTTTAGCATTACACAACTTTTTCAGTTTGTTGTTGTCCCTGTCCCAAGTTTTCTGAAACATGTTGCTGACATCAAATTCAAAATGAGCATATATTTTTCAAAAAACAATAAAATTTCTCAGTTTTAACATTTGATATGTTGTCTTTGTACTATTTTCAATGCAATATAGGGTTTCCATGATTTGCAAATTATCGCATTCTGATTTTACTGATGTTTTACAGAATGTCCCAACTTTTTTGGAATCGGGGTTGTATAAAAAGCTTCACCAGCATTTCCTGTTCACGTCACGTTAGCCAGCCAGCTTATGTCAATTTACTGTTCCTACTGGTGGTGCGAATGCGAACAAACAGAAAAAAGCCCTTGAAAGTACATACTTCTCAGAGGAGTTCCTCAGTGGGTTAAATAAGTCCCTGGAACTGTTTGACTGAAAGTGCTTATTGAGCACTTTGTGAAAATTAATTTGTTGAACAACTGATGTATTTGCCCTTGTGGATGAGCTGCCACTGTTGTAAAAGTCTGCAGTTAGGGTAAATGCGAATATTAATAAGTCGTGGTGTTTGGGAACTTACCTTCTACTTGGTTTTTCCTGCCAATTAGTTTTTGTTACTAAGCAGGTTTTTAACTTTATTATTTGTTTAGTGCTTAACCAACAATCTACTGTAAACTTTTAAAAAGGCATTGGAATTCCCTTTTTAAATACCCATTTTAAAATCCCACTAAATGTTAGGTCACTGCATTATGTCCATGTAACAACAGGGATGTGATTTGGGGCTGGTGAAATTATCTGAAAATTTTAGCCGGGGGTCTGGGGGCCGCAGGCCCCCAGCTGGTCCAGGGCAGTGCCCTGGTGGGGGGACAAGGGAGGGCGAAGCCCCCCGAAGCTCCTGGGTTCTGGGGTTTTCTGACTTAAAAATTGTACTAAAATGGCAAGCAAACACACAAGAAAAAAACTTGTCATGATTAACAAATTCAAGCCAATTTAATGGTCAACACGCAACTCTGAGCCCCTATAGTAAATTCAATGATTCTTAACTGACAAAAAGCCAAAACATGAAACCTAAAAATGTCATTCTAAATTAAATCATCTGCATTAGAATAAATAGGAAATTGCATAAGGAAAAACAAAATTTATACTTTCAATTACTGTAGAAGTTGAACATACCTAAATGTGCCTTTTCAAACAAACATGATGCAACATAAGAATTCATCCACCATTATTTATTAAACTCTATTGCTCCTGGTAGTCTCCCGGTTTGCTTCTTATGTATGGCAACTTCTAATATTTGATTAAGTTACTGCACACCCCGTTTAGACAGGGTAACAGGATTGACACAAAAAAATTAGTCATGCATAGACTACTTACCAAAACTGAAATTTTTAAGTAAATATTCTCAGATTCAGTTCATTCTGCCATCCATATAAAAGGTGAGAATATGTAGATCCTTGGCAACAAATAATTTCAATAATAGCTTTTGGGAGCATTTATTTTTGTTATGTGATTAATCACGGTAACAGAACTGACAAACCTCTGGGACAGGTACAAAAATTAACAAAAAAATCGAAAAATATCTTTTCTTAATGGCATTTTCAATTTGTGACATCATATGTCCATTGTGGTTTCCACAGTCTTGTCGTTGAACATGAAAAAAGTTTCAATTCCACCTTTGTCTAACATTAAGAATCATATCTGAAAAAAAAAAAGTCTCTTTTCAGTGGAACAGCCATTTTTGCTCATTTTCGACCCTAAAATTTGCTATAAAATGCACATTTATGAACCAAAGTAGTCAAATTTTGAAATGCAAGGTAGAACTGATCATGTTTTATCATACGAGACCATAAAATTTTTTTTAGAAATCTCAAAATGTAAACAAAACACATCCGGACAAAAAAAATACGTTTTCTGTGAAATTGACTCATATACAGAACTGTACAGTGTTCACTCACTTGAGGATTTTTATATGCAAGAATAAAAATCACTTTTTCACTAAACAACATTCACAAAAAATGTGTTTGCAATTAATTGGGATCCACTGTTTTTATCATTTCAACCGCGCATCAGACCCTCGGCCAATTGAAAATGTCTTTCATGCACTTTTCTCCCTCATGAGAAAGTTGGCAAGTATGTATTATTTGCACTAACATTTTAATATTGAATAAACAAATCAAAATTGTGTATAATTACCTTACATCCACGCTGTGGGAAAAGTTTTGAGCGAAAATTAAAACTAACTTCGAGTGAAAAAGGTGAAATAATCTGTGATGAAGTTGGCAGAGACTCTGAGGTAAAGTGAGAGGAGGCGGGAGGTGGGAGGGGTCAAGCATCACTGCCGCCTCACAGACTCACTTTCCCGGGGTTAAACTCCCACCACTCCCCCGCTCTCTACACCACTCCCCCTCTCTCGAGCTTTTGTTTTGTTTTCACTGAGTAACCATTTTGATTTGTAAACTAGAGCCGTGATTTAAACTGCTGTTTCTTCGGATGTAACTAAAACAAACTGAAATAAAAACCGCCCCTTCTTTTTTCCTCAGAAGGTTTAGCCTCCGATGCTAACCTTATCGCCACAGCTTTCATAGCGTGCGCATGCGCATCCAGAAAGCAACAGATGGCGCGAGGCCCCGTTGCCACGGCAACCTTCGTCACTCCGTCGCACGTGCAGTGACACCATCACCACTCACAGGCTTATTATGGGGAAAGAAATGAGCTGGGTTGTTTTTTCTTCTTCCCCATGTTTATTTACTTTAAAAACACACACCAAACTGATGATCAGGTGCATCTTTACGCTCGATCACGGAGGCTGCCATCTTTCAACTCTTTGTTTGAAGCGAGCTTACGTACAGCTATCTAACGAGCGCGTTCATTGGTTGTTACAGAGCGATGGGCCAATCACGTACCTCGTTTCATCTCAATGACGGAATTACTGAAAGTCGGAACGAATAGGATATGAATGTGGATTTTTGAGCGAAAAATCGGAATTTTTTTTTTTTGAGGTGAAAAAAGCGGAATTCCGCGAATTCGCGGAAAAATCACATCCCTGTAACAAGCCTACCAGTATGTATTTCAGAAAAATACTCATGTGTGTCATACCCTGCTCACACTTCTGCAATTTTGTGCAAGACTTATTTTATACCATGCTTCATGATTTGTGGAAAATCCCACAGATTTGCAGTGAACTACTGTGGACAAGTACTTTATATATGATTTAGTTCGCTCAACAGAAAACATCCAACAAACAATACTATCAGCTTCTACACAAACTGGTACAAATGCAGAATACTGCGGTTTATTTTTCCATGTAAGGAAAACAAAATGATTGCATGTTGAAACGCAATTAATTTTTGGTTGCAAAGATGACTGCACTCAATGCCCCCTCATCTTTCTTTCAGAAGATTATGCAATCATGGGTGACCTCATCCAAACACACTGTGCCATGTTGGCATGCCAAGTTGCAGACTTGGAGCCACAGGCGGGCTTTTTGCCACAAATATCATTACATGAATGTGCACAGTACAGTGGAAGAGCTTATTTAGCCTTGAATAGTGGGGTCATAACAATAAAAGGTGGAAAAATAATTTCGACAATAAGCAGCGATTGCATAGCTACATGCAGATGCAGAGATATGATCTCTCTTCAAATGATGAGGAACAGGGCTATAGTCTTAAATTAACTGATTGAGCAGGAGTGTAGTTTTTTTCTATACAAAGGGCAGAGAAGAAAAAAAAAAATTTGGTTCAATCGATTGGGCCTTGAGATTTCGTATGAAGGAGGGAACATGGATCACACACCAGGCTTGAGTAACTATAATAATCTTCAAAACTAGGATGGATCAGGCAAATTTTCAATTTACACCAATGTCATAAGTAATAACACAAAAATAATGACTCCATAGTGGGCATAGCAAGTCCAGTAATGTTCTCTGTATACACAAAATATTTGCACAGCCTTATTTGACAAAAATCTCATTAAGTTGCTCTAAACAGCAGTAAGCACTTATATGACACAAATGTCAGCAAGCAGTAAATTATGATCATGAGCACACCAAAAAAAAAAAAAAAGTGTGGGGAATTCTGATTTCACAAAAGGCTACTCTCTCAGCATGTGGTTTTTACACTTTTCTGTTTGCAATAAGCTACTTCTCCAAAACAGACTTCATGGTATACAGTGTTTTCCAAGGTTGCCTAGCTTCTTTTGTACTTGATCACACACACAGGCCATTGTTTCTGTACAAAAGCAGGGAGACGGGGTTGCTATGGTAACCCACGCTGCTAATGAGGATGCTGGTCAATGTAGCAGGCATTCTTTCTTGCCTCCAGTAGCAAAGAGAGTGCATTAGAAATGTGCAGAGATCCCAAGGCACACATCATTATTTTGTTTTCTTTTTTTTTTTTTACTTCAGATATTCTGCTACTTCAAACAACCGCCTTTGAGACAAAGCCTACTACAACAGGATTAATACAGACCCCAGGATTAACACACAAACCCCACCTGTGTGCAAGCATGCGTGTGTTTTCACACTCACTCTTTAGTGATGAGCCCTCGTGGTCCAGTGGCTGTAGCCAAGTGAGGATCCAAACCATGTGTGTCTAAAATGTGTCTGGCAGCAGGACTCAACCGCAACCTGAGAAGAAAAACAAATGTGCACACACCCACACACACAAAACCAAATTAACACACTGATCAGAGATGGGAAAAGCAAACTGATCTGGATTATGATGATAAATGTAGGTGCCATCATACATCATAGGGAGCTGCAATGGTTATTGGCTTGTTCACCTGGAAATTTTATTAGGAATACTTGGGTCGTAAAGCTATATTATTAGTGCATTAGTGTATTAGTGTTTCATCTCTGAAAGTCATTATACATCATAGATAATTCTCTGTTTAGTTTAGTGTAACCATGTAGCACTCACAGCTGACAGAATTTAGAAATATAAAGCCAAAATAATTTATTGCACCAGTCATACATCAATCTTACTTTTCATCCTTTGCAATAAATAAATAAATAAATGAAAATAATGCATCCATTGAACACTATTACACAAGCAAGCACCTAATAGAGGAACATTTCTGAGGAAGTGTCCTTGTTTCTGGTTCCAGCCCGATGACACACCCATTGAACCTGCCACAAAACCAGAGTGCAGCTGTCTGTGTGAGAAATGATACTCCTTTATCCCCAGCGAAACTGTCATTCTCTTCTCATTACAATCCTCAGTGAAATACTCCTCAGTCACTCCACATGACAGGAACTGTTTCAGCGAGGACATAACAGGTAGCAGTAAAGCAGTAATGCTAGGCTTCACCTGGGACTATATCTATCTCAGATTGGCATATTTAAGCTGTTTGCCTCCTCAACTGGGAAAAAAAATGAAACAGGATGACTGTGAAACTTTCCACAGAGGTGCTTCTATAACCTATCTATTTGAATTTGCGATCTTCTGATATGATGAAAATTATGTTGTTACGCCAGTCTGGAGCCATCAAAGAATAAATAATTTAAAAAAAGGAAGAAAAAACCCCAAACAAACATGATTGGGTCCCCATTTCTTTTTGCAGCAATGCAAAAAATAAGTGGATATAGAAAAATACTGTAATGATAGGCAAATATCACATGAAATTTCAAAGGTGTAACAAGTATATTTTTTGGCATCAGTTCTGAATTAAGGGTCCTGGGATTATTACCATAGTGCAACCCAATGAATTCCACAGACAGAGGATTTGCTACACATGACCTGTTTGCAGAACAAAATCAAAATGAAGGAGTGTTACAATACATTTTTTTTGTCCTGCATTATAGGCTATTATTTCGCAATAGCAGCCCAATTACTATGCACTACACTTTATATCAGAAGATCTAAATTTCAATATGATGTATTTTATGCCCAGGCCACACTAGAGGATAATTAGACAATTATGAGGCTGATCTACTCTCTTTAACTACTGCGAAAGATATCCTTGTTTCAGATTCGTCTACAACAATAATCTTCATAGTGGTGAAGATAATGTGATATGGGGTTTTGAAAATCCAATCACAACTCCTCTGATCTAATCACAGTCCATTCATAGCTTCCATAATGTTAAACATGATCAATATTATGGGGAATGTTGGCCGTTTCGTGTGAAAACCTAGACTTCATGTGATGACAGAGACCCAAACCAATATGAGCTGAGCTGAATTGTTCTGATTCATGATAAAAATGTGGATTATTTTCTACTTGACAAATCTTGTAGCATGGAACAGTTTGGTGACTGACGGAATGTAAATCTCTCATATCCAACATTCATGAGGTGTGCAGAAATATTCTACTATGACCCAGGCATTAAAGGGCAGCATTGTCATTTTTACTTACAGTCCAACAGCAGGTGCAGCTCCAGGTGCTAGCGAGGGCGGCGTAGCTGAAGGTGGGTGAGGAGCTGGAGCAGGCTGGGAGGAGACAAGAGGAGGGATTTCCACTTGTTTCCAGTCTTCCCCTTCTTCAACCATCAAAGCAATAAGAGTCCCTAAACGCACATTTTTACTCCCTTCCTCCATCTGGGATAGAGATACATACACATACATAATACGTATCACATTTTATATATATATATATATATATATATATATATATATATATATATATATATATATATGTGGGTGACATATTTGGCCAAAAAAAAAATATATTTTTAAATCTCAAATTTAAGTCATGGAATTCATTGGATTATATTCTACCAACTCTTATATTTCCAAATACATATGTGGTCTTGCAGATTTTGTCCTGAAATGTACATTTATTCACTAGTTTATGGACTTGGTGATTAAAATTGTCATATGGTGTGACATGAACGTTATTGTGCATTAAATTAAAAAAGGGTATAATGTGATATTGTAAGTCAATTTATCCTGATTCTTTGTCATTACTATATAAAAGTATATCATTTCTTATGTGCAAATATGTTACAATTTGATTGTTTTATTTTATCAACACCCATAGAAAGACGATTACTCGTAATCTTTCAATATACTTCAAATTAATTTGGGTATACCTTGTTATAAAAGTACCAAAATGCTTGTAACCTTTGCTGGCACTATTCCCCATCTGTCACACTGATGAATTTATGATTAATAACCAAAAAGCCTTTTTTTTTTTTCAAAATTCTGAACGTCACCCCAAATGACATGGCGTCACGCCATATGCATTTACTTTGCATTCAAGAGTGAGTGAGTGAATCTGCATGAGTGAGTGAGTGAGTGAGTGAGTGTGTGCGCGCGCGTGCGTGCCTACTCATGCAAGCGTGTGTATGTTTATCTGTAGAGCTTTCTTTGAGCCGAGTTTTTCCAAGTATAATGTGCTTTTCAACTTGGTCTCAACATAACTGCACATTGTACAACTGGCATAGGCTACTTGATGCAGCCCCCTGCATCACTAAGTTGCTCGTCTCTTCCTCAGGACCTCCTCTCTGCTTACAGAATCTGCATTTAATCTCTCCCTGCATTTCCTTGTTCTTTCTTTACTCGCCATCTACTGAAATCTGCCTCAAACTGAAAATAAATAAATGGAAACATTTAAGTGGCAAAATACTGTAGTTTAACATGTATTCTGCTTCAAAATAGGATCTTATGGAAGTAGAGATTCACCAAACTGAGTTGGTGTATAAATATTAAATTTGTGAATAATATAGTATCAAAATGTGTTAAAAGGACAAAATATTCAACAAACTTAACTGTTAGTTATAAAATATGTATCTAAGAGCATTATTTATGTATTTAAATGCAGTTCATATCATATATAGTGTGACAAAATAATCATATGGTGTGACAAGAAAACCCTGTCACAGCTTATGATGTTGTGTCACACCATATGAGGTTTCATGTACTTAGCATGATATTACGCAATGTGCCTTTATGCTAACATGCTAAAACCATGCTAACTACAATATGACAATATAGTTTTAAAGATAATATTGACTGAAAAGTAATTTCATTTTGGCATTTTTGTGTAAAATGAGTCACACCAAAAGACAGTGCAAAAAGGAACTGAAGCAGGAGTGCCGGATATACTTGATTTTTTTGAAAACATGGAGAGAGAACTCGCCTTCTAACTTTCAGTGTCCTTCTGAGGTGTTGTTCTTCCTCCTGAAAGAAGGAGGACCCCCACTTCCCAAAGGTCTCCAAACAATTGCCCGTTTAAAAAAAGGAATATGGCGGCACACCATTTGGGACAAAATGTTTTAGTTAAGGGTGGCTTCAAAATATTGTGTGTGAACTTTTAGCCAAGTAGTCTCACAAGTAGACATCTGAGCTATCAATATATGATTGAATAAACAGAAAATGAATTCTTTTTTTTTTGTTTTTATTCAAAATCAAACTTTGTGAAATGTGCTTGGGACAGTCATGCCATATGAGTTTTTTCTGGTTTGGTTGAAAATTGTGAAAAAATGGAAACTTAAATCACATGAATGCTCTGTATGTTCATATAAAACAGCACTTTCTGAACAATATCACCACAGTTTTTGATATATTTTTCTATAATTTACTTATCTTTGACACACTGGACCATGTCATGTCAACCACCCATATATACACACACACACACACACACACACACACACACACGTCGACTTACGGCTGCGTTTGGTTACGACTGACCAGTCGTAAACCGATCTGGTCGTAGGTTGGCCTATGTTAAATGAACACAAGTATATTGTGATGTGTAATAATATTGTAATCATCTTAAAGTCTTATTTTATCAACATTTTCTTATTTCATTACCTTGGCTCATTATTTGGTTTAAGTCAAACACTGCATACTACACTGCGTGCAATACAATTCGTTTAATATGTGCAAAACAAAAAATACAAAATACAGGTGTGAAAAATAGAAAACATTTTAGTTTGAAACATACCAAAATACAAATGTAAAACATAGCAAAATACAAAAAAAACCCCCCACAACTTAGTGACCGCTGGCATGACTGGTGCTTGGCTGTGGGTCGTCTACATCATCATTAGCTGTTGCAGCGCTAGGGCTGGCTGGAGGATTTACTCTTTTCATAAACATGGTAAGCCTCGTCTGAATTGTTTGTTTCTTTTTCTCCTCATAAATTTCACGATATGGACGAAGCGCGTCATGTACCATCCGTTCAAACCTTGCAAATCGTTCTATGTTTGGGTCCATTGCTTCAAACGGACACGGGAGAAGTTTACTGTACCGGGATACTGCTCACACTGAGCAGCGTGCGTGGCGAGAGGCTGGATGCTGGGCGATGCCGAGAGCTGGGGCGGAAACTGTCATACGCTCAGCTAGCTCAGCTGGGAAACACTCGCCAGTCGTAACCAGACGGTCGTAAAGTTGATCGGTCATAAGTTGCATAGGTCATAAGTCGATGTACCTAGGCCAATGTATGAGAAATTATTAACTCAGGAATGTATTAAAGAACATATCCAGATCAACAGGATAATTTTAACTACTCAGTGAAAGTCCACTGTTAATGCCATTAAAAATAGGGACATGCTCATTTGGAAACAAATGAATATTTATGCAAGTGTAAATACATCCCTCACCTGACAAGTCATATGATAACCCTCACCCTCCCCAGTAAATTGCATCGTAGCACACTGCCTATAATCTCCATTCCCACCATACAGTAATCTTGGAAAACAAAATGTAGTTGGTGCACACAAATAAATTATGCCCAAACTGATCTGTGGATAGATTTCCTTTGAGTTCAGGTTAATTGTTTTATACAAACCAAGATTTTCAATACAAAAATCTTTTGCATAGATCTGGAAATGAGAACAATACAGGAAGCTAGCTGTCAAGGAGTTATGAGATCATGCAAAGAAATATGTTCAATTTGACCAAATGGAAACACTTCTGACCAAGTAAATGTGTGTGTATGTATGTATGTATGTATGTGTGTATATATATATATATATATATATATATATATATATATATATATATATATATATATATGTGTGTGTGTATTTATATATATATATATATATATATATATATATATATATATATATATATATAAAATTTATTACATACACACACATTCAAAAGTTTGGGGTCACTTTGAAATGTCCTTATTTTTGAAAGAAAAGCACTGTTCTTTTCAATGAAGATCACTTTAAACTAATCAGAAATCCACTCTATACATTGCTAATGTGCTAAATGACTATTCTAGCTGCAAATGTCTGGTTTTTGGTGCAATATCTCCATAGGTGTATAGAGGCCCATTTCCAGCAACTATCACGCCAGTGTTCTAATGGTACAATGTGTTTGCTCATTGCCTCAGAAGGCTAATGGATGATTAGAAAACCCTTGTACAATCATGTTAGCACCGCTGAAAACAGTTGAGCTCTTTAGAGAAGCTATAAAACTGACCTTCCTTTGAGCAGATTGAGTTTCTGGAGCATCATATTTGTGGGGTCGATTAAATGCTCAAAATGGCCAGAAAAATGGCTTGACTATATTTTCTATTCATTTTACAACTTATGGTGGGAAATAAAAGTGTGACTTTTCATGGAAAACACAAAATTGTCTGGGTGACCCCAAACTTTTGAACGGTAGTGTGTGTATATATATATATACACACACACACACACACATATACACATACACACACACATATACACATACATACACACACACACTCAGGGTGCGATTTGTCAAAAAACCAGAAGGGGGGATGTTTTTTTTTTTTTAATCATGAAACGTCACAAAATTAAGGTAACAATAGGCTAACAGCTCAATAACATCCGATGATATCAAATGAATAACACTAAATGAAAACGAACACTAAATCAGAGATAGTAAATTCATCTTCCTATCTCTCTGACTAAATACACGAACACTAACACACAACAAAGTTCGCATTGCTTGTCGCGTTGCTGTGATGTTTCTCTCCCTCCGGATTAAATGGACAGTGACTCGAAAATCACTAAAATACATACTAAATACTAAATGAACAGTTTGCTCTGATGGCGCAGTTCATGTGGCCTTTTCTGCTTTCCCGTCGGTGCGCTATCCGCCGCGTTTCGCCCTTCTTTAATCCACATTTCTGCGAATTTCTCAGCAGGGAAGGAACACACGTCTGGCCCACTGACAGCGAGGAAAAGAAGGCTGTCAGTGTGGATACACATTCATTCTGTTGCGCTCATCAGTAAGGATGTGATTCATGGCGCTAAATCCACGTTCACACTCTGGATATTGTTATTATCTACAATGTATCTATTTGCTGGGGACGTTCGTGAACATCAAAGCTGCCACTTCGGGTCATTTTGAAAGCGAGTGCAGTGTAGACCATAGAAAACTGTGTCACAACATGCCTGTCATGTCAACTTTTTTTTTGGTTGGTTTGTTTTATTGACAGGGTTTTGTCCCCGAGGATTTTTTTTTCAGCAGAGATAAAAACCGGGGGGGGGGGGGGGGGGGGGGGGGGGGGGATGATCCCCACCATCCCCCCCAGCAAATCACACCCAGTATATATATATATATATATATATATATAAAATAAAGTGTGTGTGTATATATATGTGCGTGTATTATGTGTGCGCGCGCACGCCACAATCCAGAGAGAAGATGCATTACCAAGGTTGATATTTTTCATTTTGCAAAGATATTGCTCTCAGACTTTTTTGCTTAATTGTAAAAACCTTGTCTATATGTTATTTCAGACACACCCTGTATATAAATCAGGATTAATATAATTCAATGATCATGAGCCAATATAACAGGCAGGCTCTAGCATCCTGTGCTGTTTATTCAAATGCCTGTGATGAAGCCAGTGAAAATGAGAAAGTGAGAATAAAAGAAGGCATGAGAGAGGGAAATCAATTTAAGAAGGGCTGAATGGCAACTGAGTCATCATTCCTCCACAGGGCGCAGTCCTACCAAAGTAAAAACAAGTCATGACTAAGAACAAAACAGACAAAATTCTTAATTAAAGCACAATGTTAAAGGTCCAGTTTGGTTAAAAATAAAATGTACACATTTTTGTCTAAACCAAAATCAGCAAAAACTTGGTTGTGCTTTTTTAGTTTTGTACTCGAAGTAAATGTAGCTCGCAAACAGTTGAGCATGATGTAAACTGAGTCTAAATCATCACTTGATCCATAACTAGGATGTATGAACTGTCATTACTGAACAGTTAAAATTCTTATTAGTTCACAGGGTAAAAATAATGCTTAAACTGCGCCCGCGCACACACAAAAATGATCTTTATACCATTTTATATTTCCTTGTACTCCAAATATCTATCAAATAAAACTCATATTCGAAACTGAATAAGATGCTAAACACTAGGGAAATTGCCAACAAAATGTCTTTTACTCAAAACATCTTGTTCCGAAATATTCCTGGTCTAATGACTACATGTGGAACGTAAAAGGCTCGGTCACTGCTGTATTATAGAACATGAATACATGTCAGTTATATGTCCTGTATTATACACATGTCTAAAGACATGGATGATGGGCCAAGAGAACTCAGACAATGCTTAACAGACTTCATGTCTCCGATTTTGGAGGAATTCTATTGTTAATTGGGAGTGTTAAGTAATTACTTAGAAACGGACAATGGAAATGCCTAATAAAAGCCCCATTTTGCCATGGTTCTCTTTTTTCGTGCAAGCACTTACAATAAAAATAAGCAGCTGCCACACAGAAAGTAGAAAATCTACAGGGCTCTGGGAGGTTGGTAATAACGCAAACATATACTACCTACATAAAATCAACATTAAAAAACAATTACTCTGTAGCATTTGCTGAGTAACTTAAGTCTTTTCAGCTGCAGCAATTAGTAATGGTAAGTACATGAACTGGGGGGGGGGGGACAAAATGGTTAACATGGGTGGCTGATTTAAAAATCCTAAATAGATCAATGTTTCAATCAAATTTGTTAACACAGAGCTAAATTTCTTAGTCAATACTTCCATAAAAAAAAGGTTTGGAAGCAAAGTATACAAGTTCACTCAAACTGGACTTAGCTTTTAATATCAACTACAGTATATGGCCAAAAGCATTCGGGCACCTGACCATCACATCTACATGTGGGTATTCCCCAAACTGCTTCCACGAATTTTGATGCACATAATTGCATAGGATGCCTTTGTATGCTGCAGCATTACCAATTTCACTTCACTGGAAGCAAGGGACCCAGAATGACAAATGTCCCTGTGCACAAAGCAAGCTCCATAAAAAGGTGCGGTTTGCCAAGGTTGGCAGGCAGAAGCTTGAGTGCCCGCCACAGAGCCCTGACCTCAACCTTAAACTCCTCTCAGTTTTAGTCCCCCCTTTGCTGTTATTATAACCTCCAATCTTCTGGAAGGCTTTCTACTAGATGTTTAACAAGCATAAATGAGATGTTTAACAAGGAAATATGGGTGTGGTTGGTCAGGTGTACACAAACAGTTGGCCATAGTTTACATCTGTTGATGCTTCTAGACACATCAGAGATGTTCCTGGAATGCTCAGGTGTTTCAGCTCTTTCAACATCACCCTCTTCCAAGTAAGCCAGCTGAAGTTGGTCAGGCCCCAGCTTGTGCCCAGATGGTGAGCTCATGAGTGTCCCCATGGCTCTTCTGTCTTGAGCCACAGCTATCCTAAGGCTCTCTGCCATTTTGGTGATATTACGGATGGTGATATTATGGATGATATTTACTTCTCCAATCCTACAAAACCCATCATGCCAAGGGCTTTAGACAGAGATCTAGAGGCAAAACCCTGGCTTTCAATATCTATTGGCAAACACCATGCCCTCCAGCTGCCCTACTAGAAGTTGCTGAGCATGCGATCATATTCAGCCAGCTTCCTTCCAAAGGCCTCTTTTGAGGGGTCTCCCTAAGGGCTTGTAAGCTCCAGCAGGACAACAGGCTGACAAACAGCAGGACAATGTTTGCTATCAAAGTGAGAGTTACTATGTGACTAGGGAACCTCAGCTACTGCTCAAGGTCTACCAATAGCTCAGAATTCCTGCAGATGTTTTCACTCGGGGACAAATGATGCTTATGTGCTCTGATGGTGATGATACTCTTGGTAGGGTGGGATCCCTTGGCCAGCCTGACTTTGTAGCATCTGTTCCATAGTGCCATTGAACAGATGCTTAGGACACGTTACATGATTCCACACTTGGCACAATGGGCAGGTTGGTGACTATCATCACATAGATCCACATGTGAATCTGGGATGGGCTAGGAAGCACATTATATACTGCATGGCTGAGAAATGTGATCCTGGGGGGGGAATATTAATAAGATACGTTTGACTATTTAATTCATTAACTGTCATTATACGTTTTTGATAAACTAGGGACTCTTAAATATATTTCGGTTAAAATCAGAGATGGCACCAATCTGATACCCAGTAATGGCTTGGTCCAATATTCGCAAAAATCGTAGACTGGATAGCAAAGAAAACATGTCTGATATCAGATCTTTCTGGACAAAAGACTGGAATTGGGTTTGGAAAAGTTTTGTTGTATAGTTTTCGCTTCTTCAGACTGATTTGACTATATACGTGATGCTTTATTATATTTACAAGTTAGTGATTGTGTAAAAGCATCAAAGTGTGAAGTGCTTCAGTTAAAAAAAAAGAAAAAGAATAAAATATTGGAAGGGAATCTGTCAGCTGATACTGAAGGTCTTCAGAACTTCAATACTTTATTATTGGTATCAGAAAATAAAATCTTGTACCGTGCCATTTGTTGTTAAAGTAAAAATCTAATGATGCAAATTGAGTCCCAGAGACGGAAAATCTAACATGCCAATTTACTATACTTTCTGAAGTAATGGTTACATCTACAGTCTGAAAGCATTATTTGCCCATCTGGAAGAGCCCTTAAAGGTTCTATGAAAAGAGAGGGTTTTCCTTTCAGAACAAGAAACCTTTTCAGCAAGAGCATTTAACCATCCAAAGCACCTCTGACAAACCTTATTTTAAAATATTTTAGCTTAGACAACTAGCTAGGTGTTTGTAGTGGCTGTAAAACAACGTGGTATTACCAAACTGTGTGTGAAATCTTTGTATATTCATTGGATCAAGGCAACAAGATGGCCCTAGGGCATCTTGTTGCTAGTTTCTCAGGCATTAAAATAACATGGAAAATGTTTTATTATACTACATTGATTATTTATAATGAAAATTGTGTTCACCAGATCAGTCAGGGCTACACTCCACCATTCTTCTTCTGGTCACAGATGGCAAGGCTTAATTGGACTGAAATGAAGAGGTCAACACTGCCATCACTTGAATGGACTGGGAAACTGCACACTAGCACTTGCCTTTTTGTTTAATCTTCTCCAGATTGTTGGGTTCACAAACACTTGCTTTAAGACTTTAATACAAAAAAAGTATGCATTCAGTAGTGCCAGCTAAAAGTAATAGAGAAGCGCTGCTACAATAAACAAGGATCTGTGCATAGACATAGTCCATGAATATCCTCTACAGATCACACATATGTGAGACTATGAGGGAGGTGGTTTGGCTTCCTTATCTCACAAAAAAAAAACACCACACACCCCACCAAGCACATTGATTGGGTAAAAGGAGCATCAAGGATTGCCATGATCAAATCAAAACACCCTGGTGCTTGTTACTAGGCAGAGAAGCAGTGAGCTGGTCTTATGGGAGATTTACAGCAAGAGTGCATTTGTTTTTTTGTGAATAATTCAAAAACAAATGATGTGAAAGATGCACAAAGTACCTCAGGGCTGCCCCTAATAAACAATAGTTATTCTTCAATCTTTGAGATTCATGATCTCCTTTGCTCCTGTGGAGCAGAAAAAAAAAAAATATATATATATATATATATATATATATATATATATATATATATATATATATATATATATATGCACACACTGATTTTAACAACAGTGCAGAATAGTATACTGACCCAGTGCTCATAATTCCTCTAGATCATGTATTATTAACAACTAAATTTTCACTAGCTAGCTAGAGTTAACAGGCTAGCTCTGACCACCAGACCCGGACATATACAGTGTCTCAGTGAAAGTCCCTAATTTCACTACACTTTCTGGCCTCAAGCACCGCTCTGAAAGATAATGGAGTAAACCTTTTCACTTCAACCACAGCTTATATTTTAGCTAGCAAACATTTGGTGCTAGGTTAAGTCTGAAGTGCCTGCATGCATCATATTTTTAATTCATATTTTATATGAATTAAATTAGGAGGAGAAGCCCACTAATGAAAACCTTTCATGTTAATATAACCAAGTTTATGGGAACCCATTAATATACTCTGGTAACTCCCTTGCTATTGATAAACATGGGGTAAAAATAGTAAAAGTTGAAGTCCCACTGAATTGGAGCTACAGATGGTGGATGGCACAGGGCAGGCGGCAGGGTGTAGTGGAAGGAAGCTAAGACATACTGTGCTAACGAAATGAAAGCAGCAACATGAAGCAGCAAATCTTCACTGACTCAGTGTTTTTGTTTTTCATTATTAGTGGTTTGTATACATGCATACTTGTGTATACCCCCCCAAAAAAAGCCACTAAAAGAACAAAAAAAAAAAACCTTCCTTCCTAAATTCTATGTAATTTAAAAACAGTGAAATGTAAATCATAACAGAAGTTTCTGAAATCTGATTTTATGATTTGTACATAATCTGATCAGAAACATGAACCAACAAGATAAAAAGGTCAGAGTTGGTGTCAGGTTGTCTTTAAGGTCAACCTAACACAACAATAATAATAATAATAATAATAATAATAATAATAATAATAATAATAATAATAAATATAATTATTATTAAAACAGCATTCAAAGCAATCGCACCAGGACCCATTTAGATGATAAAAGACACATAGAACAGACACAATGGGGGCAATTACTGAAAAATCAATAGCACCCATCAAATCCATGAAAAACATGCTGGCTTTCTTCTCATGGACATGAAACAAAACCTTGAAAGAAGAGTTAAAAGTACTGAACTTTTGGATACCATCCCCTCATGCAGAAAATGACACCAGCACATCTGAATCTTAAATCTTTACTCTCCAGCCCATCCATCTCCTCACAAGGTTCCACTTCTCTGCTACTGTAAATGCAGTACCATACAGCCACTCTCTCCATGTCAATACTATTACAGCAATTTCAAAGTGAAGGATTTCAAATGATGGATTTTAGATAGACTGACATTGTCTGTTTGATGTGGGAGATGATCTGTGAATTCAAATCCATATTGCTACTTCCCAGGACACTTCTAAACACATAAGCGCTGAGAATAGTAGATTATTGCTCCATACACCTCGACAAACAACTGTTCCAGACAGAAGTACAGAGATGCTCAGAGAAATTTCATTTGAACCTTGAGCATGTTTAATTTATTTACCATCACATAGCAATAAACATGAAGATGGGTGTTCATGGTGCAGGTGCTTTGCAAGATGGAGGTGGTTAACTAATTCATTCCTTCTGCTCTTACTTTAAGCCCCCAACCACCATCCCCATGGCCTGTTGCCATGGAAACTCCCTTGCAGAGGAAGCTGAGATATGTATCTATCCATGCTTAAAAGGTCAGCTTTTTATTGCAATATTTTAATGTGACTATTACAGGCTAATCAGTTTGCGCAGGCACACACACATCTAGACTGTGCATGTGATTTTACTCAAAACAGCTTAATTTATTTGAGTCTAACAATTGATTGATGGGATTTTCAAAAAATAAATAAATAAAAATCTATACACAAAACCCAGTTATTACTCTGCATAATCAAGCAATGCATTTTTTTAATACTACACTTTAGATCAGGCCCACCAGCCAGGTAAAACACATCAGGATGAAGGTCCATCCCCCACCCAGACAGACACACCAGCTGTATTTCTCATTATTACTCTCCGCTGGATTCCTGTTACAACAATGAGAAAATGTGGAAATAACAAAACCTTCATTAGCTATATTTAGATGCAGCCTAATTATCTAATAATTTACCAATATATTTTGATTCTGATTGGTATATCAGTTGGAGTTTAAAAAAAAAAAAAAAAAAACAGCATCAAGTTAATTTTGTACATTTGAATTTAATTCCTCTCCAATTGAAAGACTGGACAAGTCTGATAATCTGTTTAATAATCTGCTAAATAGAAGAATTTGGAATGTAAAATTCTTATCACAATGGAAATCTGTACACAGATCCTGCATAGAGCATGTGCAGGTAACACAACATAGCTCACAGGCCATGTTCAAAAATTCCCAAGTGCAGAAACAACACGTAAAAGATTTACATAACAGACAAGGTGGCTGGGAGACAGGAGATGTGTTAGTTTATTATTTCAACATGAAAAGACATGGGGCACAAGTTTTTTCTCCCTTTCTGTCCAACATGGACACTGGGAGTCCCAATTTGTTGAGATGGACATGGTCGGTATACGCTTACCGTGTCTGGTGGGAATTCTAGTTCAAAACTATGACTTTCTGTGTTTGTGGGCTGAATAAGAAGTGTTTGAAACATAAAATTAACTGTGACTAAATTTACTGACTGGTGTCATGGGCTTGTTATGATAACATTGCTATAACATATCCTCATATATACCAATTTGGTTTGGATTACAAGAAATGACAACTGCATGTAAACATGGACACTAAGATGGCTTAACTGTGGTAAACTGATTAAGCTATACAGAGGTCATTGGATTATGGAAATGAATCTATGACTGACAATTCTGTTCTCTGCTGATGGAAGGCTTTTAACTATAAAGAGGCAAAAAGGGAGGTTTTCATAGCAAACAGACAAATCCCTCACATCTTCTGTTTAAGAAATCCTGCTTCCCTCATCAACACATTAAATGTGATAGACAGGGAATGAGGCTGACCTGCTACTGCACTAAATAAAGAGACAAAAGCAAGAAAAGGAGCCAGAGGCTTCTTAAGGCCTGGTTTTACTCCTCTAGTCCACCGTAGGCTTAATAAGAAACTCTGACTGGAAGAGAGGCAATGCTCGCTCTCTCTCACAGACACACAGCCTCGAAATGAGATTAGGTAGAAAGCTTACGGTGAGAGGTCTCCGGGGACTGAAACTAATATGGTGAAATCAGTTTCATTTTCACTCAACACCCATTTCATTTCTAGTACCATCCTACCACACACACTCACCAGGATTTTAGCTAGTATTCCATCGTCATTGGATTCCATGGTAACCACAGCCTTGTCTGTCTCAATTTCGCAGAGAGCATCGCCAGCTGCCACCACCTCACCTGTTCTCACACACACACAAACAAATAATTAAAAAAAAAGTGTGCATATGCATATTTTATATATATATCACATTTAATAGATTTTGTTCCATTGACATAAGCATGGAATTTCTTCCTTACGCAGTAAATTTCATCCTGTATAACTATCTAAGCCTAAAAAGTGATCTACCTTTAGGTCACCCTACTACCCAGACTATGGATGTCTCTCAGGCAGAGATTAAATTGGGCCGGGGCCCTCTGGAGCTCAGCTCCGCCTCCTCGCCTCGGCAGTACAGCCAGCAGGAGCTGAGCTCCCTCTGCTTCAGTGTTTATAATACTTTTATTCATTTTCATCTATTCTAAAAACACCATCAATATGAGAGTTTGTCAATAATGATTTAGACAAAAAGATAAGCTAAAGTGAATTACACCCATCAATTTAAAAAAACAAATTTTCATTGGAATTATCACTGAATGCACATGCGCTGCGAGAATGCGTGACATCACACAGCATCATCATACATTTAAATGTTAACGTTAATGGACTTCAGCTCAAGAGATTGGCACCACTGTTTTCTATCAGTCCGTCATACTTTATATTTTATGAGGATTTATGTCGTACGGAGTTGTAACTACCTGGTAAACACGATGCCTTAGCAAAGTAGACAGAGGCAAGTCATGGTTCTTTTGTCTTTAGTTGAGAAACTTTCTCAGGCAAAATACACTAGTGCAGCAGATGACATAAGTAACGTTAGCTAACACTGACAGACATAGGATGTTCGTCGAAAAATTCACGCCTCCACTTGCTCAAGTTCAGATCTTTTTGTCTGTAGTTCTGTCATATTTTATCTTCATTTACTAAGTTGTAGCTGTTTTCTGTGTTTTTAGCTTTTAGGTAAATATCAGAAAATTGAGTTCGCTAATTTAATGGATGCCCGCTAACCTATCTTTGCGCATGGAACGTTAGCAAACCTCCCTTGTGATCGTGAGAACTGGCAGCCTGGACTTTTCCATTGGCTAGCGCGCTCGACTCCCAATCCAATGTTGCTTTGGTCGGCCAAAGTTATGAGGTTGCTGTGGGGTACTAAGATTAGACTAAATAAGATTAAACGATTCAGACATCCCTAGTCTCCCGGACGCTCTAGGAGTCTCCCCAGGAGCATGTAGACAGAGACAAGAAAGGCAGGAGAAACTTGATCTAAGTCCTATTTGGAAAGTTGTAAATTAAGTTGTAATGACTGGCTATTACTGATATGTGGTTTGATGTTGTGACATGCAAGTTAGTTTAGCAAACAATTGATTTGACTGATGTAAATTTATGGTGTGAGATGTAAAGAACTATTGTTAATATGTGAATTGATGGTGTGAGATGTAAACAAGTAATGCAAATAGTGTAGATTGAGGAGATGTAAATAACTATTGCTAATATGTGAATTGGTGGTGTATATTGTGAATAAGTTTTACAAATTACAGTGTCGATTGATGGTGAAACGTAGGCTTAAGTTACCAATATGTGCATTGATGGAAGATATAAATAAGTAGACCATAAGTTGATAAAATATGCATTAAACTGATGGTGCGATAAATAAAAATATTTTGAGAGATATTGACCACTATGAGTGAAGGGCTCCCCCTCCTTACAAAAGCCAATTTAACCACTGATCTCAGGTGAAATGAAAAATCATCATCATACAAGTTGAGAAGAAAAATGGCATATTGTAATATATGCAATGAAATATAAAACTACATATTAATATTATAGAATGTTTGATGCTTGCTGAAGAAATTCAGCAACATCAATCTAAAGGAGAAACACAGCAGCACATGATAATGTACCGCCATCTCCACTCGCATTCGAGACATGGGAGTGCTCATGAATATATTTACATTTAATTAACCATGAAAAAATGCTACAATTAGAAGCGTCTGTCTCTCTGTCTCTCTCTCACTCACACACACACACTCTCTCTTTTGATCCATAGTATACGAAAGAAATAAAGTGGATTGTGAAACTTATAGCCCAGAGGGACTAGTATTAATATTTGAAAATATTCCTCTACAGTGTAATCACTTCAAATGGCATTCAACCAGAAAACCCCCATTGTTGTTAGGCTCATTTGGATCATATGACAAACCCATCAGACAGTTAATAGTAAAGCTCAAGGTGACAAGGGTCAGGAAACAATAACAGGAGAAAATGTATAAATCTGAATAATCAGAGCAGAATAACAACTCAGCCATGCACATACTTCTCACACTCGCACCCTTCTTGCAACAGAGGCTGAAATACTCACTGATGCATACTGATGTTTTCTTTTCACACCACAAGTGTGCTGGAGTCCAATATTAAGCCAAACAGCCCTGAGGTACCAAAGTGTGAATATACAAGAGAGAAAAATAGACACACTGTGTCATTCATGCAAAACACCCTGGTGTTGTTTTGGCTTGTTATGATCTGTAAAGCCAAGTTCATGGTGCCACGAATAAACAACAAATATTACTCTCATGCAATAAACTATACATGTCTAATACACTAATTCATCTCAAAAAATTAAAATTTGTGAAAAAGTTCTTTTTTTGTAATTTAATTCAAACAAAACTTTCATATATTCTATATTTATTACACAAAGTGAAATATTTCAAGCCTTTGGTTTCATTTTGATGATTATGGCTTACAGCTTACGAAAATGAGAAATCCAGTCTCAAATTATTAGAATGCACTAATGTGAGATGCACAAGTGTGTTTATTTATTCATTACACACACACACACACCTTGATTATTGGCTATTGGTACCCCTTGTGAAGATTCGTAAAAAAAAGTGCGTGCATGTGTGTGTGTGGGGGGGGGGATGAGCATAAATCCAGCTTTTGTTGCTTCATCTCATACTGAAAAAATGAGAAAAAGTCCAACCTTTAATTGAAAAATTTATTCTGAAGAAAAACAGACCCCTAAATCATGAAATTATTATTTTCAACAAAGCACGTGTCACTATTATTGCCACCCCATGTATTTAAAGGTCCCATGGCATGGTGGTTTGTTGATGCTTTAAACGGGCTCGTGGAGGTTTCCGGATGTTATATCCGCAGCCTTTCTCGAAATGAACCCTCGGCACGTAGATATAGCCTCCTGGGAGAAAGCCCCATTTCAGAGCTTTTCCCAGTGCGTCGTTTTGCTAATGAGAAGCAGGAGGCGGGGAAGGGTAGAGGGTGGGGGCGGGTCTTATAATTAATATTCATGACATGTAAACGTATTACCTCTGATTGGCTAACAGCACTGTGTCGCTACCTCCAGTGGGTCAGAACAAGCGGATGTGGGTGTCTTACTATGGCGAGAGAGAAGGAACAAACCGCGAAGGGAAAAATACTGCGCGCTGACGTCATTAAGGTGCGACGCGAGGAAATAAAATAAATTCAACAAATGTTTGGGTTTTTACTGAACAAACAAACAAATAAAATGAACGAGTGACTTAAAAAGAATGTGGGTGTCTTTGTAAAAAAACTGTTTTGATTGGCTATTATAACAGAGCATGCTGCATGCTTTTTGGTTTTGTAGCGCAGAGTACCTGGCTAACTGCAGGAAGCGGTTAGCTGCACAGCTAATGTAGCCATTGCAAGGCTAACGTGGCACCGATTTTAAAACACGACAAAACGACTTAACAGTTATACACTTACTTGTTCGCTGTTTGTGGCTGATGCGGCAGGGATGCTTGGTACGGACCCAGGCTTCAGTGACAGTTGATGTGCAAAACCTGCCCTGTACTGTCCCAAGTTGTGGAAACATTCATCAGGAAAATGCTTCTGACAAACATACACCGTCTTAGGTAGACTCGACGGCGTATTATTGGAGTAAATAAAATTAAGCCACTGCGTCTTCAGGGGCTCTCCCGTCGGCAGTAAAAACAGACTCTTTTCTGTGTTGTCACATCCATGTACAGCACAACTTCCATGTTTGGTGGCAACTTTTGAGCTGGGCGGGCAATCCATAGAGTGGTGGGAATCCGGGGGGGGGGGGGGGATCATCTCCCTTGCTGACGTCGGCAAGGGAAGAGCTTCTCAACGCGCCGTTTTGACGTGCCACTCTCAAATATTGGGCATAGTTTGGTTTACACATTATGAAATTTCTAGCCACTGGGGTGACTTAAGAAGGTCAGAGGAACTCATTTTAACGTTAAAAAACCTCAGAAAGTGAAAATTTCATGCCATGGGACCTTTAACACTTTGACTGACCTCCCTTTGCCAGTAAAACAGCACTGAGCCTTCTCCTATAACATTTTATAAGGTTGGATTCCTCTTTACACAATCTCTCTAGATCATCCAGGGTCCTCAGCCCGCTCTCGTGCACTCTCCCCTTTAGCTTAACCCACAGGTTTTCAATGGGGTTCAGGTCAGGGGACTGAGATAGCCATGGCAGAAAGCTTGCTTCTGTGGTCAGCTAACCATTTTTGTGTTGATTTGGACATATGATTCAAGCCATTGTCCTGCTGGAAGATCCATTGACAACCCAGTTTTAGTTTCCTGGCAGAGGAATCCAAAACACCTGCCCAGCTGATTGGGGCCCTGGAGTGTGCCCTTGCTATGCTGGACATCAGCAAGCAGGGAACCACAAAACCTCACATCAGGCCCCTGCACTCCCCCTGCTGGGCCAATGCAGAGCCCTAAAGATGTCCTTCACAACCAGCTTGCCCTCCCTCACCCCTCGATAGGGCCATGCCCACTGCTCACAAATCTCCATCACCTGCCCCAGCCTGGAAGCCATGGCTAACTGGTTACATTGACCACACGCCCTCATCTTCCAAGCACCTCATGTGGATAGGGGGACAATAAGTACAAGCTCTCCTCGACTCCAGCAGTACCATCACATTGGTCTGACCTGCCACCCTGCCTAAGTACCATGGTTCTATCAGGGTCACCTGCATGCAGAGGATGCATAAGAGGTGGCCACCACCCACATCCAGACTGGAAATGAGTGAGGTGAATGGAAGCTAACCATTGGTGTGGTTCCTGACCTCTCTGTCCCTCTCCTTCTAGGTAGAGATTGGCCCAGGTTCCAAGGAGCCGCTTGCTGCCAGAAGGATGAGGAGACAACAAGAACCCTGAAGGCCTGTGAACTGCACCACTCCAAGATGTGTGCCTGGCTGGAGAATGAGGATACTGATGCTTACATGCTGCTGAAGGAGAGTCAAACACCACCTCTGACCCACTTTCTCATGTGTATAAGCAGGTGATTCAAGAAGGGAACTTCAGACAGGAGCAGAAGCAGGATGAGTGGTGAAAGAGTTGTTGGGGGCAGGGACCAACAGTTGGGGCAGCCCCTCTAGTTCTTACTTCCTGGTCTGCCAGGACCTCTTCTACCACCACAAAGAGTGATGAGGCCAACCCATGGACCTGCTTGTAGTCCCTTGCTCAAAGGTGGAACTTGCAAAGCACCTTGCCCACTCCCCCACCGTGTGGGCTGTCACCTAGTGAGCCAGAACATCTCAGAGAAAACCCAAGATCAATTTCTCTAGCTATGGATGAAAGCTGAAGTGTGGAATTTGTCAATGCTGTCCCCGATGTCAGTGTACCACCTCCAAAAAACCTGCACCTGCTCTGCTTGTGCTTCTGCCCATTACTGGCATCTGCTTTGAGAGAGCGGGCATGGATGGGGGGGTCCCCTTCCCAAGTCTGCCCAGGGCCACAAGCATATACTCATCATTATAGACTATGCCATCCGATACCCTGAGGCAAGTCCTCTTCAGAAGGTCATGTCCAAAAACATTGCCAGGGAACTGGTTCTGCCGTTTCCCTGCACAGGGCTGCCAAAGGATCTACTCACAGACCCTTTGTGTCCAAACTAATGTCATGTGCGTCAGCTGTTGCAGGTGAAACATCCATCCCTCGGGTCTACCATCCCCAGACCAACAGATGAGTTGAGAGGTTCGACCATACTCTGAAGAGGATGCTGCAGCAAGTAGTGGATGAGGATGGCTGGAACTTGGACCTCTTTCTATATACTGTTCGCAATCCAGGAGACTCCACAAGTGTCAACAGGCTTCACCCCCTCTGAGCTCCTGTTCAGAAGGTCCTGGGACCACCTGGACATTGCAAAAGAGGCCTGGGAAGAGCAGCAGTCATCCTTCCGGACGAACATCAAGCATGTGAAGGAAATGAAGGATCGCATCAACAGGGAGGATATGTTCACTGCTCAAACTGAATAGAGCTGCCTCTACAACCACTCTGCCCAGCCATGAGAGTTCCAGCCTGGCAACTGCATCCAATTCCTCGCCCCACCACCAACTGCTAGTTCCTTGCATGGTAGCAGGGCCCCATCATCATGACTGAGCATGTTCAACCTGTTAACTACCACCTGCAACAGCCAGGTAAGAGAAGAGATAGACAACCTTACATTAACCTATTAAAATGCTGCATCAAGCCCATCTCACTGCTGTCAACCCATGCTATTGTCTCTTCAGAACCTCCAGGGCACACCCTGGTCCAACAAGGTAAGGACCTATCATGTCCCAGAGGCCCGCCATCATGCAATCGAGGAAGAAGTGGCTTGAATGCTACAGGACATTATAATTGAGGAGTCGATCAGGCTCTGGTCAAGCTGCATTGTAGCAGTGCCCAAGCCCGATGGAAGTCTGAGGTTCGACAATGACTTCAGGAACCTCAACATGGTCTCAGACTTGAACCCCCTTCTTAGAGTGGATGACTGAGTTTACCGACTAGAAAAGGTCCACTTTGTTTCCACCCTTGACCTTACCAAGGGCTATTGACAGGAGTCTGATGTCCCAAGCCCAGCTGAAAAATGCCTTTACCACCTCATCAGACCATTAGCAGTACCAGGTCCTCCTGTTCTGCCTCCATGGGGCTCCAGCGACATTCCAGCGCCTCATGGACATCGTGCTTTGCCCCCACTGAGAGTTTGCAGTAGACAACCTGGAAGATGTCATCATCCACCTGGGCCAACCACCATCTCAAAGTAATCCTGGGAAAGCTAAGAAAAGTCTGGGCTCACTGCCAACCCTCAGAAGTGTCATCTGGGGTGAAATGCAGTACCTGGGTTACTACATTGGCTAAGGGCTGCTCAAACCACAGGAGAATACAGAGGTGGTCCAGAACAATCTTGGCCCACCACCAAGCAACAGGTATGCATATTCTTGGGGCTGGCAGGATACTACTACAGATTCATGCCTAAACTCTCCTCTGTAGCTTCTCCCCTCTCTAACCTGACCAGGAAAGGAGAGCCAGATAAGATGCAGAGAACCAGCAAAACAGAACAGATATTCCAGGCCCTGAAGAACGCCCTCACTTGCCCCTGTCCTCTGAAACCTGGACTCTGACCTGTCATTCATTGTCCAGACAGACATTTCAGAGACAGGACTGGGTGCTGTGCTCTTGTAGGTCACAGAGGGTCAAGAGTATCCTATGCTGTACATTAGCCACAAACTGTTTTTCTTGCCAGGGGATAAATGTGGATGTGGAGAGAGAAGCCTTGGCCATCAAGTGGGTAATCATGGAGCTCTGGTACCATCTGTCTGGTCATCCCTTCATGTTAGTCACCACTTCAGTGGATAGCAGTAGCCAAAGACACCAATGCTTGTGTTACTTGCTGTCTCTGTCTCTCCAAGACTTCTCTTTCCGGGTCCAAAACACAGAGCTGGGACCCAGCACGGTAATGCCAACGGCCTCTCCAGGCACTACAGCCTCTGGGCCTAACCTTGGAGGATAGTAGGCTTAGAGCTGGGGGGAGGGGGTGTGACACAGCCCAAGGAACCCACCACCCAAGCAGCATACCGGCAGTCACTCCAATGCTCCTGTGGTGCTGAAAAGACAGCAATACTTCAGCACCACTATTTTGGACTGCCAAAAGCAACGTGGCCACAGGGCAGAGCCCACTGATTGCACACAGCTGGAGCAGCTTAAACGGAGCCTCCTCAAGCAGCTAAGGGAGAAGAAAGAGGTGCTACCACAGAAAGAGATTAGTTGGGTTCTTTTTGCACATGTCAACTGATTTCTCCCCTCTTCTCCTTGCACAGGTCACCTCCCTGATGCCAAAGATGACATGGAAGATGACAGATCACAGCACTCTCGAAGGCAACCATCTCCACTCTCGCTTCCAGTGGTGGATTGACAAGAGACCCAGACATGACCAGCCTCCACCCGAGACCCTGTGTTAGGCTGGCTCTGGCCCTCCAGCACCTGCACCATTCTCGCCTCTTGCACCTCCTCCACCTTTCTTTAATAATGAAAAGGGCACTTATAATATATACACATACATGGTGGAAGTATTGTTAATATTATTATGCTATATATGAATTATATCTATCTATCTCGCACACCCACACACAGTACTTTGTTATAGATTTGTTTTATGACGCCTACATTGAGTCAATACAAAAAATATTTGAGTTCCAAACATTCATTTTTCAGCACAAAATTAAACGTTACAGGAAAAACAAAAACATCACACATTTGTACCTGAGCACCATATTATTACATAAGTCAAGTCAACTTTATTGTCAAATATGCTATACATGCTTGACATACAGCACAGATGAAATTACAGTCCTCTCTGACCCACGGTGCAAACAGGCAATGCAATAAATAAAAAATAGAATAATTGAAAAACAATACAAAAAACAGTATAAACAATCTAGATAAGAACTGGACATAAACTAAACACTCAAAAATAGAATAACTGAAATAAACAACACAAGCAGTATAAACACTCTAGATAAGAACTAGACAGACGAAACACTCATTTTATATATATATCACACACACACACACACACACACACACACACACACACACACACACACACACAGAGTTAGGTCCATATACGTTTGGACACTGACACAAATTTTCTTTTTTTACCTGTTTACTGAAACATATTCAAGTTATATAATGGACATGGACATAAAGTCCTGACTTTCAGCTTTCATTTGAGGGTATCCACATTAAAATTGGATGAAGGGTTTAGGAGTTTCAGCTCCTTAACATGCGCCACCCTGTTTTTTTAAAGGGACCAAAAATAATTGGACAATTGACTCAAAGGCTATTTCATGGGCAGGTGTGGGCAGTTCCTTCGTTATGTCATTCTCAATTAAGCAGATAAAAGGCCTGGAGTTGATTTGAGGTGTGGCGCTTGCATTTGGAAGATTTTGCTGTGAAGAAAACATGCGGTCAAAGGAGCTCTCCATGCAGGTGAAACAAGCCATCCTTAAGCTGCGAAAACAGAAAAAAAAACCATCCGAGAAATTGCTACAATATTAGGAGTGGCAAAATCTACAGTTTGGTACATCCTGAGAGAGAGAGAGAGAGAGAGAGAGAGAGAAAGAAAGAAAGAACTGGTGAACTCATCAATGCAAAAAGACCTGGATGCCCACAGAAGACAACAGTGGTGGATGATCGCAGAATAATTTCCATGGTGAAGAGAAACCCCTTCACAACAGCCAACCAAGTGAACAACACTCTCCAGGAAGTAGGTGTATCAATATCCAAATCTACCATAAAGAGAAGACTGCATGAAAAGTAAATACAGAGGGTTCACTGCATGGTGCAAGACACCCATAAGCCTCAAGAATAAAAAGGCTAGATTGGACTTGGCTAAAAAACATTTAAAAAAGCCAGCACAGTTCTGGAAGAACATTCTTTGGACAGATGAAACCAAGATCACCCTCTACTAGAATGATGGAAAGAAAAAAGTGTGGCAAAGGCGTGGTACAGCTCATGATCCAAAGCATACCACATCATCTGTAAAACACGGTGGAGGCAGTGTGATGGCTTGGGCATGCATGGCTGCCAGTGGCACTGGGTCACTAGTGTTTATTGATGTGACACAGGACAGAAGCAGCCGGATTAATTCTGAGGTATTCAGAGACATACTGTGTGCTCAAATCCAGCCAAACTGATTGGTCGGCGTTTCATAATACAGATGGACAATGACCCAAAACATAAAGCCAAAACAACCCAGGAGTTTATTCAAGCAAAGAAGTGGAATATTCTTGAATGGCCAAGTCAGTCACCTGATCTCAACCCAATTGAGCATGCATTTCACTTGTTAAAGACTAAACTTCAGACAGAAAGGCCCACAAACAGCAACTGAAAACCGCTGCAGTAAAGGCCTGGCAGAGCATTAAAAAGGAGGAAACACAGCGTCTGGTGATGTCCATGAGTTCAAGACTTCAGGCAGTCATTGCCAACAAAGGGTTTTCAACCAAGGATGAGAAATGAACATTTTATTTACAATTATTTAATTTGTCCAATTACTTTTGAGCCCCTGAAATGAAGGGATTGTGTTTAAAAAATGCTTTAGTTCCTCACATTTTTATGCAAATCATTTTGTTCAACCCACTGAATTAAAGCTGAAAGTCTGAACTTCAACTGCATCTGAATTGTTTTGTTCAAAATTCATTGTGGTAATGTACAGAACCAAAATTAGAAAAAAAATGTCTCTGTCCAAATATTTATGGACCTAACTGTATACACACACACACACACACACTGAAGCAAATAAACATTCAAGGGCACTTGAGGTATAGCAGGTAAACAGGAGATAAGCAGAATAAACAAACTAATAGCTATTAAGATGAGGTAGTGCGGAATAGTGCAAATGAGCGAGGTAAAGTGAAATGTGCAGTCCCTGAGTTCAGTGAGAGAGAGTGTGTGTGTGTATATATATATATAAATAAAACGTGTGTGTGTTGGGGGGTGGGGGTGGGAACTGTGAGGGTGACATGTAGGGGTCGACCGATAATCGGCCTGGCCGATATATCGGGCCGATATTCTGCATTTTTAGGGTTATCGGTATCGGCCATAATTTCCACCGATATGCCGATAACATGCCTTTTTGCAGCCATTTCGCTCCTAACGCGACTGTCACTGCACGTCCTTTCCTGCACTCGCCTCTCTGAGTTCAAGAACACGGTCCCGCCCACCACAACATCTGATTTGTTTGGCACAAGAGATATAGCCAATCAACACGTGTAGCTAAACGCTGTGAACTGTTTCACGGCGGCCGTACGGGCACTCGGGCAGAAGCGGCACAAGGGATACAGCCAATCAACATGCGTAGCGAAACGCTGTGAACTGTTTCACGGCGGCCGTACGGGCACTCGGGCAGAAGCGGCACAAGGGATACAGCCAATCAACATGCGTAGCGAAACGCTGTGAACTGTTTCAAGGCGGCCGTATGGGCACTCGGGCAGAAGCAGATCCCACTTCAAGGTAAGGACACGCTGCTTTTGCCACAATAAGTCACAAACACACAAGTTGCAAAAGCACATCATTATATGTTTACATTCTTCATCTACTACTCGTTAAAATTGTCCATTTGCATCTGTGTAACCAGGCAAACTTAGCTTACGGAAGGAAGCACCTGAATTAGCCTACAACCAACTAGTCTCGCTGAAACTACATGTAATGCTTCCTTCACTACAATATAATCCTCCTAAATTGGGAATATTAGGCTTGGGCTTTAAAAGCATTAGAATGTAGATGGTTACTTCTTGTTACATAATAGGGAGTGATAGCCTACTTTATGTTTGATTTTACTTTTTAAAAAATGCTGCAGGCAGCTCCCTACACTTGATTTATTTAAAAACTACTTGAAGTTGGTAAGTCTTACTTAGTTCTTAGTGTAAAAGAATCCAGAGTGTATTTTCATTTATTTTCCACTGAAAATGGTGAGCTGTAATATAGTAGGGAGTGATTTATTTTTTATTGGTGAATATTTATTATTTTATTTCTCATTTTATTCTAACTAATGTTTGACTTTATTGTACAAATGCTGCTGGCATCTCCCTGCACAAAATTTCATGTTCAATTTTACAATTAAACATACATTTCATGGATATGAAGGTCTGTGGCAGTGTGTGCCATGTTTAATTTCATGTGAATTATGTTTACATTTATCGGTTATCAGCATCCCAATTCCATAATCATCGGTATTGGTATCGGCCCTGAAAAAAAACACATCGGTCGATCCCTAGTGACATGTCAGATGCTGAATGGGGGGCAGGGGGGTGTCCGAGCAGAATCTGTGGCAGGAGGGGCAGAACAGGGAGGGAGTTGAGCCTCCTGACCGCCTGGTGAAAGAAACTGTTCTTGAGCCTGCTGGTTTTAGCCTGGAGAATCCGCAGTCTCCTCCCCGACGGCAGCAGGCTGAAGAGGCTGTGAGATGGGTGGGTGGGGTCACCTGCAATCCTGATGGCTTTGAGGGTGAGGTGGGAGTTATATCCATTAGAGAAGGGAGAGAGACACCAACGATCCTCTCAGCTACTCTTACGATGCGCTGCAGTGTCTTGCAGCAGGACACGGTGCAGGCGCCGTACCACACGGTGATGCAGCTGGTCAGGATGTTCTCGATGGGGCCTCTGTAGAATGTGTGCATGATGGGGGCCGGGACTCTTGCTCTCCTCAGTTTGCAGAGGAAGTACAGACGCTGTTGGGCTTTTTTGGCCAGTGATGCGGTGTTGTTGTTCCAGGACAGGTCTTCAGAGATGTGCACACTCAGAAACTTGGTGCTGCTCACCCTCTCCACTGCAGCACAGTCAACAGATAGTGGAGCATGCTGGGTGTGCGCTCTCCTGAAGTCCACAACAATCTCCTTTGTCTTCTCCACGTTCAGGCGGAGATTGTTGTCCTTGCACCACATGGCCAAGCAGCTCACCTCACTCCTGTAGACTGTCTCATCGCCATTGTTGATGAGACCCACTATAGTCATGTCATCCGCAAACTTAATGAAGAGATTAGAGCTGGATGTTGGTGTGCAGTCGTGGGTCAGCAGAGTGAAGAGGAGGGGGCTCAGCACACATCCTTGGGGGGCCCCCGTGTTCAACATGATGATGCTGGAGACCAGTTTCAAATTAAAAAAAAAAAGAAAAAACAATGAAGGCTACTGAGTTTTCCTGCAAAATTAAGAAGCAAGTGTGACAAAGTGTCCAGAAGAACTGTGGCTGATTCTGCAAGATGCTCAGTAAAACCTTCAGCTCATTTCCTTATAAAACTACACTAATTGTACCCGAGACTACTATTTTTTTTAAAGCAAAGGGTCGTCTCACACCACATATTGACTTTGTTTCATTTATTATGGCCTACTACTGTATAGATTATTTTTTAAATGTTGAAACATTTCATTTTTTAAAGCCATTTTTGGTCAAGAGCATTTCTTTACATGTGTCAAAGACTTTTGCACAATATTGCATGTATACGCATGTGTATTGTTTTATATCACAAGCAATTACAAAATACTATATTATTTATATAAATAAAAGATGAGAACTCCTGTGTTGTTGTACTTTACTGTATCTGTTAATGTGATGACTCATACTCAAGCAGTATTTCTCAAGCTTCTCATTTGGGATACTTTTCATGAACTGGCCCATATTATGAACTAATTGAATAGCCCTGGTGTAGACTATCCTGGTACTCAACCCAGAAGTGAAAATAAAAGGGTTTCGCTGTGTGCACTGACTGTCATTCGCAACCATACATAAAGCCATGTTCTAGGTGCTGGTCGCTAGATGGCACTGTTGCATGATTTGACCTCAATTCTGTTCCTGGCATCCTGGAACTGGAAAATGAAGGAGGCATGCTACAAAGTGTTTTCATTTCAAATCTAATTTTTCTCTTTAAATTTTGCTCCTTGCATATTTGACAAGGTTTTTAAAAAAATAAAAGTTAAAAAAAAAATCCAGCAAGTTTAATAATGTTGAATTGTGCCTAAATCAGTCCGAGATGTCACCAGAATGCACCATTTGAAGTCTCTAATGTCAAAAATTTCCAGGGTAGCATGCCTCCGGACACCCCTAACAGCCTTCAGGGCCCTCCAGGCCGGGCATCAGTAGCACCACTCTGATATTTAATTATTTATTTTTTTCTGGGGAAAGCCCTGAGATTTTTCTATTTTATAGATACACAAAAGAGAAAGGGGATATTACAACCCTGATTCCAAAAAAGTTGGGACAAAGTACAAATTGTAAATACAAACGGAATGCAATAATTTACAAATCTCAAAAACTGATATTGTATTCACAATAGAACATAGACAACATATCAAATGTCAAAAGTGAGACATTTTGAAATTTCATGCCAAATATTGGCTCATTTGAAATTTCATGACAGCAACACATCTCAAAAAAGTTGGGACAGGGGCAATAAGAGGCTGGAAAAGTTAAAGGTACAAAAAAGGAACAGCTGGAGGACCAAATTGCAACTCATTAGGTCAATTGGCAATAGGCCATTAACATGACTGGGTATAAAAAGAGCATCTTGGAGTGGCAGCGGCTCTCAGAAGTAAAGATGGGAAGAGGATCACCAATCCCCCTAATTCTGCGCTGACAAATAGTGGAGCAATATCAGAAAGGAGTTCGACAGTGTAAAATTGCAAAGAGTTTGAACATATCATCATCTACAGTGCATAATATCATCAAAAGAGTCAGAGAATCTGGAAGAGTCTCTGTGCGTAAGGGTCAAGGCCGGAAAACCATACTGGGCGCCCGTGATCTTCGGGCCCTTAGACGGCACTGCATCACATACAGGCATGCTTCTGTATTGGAAATCACAAAATGGGCTCAGGAATATTTCCAGAGAACATTATCTGTGAACACAATTCACCTTGCCATCCGCCGTTGCCAGCTAAAACTATAGTTCAAAGAAGAAGCCGTATCTAAACATGATCCAGAAGCGCAGACGTCTTCTCTGGGCCAAGGCTCATTTAAAATGGACTGTGGCAAAGTGGAAAACTGTTCTGTGGTCAGACGAATGAAGAATTTGAAGTTCTTTATGCAGCCCTCTCAATATATTTCTGAGAAAGGGGCAAGTAAGAAAGAGTAGTCGGCAGGGATTAAGCCAGGGATCCCAGCAGTAATTGAAAAAAATAGAGGAATGTAAGAAACTATCAGCATGGGTCAAGTGGGCTTCGAATCTCTGTGCGTAAGGGTCAAGGCCGGCCTGAAGGTCTTCGCCCCCTGAAGCTGTTGAGATTTTAACATTTAAAGATGCTATAGAATACATTTTTTACATAGATTTAACATAGAAAAGCAACAGAATTTAACAATAATGTGCATCTATTTAATGCCATATTTTGTAATCTATGACATAAGTGGCAAAAAAAAATTATAAAAATTAGACGAAAATGTAGCTTTGAAGAATATACTTGCCTAAATATTCCACTGATTTTGTTATAACAATAGTATCCATAGTTCATCTCATTTGTTTATTTTTTTGTTTCAAGTTAATGTCAATACTAGTCTAATATAAGCCACATTCATTTTTCAAAAATCATGAATATGAGCAGAAATCAATGATTCAGTAATATTAGATATATACATATGTACAGCAAATATTGGAGATATTTGATTTAAACCTCTCTTTTTGAAAGGCTTCACTGCAGAGGAATTTAATGCTCTTTTCTGGGGTGCATTCTGTGATCTTTCCTCCAGTTTTCTCTACTTTTGTTTCTCTGATCTTTCCTTCTGCTTTTTCTGATGTTCCTGCAGTGCTCTTTTGGATAGTTTCTTGGCTACTCTGTTCACATGAGCTTTTGTTTCAAGTTCTGTATTCACCACATTCATTAATCTCTTCTTGGATTCAACTTCCTCTCTGGCTAAGCGCAACTATGCTTTCCACGACATATTGAATTAAGTTCAAGGCATTAGAAACAAAAGCACGAATGAAGTTAAAACACGTTTTCTAGCAAAGGGACGCAGCCATATTGTTCTCATTCTACTGCGCACAGTCTCGCAGTATTTACATCAATTTAACTTCCGAGTGTTCCCAAATGTCAACAAGAACAAACGAAGCCGACGAAAACATCGCTAAACAAGCAAACCAAATCAGAACGTATTCTGCTGGTCATTTTACTTAAACATATTTTTAACGGATATACAAGAGATTTAAAAAAAATGGCTAGAAAAATAGCGGAATTCCGCTAAATAGCGGACTCTGGGATCCATGTTAAGCGCAAGCTGAGTGGAGGCTGCGTTAGCCGCTGCCGCGATGTATAAAAAAAAAAAAAAAGAGGGGGGTCCTCCCCCAGAAAATTTTGAAAATGTAGATGTTAAATGGTTAATTCTGAGTGATCCTGAATGCAGAAGTTTATTTTTATGAAGTATAAATTATGAAGTAAAAACTTATGAATTTCAATTCTTTGAAAAACCACTGTGAGTAGCCGGCAATGGAGCGTTTGTAGGTGGCAAAAATCGCTGGTTGCCGGCAGTTATTGAGAGGACTGATGTTTATGCAGAAATATAGAAAATTCTCAAGGGTTCACAAACTTTCAAGCACCACTGTACATGCACACTGGATTGACAGAACATTGAATTACACTCGATCAGAATCAGCATTCAAGTTACCCGCCCTGTTCTTCACTTCTTGTAAAATCTATAATTGTTCCATCAAATGTGTACTACTACTACTACTAATAATAATAATAATAATAATTATTATTATTATTATTATAGCAGCTTTTTTCATATCAGATGTATTCCCTTCAGCTAGCATGATACTGAACGAGTCAAAGACTTGTTCAATATCATGCTAGCTGAATAGAATATCCCTGATATACCACTCAAAGCCAACCAATATTATTTAAATAAAGTTACTCAATGTCCTGGATGTAGTTTGTATGAAAAATATGAGTGACATATTTCCCAGTAAAACACTCGTGTCCCTCTCTCAGTCTCTTTTAAATATAAAAATGTAAATTTAAATTGTATAAGTTTTGAACAAGTTATGTTTATTAAGCACTCAATAAAACAGTTATTAGCCTGTCTGACTTGTCACTTGAATTAATTGACCTAATGTGCTCTCTATTGAAGGAAACATGAGGAATAATAGCTCTAAAAGTTCAATAAATAGCCCAAATATTGTTGTACTAGGGATGCAATGATACCAATTTTTTCAGACCGAGTACAAGTACTTGCCTTTTAGTACTTACCAATACTGGCATCAATTTTCAGTTTTAATATGAATGATGCTTACAAGAAAGTATTTGTTGATGGAAGGAGACTCACTGTTAACAGCAAACAGGTGACTCCCAAGTTAGAGTAAAATCTAAAATGTCATGCAATAAACTTCAAACTCCCCCCACAAAATCGTGTGTCCCTGTTAGGATGGTGTCTGTGACATGGGTACAATTTG
This sequence comes from Neoarius graeffei, assembly GCF_027579695.1. Lineage (NCBI taxonomy): Eukaryota > Metazoa > Chordata > Actinopteri > Siluriformes > Ariidae > Neoarius > Neoarius graeffei. The sequence goes on from NC_083570.1 coordinate 75,993,223, forward strand.
GAATGTTGCACTTCAGCTCCAAAATATTCAGTTGTCGCCGAAATCCTACACTACATTATCAATAATCAACAGTAGTTAATCATCAAATGCAATAAAATGGGTAAGAGCTGCAGTCTTTTGCCCGAGGGTTATCGTTTTCTATTTCCTCCCTCTTTGCCAGCATTTCCTGCACTGTTGGTTCTTGCAGAGCGTTGCTGGTGTAGGTGCAGATTTCATCATACTCGTGTCTGTTTTACAGATGTTTAATGAGACTGCTTGTGTTATCACAACTTTTTGTACTTCCTCTTGATATCGTTTCAGAGAACAGCTTGCACTCCATTACACTTTGGTTTGGACTCCATCATGTTGTCATTTCCTTACAGCTTACATCCTTAAATTTGTATTACCGTCTCCTTTCCTTATTATTTCATGGGGTCTCTTTTGCTCACATGATCCCCAATTATGCACAAGTGGAAGTGGTATTAGTTATCGATACTGGTTCCATATTTACAAGTAGATGAGGACAGTATTAGGGCCAACTCCAATACCAGTATTGGTGCATCCTAGAGCTGTGCAATATATCGTATTTTTATCACGATATCGATATTGGTGTCAAACGATATCAAAATTCATAATATCGATATGAAACGATTTTTTGTCATTTGTAAGGTAAAACGAACCCTTCTGTCCCCTAAGGCACACTGTAGCCTTGTATACGTCATCCATTCTACTCCCGCGATATCTCCGTAACAGTAAAAAATCAGTTCTTCTGTTTTCATACGTGTCGGGTGATTTGATATATTGATTTGTTAATATTTTGTTTGATTTGCTTGCTAATAGTTATAATAATACAATTAACATATATTTACATCATATTTTTGGATGTGGGACTGGGTAATGTAAAAATGGCATCTACGGAAGAAAACAAGCACAACAATATTAGCACATATCCAGCTTGCTAGCTGTGTTAGATGTGTTAAACCATGTGGATTTAAGTGGAATAATTGCGAGTCGTCCTGTGGTCAAGACAGCGTTTTAAGGTAAGGCAATATGGTTATTAATGTTGCCCGCCGCGGCATGTTTACTTGGGTTCATTTGATTTTGACTTGTGCATCTGCAGTTAGCATCATGCTTTGAAGTAGGTTCTGCTAAGGACGGGTTTACTGCGCGATGTAGACGGACTCAGATGTAATTACATTGTTTTTAAAATTCCGTGCGCTTAAAACGGTGTCCCTCTGCTAATCATGTAGCCCTAATCATGTGTTGCTTTTACTTTTCGAGTGAAATATCTCTGCAAATGGTATTTCAATGCTGACATGCCAAAAAGATAGCGGAGTCCACATTTGGAAGATGAAGGAAGAGAAGCCTGATGCTTGAAAATAGATCGCTTAATCCACAACGCATATCTGTATTTGAGACATAACCTGCAACTAGTGGGGATGTTTTGGAATGACTGTGCATAGGGTGTTTTTGGCCACAGAACACTAACCCACAGTAGTAGGAGGACTACTGGGTTCGTGGATTTTGTCTGTTGACTGAGCGAAGCATGGTGTTTGCCTTGTGCCATTTCACGTAGCATCTAGCCGCAGTGCCACCTACACTTTCAGGGAATGTTTACATGCCGCTGAGCTATTTTCATGTATGTTAATTCTTAAGGACTTGTCTCTATATTGTGCGTGTTCACACACGGACTGGCCATCGGGAGTAGCGGGAGTTTTCCCGGTGGGCCGGTGGTTCAGTGTGGGCCGGCGGAGAAAAAAAAAAAAAAAAATACAACAGTTGCGCGCTGGCCTTTAATATGATAAGCAATGTTAACAGTTTCTTAAAGAAACTGTTAACATTGCTTATCATATTAAAGGCCAGCGCGCAACTGTTTGTTTTTTTTTTTTCCTCCGCCGGCCCACGCTGAACCACCGGCCCACCGGGAAAACTCCCGCTACTCCCAATGGCCAGTCCGTGTGTGTGTGTGTTTAATGTTGGTGTCTTAACAACACACAAGCTTACGTTGTAGTGTGTGTGTGTGTGTGTGTGTGTGTGTGTGTGTGTGTGTGTGTGTGTGTGAGAGAGAGAGATTTTATCCTTGGCTGGGTACGAGCCAGTGTGGACGTTACGCAGTTATCACTGGTAATACCAGCGCTGGCTCCATCCTCTGTGATCGGAAATGTTGAGTGAGGAGAACGTGAGCCTTGTGCAGGCTATAGGACCTATGCAAAGTACGCGCTTGCACAGTAAATAGTTTAAGTAAAAGGCGTTTCAGGGTACAACGGGAAGGGTTGACAGGTAGCCTATGAGGCCTGTACTATAAAAATGTGGCCCGGTGCCTCGGGTGTTGATGATCGGGGCTTTAAAAAAAGGTGTATAAATATCGTTTTAAAAATCGCGATATCAATATTTACTGAAAAAATCGTGATATTGATTTTTTCCAATATCAAGCAGCCCGAGTGCATCCCTATATTGTAAACAGTAATTAAATAGCTGGATTGTGTTGTGAGGGGTTCAGTCAAATTTATTTTCAGGTTAAAGGGGTCACTGGGTGCAAAAGTTTTGAGAAGCCCTGCTTTAAGGAAGGCAATGTGTGCTGCGAGTGTCTGTAACTTTCCATCATCTAATTGATAAGTGCAACACTATTTAACCCACTAAGTGACCACAAGCTAGTTTTCTCTGAGTAAATGACACAGAATGAAGATTATGATAACATTTTTAAATACTGTATTACTCATATTTCTAAATAAATGATGATGCAAATTCCCATGAGCTTGAGCTGAATGCGATGTGTGATTGGAAGAGAATGCAAGAGCCAGCAGCTCCCACTCACCTTCGCTCTTCAGCCATTTCACGATGTTGCCCTCTTCCATGGTGGGGGAGAGGGCAGGCATCTGCACTTTGAGAGGGGCGACCCCTACAGGACAGACATAGAAGTGCACCATTAGGAGAGGGTGACAACATTTGCATTATTTCAATTAATATTTCACAGCCACAAATCAGAAACTGTTGGGACGGTATGTTGAAATTGAACAGTGATTTGTAAATCTTTGACCTACATTGTACTCAAAACAATACAACAGCACATTATTTGATGTTTTACCTTCTGAATTTTATTGGGTTTTTTTTTGTTGTTTTCCCCCCCAAAATAAAAACACTATTCAACTGATTCTTACAACACATTTTAAAAAAAAAAAAAAAAGGTTGGGACAGTAAAGCATTTACCACTTTGTAATATTGCCAGTCCTTCTCATAACACTTAAAATATGTTTCGAGACTGAAGACACCAAGTGATGAAGCATTTCAGGTAATATCTTGTCCCATTCTTTCTGCAAACTGGTCTTAAAGTATGCAACAGTATGGGGTCGTCATTGTCATTTTTTGTTTCAAAATTTGCAACACGTTCTCTATTGGCGGGAAAGGGGACAGGCACCCTCTTCTTCCACAGCCATGCCTTTGTAATGTGTGCAGAATGTGGTTTTGCATTGCTTTGTAGGCAACATACATTGCCCCAAAATCTCAACGCACTTTTCTGCACTAATGCTGCCATTACAGGAGTGTAAGTTACCTTTGCCAAGGGCACAGACACAACCCCATACCATGACAGACCCTGTCTTTTGGACTTGTTGCTGGTTACAATTTTGATGGTCGTTTTCATCTTTGTTCTGGTATCCATTTCTTTAAATAAATAAATAAAGAAAGAAAGCCCCTGCCCTACAATGTTGATTCGTCTGACTACAATAGTCTTCCACTGTGTCATGGTCCATCCCAGATGCCTTTGAGCCCAGAGAAGTTGATGGTGCTTCTGGACACAGTTAACACAAGGCTTCCTTTTAGCGCAGTAAAGTTTCAGCTGGCATTTGTGGATGCAACTCTGTCACTCTGTGACAATGGGTGTTCAGCTGAGGCCTTTTACACACCAAAATTCCTCTAGACTCCTTGAATCATTTAATTATACAGGGTGTTTAAATTTTTTTTAATATCATTTCACAATCTAATAACTTTGCCAATTCTCATTCAACTGACCTCAAATTAACAGCATGTGTAAAAACAAGTCAAAATTTTATGCTTAATGTTTTTATCTTTTTAGGTGTAGAAATGCCATTCACTGGAAAAGAAAAAGGTGTTTTGTGTGTGTAAGAGTGCCATGTCTCAGGCGGTGGGCATATTGGACGTTTGTCAAATCGTTCATGGAATATGCATACCTTTTGAATTTCTCATTCAAGTTTTGAGGAATAAATCTTTACATTGCTCAACATTAAGCCTGATCAGTTTAATTTGCCGAGACTACATAGTTTCTGGGATATTTATATTTCAAATAATATCAAATTTTTTTAAACACCCTGCATTATGCAATATAGAAGGTGAAATATCCAAACTCCTTCCTATCTTTCTTTGAGGAACATTGTTACCTCCGCCAAGGAGGTTATGTTTTCGGTAGCGTTGGTTTGTTTGTTTGTTAGCAACATTACGGAAAAAGTTATGAACGGATTGCTCTGAAATTTTTTCCAGGAGGTGTGACTGGGCACAAGTAACAATCCATTAAATTTTGGCGGTGATCCGGATCACCTTCTGGATCCCGGATTTTTTTAAAGGATTCTTGGCGGAGGTCTGCGCTCTCCGAGTGCTTTTCTAGTTTTTAAACATTTCAATAATTTTCTCATGCATTTGTTGGCAAACTGAAGATCCTCCATCTATCTTTGCTTCGCAAAGACTAGGTCTTTCTTGGAAACTGATTTTATACCAAATCATGACGACAATCACCTGCTGACATGGACATCACACATTTCAAATGATGTCATTATTTAATTGTTTTACCTCATTACTAGTCCCAAATGTTTTAGAATGTGTTGCAGGCCTGAAACGAGGGAAAGTATATTAACAAATGAAATGAAGTTGACTAGACAAAACATGAAATATCTTGAGTTCATACTGTCTGCAATGAAATACAAGATCAAAGGAAATGTAGAAATTGCATTTTTGTTTTTAATTTCCATTTTAAATACTGTTCCAAGTTTTTCTGATTTGGGGTTGTACTTTTTCCAAAATCAGTACCAAGGGGAAAATTGCAAAATGCTTAAAGGAACAGTCCACCGTATTTCCATAATGAAATATGCTCTTATCTGAATTGAGACGAGTTGCTCCATACCTCTCCGAGCTTTGCGCAACCTCCCAGTCAGTCAGACGCAGTCAGACGCGCTGTCACTCCTGTTAGCAATGTAGCTAGGCTCAGTATGGCCAACGGTATTTTTTGGGGCTGTAGTTAGATGCGACCAAACTCTTCCGCGTTTTTCCTGTTTACATAGGTTTATATGACCAGTGATATGAAAAAAGTTCAGTTACACAAATTGAAACGTAGCGATTTTCTATGCTATGGAAAGTCCGCACTATAATGACAGGCGTACTAACACCTTCTGCGCGCTTCGGCAGCGCATTGATACGGAGCTCAGATATCAATGTGCTGTCGAAGCGCGCAGAAGGTGTTAGTACGCCTGTCATTATAGTGCGGACTTTCCATAGCATAGAAAATCGCTACGTTTCAATTTGTGTAACTGAACTTGTTTCATATCACTGGTCATATAAACCTATGTAAACAGGAAAAACGCGGAAGAGTTTGGTCGCATCTAACTACAGCCCCAAAAAATACCGTTGGCCATACTGAGCCTAGCTACATTGCTAACAGGAGTGACAGCGCGTCTGACTGCGTCTGACTGACTGGGAGGTCGCGCAAAGCTCGGACAGGTACGGAGCAGCTCGTCTCAATTCAGATAAGAGCATATTTCATTATGGAAGTATGGTGGACTGTTCCTTTAACAATCTTACAGATAATCTTGATTAGTGAATATGTTCCTGCTGATTGATGTTTGTCAAGATCACAATAACAGCATGAAGGAACATGTCCAAGATCACAGGTAATGAAATGTGCATCAATTCCACACACAATAAGGGAATCAGAGCACAGCGGTGTCATGCTGCAGGCCAGAGGGAGGGAGGGAGGAAGAAAGAAGGCAGCATATGCACACACACACACCAAAACAAAGAAAAGCAGACCACGGTCATATGTATGAGTGGGTGATAGCGACCCTCAAAATCCTACATGAGCAGCAGTGACACACAGCTGCTGTAATCTACAAACAAATTTTGAGAACAAACACACCGCTGCTGAGCTCAAGAGGTGGTGAGGACGTGTGTAATTAATGGCAGGTGCTGGATGGATGGACAGATGCTCACTCACTGTCTATAAGGAGGAGGTCATTAACACCAAGAACACTGTGCATCATGATTAGCTTTTTGGCCAATAATAATTTACAGCAATCCATAACAAGTGTTAATCCATAAATATTCACAAAAAATCTTAACCACCAAATAAATAAAGTTAACCCACAGCTATTTGCAACAACCCATAACAAAAATTAAGGTTATTTAACAAAGAAAAACATACAATTGTTGATATGGTGAAGATTTCTGCAAGGAGATGTTCGTTTATGGAAGGAACTTCCAGTCTCAGCGCTTTGCAGCAGATAAGTACATTTTCTATCATAGAAAAATCTTGAGGACATAAAACTGTTCGCATTCTGACTTCTTGGTAATACGACAAGCTGTGAGCAATGTTTACAGCCACGATAACGCAAGTGATTACAGGAATTAACTTGTCGGGACAATGTCCAGAACATTAATCATCACGCAGAGACTCAGACTGTTTTGCAGGTCAAGGGGCCCACAGGGCCCCTCCTGGGAAAAAACAGGGGCCCATTTCTACAATGGGGGGCCCAGTGATTATCCTTCAGTTGAAGCGAACCTAGTGAGCGAAGCGAGCCCAATGAACAGCTGGGGCAGCCCAGGGGCTGTTTTTTTCTTCTCAATTCTGTTTTTTTTGGTATTAGAAGCCATAAAAGCAATGTAGATGACAAAAATCAATGTGTGGCAGCGGGGGCGTGGTCAAGCGCCGGTCTGTCACAGGAGGGCGGAGTCAGGGAGGGTAAGTGGCAGAATCACTACACCTGAGAGCAATTAACCTGTGTTTGTGTGTCTTCCCAGTGACCACACCCGATTTAAGAGGGAGAGCTGAGAGCAGAGGAGGGCTGATCCCTGAACGAGACGCTAGTGCGTGTGTGTCTGTGTGTGTTAAAAGTATTGTTAGACTGAAAAGTTGGCAATAAAGCCATTATTTACCCCGATCTCTGTCCTGCCGTCCTCTGTGCTCCACCCACACATAGGGAACATTTACAGTGGTGCTGAAACCCAGGATCCAGAGTGGAGCACCAACCAAGCAGCCCCATGGAATCCTCCCCGTTCGCCGAACTGGTCCACGCCCTCGCCACAGCCCAGCAAAGCCAGCAGCAGGCACTCGTCACGCTCCGGAAGGAACAAGAGCGGCGCTTCGAAGCCCTGGTGCTGGCCCAGCAGGAAGACCGCGAGGCGTTCCGGCACCTCCTCACGTCGGCGGGGTCCACCAGTGCTCCGGCCGCGGGCCCGTCCCCCCTCACCGTCACCAAGATGGGCCCACAGGACGACCACGAGGCGTTCATCGCGCTGTTTGAACAGGTCGCAGAAGCCTCGGGGTGGCCGATGGACCAGCGCGCGGCGCGCCTCCTCCCCCTCCTAACGGGAGAGGCACAGCTGGCCGTGCTACAGCTCCCCGCCTACCGCCGGCTGGCCTACGCAGACCTCCGCCGGGCCGTCCTCCAGCGCGTGGGGCGCACGCCGGAGCAACAGCGCCAGCACTTCCGCACTCTGCCATTGGAGGAAGTCGGCCGGCCGTTCGCGTTCGGCCAGCAGCTCTGGGACGCCTGCTGGCGGTGGCTGAGGGCCAATGACCGCGACGCCGAGGGAATCATCGACCAGGTGGTGCTGGAACAATTCATCGCCCGCTTACCAGCAGGAACCGCAGAGTGGGTCCAGTGCCACCGCCCGGTGTTGCTGGATCAGGCAGTCGAGCTGGCGGAGGATCATTTGGTGGCTGTTCCGGCGGCAGGACAGCAGACGGTGTCTTCTCTTCTCTCCTCTTCTCTCTCTCTCCCCCTCCTGTGTCCCGTCCTCACCCCATTCCCCCACCGCGGAGACGGGGGCCGGTGCCACCCCAGCCGGCCCGCCGCACCCGCGGTGCCCTCCCGTTTCTCCCTTCTGTGTCTGTCTCTCCCCCACCTCAGGTGAGTGAGCCCCAGAACACCGGTGCAGAGGGAAAGCCTGGGCCGGTTTGCTGGCGCTGCGGGGAGCCGGGCCATCTTCAACAGCAGTGCACGGCAATGGAAGTGGGCGCAGTGGTTCGGATCCCCGACGTGCCAGAGGCCACCCTCGATCGGGCCGGAGCGTATCGCATACCGGTGAGTATCCAAGGGGCTACATACTGTATCAGGCATTGGTGGATTCTGGTTGTAATCAGACCTCAATTCGCCAAAGCCTGGTTCAAAACGAGGCATTGGGGGGAGCACAAGGGGTGAAGGTGTTGTGTGTGCACGGGGATGTTTACCGCTACCCTTTGGTGTCGGTCCACATTATTTTCAGAGGGGAAAAATTTATAGTGAAGGCGGTGGTTAATCCTCGCCTTACCCAATCTTTAATTTTGGGGACTGATTGGCCAGGATTTCGGGGTTTAATGACATGCCTAGTAAAGAGTGGGTCCTGCCATTTGACAGGGGGAGGTCCCAGTGTCGCTTTGGCAGGAGCAGCTGTCACAGAGCCGTCTACGTCATCTCTGCGTCAGGGTGAGGAGCCGCCGGCTCCTCCTCTCTCTATTGGGGATCCCTCGCGGATTTCCCATTAGAGCAGTCGCGAGACGAGACTCTGCGGCATGCGTATGACCAAGTGAGAGTAATCGATGGTCAAACGCTCCAGCCGAACGCCACCCCGTCCTTCCCCTACTTCGCGATTATGAAGGATAGCTTATACCGAGTGACGCAGGACACTCAAACTAAAGAGCGAGTCACGCAGCTTTTAATTCCGAAGAGCCGCCGGGAATTGGTATTCCAGGCGGCTCACTTTAATCCCATGGCTGGACACTTGGGGCAGGATAAAACACTAGCCTGAATAACGGCCCGATTCTATTGGCCGGGGATTCGCGGTGATGTCCGTAGGTGGTGTACGGCATGCCGCGAATGCCAGTGAGTAAATCCAGCGGCCATTCCAAAAGCGCCTTTGCGCCCTCTTCCATTAATTGAGACCCCATTTGAGAGAATTGGGATGGATCTCGTCAGGCCATTAGATCGGTCAGCACGAGGGTACCACTTTATATTAGTTCTGGTGGACTATGCAACGCGATACCCGGAAACAGTGCCTCTGTGCAATATCTCAGCACGCAGTATTGCAGAGGCGCTCTTCCGCGTCATCTCCCGAGTTGGAATCCCGAAAGAGATTCTGACTGATCAAGGCACTACGTTTGTCACGAACACTGCGCGAACTGTATGGGTTATTGGGGATTAAGCCGATCCGCACCAGTGTGCATCACCCACAAACGGACGGTTTAGTGGAACGGTTCAACCGCACCCTCAAAAATATTATTAAAAAACTCGTAAGTGAGGACGCATGTAATTGGGATAAGTGGCTCGAACTCTTGTTGTTCTCAGTGCGAGAGGTCCCCCAAGCCTCCACGGGGTTCTCCCCGTTCGAATTATTATATGGGCGTAAGCCGCACGGCATCCTAGATGTGCTGCGGGAAAATTGGGAGGAAGGACCTTCACAAAGCAAGAACGAAATTCAGTACGTTATGGACCAGCGCGCAAAACTCCACACGCTCGCCCACCTAACTCAGGAGAATTTGCGACAGGCCCAGGAACGGCAAGCCCACCTGTACAACAAGGGTACGCGCCTTAGAGAGTTCACACCGGGAGATAAGGTACTTGTACTGTTGCCCACGTCGAACTCCAAATTGATCGCCAAGTGGCAAGGACCCTTTGAGATCACACGGCGAGTCGGGGACGTCGACTATGAGGTGAGGCGAACGGACAGGGGTGGGGCACTACAGATTTACCACCTCAATCTGCTTAAACTCTGGAACGAGGAGGCCCCTGTGGCGTTGGTGTCGGTGGTTCCGGAGAAGGCGGAGCTGGGGCCGGAGGTTCAAAAAGGGACATTGGCATCATGTACCTCTCCGGTCCCCTGTGGAGACCACCTCTCCCCGACCCAACTCACGGAGGTCGCCCAGTTGCAGGCCGAGTTTTCGGATGTGTTCTCGCCCCTGCCCGGCCACACTAACCTCATAGAGCACCACATAGAGACGCCCCCGGGGGTGGTAGTGCGTACCCGCCCTTATAGGCTACCCGAACACAAAAAAAAAAAAAAAGGTGGTTCGGGAAGAACTTGAGACTATGCTTGAAATGGGCATCGTCGAGGAGTCCCACAGTGATTGGAGCAGCCCGGTGGTCTTGGTACCCAAGGCCGACGGGTCGGTCCGGTTCTGTGTGGACTATAGAAAAGTCAACGCGGTGTCTAAATTTGACGTGTACCCAATGCCTCGTATTGAGGAGTTGCTCGATCAACTCGGCACGGCTCGCTTTTATTCGACACTGGATTTGACGAAGGGATATTGGCAGATCCCCTTGACTCCGCTATCCCGAGAAAAAACAGCCTTTTCCACACCGTTTGGTTTACACCAATTCGTCACACTTCCGTTTGGGCTGTTTGGGGCACCCGCGACGTTTCAGCGGCTGATGGATAGAGTCCTCCGCCCCCACGCCACTTATGCGGCCGCGTATCTAGATGATATAAATCATTTATAGTAATGACTGGCCGAGGCACCTGGAACATCTGAGGGCCGTCCTTAGGTCGCTGAGGCGAGCGGGGCTCACAGCCAACCCAAAGAAGTGTGCGATTGGGCGGGTGGAAGTACGGTATCTGGGCTTCCACTTGGGCAACGGGCAGGTGCGTCCCCAAATTAATAAGACGGCAGCGATTGCGGCCTGCCCGAGGCCCAAGACCAAAAAGGGGGTGAGACAGTTCCTGGGGCTGGCCGGCTATTACCGTAGGTTTATACCTAATTATTCGGACGTCACCAGCCCGCTGACTGATCTCACTAAAAAGGGGGCACCAGATCCGGTCCAGTGGACGGAGCAATGCCAGCGGGCTTTCTCAGAGGTAAAGGCTGCACTGTGTGGGGGGCCACTTTTACACTCCCCTGACTTTTCTCTCCCCTTTGTGTTACAGACTGATGCATCGGACAGAGGGCTGCGGGCAGTTTTGTCCCAGGAGGTGGAGGGGGAGGACCGCCCCGTCCTCTATATCAGTAGGAAGCTGTCAGTGCGTGAGGGGTGCTACAGCACCATTGAAAAGGAGTGTCTGGTGATCAAGTGGGCGGTCCTTGCCCTCCGTTATTACCTGCTGGGGCGCCCTTTCACCCTCTGTTCGGACCATGCGCCCCTCCAGTGGCTCCACCGCATGAAAGATGCCAACGCGCGGATCACCCGTTGGTATCTGGCACTCCAACCCTTTAATTTCAAGGTGGTCCACAGGCCGGGGGCGCAGATGGCGGCCGCCCGGCCTGAGTCGGGCGGTGGGGGTATGTGGCAGCGGGGGCGTGGTCAAGTGCCGGTCTGTGACAGGAGGGCAGAGTCAGGGAAGGCAAGTGGCAGAATCACTACACCTGAGAGCAGAGGAGGGCTGATCCCTGAACGAGACGCTAGTGCGTGTGTGTCTCTGTGTGTGTTAAAAGTATTGTTAGACTGAAAAGTTGGCAATAAAGCCGTTATTTACCCCGATCTCTGTCCTGCCGCCCTCTGTGCTCCACCCACACGTAGGGAACATTTACACAATGCTTCAACCAAATATATTGAGATATTGTTTAATCAGTGGCAATATTTTAGAATTCAACCACAGGCCACTAATAAATATATATATCACATCTATATTATCTCCTCCTTGTCAATTATAATTTATTTTATTAACTTGTTTTCAGTTTGGTGTAGGTCTATAGTAGTAGTAGTAGTAGTAGTCACCAGTGGTAGTGGCAGTGGTAGTCACCAGTGGTAGTGGCAGTAGTCACCAGTGGTAGTGGCAGTAACCAGTGGTAGTGGTAGTAGTAGTAGTAGTCACCAGTGGTAGTGGTAGTAGTAGTGGCAGTAGTAGTAGTCACCAGTGGTAGTGGCAGTGGTAGTAGTAGTAGTCACCAGTGGTAGTGGCAGTGGTAGTAGTAGTCACCAGTGGTAGTGGCAGTAGTCACCAGTGGTAGTGGTAGCCGTTGCAGTAGTTGTTGTTGTAAATCTAGTATGACTAATTACCTTGGGTATCAGGGGTATCAGTTTTTTCAGGTGAATGTACTCTCTGCCGAAGAACGACAAAATAGATGTATTTTTCTTTTTTTCTTATCCATGTTTTCTTGTCTCTTTCGAATATTCGTACATAGACCGTAAGACCACAACCACACTCCTCGAGAGGGGCTGGACTCTCCACTTCTCTGGAGTCGCCCGTGGTGAGCGGCGGCGGGCTGGTGTGGGCTTGCTTATAGCTCCCCAGCTCAGCCGCCATGTGTTGGAGTTTACCCCAGTGAACGAGAGGGTCGCCTCGCTGCGCCTTCGGATTGGGGAGAGGGCTCTTGCTGTTGTTTGTGCCTATGGCCCAAATAGCAGTATAGAGTATCCGGCCTTCTTGGAGTCCCTGGGAGAGGTACTGAGGAGTGCTCAGACTGGGGACTCCATTGTGTTACTGGGGGACTTCAATGCTCACGTGGGAGATGACAGTGACACCTGGAGGGGCGTGGTTGGGAGGAACGGCCTCCCCGATCTGAACCCGAGTGGTGTTTTGTTATTGGACTTCTGTGCTAGTCATGGTTTGTCCATAACGAACACCATGTTCGAGCATAGGGGTGTCCATAAGTGCACGTGGCACCAGGACACCTTAGGTCGGAGGTCAATGATAGACTTTGTAGTCGTTTCATCTGATCTCCGGCCCTATGTCTTGGACACTCGGGTGAAGAGAGGGGCTGAACTGTCAACTGATCACCACCTGGTGGTGAGTTGGATCCGCTGGCGGAGGAGGAAGCTGGACAGACCTGGCAGGCCCAAACGTATGGTGAGGGTCTGCTGGGAACGTCTGGCCGAGCACTCTGTTGGGGAGGTCTTTAACTCCCACCTCCGGGAGAGCTTTTCCCAGCTTCCGAGGGAGGCGGGGGACATTGAGTCTGAGTGGACCATGTTCTCTACCTCCATTGTGGACGCAGCTGTTCAGAGCTGTGGCCGCAAGGTCTCCGGTGCCTGTCGTGGCGGCAATCCCCGAACCCGGTGGTGGACACCAGAAGTAAGGGATGCCGTCAAGCTGAAGAAGGAGTCCTATCGGGCCATGTTAACCTCCAGGACTCCCGAGGCAGCTGACGGGTATCGGCAGGCCAGGCGTGCTGCAGCTCGGGCAGTTGCGGAGGCAAAAACTCGGAACTGGGAGGAGTTCGGGGAGGCCATGGAGAAGGACTATCGGTCGGCCTCGAAGAAATTCTGGCAAACTGTCCGGCGCCTCAGGAGGGGGAAGCAGTACTCTGCCAACACTGTTTACAGTGCGGGTGGGGAGCTGTTGACCTCGACTGGGGACATTGTCGGGCGGTGGAAGGAATACTTTGAGGATCTCCTCAATCCCACCGTCATGTCTTCCACTGAGGAGACTGAGGCTGATGACTCAGAGGTGGACTCGTCCATTACCCAAGCCGAAGTCACTGAGGTGGTTTGCAAGCTCCTCGGTGGCAAGGCACCGGGGGTGGATGAGATCCGCCCTGAGTATCTCAAGTCTCTGGATGTTGTGGGGCTGTCTTGGTTGACACGCCTCTGCAACATCGCGTGGCGGTCAGGGACAGTGCCTCTGGAGTGGCAGACTGGGGTGGTGGTCCCTCTTTTTAAGAAAGGGGACCGGAGAGTGTGCCCCAATTATAGGGGAATCACACTTCTCAGCCTCCCAGGGAAGGTTTACTCCAGGGTACTGGAGAGGAGAATTCGACCAATAGTCGAACCTCGGATCCAGGAGGAACAATGCGGTTTTCGTCCTGGTCGCGGAACACTGGACCAGCTCTATACCCTTCATAGGGTGCTCGAGGGTTCATGGGAGTTTGCCCAACCAGTCCACATGTGCTTTGTGGATCTGGAGAAGGCATTCGACCGTGTCCCCTGTAGTATTCTGTGGGGGGTGCTTCGGGAGTATGGGGTTCGGGGCTCTTTGCTAAGGGCTGTCCGGTCCCTGTACGAACGGAGCAGGAGTCTGGTTCGCATTGCCGGCAGTAAGTCAGACCTGTTCCCAGTGCATGTTGGACTCCGGCAGGGCTGCCCTTTGTCACCGGTTCTGTTCATAATTTTTATGGACAGAATTTCTAGGCGCAGCCAGGGGCCAGAAGGAATCCTGTTTGGGAACCACAGGATTTCATCTCTGCTTTTTGCGGATGATGTTGTCCTGTTGGCTTCTTCAAACCAGGACCTTCAGCATGCACTGGGGCGGTTTGCAGTCGAGTGTGAAGCGGCTGGGATGAGAATCAGCACCTCCAAGTCCGAGGCCATGGTTCTCGACCGGAAAAGGGTGGCTTGCCCTCTCCAGGTTGGTGGAGAAGTTCTGCCTCAAGTGGAGGAGTTTAAGTATCTTGGGATCTTGACCTATGGTCATGAGCTTTGGGTAATGACCGAAAGGACAAGATCGCGGATACAAGCGGCCGAAATGAGTTTCCTTCGCAGGGTGGCTGGGCGCTCCCTTAGAGATAGGGTGAGAAGCACAGTCACTCGGGAGGAGCTCGGAGTAGAGCCGCTGCTGCTCCACATCGAGAGGAATCAGCTGAGGTGGCTCGGGCATCTTTTTCGGATGCCTCCTGGACGCCTCCCTGGGGAGGTGTTCCAGGCATGTCCCCCCGGGAGGAGGCCCCGGGGAAGACCCAGGACACGCTGGAGGGACTATGTCTCTCGGCTGGCCTGGGAACGCCTCGGTGTTCTTCCCGAGGAGCTGGCCGAGGTGTCTGGGGAAAGGGAAGTTTGGGCTTCCCTGCTTAGACTGCTGCCTCCGCGACCCGGTCCCGGATAAAGCGGAAGAAGACGAGACGAGACGAGACCGTAAGACGCCACCTAGCGAAAGACTTGGATCAGGTTTTACTCGCTTGGGACGCTACAAACGGGGCGGCGTAAATACACGAATGGGTCTGACATATATTCAATATGGTGGCGGTCAAAACAAATTCATCCGATGCAGAAATCTGTTGAATATCCAGATAATGATGTTGGAAGTTGCATATTTGTGTAGGGCTGCACAATTAATCGAATTTAATCGAAAATCGCGATTTTGGCTGCCAGGATTAAATTAAATGAAAATCGCGATTTATTTCCATTTAAAATGCGAGCTCTGCTGCATATCTGATCAAGCACTTTTTGACCATTACTCCGCCAAACCATTAGGGGGCGAACCGACACATGTAAGGTTTCATTACTCCGCCTAAATAAGCAAGCAAGCCAAGTGCAGTGTTGCCAGATTGGGCAGTTTTAAGTGCATTTTGGCGGGTTTTGAACCTATTTTGGGCTGGAAAACGTCAGCAGCATCTGGCAACACTGGCCAAGTGCGCAGAGCTTCAGTGCAGCGGTATCTTCTTCAAGGGGTGATAGCAGGTAGCAGATTGAGGTGAGAGAGAAAAGCTAACTATGTCGGAACAACAGACTATTTGGCACTGGAGGCAATGTTGTGACCTGCCTTCGCTCATGTTTAAAGCCAGAGCATGTTGATAGGCTGGTCTTTCTAGCTAAAAACTTGTAGGCCTCAGTATAATGCTATGTAATTGTTGCAATTGAGTTTTCAGTTCCTTCATCCTTTGGTAATTTCTTGGATAAATTTCATTTATTTGTCATTTGGAAATCAGAATTTCTCTTTTAAATTTCATTCTGCACTGAAAGCTGTTCAGATTGTTTGTTTGAATATAGTGAAATAAAATTTAAGTGATTTCCCTAACATCAAGAATAATCGTGATTAATAATCGTGATTACAATTTTGATCAAGATAATCGTGATTATCATTTTTTCCATAATCGTGCAGCCCTATATTTGTGCAAGATTTTCGATATTGAAACCATGAAGTCAAGTAATATCAGTCCCCCCAGGATTTCGCGGGCCTTTTTTGTGATTGTTGCGGGCTAAAATGTCTGATGTTGCAGGGGTTTTCCAAAAAATTGCGCTGAAAGTTGTGGTGAAATTGTTGCGATTTTCTCTTTTTGTGATTAAAATTGAGTGATATGTTAAATATTAAGTTATTACTGAAAAACTATTGATTAAAAAAAAACAAAAAAGACACTGAGAAATGGTCCTATGGACCCTTTTCACGTGACATCACGACAAACGCGGCCGCCATTTTGGACATGTACTACCAGTAGTCTACCACAGCCAACAACGAGGAACGACGGTGAAGCATCGAAAGGAATATAGCCATCAAAGAAAGTTTTTACTTTCAGCAAGACTTCCATCATGCCATTATATTGTTGTGCACCTGGATGTAGTAACCATCAACACACAAGGCAAGATTTATCATTTTATCGGATCCCGACAGATGCTGACCGACGGAGAAGATGGATGGTCTCTAAAATATTGGCAAAATGATGTTTATTGACATAGCAATCTTGTGTAACGGGAAGCATTTGCATATCCGAAGTGTTGTGTTTACATCAAAGATAAAATAAACCGATATGACAACGACTGCTGCTGCCAGGTTGGGGAGACAAACTCGTAGAAAGGAAGTGTGGCAACAGACTTCCTTTGTGGTCGATTCTGCTTTAAGGTAAGATGCATTTAATTATTCGTCTGCTGTGGGTTTGGAATCAGTAGCCTGACCGATTCGTTCATGTTTGTGGTGCCATTTGTTTGTTGACGCGTGTTGAAATGGAAGATTGGTTGTTGACATGATTTCCAGTGATGCTTTGGTGCTGCTGTGGATCAGATGTGTTGAGTAGCCTGACTTTTTTTTTTTCTTGCGTGTGGTATCATTGTTGACGCGAGGTTGTTTTTTGAACATGCCAATGCGGACACGATTTCCCCTGATGAGTTATGCCTTCAGATGCGATGCGTGTGGGAGGTGTGGAGTCCACGTGATATGTGCGTAAGACAGGCTTCTCATGTGTTTGGAGATCCGCGCTCTGAGACAAGCGCAAGCGCACCCCCCCCAAGGGAAAAAAAGGGACCCCCCGAAAATATCGGCATAGTTCGAACACTAGGTTGGAGAAAGTCATGGCAAATACTGAGTGCACAACCCATAGAAGGTAAACTGTACACAGCGCCAGGGCAGTGTGATGGTATGTCTACTTTTAGATTGTGTTAGCTTATCAATGAACACACTCGTCACTCGACGAGTTTCACATCTTTACGACGGATACTTAAATGTGTGTTAGGTATTATTGTTGCAGTCTAAGCAGTCATTGTAGCAGCTAGATGAGCGAGAACCGAAAGGGTCTGTGCCATAAACCATTATTTCTTCATGTCCAAAATGGCAGTCGCGCTTACGAAGGTCACGTGAGTGAAAAGGGTCTATAAACAACTTTACCAATATAAGAGATTACCAGGACTACAAAAATGCAGAAAAATAGGCTTTACTTATCCAAATGCACCTGTTGGTTCAAAAGTTAAAGTGCATAGAACCTCACAGTACAACTTGAAGTTACCTTAAAATATAATATAAATGCCTCAGCTTTCATGCAAGAAAAAAAAAAAAACTATTAATACTAGTACTGTGTGCAGGCAGTCTCTCCTGAAGACTAAATTAAACAATAATTATAAACTAATAAAATAAATGGCTCAGGCTTCATAGAAGAAAAAAAAACAAATTTGAACAGAATCTCACAGTATGATGCTGAAGCTGCCTAAACAATGGAAAATAAAATACCATTTCGGCAAAAATGTTGGCATCCATTAATTTCTTGTATTAAGTAAAAAATAAAGTGCACACAGTCCTTCACTGTAAACATAACACACTTTCAGTAACAGAATTTAAGCCTACATAAACACTGACTCGCACATGCTGCTTCTCTTGAACGTATACACGGAAGTAAGCAGTGTTGCCAGATACTGCTGACATTTTCCAGCCCAAAATATTTTCAAAACCCGCCAAAATGCACTTGAAACTCCCCAACTGGGCGGGAAACCGCCCAATCTGGCAACACTGGAAGTAAGGCGGAGGGTAGTTTGTCGACGTCACCTCAAGACGACGCCAACGATTGGTCAAATTTGCGGGAAAGTTGCGGTGATTGCAATTATATACAACACCGCCCTGAATTCGCAGGGATTGGTTGAATTTGCATTGAAGTTGCAAATCGCAACATCGCGAAATCCTGGAGGGTCTGTAATACGCCACGAAATGTTCCAAATAGGGTATAAAATGCTCGCGTCCATATTGGCCCCTGCCCCTCTCGACAATGCGTTCATTATTCAAAATAGTGCGTCTTAGACGCGGGCGCACCAACAATCTGAGTCTCTGATCATGGGCAAACTGCTGTGGTATAAGAGGAATATCACAGCCCATGCTGTGCTGTTAAAGGAAAATAATCCACTTCGGGGTGGTGACAACCCAACACAATCTCCAACATGGATTATTTTCCAGCAACAGCATGGCCAACTGTCCATTCTCTCTTATTAAATCTACTGACCTTCAAAGTCTCTTAATGATGAGCTTTTTGCTTGATATTTCAGGAAGTATGGACTGTATATGCTATATTTAAAAAGGAAGAAGATGCTGTACATTTAGCATCAGTGTTCCAGCTAGCTTTCCAAGAGGGCACAGCATCAATGATTATCACAGGCAATTTTTTTTGTGCATCTAGGGCTATTTTGTGTGCATCACTACAAAGAATCTATCATGCAAAATTAGCCATACTGGGCAACTACACAAGGTTGATGACTTTTGTAATATAAAGTAAGCAAATCGGAAACTTCTTTAGTTAACCAGTTTAATACAATGTGTCATAATATCATGTCCTCGTACGCTCGCGTTTGGCACACCTCAAACCGTCACTCACACCCACACGCATTTTTGCTCTGAGCAAGCAGCATGCGCTGCAAGAACCAATGACTACACCTGTTCCTGATCAGAGCGCAACCACAGCACGTGCATAGAACTCTCTCAGCACACAGACAATTATACACTCTGTACCTTGTGTCGGACATTACCAAGCCTCGACTGCTGGTTTGCTACTCTGGCTTTTCTGTTTTCCTGACCACACATTGCCTAATCTATGATATTATCCAGTCTGTACCTTGCATGCCTGTTTTTTTTTTTTTGGACTCTGCCTTCAAATCACACGTTTTGGAACTGTTTGCCAGCATGCTTTTCAATCAACTTTCAGCACTCACATCCGTCTATCGCCCATTAACACGACAGTCTAATGTTAGTTAATACTAATAGCGTTAATTGGTCATTAATATTAGTCCCAGATATTAACGTTAGATTAGATCTAGTCCAACACGTTAAATGTTAATGGCTAGATTTTCTATAGAGAAGCCAAGAAGCCTTTATTCGTCACATGTACACTCAAGCACAGACTTAAGCGCACAGTGAAATTTAACCGCTGCATTTAACCCATCTGAAGCAGTGAACACACACACACACACACACACATGAGCAATGAGCATACACACACAGAGCAGTGGTCAGCTATGCTACAGTACCTGGAGAGCAGTTGTGAGTTAGGTGCCCTTGCTCAAGGGCACTTCAGCCATGGCTGCCCCATGTTAACCTAACCACATATTTTTGGACTGTGGGGGAAACCGGAGCACCTGGAGGAAACCCACGCAGACACGGGGAGGACATGCAAACTCCACACAGAAAGGCCCTTGTCAGATGCTGGGCTCGAACCCAGAACCTTCTTGCTGTGAGGTGACAGTGTGAACCATTACACCACCATGCCTTTCGAGTCTAGCTCTATTGGTCCTAACTGTTGATGTGATTTGTTTAGTCCTCAAATTCTAGATCTATTTACGTTTTGGCAAACAGAGATGCGAAGTTCTGTGAGCCCCTTGCTGCTTTTACCAATTCTTTTTTCTTTTGCGCATTTGTAGGCATTGCTACTTTTCAAACGTACCTTGCTGCACGGACTCTTTGTAACAAGGCAAAATGGTCGAGAGAACATCTATGACCCCGCGCTAATAGTATGTTGTGATTGGTCAACATGCATTACTTTCATTGCAAGGTCAACAACACCTGTTAGGGCACACTTTCTTTCTTTGGCAGAACACATATGCCGGGTGCTTGGAAAGTTCTGGAAAATTACGAGTAGGGTACATATATATTTGGGTGTGAAGCTGGTATTTGAGGGCAGGGCACACATTCTGGAGGGTGTGGCACCCTGGTAATATAAACTAGCTAGAATACTGGACATGTATAGCGCAATAATGCACTATTGCTTACAATGTCTCACAAACACATACACGGTTTACATTTATTTATTCCCTTTCTCATATACTACCTCAATTCCTCACGCCATCAGACTCCAACTCTGAGGTACTGAACAGAATTTCACGGACTGTTGAACACACCACTCACACTGCAATCTTTGCACAGTGAACAATAATGCACTATTGCCTTACAGGGTCTCTCACACAGAAGGTTTACATTTATTTATTCCTTTTTCATATACTACCTCAATATGCACACTCAACTCTGCACCTTATGTTGTTTGTGTCTGCACTTTATGCCATTTATTGTCTGCAGCTTGCACTCGTTGCACTTTGTTGTTAGATGTAGATTTGTAGTCCTGTGATGTTTAATGTAGCACCATGGTCCTGGAGAAATACTGCTTCATTTTAACTGTGTACTGCATCAACTATATATGGTTGAAATGACAAATTAAAAAAAAAAAAGACCTTGACCTTTAATCAGACTCATGATTTACCTTTTTTTTTTAAAGATTTTTTTTGGGCCCTTTTCACCCCCATTGGATAGGACAGTGCAGAGACAGGACAGGAAATGAGCAGGAGAGAGAGACGGAGAGGGATCGGGAAACGACCCCGGGCCGGAATCGAACCCGGGTCCCCGGACCCATGGCACGGCGCCCTAGCCACCTGAGCCACGACGCCCCCATGATTTACCATTTTAAAAATGAGTGTTGTACTTGTCCATCACTGAGAACCAGAAAAAGAGGATGTGCACCATTTCAGGTTTAAGGAGAGCACAGGAGGGTGTTAGAACCTCAGTTGTTCAGTCAGGAACCGCTTGCCGATTCACATAACTGATATCAAATATGGATGCTCATCTTCTGCTGCCCAAAGTGTTGGGATGTGCAGGATTTATCATCATTACTATTAACGTCATTTATAAAGTGTTACATTCAACACTTGTTTATTTCACCTTTTTAAGTATAAAAACTCATCCTCTCTCAGATGAAAAATGAAAGTGCTATTTTTATGACCATTCTTAGCTGAAATGTTTCAGTGGTAATTAAGAGAAAGGGCAGGGCTTCCAGGAGGTGTTGCTTCACATCAGAGTTTTAAATCACCTGTGCAAATCATTCCTGATTAATGTCAATTTATATCCTGTTTTATTGAGAACAAGAAGAGTGCTCTTTCGCAGCGTTTGAGTGATAACATGCTAGCGCACTGTAGTGTTAGCAGATAGTGTACATCATAAGTGGAGTAAAAGTCACTGGATATTATGACCATGCAATACCTTGCAGAGATGAAGAAACTGTCATATTGCACAAGCCTAAACAATGCTGCTATTATAAGCTTTATAAAGCATAGCAAAAGTCAGCTCAAGGTACACATCATCATGTATAACCACAATCATTTTCATGACTGTGGATTCCACCATGTTTGTAAAATAACACTTTTAGCAGCAGTTAAACCAGCATAAACTGAATATTATAAAACACTGCCTTATTGATGTAACAGCGACACACTTTTTATGATTACTCAAATCAAACAGCAATGCTAACCAGCTTTTGTACAGAGGCAACACTGAATGTACACTAGATCTACTGAGGAGTACATTAAATTGTAGTAGTATTGGTAGTTGAAGTTTCTAGATGTGCTGTTCCATTTCACATTAAACCCCCCAGGCACCTTGCGTTTCATATTCCTTCATATTTACTGTCAAACTCCCCAGAACACACGCACACCTGACTTACACAACACGTCTGCCACAACTTATAAGTCTAGACATGCACTTTTCTTCTTTCCCTTCTTTAAAATGGCTCATTGTAATGAAATGCTGAGACAAAACATGAGTTTGAGATGTCTTGTACATTTCGTAACACAGGGAATAGATGTCAGGATGACTGGGCTATTATCTTTATTAACCAGTTTGTTTAGTTTTAAGGGGGAGAATGGACACTAGAAGACACCACATGTTACACGATACATAGTAATTACAGTTGATACATTTAAGACCACCTCAAATGATGACAGCGACGAAGAAGAAAGCAATTTCCAAGCAGCTATTAAAACACTACAGTTCAGCATGCTGATGGTCGGCAGTCCAAGTAGCACTGAATGCAAGGCTACTGCTGCCATCTAGTGGGCAAACTAATATGGCCTTTATCATTAAAGGAGATGTGCAGAACCATGGCCTCACTTTTTGTTAAAAATGCCTTGAGACCTCAAGAATGGCATAGGAATAGTTTTAAGCATTAACAATAAATCTAATATAGCAATTTTTATGATTAAAGTGATTCATATAGGTTGCGGTCTGAGTGAATGACCTTGACATCTATGACGTCACTGCAGGAAAGCTATCGGTCTCATCGCCATTTCCGCTATACTAAAACACAGAGCTGACTGCAGCTTCAAGCTTCCATTTTGAGCCAATTTATCACCATGCAATGTAGATGTGTTGCTGGCAGGTGCAGGAACATGACAGAAGGTGAATGCAATTACGTTGCATTCATGGCCCAAGAATGTTCAAACTGCAAAGATTTGGACGCTTTTTGCGAGAAGTTCATGGGCACACTGGGTGCCTACAAAGTGGTCTCTCCTCTGCACATTTTACTGAAGACTCGTACGAGACCTCTGATCTGTTGAGGAGCGTTGGCTATAAGCCCCTATTGAAAGAGGGTGCAGTCCCAATAATTAAAAGAAAACTACAAGAAAAGGAAAGTAAATTCAGTTGCACCAGTTCTCCCAGAGTGTGAGCCGAGGGTTGTTGCTAAAACCCGAGATGGAAGGGGACGTGACATGTTATTGTTCAGGCAGTGACCTTCCCGCGGTTGTTGCTGAAACCGGTGACGTCCCGTCCCGGGTTTTAGTAATTGCCTGAGCTGAGCAGTAATGGCAGAGTACTCAGTATGGAGAAAATGGAGAATGAGTGGACCAGCCGTCTGATTTCTCCGCTGGATATAATTGCCTCAGCAGCAATATCTCGCCCTTATGTGGAAGAAGCAAATGAACGGAGAACTGAACGAACAACTGAAAGTCAGATTGTTTCAAAACAATCAGCCACAAGATCAGCTTTCAAGAAATGAGAACACAAACGGGTAAGATGCGACTCTCATTTGGATTAAAAAAACAAAACAAAACAAAACCCACAGCAACACTCGTTGTTTACCTGCATTTAGATTAATACATGTAACTTGTATTGTGTATTTAAGTTACCCGTATAAGATTATTTAATTTGCTTCAGAATGTGATTGTCTCAGTTCATCTGATTATTTAATTAGCCTTTTATGTTTTATCAGTGAAAATGCATGCATGTACATGTATGTTGCATAAGTTATAACGCCTATCCTGTTTTAATGAGAGTCAACCCACAATCCATGAAGTCAAATCAGTCTTAGTTGAGCAAATCGGTAACAGTATTTCTTACTTTCACTATAAATTTTTATTTATACGACTTTGGTCCATAGCCGTCAAAGGCCTCGGCCTTAAAACCGGTTCCTGCTGTGACGTCACGCACTCAGGGCTGGCTGGCTCTGCGGGGCAGCTCGAATGCCAACTTTGCAATCGATTTTAACTCTCAAAAAAAAAAAAATAAAATAAAAATATATTACACAATTCCCATTTATGCAGCATACAAGAGAGAGTCAAGGATGGAGATACTATCCACTCAGAAAAGTATTTAAAAATAAAGGTTCTGCATATCTCCTTTAAAAAGGTGGGATACAAAAATAATCTGAAAAGGTGGTGTTCAAATGATTTGTGCCACATACAGTGTGCTCTTCCTCGACACACCCAAGCACAAGGACACCGTGATTATTTATGAATTTTATTTTCGGCCTGATCAGAATGTTCAGCTCACACCATGGTTATTTAAGTTCACCAAAATGTATAAACAAACATTTTATGAAAGAGAAAAAAGTACATAGCATGTTTCTATTGTAAAATTTGTTCTAATCAATAAGGTGAAATGTGTCAGTAAAGCCACTTGAATTAAATGTGTTCTGTTCTCTCAGAAAACTACACAAAATTACTTAAAAAAAGTCTTTCCAACAAGCACATTTTTAAGATTTAGGTTTTGCTGTGTGATTTACTTACTGTCTGATATAAATACAAAATTATTAAAGGCCAGCCTTTTTTTTTTTTAAGTGCATGTTAAACAAAAAAGGGGGAACATTTATAAACCTGGTTTCAACTTTTTACTCGACTACAGTAGTAAAGGTAGACTGCGTTTCAGATTTTAAGTGTAGGTCATAAAAAGAAATTTTCCCTGACACACAATTATTTTTGTTTAGTGGACTGAAAGCTACTGAATTCGACTCAGACTTCCAATTTTATTAGTTTTTTTTTTTTTTAAATAGAACAATTAATGAATTTAAGGCCACATGGCCCCAAATTCTCTTATTTTGTCCTGCTTCATCATGACCCAATTCAAGATACTACATCATTCATCACGTGGTGGACTTTCCCCGTTCACGCAAGGCATTGCGAGATACAAATTTGAAACAGGGGCAGCACAGTGGTGTAGTGGTTAGCGCTGTCGCCTCACAGCAAGAAGGTCCTGGGTTCGAGCCCCGGGGCCGGCGAGGGCCTTTCTGTGTGGAGTTTGCATGTTCTCCCCGTGTCCGCGTGGGTTTCCTCCGGGTGCTCCGGTTTCCCCCACAGTCCAAAGACATGCAGGTTAGGTTAACTGGTGACTCTAAATTGACCGTAGGTGTGAATGTGAGTGTGAATGGTTGTCTGTGTCTATGTGTCAGCCCTGTGATGACCTGGCGACTTGTCCAGGGTGTACCCCGCCTTTCGCCCGTAGTCAGCTGGGATAGGCTCCAGCTTGCCTGCGACCCTGTAGAAGGATAAAGCGACTAGAGATAATGAGATGAGATGAAAATCGAGGACGCAAATGAAATGTGAAAGACCGACTACAGCAACAGAAAGCAAAAAGAAAAGACGTTATGTTACAAAGGAAAGGAAACGCAGGACCAAACTAAGAAATATCGGAACACCCCAGTGTGATTAGCTGTTTGTTTACCAACAGAATGATGTAACTGTCAGTGCACGGTCAAGGTAAACCTGTAGATGGCAGTAATACAACATTGGATGCCAGCTGCTGTAAAACTCAAAAGAAAAAGGAGGTGGTAAACCTGCACATGCACACACCTGACTTCCTCTGTCTGACTGCGCAAAGCGAGCAATTTCATGGATATTATTTGCTAGGGAATCCCCTCAAATTAAATAACTTCCCAGCCACAGAATGGCTGGGGTTTTTTTTTCGCGATATTGCAGAAATAAACATTTCTCACAATGACCAAATTTCAGAGGGAACTAGATTTCACCGATTTTATGAACTCGAAAGGCTGTCTCGCTTTAAAATACCTTCGAAGCAACAAAAGTGGTCTATAGGAAAATCACATTTCAGGGGTGGAAAAATGAGAAGTTATTAGCTAGCCTACCAGGTAAGAGGAAGTTCCAGTGTGATGCCCAGTCCTATGTTTTGGGTTCTACCTGAAACGTGATGGTTAATGAATAGTGAGTTAGTTAGCTAGTTTAGTGCATTAACACAGACTAGGCATGTAACAAGTCACCCAGTTCACAATTTGATTCATGATATTACATTCATGATTTGGTTTTCCCCCCATGATATTTTTTGAAAAAAAAAAAAAAAAAAAAGGCCAATGAAAAATTTTATTACCAAAAAAAATGCAACATATATTATCAACAAAAATATTCCATTTGTTAAAATGGATGGAGACACACTCTTCTGCTTCATTTTCTTAATAACCAACAATTATTTACCCACATTTATAAAAGTTGGAGTAAAATATAATAGCCTATTAACTATTCCTTTTATTAAAAAAAAATGTAAAAGTTAATAACAAATAGGCCTTTTCTGAATAAGCTTTTCTGAACATCTACCTCTGTTTTCTTCAGGTTTCAGTAGTCTATAAAAAGAGTTCTGATTTCTTGTTAAATTTACTTGTACAGTAAATTGCACAACAGCTCTTTCCCATTTTAGATCTTTTGTGTGTGTTTGTTTTCAGGGCATTAGAGTGGTGTTACTTCTGCTTACGGTGAAGTCATGTGAATTCCCACTATATGTTATTGCTGTCTAAACAACACAATTACAACTAGGAAAAACGAAGAGCCCTTCTACATAGCCTGCTCAAGATGGAATTCTTACACCTTTATTCTGCCTCGTATCCTCCATAAAACACCTGAATGTGGAACTGTGTCGGTCTGTGTTGTTCCGCCTCTGAGCCGGGAGCGATTGGTAGTCACGGAGCCAGAATTGATGTCTCTGTAAAAGGGACAGCTGGGATTGCAGAATAGGTGTGTGATGTTTTTGACCTTGATGATGTTCTTTCCGAGACCAGCACAAATTCAAATGTCTCCATCTACAGCATCTAAGGTCCGTGCGCCTTCCAGCTCCTCTGCACTTTTTCTTCAACATATTTCTGATCACACAAACATGTTGCTCACATGAGTCTCTCCACTCTTCTCTTCCACATTACCTTATGCTTTCTCTCTCCCTCATATTTTTGATCGCAGTTTTCTGAGACACATTTTTTCCCTCAAAGAGCCAGCTCAGCTTGTGTTCTAAAGGACACAATCATGTGTGTGTAAAAAAAAAAAAATTATATTATTTTTATATATATATATATATATATATATATATATATATATATATATATATATATATATATACACATACACACATACACACACACACATACATACATACACACACACACACAACCCCGATTCCAAAAAAGTTGGGACAAAGTACAAATTGTAAATAAAAATGGAATGCAATGATGTGGAAGTTTCAAAATTCCATATTTTATTCAGAATAGAACATAGATGACATATCAAATGTTTAAACTGAGAAAATGTATCATTTAAAGAGAAAAATTAGGTGATTTTAAATTTCATGACAACAACACATCTCAAAAAAGTTGGGACAAGGCCATGTTTACCACTGTGAGACATCCCCTTTTCTCTTTACAACAGTCTGTAAACGTCTGGGGACTGAGGAGACAAGTTGCTCAAGTTTAGGGATAGGAATGTTAACCCATTCTTGTCTAATGTAGGATTCTAGTTGCTCAACTGTCTTAGGTCTTTTTTGTCGTATCTTCCGTTTTATGATGCGCCAAATGTTTTCTATGGGTGAAAGATCTGGACTGCAGGCTGGCCAGTTCAGTACCCGGACCCTTCTTCTACGCAGCCATGATGCTGTAATTGATGCAGTATGTGGTTTGGCATTGTCATGTTGGAAAATGCAAGGTCTTCCCTGAAAGAGACGTCGTCTGGATGGGAGCATATGTTGCTCTAGAACCTGGATATACCTTTCAGCATTGATGGCGTCTTTCCAGATGTGTAAGCTGCCCATGCCACACGCACTAATGCAACCCCATACCATCAGAGATGCAGGCTTCTGAACTGAGTGCTGATGACAACTTGGGTCGTCCTTCTCCTCTTTAGTCCGAATGACACGGCGTCCCTGATTTCCATAAAGAACTTCAAATTTTGATTCGTCTGAACACAGAACAGTTTTCCACTTTGCCACAGTCCATTTTAAATGAGCCTTGGCCCAGAGAAGACGTCTGCGCTTCTGGATCATGTGTAGATATGGTTTCTTCTTTGAACTATAGAGTTTTAGCTGGCAACGGCGGATGGCACGGTGAATTGTGTTCACAGATAATGTTCTCTGGAAATATTCCTGAGCCCATTTTGTGAGTTCCAATACAGAAGCATGCCTGTATGTGATGCAGTGCCGTCTAAGGACCCGAAGATCACGGGCACCCAGTATGGTTTTCCGGCCTTGACCCTTACGCACAGAGATTCTTCCAGATTCTCTGAATCTTTTGATGATATTATGCACTGTAGATGATGATATGTTCAAACTCTTTGCAATTTTACACTGTCAAACTCCTTTCTGATATTGCTCCACTATTTGTCGGCGCAGAATTAGGGGGATTGGTGATCCTCTTCCCATCTTTATTTCTGAGAGCTGCTGCCACTCCAAGATGCTCTTTTTATACCCAGTCATGCTAATGACCTATTGCCAATTGACCTAATGAGTTGCAATTTGGTCCTCCAGCTGTTCCTTTTTTGTACCTTTAACTTTTCCAGCCTCTTATTGCCCCTGTCCCAACTTTGAGATGTGTTGCTGTCATGAAATTTCAAATGAGCCAATATTTGGCATGAAATTTCAAAATGTCTCACTTTCAACATTTGATATGTTGTCTATGTTCTATTGTGAATACAATATCAGTTTTTGAGATTTGTAAATTATTGCATTCCGTTTTCATTTACAATTTGTACTTTGTCCCAACTTTTTTGGAATCAGGGTTGTGTATATAATATTATATATATATATATATATATATATATATATATATATATATATATATATATATACACACACACAGTATACACACACTGCATGGTTTTACTTCTCTTAAGCACAATTTTTTTTTTAATGGAAGTGATTACATGTTGCATGTGATGCTCCAGCAAAGTTGCTGAAGAGTGGTACAAATGTGCACAGCTAACAAAAACACCTCAACGCGCAGTTCACCAGCCATGGTTTTTAAAGCAACACCAGTATTCTCAGGGTATTCATATTTCCAACACAGATACATCACCCTAGACGCCAGCGCTGCATTGTGACACATTACACCTCTGGAACACCGGCTCACAATGTAAAAACACACACTTGTGTGGCTTCATACCAGCTTTATTTGGCTCAGTGCAAATCACTAAAGCTGGAATATCGAGATGATTTCTTTACACCAATATGATGGAATATCTGTGTAAAAAGGGCGATTATCATCAGGCTGATTACACAGCCTGATGATAATCGCAATTAATTTTTTTCATTGATTCAAATCATCATAAATTTGTAACACAATTCATCATTCCATAATACATCATTACATGCCTAACACAGACTAAGGGAAACAAATGAGTATATTACTGCAGTCTATTTAACCTGGAGATGGGAAGTTTGAACTTGGAATAATGCCATTTTCAGGCTGGTGCATTCAATCTACAGAGTGGGGAAAAAACATCAATGCCTCCATTCAAGTGTGGTTTTTTGGGCACAACAAGCTAGCGAGCTAACATTAGTGACCATGGGTGTCTGATGTATTTACATTTTTAAAAACAACAAACCATATAGTCATAGTGTTGCAGATTTAATACACTAATGTGTCTAAGTTTATTGATTTAAAATAAATGCTGCTGTACACTTATTTAAACACCTGAAGTGATATTTTATTTTCTGTTGATGGTGCAAGTGGTCATACTGACGTAATGTTGTATGCTGAACTTTGGGGTTGAGGAAACTTTCCCACTTTTCTGAGTAGGAATTCTAAGCTGATTTTTTTTTTTTTTAGTTTTTCCTAGTCAGAGGTCAATAATAATAATAATAATAATAATAATAAGCAGCAAATGCAGCATATGAGCAGATCATGTTTGCAACCTCAGGGGGGAATAAAAAACAACTCTGACCATATCTGTTACAAACTGTTGTGTTCTCTCCTCACACGAAAAAGATATTATGAAGTCTGGTGAGCATCTTTGTTTTCTCAACATATTTAACTGTGCAGTTTCATCAATATTTCCACAATGTTACAGTGCTCCTGTTTCTGAAAACATCTACATAGATGAAATGACCTGCTTTTACACCATGACGTACATACAGGTTAAACAAAGCAAACGAGAGGGGAGAAAAAAAAAAAGCCTCTTCTGGTTGTTGAGCCTGCTTCTCAAACAGGCAACCATGAATAAAAAAGTAACAGGAAAATACTGATTTGTCGACCCCTGCATTTACATTACTAGCCTTTATTTCATTTTTTGAGCTGGACACTGCATGCACACAGCAGCCTTCACTACACACCCACAACAGACAAACCTGCAGTGACATCATCTGCATGATGTTTGAGAGTTCACACAGCTTTACACCAGCATTTAAAATTTTAACTGAGGGGAGCGATCCAGTGGGGCGGCACGGTGGTGTAGTGGTTAGCGCTGTCGCCTCACAGC
This sequence comes from Neoarius graeffei, assembly GCF_027579695.1. Classification (NCBI taxonomy): domain Eukaryota; kingdom Metazoa; phylum Chordata; class Actinopteri; order Siluriformes; family Ariidae; genus Neoarius; species Neoarius graeffei. The sequence goes on from NC_083570.1 coordinate 76,023,507, forward strand.
AAGAAGGTCCTGGGTTCGAGCCCCGGGGCCGGCGAGGGCCTTTCTGTGTGGAGTTTGCATGTTCTCCCCGTGTCCGCGTGGGTTTCCTCCGGGTGCTCCGGTTTCCCCCACAGTCCAAAGACATGCAGGTTAGGTTAACTGGTGACTCTAAAATTGACCGTAGGTGTGAATGTGAGTGTGAATGGTTGTCTGTGTCTATGTGTCAGCCCTGTGATGACCTGGCGACTTGTCCAGGGTGTACCCCGCCTTTCGCCCGTAGTCAGCTGGGATAGGCTCCAGCTTGCCTGCGACCCTGTAGAAGGATAAAGCGGCTAGAGATAATGAGATGAGATGAGCGATCCAGTGAGCAGCTGATTTGTCATAAACCAACACTGTTCATAACGAACACAAAATGACTTAAACGGGCCAGCTCACCCTTCCCAGAATCCAAAGCGTTGTTTTTGTTTACGTATGGGCCACTGCATGCATACGACAGCAAAAACTCTAAATGCACAGTAAGTGATCCCTTCAAAACCCATCTCAAATTTATCATCATCAGTGTCAGATGTGGAAGCTTTGAACACAATTTGCTCAATATATTTTTGCCTTCATGGCTGCCCATGAGACGGCTCAGGCTCTCCATGACAACAGAATAACCATATGTAAATGAAATGGATCTGTGAAAAGAATGTAATATATAATTACTTTGACAAAATATCTGGAATTTCCCCTTACAATTTAAAATCCCTTTATGATCCAAGACAAGCAGTAAAGCCTTCGTGCCTTTATGAGAGACTTTGGAGCCATTATGAAGAGGCTGTGGAGCACTTAAAAACACACAAACACCAAGGATTTCATGCCAGGGATCATCTCTACAGCAGTCTCAGGTGGGCAGTATCTAGAAAATCAATATTGCTTTCATTAAGAAAAGATAACCAAAGCATATTTCTCATTCTTCCAAATTGCATTACTCTCCTGTTATCCATCATGCTCATTGTCCACAATACCCAATACACACACACACATTTATATAAAAAGACAAGTGCTTTACTGGGAAATACGCCACTCGCATTTTTCATACAAACTACATCTGGGACATTGAGTGGCATTTTTCAATATGTTACTCATGAGAAAATCGATGAATTCTTTTGATAAATTTGGGTACTTTTTATTTGTGAATGTGTCTATGTAATAAAAGGAAAATCACACATTGGCTTGAAGAAATGAAGTTTATCTTCTTGTGTTGAAAAACTTGTATCTTGCATATGAAATACATCGCGGATCTGAGTGACACATTTCCTGATATTTTACTTCGATGTCGTCAGGCCATCCTTAAAAAAAAAAAATAATAATAATAATATATTTCCTGTCCACCAGGTGAGCAAAAAAATTCAGTCGGGAGGGAGGGATTTTTTTTTTATATGGATGGATAAGAAATCGCAATGCTGTGTTTGCGTTTTCTTTCAGTACTTTTTTATTACAAAATCAGACACATTTAATAAAATGACAGTTTAATCAACTGAAACTTGTACAAAAACTAAGTTAGCATTTTAAATGCTGATTGCAACAAAGGTACTTTAAATGTCCGACACACGGACTTTTTGTAGTTCTAAATCGACCATTAGGCCTAGTTCGGATGAAATTACACTATTAAAATGATCACTGAATGATTTGTTTTTCTGAATCTTTACTATTTTGTTGTTCGCTAGAATACCATTTTGCGATTTCACACTTAAGCAAACGTTTGAAAACTCCGGATCGCCTTCCTTCATGGTGGCTGCCATTTTTTTGTGCCGCATGGCGCATGCGCAGAGCTGATTCAGTTCAGAGTGTGCGCGCACTCGGCGGAGGCAGTAGTGTCGGAGGGGACAGAAGCAGAGATAACACTTATTTTGTCTCTGGTAAACAAGTCTTCTCTCGTTCAATTACATGCTGGCATCAAAAGACACCGTTGGTTGTAAATGAAACCAAACTGAGTCATTGGAGTGTATTTTCATACACAAATGGAGAAATGTTCGCTGAGTGTGTAATTGTGTAGCCACCACTGCAGACCGTTGTCATTGTTAATTCATAGCATGCTCAGTTGCGTGAATGTGTCATGCACCGAAAATAAGAGATTTACAAGCCAGGAACGCCTCATGATGCAATACACAAGAAAAGAAAGAAGATTTACTGCCATTTTACTTTGTATTTGAGTAAAGTGAATAAATAAATGGTCTGTGGAAAATACATTTAATCCTGGGAACTGCGTGCACAGGAGGAGGGGTCGACCGATAATCGGCCTGGCCGATATTCTGCATTTTTAGGGTTATCGGTATCGGCCATAATTTCCACCGATATGCCGATAACATGCCTTTTTGCAGCCATTTCGTTCCTAACGCGACTGTCACTGCACGTCCTTTCCTGCACTCGCCTCTCTGAGTTCAAAAACACGGTCCCGCCCACCACAACATCTGATTTGTTTGGCACAAGAGATACAGCCAATCGACACGTGTAACTAAACGCTGTGAACTGTTTCAAGGCGGCCGTACGGGCACTCGGGCAGAAGCGGCACAAGGGATACAGCCAATCAACACGCGTAGTTAAATGCTGTGAACTGTTTCAAGGCGGCCGTACGGGCACTCAGGCAGAAGCAGATCCCACTTCAAGGTAAGGACACGCTGCTTTTGCCGCAATAAGTCACAAACACACAAGTTGCAAAAGCACAACATTATATGTTTACATTCTTCATCTACTACTCGTTAAAATTGTCCATTTGCATCTGTGTAGCCAGGCAAACTTAGCTTATGGAAGGAAGCACTTGAATTAGCCTACAACCAACTAGTCTCGCTGAAACTACATGTAATGCTTCCTTCACTACAATATAATCCTCTTAAATTGGGAATATTAGGCTTGGGCATTAAAAGCATTAGAATGTAGATGGTTACTTGTTAAGTTGTTACATAATAGGGAGTGATAGCCTACTTTATGTTTGATTTTACTTTTTAAAAAATGCTGCAGGCGGCTCCCTACACTTGATTTGTTATTTAAAAACTACTTGAAGTTGGTAAGTCTTACTTAGTTCTTAGTGTAAAAGAATCCAGAGTGTATTTTCATTTATTTTCCACTGAAAATGGTGAGCTGTAATATAGTAGGGAGCGATTTATTTTTTATTGGTGAATATTTATTATTTTATTTCTCATTTTATTCTAACTAATGTTTGACTTTATTGTACAAATGCTGCTGGCATTTCCCTGCACAAAATTTCATGTTCAATTTTACAATTAAACATACATTTCATGGATATGAAGGTCTGTGTCAGTGTGTGCTATGTTTAATTTCATGTGAATTATAATGTTTACATTTATCGGTTGCACATATCGGTTATCAGCATCCCAATTCCATAATAATCGGTATCGGCCCTGAAAAAAAAAACATATCGGTCGATCCCTACACAGGAGTTTATTTTGTGTTTACTCCCTCCCCGGCTGGCTACTTATTTGTCATGGCTGGCTAGTATGAGCCTTAGTGGAAAGCCCTGGGAATGCGTAAATGTCAAGTTCGATTTTAGATTTACAAACCCGAAAAAAAAATGTCGAAAAACCGGCGTTAAAAAAAAAAAAAATTTCAACGGCACTCACCCGGCCGGTGGACCGGAAACAGAACATTTTTTAATAATGGCCTCACTCCCAGTGTTTTCATACTGATTTAATGCCTGTTGTAAAAATGGCGAACTGGTTCACAATTAAAATCTGTTTGATTCACTTGCATTTTTTTTTTTTTTTGCGGATGTGTCCATATAGTATAAAGGATATTCCATGGTGGCATGAAGAAATGAAGTTTATCTTCTCGTGTTGAAAGATATTTCACTTGTTCACTTTGCTCACTTGTGAAATATGTTCACCACTCGAAGATAAACTTCACAGCTGAGCACCACCATGGAATAGCATATTATATGAACACATCCACACACAAAAAAAGCAAGTTTAAAAAAAAAAGCAAGCATTTCTTCACGCCACCGTGTAATTTTATAGACAAAATTTTCATGCCACCATATATGGTATGCATGTATAAATAAAAAAAGGTGGCATGAAAAAATTCTTATATAAAAATATATGGTGGCATATGACTTATATATATATATACACACACACACACACACACACACACACACACACACACACACACACACACAACCCCGATTCCAAAAAAGTTGGGACAAAGTACAAATTGTAAATACAAATGGAATGCAATAATTTACAAATCTCAAAAACTGATATTGTATTCACAATAGAACATAGACAACATATCAAATGTCGGAAGTGAGATCTTGAAATTTCATGCCAAATATTGGCTCATTTGAAATTTCATGACAGCAACACATCTCAAAAAAGTTGGGACAGGGGCAATAAGAGGCTGGAAAAGTTAAAGGTACAAAAAAGGAACAGCTGGAGGACCAAATTGCAACTCATTAGGTCAATTGGCAATAGGTCATTAACATGACTGGGTATAAAAAGAGCATCTTGGAGTGGCAGCGGCTCTCAGAAGTAAAGATGGGAAGAGGATCACCAATCCCCCTAATTCTGCACCGACAAATAGTGGAGCAATTGAGGTTTTTCACCTGACGTCACAGGGTCACGTGACGCCCCGGTGTCCACCATTTTGAAGGTCAAGCTACATACTAACGCTGCAGACAGAGAGGGAGAACCAGCTTGAAAAAACGTGTTACAGACACCGGATCCAGTGTAAATAGCTGCCGGAGCGCGCTCCGGCTTGCTCCCCCTCAAATTAAGCAGCGCGCTCCAGCTTGCTCACGGAGTGCTCCGGCCGAGGTTCCGGAGCGCGCTGCTTAATTTGAGGGGGAGCAAGCCGGAGCACGCTCCGGCAGCTATTTACACTGGATCCGGTGTAAATAGCTGCCGGATCATAATTACAGTAAACTAGTAAATACAGTAAAGGAAAAACTTGAGACTGAAAGGTTTTAACAGTCATCCAAATGACTGAACGTAAACATTGCTACAGTAACATACCAGCTACTATGTTGTTGACATTAGCTAGTGCTAACAGCTAGCTGCTAGTACACTGCTACAACACAGACACCGACCCTAATAATACAGTTCTTGGTCATTGCCTGGTCACAGCAAATTTATAACGGGCCATGTCTCAACAGACTAAGAAGTTATTTCAATGACATTTAATAATGTTTTGTTTATCCTGAGGACCGAAAGTAAATGAAAATGTGAACAAACCTTAGCTGTAATAAGATGGCGACCACCGGCTCCAGGGACGACCCGCTGATGTAGGCATGTTACCCAGCCTGACACAAAATATTTGTAGGCATCCAAACTCTTATACGCTTTCAGATCAATACCTGTGTATGGCGATGGGTTTTTAACGACATAGGTATACAGATCATGTGGGCCGAAGTCAAGTAAAGACGAGGGCTTCGTGTACTTCCGTACGTCAGTGAACAATCCTGGTGGAAGCAGGTAAACGTCGTTCTCCAAGCCTGCTAACCTCAATTTTTGCAAATACCTCTCCCTCTGCTCGCCCTGTAAATGCCCTATGTCGCTGGATAGTGAAGGTGTTTTCTGCATCTCGCTCCTTTTTCTTTTATGTTTTTCGTTTGTCGCCTTCCTCGCATTCAAACTGATTCGAGCCGTGACGTCCAAAATGGCAGCATCACATGACTTGGTCACGTGGGTGAAAAACCTCAATATCAGAAAGGAGTTCGGCAGTGTAAAATTGCAAAGAGTTTGAACATATCATCTACAGTGCATAATATCAAAAGATTCAGAGAATCTCTGTGCGTAAGGGTCAAGGCTGGAAAACCATACTGGGCGCCCGTGATCTTCGGGGCCTTAGACGGCACTGCATCACATACAGGCATGCTTCTGTATTGGAAATCACAAAATGGGCTCAGGAATATTTCCAGAGAACATTATCTGTGAACACAATTCACCGTGCCATCCGCCATTGCCAGCTAAAACTCAATAGTTCAAAGAAGAAGCCGTATCTAAACATGATCCAGAAGCGCAGACGTCTTCTCTGGGCCAAGGCTCATTTAAAATGGACTGTGGCAAAGTGGAAAACTGTTCTGTGGTCAGACGAATCAAAATTTGAAGTTCTTTATGGAAATCAGGGACGCCGTGTCATTTGGACTAAAGAGGAGAAGGACAGCCCAAGTTGTCATCAGCGCTCAGTTCAGAAGCCTGCATCTCTGATGGTATGGGGTTGCATTAGTGCGTGTGGCATGGGCAGCTTACACATCTGGAAAGACACCATCAATGCTGAAAGGTATATCCAGGTTCTAGAGCAACATATGCTCCCATCCAGACGACGTCTCTTTCAGGGAAGACCTTGCATTTTCCAACATGACAATGCCAAACCACATACCGCATCAATTACAGCATCATGGCTGCGTAGAAGAAAGGTCCGGGTACTGAACTGGCCAGCCTGCAGTCCAGATCTTTCACCCATAGAAAACACTTGGCACATCATAAAACGAAAGATACGACAAAAAAGACCTAAGACAGTTGAGCAACTAGAATCCTACATTAGACAAGAATAGGTTAACATTCCTATCCCTAAACTTGAGCAACTTGTCTCCTCAGTCCTCAGACGTTTACAGACTGTTGTAAAGAGAAAAGGGGATGTCTCACAGTGGTAAACATGGCCTTGTCCCAACTTTTTTGAGATGTGTTGTTGTCATGAAATTTAAAATCACCTAATTTTTCTCTTTAAATGATACATTTTCTCAGTTTAAACATTTGATGTCATCCATGTTATATTCTGAATAAAATATGGAATTTTGAAACTTCCACATCCTTGCATTCCATTTTTATTTACAATTTGTACTTTGTCCCAACTTTTTTGGAATCGGGGTTGTATATATAAACACACACACACTAATGCTAAAATTATTTATTTTATGCGCGCGTGTGTATATTATATATAAAAAAATATACACACACAGGCACTTAAATTAGCCCTTTATCTTAAGCAGCTCTACAGCTATTTTAAAGATGAGTTGTTGATAGAATCCAGTCTGACACATCACACAGTTCCGCCTGCTGTCACGCACAACTCTGATCATAAAGCGCTTAATGAATGCTTCCACTGAAAGCATTCATTGTTTCCGTAAAATCTGTAATACTACAGTGCCAGATGTGGGCATCCTCTGGAACAAAAAGGCATCACATTAAATGAAGATGAACATCTGAACCTGTTTAACTGGCTTTGACAGCTGTATGAATGTCAAAGCTACACAAACAGCTGGACCTCCAATGACTCATGTAGACAGCATTTGTACATAGTGTACATGTACAAATGTAGACAGCATTTGTACATAGTGCATTACACAAAGTACTCTGCAACCGTTTGTCCTTAGAAAAAGAAATCAGTCACATTCATTCATCCTCTGCATTTAACCCATCTGAAGCAGTTAACACATGCGCACGCACATACAAACCAATGGCCAGCGATACTACAGCGCCCGGGGACCAGTCAGGGGTGAGGTACCTTGCCCAAGGGTGCTTCAGCCCAAGGCCACCCCACGTTAACCTAACTGCATGTCTTTGAACTGTGGGGGAAACCGGAGCACCCGGAGAAAACCCATGCAGATATTACACGGCTTGAAATTTGCGGTGGTCCGGTCGCCCGAGGTGACTTAATTTGTCATTTGGCGGGTAATTCCTGTCACTAGCCAACCTGGCTGGCTAGTTGAAAATAAAAAAAATGCATATGAAGCGAAGATTCAGACACACCGTCAACTAAAGCCGCCACATATTAAGCGTGTGCCGTGTCTGTGTTAATCGATGTGTTTATCGGCAGAACAGAAAATACCGAAGAATTCCGAATCATATCGTGTACGAGTCAGGCTGTTGGTTTTTTCACTCCTGCGCATGCATATCACGCATCTCGTTGAATATCGCGGTAATCACGTTATCAAATTCAATAGATGTGGCCACATTATCGCCTATTTAAACACGTGTGTTTTTGTTGTTTACATCTACATCTGCCAAAGCTACGTTGCGATGTGGAATTTTCTGAAAGGTGTACAGAAACTGCCAGAGACGGGGACAAAGCGACCTCGGTCTGAAGAGGAGAAAAAGGCCACTGATAAAGCGTACGAGAAGGAGAAACAACAAAGGACTTATAAGCAAACGTGGGAGCAAGATAGGCTTTGGCTGCGATACGATTTTTATGGAATAATTAATTTTTTTCAAGTTGATTCCTAGTCAATATGAAGCTCCTAATGCTTTCTCTCTCATAAATGGTTAAATACAGAAAGCATGTTGGACATATTTTGGGTGCTATAGTCATGATAGTAAGTAGATTTGTTTTCAATGGACCGTTTCACAGATACCGCCATTTTGGATTTGGCGCGGTGCACTCTGGGACCGTTTGGGAACAAACAAAGCATCCCACGCGAGATGTCAGCCTACGCGAACTTGTTGTAGACGTTGTATTAGTAAGTAAGTCATTTTTTTGTGTTAAAACAGTTTCGTCCTACAATAACTTTCACTTTTGAGAAATTTCATTCGATCCAATGTTCATGGAAGAACTTATTGAAAAGGCAACACTTGTATTCAAGGACATCATAATCCCCAAACTCCTGGAAGGCTCTGTTAGAAAAAGCATCACAGATGACCATAACAACAATGTTACCTCAAGTGACCCAACAGCCTCTGATGAAAGTAAACAGGCTCTTTTATAGGCCACAGATTACCCTTGCCAAGTTTGCAAGCGAGAGTGCATTGAGGAACCACTTGCTCACACAGATCTGAGCATTTGTTGTGATAAGTGTGACAGCTGGTGTCACTGGGTGTGTGTTGGCATCAAGGGAACAGAACATTTTCTCAGAAGTAAGAAATTGCAATGGTTCTGTGTTCAGTGTAAGGTCTAGCATACTGGAGTGTAACTTCTGTAAAGTTATTGTTGTAATTAAACTGTAATTCTTGTAATAATATATTTGTCCAGTATACCATGCCATTTTGTAATAGCTTCGCTAACTTGCCACAGTACATTTGTTGTGTTAAGCAGTATTGATATTTTTTGACCATCTTGTTTTGTAATAAAGCACATACATGTACCGTATATTGGTGGGAGCATGCAATTAATAAAGCTGCATTTATTGGTATAAAACGTGTGATTCTTAAACTCTCAATTTTCATTCACCCCACAATCAAGTTCTAACCTTCCTTAGAGCAATATCATAATTACAGCACTAAAGATTAATCCTTGGCAGCACGGTGGTGTAGTGGTTAGCGCTGTCGCCTCACAGCAAGAAGGTCCGGATTCGAGCCCCGTGGCCGGTGAGGGCCTTTCTGTGTGGAGTTTGCATGTTCTCCCCGTGTCCGCGTGGGTTTCCTCCGGGTGCTCCGGTTTCCCCCACAGTCCAAAGACATGCAGGTTAGGTTAACTGGTGACTAAATTGACCGTAGGTGTGAATGTGAGTGTGAATGGTTGTCTGTGACTATGGCTACGTTCACACTGCAGGCTGAAGTGACTCAAATCCGATCTTTTCGCCCATATGTGACCTGTATCCGATCTTTTATTGACAATATGAACGACACAGATCCGATTTTTTCAAATCCGACCCAGGCCGTTTGGATAAGTGGTCCTAATTCCGATTCCTATCCGCTCTTTTCATATGCGACTTCAGTCTGAACCACCAGGTCGCATTCATCCGACTAAGGGCCTCTGCATGCTCGTGCGACAAGGCTTTCGCAGATAGCTTTTCGCAGACAGTTGTAATTTATTGTTGAGCGGGGATAATAGGCGTGCGCGATGTTATTCACCGCCACAACGCAAGGGGGCGCGAAGTCGCTAGGAGTAGTTGGTGGGTGTGGTTAGTGGAGTGTTTATCCTCCGGTTACTTATAATGACTAGAACTGGAGTCGTATAGATGTACGTACTTCCTCAATCAACCGCTCTTCGTGCTGCTCCATCTTCGCTCATGTTTTTAAAAATGCCGGTCGTGAAAACAAACCAAACCGGGAAAGTAGGGAAGCGGAAGTGCGTGTACAGCGGATGTAGAGTGGACCAATCAGAGCCCTCTTGTCTGCGGCGCTGTCTGCGAGGCTTCTGCGGTGGTCACAATTTTTGGGAGGTGCGCGCAGAGCGTCTGCGAAGGTGGGGGGGGCTACGCAGACACTGTCTGCAACGCTATCTGCGAGGACTGGGTTGTCAGCATAAATTGGCTTTTACACGTCATCAACAAGCCACAAACGTCACTATTCTGCGCTGAAGTAGGCGGCGGGTCTCAGCTGATTTCCATTTGGGGGGATGCAGCTATTCAAGCTAGATTGGATGGGCCATACCGCAACCGGGCGGTTTTACTTCCGTAAACACTGGCCATGTTCACTGCGTGTGACGTCGTCGTATCCTGCAATGCGCATGCGGAACACTTTTAGGTCGCTTTTCGTTCATACTGAGGATCACATACAAGCCGCATATATTTGTTAATGTGAACGACCTCACAAAAAAATCGGATTTCACAAAAAAATCGGAATTGAGCATTAAGCCTTGCAGTGTGAACGTAGCATATGTGTCTGCCCTGTGATGACCTGGCGACTTGTCCAGGGTGTACCCCGCCTTTCGCCCGTAGTCAGCTGGGATAGGCTCCAGCTTGCCTGCGACCCTGTAGAAGGATAAAGCGGCTAGAGATAATGAGATGAGATTAATCCTTTAGCATTAAAAGCCATGAATCAATCTAATGAACGCATAATATTTAGCAATACTGAAAGTGATGTTCACTAAACGATGGAGTTGTCCATTTCACTCTAGTTGTAAAACACACACTGGCAGGACAAATGAGTACGAGGCTTTTATGACTTAATTACTAACACAACGTCTACAGCAAGTTCGCGTAGGCTGACATCTCGCATGGGATGCTGTTCGCAAACGGTCCCAGAGTGCACTAGGCCAAATCCAAAATGATGGTATCCGTGAAACGGCTGATACTCATACACCAGGTTTTCCAATATATTATTTGTTGATATTATATTATGGTGCTCTGTGTTGTTCTCATTTATGTATTTAACAACAGTATCAAAATACTCGGGTCTTGAAATAAATGCACATTAATCATGAACAATGGTAACTACTCTCTTTTGTGTTATTTTTGACAGAAGTAAAATTCATACATGAACAAATTTTGGCTAGTTGATTTTCTGTTTGGCGAGTTACTTTGGAAGGTAACTAGTCCGGCTGGCTGGTGAAAAAAATATATGAATTTCTAGGTCTGTATTATATATCCACACAGAAAGGCCGCCGCAGGTCGTTGGGCTCGAACCCACAACCTTCTTGCTGTGAGGCGACAGTGCTAACCACTACACCACCGTGGCGCCCAGCAAACAAACAAACAGAGAGAATATAAAATCGCCCGAAAACTAACAATGCACATCTACACGGATTTCCTAGCTAACCATCTTTAAAGGAAATTAGCTTGCTAACTAGCAGACGCACCTAGCATGAAGCCATAGTAGACTTAACAAGCTAGCGAAAAGCAGTTCAGAACAGAAGAAACACACTTACCCAATAAATATGCCGACTGAAACAAATGCCTGGACGAGCTCTGACTTAAGTGGGGACATTTTTTAAACGAAATAAATCTCAAACCAGTTAAAACAGCTCGATGTCCTAGCCGTAAGGAGGCCGCCATGTTTGCGTCCTGAAGCCTGCCCAAAAGAAGCCTGTTCAAAAACCCAATGTCAGCGGATTTTTTTTTTCATCAAGCTGACCGACACGGTTGCTAAATGTAACCAGTTATATTAATTTTGCTCTTTTGCATTTTCTCCCTGACTTACATAGGCTTATTGCAAATATCCTTCTTGAGTGTCCTTGACTACACAGCACGTTAATATTTCAACAGGGCCATCTAGTGTAGAGAGAGTGAATGTTATCTAGTGTGAAAGCATTAGCATGAGGCAAAGAGGAATACCTCTAATTTTATTTATTTTTTTTTTTTTATTTTGTGTTGTGTTGAAAACCTCCGAGGTTGAGTCCTAGTGGCAGGACCATGAGTTTTGGACCCTGTACTAAAACGCACTTCCCCTCTCCCCCATCATTTACATTTCCAGGAGCATTCATACTGAAAAAGTGTTTTATAGTCTCCATTGAAAACACATCCTCATGCTCATGCAAATACGCCAGGGTGTAAAAATACAGTCGAGCTAAAGCCCTATTGCTGAGGAGGTTGTGCCAGAATAAATAAATAAATATAATTTAGGCTAAGGGACTGTTCCTGCAGCACAGCCTGCAAGTTACGCTACAAAACAAATTGTACACTACCGTTCAAAAGTTTGGGGTCACTTTGAAATTTCCTTATTTTTGAAAGAAAAGCACTGTTCTTTTCAATGAAGATCACTTTAAACTAATCAGAAATCCACTCTATACATTGCTAATGTGGTAAATGACTATTCTAGCTGCAAATGTCTGGTTTTTGGTGCAATATCTCCATAGGTGTATAGAGGCCCATTTCCAGCAACTCTCACTCCAGTGTTCTAATGGTACAATGTGTTTGCTCATTGCCTCAGAAGGCTAATGGATGATTAGAAAACCCTTGTACAATCATGTTAGCACAGCTGAAAACAGTTGAGCTCTTTAGAGAAGCTATAAAACTGACCTTCCTTTGAGCAGATTGAGTTTCTGGAGCATCACATTTGTGGGGTCGATTAAATCCTCAAAATGGCCAGAAAAATGTCTTGACTATATTTTCTTTTCATTTTACAACTTATGGTGGTAAATAAAAGTGTGACTTTTCATGGAAAACACAAAATTGTCTGGGTGACCCCAAACTTTTGAATGGTAGTGTATAATATTTATAAATAATTATATTTATATGTTGTAATAAACCACATATAGTAGATCATTAAATTCATAGTAGTATCACTATAAACCTTAGCCTGTCACAGCAAAATAAACTATATTCAAGGGGGTTAATTCCCTAAAATATGCTGACGGACCCATTAAATCTTTTATCCCTTCTTTTTTTCTTCCTCTTAAAGTGTGTTTATTAGTTGCCTGGCATGTAGGCTACAATAGTCTCAACATGGCAATATGTAAGAGACAAAAGGATCCAAAGATAAATGACATTAAAAATCATACAGTATATGTATACAACCCTGATTCCAAAAAAGTTGGAACAAAGTACAAATTGTAAATACAAATGGAATGCAATAATTTACAAATCTCAAAAACTGATATTGTGTTCACAATAGAACATAGACAACATATTGTATGACGAAAGTGAGACATCTTGAAATTTCATGCCAAATATTGGCTCATTTGAAATTTCATGACAGCAACACATCTCAAAAAAGTTGGGACAGGGGCAATAAGAGGCTGGAAAAGTTAAAGGTACAAAAAAGGAACAGCTGGAGGACCAAATTGCAACTCATCAGGTCAATTGGCAATAGGTCATTAATATGACTGGGTATAAAAAGAGCATCTTGGAGTGGCAGCGGCTCTCAGAAGTAAAGATGGGAAGAGGATCACCAATCCCCCTAATTCTGCGCTGACAAATAGTGGAGCAATATCAGAAAGGAGTTCGACAGTGTAAAATTGCAGAGTTTGAACATATCATCATCTACAGTGCATAATATCATCAAAAGATTCAGAGAATCTCTGTGCGTAAGGGTCAAGGCCGGAAAACCATACTGGGCACCCGTGATCTTCGGGCCCTTAGACGGCACTGCATCACATACAGGCATGCTTCTGTCTTGGAAATCACAAAATGGGCTCAGGAATATTTCCAGAGAACGTTATCTGTGAATACAATTCACCGTGCCATCTGCCGTTGCCAGCTAAATCTCTATAGTTCAAAGAAGAAGCTGTATCTAAACGTGATCCAGAAGCGCAGACGTCTTCTCTGGGCCAAGGCTCATTTAAAATGGACTGTGGCAAAGTGGAAAACTGTTCTGTGGTCAGACGAATCAAAATTTGAAGTTCTTTATGGAAATCAGGGACGCTGTGTCATTCGGACTAAAGAGGAGAAGGATGACCCAAGTTGTTATCAGCGCTCAGTACAGAATATGACAAAAGATACGACAAAAAAGACCTAAGACTGTTGAGCAGCTAGAATCCTACATTAGACAAGAATGGGTTAACATTCCTATCCCTAAGAGGCCTGTCACTGTTAGGACTAGGACTGTTTTGGCCTCTAGAGGCCGCTGTTATTTCCTTTTCATGTCGTGTTTATTTTGGCCTCTAGAGGCCGCCACTGTTCCTGTGTTTTGTGTTTGTGTTAATTGCCTAATTATCTTCACCTGTGTCCTTAATTAGTTTGTCTATTTATACCCCTGAGTTCAGTCCTCTTGTCACGGAGTCTTTGTGCTGTTATGTTTATCTCCAGTTTCCTTTGTACTGTGTTTTTTGATCTTCTTAGCTTTTGTATTTTTGCACTTTGCTTTTCTTTTGGATTATACTCTTTGGTTTTTTTTTGTCTTTTGTTTTGCCCTGTATATAGTGTATATAGTTTAAATAAACCTTTTGATTCTTTTTCTACTTCCGCCTCACGCCTCTGCATTTGAGTCATCCCCCTGGTGGCCTAGTGGGGGTTTGCTGGATTATCACACCAACGAACCAGGTTCGAATCCCAGCAAAACCCTAACAGAAAGACTCCGTCATGACCGACTCAGCAGAGGCTGCTTCAACTGTCTACCCGGCCAACCTTCAGGGAATTATGGCAGCTTTGACACGCTTCGGAGCGACCATGGACGCTCATGGACGTACGCTCACCAGCCAACGTGAGGCCCTCGCTCGCCACGAGGAACTGCTTCAGCAAATTGGGAAAACCCTGGCACAGCTGACATCTCTGCCTGCATCTCCTGCTCCTGATCCAGTTCCTGCTCCTGATCCAGCTCCCACTCCTGCTCCAGTGCCTCCTGCAATGCTGCCTTCTTCACCTCGCGAACCCAGCCTTCCTGCACCACAGAGGTATGACGGCAAGCACAGTGAGTGCCGAGAGTTCCTTACCCAGTGTCAACTCACCTTTGAGCTTCAGCCTACCACCTACACTACGGATCGCCGCAAGATTGCCTTTGTGATCACCTTATTAGCTGGTAAGGCGCGAGCCTGGGCTACTGCTATCTGGCAAAGACAGGGACCTGAGTGCTTTGATTTCCAGCTGTTTTCTGAAGAGATGCTTCGGGTCTTCGATCAGGCAGACATCAGTACCGACGCAGCCCGAAAGCTCATGTCCATCCGGCAAGGAGGAAGCGTCGCAGATTACGCCATCTCGTTCCGAACACTCGCAGCAGTAAGTGGATGGAACGAGACTGCCCTGGTGTCAGCCTTCCACCATGGTCTGTCTGACCCCATCAAGGACGGTCTGGCCTCTATTGGATGCCCAAGTGACCTCGAAACCCTCATCTCACATGCTATTCGTCTGGACAACAGGATGAGAGAACGCCACCAAGCCTTGAGCCCCCCCAGCCTCCCTACCTCTACCTGGAGACCGTCTACCTCCTTCAGTGACTGTCCAGAACCCATGCAAGTGGGTCGTACTCGCCTCTCCGCATCTGAGAGGGAGCGCAGAAGGAGGGACAAGTGCTGCATCTACTGTGGCAAGCCTGGTCACTTCCGAGCATCATGTCCCGAACTCTTGGGAAAAGGACCGCCCCGTCCAGCCGAGGGAGGGTTGTGACGGGGCCTACCCTCTCTCCCGGACTCCCTGGCCAAGGAATCTACATCCCGGTCTCCATCTCCTGGGGTGAGTCTGTCCACTCTTGTCAAGCTTTGATAGACTCAGGGGCGGCTGGGAACTTTATGGATATTCACTTCGCCCAAAGCATCAATATACCTACTGCACCTCTTGAAGTCCCTCTGTCTGTGTCTGCCCTCGATGGCCAAGCGTTAGGTGATGGAAGAGTCACTCAAGTTACTTCTCCAGTCTTCCTCCAGTCTCAAGGTCACAAGGAAGAAATATCCCTGCACCTGATTCCTTCACCTGAGTTCCCAGT
This sequence comes from Neoarius graeffei, assembly GCF_027579695.1. NCBI lineage: Eukaryota > Metazoa > Chordata > Actinopteri > Siluriformes > Ariidae > Neoarius > Neoarius graeffei. The sequence continues at coordinate 76,039,433 of NC_083570.1, forward strand.
TATTCTAGGCCTTCCTTGGCTTACTCGCCACAACCCTCGCATAGACTGGGTAACAAGCCAGGTTGTGGAATGGGGCCCTGCATGCCATGCCTCTTGTCTGCTCTCTAGCTCTCCTGTGTCTCCTGCCGAGCCCCCTGATCTCACCGAGTTATCTCAAGTTCCCACAGAGTACTGGGATCTCAAGGAGGTATTCAGCAAGAGCAGGGCCGCCGTTCTTCCTCCGCACCGGGCCTACGACTGTGCCATCGACTTGCTCCCTGGGACTACCCCTCCTCGTGGCAGACTGTTTTCACTCTCTCAGCCAGAACGCAAGGCCATGGAGGAATACCTCAAAGATGCCCTGGTCTCTGGGTTTATTCGACCCTCCACTTCACCTGCTGGAGCCGGCTTCTTCTTTGTCGGCAAGAAGGATGGGGGGCTCCGACCATGTATTGATTACAGGGGCCTGAATAAGATCACTGTGCGCAACCGATATCCCCTTCCGCTGATGTCCACAGCTTTCGACCTGCTCCAAGGCGCCACCGTCTTCACCAAGTTGGACCTACGGAACGCATACCACCTCATCCGTATCCGACAGGGAGACGAGTGGAAGACTGCCTTTAACACCCCGTCTGGGCACTACGAATACCAGGTGATGCCCTTCGGACTCACCAACGCACCAGCTGTTTTTCAGGCCCTAATCAACGACGTCTTAAGGGACATGATTAACCTATACGTTTTTGTCTACCTCGACGACATCCTTATCTTTTCCAAGACCGTGCAGGAGCACCGCCACCATGTCCGCCAGGTTCTCCAGAGGCTGCTACAGAACAATCTGTTCGCCAAGGCCCAGAAATGCGAATTTCATGTTCCCGAGGTCTCCTTTCTGGGATTTATTGTACGGACAGGCCAACTCCAAATGGACCCTGCCAAGACCCTGGCCATCCGGGATTGGCCTACTCCCAAGTCCGTTAAGGAGGTTCAGCGGTTCTTAGGATTCGCTAACTTCTACCGCAAGTTCATCAGGAACTTCAGTTCTGTGGCAGCACCCATGTCTGACCTCACCAAAGGGACAGGTGGATCTTATGGCTGGTCTCCTCAGGCAGAAAAGGCGTTCAAAGACCTCAAGGACCGCTTCTGCACGGCACCCATTCTGGTTCTCCCGGACACCTCCCAACCATTCATCGTGGAGGTGGACGCCTCGGACAGTGGTGTCGGCGCGGTGCTCTCTCAACGTTCGGAAGGAAAGCTGCACCCCTGCGCTTACTTCTCCCACCGCCTGAGTCCTGCTGAGTCCCGGTACGATGTGGGGGATCGAGAACTGCTAGCGGTCAAACTGGCCCTTGAGGAGTGGAGGCACTGGCTGGAGGGAGCACAACATCCATTCCTGGTTTGGACTGACCACAAGAACCTGGAGTACCTCCAGCAAGCCAAGAGACTGAACCCTCGACAGGCTAGGTGGGCCCTGTTTTTCAGTCGGTTTGACTTCACCCTCTCATACCGCCCCGGCTCCAAGAACACCAAACCTGACGCACTGTCCAGACTGTTCTCTGCCACTAACAGGGAGAATGAAGTCGGGCCTATTATCCCTGTGTCCCGGATTGTGGCCCCTGTCCGCTGGGGTATTGAGGAGGCTGTCCGACGAGCCCAACGCCAGGACCCCGGTCCTGGGACGGGGCCACCAGGCCTCTTGTACGTCCCACATCAAGCCCGGGCCAAGGTTCTCCAGTGGGGTCACTCTTCCCCTCTCACCGCCCACCCGGGAGCTCGGAGGACCCTGGACTTCCTGAAAAGACGCTTCTGGTGGCCTAACATGGAGAAGGAAGTAAGGTCATTTGTCCTGTCCTGTGAGGTTTGCACCAGAACCAAGAACCCACGACAGCGTCCCCAGGGTCTCCTGCATCCTCTGACCATTCCCCGGCGTCCCTGGTCCCACGTGGCAGTCGACTTTATCACGGGTCTCCCTGAGTCACAAGGTAACACGGTCATTTTGGTCTTAGTTGACAGATTCTCCAAGGCCTGCCGCTTCATACCACTGTGCAAACTCCCCTCTGCTCTTGAAACTGCGAAACTTTTGTTTAATCATGTCTTCCGAGTCTTTGGTCTTCCACAGGACATCGTCTCAGACCGAGGGCCCCAGTTCTCCTCCCGAGTGTGGCACGGGTTCTGCAAGGTCATCGGAGCCACTGCCAGCCTCTCCTCTGGGTTTCACCCACAGTCCAATGGTCAGACGGAGAGGCTCAACCAGGACCTGGAAACCACCCTGCGAGGCCTGGCTATGGATAACCCGACATCGTGGAGCACCTGGCTGCCATGGGCGGAGTACGCCCACAACACCCTGCAGTCATCGGCCACCAAGCTGTCGCCATTCCAGTGCCAATTCGGGTTCCAGCCACCTCTGTTCCCGGACCAGGAGGAGGACGCGGGGGTGCCCTCGGTCAACCAATATGTGAGACGGTGTCGCAAGACCTGGAGCAAGGTCAGGAAGACCCTCATACAGACCTCCAGAACCAACCAGACTCAGGCCAACCGCCATAGAAGACCTGCACACGCTTTCCGCCCTGGGCAGCGTGTTTGGCTGTCCACTAAGGACCTTCCACTGCGGGTGGAGAACCGCAAGCTTGCTCCTCGCTACATTGGCCCCTTCAAGGTGGTGCGCAGGGTGAACCCTGTCTCCTACCGGCTCCAGTTGCCCCGGACTCTGAGGATCAACCCCACTTTCCATGTTTCCCTGTTACGGCCCGTACTGACGTCTACGTATGCCCCTGCCCCTAGGAACCCCCCACCCCCCCGCATCTTCCAGGGGCAGACTGTGTTCACTGTGAATCGCCTGCTTGACTCCCGCCGGGTCCGCAGCGGGTTGCAATATCTGGTGGACTGGGAGGGCTATGGTCCTGAGGAGCGCTGCTGGGTTCCTGCTCGGGATGTCCTTGATAAAGAACTATGTCGGGACTTCCATTCGGCCCATCCGGATCGCCCTGGGAACGTCAGGAGACGCTCCTAGAGGGGGGGGTCCTGTTAGGACTAGGACTGTTTTGGCCTCTAGAGGCCGCTGTTATTTCCTTTTCATGTCGTGTTTATTTTGGCCTCTAGAGGCCGCCACTGTTCCTGTGTTTTGTGTTTGTGTTAATTGCCTAATTATCTTCACCTGTGTCCTTAATTAGTTTGTCTATTTATACCCCTGAGTTCAGTCCTCTTGTCACGGAGTCTTTGTGCTGTTATGTTTATCTCCAGTTTCCTTTGTACTGTGTTTTTTGATCTTCTTAGCTTTTGTATTTTTGCACTTTGCTTTTCTTTTGGATTATACTCTTTGGTTTTTTTTTGTCTTTTGTTTTGCCCTGTATATAGTGTATATAGTTTAAATAAACCTTTTGATTCTTTTTCTACTTCCGCCTCACGCCTCTGCATTTGAGTCATCCCCCTGGTGGCCTAGTGGGGGTTTGCTGGATTATCACACCAACGAACCAGGTTCGAATCCCAGCAAAACCCTAACAGTCACACTATGACGTTCTCACCAGCGTTCGAGTAACGTGTTGCGAAACGCAGAGGAACGTCGAGAACGTTAGAAAAAAGTTACAAGAAAGTTAGACGAGCGTCGGCAAACGTTGGGGAACGTCGAGGGACGTCGGCGAACGCTGAGGGTGAAAAATAGTTTTGGGTGTGCACAAAAATTCAGGACGTTCTATCAAAACGCTACTTACACGTTAGAGGAACGTTACACGAAAGTTTGCGGGCGTTACTCGAACGTTACTCGAAAGTCAGGACGTTCCCTGGACGCTAGGCGGACGCCGGCCCATCAGGGTCGAGTGTCCAGCTCGTGCCTAGCGCTTGGGTAACGCTTGCGTAACGCCTGTGTAACGTCCATTGAACGTCTGTCCAGCCTGTCGCCAACGTTTTTCAGCTTTCGTCAGCGTTCGCCGAGCGTTCTTAAAGCTCATGTAACGCTCTTTCAACGTCTTTCTAACGTCTGTCAGCGTTCTGAATTTTTCCAGCGTCTGTGTAACGTCCATGTAACGTCCTTGTAACGCGCCTGTAACCTACTGGTAGCGTTCAGGAGCATTTGGCAGGCACTTGCCATATATAAGGGGCTTGCAGAGGCCACCGACAGTCCTGTTGGAACTTTCACAGAGTGAAGACTTCAGAATAATGACAGACCAAGAGAAACACCAGTATGCTGTTGCTGCTCTCATGCATCACAACAACCTCCTGCAGTTGGCATTGCACCAGGTTAAGATGTCCAAGGCAGAGTCAAAGAAGAAAAGGAAGAGGAGAGGGAGAAAGAGCTGGGTGAGACCCTGGAGAGGAAGGCGACCACAGTTTGGTGTTTATGACAGGCTGATGGCTGAACTCAGAGCTGAAGACCAAGCCTCCTTCCACAACTTCCTGCACATGCCAGCAGTGATGTTTGATGAGCTGAGACAGAGAGTTGGTCCCAGGATCACCAAGAAGGACACTCGCTTTAGACCGGCCCTTGACCCTGGTATGAAGCTGGCCCTGACTTTGCGACACCTTGCCTCTGGTGACAGCTATGCTTCGCAGAAGTTTGGCTGGAGAGTACCTCACAACACACAGTCACTGGTGGTCAGAGAGGTTTGCCATGCCATACTGGACGAGTACCTGGATGAGATGCTGACCTGCCCCAGTACGCCAGAAGAGTGGAAGGAAGTTGCTGACAGATTCTATCAGAGGTGGAACTTCCCCCATGTCCTGGGAGCACTAGATGGCAAGCATGTGGCCATTAGGTGTCCTGCAGAGAGTGGCTCCTTGTACTACAACTACAAGGGGTTCTATTCCATCGTGTTGCTGGCCCTTGTGGATTCTGACTACAAGTTCCTGTGGGCAGATCTTGGAGGCCTGGGATCAGCATCCGATGCCCAGATCTACAACTCCAGTGAGCTGAAACATGGAGCTGAAGAAGACCTGCTTGGGTTTCCACAGCCTATACCTCTCCCACAAGACACTACAGATGTTCCATACTTCTTCATTGGAAATGACGCCTTTGCCCTGAGAGCCTACATGATGAAGCCCTACAGTCTCCGTGGTCTATCACAGGAGGAGCGCATTTTCAACTACAGACTGTCGAGAGCCAGGAGGGTCGTGGAGAACGCCTTTGGGATCCTTGCCAACAGGTTCCAGGTGATTCTTGGCACTATGCAGCACAAGCCAGAGACTGTGAAGCTGATAGTGAAGACCTGCTTGGTCCTTCACAACTTGATGAGGGTCAGATATCCAACGCTGCAGAACCAACAGCTGGACCAGCCAGAAGGTCCAGAAGAAGACTTTGTGCCTGGTGCCTGGAGAGATGGCTTCAATATGGAAGACACACAGGTTGTTGCAGGCCCCAACACTGCGACCAAGGAAGCCAAGAAGCAGAGGAACCTCATCAAGCACTGGGTCAACTCCTCAGCTGGGGCACTGGACTGGCAGGACAGGATGGTGTAGACCTGGACCCTAGTGTTGCAATGCAGAATGGACTTAATATAGACTATACTTTTTGGTAGACACAACTTTTAGAAACTGAAATATTGTATGTGTAACTTACAATGACTTATTTGTAGATAACAGTAATAATAAATGTAATTGTGTGTGTCATTTCGAAGTAATTATTTTTACTGATCGCCCTACTTTTTTAGCCAATCTGTTCTAGGCACGATCTCTTTTTCAATTATTTATTTTACTGAGTTCTCGGTCGACCCCTTTTCACGTAACCAAATGTATAAAACAGTATTAATAAATGTCATAGTTTTATTTTGTATTGTTTTATTTTTTTCATTTTTTTTATCTTTATTTTTTTTATTTTTTTTATTTTTTTAATTTATTTTTTTCATTATTTTTTGGGGAGGTACAATATTAAAAACAAGAAATTGAAAGTTTCATACAAGTAGCAAGCAAAGTTCAAAATATGTACAACATATATTTACAGATTCCTAACAAAAAGTTCTAAGAGTCAGTCTCTGGGTCCACTGGTGGCTGTGGAGTGTTCAGCGTGTCATTCAGAGAGGTAGCCATGGACGGGGTGGCAACTGGAACTGGACTGTCCAGGGTGCTGAACAAGTCGCTGACACTGGCTGCTGTAGACACTCCGGTGGGGAACACGGTAACGTCCATGGCGGCACAAGTGACAACCAGGGCTGGAGAGCTGCTGCCTTGGTTGCTCTGGTCCATGGCGTGTCTTGCAGAGGTGATGGCCGTAGAGATGGAGGCATGGGTGGTGGCTGGTGCTGTCAGCGTGTGGAAGATGGGAGAGTTCCTACTCTGTTGCTGGAAGAACCTTTGCGGCTGGTAGTAGGAGTGTGGCTGCTGGAAGGGCGTCTGAGGCTGCTGGAAGGACGAGTGAGGCTGCTGCTGGTGGTATCTGGCCATCCACTCCCTGTTCTGTGACTGCCAAGGAGTGCCAGTGGGCGGGTTGTCATGCCACTGGCTAGGGTCCAGCTGAAACATGTTGCTCTGGGCTTGCCTGGTGGTTGTGATGCCAGGAGGGGGGGTGGACCGACATCTAGCTGAGAAGGTAGGCAGGTCCTCCTCTTCCTCTTCAGTGTCTTCATCCATCAGCCACATGAGGATCTTGTTGATGCTGGCCCTGGCCTTCTTGAACTTCAGGCTCGACATTGTGAGAAGGCTGTCCCTCACGTAGTTGGCAAAGATCGACTCAGGGGTCACTGCTGGAGGCTGGACCAAACCCTTAAGTATAGCCTCTGACTCCTTGACCTTCTCCTGCAGGGTACCCAACACGTCATCCTCGGTGGTGGCATCCTCATCCTGTCCAGATCTTCTGGGCCTCTTGGAACTGCTGCTGCTGGAGGCTGCTGTGGCAGGTGTGGCAGGTCTGGAAGGTATGGCAGTAGACTCCGTGATAGAAGGTCCAGATACCGGTAAATCCTCCTCCTGGACAGTTGCTGCAGCTGAGGCTCTGCTGGGTAGGATGGGCTTGGCTGGCTCCGGTCTGTGTCGCACTACCTCCTGCAGGAATCTGAAGTTGCTGAGCACCCACTCGTCCCTCTCTGTTCTTCTTGGGGCACCGTCACCGCTCTTGTGCTTCATGAGTCTGGTATTCTTATCCCGCAGTGACCGGAACCAGCCCTTCAAGTGCTTCACTGTCTTATGCATCTTCTCTGCCTGGGCCTCCCACAACTTCTCCTTGTTGGTAATCTTGTGGTAATCCTGGAGCTTAGAGTCCCACAATGTCCCGTTCTCTTGTAACCACTCGACCATGATGGCCTCAACAGATTCAGAGAGGCTGTAGTTTATCCTGTCGCTCTTCTTCCTCTTGCCTCTGTCCTGTGAGGAGGCTGCTGACAAGCTTCTGGAGGAGGAGGAGGAGGAGGAGCTAGACCCTGGAGACCCTGGAGAGGCTGGAGATGGTGACTGGGACCTGGAGGGGGTGATTGTTGCCCTCTTGTTCTTTGGCTGCTTCTGCTGCTGGCTGGCTGTCAGCCTCGCTTTCAACAGGAGGGGGATGGACCTCTGCAGTGATGGTAACAACCTCCTGGCTGGGAGAGGATGCTGCTCATTGGCCCCTGCTGCTGCCCCGACCTCTGCTGCTGGCCCTCTTGCTCTTGGGAGGCATACTTCTGCGATGTTGACTGCGCGGTGGTTGAAATGGAAGTTATGCACTCTGGCCAAAAGCCCCCCTTTTATACTGCGCGTCCAGCCGCAGGTTGGCGAAACGTAACAGGAACGTTACACAAATGCTCCACGCATTACTCAAATGCTACAGGAACGCTAGGCAGACGCTGTGGAAACGTCGAGAACGTCAGCTAGACACTGGGCAACCGTCGAGAACGTTGGCTGGACGATGGAATAAACAATGAAACGTTACCTGGACGCAAGGCAGACGCTACCCAAACGCTATGAGAACGCTATCAAAGTGCTGTGGACACTATGAGAACACTATCAAAGCGCTGAGAACGCAATGGAACGCTAGGTTTTGCTGCTATTTTCAACCACAAACGTCGCCTGACGCTGAGTGAACGTTGGCTGAGCGTTACCCAAGCGTTACAAGAACGTTACAACATCGTTGACCTAGAAACTTAATTTGAAGAACGTCGACGTTCCCCGGCGTTTCTCAAATTTTTCAAAACGCAACCAAACGTCGAAGAAAACGCTATAGTGTGACAGGGCCTTAAACTTGAGCAACTTGTCTCCTCAGTCCCCAGACGTTTACAGACTGTTGTAAAGAGAAAAGGGGATGTCTCACAGTGGTAAACATGGCCTTGTCCCAACTTTTTTGAGATGTGTTGTTGTCATGAAATTTAAAATCACCTAATTTTTCTCTTTAAATGATACATTTTCTCAGTTTAAACATTTGATATGTCATCTATGTTCTATTCTGGAATAAAATATGGAATTTTGAAACTTCCACATCATTGCATTCTGTTTTTATTTACAATTTGTACTTTGTCCCAACTTTTTTGGAATCGGGGTTGTATTTCATTATTGCATAATGTCCATATACATTTTTTTTTGCAATTGGAAAGCTAATCTACTGTATAATAGTCACACCAGAGTCAGCCCATATTAATAGCTGAATGAAGTATTTTTGTGTAAATGAGTAATGCTGTGGACTTCCAAAACTCTGGGGTATATTAATCTACAGCCATTATGAATCTCCTTAATACTTAACACTTGAAAGGTTTAATTATCTCTTGAGCTATTATCTGCAATGGACACATGCCAGTAGGTATGATTCCCCAGACCTGACTTATAGTCACACATATGTTTTCAGTATTTCTCGTCAAACCCAACCAGAGACACAATCACAGTGTCCTTCAGGAAGATGCTTAGTAAAACTGAATTGAAAGCATTACTTTGAGAAAGTATCTTTATTATCTCAAATCTTTTCCCTCCAGATTTTATATATATATATATATATATATATATATATATATATATATATATATATATATATATATTATACCCCGCCTCTCGCCCATAGTCAGCTAAGATAGACTCCAGCTTGCCCATGACCCTGAACAGGATAAGCAGTTACAGATAATGGATGGATACATATATATATATATCCATGTGTGTGTATATATATATATATATATATATATATATATATATATATATATATATATATATACACACACACACACACACACACACACAGTGGGGCAAAAAAGTATTTAGCCAGCCACCAATTGTGCAAGTTCTCCCACTTAAAAAGATGAGAGAGGCCTGTAATTTTCATCTTCATCATAGATACACTTCAACTATGAGAGACAGAATGGGGGGAAAGAATCCAGTAAATCACATTGTAGGATTTTTAATGAATTAATTGGTAAATTCCTCGGTAAAATAAGTATTTGGTCACCTACAAACAAGCAAGATTTCTGGCTCTCACAGACCTGTAACTTCTTCTTTAAGAGGCTCCTCTGTCCTCCACTTGTTACCTGTATTAATGGCACCTGTTTGAACTCGTTATCAGTATAAAAGACATCTGTCCACAACCTCAAACAGTCACACTCCAAACTCCACTATGGCCAAGACCAAAGAGCTGTCAAAGGACACCAGAAACAAAATTGTAGACCTGCACCAGGCTGGGAAGACTGAATCTGCAATAGGTAAGCAGCTTAGTGTGAAGAAATCAACTGTGGGAGCAATTGTTAGAAAATGGAAGACATACAAGACCACTGATAATCTCCCTTGATCTGGGGCTCCACACAAGATCTCACCCCGTGGGGTCAAAATGATCACAAGAACGGTGAGCAAAAATCCCAGAACCACATGGGGGGACCTAGTGAATGACCTGCAGAGAGCTGGGACCAAAGTAACAAAGGCTACCATCAGTAACACACTACGCTGCCAGGGACTCAAATCCTGCAGTGCCAGACGTGTCCCCCTGCTTAAGCCAGTACATGTCCAGGCCCGTCTGAAGTTTGCTAGAGAGCATTTGGATGATCCAGAAGAGGATTGGGAGAATGTCATATGGTCAGATGAAAACAAAATAGAACTTTTTGGTAAAAACTCAACTTGTCGTGTTTGGAGGAGAAAGAATGCTGAGTTGCATCCAAAGAACACCATACCTACTGTGAAGCATGCGGGTGGAAACATCATGCTTTGGGGCTGTTTTTCTGCAAAGGGACCAGGATGACTGATCCATGTAAAGGAAAGAATGAAAGGGGCCATGTATCGTGAGATTTTGAGTGAAAACCTCCTTCCATCAGCAAGGGCATTGAAGATGAAATGTGGCTGGGTCTTTCAGCATGACAATGATCCCAAACACACCGCCCGGGCAACGAAGGAGTGGCTTTGTAAGAAGCATTTCAAGGTCCTGGAGTGGCCTAGCCAGTCTCCAGATCTCAACCCCATAGAAAATCTTTGGAGGGAGTTGAAAGTCCGTGTTGCCCAGCGACAGCCCCAAAACATCACTGCTCTAGAGGAGATCTGCATGGGGGAATGGGCCAAAATACCAGCAACAGTGTGTGAAAACCTTGTGAAGACTTACAGAAAACGTTTGACCTCTGTCATTGCCAACAAAGGGTATATAACAAAGTATTGAGATGAACTTTTGTTATTGACCAAATACTTATTTTCCACCGTAATTTGCAAATAAATTCTTTAAAAATCAGACAATGTGATTTTCTGGATTTTTTTTTCTCATTTTGTCTCTCATAGTTGAGGTATACCTATGATGAAAATTACAGGCCTCTCTCATCTTTTTAAGTGGGAGAACTTGCACAATTGGCGACTGACTAAATACTTTTTTGCCCCACTGTGTGTGTGTATATATATATATATATATATATATATATATATATATATATATATATATATATATATAATTCTTGAAAGAAAGAAGAATTTGAAGTTACTGTTACTCTGCCTCTGCAACCTGTCATTTTACATTTTAATTATGTGGCTTATTGAGCAACCAATTTATTTTGCTCCAGGAAATAAGTGAGCTTGAAAACACTTGCATAGGGAGTAAGCCCACCTGGGGAAACCCCACACAGAGGCATGTGGTCATAACAGGAAACAAAATGTGATGAATGGGTAAGACACAAGGAGGGAATTTTAAAGCAGCACCAATTTCCTTATATGCCTTTCAAACTTAGAGTCTGATTTGACAATATGTGATTGTTCTTTTTTTTTTTGTAAAAAGTAGAATCAGTAAATAATTGGAGCTTATATGAATAACAGTAAGAAAATAATTTGTTAATAATGTCGACATGACAGTGTTGTGCCCTGTGTCTGGTTGGAGTCTCATCGCATCACTCCTGTGGAGGACGGCCCCATGAGGACAATTGAAAGTCAGACTTGGAAGATGCTCTGCATTCTTACAGTAATGCTTTTATGGCTGAGGACTACAGTTGACTTGCTAACTTTAGGACTGCAGTTGTCATGAACAGTTTTGCACTCAAGTTTCCATCACTGAAGAGTTTATAACATCAACGGAACTGACTTCATGTTAAAACTGTTAATGTTATAGTCATGCTGTCTGTTGTTGCCCAAATGAGGATGGGTTCCCTTTTGAGTCTGGTTCCTCTCGATGTTTCTTCCTCATGTTGTCTGAGGGAGTTTTTCCTTGCCACCGTCACCACGGGCTTGCTCATTGGGGATAGATTAGGGATAACATTAGCTCATGTTTTAAGTCGTTCAAATTCTGTAAAGCTGCTTTGCAACAATGTTTATTGTTAAAAGCGCTATACAAATAAACTTGACTTGACTTGTTGAATTCTCCGATTGATTGATTAACTTGTTTATTATTTTCCTGAAAGAGAAAAGTTTTGTTCCTTGCTTGTTTTTATGGCATTAATAAATAATCATTGTGCATTCTGCAATTAATCAACTTATTTTGGGTAAAAAAAAACATTTTTAACTTTTTTTTTGCATGAAACACCTATTTAAAACACTGTAATTAATCCAACACCTGTGTTCATGGCTGTAACTAGCTATGATGACACCATGGTACAGACCTCTGTAGTTTTCAAGTTCAAAGTGTTTATTGTTATATCCACAGTAAGGACATGTCCTCTTGCACAATGAAATTCTTAGTTTGCTGTCCACCATGAATGCCAATTACAAATAAGTAAATAGGCAGAAGAAATAATGCAAAGTAAAGGCAATATAGTGTAAAAGAAAAAGAAAAAAACACACCCAGTATCATAAAAAATAAAGGTAAATGTAGTGCAAAATAGGTAGTGGCATCACTTTAAATCACTTTTTTCTATATGGGTTTTTCCCCCCTCCCATTTTGCCTATAGTCAGTTTATCCACTTGTCAGATTCAATATAGACTATGGAAATAGTGACATCCTGATAATGTAATGTTTCCCACTCATGAGTAATGACTGTCTCTCAACTGAACTTGAGCAGATAAGGAGGAGACTTTTGGTTTGCCTTCCCCATAGACTTTATAATGTTCATAGACTTTTTTTTTTAAATTGTCCAGTGATCATAGTGTACATCATAGAAACAGAAGACAATATAAACTGCTAATTCTGAACAAGGTACAGTACACACACATGCACAGACAGAGAGAGAGAGAGAATGAATGCTGTAACATTATTGCTTGCTACTGAAGATAAAATTATACAACCAATGTCCTACCTAACTTAGAATTTGATGTCTAAATGAGGGGTGAATGTTTAGCAATGCCTAATGTCCATATCAAGTTCATTAATAAGTGTCTAAATAATAATTAATCCAAAAAAAAAGAGATTAAAAACGTCCTTGGTCACGACAGGGTGTGTTAAAAAATCTACAGTGTACTATATCTAGCCAGCTAGTTAAGACCAAAATGAACAATGAAGACTCTTAAGATTACAGGAAACTAACTGAGAGTTGAACGTTGAATAGCTATCGAATGTTTGCCAGCTCTTCCATGAGCTATCATCCTTAGAGCATGCAAGGTTGATGAAGCAAGACATTAGAGAAAGACAAAATAACCATCTTTGTATTTTTATTAACATTAGCAGTGGATTGAAAGTTTTGTCGAGAAAATTTATTTACGCAACCTAGGCTATTAATGCTATTGCCGCTGGGTGGGTGGGTTGCAGGCTCTCCTGACCCATTAACTCCACCCATGACTAGCACACACACAAAGATAGGGACACAAAGTAATTGTCAACCAAAATATTAAGCTCAATAAAACTAAACAGTCTAACTAGAGTTAGATCAGTATGTGCAACATCACAGAAATTAAAAATGAACAATTTACAGAGTACACAGCATTGTGATAAATTAAAGATGGAGTGTGTCATATTTTTGGCAATGTTCAACTAAAAATATTGATCCTGGTTACAGGTCTGCCTGTGTTTTGCATTATATACTGGACACTTAATTGTGGGTCACATTGAGATTCAGTTTAAATATGTTACATTGTATGTTATAGTTCTTACAACATGACCATTTATGAGTAAGGGTAATCAATCAGACGCTGTGGCTAGAACAGGGAAGTGATGGCAGATAAGGGGAAAGACAACAGTGCAGATGGCAGAGCGGTTAACAGCTCTGAGAAGTTCACAGAAGCCATTGTGTTCTTTCTGCAGATACAGAATCATAGGCTCTTATCACTGCACCGCGCATTCAAAAATCCCTTTGAGATGTCTGATGAGTGACATCAGTTGAGATGACATGCTAAGATGACATGGACTGTGTTCTCTCTCTTTCTCTGTGTGTGTGTGCGCGCACACACACAAGCATGTATGTCTGTATATAATAAAATCCTACAAGATAATATAACTCCCAATCTTTTCTTCCCTCATTTTTTTTTAATCTGAGAGAAGATTAAATGAGAGCACGAGAGAGAGAGAGAGAGAGAGAGAGATGAACATATGAATATATATTTGGACCAGTTGGTTCCACATTGTCTAACTAAAAGTAAGCAAAACAAATTTTTTAACAAGGTGGAAATGCCAGACCACAGTAATGCATGTGCATGGCTCAGATTATCCACCTGTGTTGGCACATAACAGGAATGGCTGGTTAGTTAATAGTTTTGTGTTTCTCTTCAGAGAGGGGGAATGTGGCTAAATTACAACCGGTTTTGTTACATGCATATCTGCTGTATGCAGCTTACCCACGACACCCATGTTCCCGCTAGGAATTATTTTTACTTTTTCTTTTCCCAACACTGAGCTGTTCAAGGAATGCCTGTGTTAAGAAATCTCTGCTCATGATGTGTACAGCCTGATCAGACCTTATCCTTTGCAGTGCTATCAGACGTCCAGCCTCTCCTTTGCATGTTCTTGCTGCAGTGCATGTGTTAGGAAAATGAGATGAATGTTTCAGTGCAAAAAAGGGAGTCTGTATCACACTGAGCTATTTGCCTAACTGGTAATGTTAGACCTCTCCCTGCACAGTGTTATTATATTACAACATGAGCTGAATCAAACGTTAACAAGTATGGAGTATAATCTGATAACACCTGTGAACCATATAATGTATAAAACTATTAAACTGTTTTTTAAACTATCAGGAAATGTGGACTATAATCTGTCTTTGCTGTCTTTATTATCTATCTCTATTATGTATACATGTAGATAGAGAATAAATTATTATTATTATTATTATTATTATTATTATTATAAAGACCTATTCCTGGATCATTTTGTTGTCATTATAACCACTTACTACATTTTAATGGGAACACCATAATATCACTAGGTGGAACCCCCTTTTGCTCTCAAATCAGCTTTGGTTCTTTGTACCATGGATTCCACAACATACCTTTGAAATTCTGGGCCTTGTTGACATCACGTAATTGTTGCACATTTGTCAGGTGCACATTTATGCTGTGAACCTCATGTTTTACAACATCCACCAGTCTGGACTGTTGATACAAAGCAGATTTGATCCAAGGATTCATGCTGTTGATGCCAAATTCTGACCTTACTTTCTGTGTGTTACAGCAGAAATTGAGATTCATCAGGCCAGGTGATATTTTTACCTTCAACTGTACAAGTTTGGTGATCCTGTGCCCACTGTAGCCTCAGATTTCTGTTCTTGGCTCACATGAATGGAACCCAGTGTGATCGTCTGCTGTTGAGGCCCATCTGCTTCAGGGTTCGACATGTTGTGCCTTCTAAGATTGTTGTACTGAGGAGTTATTTTAGTGATCATCACCTTCCTGCCAACTCGAACCAGTTTGACCATTCTCCTCTGATCTCTCTCATCAACAAGGCATTGCTGCATGCAGAATTGCTGCTCACTAGAATTATTATTATTATTATTATTATTTATTTTTATTTTTGTGCACCATTCTGTAGCTGCTAGAAGCTCTTCGATATGCACAACTTTATGCATTGTGCTACTGCCACATGATAACTGACCGAACAGTTGCATGAATAAGCAGGTGTACTAGTGTTCCCAATAAAGTGGCTGCTAGCATAAACTGTCTTACTAAGGGGCTGGACCACCACAAGACACCAAAACAGCTGCAGTTTGCCTTGGTGCACTGTCTGGAGGGATAAACACCAATTATCCAAAATATATTTCCTCAGTTGGTGTTGTGATGATGGTAGTGGAGAGCTATGTCTAACACATTGCTCCCACACAGATTTAAATGGGTTAAGATCTGGTGGCTTTGAGGGCCATAGCATGTGATTTACATCATTTTCATGACCCTAATGCCTTGTGGATGTGAACATTGTCATCCTGGAAGAGACCACTCCCATTTGGATAAAATGTTTTATCACAAGACAAAGGTGACCAGTCAGAATAACTTTGTACTGATTTCCTCTGAATATTCCCTGTAGGGAGACAAATGGACCCAAACTATGCCAGCAAAATGCCCCCTTAGCATAATATACAGTATGTTGTATACTCACCAGCCACTTTATTAGGAACACCCATACACCTGCGGCTTTAGGCAGTTACCTCATCAGTCAATCCCTTGACAGCAGCACAATGCATAAAACCATGCAGATACAAATCAAGAGCTTCAGTTAATGTTCATTTCAAACATCAAAATGGGAAAAATTGTGATCTCTGTGACTTTCACCGTGGCATGGGTGTTTGTGCCAGATGGACTGGTTTGAGTATTTCAGAAACTGCTGATCTCCTGGGGTTTTTCACACAACGGTCTCTATAGTTTACACAGAATGGCGCAAAAAAAAACATTGAGTGAGCGACAGTTCTGTGGGTGGAAACGTCTTGTTGATAAGAGAGGTCAGAGGAAAATGGCCAGATTGGTTTGAGCTGCCAGGAAGGCTGTAACAACTCATAGCAACTCTTTACAACCATGATGAGCAGAAAAGCATCTCTGCATGCAAGAGCAGAAGAACACATTGGGTTCCACTCCTGCAAGCTAAGAACAGGAAACTAAGAATCAAGAACAAGTTCCTATTAAAGTGGCCAGTGGGTGTATATATAATGAATAATTATACAACTCTGCATTTTAGGAAATTATACAGTTGTTGTCATAAGTTTATATACAAGAATGCCATCATGGACATGAGTGTCATGGCAATATTGGGCTTTCAATGATTTCTTTGAACTGTTCTTTTTCTGTGACAGAATGATTATAGAACATACATCTTTAATAGGGAAACAAATAATTATGTATACAAGTGGGTTTTCTGAAATCAACACAGTCAAAATTATACATACAGGGTAAAAAATATACATAAACCCACTTAGATTATTAATTCAGTGGTGCTGACAATTCTAAAATGTCTTTTACCTTGCCAAGGCCAAGTTCTCTTACACAGTACAATCTACAGTGTAGAATCATCATCTCCAGTGTTTATTCATGTCCAATTGACAAAAATGAACACTGAAAGAGTTAATTCAACACTCTTGGTGTTAATTCAACACTGGGAATTTTGCTGTGTATTTTCCTGTTAGTGATCATGATTGACTACAGCTGGTAGTTTATCTGTGCCAACATAAAAGGGTTTTGTTGACAGGACTCATTGGATTGACCAACACACAGTACAATAGGAAAGTCCAAGGAGCTCATTGCAGATCTGAGAAAGAGGACCACAGATTTTCACAAGTCAGGAATGTGTCTTGGAGCCATTTTGAAACAACTACAGATTTGAAGATCATCAATTCAAATAACTCTACTTAATTACAAGTTATTGAGAGGTGTAGCCACTTTGCCAAGCCACTTTGCTTGAAAAAGAACCAAACTGTCACCCTCAGCTGAGAGGAAATTTTTTTTTGGAAGGTCAGAAGCAACCCAGGAACTATAAAGACACAGGTCTGCCATGAAATGGAAGCTGCTAGAACATTATCTACAGTCAAACAAGATTTACAGTACCAGTCAAATGGTTAATGGACTTTAGTGCTGATTAGATAAATTCCAGTATGCCGTTATGGCTGTTATGGAATGGTGATAAAGCATTAATAGTCTGGATCGTGACAGAGGCTGGAAAAATCATGCACACTGGATTTGCCTGTGAAATATTAGGCATGAGCAGAGAGATGGGGACATAAAGTGGTGAGAGGTTAATCTCAGCGAGCATCTGAGGGCCAGCAGCTGCCTATCGCCCAGAGCTACAGACCATGGCATGCAGGCCATGGCACGCATCACAGAACAGTTAACACCCTGGCATTTGGTTTTATGAGAGATTAATCAACTGTGGTCGGTCTGATAAAGATTTAGTTGCAAGGCCTTGCTGATGGATTTACCCAGATATCTAGCTGCTGATTTGTGATCGAATAATGGTTTAGTAATTCTTCTCTTTCTTTGTATTTTATGTGAAGAGTAACTGCACTTTAAAAGTATAAAACATCAAAGTGAGTTTAACTTTTTTTTATTGAAGCATACATATTACAAATGTACTGTACATTGTTTGCTCCTCAAAGACAGTTGAAACACTGTATAGACTATACAGCAAACTTTCCAGCCTTTTTGGTTCACAATAAAATATATATTAAAAAACAAAACAAAAACTTGACTGAAAACATGTGCCATAAAGAAAGGCAGTATAAGAGCAATGTTTAATTTTAGTCAGTGTTGGGAGAGGTACTGCTTGGAAAGTTGCCTTTCACATTACTCTTCAGGCATGCATTTAGCATGCCTTTAAAGTAATTGAAATAATCTTTGAGACTAGTCACATACGGTTGCAAAACAGACACCAAATACAGCATGAGTGTTTCATCATCTCTTCAAACACTGTAGATTTTCAGGTTTAGGTGGAATTAATAGTGTGGGTGTACCTTTATACACCTCCATGTTAGATGAACAAGTGTGTTGTATAAAATGTCTCTCAGTCCAATCATTGCGCAACCAAACCAAAGTTTGTTGAATGTGCCTTGCATTTTCCAATGAAATGCAATGCATGGAGTTTTGACAGCCAGTGATGGAAAAGTGTCTGATTATAAAGGTTAATTAAAAAAAATTGTAAATACATGTCTGAAAAAAGTACAATGGAGAAATTTTCTGTGTTGTGCTAAGCAGTACTAATTCACAGGTTGGTGTATTGAAAAAGTTTCAGGTTTAAATAAACAAAAAACAGGTAAAAATACAAGCAACATAAAAAAGACATCACACTTCTTCTAGTGAAACATAATGTAAAGGTCATAACGTTATAAATAAGAGACTTCATATTTCCTACTGAAAAGGAAAAGATGAAAATAAACATGTGGCCAACTTCTTCACTTCTCTGTTTCTCTCCATCCACGTGCATTCCTTCCAAACTTGTAAACCAGCCTGCGTCCATCTACACGTTCTAAAATCTCTCGTTTGTAGTAATACCTTCATAAAGAAACAACCAGAAAAAAACTCTGGTTAACAATTTTATTAAAATGGGTGCATGGATGTGTCAGTAAACAATAGGAAGATGTCCATTACCTCATTGCCCGACTGAGCTTCTCATAAGTCATGCTGCTGTTGTTCTTCTTCTTTCCCCATAACTGTGCTACAGCCTCAGACTTCAGGAAGCGAAATACACCCTCTGATCTGTTCTCCCATTTAATCAGGCCTGGGTTCCTCTCTGGGTTCAGCAAAATATCCCGTATGAACTCCCACAGATGGGTCCCACGAGGGTCTAATCAATCCAAAACACAGGTGTGCTAAGAGGAACTTGATGAATAAAAAATGCTCTATAGAGCTAGTGCACAAAAACATTGCTCTGAGTATTTAGATATCAAATGAAAGAAGTTTACAAAAATGGGTGGAGTAATGAGTGAAATAAAATAAGTGTAAATGAAGTTAGAAAAGGTACTCACTGTGTTTTTTCACCTGTTGGGAGCGGCTGTGGGGTCTTTTAGGGTCTGTACAGTCCAAAATAGGTAATGGTTACAAAATGAAAATGAATTAATTAAATATAGTACCAGACAAAAGTTTGGACACACCTTTTATTTAAATGGTTTTTCTTTATTTTTATCAATGAAAAGACACTTCACGTCTTAAAGTAATGATGGATTGCTGTTTCTCTTTACTTAGTTTAATGGGTTTTTACATAATATGGATTAATATAATTGTGGAATAGGGCTATTTACTGTATTTTTATTTATTACAGTGGTGCTTGAATGTTTGTGAACCCTTTAGAATTTTCTACATTTCTGCATAAATATGATCTAAAACATCATCAGGTTTTCACACAAGTCCTAAAAGTAGATTAGAAAAGCACTCGGAGAGCGCAGACCTCCGCCAAGAATCCTTTAAAAAAATCCGGGATCCAGAAGGTGATCCGGATCACTGCCAAAATTTAATGGATTGTTACTTGTGCCCAGTCACACCTCTGGAAAAAATTTCAGAGCAATCCGTTCATAACTTTTTCCGTAATGTTGCTAACAGACAAACCAACAAACAAACAAACCAACGCTACCGAAAACATAACCTCCTTGGCGGAGGTAATAAAGAAAACCCAGTTAAACAAATGAGACAAAAATATTATACTTGGTCATTTATTTATTGAGGAAAATTATCCAATATTACATATCTGTGAGTGGCAAACGTATGTGAACCTTTGCTTTCAGTATCTGGTGTGACCCCCTTGTGCAGCAATAAATGCAACTAAACATTTCTGGTAACTGTTGATCAGTCCTTCACACCAGCTTGGAGGAATTTTAGCCCATTCCTCTGTACAGAACAGCTTCAACTCTGGGATGTTGATGGCTTTCCTCACATGAACTTCCACAACATTTCGATTGGATTAAGATCAGGACTTTGACTTGGCTATTCCAAAACATTAACTTTATTCTTTTTTAACCATTCTTTGGTAGAATGACTTGTGTGCTTAGGGTCGTTGTCTTACTGCATGACCCACCTTCTCTTGAGATTCAGTTCATGGACAGATGTCCTGACATTTTCCTTTAGAATTCGCTGGTATAATTCAGAATTCATTGTTCCATCAATGATGGCAAGCCATCCTGGCCCAGATGCAGCAAAACAGGCTCAAACCATGATACTACCACCACCATGTTTCACAGATAGGATAAGGTTCTTATGCTGGAATGCAGTGTTTTCCTTTCTCCAAACATAACACTTCTCATTTAAACCAAAAAGTTCTATTTTGATCTCATCCGTCCACAAAACATTTTTCCAATCTGGCTTGTCCACATGATCTTTAGCAAACTGCAAATGGGCAGCAGTGTTCTTTTTGGAGAGCAGCGGCTTTCTCCTTGCAACCCTGCCATGCACACCATTGTTGTTCAGTGTTCTCCTGATGGTGGACTCATGAACATTAACATTAGCCAATGTGAGAGAGGCCTTCAGTTGCCTAGAAGTTACCCTCGGGTCCTTTGTGACCTCACCGACTATTACAGACCTTGCTCTTGGAGTGATCTTTGTGGGTTGACCACTCCTGGGGAGAGTAACAATGGTCTTGAATTTCCTCCATTTGTACACAATCTTTCTGACTGTGGATTGGTGGAGTCCAAACTCTTTAGAGATGGTTTTGTAACCTTTTCCAGCCTGATGAGCATCAACAATGCTTTTTCTGAGGTCCTCAGAAATCTCCTTTGTCGTGTCATGATACACTTCCACAAACATGTGTTGTGAAGATCAGACTTTGATAGATCCCTGTTCTTTAAATAAAACAGGGTGCCCACTCACACCTGATTGTCATCCCACTGATTGAAAATACCTGACTCTAATTTCACCTTCAAATTAACTGCTAATCCTAGAGGTTCACATACTTTTGCCACTCACAGATATGTAATATTGGATAATTTTCCTCAATAAATAAATGACCAAGTATAATATTTTTCTCTCATTTGTTTAACTGGGTTCTCTTTATCTACTTTTAGGACTTGTGTGAAAATCTGATGATGTTTTATGTCATATTTATGCAGAAATATAGAAAATTCTAAAGGGTTCACAAACTTTCAAGCACTACTGTATTTACTGTTTGATCTCAAACTCATTATGAAGGCAAGAAATTGCACTAATTAACTTGTGACATCTTTTGTTAACTGAAAAGCATTCCAGGTGACTACCTCATGAAGCTGGTTAAGATAATGCCAATAGCGTGCAAAGTGTCATCAAGGTAAACGCTGGCTACTTTGAAGAATATAAACGATGAAACATATTTTTAAAACACTTTTTTTGTTTCCCACATACTTTCATATACTGTATGTTTCATATCTTATTTTAGAGTTTTGTTGTCATAAGTATTGTTCTACAATGTAAAAAATAGTCAAAGCACAGAAAAACCTATGAATGAGTAGGGGTGTCCAAACTTTTGACTGGTACTGTACATGAATATGATGAGTGATACTCAATATGTGTTGTATTCATATTTTGTGATCTGTATTTACACACAGGCCAGTGAGTATAGCACCAGGGGTGCTGTTCTGTTGTAAATATTGTTCTAATTATTGTTCTAAAATAAACATAAAGACTTAAATAAGACTCCTTTAACTGTTTGTTCAGGCCCAAATGCTCTGTAATAGGAGTCATGGGGAGAGGTCCTGCAGGTGACCATCTTCATCCAGTATACCCCCCAAAACAAACAAACAAACAAACAAACAAACAAACAAACAAACAAACAAACCCAGTAAACTTAGGGGAAACACTGTTACAGTTTCCTTCACTAACATTATTTACAACCTTACTTATACTAAAAAATACCTAACCCCCCCCAAAACAAACAAACTAAAATACCTTTTGTTAGTCCTGCGCACTTTGGCGTGCACACAAGAAGGACTTTTGAGTGTACTCTGGACTGCACACACACCAAGAGGACTCTTGCACATGCACTGTTAACAATGCACACCTGCTCACGATTAAGGCACAATCTGTGCACCCGTATAAAGACTGTTCAAACGCACACTCAGTGCGAAGTATTATGCCATGTCAGTGCGCATTACCGACCCTTATTTCTCCATGCTAGATTGCATGGTTTTCTTATTCCTGTGCCTGTTCCTAGTTTCCGTTGTTCTCTTTGCCTGTGATAGTCTGTTCGTGCCTCACCTGATCTTTTGCTTGTTTCCTGTTCTTGAGATTGCCTGTTGATTTGGATTGTTTGATTGTGCGTTTTCTCTATTCTAAATAAAATGTCTTTCTGCACTTGCATTTGTCTCCAACCGCTCCCTGAC
This sequence comes from Neoarius graeffei, assembly GCF_027579695.1. Taxonomy (NCBI): domain Eukaryota; kingdom Metazoa; phylum Chordata; class Actinopteri; order Siluriformes; family Ariidae; genus Neoarius; species Neoarius graeffei. Next base: position 76,061,851 of record NC_083570.1, read on the forward strand.
AGAATACTTCGCCAAATAATGGCTGCAGCAGAAGGGTTCCAGTATACCATGCCACACCATTTCCGGAATTTTGTATCTCAGCCTCTAGCCTCGTTTTTCCAGCAACATACTGGCGTATACACTACAACACCATATGATGGAGAGTATCACCCATGTGGCTTCAGCATACAGTGTGGACCTTTTATGCAGATCTTGAAGAACCCAAGCCTCTAGAACCCATCTAGGTAACACGCATGATTTCCTGGCTGACTGGATGAGCATGCTGATGGGCTGAGGCCCTCATGAGATTAAAGCACCCATGCCTTCAGAGCTCACATGATTTTCAGGTCATGCTCTGGTTCATTTATGAGTCCCTAGAGAAGGAGAACCCCCATAAAAAATTTTGGGAGGGGGCTAGTCCATCTGAGGCTGACACAGTGGCAGGAGAGGAGGATGTTGCTCTAGAGTGCCTCCTAAAGGCTGTCAGTCCAGAAACAATCCCGCAGCCTGTTCTAAAGTCAATTCCAGAGCCAGCATCTGAACCAGAGCACCAGTCAGAGTCACTGCCAGCACCAGAACCAGGGCCTGCACCAGAACCAGAGCTAGAACTAGACCCAGTGCAAGAGCCAGAGCCATCTGAGCCAGAACCAGCACCAGAACCAGAGCACCAGCCAGAGTCACTGCCAGCACCAGAGCCAACAAAGAGACAGCACCAGAGCAAGAGGCAGTACCTGAACCAGTGCCTGAGCCAGAGCTAGAACCAGTGCATGAGCTGGAGCCTGTGTCAGCCAACATCAGAACCAGAGCATGAGCCAGAGTCACTGCCAGAGCCAGCATCAGAGCCTGAGCAAGAACTACCACCTGAACCAGTGTAAGAGCCAGAGCCTGTGTTAGAACCAGCATCTGAACCAGAGCACCAGCCAGAGTCACTGCCAGCACCAGAGTCAATGCCAGAGCCAGAGCAAGAGCCAGCGCCCAAGCCAAAGCCAATGCTAGAGCCAGCTCCTGTGCCAGTGTTAGCTCCAGAACCAGTGCCTGCACCAGAGTCAGACCCAGTGCCAGAGTTGGTGCCAGTGCCAACACCAGAGTCAGATCCAGTGCCAGAACCAGCGCCTGAGTTGAAGCCAGTAACAGTGTCAGCTTCTGTTGCTGGCTCCAGCATCAGCTCCAGCATCAAAGCCAGTGCCAGAGTCAGCTCCAGTGCCAGCATCAGTGCTGGAACCAGTCCCAGAACCTGTGCCAGAGGATGACAGAGTGACCTCTGCCTCAGCTGGCCATGAATACGTCATTGCTCCACCACTACCCGGCCAAGAAGACATCATCGTCATCTCACTGCTGGTCCCTGAACAGTACAAGAATGATACTCAAATGGACCTCGAGCCCATGCTTCAGTCCAGTCCAGAGCCCGAGTCCAGTCTAGAGGCCGAGTCATCTCCAGAGCTCATGCCCAAGTCCAGTCCAGAGGCTAACTCCTCTCTGGAGCTCATGCCTGAGTCCAGTCCAGAGGCTGAGTCATCTCCAGAGCTCGCGCCCACTCCAAGCCCTGAGTCCAAGTCCTGTCCTGAGTCTGAGCCCAAGCCCCCACCTGTGCCAAGTATCTGGTGCCACACTGGCGCACAGTTACATGCCGATGACATGGCATCAGGCCCTCATCCCCAGGGCCAGGAAGAATGGATTTTCACTCCTGGAGGGAACTCTTTCGGGGGGAGGTTCTGTCAGTCCAGGTGCACTTTGATGTACACACCAGGAGGACTCTCGGGCGCTCTCCAGATTGCACAGGCACTGAGCGGACTCTCGCATGCATGTTGTTAACAATGCACACCTGCTCATGATTAAAGCACAATCTATGCACCTATATAAAGACTGTTTAAATGCATGCTCAGTGCAAAGTATTATGCCACATCAGTGCGCATTACTGAGGCTTATTTCTCCACACTGTAAAAAAAATCCCGTTGTTTTTACGGAAAAAAACTGGCAGCTGGAGTCACCAGAAAAAATCCGTAAAATATACAGCAAAACGGTAATTGCTTTTACAGCACAGCATGTACATTTTACAGTTTAAAGTAGCAAATATAACAGAAGTCCAGTGTTTTATATGCTGGATTTAACTGTAAAATGTACAAGCTGTACCGTAAAAGCAATTACCGTTTTGCTGTATATTTTACGGATTTTTTCTGGTGATACCAGCTGCCAGTTTTTTTCCGTAAAAACAACGGGATTTTTTTTACAGTGTGGTTTCAATGTTCTACTAGACAGACATTTTTTTGGGGGGGGCTTTTTTCACCTTTATTGGATAGGACAGTGTAGAGACAGGAAATGAGCTGGAGAGAGACTGGGAAATGACCTTGGGTCAGAATCGAACCCATGTCCCCAGATTCATGGTATGGCGCCTTAGTCGACTGAGCCACGACAGTGGCTGTTTTTGTATTTTTTTAACAGGGCAATTATGTAATTTTAACTATCACATTCTGTTTTAGTATTACAGTTTGTTTAAACTACAACAATTTGTAAATTCTACAAAAAAATATGATCAATTCAACATATTCTTACTGTTAAATTAACAGTGGTATTTGGTGAGGAGTTTTACAGTATATTGATGTAAATTACACACTGCTTCATTGCTTTTGTATTTACAGTTTTTTTATGTCATGATTTTACATAAATTCACTGTTAATTCTACGGACATTTTTTACAGTGCATGCTATATTGCCTGGTTTTACACAGATTATTCCTGTGCCTGTTCCTAGTTTCCATTGTTCTCTTTGCTTGTGATGATCTTTTCATGCCTCATCCAACCTTTTGCCTATTTCCCGTTCTTGAAATTGCCTGTTGATTTGGGTTGTTTGCCTGTGCATTTTCTCTATTCTAAAGAAAATGTCTTTCTGTATGTGCATCCATCTCCAACTGCTCCCTGACAACCTTTAGCAAGTTAACACACATATTAATTTACATTTGTTTAAATACACCTTCCTTGACTAATGTTTATTCAATCCCTGGATTAAAAAAGAAAAATAAAAAATCACAGCACATTCTATAACTTACTGACCTCTGGCCCCATGTATGAATATTCAAACTTGCATGAGCCTCATGTCTGAATTTTGCCAGCTAACAACTACAAATCAAGGTGTTGGCTTACAGTACAAGTCAAAAGTTTGGACACACCTTCTAGTTCAATGTTTTTTCTTTATTTTGACTATTTTCTACATTATGGAACAATACTGAAGACATCAAAACTATGAAATAACATATGTAACATACAAGGAATTATGTGGTAAACAAAAACGTGCTAAAAAAGTTTCATATTTTATATTCTTCAAAGTAGCCACCATTTACCTTGATGACGCTTTGTGCATTATTGGCATTATCTTAACCAGCTTCATGAGGTAGTCACCTGGAATGCTTTTCAGTTAACAGGTGTGTCTTGTCAAAAGTTAATTAATGGAATTTATTTCCGCTTTAAAGCGTTTGAGATCAAACAGTAAACAGTAAATAATAAACATACAGTAAATAGCCCTATTCCACAACTGTAGTAATCCATATTATGTCAAGAACCACTCAACTAAGTAAAGAGAAAAGACACCCATCATTACTTTAAGACATGAAGTGTCTTTTAATTAATAAAAATAAAGAAAAAAACCCCCATTGAATTAGAAGGTTTATCCAAACTTTTCACCAGCATTATATATTAGTCATTGTGTGCTTAATTTTATTCATTGATAGTATGAGCATTTGTTAAGGCATGTATTGATTAGGGTTAAACGTCAATTAATGTGTTGTTGTTGTTATTATTACTGATGACACATTAATGCTGATGTACACAGTTTGTTCAAGTTAATGAATGTGTTAAGTAATGTGAGTAAAGGGAACCTTAATGTAAAGTGTTACAGGTCCATGCATCCTATAGATTAAAATGCACAAGGCAGGGTAATAGGAATTCCCTGACAAATATATATATATATATATATATATATATATATATATATATATATATATATATATATATATATATATATATATATATCATAGAAAATTCTTAAGTATAACAGAATGACTCAAAGAGGTTTTGACATGGCCTATAATTGAAAGGCACTCCATACTTCGAATGAAATTTAATGGCCCTAGGCAGGGAATTGGTTTATAAATGAACGTAATGTGGGCTAGTGTCAGCACTGCTCATCCTTCCTCTTTCATTAGCACGGCCTTAAATAATGAAAATAATGTAAAAGGAGAAGAGCTACAGTTCAGTAATGTTGCTGTCACTTATCCACTCTGTGAGAAGAATATCTCCCATGTAGTAAATGATTAGCTCATAGACACCATTATCATCATTATGTACAGTAGGTGTGTTTCAGTTGGTTTGGGTAGAACTACGCTTCATACCTGGACTACAGGGAGCTGGTGAAGTCATCACTGTTGTCGGCTGAAATGGGGTTTTAATGTCAAAATGATCTGTTAAAGGATGATTGTGCAGATGATTAGTGCATGATGGTTTAATGTGCTGATGACATCTGCAGTCAAACTGAAAAAGTTGCTCTACCTGAGGTGGTGTAGAAACTGGGCTCCTCTTTGTAAGGTAAGATTGAACATGGAAGATCTGTTGAACATACATGCTGGTTTATACAGTCATTGTAATAAATAATTAAAGCAATTACCAAAAAAGTTAAAGGTTTTATGATTTTGTCAAAAGATACTTACCATCTAATTCTGTTTTAATATCCCCTGGTGAAAACATATCTGCTGAGGAGCCATATTGACCTGTCCAAAGGACATTAAAAATTACTTTTGATTGAGAAAAGTCTATTTTTTTTCTATTTCTCTAACTACAGTATGAAGCAGTTACAGTGCAGTATCGGCTTTACATTTCATTATCAGGTGTTGATTTCGATCATTTCCTTAATTCAAACCAGTAAAACATGTTTTTCTTGCTCTCACACTTCAGCTGAATAGCTCTTCAAATGAAAAAGCTCACTAATGTTCATAGTACAAAGCAAATGTAGCATTCATTCATTCATTCATTCATTCATCTCAGGGTTACAGTGGATCCAGAACCAGTACCAGGCACACTGTCCATGAGGCAGCAGTCCACCCATACATTCACATACTCATTCACACATCAGGAAAATTTAAAGTTATGTTGGGATGTTAGAGGAAACTGGAGAATCCAGAGCAACCACTGAGAGAACATGTGAGTAACCTGAGCTTAGGAGTGAACTGCAAACCCTGGAGCTGTGAGGTGGAAATGCTACCCACTACGCCACTATATTACTGTAAAAGCAGTTTTGTGGACATTTTCTGGTAATGCATCAGTTATGCATCAGTGGCACTGCAAATGGCACAAATTCCTTCACATGGAAGAAATTTTTGAACTTGGACTAAACATCCAGGTGTCTTCCACATACAGTGTATGTGACTAAATGAGACACATATTTGTAATGGATGCACTTTTAACTTGAGGTATTGATTCTGTTTAAGATACTACAATTACCTGACACTGTAAAGCTATGAGAGCTAGTATGAACCAGTCATTATTTACTCATTTGCATGATGCCATCTGGCCCTGCTCAGTTTGCTTCATTATTAACCTTCAAAAAGTCTCAGATAAGCAAATTTGAGCCCAAGCTAAAACTTACTGCCCCACTTGAGATCAGTCAGACTCTGGTAGAGGACTGGACCAACAGATCCAGCCAAATGAGTGAAGTCTTGATAGCTCATGCTACACAGCTGCCTTCCATCCAGGTCAAAGTTATTGAAGGGGATGGACATGGCATCAATCTGGTGCATGTCTAGGGTCTGCTGAAGCCACTCCCACACCTGATATTTGGACCAATACTGTGGGTGGAGGTCTTGAGACCACAGACGATTAGCATAACCCGATGACACCATGGATGCTTTAAAACAAAAGGTAACAGGATTGAGTTTTGGTGGTTGATTGGGTCATAATAAAAAATTCTTAAGGTAGCAGTAGACAGAATACTACTTTATATAATTGTATGTTGTACATTTACAAATCACATATTAGTAGAAGCAGAAGTAACAAGTGTAAAAACTTAATCCTAAACAAACAAACAAACAAACAAACAAGCTAGTTCAGTATTGTCAAATTTGAAGACAGATCCTAAAGCCATGGTCCAAAAAAAAAAAAGCCCTAAAACTATTTTTAGTAATAGAACCTTAATAATAAACCTTATAGGTCTTGGTATATTAAGAAGTTAGAAAGAGAGAATTATTTCACTTTAGCATTCAAGGCTTATATAAAAGCTATATAAAAGCTTAATTTGCTGATTATTATTATAATCAACTTAATTTGTTGATTATTAAAGCTGTATGTAGAAGTATGCTGAATTGAGCATGAGAGAGGTTTAATAAAATGAAGGTGGATAGTACCATCTGAGCTGTTGTAGTGGGGGCTCCAGGAGGCAGGCAGCTGGCTCTCAATACTCACACTAGCAGGGATGCTCATGCTGCAGCCACTATGAAGGACCATGGTCCAAAACTACAAGCATGGGGAAAAAAGTCTGAGCATTATTACCGCATTTGAAAGTGAGAATACTCATAGAAAATAGCTATATGACTTAAAATGACGAACAAATATTAAGTTCCAATCAACAACAGCTGATAAAAGGAAACAGTCCGCATCCTGTCCAAAAAGCATCAGATGTGTGGGTGTGTTTCATGCCTTGCTTAACCACACAAACAAAACCACATTTACACAGGAATGACACTGTCTGCTTTGCATAAATAAAGGTCCACCTGTTCTTCAGTTAATAGTACAGTCAATGCCTTAGTCATGGCCCTCTTGACACTGAATGCATATGTTTCTATCTGCCACTCTCTTTGTAAAACAGTATTCCTCCCAGGGGAGTTTAACAAGTGAAGCTATCTTGGGCCTATGTAATCCAATGGAATTTACCTATGCCATCAAAATATGTTAAAAAAAGTTTTAAAAAGTTTTTTTTTTCCAGCAGTTTCCTGGGAATTATACATAGTGGGCTTGCTTATATTCAACATTATTAACATGCATATTATTATTAAACCATGCTTATGAGACACAATTTGGCTGCTTCAGTGTTGGTTCTGCTGTTGTGAACTGAGATTCCCCCTACTTTCTCCATCCCTTCTCAAAGGATCTAACATCTTCAGTCAATATAGCATGGATATAGCATGCTGTTTTTCTCTGCGCTGTCTTATTGTATTAATTGTTTCTGAATTACTTGATATTGTGAACTTGCTCTAATTTAGACCCACACATATTTGAAATGGTCCTATTTATACCAGTTAAATCACTCTTGCACAATTACAGTCAATATCTACTAAACTTTTAGGTTATGAATCCTTATAGTTTTTCAAAATACTTTGTATCACTGTACTTTCAGCTGTTCTCCCATTTTGTAGTCACTCTGAACAAGAGTCTGCCAAAGGACATAGTGTAACATGCCATTTTATTTTGTAGAATAACTTTATAAACATATCAATTAAATTAGACAAATTGTTACATTACAGTAGTGATATCTTGTTTTGTTTGTTTCTTCATCATTGCATCTGTGGTATTCCTCACATTTTGATAATAACTGGTGTGTGTGTGTGTGTATATATATATATATATATATATATATATATATATATATATATATATATATATATATATATATATATATACATGATAAGTTGAGTATGTAGACAGCTTGGCAAATGCACTGTGAGTTTCAGTGATACTGTTATGTTAAATTTATATTTGTTATTTGTTGCAGTACTAAGAATTGATTTATAAATTCCAACTAGCTTTAATTTGTGGTTGTTATTAAGATGTAGTTCAATACACTTTTTAACATCTAAGGGTATTTAAAAAATCAATCTCAAAGCATGCTCTTATTTCATTGTGAGTTTATTGTGAACTCATCCACATAACATTCATAGTAATTGTTTAAAATGTATAATTAATACAGAATAATTATCTGATCTTAGCTGAAAGTCTCTATGCCACGAAGTATGTTGATTACACAATCAGCATTATTTATTTGTGCTGACATAATTTCCACATCACACAAACAGCTAAAAGAACTTTTAAAATAAGGCTGAAATGGGGATCAGACCCAGAGAAAGAAATAGAGCTGAAACATTTTATAATAATAGTTTCAGAAATATATCTTTGAAAAATGTCCTGTTGTGAACCCATCAATAAATAATAACTCTTACAAAAATAGTAATTTACAGTAACTACATTACATTACAGTACATTACAGTTACATGACAACTTACAGGAACTATAATAACAATTATATAATATACCTTGACTTATTTATTTCTGTATTTCTTTATGATTTACTCTTCAGGCAGCACTGTGTGTTCCAAAGCATGGAATACACACACACACACACACACACACACACACACGCACACAAGCACGCACACAAACTGAAAGGGATTTAGAAAATAAAACTATAGCATAGAAATCCTCTCCAAATCCCTGAGATCTTAGAAATCGTTATGGTAGAAAATTAAGTGGAATGGAAAGAATTTTATACATGTCATGTCTTGAAAGGAATCAGAAAGTTATTGCTCACCAAAGATGTTGAATAATGTCCACCACACAGTGCAGACTTGTAAGGTGTCCTTGTTACTGTTTAGCAATGACTTTGGCTCGCAGAACTATAATGGAGAATGTGAGTCCTTGTTCACCAATGAGAATTTTAGCCTGTCTGCTTCCTGTTCCTTGGATTGGTCTATTTTTGTGACAGGTAAGAATTTGTATACTAAGAAGGAAGAGAAAGCATACCTGTTGCTGTTCTCTCTCTCTCTCTCTCTCTCTCTCTCTCTCTCTCTCTCGTCAGATTCTAATCATATCCTATGTAGCATGACACATAAACGTAGCACACTGAATGTAAATGATATTGCATGCAACTGTGATTATTAGTTACTGTCAAAATTACTGTGAACAATATTGTAATAAAAAAATGATCTTTGAATAAGGTGAGGCATTTATATCTGACATTTGTAATTATTGATTTGTAATACATTTTTTACTTTTTTCTGAAAGTAATTATGTTTCTTTTTATGGCACCATCTGTATTAATGACTTCATGAGACTAATTTATTTGCTAAATTAGAGCCTAAATTAGACTTTATACTGAATTCTACTAAATGGGAGTACATCATACTTGTTCATATTCTCATTTGTTTTTAAATATATTCTCATTTTTTATAGACAATTGAATGGTAAAATATTTTAGGGTGTATTCACCATCCTAAAACATCTTCGAAAACACTTTAAGGTATCAAACAACATTGAGCTTCTTTTTCAGAGAAAAAGAAATGATGGAAGTGATCAGCAGGCCTTCAACAGGCCTTGTACATGTCACAAGACCTTTGGAAAAAAATATATATAAAGTATTTCTTTAGTAGGGCGGCACGGTGGTGTAGTGGTTAGCACTGTCACCTCACAGCAAGAAGGTCCGGGTTCGAGCCCCATGGCCGGCGAGGGCCTTTCTGTGCGGAGTTTGCGTGTTCTCCCCGTGTCCGCGTGGGTTTCCTCCAGGTGCTCTGGTTTCCCCCACAGTCCAAAGACATGCAGGTTAGGTTAACTGGTGACTCTAAATTGACCGTAGGTGTGAATGTGAGTGTGAATGGTTGTCTGTGTCTATGTGTCAGCCCTGTGATGACCTGGCGACTTGTCCAGGGTCTACCCCGCCTTTCGCCCGTAGTCAGCTGGGATAGGCTCCAGCTTGCCTGCAACCCTGTAGAACAGGATAAAGCGGCTAGAGATAATGAGATGAGATGAGATGAGATGAGAATGAGTATTTCTTGTTTTAGCCTTGTCTGACAATTACCCTGAGGACAATTACATGACTTGTTTCATTTACTGCATCTTCATGCTCTTCACAGTGAGACTGTGGGACTTCAGTGGTGCTTCAGAGAGCTGGCAACAGTTTTGTGTTGTTGAATGAAGTGGCTCTATTAAGTAGTTATCTAATTTGAACAGGCAAAGAGGGGGAGAGTTGGGGTCACTCCAGCAAAGCCCCTCATCATTTGCATCACTTTTGTTGTGCATAATTATCACACAGCGAGCTTTCTGCTCTTCCTCTTTGGTGGATCAGTGATGAAAACTGTAGTGCCATTTGTCTAAAAGACATGGGTCAGTTCCAAGTAGTTAATGACTGACTGTGAGCTATACACTGTTAATGTGATGAGTGACATAATTTGAACACTTAAAGAAATTATATACTGCTAAACGATAGTGCTGCCACTGTCTCTTATGAAACTGTGCCCCGACCTCATTATCTTTATATAATCAAGTACAATTTGGGGAGTGTTCCTGTATTTCTTTCCTCTCCACCTTCATCTTTTATGCAAATGCGATATGTCTAAGATGTTTAAGTAGATGTTCAAATTCAAATGGTAACTGATAACACTGCACAACAATAAGATCACTCAATTTAACTTTTCTAGTTAAATTGAAGAGATTAAAGTGATGAGATTACTTTGGTCGAAATCATGTTTTTATATGTAGCCAAAAATATGCAAGAATTACAGCACACGTAAGTATTTACCCGGTTGAACTTTTCCACCTCTTTTTTTACTGTTACAACCTGGAACTGAAATGTACTTATTGAGGATTAGATGTCATGAATCTACAGGAAATAGTTCATAATATTGAAGTGAGGTGTGTGTGTGTGTGTGTGTGTGTGTGTGTATAGATTTCTATATTTAAAATACTGTATTTACAAATAAAAATGTGATGGCATAAGTATTAACCCCACTGATGTTAAAAGTCTGGGATTTTTTTTAAACTAACCAAACTTACAGTATCTTGCAAAAGTACTCATCCCTCTTTGTGTTTGTCCTGTTTTGTCACATTACAAGCTGGAATTAAGATTAATTTTTGGAGGGTGCTGGTTCAACCAATTAACTTCATAAGTCACATAATTAGTTGATTAAGATCCACCTGTGTGCAATCAAAGTGTCATATGATCTGTCACATGATGTCTGTAGAAATCAACCTGTTCTGGAAGGACCCTGACTCTGCAACACTATGAAGGAAGCAACATGAAAACCAAGGAGCCTCCAAACATGTCAGCGACAAAGTTGTGAAGATGTCTCGATCAGGGTTGGGTTATAAGAAATATCCCAAACTTTGAATATCCCAGGGAGCACCATTAAATCCATTATAGCAAAACAGAAAGAATATGGCACCACTATAAACCTGAATAGAGAAGGCTGCCCATCGAAACTCACAGACTGGACAAGGAGGGCATTAATCAGAGATGCAACAAAAACACCAAAGATAACACTGAAGGAGCTGCAAAGGTCCACAGCGGAGATGGGAGTATCTGTCCATAGGCACACTTTAAGCTGTACACTACACAGAATGGTGCTTTATAGAAGAGAGGCCAGAAAAAAAGTAACTGCTGAAGAAAACACATTTGGAGTTTGCCCAACAGCATGTGGCAGACTCCCCAAACACATGGAAGATTCTCTTGTCAGATTAGACTAAAATTGATCTTTTTGGCTACCATGGGAAATGCCATGTCTGGCGCAAACCCAACACCCTGAGAACACCATTCCTACAGTGAAACATGGTGGTGGCAGCGTCATGCTGTGGGGATATTTTTCATCTGCAGCAACAAGAAAGCTGGTCAAGACTGAAGGAAAGATGGATAGCACTAAATACAGGAAAATGTGTTTGAATCAGCCAGAGGTTTGAGACTGGGACAAAGGTTCACGTTCCAGCAGGACAATGACCCTAAACATTCTGCTAAAGCTGCACTGGAGTGATTCAAAGGGAAACATTTAAATGTCTTGGAATGGCCTAATCAAAGCCCAGACCTCAATCCAGTTGAGAATCTGTGGCATAACTTGAAGATTTCAGTACACCAACGCAACCCATCTAACTTGAAGGAGTTGGAGCAGTTTTGCCTTGAGGAATGGGCAAAAATCTCAGTGGCTAAATGTGCTAAGCTAATAGAGACATACCCCAAGAGACTTGCAGCTGTAATTGCAGCAAAAGGTGGCTCTACAGAGTATTGACTGGGGGGATACCTACAGCATGTACACTACAGATTTCAGTTTTTTTCCATCTTAATTATTGTTTGTGCCACAATAAAACAACAATTTTCACCTTTAAAGTGGTAGGCATGTTGTGTAAATCAAATGGTGCTTACCCCCCCCCCCCCCCAAAAAAAAAAAAAAAAAAAAATTCGTCTTAATTCCAGCTTGCAATGTGACAAAATAGGACAAACACAAAGAGGGATGAATACTTTTGCAAGAGATTGTAAATTGATACTTTTCCAGAAGTGGTCCTATAAGTGTTTGGATAGCTCCTTGGTTACTCATGATGCTGTTTGCTTATCTAACTCACCTGAAAGTGTTTATACTGAAGTCATATGACACTTAACTTGCACAGTGGTGAACTCTGTTCAACAAGTTATGTGACTTCTGATGAGTACTGGCTGCATCAGAATTAATTTAAGAGTTTCACAACATTGGGATGCAAATACTTACACAATCACAATGTGTTTTTCCCCTAAATAAATTTAGGCATTAGAGAATTCATTTGTAAATCTGTTGAGGTATTGAATAATTATTTTTTCTTGAAATATTGTATTTTGGTGTAGTGTGGGATTGGCGGATAAAGGAACAGTTTAACCAAAAAATATTCACAATTTTACCCAAGTTCCTCTATTATTCACTGAATGTTTTGTGCTCAGCATTTGCTTCTTTAGCTCTTCACTGATGAAACAAGTTATATCAGGTCTATTTCAACTCACTGCACAGAAACTCACTGCACACTCACCACAATGTGATGATGACTCACTATGATGTCAACTCACCACACCAGGTGATGATAACTCACTGTACTATTATATCTATGATATGATACCCATCTCTCTCTCTCTCTCTCTCTCTCTATATATATATATATATATATATATATATAAAATCTCATCTCATTATCTCTAGCCGCTTTATCCTGTTCTACAGGGTCACAGGCAAGCTGGAACCTATCCCAGCTGACTACGGGCAAAAGGCGGGGTACACCCTGGACAAGTCGCCAGGTCATCACAGGGCCGACACATAGACACAGACAACCATTCACACTCATGGTCAATTTAGAGTCACCAGTTAACCTAACCTGCATGTCTTTGGGGGAAACCGGAGCACCCGGAGGAAACCCACGTGGACAACATGCAAACTCCGTACAGAAAGGCCCTCGCCGGCCACGGGGCTCAAACCCGGACCTTCTTGCTGTGAGGCGACAGCGCTAACCACTACACCACTGTGATGCCCCCCTCATGGACACAAACACTTCACAGATACAAATCCTTTGAGTAACAAAGGTGTGACAATCAGGGTGTCATTGTAACTTAAAAGCAATCAATACCTCAAATAAGTTGAACCTCACCTTACCCCTAACTCTAACCCTAACCCTAAGGCATGTTGATTTGTAAACAACTCTTGATTTTCAGTTTACCACTGAGTTGACATGCTATGTTGTGAGTTGACATTGTGCTGAGACTTGACATGTTGCTGTGAAGTAAGTTAACATGTTGTGAGTTGGTCAGGTGCAGTGAGTTGGCTTGAAGTGCAGTGAGATTGTGTGCAGTGAGTTGGAAATGCAGTGAGTTGACCTTCTCCCAATATATCAGCAAATAAAGATGTTGAATCATTTTCACTATGACCATGGCCTTGCATCTCCAGTGAAATAATCGAACATCAGACAAAAATGTGTATGATCAGTGGCAATAGCATTTGGGAAAATTAGGTAAATTTTTTTCGAAAGGATTATATTAATATTCTGTGCTGGTGACTGGACAGTTGTGAGGACAGTCTCAGGATTGCTCCTACTGACCCTTAAATAAAACCCTAACCCTCAAGTGATCTGGATATGCCATATAAATGGCTCGAATTGCAGTTTAATTACATTAAAATGAAGTAATACTGTGGCAGCGGGGGCGTGGTCAAGCACCGGTCTGTGACAGGAGGGCGGAGTCAGGGAAGGTAAGTGGCAGAATCACTTCACCTGAGAGCAATTAACCTGTGTTTGTGTGTCTTCCCAGCAACCACGCCCTATATAAGGAGAGAGAGAGCAGAGGAAGTGGGCTCTCTCCCGCACCAGACGACTTGTGTGTGTGTGTCTGGGTGACTGAGAGTGTGTTTAACTGAAAAGTGAAACAATAAATAGTTTTTGGAACTCAGTTCTGTCCTGCCGTACTTCTGTGCTCCACCCACCTGCTCTGACCGCTACAGTGGTGCTGAAACCCGGGAACTGGAGCACAGCAGCCTCACAGCCCCATGGAGTCCTCCCCGTTTGCTGAACTAGTCCACGCCCTTGCCACGGCCCAGCAAAGCCAGCACCAGGCGCTACTCACCCTCCGAAAGGAGCAAGAAGAGCGGTTCGAGGCCCTGGTGTTGGCCCAACAAGAAGATCGACAGGCGTTCCGGCACCTCCTCGCGTCGGCGGGGTCCACCAGTGCTCCTACTGCGGGCCCGTCTCCCCTCACTGTCACCAAGATGGGCCCACAGGATGACCCCGAGGCGTTCATCACGCTCTTTGAGCAAGTCGCCGAAGCCTCGGGGTGGCCGATGGAGCAGCGCGCGGCGCGCCTCCTCCCCCTGCTCACGGGAGAAGCACAGCTGGCCGCGCTACAGCTCCCCGCCGACCGCCGGCTGGCCTACGCGGACCTCCGCCGGGCCGTCCTCCAGCGCGTGGGGCACACTCCAGAACAGCAGCGCCAGCGCTTCCGCACGCTGCGCTTGGAGGAAGTCGGCCAGCCGTTCGCGTTTGGCCAGCAGCTCCGGGACGCCTGCTGGCGGTGGCTGAGGGCCAACAACCGCGACGCCGAAGGAATCCTCGACCAGGTGGCACTGGAACAGTTCGTCACTCGCTTGCCAGCAGGAACTGCGGAGTGGGTCCGGTGCCACCGCCCGGCGTCGCTGGATCAGGCAGTCGAGCTGGCGGAGGACCATTTGGCGGCTGTCCCAGCGGCAGGACGGCAGAAGACATCTTCTCTTCTCTCCTCTTCTCTCTCTCTCTCTCTCCCCCCTCCTGTGTCCCGTCCTCGCCCCATTCCCCCACCGCGGAGGCGGGGGCCGGCCCCACCCCAGCTGGCCCGCCGCACCCGCGGTGCCCTCCCGTTTCTCCCTTCTGTGTCTGTCTCTCCCCCACCTCAGGTGAGTGAACCCCAGATCACCGGTGCAGAGGGAAAGCCCGGGCCGGTTGGCTGGCGCTGCGGGGAGCCGGGCCACCTTCAACAGCAGGGCGCGACAATGGAAGTGGGCGCGGTGGTTCGGATCCCTGACGCGCCAGAGGCCGCCCTCGATCGGGCCGGAGCGTATCGCATACCGGTGAGTATCCAAGGGGCTACATATCAGGCGTTGGTGGATTCTGGTTGTAATCAGACCTCAGCCACCCCGTCCTTCCCCTACTTCGCGATTATGAAGGATAGATTATACCAAGTGACGCAGGACACTCAAACTAAAGAGCGAGTCACGCAGCTTTTGATTCCAAAGAGCCGCCGGGAATTGGTATTCCAGGCGGCTCACTTTAATCCCATGGCTGGACACTTAGGGCAGGATAAAACACTAGCCCGAATAATGGCCCGATTCTATTGGCTGGGGATTCGCGGCAATGTTCGTAGGTGGTGTACGGCATGCCGCGAATGCCAGTTAGTAAATCCAGCGGCCATTCCAAAAGCGCCTTTGCGCCCTCTACCGTTAATCGAGACCCCGTTTGAGAGAATTGGGATGGATCTCGTCGGGCCATTAGATCGGTCAGCACGAGGGTACCGCTTTATATTAGTTCTGGTGGACTATGCAACGCGATACCCGGAAGCAGTGCCTCTGCGCAATATCTCAGCACGCAGTATTGCAGAGGCACTCTTCCGTGTCATCTCCCGAGTTGGAATCCCGAAAGAGATTCTGACTGACCAAGGCACTACGTTTATGTCACGAACACTGCGCGAACTGTATGGGTTATTGGGGATTAAGCCGATCCGCACCAGCGTATATCACCCACAAACGGACGGTTTAGTGGAACGGTTCAACCGCACCCTCAAAAATATTATTAAGAAATTCGTAAGTGAGGACGCACGTAATTGGGATAAGTGGCACGAACCCTTGCTGTTCTCAGTGCGAGAGGTCCCCCAAGCCTCCACGGGGTTCTCCCCATTCGAATTATTATATGGGCGTAAGCCGCGCGGCATCCTGGACGTGCTGCGGGAAAATTGGGAGGAGGGACCTTCGCAAAGTAAAAACGAAATTCAGTACGTTATGGACCTGCGCGCAAAACTCCACACGCTCACCCACCTAACTCAGGAGAATTTGCGGCAGGCCCAGGAACGGCAAACCCGCCTGTACAACAAGGGTACGCGCCTTAGAGAGTTCACACCGGGAGATAAAGTACTCGTACTGTTGCCCACATTGAGCTCCAAATTGATCGCCAAGTGGCAAGGGCCCTTTGAGGTCACACGGCGAGTCGGGGACGTCGACTATGAGGTGAGGCGAACAGACAGGGGTGGGGCACTACAGATCTACCACCTCAATCTGCTGAAACTCTGGAATGAGGAGGTCCCCGTGGCGTTGGTGTCGGTAGTTCCGGAGAAGGCAGAGCTGGGGCCGGAGGTTCAAAAAGGGACATTGGCATCACGTACCTCTCCGGTCCCCTGTGGAGACCACCTCTCCCCAACCCAACTCACGGAGGTCGCCCAGTTGCAGGCCGAGTTTTCGGATGTGTTCTCGCCCCTGCCCGGTCGCACTAACCTCATAGAACACCACATAGAGACGCCCCCGGGGGTGGTAGTGCGTAGCCGCCCTTACAGGCTACCCGAACACAAAAAAAAGGTGGTTCGGGAAGAACTTCAGGCCATGCTCGAAATGGGCATCATCGAGGAGTCCCACAGTGACTGGAGCAGCCTGGTGGTCTTGGTTCCCAAGGCCGATGGCTCGGTCCGGTTCTGTGTGGACTATAGAAAAGTCAACGCGGTGTCTAAATTCGACATGTACCCAATGCCTCGTATTGATGAGCTGCTCGATCGACTAGGCACGGCTCGCTTTTACTCGACACTGGATTTGACGAAGGGATATTGGCAGATCCCCTTGACTCCATTATCCCGGGAGAAAACGGCCTTTTCCACACCGTTCGGCTTACACCAATTCGTCACACTTCCGTTTGGGCTGTTTGGGGCGCCCGCTACGTTTCAGCGGCTGATGGACAGGGTCCTCCGGCCCCACGCCACCTATGCGGCCGCATATTTAGATGATATTATCATTTATAGTAATGACTGGCAGCGGCACCTGCAACACCTGAGGGCCGTCCTTAGGTCGCTGAGGCGGGCGGGACTCACTGCCAACCCAAAGAAGTGTGCAATTGGGCGGGTGGAAGTACGGTATCTGGGCTTCCACTTGGGCAACGGGCAGGTGCGTCCCCAAATTAATAAGACAGCAGCGATTGCGGCCTGCCCGAGGCCCAAGACCAAAAAGGGGGTGAGACAGTTCCTGGGGCTGGCTGGCTACTATCGTAGGTTTATACCTAATTATTCGGACGTCACCAGCCCGCTGACTGACCTCACTAAAAAGGGGGCGCCAGACCCGGTCCAGTGGACGGAGCAGTGTCAGCGGGCTTTCTCTGAGGTAAAGGCTGCACTGTGTGGGGGGCCACTTTTACACTCCCCTGACTTCTCTCTCCCTTTTACGTTACAGACGGATGCGTCGGACAGAGGGCTGGGGGCCGTTTTGTCCCAGCAGGTGGAGGGGGAGGACCGCCCGGTCCTGTACATTAGTCGGAAGCTGTCAGTGCGTGAGGGGCGCTACAGCACGATTGAGAAGGAGTGCCTGGCCATCAAGTGGGCGGTCCTCGCCCTCCGTTACTACCTGCTGGGGCGCCCTTTCACCCTCTGTTCGGACCACGCGCCCCTCCAGTGGCTCCACCGCATGAAGGATGCCAACGCGCGGATCACCCGTTGGTATCTGGCACTCCAACCCTTCAACTTCAAGGTGGTCCACAGGCCGGGGGCGCAGATGGTCGTGGCGGACTTCCTCTCCCGTCAAGGGTGGGGGGAGTCGGCTGCAGGCCGGATGGGCGCCTGGCCTGAGTCGGGTGGTGGGGGTATGTGGCAGCGGGGGCGTGGTCAAGCGCCGGTCTGTGACAGGAGGGCGGAGTCAGGGAAGGTAAGTGGCAGAATCACTTCACCTGAGAGCAATTAATCTGTGTTTGTGTGTCTTCCCAGCAACCACGCCCTATATAAGGAGAGAGAGAGCAGAGGAAGTGGGCTCTCTCCCGCACCAGACGACTTGTGTGTGTGTGTCTGGGTGACTGAGAGTGTGTTTAACTGAAAAGTGAAACAATAAATAGTTTTTGGAACTCAGTTCTGTCCTGCCGTACTTCTGTGCTCCACCCACCTGCTCTGACCGCTACAAATACCTTTTATGTAACCCTAATCAAAAGTGTCAGTACAACCTTAACATCACCAGACACTGCTCATTTACACACTAGTTGTCTCATTACATCACCACTCATCAGGAGTCTGTATAGCATTTATGTTCATTCTTTAGACTACTAGCATTAATAATTTATACACTCATTAGTAGAAAGTTGTAGAGAGTCCTAAAGAAGACAAGAGGATGAGCAGGAGAGAAACTGGAAGATGTACAACTTTATTAGGGTGACATACTGCTACAAACGGCTTTTTTTTTTTTTTTTTTTTGCTAAATTACAATTTTATAACATTTGTTTTCAAAGAGAACAATGGGTATGTAATTATTCTAATGAGCACAGCAGTGTAGGAATTATTTATGCCTAATGAGAAATTCTCTCTCTCTGTGTGTGTGTGTGTGTGTGTGTGTGTGTGTGTGTGTGTGTGTGTGTGCACATGTGTGAGTGTGTATGCTATGGCTGTCCACTTGTTGAATATTGTGTGTGACAGTTCTGTGTAATTACATGATAATATCTAATTACAAGAGTTGAACTGGGAGGTCATATGCTACAGTGTGTTATGACTGTGTCTGATTTCCTTCTCTGTCTCCCCCCGGTCACATGTACTCTGCACACACACACACACACACACACACACACACACACACACACACACACACACACACACACACACACACACACACAGAGGTAGCATTGTAATCTACTTGAGGCCTCTTGGTGGCACTGTTGAGCCACTAAACTTACAAGAAATAGCCAAACCCAAAGCCAAGCAATTGCTTTAGAGAGAGTAGGGTTGCTGGTTTTTTTTGTTTTTTTGTTTTGTCCCCCTGTGGTTTATATATGTGAATTTTGGAGTAAGTTATAATGAATAGTGTTAATTAGCTGATTAATTGATCAGGATAATGATAACCATCTAAAGAGGTTGTGTAAGGGGGAAAAGGAGGAAAAGACACAAGAAAGAAAGAAAGAAAGAAAGAAAGAAAGAAAGAAAGAAAGAAAGAAAGGTCACTAGACAGGAGCTAAAGACTCCTAATTAAAGTGAGGCCACAGTCTCAGTGGACTGTGAACGCTGTTTTATGAGGTCGGGCTCTTTGCAGCTGCCTCCATCCCTGTGTGTTTAAATGAACACAGCTCTCTGTAGAGCAATAAGTCTTTTTACTGGTGGTAGTCCAACAACCCTCAGGCGCCATTTCTAAGCAATTCCTTGATCCCTCGTGTCTTCCAATAGTACCAACACACTACTCTGTATGTGTACTGCAAACAGACAGCCTCACTGCTGCGGAAGAGAATTAAAATAATGGTAATTTTTCCTCCTACAGTGTCAACCTGGCTGGAATACTCACTGTGAGTATTATAGGCACACAATATTGTTAGATGCACTAGCACACCTTCACAAGACAGCAGCAACAAAGAGAATTAATAGACTTTATTTCAAAATAAAAGATGTTGACAGTGTATTAAAAATTCTCACTGACATTTCTGCCAAGGGAGGTAGGATGGAGTAATTCTGAAAGCCTCACTGGTAGAGAACGCAACACTGCTCAAATTATAAAACGCGCTTCTGGCATATACTTTGCCTGTAAGGCTGAGGAAATGACAGGGAAACAAAAGCGGATTTAAACAGGCAAACAAATGAGCTAAATCGCCCAATTGCACTGACAAAGTACACATTTGGTGGAAATTCTGATCGCACTTCCTGATCTCAGTGTCGGAAAAAATTAGATAATTACACAGTGAATATTTCTGTCCCTTATCAGGCCATTTTTCTCGTTTCCTCTTTATTATACAGTGTATGGGGTCTGCAAGGCTGCGGTGCAGTACTTTATCCTGAAAGCAGGTACAGGAGCCTTCTGCCATATATTTATTCATGTATTACCTCAGAATTCTTTCAAAATCCTCCCATTCTTACCTTGCCTTAGGAGAGCTTTCTGCACAGACCTGCAGGGAGCTTGTAAGGCGCATGTGTTTGTGTCATTGTAATGCAGCACTACTTTTGAAGCTACTGAGTATAGACACATGTGGCACTGTTGGTGATTCAGAAGTTCTTTCAGAGACATAATGAGTCTCCATTTCACACACACACGGAACACAACACTTGAAATACATGATACCCAAGGACATTGAGCCCTGGGCACATGAGGACAACTGCAAGCAAAAATTAAATCATGGTATGCCTATCTGTGTGTGTGCGTGTGTGTGTGTGTGTGTGTGTGAGAGAGAGATGGCTAGAGAGCATGAGTAGGAGGGCAATTAGCTTTCTGTTGACTAATTATGTGTGAGTGATATGACAGAATGGCTGGTGAGTGCTGTAATGGGATCCCTGCTGTTTAATGAACATGTCCCCGTCTTTTGTGATGACCACCAGACTGCCAGCTGAGCATGTGCGTGAGTGAGCATGAGTGTGTGTGCATTTGTATGTGTGTGTGTGTGTGTGTGTGTGTGTGCGCGCATGCGAGCACGCATATGTGTGTAGTCGGTAGATTTGTGTGTCCTGAACTTACATCAGCTGCACACTTTGATGTTACTTTGACTGGCCCTCATAAAGTGAATTGCTCTTTGAAAGTATTTGCATGAAATATTTCATCTTTTGTTTGATGATTCGTAGAGCAGCTGTAAAGTAACATATTGCAATTCTTCGGCTTCTCTCTGAAAGAACACAGAAAACACACAAAACTGAACTGCCAGTAATCAAACACAAGTGAAACTCATCATGTGTTACCTGCCATTTCTACCTGACTCCTTGCTGCCCACAGATGACGCTTGACCACGCCCCCACTGCCACAGTATTGTTATCGTAAAATAATCCAAAACAAGCTATAAATAATCCACAGAGTTACTGTTACCACCCCAAAGTTGATTATATTCCTGTAAATCACATGTGGAAATGTTTTATTCCTCTTATGCCACAGCAATTTAGCAAAAATTACAAGTGTGTTAATAAATGGCATGTTGTGCTTCTTAACCATTCATCCACAAGACAAATTTATTCTTGTTATCACTTATATCAGCTATAAGCAGTTGTTCCCTCACCAGTCAGTCTTGCTTCATCAGCTCTCAAAATTGCAACTTGTTACCAGAAAATGCAAAGTCCTCTGTTTTGGAGACTCTCCTGTAGTGGAAAGTTTACTGACAGTTACAAAGCAATGACACTCAAGACTCCTGATGTTAATGTTAAATAAACATTTCCTTACAGAAAATTCAGTAAATAGACAATTATATGTTTTTCTTTGTTAAATGGCAAAACTGCCATATTAACTGGAGCGTCCGCCATCTAAGTCCCTGTGAATTAGATGCTAAAAACAATAAAATATTAGAACAAGCTCATTTATATAAACCTGAAATTTGAATTACAGCCAGAATTACTATCAGAGATGAGGTGTTATAGAAAACTAAGCAACAGCTTCTGACCAATCAGAGCAGAGAATTCAATAGCTCTATGGTCTTAGGCTTGTCAATTTGTAACATTTTCACTATACATTTCGAAAGCATTTCAGCATAGGACATGCTGAATTAAATGAAAGCTATCTTCAATTGAATGGCATTAAAATAATAAAAGACTGTGCTCATTAGCATACTTCTTTTCTGTGCAGAATATGAGTGAATGATCCTGGGAATAATGTGTATTTAGAAATCAGAATGATAAATGGAAAATCTCACATGTTCTGCAGTCCTGCAGTGTGTAGAAAGAATTTTCAGAGTATTTTTCATTTTTTGGACATTCTGTAATGTTTCCTGAGACCATCTGCTCATACAGTTCATCACTTATGATATGTGTTTATAGTAATAATGAATTATATTTATTTCCTTCCTGTCACAAGAAGCTTCTGTTTCTGATGATTTTCAGCACAGCGTGTCTGGGAGCAGGAATTCTCCAGGCCTGGTGTTACAACCTGCTGAAGGTTTATGTTGATTAAAAACAAACACAGGCACACAGCTAATATTCTTCTGTCACAGTTCAGGACTTCTACTCTAGTTGATGGTGATGTGTTCTCCTGACAAGGACACTCTCAAGCTGCCAGAAGTTCTCTTTCAGGTCCAGTAGCTTGGGAAAATGTCAGGCTGCATCAGTTAAGAATGTGTTGCAGATAAGGCTGGTCATGGCAGACTAACAGCACAACCATAACTCTGCATGCTTAACATCTTGGTCATCCATCACTAACAAATAGCTTCCTGCAGTATTATACAATGTTTTGCATGTCAACTTGGCGTCATGCTTGAAATAAAAGTCACAATTCTGACTGAACAGCCGACAAAGACACAGGCAGATGATTATGTTAAACAGCTCAACAAAGGCCAGATAGCAAATCATCTGAAAATTTACTGAAAGCTGTGTGTGTGTGTGTGTATTTTTCCTTTACTGTTCTCCAGTTATCCACTCTACTATATCAAGTGCTTTTTGATTGTAATGTTTCAGGGGCAATTCAAGTTGTGACTGCAATGTTGATTCTCTGTCACATTACATGGGCTGACAATGTTGACATTGAATCAACAGTGATCAACACTGCAGGACATAAGTGATATACCAAAAAAGAGATTTTGCCTTTTTTTCTGATTGAAAGTAAATATACCCTTCTCATACATCCACATTACGGATGGAACACAATACAAACATTATGCAGAATGAACAGAATATGTTATGAGCAGAGGCAAATAAAAGTATGAATAGGAGGCATACTATCTTTTTTTTTTTTTAATTATTCCCCAAAAAGGTTCGTAGGGCATCTAGTTAAGATTATATGTGTGTATTGGGACTGGGATCCCATGGGATACAACAACAACAACAACAACAACAACAAATCAATATCATATAGGAGTGAAAAAAACAGTCAGATACAAAGATTGCAGGATACACAAAAATGCATGTGCTGCATCTACAGCAGCCATAGTAACTATGTAGGCAGAATCATGGTGGTGTAAATTAAGCTAATAGTTTGTATATATTTAAGGAAATAGAACCGATTATGTTTTTTAGAAAATATCTCAGGCAGGTACAAACAAAAATGATAACTACATAATAATAATAAATGTTCCAATTTTGAATGATTATGAACTTGAGTGATGTAACTGAGGTTAAGAAACTGTCAGAGCCAGAACTGACAGACCATGCTGATAGTGCTGGCATTTTGACCTCTCCCTCTTTCTTTGGACAGTGTTAGGGTTCATATATGCCTTGCCCTTATCCTTTTTAAATATTGCACGACAGCCCTACTTCACACAGGTGTAAAGTGATCTCGCCGGAACTGTAATGGTGGAAAACTGAAGTAATGCTTTCTCCTTCAGAGAATGTGGTTCCAGATAGTTGCAGATGGCACAACAGTGTCTCAAGGTTATCCGTAAGTCATGGCTGCATGAAACAGAAAACATCTCCACATGCACACACCTAAAACTTCCCACTGCTAAAAATACCATTTAAGCTTAGTACAAATTATGAACCTCTAATAATTTATTAGAACATCCACCTCTGTTACTAAACTTGACATACAAAACTATAAAATAACCTATGGAACATATATCTAATTTTGTGGTGAACAAAAAGTGTTAAAATATATGTTTCATATTTTAGATTCTTCAAAGTATCCAGCATTTACCTTGATGACACTTTGCACACTATTGGCATTATCTTAATCAGCTTCATGAGGCAGTCACCTGGAATCCTTTTCAGTTAAGAGGTATGCCTCATCAGAAGTTAATTAGTGGAAGTTCGTGCCTTCTTAATGCATTTAGGATCAAACAGTAAAAAGTAAAGAATAAAAATACAGTAAATACGCCTATTCCACAACTATAGTAATCCATATTACATCAAGAACCTTCACTCTACTCCTCTTTATCTCCTCTATTCACTGTTTTTCTAGTGTTGGAGATGAGTACTCTGCATTATTGGAGCTAATCAGAGCAAAATGGAGAAAGGCAGTGAGGTGAGACAGCAGAATGATCCCCTCCTCCCTTTGCATTCAGCCATCACCATACACTGCAGAGGAGCTGGAAGTCATATAATCCTTGCACAGGAAAAATTGAGGCAATGTGCATTTTGTGTGTGTGTGTGTGTGTGTGGGTGTGTGTGTGTGTGAGAGAGAGAGAGAGAGAGAGAGAGAGAGAGAGAGAGAGAGAGAGAGAGAGAAGCAGCAAACAACTTTTACATTTTCCAAATTACTTTAAAAAATCCCTGGTCTTTGATCCTAAGAACCTCTTCTGTGAAAAAGCTAAATGAAAACCTTGAATTTAATTTAATTTTTATTTGATCAAAGGTCTTCATTGGTTTTGATCATAGGCAGTATGTGGAACCCACAAGGTCAGTAGCCTCTGTGCTCAGTTCCACAGGACTAGGGACTGACCATAAAGGGCTTGTTATATACTGGTCTTGCTGGAGTTCAACCACTAAGGATTAAAGCTGAGGATTTGAGGATAAACAATTGGAGTCACTCATCTCTCTCTCTCTCTCTCTCTGGTGTACACTTCAACTTTCAAAGGCTGTCATCTGAAGTTTGGTTGTGCCACTTTGTTTTCTTTATTGTTCCCTGGATATGTGCCATGCTGTGTTTGACTATTTGCTATTCACAGTTTGGACCCACCAAGCTGCCAACAATGTGACTATGTCTTGTATTGTTGTAGCAGAAGACAGCAAGAAGGAAAAGCTGCTTTTAACCCTGCCAGAAGATAAAGTGCTCTGCAGCTGACTGCTTTATCACAATTCCAAAGAAAACAGTCTATAGAACCTGAAAATGACTTACAGTTTTTCATTTTTATTCGTTTTTATTTTATTTCGTTTCATTATTTCGTTTTTATTTTATATAACAAATACCTGAGGCTGCATTTTGGGCTATGTAAAAGATAGGCATTATTTTCTTCATTTTCAATTAATATATTTTTACTTTGAATGGATTAATCAGGTGCTTTGTGATTTAGTTATTAGCATGTCATTGATTTTACATTTATTTTTTTAAAAAAAGTATAATGATTTGAAGAAATATTAAATCTATTAATGAACATATTAAATAATAAACCCTTTTTAGATTATGAAGACTGTCTGGGATCTGCAAAGACTAAAAGGAGATACAAAATCTGGAGATGCTGCAATGTGGCAAGCATGCCAAAGTGCTTGGAATACCATACCAGCTGATTTCTTTTTCATTAATAAAACTGCTTGACAAATTATCAATATTGCAGTTTTAAAAGCAAATCGTGGCCATACCAAATTGATTGATTTTAGTTTATACTGTTCCTTATTGGCAGCACAGTGGTGTAGTGGTTAGCGCTGTTGCCTCACAGCAAGAAGGTCCTGGGTTTGAGCCCAGTGGCCGGCGAGGGCCTTTCTGTGTGGAGTTTGCATGTTCTTCTCGTGTCTGCGTGGGTTTCCTCCGGGTGCTCTGGTTTCCCCCACAGTCCAAAGGCATGCAGGTTAGGCTAACTGGTGGATTTAAATTGACCGTGAGTGTGAATGGGTGTCTGTGTCAGCTCTCCGATAACCTGGCGACTTGTCCACGGTGTACCCCGCCTCTTGCCCATAGTCAGCTGGGATAGGATCCAGCTTGCCTGCGACCCTGTAGAACAGGATGAGCGGCTACAGATAATGGATGGATGGATGTTCCTTATCATCACTATTTGATTTTGTCTTAAAAACATTCTATTCCAGGGCTACATTCAGTTCTGACAAAACTTTTTGAGTAGCAAATCTTTTATTTAAACAGAAATGGTGGTTCAGTGAACACACTTGTGTTATGAAAGCATTGCAACTATTGCAGCTGAGAAGGCCATTATTGGCATTCTTTTCAAATAATTTTCAGAGCTTGTATTTTATCTATAAAACTAAATACCATATAATACATACTATAAAAATGTATTCTAATGTCTTAATTGTTACATACACCAAGCTGCAGTGGACACATTTGTAGAGGGTGTTAGTAGGATCCATTGTGTGTGCTGCTTTTTTTTAATATGCCAAGGTTTATATTCAAGTCACTGCTGATTGGGTAACATTTCTGACATACCCACCAAATGAAAGAAAATGTACCTCAAAGCCCATTACACAATATTTCACAATATTTTGCGGAAACATGTCAGTCATTCAACCTGGAAACTGTCGCAAAATGGGTTGTCCACAAACATCTATCTATCTATCTATCTATCTATCTATCTATCTATCTATCTATCTATCTATCTATCTATCTATGGCTAACAATCATACAAACAGACAGAGGTTTTCAAGTGCAGAGCAAACTATTTAATATTGTATTAAAAATAATCAAAACCCATGAAAAAGTAAAAGTGTGGTGCGATAGACAAATGAGAATAAATGAAACAAACCAAAGTGAGTTGAAGCTTTGTAGAGCTATGAGAAATATTCTGGAGTTTAAAAAAAGATTTATTAATTGTGATCAGGTGTGTGCATTCAGAAGTCTGGTGAATGAGAACATGGTAAGGTTAAAGGTGAGCCCTGTGAAAGGTCACATGATGTTCATCAGCAATCATGTGTCATGTAGTTCAACTGCTTGAAAGTCATCCAGGTAGCAGACAAAGATGCGATGTATTACATTACATTAATGGCATTTAGCAGACACGTTTATCCAGAGCGACATACAACATACCCAGAGCAGCCTGGGAGCAGCCTTGTTTAAGGGCACTTCAGCCATTCCTACTGGACCAGGGAATTGAACAAGGATCTTTTGGTCCCAAAGCTGCTTCTGTAACCATTAGGCCATGACTTTCCCTACCAGGTGAGAGAAAACAGTTTACTTTTCATTTAAAATGATCAAGTGCAATAACATTATTGCATTGCATGTGTCATTATAATGCAGTCCTTCAAATACCAGTTACATCTTCGGTTTGTAGCATACACTTTCAGGGAAAAAAAAGTCCTTAAGGATTATTTGGATATTTGAGCCATCTCTAATTGGGACCCTTACGTTATATATACAATTTTTATGTATTCCCCTGGAGGGACAAACCAAAAACCTTGAGGGTGCTAGCTGGAACTAGAGGTCTGCGCAGGTCGGATTTTTCAGTCCCGCTCCCGCCCGCGCCCGCATTGTGCAGTCCTGCTCCCGCCCGCGCCCGCAAAGAATTATGATTTTCAGTCCCGCTCCCGCCCGCGCCCACAAAAAAATTATGATTTTCAGTCCCGCTCCCACCCACGCCTGTCATATTTTGTCCCGCACCCGCCCGCAAATCCCGCATGATGCAGACGTTCGCGTTATTTCTCAGGAAAGTTCTTTTCTTGACACAGCGTGATGGTGCCCCGCCCCCTACTTTGAGTGGATTTGAGCATAAATATCTACAGCTCACGTTCATGTTTGTTATTATTTACCTTGTTTCTGAATTCAGCATGTAGTGTCTCTAATAATAATAATTAGTGCTGTTAAGTGATTAAAGTATTTAATCGCGAATCGCACATTTTTATCACATGAGAAACCATTGTAATTCTCTGATCAGCATAAAAAAGTGAATGGGCTTGCTTTGTACCAATGGTGTTTTTTTTTCTTTATTGCAAAGCAGAGCTAGTAAGAGAAGTGAATTGATTTACTGCTTGCGTTAGTCTACAACTCTAATCAGAGAGACAGATTACACAGTGACGGTAGGCTTGACTCAACGCTATCCCAGAAATCCTTCCTGTAATATGCAAATTTGGCCGCCTCTGATTGGACAGCCAAATTTGCATATTACAGGAAGGATTTCTGGGATAGCACTGAGTCAAGCCTACCGTCACTGTGTAACCTGTCTCTCTGATTAGAGTTGTAGACTAACTCAAGCAGTAAATCACTTCACTCATGGTTCTCTTGCTAGGTGGGTGTGAACTGCGAGTCATTAGAGTGATCAAAGGATTTCCCGTTAGGGTGATCAATGGCAAATTTAAGATGCCATTCCTCACTCACTCTGGCAATCTGACTCTCTCTGCAAATTTAGGCATCTTAAAATGTTTTTATTAATGCCAAATAAAATATCCAACACAAATTATATATGATAGACATAAATTAATAATTTATAAATTTTATTTTAAACACGTTTTTAGTTAGTGGGACTGCAGCTTATCACTGCTCCCGCCCGTGCCGCATATGTGCACTCCCGCTCCCGCCCGCGTGCACATATGTGCACTTCCGGTCCCGCCCGCGCCCGCAATGAGCTTTCAAAATTTGTCCCGTGCCGCACTGCTTTGCGGCGGGTCCCGCGGGAGTGCAGGGCTCTAGCTGGAACCTAGTTTTCTCAAAGTATAGCTAAGTATGTCAATGATGTACAACCCCGATTCCAAAAAAGTTGGGACAAAGTACAAATTGTAAATAAAAACAGAATGCAATAATTTACAAATCTCAAAAACTGATATTGTATTCACAATAGAACATAGACAACATATCAAATGTCGAAAGTGAGGCATTTTGAAATTTTGCCAAATATTGGCTCATTTGAAATTTCATGACAGCAACACATCTCAAAAAAGTTGGGACAGGGCAATAAGAGGCTGGAAAAGTTAAAGGTACAAAAAAGGAACAGCTAGAGGACCAAATTGCAATTCATTAGGTCAGTTGGCAATAGGTCATTAACATGACTGGGTATAAAAAGAGCATCTTGGAGTGGCAGCGGCTCTCAGAAGTAAAGATGGGAAGAGGATCACCAATCCCCCAATTCTGTGCCGACAAATAGTGCGTTTGCAATTTGCATGTGCATCTGTACCGAAATTTCGTTTGCGACTCCTGCGTTCTTTGTGTGAAGTGATGAATCTGCATTTGCAGATCACCCAACACGCGGATGAATCCTTGCTTCCGCTTGCGTAATTTTGAGACATTCATTTCGCACTTTTCCAATCTGATCCGCATACGCAAAGGTCTCAGTCCACACACCAGAGGCTTGCACCCCCCTCCAGTAGAGGGCGGTGTTTCTACTTTACCGAAGTTCACTCCGGTTCGGCTACCCGCAAACAACTACTGTACTACCAAGGCGGCTGTGGTACTACCAGAGGTCTACCAGAAAATTTTTAATGGAGCGAAATATGGAAGCAATAACATCACGTTAACCTCAAGGATGAAAAAAAGGCTAGGTTTGTTTCAGACCGATTATTGTCTGCAGCTCTCAGGTACATTATCTGTTGACAAGATGGACGCAAGTTTAGAAAAAAAAAACATTCAACCATAGCTTTTGACATAAACAAGCAGGTAAGCAAACACAATGTGTCTCAAATTGCCTTTTTTGTTTTCAAATTTATGTAAATACATGGCATTAATGTAAATACATGGCAAAGCCAATATTCTGTGACCACACTTGGATTACCATAAAACGGCATGGATGATTGGACTTTTGTGCTGTACTCACCTTACGGGAAAAGCCATCTATGCAGCCAAAGATGACGATATTGTATCTGGGGGAACAACATGAAAAGACATGCAGTAACACTTCGCATTTTTGTAAACCAAGATACATGCTCAAAATAAATAATGTACACACACACACTACAAGATGTTCAGCTTTATGTATTTGAGGATACTGTAGTAGCTAGTAAAAATGTTATTACAATAATGTTACTTGTTAAACCTAGGATGGTTAAGAACATAATACCATACTTTACTTCATGTTCTGAATTTAATGTTTGTTCTGTCTTTGTCTATGCACAAAACAGTGAGACACGTAATTTTGATTCCTTTGTATAACAATAAAGCTGACTTTCACAATTGACTTAGCTGACTTACCTTATGAGCTTATGATTTGTGTCCATATGCACAAGGTACATAGGGCAGGGAACTGAATAAGTTCTCCTTACAACACACCCCATTTGGGTCATTCTGCATAGTGTCCCTAGACTGTCCACACGATGCATAGCAGCCTTAGCACGACTCCATTGGATTCGGTACCCTTGTGCTGCCAGAGTCCCCTTGACCAGCCTGTATCCTGCATGTGGCATTGTCTCCTTTATGGCATAAACACGCTCATCCAGCTCAGCATCTGTGCAAGTGCTGTACAGTTCTCTGACAGAAATGTTGTACTCAGACATCCTTCTGTACAATGTAGCACGACACAACCCCATCAATCCAGCTATGGTATTCAATGGTAACCCAATGTCTAGAAGGTGCTTCAAATGATCAAGACAAATGGAGATTTTAGGTCGACCAGCTGTACTTCGGCTTTCAAATTGCACTGGTGCTACAGGGTGGTGCTGATGTTCCCTTAGCATCAGGGCATTGACCAATGCCCTCAAACAGTCAGTTATTTCCTGGGACACTGGAATATGGTGGGATATGATGTCCAGGAAAACCATTTCCTGTGTACACACAAACCGCAGGTAGTCTTCATCCATGTTTGTTTGCTGAAGAACAAGTGTGACCCTGGTCAACAGTCTGTCCAAAACATGCTGTCTCAATAATTCCTACAAAGAAAAATCAAACATAAGATGGCATGCATAATCTCTAAAATTAAAGAAAATAATAAACCCCCCAAAAGCATATCCTAAAAGTATTCACTCCCTAATACTCTATGTTATTAAACGTACCAGCCCCCTAAGCCCTAAGTAAATGCACCTACTGTATTTATGCATTTGATTTATAATCATGTGTGGGCAATAAAGTATAGAGGAGGTTGGAACATCCCTCTTTTTATATTAAATCCAGAGAGAATAAGCTTTCATACGTTAATGGTACTCCAGAGATAGCTTTTAGAAAAGTGAATAGTTTTGGCGCCTATGAATCTATGATTACAATGTTTGCTGCATACTGTGGACTGTCTGTTTATTAGATAATGCTGTTTTTGTCTCAATCCTGAAAGCTTAAATCTGTCTGAAATCCATAACGCCATCGATCGACTGGAAGCCATTTTCATATACGCAATCTGCATTTGGCTACCTAGACCATACATTTCCACTGTAGCCTACATAAACGTCATTTCATTTGGTTGTTTCGTTTGTAGTCGACTAGCCTGCTAGCAATGTGATAGCCTATGTGTGACAACCCTTATGGAATAACTGCAATACACTCTCTTTTTGCATTTGCGTTTTCGTGTTTTTGTGTCAACATATTGTAGGCTATTCAGTAATAGGCTACTGTACTTTTTACTGTACATTTCTTCATAAGGGAAATGAAACAAACACACATTGCCAAAAGTACTAGCGAGTCAGTAGACTACTTGCAAAGTCAGTCTAAAGTACTTAACAATCTCTGACTACTTGGTCATGTCAAAATATTCGACTCACCCAGGCATTCATTTCTGTTTCCATTTCATCCTTGAGGTTAACGTGATGTTATTGCTTCCATATTTCGCTCCATTAAAAATTTTCTGGTAGACCTCTGGTAGTACCACAGCGGCCTTGGTAGTACAGTAGTTGTTTGCGGGTAGCCGAACCGGAGTGAACTTCGGTAAAGTAGAAACACCGCCCTCTACTGGAGGGGGGTGCAAGCCTCTGGTGTGTGGACTGAGACCTTTGCGTATGCGGATCAGATTGGAAAAGTGCGAAATGAATGTCTCAAAATTACGCAAGCGGAAGCAAGGATTCATCCGCGTGTTGGGTGATCTGCAAATGCAGATTCATCACTTCACACAAAGAACGCAGGAGTCGCAAATGAAATTTCGGTACAGATGCACATGCAAAACCTGATACATGCTTGCAAATCCCAATTTACAAGTCACGAATTTTGTACTTGCGTTTGCATATTATATCATTCGCGTGGATCACGGTGTCTGCGAGTATGGATAATAAAGAAACAAAAATCTCTCCATAGAACAGAAACTCCACTTTTAGTGAAACACATTAATTATGAAACATTGTGATGCCTTCTTTAGTTAAAATGAGCTGTGCCAATAACACAGTGCACCTGACAGTTTCAAAGCTGATCAACCACTCAGCAATGTCTCTTTTTCTCTCTTCCTTTCAGCAGATCACTTCCCTTCCTGTCATTGTGCATTAGATGTGACATAGTGTCCCTCAGCCAGAAGGATGTAGAAAGTTTAAATGGTTCATTATCCTTTTATTTTAGACCAGATTAGACAAGAGCCAGCAGGGATACCTAGCCTGGAAGGCACAGTTGGTGTCCCCTATCCATATTACTGTTCAGTTCTAGTAACAACTGTCATGAATCCACTCAAAGTACAGTGCTTGTGTCTGCATTATGTGCATAGCCCATGCTCTTATTTTCACTTCCTCGTCTTTGTCCCTTGTATTGTCATATGTATGTCATCCATATTGTAACCACCTGCTACCTATTTAGTTAATGATTATCTATTTAAGCCCTCGTGTGTTGCTGTTTGATTATGAAGTCTTGTTTGATTTATATATTTCAAGTCAAGTTTATTTGTATAGCGCTTTTAACAATAAACATTGTTGCAAAGCAGCTTTACAGAATTTGAGTGACTTAAAACATGAGCTAATTTTATCCCTAATCTATCCCCAACGAGCACGCCTGTGGCGATGGTGACAAGGAAAAACTCCCTCAGACGACATGAGGAAGAAACCTTGAGAGGAACCAGACTCAAAAGGGAACCCATCCCCATCCGGGCAACAACAGACAACATGACTATAACATTAACAGTCCTAACAGTCAGCTTCATTGATGCTATAAACCCCCCACT
This sequence comes from Neoarius graeffei, assembly GCF_027579695.1. Classification (NCBI taxonomy): domain Eukaryota; kingdom Metazoa; phylum Chordata; class Actinopteri; order Siluriformes; family Ariidae; genus Neoarius; species Neoarius graeffei. The sequence goes on from NC_083570.1 coordinate 76,094,789, forward strand.
GACGGAAACCCGAGCGCAAAACCATTCACAACAACCGCAGTCCCAAAGTCAGCAAATCAACTGCAGTCCTAAAGTCAGCAAGTCAACTGCAGTCCCAAAGTCAGCAAGTCAACTGCAGCCCTAAAGTCAGCAAGTCAGCTGCAGCCCCCAGCCACAAAAGCACCACTGCAAGAGTCCAGAGCATCCTCCAGGCGCGACCCCCAACTGTCCATATGGGGCCGCCCTCCACAGGAGCGATGCAATGAGACTCCAACCAGACACAGGGCACCAGGATGGATCAGGCAGGTCCGAGGAGCAGAAGAGGTCAGCATCTCAATCCCAGGGCCGACATGTAACTCAGAGGGACAGATTTGGGGGGGGAGGGGGGGAGAGAAGAGAGAGAAAACACAGGTTGTTAGGTATACCCAATGTCACCTGAATAAGTAGGAACAGTATACATATTGCACTGAGTACAAGCAGGGACTCCGGCAACTAACTATAACAGCATAACTAAAAGGGGAGAGCCAGAAGGTAACACAGGCATGAGGGAGCCCCAGAACATAAAGCAGCCGGCCATGACACCATCAACAAACTCGAGGAAGCAAGCGAGTGGGGACTGACAGCATCCATACATCCCAGTTTACCAAAACACTATGTCTGAGGACCCTCCAGATCTACACCTTTACCTCATAAACACCATTAACAAAAGGCTTGACTAAACAGATATGTTTTCAGCCTAGACTTAAACACTGAGACTGTGTCTGATTCTCGGACACTACTTGGAAGGCTGTTCCATAACTGTGGGGCTTTGTAAGAAAAGGCTCTGCCCCCTGATGTAGCCTTCACTATACGAGGTACCAGCAGATAGCCTGCACCTTTTGATCTAAGTAGGTGTGGTGGGTCATAGAGGACCAGAAGTTCACTCAGGTACTGTGGAGCGAGACCATTCAGTGCTTTAAAGGTCAATAATAGTACTTTATAATCAATACGAAATTTGATTGGGAGCCAATGCAGTGTGGATAAGACAGGGGTGATGTGGTCATATTTTCTAGTTCTAGTAAGGACTCTTGCTGCTGCATTTTGAACTACCTGGAGCTTGTTTATGCACTTATTGGAACATCCAGGCAGTGAGGCATTACAATAATCCAACCTGGAGGTAATGGAAGCATGAACTAGTTTTTCCGCGTCATGTAGTGACATTAAGTTTCTTATCTTAGCAATATTTCTGAGATGAAAGAAAGCTATCCGGGTAATGTTATCAATGTGAGTTTCAAATGAAAGACTGGGGTCAATAATCACTCCGAGGTCTTTTACTGCTGCACGTGAAGAAACAGAAAGGCCATCCAGAGTTACTGTCTCATCTCATCTCATCTCATTATCTCTAGCCGCTTATCCTGTTCTACAGGGTTGCAGGCAAGCTGGAGCCTATCCCAGCTGACTACAGGCAAAAGGCGGGGTACACCCTGGACAAGTCACCAGGTCATCACAGGGCTGACACATAGACACAGACAACCATTCACACTCACATTCACACCTACGGTCAATTTAGAGTCACCAGTTAACCTAACCTGCATGTCTTTGGACTGTGGGGGAAACCGGAGCACACCCATGTGGACACAGGGAGAACATGCAAACTCCACACAGAAAGGCCCTCACCGGGCACGGGGCTTGAACCTGGACCTTCTTGCTGTGAGGTGATAGCGCTAACCACTACACCACCGTGCCGCCCAGAGTTACTGTGTAATCAGAAAACTTATTTCTAGCTGCATGTGGTCCTAGTACAAGTAGTTCAGTCTTGTCAGAGTTAAGCAGAAGTAAATTAATAAGCATCCAGTGTCTAATGTCCTTTACACATTCCTCAATTCTCTTAAGCTGGTGTCTCTCATCAGGTTTTGCAGAAACATACAACTGTGCGTCATCACCATCACAGTGGAAACTAATACAATGTTTATGAATAATATCACCCAGAGCTAACATATATAAAGAAAAAAGCATTGGACCCAAGACAGAACCTTGTGGAACACCAAACTTTAATTCAGTATGTCTGGAAATATCACCATTTATATCAAAATACTGATAGCGATCAGTTAAATAAGAGCTGAGCCAGTAGAGGGCCGTTCCCTTAACTCCCACAACATTTTCTAGTCTATCCAGAAGAATGGAATGATCAATGGTATCAAATGCTGCACTAAGGTCAAGCAACACAAGCAGCGAGACACAGCCCTGATCAGATGACAATAGTAGGTCGTTTACTACTTTAACCAGAGCTGTCTCTGTGCTATGATTAGGTCTAAATCCTGACTGATACATTTCATGGATGCTATTCCTATGTAAATATGAGCAAAACTGCTGTGCCACAGCTTTTTCAAGGATCTTGGAGATAAAGGGGAGGTTTGATATTGACCGATAATTGGACAGCTGACAGGGATCAAGGTCAGGTTTTTTAATCAGGGGTTTGATAACTGCTAGTTTAAAGGATTTGGGTACATAGCCAATCGTAAGAGAAGAATTTATTACTTTTAGAAGCGGTTCAATTACTTCAGGTATTATCTGTTTGAATAGACATGTAGGTAAGGGATCTAGGATGCAAGTTGAGGCTTTTGATGCCGAGATTAATGAAAGTAATTCAATTTCTTTTCGGGGAGTAAAACATTCTAATTGATGATCTGATACAGTTATATTGTGAACTACAGGGTCACTTACATTGTCTGACCTTAAATTAGTAGTTTGAATTTTTTGTCGGATATTCTCAATTTTGTCATTAAAAAAATTCATGAAATCGTTGCTACTACATACTACAGGTATGCATGTGTCTATAGTGGACTTATTAACCCCGCCGACAGTAGTTGGAGGGGTTATTATTTTCACCTGCGTCAGTCTGTGTGTGTGTGTATCTGTCTGTCTGTCTGTCTGTCTGTCTGTGTGTCTGCAAGATATCTCAAGAACCAATGGATCGATTTGGACCAAATTTTGTACATGTGTTGCCAATCACCCAGGAAGGAAACCATTAAATTTTGGAGGTCAAAGGTCAAAGGTCAAGGTCATGGCAGAACTTCGAAATTTTCGCCCAATGTATTTTAATAGGGAAAAGGCGGGGTTTGCACTCGTTAGAGTGTCCCTGTCTAGTTCCTGGTTAATTTTGCTACAGTATTAAATAGGAATCTAGGATTATTCTTGTTATCTTCTATTAGGGAGGAGAGATATGTTGATCACTAAGATATGTTGAGCACTAAGAGCTTTTCTATACTTCAGGAAGCTCTCCGTCCACGCTAATTTGAACACTACCAACTTTCCAACTTTGTTTGATGCCATTTACATTCCAATTTTCGAGTGGTCTGTTTTAATGTGCGAGTGTCATCATTATACAAGGGTGCTAATTTTTTTTTTTTATCTATGATCATTTTCCTTTTAAGAGGAGTTACATTATCTAAGGTATGGCGGAATGTTGACTCTAAGCATTCAGTTGCCTGATCAAGTTCTGCAGGGGCTGACAGTGACCCAATCAAAGTTGATAACTCTGGGAGATCATTTACAGTATAAAGCTCTGTGCATGTACGTTTAATACAGTAGCGTGGTGAGGTGCATATATTATTACTCAGACATAGTTTGAATGAGATGAGATAATGATCTGAGATAACGTCAGACTGTGGAAGTATGATTATATTTTCTATGTTTAACCTGAATGTTAGTATTAGATCGAGGGTGTGACCACCATTATGGGTCGGTCCTATGACATTCTGATTAATCCCCACTGAATCTAAAATGGACACAAACGCTGTTTTCAAAGGGTCTTCTGGGTTATCGAAGTGAATATTAAAATCTCTGACAACTAAAGCTTTGTCTAAGAAAATAATCAGATCTGAGATAAAATCTGCAAATTCAGAAAGAAACTCAGAATATGGCCCCGGGGGCCTGTAAATAATAAGTAATGGAATTAACTGGGTAGACTTATTTTTCGAGGCTACATACATTATATGAGTATGAAGAACTTCAAATGTATTAAATTTATAACCAGGTTTTTGTGTTACACCTAGATAATCATTATAAATAACCGCGACGCCTACTCCTCTGCCAGTTAGACGAGGCTGGTGTATATAACTGCATCCAGGAGGACTCGCTTCATTTAATGTTATATATTCATTTGGCTTAATCCATGTTTCAGTTAAACAAAGTACATTAAACTCCTGATCAGTAATGAGTTCATTAACCATTAGCGCTTTAGATGTAGGAGATCTAATATTTAATAGCCCCACCTTTAGATCAAAGGTGCTGGCAGCAGCTGTACAGTCAGTATGATCTAATTTTATATTGATTAGGTTACTGGAACAAACTCTCTGAATATTTCTACCTCTTTGTTTAGCTTGGGGAACAGACACAGTCTCGATGTTATGGACCCTGAGTGATGACTCTGTGCAGCTAGCAGACAGTCGGTTTAGCCTGTTTGTCTGCTCCCTGGCCTTGGCTCTGGATTGTCAGAAATTAACTAGGCCTGTTCTGAGACTTTGGCCTATGCTGCAGGAAATGAGAGCAGCACCTTCCCAAGTGGGATGGATACCGTCCCGCCCTAACAGGCCAGCAGTGCCCTCAAAATTAGCCCAATTATCTATAAAGCCCACACTGTTTTCAGAGCACCACCTGGACAACCAGCAGTTCAGCAACCATAACCTGCTGTAAGCTATATCGCCACGCCTCATTGGGATGGGGCCAGAGCATACTACAGCATCGGACATTGCCTTCGCTAATTTAAACACCTCTACAAAGTTACTCTTTGTAACCTCAGACTGATGAAGGTGTATATCATTAGCTCCTGCATGGATAACTATCTTTGAGAACCCGTGCTTGCCTAGGACCCTAAGATTACCTGCTATGTCTGGCACCCTGGCTCCCGGTATACACCTGACTAAAGCTGCTGGTGCCCCTAAAGGCTGAGCTAATTTCACGTGCCGTATGATAGAGTACCCTATAACCAGAGCTCTTTCAGGTTTCTCAGTGGGTGCATCACTAAGGAGAGCAAACCTGTTTGACAGGTGACATGGAGAGGAGTGGTGCTCCCGTGGGCAAGCCTCAGCGGTATCTTTGGCTCTACGCTTATACCACCGAGCCGTCACCCATTCGCCCCGCTGTAAGGGCTCTAATGCCAGAGTTGGGAGATTACTAACTCCACCTAGGGCATCCAGACTTTCCTCTACAGAAACTACACTGTTCTCATGCTCACTGACCTTCTCTAAAGCCTGGACATGCACTTCTAGCATTATAATCTTCTCCATCAGAGAGCTAACTAATCTGTATTTATCACAAATAAAGCTATTGCTAGCGACGGAGGAAGAATGACTAAACATCCTGCACTCAGCACACTGAACAGGCTGAAGGTGTGCCATGATGAAAAGATTCACATACCTTAATCGAAGATCTGTTGATATTAAAGCAGACCTGATGTGGATGGCCTCTGCTTGTGGCCTTTACGCAGGAGGAGAAAAAAAAAGAAAAAGAAAGCTTCCGGTGTCGGCGTTCTTCCGAAAAAAGAGAAAAAAAATGGAAAAAGGAAAGCGAAAGTGGAAAGTACAAAAAGGAAAGCGACAGTACAATAAAAATGAAGAAGATACTGGAAACTTATTTGTTGAAAAAAGTTAAAAAAGATTAGTAATTAATGCCAATACCCGCGGGAAAAAAGGACTCGTCTCAAACAACTCAGGAACCAGGAAGTGCATAGCACATATATGCATGACTGAGCCCTATTTCCTCACTTGCTAGACTTTGTGTTTTGAACTTCCTCACGGGCGGCACGGTGGCATAGTGGTTAGCGCTGTCGCCTCACAGTAAGAAGGTCTGGGTTCGAGCCCCGTGGCCAACGAGGGCCTTTCTGTGCGGAGTTTGCATGTTCTCCTTGTGTCCACGTGGGTTTCCTCTGGGTGCTCTGGTCTTCCCCAAAGACATGCAGGTTAGGTTAACTGGTGACTCTAAGTTGACCGTAGGTGTGAATGGTTGTCTGTGTCGATGTGTCAGCCCTGTGATGACCTGGCGACTTCTCCAGGGTGTACCCCGCCTTTCGCCCGTAGTCAGCTGGGATAGGCTCCGCCTGCGACCCTGTAGAACAGGATAAAACAGCTAGAGATAATGAGATGAGATGAGAACTTCCTCGCTTGACCCTTGACCTTTGCCTGTTTCTTGTGCTTTCCATTATAAATTGTCCCCTTTTTTATGCTGCCTACCTGTGTACCAACCATTGCTCTAGACTTTCACAATGAATAGTGGATTACCTCTAATAAGCAGCACATTCGGAGCACACACTTATGTCTTGCTTCACCTTCTCATAGATGCTTGTTACAACAGCACACTAACAGAACTACAGAACTAAGAACTAAGTAATAAAGGGCAACATGTGCAATGCCATAGAATGAATGCATAATGTATGAGAACATGGAGGAAGGGGGGTAAAGGGGACTATGCTATATCTGTTTGGGAGGCCTGCATTTGTTTGTGTGCATTAGGGGTTGTATGACTACACGGGCGATTACTCTAAGACAACGAGGGAGGCTCAGCCTCCTCTAAAAATGACGAACATCGTGTAGGATGAATTGCGCTAGGCTAATGTTATAGCCGACCTTATAACATTGCTATTTCAGATCCAGAATCATAGAAATATATGTGCTCAACCCAACTACAGTGCGAAATCATTCCGTTATAACTTTCCCCAGTTCGCCTAATGTGTGCGTGAGTTCCCCCCCATGACAGTGCGATGCAGCCCAGCCTCAGTGCACTTCAATAGCATTTGGGAGCTATGCGCTTTTCAATATCAAAATGCAAGACGGTTATTGGACAAATACTGCGAAAATGCCCGCCCACGGAGTCCCACGGACTCCCAGCCTCAGTGGACTTCAATGGCATTTGGGAGCTATGTGCTTTTCAATCTCAAAATGCAAGACGGTTATTGGACAAATACTGCGAAAACGCCCGCCCACCGGACTCCCAGCCTCACAGTGGGAGGGACATGGCAAAGCTTTCCGCAAGGAGACTGGTGATTGGTGAAAGCGGCCGGATATTTTCTTTGATTGACAGCTCGTTTCAAATATAGACAGGCAGCGGTGAATTTCAGTTCAGTCCCATGCGGATTCGCAAGTGGTGTGGTGTATTGTAAGAGATCAGCTTACATTTCGATTTCATTCATTACATACGGTTTCTACCAGCTTTTTTAGTTTGTATATATTTTCATTGTAAATAAAGTGTAAATATAGTGTTGTCAAGTTTGCTATCTTAGTTCCAGAAATTTTGTTTATTTGAGTGACTGAACTTGAACTTGAGGGGGCTAGTCAGCTAGCAAGAAAGCTGCGCACGGATGCCAAGCATTGTTGATTTAATTTTGGTGAAGCCATTTGCCAGTCTTCCTTTCGAGGAAAAAATTAAAATTAAAGAGCAGGGTAGACCAACGCCTCAAATTGACTTGGTGAAAAAGGTAGGGAATAATACTCATTCCTTTCACCTCTCCTGGTACGAGAAAGTGAATTGGCTAACAGCAAGTGACCCACATCAACAACAGTAAATAGGCTACTTTAGTAATATGTCATGGATGGACCAAAAATATAGAATCTATTTAAAATGTTTATGCTGAGTATATTATATTGGAATATATATTTCTCTGGATATGAATTAAACACAGCTACAATTTGGAAAACATTTTTAAACAAAAACACAGCCGAGAACATTTCACACTACAGACCTGGATTAAAAGTGAAGGGTTATCAAAATTGTCAATAAAACATTTCTCAGTCAAAATAAGTAAAATATAGGGAAAGTGTCATTGAATGAAATGTGTGGCACCCAGCTCTATGTTTGGCTCCCCAAGGTCAGTGCTTGTGCCTATTCCAGAACATTCTGCTGTTACTGCTGAGGTTCCTGACAAAGAGCTGCTTTCAATAATGATCAATTTTTAAACAACATGCCACAATTTTAAAATATAAAATGTTAAAATATACCCCCCCAACACCACCATCATGTATATTGGACAGTAGGCTAATGGGCCAAAAGAACCTGTTATTTCACAGTTTGTGACCCTGCCAACAATCAGCCAGATCAGAGGCAAGAGTATGGGCAAAATTGATGTGTTTTTTCTTTTTTCTTTTAAAATCTGGAAATATTGTAACCAACCAGCCTCCCCTGTTTGAAAGACTACCAGCCGCCACTGTATGACTACTAATTTGTACTATTCAACTAGTAATTCAATGAAAAGTTGATTAGTCATATTTTACAAAGTTAAAGAAAAAAAGATTCAGGAAAAAAAGTGATATTATACATAAGTCTCAAGGCCTCAAGTAAGGTCAAAAAGTGTTAAACATTTTGCTCAAACCTGAAGGACATGATGTTCTTGATGCAATGTTCAGATTAACGCATGCCTCAATAGGTGGTTGAATCAACCTAATGATGTGTTGCATCATCTTCAGTCCATGTGTGAGTGTGGAATATGTAAACTAGAGTAATCTGTTTAGAATCCAGTTTGGGAGGTACATTCATAAGTCTTCAGCAACTGCCTATTTATTCTGAACTATTGAGGGGTTGTCTGGTAGATTTAGCAAGCCTGGAGTGAACAGAAGGCCTGGGAGATGGAAAGGAAGGGAAAGGAAAAAGTGGAGATAATTATGTTTACTTAATCATTTGCAGAATTTAGTTCATAATGTAGTTGAGAGAGAGAGAGAGTGAGAAAGATTAAGAGAGTAGACGAGTGGGAGAGAGACAGCGATATTTCTTTAAACCCACTTCATCCATCAGATTAGTGCCATGCTGCAGAGTGGTGCCAAGGGAGACGCCGTCCTTGCACAAAGTACTTAAAATCAGACCCAGCAACAGGTGGGTTTAATTGAAAATGGGACTTGCTGAGTGTCTAAACTCCCAGCTCTCCTCCCTTAATTCTGATCCACAGAGAACCTATTCTCAGACTCAAACACTTAAGCCTCAATTTCCTGCTTATGTGTGATGATGAACCGCTTAAGAGTCAGAAATCAATAAGACAATTATACAGCACTGAAGGAAGTTATCTGTAGTACATCATGCTATGCAAGTGCTATGTTACTTAAATATCCATATAGTGTATGGTTCATACCCATATAGATGTTCTGTAACTAACACTACTTTCACATTTGCAAGCAAAACAACAACAACAAAAACATTAGGAACCATTCATTTGATTTAGCTGTGTGTGAAGCAGAGCCACAATGTCAACAAAAGCAACAAGAGACAGCACAACATTTGAAATGGGATTTCAGTAAAGTGACAAATCCAGAAGTTTGGCTTGAATGATTTCCTCTAAATTACTCTGAACCCACACTTTTGTGTTAATGAATGCAAAAGCATTCCAGTGAGATAATGATAAATGACAGCAAATACAGTTTGCAATCTGCAGCATCCAAGTGTGAAAACATAACTAGCTATTTAATGCTTACCTTAATCTGGAATTTATCATAAATTGACTGTTTGGATTGGCTGCCCTTCATGAATTTCAGTACCTACACAATGTTTAAAGTGGCAGCCAGAAAGCTACTGTGCATCATCGGATATGATAACACCGTCATTGCAAGAACGGTCTATTCCTATGGTGTGTGTGGTGACATTTCCTCAATTCCCCCATTCGCAACTTTATTTCCCACCTGTAATTAGTTCTCATTTACTGACATGCAAAAAAAAAAGGAAGCTAAAGCATATACTTGTGGTTGCAGCTTACTCCAAAATATATTACCTTTCATTAAATGTGTATAGAAAGATTATAAAGAAAAAAGTTTTGGAAGGAAGTAGCAGAGATTGTTGGTACCTCTGGTGAGTGTACAAAGCTAGCTTGCTTTGCTAATCTACCAATGAATCTAGAACAAAGCCTAGTATGTAATATGTAAATAATAATAATAATAATAATAATAATAATAATAATAATAATAATAATAATAATGGGAAGCCATGGCCTAACAGTTAGAGAAGCAGCTTTGGGATCAAAAGGTTGCCTGTTCAATTCCCTGGACCAGCAGGAATGGCTGAAGTGCCCTTGAGCAAGACACCTAACCTACAACCGCTCCCCAGGCTGCTCAGGGTTGTACATCACTCTGGATAAGAGCATCTGCTAAGAAGAAGAAGAAGCCTTTATTTGTCACATGCACACTCAAGCACAGTGAAATTCATCCTCTGCATTTAACCCATCTGAAGCAGTGAACACATGCATGCACACACACAAGTGAGCAATGAGCACACACACATACCCAGAGCAGTGGGCTGCTATGCTACAGCACCCGGGGAGCAGTTGGGGGTTAGGTGCCTTGCTCAAGGGCACTTCAGCCCAAGGCCACCCCATGTTAACCTAACCGCATGTCTTTGGACTGTGGGGGAAACTGGAGCACATGGAGGAAACCCACACAGGCACAGGAAGAACATGTAAACTTCACACAGAAAGGCCCCTGTCAGCCACTGGGTTCAAACCCAGAACCTTCTTTTTGTGAGGCGACAGTACTAACCACTACACCACCATGCCCCCCATGCCAGTAATATAATAATAATAATAATAATAATAACAACAACAACTGATAAGCAACAAAAGGAGTGGTTGCTACATGCCCATAAGAGACAAAGTATACAAGCAACACGAGGTACTTGTTACTTGTAAGGTTGAACATAGGGTTAGGTTATGGCCAAGAAGAGAGAAGGAGATAGAGATGGGCCTTGAAGAAAGAGAGTGAAACAAGGAGACAGAGTGAGGAATGTTGGATACTGACATATGCAACTGTCTGCCAGTGCTATAGATGTATGTCCATGAGTTGTGAAGACAAATGTGGCAATATGTCTTTGTCTCTGATCAGCATGAATTCCCTTCATTTTTGTCACATATTTTGTACAATTTCTAATTTCCCATTATCTTGACTGGGGCTTTTATGGGCTATTATTGCACAAATTGTCCATGCAAACAGATGTAGCTGTTGGTTAAAACCACACAGTAAAATGTTTGAAACACTTCTGAAAGGGACATTCATGTAAAAAGAGACCAAGTGACTATGCACATAGTGTCTTGAACTACTTTGTGACAGTCTGTGTGTGTATACTCACTCACTATATTCTGAGTTCATACACAAGTGCAGATTCATAAAGAAATGCTCATCTGTTGTGTATCTTTTCAGCTTGACTGCCTGGCTAATCTGTCTCCTTGAAAGCCAGCTATGGGTCTATTCAAGCATGTCGATAAAAGCTTCCTCATTGTGCCTCTGCATATCATAGGAGCTGAGCTCGCACAAAGCTGTGCTATCAGCCTTGTACCATCCCAGTGTGTATGATCCAGGTACTCACGTCTAAGCCAGAGATTATTTAGGTTGTGCTTATTGCTGAGGTTTCGCTTGTGTTAATTCACTGCATCTCCCAAAGGTAGAAGAGGAAAATTGAGTTATACACATTAAAAATGAAAGCGCTGTCGGCAGCAGGCTTGCTATGCCGTTTCCTTTCCAACTGCAAAGCAGTCATAAAATGTGCACAAGCAAAGCAGACCAATAAACAGAAAGCTCAAACTAGGCTGCGCTGAGCTATACATTTCTTGGCACCCTGCTCTACAAATGAATAATTCCTCTGTGTGCATTCATAAATAGCAGATTGCAGACTATTCTAGAATGTGCACTATTCCTCCATTTCCCCCTAATCTGGCATCCACGTTTGGGCTTTATATCTGTGTACCTGCTTGAGGGTCTTATGATCCAAATAGGACATCCATTGCAAGTGCGTGTGACTTTGTGTGTCTTTGTGTATTGTGTTCTTGTTTGTGTTTTTCATTTATATGTTATGTTTTTATTTCTAATATGTTTACAGTTGGGCGGCACGGTGGTGTAGTGGTTAGCACTGTCGCCTCACAGCAAGCAGGTTCTGGGTTCGAGCCCAGTGGCCTTTCTGTGTAGAGTTTGCATGTTCTCCCCATGGGTGTGCTCTGGGTTCCCCCACACTCCAAAGACATGCAGGTTAGGCTAATTGGTGGCTCTAAATTGACCATAGGTGTGAATGGTTGTTTGTCTCTATGTGTCAGCCCTTCAGTGATCTGGCAACTTGTCCAGGGTGTACCCCACCTCTTGCCCATAGTCAGCTGGGATAGGGTCCAGCTTGCCTGTGACCCTGCACAGGATAAGCGGTTATAGATAATGGATGAATGTTTACACTTTCTGCACTGTGTGTTGTTACATGTATGTAGATGGTTGTGCTCTGTGTGTGCATTTTCGTTTTATTTTATTGGGTATGTTTGCTCTATTCCCTATCTTTTATGTTGTGGTGTGTGTTTTATGCTTTTTCTTGGGTTTTGGGTACCTCTCACCTGTGTATCCACTATATTTGAATGCTTGTGTAGGTGTGTTTTGTGCCATAGTGGTTTTTACCCCATTAACAGAAAAATAAATGAATTAAAAATGCTTGAGTGCTATCAAACAAACCCTTCAGAGAAGCTACCAGTTGTAGTCAATCATGCTAATGAACAGGAAGTTAAAACTTGGCCTTGGCAAGTTAAAATAAATTTTGGAACTTTCAGCACCACTGAATCAATAATCCAAGTGAGTGTATGCATATTTTTGACCCTGCATGTACAATTTTGACCCTGAGTTGATTTCAGAAAACCCAAAATAAATTGAAACATGTGCACCATTTTTTTCCACTTAAAGATGCATATTATTCATATTATTTCCATGTCCATGAAGACATGGTTTGCCAGTGCTGAAGTGGAAAAATTCAACCCCACTGAACACCTTTGGGATGACCTGTAATGGAGTCTGTGGCCCTGGTCTCCTCGTCAGATATCATTGCCTAACATCACTAATGCTCTTGTTGCTGAATGGACAAATCTGCACGGCCATGCTTTAAAATCTAGTTGAAAGCCTTGCTAGAAGAGTGTTCATTATTATAACAGCAAAGGGGTACTAAGGCTGGAACAGGATGAATTAAAAATGTGAATATGTGAAAGAATATGTGTGTGTAATGTTCAGGTGTCCACAAACTTTTTATCATATGGTGTATTTAACAGGCATGTTGCAATTAGTTGTTCATTATTGGTATCTCATCTCACCTCATTATCTCTAGCCACTTTATTCTGTTCTACAGGGTCGCAGGCAAGCTGAAGCCTATCCCAGCTGACTACGGGCATAAGACGGGGTACACCCTGGACAAGTCGCCAGGTCATCACAGGGCTGACACATAGACACAGACAACCATTCACACTCACATTCACACCTATGGTCAATTTAGAGTCACCAGTTAACCTAACCTGCATGTCTTTGGACTGTGGGGGAAACCGGAGCACCCGGAGGAAACCCATGCGGACACGGGGAGAACATGCAAACTCTGCACTTGAAAGGCCCTTGCCGGCCACGGGGCTCGAACCCGGACCTTCTTGCTGTGAGGTGACAGCGCTAACCACTACACCACCGTGCTGCCAAATTGGGTTTTAAAATAACAGAATTTATAGTAGTACTTGCTATTTAAGGGTTTAAACAAGACAGAGTGTGCTGTTATAGGAAAATAAATCACAAGATGTCGTAATGCAGCCTGACCACCCTGAAGTTGATTATTTTCCAGTACCAGCATATCAGAAGGCTTTTGAACCTCTTTTACTATGCCACTATTACAATACATTTATTTTTATCTTTCATGTTGCAGAACATTTTATCTTGCAGAGATAGGTTAGCTCCTAGTCATTCCCTTTCTATTTCTTCTCTCTCTCTCTCTCTCTCTCTCTCACACACACACACACACACACACACACACACACACACACACACACACACACACACACACACACACACACTTAATAAGATGAAAATGCATCTTGTCATGTTACCAAGAATCTGCAAGATTGGAGAATGTCCTGTGTTGGAAAACAAAAGGTTACAGCTTTACCTCTGACACTTGAGACTCCTTCCAAAAATGTAGAACTTGTACAAATTCCTGTAATTGTTAGTATATAAGCAATAACATATTACAACAAGCACATTAATAACAAACCTTGCAGCCAGAAAAAAACATCAGAGCTTCTTTTATTGAAATTTAATCAATGCCAAGCAGAATGGTGCATTCAGCAGTGCTGCAGTATAAAATACAACAACTATTCAGAAGTTATGCAGCAAGAAGAACTTACATGTAATATTTGTAGTACATTGCTGTGCTGAACAGACTGCAGTGAACAAACCCCAGCAGGCAGACCTAGAGGAGCTGATTTCCATTTTACAAAGAATAATCTATCATGAAAAATCCTTTAAATGTATTTTAAATGTTTTAACATTTTTGAGGAGGGTCATCATTATCATCATTGTTATTACCATATTCTAGGTTTATGGTCAAACCCAAGACAAGATCAAGACAAAATAGGCTCTAGAACAAGAGGGGACCTAGTTCATGGTACAATGGTCACAGTACCAGTATCAACACCCAAACGAACTTTGAGAACAAACAATCTGACCAATATGCAATGCCCAGACCAAAGATTGTTGTATTTACCTATAAATACTAGGAAGTTACTGTACACTAAACTAATGTGCTAAAATTCTAAAAATGTATAATAATAGTTGCTTCACACTTTTTTTTGAAGAAACAAAGAAACTACTATTATGAACAAGTTTATGTTCACTTTCCTATAATTAAAAATGCTGCAGTAATGTTGTAGAAAACCCCTGGAAAACCAAAAGTACTTAGAAGTCTAATCAGGAAATAATAATAATAATAATAATAATAATAATAATAATAATAATAATAACCTAAAACTGTTAGGTGTGTACTGTTGTGTGTGTGTGTGTGTGTGTGTGTGTGTGTGTGTGTGTGTGTGTGAGATCTTAACTCATATAAAGAGTTTCAGTGCCTGTCGCAGTTCAGCCTCCCGGCTCTCTGAAGCCACTCAAGTCTCAGGAAGAGGAAAGGTAATATTATTAGTGGCTATCTGGAAAGGTTAGCTCATTAGGGAGAGGAATATAAATATAATTGGGGAAATCTGTGTTATTAATGTAATAGACGGCAGCTAAAGGGCAAAGCTGAGTGTCCCTGTAGGCCCCCGGAATTCTGCAACCCTTTTATTATGTCCTGAGGAGTAGAATTATCCAGCATCTTATCAAAGCTGTAGGTTTTGGAGTGTTTAACAGCCAAATTGTCTCATCAGGTAATGGCACATATGTCATGGGCTTGGCATGGATTATGCAACCCCATCCTAGTCAGACTGTGAGCAAAATCATATTTATAACATGATTTGACTGAGCTGTGCTAACTAGGGCAGCAGCATAGTGATTCAAGTCAGGCTGCAGGCCAGTACTCATCCACAAAGACTCATGGGCCCCCAAACAGCCTGCAGCTAGTACCCTTGGGCTGGTAAGCTAGGACTGTGCTCTGACCTCAGTCTGAAATAGATGTGAGTGTTAACATATTTAATGTCCTATTTCCATGAAGGTATTGGTTTAGACTGCATTTCAGATTCAGTTTTGTGTGTGAGGATGGACACTTGAACTGTGCAGTTTTATCAACTTCCCCTCAAGTCCTGATTGAAGCAGATGCATAGGTTTAGCATGGAGATGGTGCCATTGTTGCGGAGGATGATGCTATCACCCTGGCGATGGCGCTATCTTAGGCACCCATCTCTCTCAGTGGCTCCAGTAATCTAATGAAAAATATGCACTTTGTGGCTCAGTGAGATTAGGCTTCAAATGAATGGACAGTTTTAGAGCAAGAGTGAGAGAGTGGCACAGATAGAATCACAGCCAAAGGCAAAGAAGTCATGCAACCTGACCAGGTCCCACAATCAATTCTCTTGGCCTTGGGTAGACATGCACACATGTCTAACCAGATCTTGTGTTTGGAGAATGCTAATTGGATGTATGCAATTTTTTAAATTGAGCAGACACAGTCCACCAGAATAAGTTTTCATCATGCACACAGGACTTATGCCATCCCAGAATAAAGGACTACAGCATCCTTTAAGACATTCAGTATGACACTGTAGTGAGATCTTCCTCTATTCTCATGCTGCCACACCCTAAAGTAAATGTAGCACCAATCAGTCCATAGAGCCACAATTTCTTATAAAGCACAGAAGAGAAGTGTGTTTATTTATTACTAGCATAAAGCATGCATCACCCTTCCTGTCAGCAATTTATTTGCACTTCTGCCTCTACTTCAATTACATTACGTGCTCTCTGTACACTCTGACTCCTATCTTTATGACTTGCATAAAGGAACTGATCAAAGAAATAATTGGTGCTATCCAGCCAAGTAAACATCATGTTAAATGCATGGATCATAAATTAAACCTCCCATAGTGTAATATATAGGGAAAATGAATTTACTATTAAATTCTGACTTTATTATTATCAGGTGCTATCAAGGTAAAGAGCAGTTTTGTAATATTAATATTAATATCAAACTTTATATTTTTGACATCTCATCTGGAGTTTGGAGTGGCACAGTGGTGCCATGGTTAGCACTGCGTGGGTTTCCTCTGGATTATCCAGTTTCCTCCCACAGCTTAAAGACATGCAGATTAGGTTAACTGGCTACTCTGAATTGCCCAAAAATGAGAATGGAGTTGTTCATTTCTGTGTTAGCCCTGTGATAAATTGGTGCCCTGCACTGGGTGTACCCCCCTTCTTGTCTGAAGTCAGCTTGGATTTGCACTAGCTTCACCCTCAAGGGAGAAGTGATATAGATAATGGATGGATAGACACTTCTGGAGTTTGCAGAAAACTGAAGCATGACTTAAGCCCTGTCCACACGGCAATGGATTCAGGTGAATCTGATAAAATTGTTTATCGTTTCGACCTGGCGTCCACACGGCACCAGCATTTTGGGTGCCCCAAAACGAAATCTTTTGAGAACGGGTTCCAGAGTGAAAAAATCTGGCAACGGCGCCGTTGCGAAGTCATCTGGATGAGTAGAACGGATTTGTTTACGATGACGTCACAACCACATGACTGTCAGTGCTTCATGCCGGGTAGAAGTGTAACGAACTCGATGCGAGTTGACAACAAATCTTATAACTTGGTTCATGAAACGCGCTTACAAAATATTTTCACTGTGAATATTTATTGTGTAATGGTGCAAGGTGAGAGAGAGAGAGAGAGAGAGAGAGAGAGAGAGACAGAGAGAGAGTGAGAGTGAGAGAATAGCCCTTAGGGCAGAGTCTTTAGTCCAAACACTGCGGAAGCAGTACCAAACCGCGCACTGCCTGTGCACTTTCCAAAAACAAAAACAATCCTGCCAGCAAAAATAGGAAAAAAAAGGAGTGATCTCACCTCTTCAGATGTTGGTTTAAGTCTGACAATACATTCCTCAAAAAGGGCGTAGAAGAACAAAGTAATCCATCAACGTGTAGCATTCAATTTATTCCGGACCATTAAAGAATTCTGGAGGATATCAGAATGTTGGCGTACCGGCTTCCATCTACCCCCATTCATTCCTCTTTCCACGTCTTTCATTTTACGCTACTGATTAATAATCAAAACTTTATGTGGCTGATGCTACAGAAGAAGGGGTTTATGCGCATGCGTCTACTTCTATTGTTCTGGTGTCTCCGATGGGACCGTCTTACAGTGCATGTAGAGGTGTGGCATGTGTATTGCATCGTTTTCAGCAAGCGTTGCGTTGCCATATGTACCTGATATTTTACTGATCCGTTGCCCATGTGGACGCGATATTTAAAAAAAAAAATCTCGTTGCCGTTGTCATGTGGATGTAGCCTTAGTAATATACAAATCTGACCTTGAACTTAAGTCATTTTTTTCAGCAGTCAGTTTACTGTAACCACAACATGTAACCTTACTGTGAAATATGATTTGAGTGCAATATTACAACATAAATACAATACTATTAATTAAGTAATTAATTATATCATCCCTGTAAAAACCATGTAAAGTGATTTTGGAGGAGAACATAAGAGACAGGCCTTCAATCAGAGAAATTTGTTTATTTTCCAAAATTGCTGTTCTACATTAAAATTCAGTCAGCTTACACAGCAAATTCCCTAGTGTTGAATTAACACTTTCAGAATTAATTTGTTTCCATTTGGACACATATAAACACAGTAGGGTGTTAAATCAACACTCTGGGTGTTAATTCAGTACTGGGGATTTTGCTGTGTATACTTCAAAGCATACGTACATTTGCTTTACAGCAGAGCATACTGAATTAACAGTGAACATTATTATTTTTAATTCAACAAACCCTTGATTGAACTCAATGGAATGGTTTTCTTACATATATACCTTCCCCCTTTCTGCGAGGTTTCTTAAAGAAGGCTTTGAAAGCATTGTGTAAGTCTTTGTGTGTGTGTGTGTGTGTGTGTGTGTGTGTGTGTGTGTGTGTGTGTGTGTGTGTGTGTTTTCATACACATGGTAGTATAGTAAAGAAAATTCCATGCGATGAAAAGGCACATATTCTGAGGTCAAGCATTTCAGTTCTCTGAGACAGAAAATGGATACTCTACACACACTAATGGTAGTCACCATTAAAAGAGGGCACACAGAGGGTAACAGTAATAAAGATAAGCACAAATCTCACAATTTAGGATTCTTCAAAATGGGTCATTCAACTGTGATATATACTCTCTGGTGTTCAAGGACAGTTGTACACACATCTCAAAAGCTTGGCTGGTAATTGCCTCTGCTAGCACTTATAATGTCTTCTGGTTCTTATATATGTCTGTCTATATGGTTTTTAAATATTTGTCTATGTCTAATTGGATAAGGACAAACTATACCAGTACTTTGGTCCTATAAGCTGTTACTCACTTGTATGCTAAATAAGTCAGCAAGGCCTCATAGTGTAAAGGCAATTTAGGCCACAGAGAATGGATGAAAAAGAACAGGACCAAAAAAGAGAAGAGAGCAGAAGAGTGGAGAAGTGATAACATGGAGGACGATGCCACACAACTACAGTGCATTATTAATGCCTGACAAATTAGGACTATTTTCCAGTGGCACACTTCTCTCCACAAGCATTAAACTTGCACACTAAAATGTGGGAAGACACTTATTCCCTTTTGACACACTCTGGGATGGCATAAAGAAAGTATGAATAAAAACAGAAAGAACACACACACACACACACACACACACACACACACACACACACACACACACACACACAAAAGGTTACAATCTGTGCATTACCATGTACCGCAATCTTTGTTGGGTTTTCAGTTAACTTATAATAATTAGGTTTATTGTAGCCAACTAATACTATGCCTAAGGGGGAAAACAAACAAACAAACAAACAAACAAACAAACAAACAAACAAACAAACAAACAAAACAGTGCAGGGTTCTTTTGACGGTTAACAGTTCTAGCTCTCTGAAGGAGGTTTATCTTGAGATCCAACATATAGCATTTATAGAGCATAGAGGACAAACCTCTGACAAACAAACAAACAAACAAACAAACAAACAAACAAACAAACAAACAAACAAACAAACAAAAACAAAAAACACCACACTGGGGTCAAGAGGTCTGAGAACACTACGAAAAATGCTTCTGTTTGGCTTCTGCTTAATTCTTTTTCAATTTAACACAAATGTTGTTGAGAATTTATTTGGTTTAGAATTATATTTGCTTAGAAGAGACTATTAAAAGAATAGTTAAAAGGATTAGTAAGTTAGTAATACATATAATTGATATTTCATTGATATAAACATTAAGATTGACAGTTTATTAGTCATTTGTTTAGGAAATACATTGAAATAGACTTCATTACCCAAGATGCATTGATCCACGTTGAACGTAACTTGATTTGTGTAAAGCTTGGTTTTGAGGTTGGCGTGCGGCCATCTTGTTATACTTAGACAACTATGCAAGCACACACTGTATTCTGTTCTCTTGTTTAATTCAGTAAACATTGAAAAGAAGCAACGTCTCGCTTCTTTATTTTTTAGTCGCCAAGAAGATAAATGTACAATAAATGTTTTCTTTAAAAATGATATTATCAGCCACAACCTAAGTAGAATTGAAATAGAAATGCTTAGATGAATTTCAGATTCTCTTTAGTATTTGGTATGTCTCCCTTTTGCTTTCATGACAGTGTGCACTTGAGCTGGCATAGACTTCCCATGTTTTTGTAAAACCTGATGATCCATCAATTTGCATAACACCTCACACACACACACACACACACACACACACACCACTTCTTATCAATGACACCGCAGTAGACTTAGCCAGCAGCACCAAGTTCCTGGGGGTGCAGATCACAGACAATCTGACTTGGTCCCTCAACATCACCTCTCTTGTGAAGAGAGCACAGAAGCACCTACACTTTCTGTGCTGGATGAGAAGAACATACCTCCCCCTCCCATCCTCACCACTTTCTATCAGAGCATTATAGAGAGCGTACTGACCAGCTGCATCTCTGTCTGGTTTGGGGACTGCAAAGCCTCAAACTGGAATATCATGTGAAGAGTGGTAAGGACAGCAGAAAAGATCACTGGGACGTATCTGCTTTCCATCCAAGACATTGCAGTTGAACACTGTCTGACCAGGGCCCAGAACATTGTAAAAGACCCCACCCATCCGCATCACAGACTGTTCTCCCTGCTGCCCTCTGACAAGAGGGTCCACAGTATCCGGTGCAGAACAACCAGGTTCTGTAACAGCTTCTTTCCCCAAGCCATCAGACTCCTGAACTCTAAATAATCCCCTACCATATAAATCTGGACAAGAACCTCACTATGTGGATGATGTGCAATATCTTACATGCTGCTATAAATTCTTTATTGTGCAATATATTTAGTATATCTAGTATAGTTAGTATATTCTATTCTATAGAATCATTTATTTAGGTTTTTTACTTGTAACTTTGATATTTTTGGTGACTGGATTATGTGCAATAATTATATCCATCCATCATCTGTAACCGCTTATCCTGTTCTACAGGGTCGCAGGCAAGCTGGAGCCTATCACAGCTGACTATGGGCGAGAGGTGGGGCAATAATTATATGCGGCACTTATATTAATGTAAGTCAGTGGAATGAAATTTTGTTCAAATGTGCATTTTGAATGTACAGGTGAATGACAATAATGTTATCTATCTATCTATCTATCTATCTATCTATCTATCTATCTATCTATCTATCTATCTATCTATCTATCTATCTATCTATCTATCTATATTAATGTATGCTTCAGTGGAAGGTATAAGGGATGAGTTAACATGGCTGATATCAGAAATGCTCAAATTTAAATAGGACATCTTCAATATTGAATTGTCAAGATGTTGCACATTTTCATTTATTTATTTATTTTTTATTTTCAGAAATGTAAAACTTTTTGTTTATTTCTGGTTTTAAAACCATATATTTTCAATATGGTCTCAATGGTCAATAGGGACCAAAAATCTGAAACCATATTGAGAAAGGAAGTATTTTTATTTCATTTTATTTTATTATAGATTTTCTGGTTGCAATCTTTTCTGGTTTTGTTCTGTTTACTTTGGGTATTGCTTGCCTGACCCTGTTCCTCTTTTTGATCATGTTTTTGTCTCACAATTTTATATTTGTTTGCCTGTCTGCTTGAAATAGAGCATCCTACATCTGCATTTGCTGTAAGACACAAAATTAAATACAGCTAAATATTAGCACCAACCTGGCACGGATGGTGTAGTGGTTAGCACTGCTGCCTCACAACAAGAAGGTTCTGGGTTTGAGCCCACTGGCCAACAGGGGCCTTTCTGTGTGGAGTTTGCATGTTCTCCCTATATCTGCATAGGTTTTCTCCGGGTGCTCTGGTTTCCCCCACAGTCCAAAGACATGTGTTTAGGTTAACATGGGGCGACCTTGGGCTAAAGTGCCCTTGAGCAAGGCACCTAACCCCTAACTGCTCCCCAGGCACTGTAGCATAGCTGCCCACTACTCTGGTTATGTGTGTATGCTTATTGCTCACTTGTATGTGTGCATGCATGTGTTCACTGATTCAGATGTGTTAAATGCAGAGGATGAATTTCACTATGCTTGAGTGTGCATGTGACAAATAAAGGCTTCTTCTTCTTCTTCTTCTTCTTCTTCTTCTTCTTCTTCTTCTTCTTCTTCAACCCTCTTCCACCCGCTTCTGCTGTTAACTAGTGGTGCTGTTAAAGTCACATGGCTCGCTTTAGCCTTTGATGTGTTTTTGAAACCTGCTTTTTCCACTACCTTGTAGTCTCAGATCTGCAGCTATGCTTTCCAATCTTGATTTCTTTAGCCTGGATTGAATCAGCTTGGAAAGGCTGCCAGAATGCAGACATCTCCCTCTGTGTGTGTGTGTGTGTGTGTGTGTGTGTGTGTGTGTGTGTGTGTGTGTTGTTGAGTCATGCCTTTCAAAAAGCTTTCCAAACAGAGCCACTTTAGAGAGCTATTCATTCTTATTTTATATTTTAGTGCTGTTAACAGCAAACATTAGCTGGGTTTCCATTGCAGTTTTGCACAAAATAGAGGCAATATCTTAAACACAACTGCAAATGGTCTTTGTCTCCGAAGAGTGATGTTATGTGATTAAAAATGGGTTTTCTCCTCTCACAATAGCTCTTACAGAGCACCCTTTTTTCAGAAAGGTAGCGTTTCCATTTGCTGTTCATGTCATGTCATGTGACTTAAACATGCAAAATGTGTTTCCATTTCAATTTTGCAAAAAAAAAAGCTTTCTCAAATCATCTATGAAACACCTCATGAGAACATAAAAACTTTTTTGTGATATTTGAGTTTTTGAAATTCATGTGTTTCCATTACTCGTTTTGTAGTTTTAAAATTTCAAAATGTGCATTAAGCATTGTAATGGAAAACAGTTACTGTCACAAAGCAGCGTTACAGAAATGCAGATGTAAGTTCATATCACTAATGCATGAACTGGAGGTGACAGAAAAACTCTGAGGCGACAAAAGGAAGAAATCTTGAGAGGAACCAGCTAAAACCCTTACCTATGATAAATACTTTCTGAGATTATTTTTTAAAGAGTGAGAAACAGAGTCAGATCAAAGACCACCTTTATTAGTAGCCTTCATAATTCAGCAGCGTTTTCTGGGGACCACAGCTCAGCTTTGAGCTCCACACTTCTGGATGAATTTTTAATGTGCCCTAGCCAAAGAATAATGAAAGGAGCTAACTATGTGTGTGTGTGTGTGTGTGTGTGTGTGTGTGTGTGTGTGTGTGTGTGTGTGTGTGTACAAAAATAAATAAACACAAAACATAGTCCCACAGCAGCCTGGGCTTATGCGAGAGCAGACATTTTTTGAAGGTGTGTATACTTAAAAAAACAAAACAAAACAAAAAAACCCCAATCACAGTGTTGTGTCAGAAATTTACAAGCCGGAAGGAGTGATGAAGGAATGGGTCACTGAAATGAAACTGTAATTTGGGATGTAATTGCATGTTACCCCATAAATTCTAATCCAGATATTTTACCCTGAGCTGCTTGTTTTATTTTGCTTCAGTGTGTGCATGTGCCATGAAATCAAGTCGCATTGCACCTGTGTGGACATGTGTGATAATGAGGATGCAATAGATCCTACTGTGTAACAGCCTTCGTACTGGGATTTTGAATGACCTGCACTCTACCTGAAACACCTGCTGTTTCTTGTGCACACAGATGCTAAACCTCACAGTGAGGTGCCTCTCATACTAGCTGAAAATCTGGCATGAAAATATAGCCAAACAGAAGCTTCACTTACATAAAGACTATAACTGACCAATCTCAAGCTCTGGTTATGCTTCCTGTGTACGTCAAACTTCTGAAAAATGAAGGCTGAAGTCTAGAGTGTCATACTTTGTGTACTTTCCATATTAATATTGGGTTTGATTTATTAATCTGAATACAAATTAATTTATTTGGAAGTTAATCACAGGAACATTTACATAGAAATGTGATGCTCATGAAAATCCTTTTAGTTTTGAAAAACCTTTGTTTCCTATTTGTATCCTACTGAGCTTGTGTGATTTTAGTATATGGAGTCTCAGTAATGGGAATCATAATTGATAGGCTTCAAATTGTAGAATTGCCATGAGTTTGCATGCAATTTTAAGATATGGATTATGTATTTCAATTATATGCACAAACTGAATGAAACTTTTGTGAATTTATGTCATTTCATATTAATGACTTGAAAGACAGCATTCCAAAACAAAACAAATCCATAAGTTGATACAAATAAGACTAGCCATATACTAACCCCATTTCCAGAAAAGTTGGGATGTTTTTCAAAATGGAATAAAAACAAAAGTCTGCCATTTGTTAATTAATGTGAACCTTTATTTAACTGACAAAAGTACAAAGAAAATATAGTTTTACTGACCAATATAATTGTATTTTGTAAATCTAAACAAAGTTAGAATTTGATGCCTGCAACACACTCAAAAAAGTTGGAACAGAGGCAGTATTACCATTGTATAATAGGAGACAGATCTGGACTAGCAGCAGGCCAGTCAAGCACATGCACTCTATGTTTACAAAGCCTTATAGCCTGTGCAGAATGAAGCCTGGCACTGTCCTGCTGAAAAAAGCATGGACTTCCCAGGAAGAGATATTGCCTTGATCTCTCTAAAATCCCAATATAAAATCCCAATCCTCTGTGTCAATGCTACCTTCATACATATGCAACTCACTCATGCTGTGGGCACTGATGCCCCCCATACCATCACAGATGCTGGCTTTTGTACCTTTCTCTGATAACAAACTGGATGGTCATGAACTTGATGTCCAGTTTTCTCGAAAACAAGCTTAAATGTGGACTCGTCTCACCACAGCACACTTTTACACTGTCTTTTGGTCCATTTGAGATGGGTTCGGACCCAGAGAAATCAGTAGCATTTCTGCATAGAATTGATGAATAGCTTCCATCTTGCATAATACAGTTTCAGGTTGCATTTCTGGATGCAGTGGTGGACTGTGTGAAGTGACAACCATTTTCCAAAGTATTCCAGAGCCCATATGGCTATATTTGCCACATTGGCATAACAGTTTCTCAGGCAGTGCCGCCTGAGGGCTTGAATGTCATGCACATTCAACAGTGGTTTCTGACCTTGCCCTTTACGCACTGAGATGTCTCCGAATTCCCTGAATCTTTTCACAATATTATGTACTGTAGATTCTGAAAGACCTAAATTCTCTGCAATCTTGCATTGAGAAATGTTCTTTTTGAATTGACTAACAATTCTCATATGAATTTTGGCACAAAGGAGTGAGTCACAACCAATCCTTGCTTGCAAAGACTGAGCCTTTGGTGCATGCTCCTTTTATACCCAATCATGTTCCCAATTAACCTGCTTATTGTGGAATCTTCCAAAATGATGTTACTTCAATATCCTATCAACTTTCCAGTCCCATTTTATCTTTGTCCCAACTTTTTTTTTTGAGTGTGTTACAGGTATCAAATTCTAACTTCATTTATGTTGACAAAATACAATTCAGCTGGTCGGTAAAATTACTGAAAATATTTTCTTTGTACTTAAATAAAGGTTCACGTGAATTAACAAATCACAGATTTTTGTTTTTATTGCATTTTGGAAAATACCCCAACTTTTCTGGAAATGGGGTTAGTAATAGCTGCATTCCTACAGAATTTAGCACACTATATTATCATTTTGTTGTTTTTAGCTCTCTGTGAGCTTTTGCCTTTTCCTGGAGTTTGGAAAGCATCACTCAATGTAATTCACTTGTACCTGTGAACGTGCTTGGTACTTTACCGTACAAGTGATTGTCATTTATCAACATACACACAAAAGTACAAAGAAAATCAGTGTTACTGAAACTTTGGTAAATCTGGTGGGATTTTTTTTTTTAGCTTGGCCATTTTACTAAAGGATTGATGAGGCCTATTATGTTCACACTGGGAACCTAAGTGACATGTCATATACTATTCACTTTAAGGACCATTAGCACTAATAACAGCACTAGCCATGGCCAAAAATAAATAAATAAATAGAATCCAAACAGAAACATAAATGATGCTAAATCGCTTAACAATTGGTAAACTAAGGCCAAATGCTAACACTATTGCCTTGACCTACTACATTTATCGATCTGATAAAATTGCTGCTTATCAAATCTGAGGAAAGCAGTATTAAAGGTTATTTAAACCATCCACATCAACTGCCATTACACTAGCTTTTATAAGTTGATTTTAATGCTTCATCAAAGACAAGATAACTAAAATTTAGAAGTTATTATTATATTTTCAACAGATTATTTATTTCATATAACAAACAAACACAGAGAAATCCAAAGCCAGAGATTTTTTTTTCTTTTTCTGGAAAGGTTTGTTTGGGTTTGGAAATGGGTAGAAACAAATAGCCAGATGTGAAGTGTCAAATTGGTCCACCAGTCATGTTTATGGACCAAATCTGGCGCTTCACATTTAAAATATATAGGGGAAACAACAACATGCACACTAAAGCTGCTAAAATCTTGACTGAGGTACCGGTAATAGCTGGTAGCAACAGTTGCTAGCAACAGTTGCTGGCAGCTGAGTGGATAGCCAAAAACAATTTGCATTAATTAGTTTTTTCAGTATTTTTTTCTCTTTGACTATCCTCACCTGGTGTAGTGGTTAGCGCTGTCGCCTCACAGCAAGAAGGTCCGGGTTCGAGCCCCGTGGCCGGCGAGGGCCTTTCTGTGCGGAGTTTGCATGTTCTCCCCGTGTCCGCGTGGATTTCCTCCGGGTGCTCCGGTTTCCCCCACAGTCCAAAGACATGCAGGTTAGGTTAACTGGTGACTCTAAATTGACCGTAGGTGTGAATGTGAGTGTGAATGGTTGTCTGTGTCTATGTGTCAGCCCTGTGATGATCTGGCGACTTGTCCAGGGTGTACCCCGCCTTTCGCCCGTAGTCAGCTGGGATAGGCTCCAGCTTGCCTGCGACCCTGTAGAAGGATAAAGCGGCTAGAGATAATGAGTTGAGATGAGATGAGACTATCCTCACCTATAATGACAAGTTCATGTGTACAGAGGATGTTTGATATTTATTTTGTTCACTAAAACTGCAGTAATGGTCAGCAAAGCCCCAGTTGCAGCAAAGCATAGACTGGACTTTTGCTTATGGCACTGCAGCATGCTTATCAGAGTCTACTTAAAATAGTTATTATTATTATTATTACATATATTTAATATTTTTATTTTGTTAAAATATTTTACAATACGCCCATTAACCTAAACCAACCAAAAAAAAAATAAGAATGAAAGACAACAATTCAAAAATTATAATAAGAATTTTACTTTTCAAATGCCAACCATGTCTATCCAAGTCCATAGAGCAGCAGGAGAGCCCATCAGGAAAGGGAAGAGAAGAGCAAAGTGGGAAGACAGAAAATCATTTCATCTTTGCTATCACTGAGAATCCCCTTCAGTCAGACTATGAAGTGCAACAGAAGCTCGAGGGCATGTGTTGTGCAGCAGAGAAGATGTAAATGAAGTATTGTCTCTGTTTGGGAAAATAACAGCATGGTGAGGCCCACTGACAGAACAACATGACACAAATGGGAAAGAAAGGGAGGAGAAAAAATCAAGAGATGGATGCAGAGAGAGAGAGAGAGAGAGAGAGAATGAAAGATTTGGTTTTGGTTACGCTTGGCTGTGCAATGGACCACTTATTCTGTGTGAAATATCCAAATACACAGCATGTAAGGCTGGGATAACAAGGCAAACCAGTTGAGACATTATTTTTTTTATGCACCAGTGGGAGCAAATGTGTGCATGACAGATAGTGTTTGCATCTTGATGGCTTTTTTGCCCAATGGAGGGTATCATGTCAAACAGTGGAGAAGTCCAAAATGTATTTGTTCTGCTGTTATATCTGGGCAAACAGTGCTGGGCCACTGCTGCACAAAGTGGGTCAGAGGAAGCTGAGAGTTTGTGCTGTGTGCTTGGACCCAAATGAGGTGTAGAATGCCGGCAAATTATCTTGAGAGATGGGAACTGGAGCCCACTACAACATTTGCTGGGGAAAAGGAGGTAGGCAGAGAGAAAGAGAGACAGAAATAGAGAGATGAAGGAAAGCAAAAGTGTAAGAGTGAGACCTCCCAGCACCCAGCAGGATCTCTGAAGCTATCCATAATCTTGTTCTTTCATCCTCTCTCTGCGGTCACCATGTGCCATCTGCATTGCATCCCAAAGCTTCCCTGTTCCAGTGACACACACACACACACACACACACACACAGTGCACCAGTCTGCCATGCTTAATGTTTATGTGGTCATCTTCACTCCCTCCTTCTCACTATCTTTCTTCTGGCTCTCTACATTTTAAGAGGTTTTGAAACAACCATGAGACTGTTACAGGGACTGTGAAGCAAAGTAAGCAGCACAAAGCAGTACATTTTTCTGCTTTGTTTGTTTTTCCAAACACACCCCATACTGCCTTGCTTTGAGATGAAACTTATGAAACATGTTTTCCTGCATTTTGGGATGGCTTGAAGCTATACACTGTTGAGAACTTTGATAGGGTCTGAGTGCAGTAAAATGTATGGCTTTCAAACTCAGCATCACATGTCATACTTCACACTTCTGCTTCATACTCTTCAAGAACCAATACAATAAATAATATTTCTGCCTGGTGATATCATTTCTACAAGAGAAATTGCAAATGTCTCCCACAATGCTGCCTCTATCATAAAAATCTCCTAAGAAATCTCTGATATCCTCACTGGTCTCAGAGACTGCACTACTTCACTCTCACTGGACACATTATATATGTCATTTTTTGTTTAATCAGAGAAACATTTTTATTCACCCCATTTAGTCTAAAATTTAGCTAAATTTGACTTTTTTGCCATTCAAGAACCCTCTTAGCATAGACACAAGTCAAAAATAGTATTTTTATTTTTTTTTTATATTAAGGACAGCCTTATAATGTCCTTATAATAAGTTAATGCAAAAAGAATACTTCACTCAACTTTTAGCTGTCAAAGACCTGAATTGTATCTGTAATTAATAAGAACAGAGAATATAATATGGCTAATGGAACATACAGTTGATGCATGATATACAGTGCAATGCATGAGTATTCACCCCTCTTGAACCTTTCCACATATTGTTGTGTTACAGCTAGGAACAAAAATGGACTTCACAACATTTAATGGCATGAAGCTACAAGAGGAGGGCATTAGTTAAATAAAAAAAAAAAAGGAACCAAGAGACCAAGAAGGCTACCACTACCATGCTTCACTATGTGGATAGTGTCCTCAGGCTGATCATCAGTATTGGGCTTCTACCAAATAGTGCTTTGTGCCAAACCAGGCTAAAAGTTCACTTTTGATTTGATCAGACCAGAGGACCTTTCCCCACATATTCTGTTATGTTAGGCTGTGGTATGTTGTGTTGTGTCATGTGTTAGGCTGAGTTATGTCAGGATGTTATGTTATGTCAGGTTCTGTGACGTTTATTATGCTGTGTGAGGTTATGTTTCTTATGTCATCTTATGTTAGGTCATGTTATGTGATGTTTGCACAGCTCTTTACTGGCTCTTGTACTATTTAATGTTTGCCATTTTATCTTGGTATTTGTTATTTGCACTGTCTATGCACCTTGGTCCGTTTACAAAAAAAGATTTCATTTGTTTGTATACGGTGTTTGTGGAAGAATGACAATAAAGTTGAGTTGAGTTTTGACAAACTCCAAGCAGGCTGTACATGCTTCTATTAAGTCAACTGCCTATTTATCTATTTAAAACAATTTATTTGAATACTCCAAAGTAGACACTCGACACTCTATGGACTGATTCACAATCAGAGTATACTTTTTGGGTCCACAATAGTCCAAAAATCAAACTTCAGATTTTTGTGTTTCTCTGCTGCCAAAAATTACCTTTTGGGATGAAAAATAACTGCACAGAATTTCAGCACTATAGGTCCTATACTGGGCATGTCACTTGTGGTGAGAAGACAGCATATTTCTATAATTGGCCCACTTTCTTATAATCCACAAGAGTAATGTATATAAATTGAAAAACTGTTGAAATGTATGTGATTTTATGTACAAAATTTGAAGTACTGTGCAGCAATGATTGTACATGGTAGTAACTGTAACACAATAACTACCATTTCAGGAGGGTGTGATGAGCTCACAGATGCCCATGATAGGCGAATGTTCCTGTCATTGACAAGCAAAAGAAAATATACTATCACTCCATGAGAGCATGGTAAATTTTGGTCTCTCTGGCTATGGATGTCTGTGGCATGGTCAGGATTCAAACTTGTGATCTCCTGAGGATAAAGCAAATGCTTTTCTGTCGCACCACATTAACTAAATCTGAAATTGTGATAGGACTAGGGAAGAGTTCAGCGATGATATAGAGGAGTCTAAAAATAAATGTCTTTAGTCTTATCTGCAAAGGACCAATGTGACTACCAGCTTTCATTGTAGCCATATAGGAGGCACTTTTGACAGTTGAATGGAGACAAAGGTGAACTGATTAAACAGGTGGAATTAGATGTAGCTCCTGCATAGGAAGGAATTCCTGCAGCCATATGAGCCTTTTATGGCTAAGATTGAAACCCTTGGCATAGATAATCTCCTAAAAATGAAGAGCTAGCAACTGTCCTATTCAAATAAAGTCAAAGCAAAAACTGATTTCTTAATTTGCTTTGCTCTATTTTGGCTCAGCTATTGCTGTATTGGGATGTACATAAGACAGTAAAACATTTCATTATGTTATTGCACAATGTCATATCTGAACAGCATGCCTATTATCTGTATACTGATCAGACTTTTGCAATCAATAACCTAATTGTAATTCGACATGTATAAACTGTGATAAGCAAGTACAGCCTACTATTAAACCTTGGATAATTTGGAATCTTTGCACAAATAGTGCATTTCTCTCTGTTAGGGTTTTGCTGGGATTCGAACCTGGTTCGTTGGTGTGATAATCCAGCAAACCCCCACTAGGCCACCAGGGGGATGACTCAAATGCAGAGGCGTGAGGCGGAAGTAGAAAAAGAATCAAAAGGTTTATTTAAACTATATACACTATATACAGGGCAAAACAAAAGACAAAAAAAACCAAAGAGTATAATCCAAAAGAAAAGCAAAGTGCAAAAATTCAAAAGCTAAGAAGATCAAAAAACACAGTACAAAGGAAACTGGAGATAAACATAACAGCACAAAGACTCCGTGACAAGAGGACTGAACTCAGGGGTATAAATAGACAAACTAATTAAGGACACAGGTGAAGATAATTAGGCAATTAACACAAACACAAAACACAGGAACAGTGGCGGCCTCTAGAGGCCAAAATAAACACGACATGAAAAGGAAATAACAGCGGCCTCTAGAGGCCAAAACAGTCCTAGTCCTAACAGGACCCCCCCCTCTAGGAGCGTCTCCTGACGTTCCCAGGGCGATCCGGATGGGCCGAATGGAAGTCCCGACATAGTTCTTTATCAAGGACATCCCGAGCAGGAACCCAGCAGCGCTCCTCAGGACCATAGCCCTCCCAGTCCACCAGATATTGCAACCCGCCGCGGACCCGGCGGGAGTCAAGCAGGCGATTCACAGTGAACACAGTCTGCCCCTGGAAGATGCGGGGGGGTGGGGGGTTCCTAGGGGCAGGGGCATACGTAGACGTCAGTACGGGCCGTAACAGGGAAACATGGAAAGTGGGGTTGATCCTCAGAGTCCGGGGCAACTGGAGCCGGTAGGAGACAGGGTTCACCCTGCGCACCACCTTGAAGGGGCCAATGTAGCGAGGAGCAAGCTTGCGGTTCTCCACCCGCAGTGGAAGGTCCTTAGTGGACAGCCAAACACGCTGCCCAGGGCGGAAAGCGTGTGCAGGTCTTCTATGGCGGTTGGCCTGAGTCTGGTTGGTTCTGGAGGTCTGTATGAGGGTCTTCCTGACCTTGCTCCAGGTCTTGCGACACCGTCTCACATATTGGTTGACCGAGGGCACCCCCGCGTCCTCCTCCTGGTCCGGGAACAGAGGTGGCTGGAACCCGAATTGGCACTGGAATGGCGACAGCTTGGTGGCCGATGACTGCAGGGTGTTGTGGGCGTACTCCGCCCATGGCAGCCAGGTGCTCCACGATGTCGGGTTATCCATAGCCAGGCCTCGCAGGGTGGTTTCCAGGTCCTGGTTGAGCCTCTCCGTCTGACCATTGGACTGTGGGTGAAACCCAGAGGAGAGGCTGGCAGTGGCTCCGATGACCTTGCAGAACCCGTGCCACACTCGGGAGGAGAACTGGGGCCCTCGGTCTGAGACGATGTCCTGTGGAAGACCAAAGACTCGGAAGACATGATTAAACAAAAGTTTCGCAGTTTCAAGAGCAGAGGGGAGTTTGCACAGTGGTATGAAGCGGCAGGCCTTGGAGAATCTGTCAACTAAGACCAAAATGACCGTGTTACCTTGTGACTCAGGGAGACCCGTGATAAAGTCGACTGCCACGTGGGACCAGGGACGCCGGGGAATGGTCAGAGGATGCAGGAGACCCTGGGGACGCTGTCGTGGGTTCTTGGTTCTGGTGCAAACCTCACAGGACAGGACAAATGACCTTACTTCCTTCTCCATGTTAGGCCACCAGAAGCGTCTTTTCAGGAAGTCCAGGGTCCTCCGAGCTCCCGGGTGGGCGGTGAGAGGGGAAGAGTGACCCCACTGGAGAACCTTGGCCCGGGCTTGATGTGGGACGTACAAGAGGCCTGGTGGCCCCGTCCCAGGACCGGGGTCCTGGCGTTGGGCTCGTCGGACAGCCTCCTCAATACCCCAGCGGACAGGGGCCACAATCCGGGACACAGGGATAATCGGCCCGACTTCATTCTCCCTGTTAGTGGCAGAGAACAGTCTGGACAGTGCGTCAGGTTTGGTGTTCTTGGAGCCGGGGCGGTATGAGAGGGTGAAGTCAAACCGACTGAAAAACAGGGCCCACCTAGCCTGTCGAGGGTTCAGTCTCTTGGCTTGCTGGAGGTACTCCAGGTTCTTGTGGTCAGTCCAAACCAGGAATGGATGTTGTGCTCCCTCCAGCCAGTGCCTCCACTCCTCAAGGGCCAGTTTGACCGCTAGCAGTTCTCGATCCCCCACATCGTACCGGGACTCAGCAGGACTCAGGCGGTGGGAGAAGTAAGCGCAGGGGTGCAGCTTTCCTTCCGAACGTTGAGAGAGCACCGCGCCGACACCACTGTCCGAGGCGTCCACCTCCACGATGAATGGTTGGGAGGTGTCCGGGAGAACCAGAATGGGTGCCGTGCAGAAGCGGTCCTTGAGGTCTTTGAACGCCTTTTCTGCCTGAGGAGACCAGCCATAAGATCCACCTGTCCCTTTGGTGAGGTCTGACATGGGTGCTGCCACAGAACTGAAGTTCCTGATGAACTTGCGGTAGAAGTTAGCGAATCCTAAGAACCGCTGAACCTCCTTAACGGACTTGGGAGTAGGCCAATCCCGGACGGCCAGGGTCTTGGCAGGGTCCATTTGGAGTTGGCCTGTCCGTACAATAAATCCCAGAAAGGAGACCTCGGGAACATGAAATTCGCATTTCTGGGCCTTGGCGAACAGATTGTTCTGTAGCAGCCTCTGGAGAACCTGGCGGACATGGTGGCGGTGCTCCTGCACGGTCTTGGAAAAGATAAGGATGTCGTCGAGGTAGACAAAAACGTATAGGTTAATCATGTCCCTTAAGACGTCGTTGATTAGGGCCTGAAAAACAGCTGGTGCGTTGGTGAGTCCGAAGGGCATCACCTGGTATTCGTAGTGCCCAGACGGGGTGTTAAAGGCAGTCTTCCACTCGTCTCCCTGTCGGATACGGATGAGGTGGTATGCGTTCCGTAGGTCCAACTTGGTGAAGACGGTGGCGCCTTGGAGCAGGTCGAAAGCTGTGGACATCAGCGGAAGGGGATATCGGTTGCGCACAGTGATCTTATTCAGGCCCCTGTAATCAATACATGGTCGGAGCCCCCCATCCTTCTTGCCGACAAAGAAGAAGCCGGCTCCAGCAGGTGAAGTGGAGGGTCGAATAAACCCAGAGACCAGGGCATCTTTGAGGTATTCCTCCATGGCCTTGCGTTCTGGCTGAGAGAGTGAAAACAGTCTGCCACGAGGAGGGGTAGTCCCAGGGAGCAAGTCGATGGCACAGTCGTAGGCCCGGTGCGGAGGAAGAACGGCGGCCCTGCTCTTGCTGAACACCTCCTTGAGATCCCAGTACTCTGTGGGAACTTGAGATAACTCGGTGAGATCAGGGGGCTCGGCAGGAGACACAGGAGAGCTAGAGAGCAGACAAGAGGCATGGCATGCAGGGCCCCATTCCACAACCTGGCTTGTTACCCAGTCTATGCGAGGGTTGTGGCGAGTAAGCCAAGGAAGGCCTAGAATAACTGGGAACTCAGGTGAAGGAATCAGGTGCAGGGATATTTCTTCCTTGTGACCTTGAGACTGGAGGAAAACTGGAGAAGTAACTTGGGTGACTCTTCCATCACCTAACGCTTGGCCATCGAGGGCAGACACAGACAGTGGGACTTCAAGAGGTGCAGTCGGAATATTGATGCTTTGGGCGAAGTGAATATCCATAAAGTTCCCAGCCGCCCCTGAGTCTATCAAAGCTTGACAAGAGTGGACAGACTCACCCCAGGAGATGGAGACCGGGATGTAGATTCCTTGGCCAGGGAGTCCGGGAGAGAGGGTAGGCCCCGTCACAACCCTCCCTCGGCTGGACGGGGCGGTCCTTTTCCCAAGAGTTCGGGACATGATGCTCGGAAGTGACCAGGCTTGCCACAGTAGATGCAGCACTTGTCCCTCCTTCTGCGCTCCCTCTCAGATGCGGAGAGGCGAGTACGACCCACTTGCATGGGTTCTGGACAGTCACTGAAGGAGGTAGACGGTCTCCAGGTAGAGGTAGGGAGGCTGGGGGGGCTCAAGGCTTGGTGGCGTTCTCTCATCCTGTTGTCCAGACGAATAGCATGTGAGATGAGGGTTTCGAGGTCACTTGGGCATCCAATAGAGGCCAGACCGTCCTTGATGGGGTCAGACAGACCATGGTGGAAGGCTGACACCAGGGCAGTCTCGTTCCATCCACTTACTGCTGCGAGTGTTCGGAACGAGATGGCGTAATCTGCGACGCTTCCTCCTTGCCGGATGGACATGAGCTTTCGGGCTGCGTCGGTACTGATGTCTGCCTGATCGAAGACCCGAAGCATCTCTTCAGAAAACAGCTGGAAATCAAAGCACTCAGGTCCCTGTCTTTGCCAGATAGCAGTAGCCCAGGCTCGCGCCTTACCAGCTAATAAGGTGATCACAAAGGCAATCTTGCAGCGATCCGTAGTGTAGGTGGTAGGCTGAAGCTCAAAGGTGAGTTGACACTGGGTAAGGAACTCTCGGCACTCACTGTGCTTGCCGTCATACCTCTGTGGTGCAGGAAGGCTGGGTTCGCGAGGTGAAGAAGGCAGCATTGCAGGAGGCACTGGAGCAGGAGTGGGAGCTGGATCAGGAGCAGGAACTGGATCAGGAGCAGGAGATGCAGGCAGAGATGTCAGCTGTGCCAGGGTTTTCCCAATTTGCTGAAGCAGTTCCTCGTGGCGAGCGAGGGCCTCACGTTGGCTGGTGAGCGTACGTCCATGAGCGTCCATGGTCGCTCCGAAGCGTGTCAAAGCTGCCATAATTCCCTGAAGGTTGGCCGGGTAGACAGTTGAAGCAGCCTCTGCTGAGTCGGTCATGACGGAGTCTTTCTGTTAGGGTTTTGCTGGGATTCGAACCTGGTTCGTTGGTGTGATAATCCAGCAAACCCCCACTAGGCCACCAGGGGGATGACTCAAATGCAGAGGCGTGAGGCGGAAGTAGAAAAAGAATCAAAAGGTTTATTTAAACTATATACACTATATACAGGGCAAAACAAAAGACAAAAAAAACCAAAGAGTATAATCCAAAAGAAAAGCAAAGTGCAAAAATTCAAAAGCTAAGAAGATCAAAAAACACAGTACAAAGGAAACTGGAGATAAACATAACAGCACAAAGACTCCGTGACAAGAGGACTGAACTCAGGGGTATAAATAGACAAACTAATTAAGGACACAGGTGAAGATAATTAGGCAATTAACACAAACACAAAACACAGGAACAGTGGCGGCCTCTAGAGGCCAAAATAAACACGACATGAAAAGGAAATAACAGCGGCCTCTAGAGGCCAAAACAGTCCTAGTCCTAACACTCTCATTCAGCTCACCAACTAGATGTCCATTTGACCAGGAGCATTAGACAGCCTCATCAATGGAAGTTTGATGATAATGGATATAAAAGACTAGAAATTTCACTCGTTATCCTCATGCTGTGCCCAACAAATTTTCATTTCAGATGTTCCCTGGTTTGGAGCTTTGTGAAAATGTAAGGGACTCACTTTCATCAGCGAGAGACATCAAAACAGTGGCAGAGGAAATGGTGCTGTTGAGGTAATGACAGTTTTACCCTGCCTTTTGTGCACATGGCATATGCAATTTACCAGAACTCCATATGTGACAAGTTAATATTTCATTGCATTGTGAATAAATAGGGAGTGGCGATGTGAGAGAGACCAAGTGAGAAAAAAAGATTGAGAAAACTAGAGAAAGAGGGAAATTGAGAGATTTTACTTTAATTTTATTTCAAAACCAGATTTTTTTTCAACAACTCAGTCAACAACATGACCTGCTAATCTCATCTCATCATCTCTAGCCGCTTTATCCTGTTCTACAGGGTCGCAGGCAAGCTGGAGCCTATCCCAGCTGACTACAGGCGAAAGGCGGAGTACACCCTGGACAAGTCGCCAGGTCATCACAGGGCTGACACAGACAACCATTCATACTCACATTCACACCTACGGTCAATTTAGAGTCACCAGTTAACCTAACCTGCATGTCTTTGGACTGTGGGGGAAATCGGAGCACCCAGAGGAAACCCATGCAGACATGGGGAGAACATGCAAACTCCGCACAGAAAGGCCCTCGCCGGCCACAGGGCTCGAACCCGGACCTTCTTGCTGTGAGGCGACAGCGCTAACCACTACACCACCATGCCACCGACCTGCTAATGCTAAGTGAAAATACAGTGACATGTCAATTTGTGAGAAAATTGCCTTTACAAAGTGAAAATCTCTTCCTTTCCTACTTTTTAATTTTCTTCCTTCCATAACAGAAGAGCAAGATGAGGGTAACCAGTCAATCAACTAATTTTAAACAATATGGCAATATGTAACATATTTAAACAATGTGTTTTCAACAAAAATGTAACAAACAGTTTATTGTTTTTGTTTATGGTGTGTAGTATACTGTATATTCTATACACACTAAGTTTATGAATCAACAATTCTCTTTCACTTTATTTGGATGGTCCCAGTTGGATGGTTGTTGATTGTGGCAGCAGGGGCGTGGCCAAGCAGCAGTCTGTGAATGGAGGGCGGGGTCAGGGAAGGTAAGTGGCTAAGTCATTCCACCTGCTGTCAATTAATGTGTGTGTGTTTGTTACAGGGAGGGAGCATAAAAGGAGAGAGAGAGAGAGCGAGAGAGCAGAGAAAAGGGGCTCTCTCCCCGACCACAATGCATGCATGTGTGTGTGTGTGTGTGTGTGTGTGTGTGTGTGTGTGTGTGTGTGTAAGAAAGAAAGAAAGAAAGAAAGCTCAATGAAGTGTTTGTGTAAACATCAACTCTCGCCTGCCATGCTTCTGTGCTCCACCCACATCAGGAACTGTTCCTCGGGGTTTTGTTCACAAGTGAGGGTAAGAGGGAGCGGGAGTTGGACAGATGGATCAGGGCAGCATCAGCAGTGATGCGGATGCTAAACCAGTCTGTTGTGGTAAAGGGAGAGCTGAGCCAAAAGGCAAAGCTCTCAATTTACTGGTCCATCTACGTTCCCACTCTCACCTGTGGTCACAAGCTATGGGTAATGACCGAAAGAATGAGATCACAGATACAAGCGGTAGAAATGAGTTTTCTCTGCAGGGTGGCTGGGCTCTCCCTTAGAGACAGGGTGAGAAGCTTGGTCATTTGGGAGAGTTGGAGTAGAATTGCTGCTGCTCCACATTGAAAGGAGTCAGTTGAGGTGGTTCAGGCACCTTGTTAGGATGCCCCCTGGATGCCTCCCAAGGGAGGTTTTCTGGGCATGTCCCACTGGGAGGAGACCCCAGGGAAGACCCAGGACACGCTGGAGAGATTACATTTCTCAGCTGGCCTGGGAACACCTCGGCATTCCCCTGGAAGAGCTGGTGGAGGTGGCTGGGGAGAGGGAAGTCTAGGCTGATCTGCTTAGGCTGCTACCTCCATGACCTGGATCAGAGGTAGAAGATGGATGGATGGATGGATGGTTTATGTTTGTCCTTTGGCTTGTAGTTTGTCTTATTTTGCACCATGGGTCATAGAGAAATGTTATTTCAACCTCACACTATACTTACGGTATATATGGACCAACATTTCTTGAATAATCAATAGATTTCTAATAGAACTTGTACTCTATTGATTAAATACATGACTATTACAGTCTACAGATAGGTTGAAGAGCATCAAAGATAAAGCATTAGCTTAACCTGCAGAAATAGATGATAAAACTTCCAACCATTTACCTTTCTTAAGTTGGCATGACTTACTTGTTAGTTTTGTGTTGCTTATGGGGGATCATGGTGTCTCAGTAGTTAAGGTCCCATTCAAGGCAAATGCATGGTCATTAACTGCATCAAAACATGTTTTTACACATGAAATCCTTGACCCACCAAAGAAAACACTATGAGAATTATAATGGCCTAGCTGACTTTCTGATCCTGATGGTGGTGGTGAGGGACGTGGCCCGGTTTGGATTTCTACTTCTGTAGCTGATTAACAAGTACACCTCATATTTTGGGAGCCTCAGGACTCTTTCACACTGTTTTTGTTAGCCGAGTTCATACCGAGATAATCAAAGCAAATACATAATCTCTTCAGCTCATGAGGTGGTGCTGGGATAGCCATTTTGATCTCACAGCTGTTACCCTCATAACTAGTGCAAATCCTTTCCACAGTCTTTGCACATGGTGATTTTCACACTGTGTTTATAGTGCCTCATTGTAACCTTTCACAGTGTGTCTGATGCCCATCCATAGTGTACAAATTCTCATTGAATGTAATGTCTTCCAAATTATATCTTAGAACATAAATTGGGACTTACTGGTGATCCAATGCTGCTCTGCCTGTAAAGAGGAAAAAAAAAGTTTGGAAAGAAGACACATCAAACTGGCACTCATTTTGAATTTGGCACAGTAGGTTGCCTCATGGCATGGACAAAATACTGTTTTTCTACTTGCTCATTCATTAATTATTAAAAATCCCAAACAAACAAAAGACAAACAATAAAACATATTTCTCTACTATTTTAAGCATGTTTATAATGTATACCTGTATGTATGTTCTGTTTTTCACCCACCGGCTGCATCAGTTGAAATGCACACTGTTATATAAACCAAGCAAAAACAACTACAGTGGTGCCTGAAAGTTTGTGAACCCTTTAGAATTTTCTATATTTCTGCATAAATATGACCTAAAACATCAAATTTTCACACAAGTCCTAAAAGTAGATAAAGAGAACCCAGTTAAACAAATGAGATGAAAATATTACACTTGGCCATTTATTTACTGAGGAAAATGATCCAATATTACATATCTGTGAGTGGCAAAAGTATGTGAACCTCTAGGATTAGCAGTTAATTTGAAGGTGAAATTAGAGTCAGGTGTTTTCAATCAATGGGATGACAATCAGGTGTGAGCGGGCACCCTGTTTTATTTAAAGAACAGGGATCTATCAAAGTCTGATCTTCACAACACATGTTTGTGGAAGTGTATCATGGCACGAACAAAGGAGATTTCTGACGACCTCAGAACAAGCGTTGTTGATGCTCATCAGGCTGGAAAAGGTTACAAAACCACCTCTAAAGAGTTTGGACTCCACCAATCCACAGTCAGACAGACTGTGTACAAATGGAGGAAATTCAAGACCATTGTTACCCTCCCCAGGAGTGGTCGACCAACAAAGATAACTCCAAGAGCAAGGCATGTAATGCCACTTTTCCACTACAAACGCGGCTGAGCCGTGCCGTGCTGAGTCGAGCTGAGTGGGGCTGTTGGAGTTGCATTTCGACTACAACCGCGCTGAACCGTGCTGGCTGGAAGTGGGTGGACACATTGGGTGGAGTTAGTGAAAGTGGGTGGACATCACGTGATGTCGTTAAGCAGCGCAAACAGTGACATCAGTGAGCTTTTAAGCGGTAGTCTCACGACTCGAATAGTAAACAATAAACATGGAGGACATGGAGTTGTTAGTGTTGCTGGTCTTGGTGCTGTGGCTTGTTGTCACCGACAACGCCAACAGATACTGGCAAGAGCGTATAGATGAGGCAAGGCGCATAAGGCTTCAGAAATTCTCGTAATTCGTAATTATTCTTCTTCCGGGTTTGCGGTGTTTACAAATCCCAGCGTGCTCGCGGGGCGTGTGTGGGCATGTGAGGACACTCCTCCTCACCAATCAGTGCACAGGGGAGTGTCTGCTCACACCCCCAGCCTCACTCGGCTCGCTTTGGCTCGCTTCAGCCCCACTCCAAAACGGTGCGAGTTTTAGGGGCTAAGCAGGGCTGAAGCGAGCCGAGTTGTGCTGTTTTTTGGTCGTCGAAACGCGAGCCGTGTCGGGCTGAAGTGAGCTGAAAAAGGGTAGTGGAAAAGGGCCATAATAGTCGGCGAGGTCACAAAGGGCCCCAGGGTAACTTCTGAGCAACTGAAGGCCTCTCTCACATTGGCTAATGTTAATATTCATGAGTCTAGCATCAGGAGAACACTGAACAACTACGGTGTGCATGGCAGGGTTGCAAGGAGAAAGCCACTGCTCTCCAAAAAGAACATTGCTGCTCATCTGCAGTTTGCTAAAGATCACATGGACAAGCCAAAAGGCTATTGGAAAAAAAAAATTTTGGACGGATGAGACCAAAATAGAACTTTTTGGTTTAAATGAGAAGCGTTATGTTTGGAGAAAGGAAAACACTGCATTCCAGCATAAGAACCTTATCCCGTCTGTGAAACATGGTGGTGATAGTATCATGGTTTGCGCCTGTTTTGCTGCATCTGGGCCAGGACGGCTTGCCATCATTGATGGAACAATGAATTGTGAATTATACCAGTGAATTCTAAAGGAAAATGTCAGGACATCTGTCCATGAACTGAATCTCAAGAGAAGGTGGGTCATGCAGCAAGACAACAACCCTAAGCACACAAGTCGTTCTACCAAAGAATGGTTAAAGAAGAATAAAGTTAATGTTTTGGAATGGCCAAGTCAAAGTCCTGACCTTAATCCAATTGAAATGTTGTGGAAGGACCTGAAGCAAGCAGTTCATGTGAGGAAACCCACCAACATCCTAGAGTTGAAGCTGTTCTGTATGGAGGAATGGGC
Source organism: Neoarius graeffei (assembly GCF_027579695.1). Taxonomy (NCBI): domain Eukaryota; kingdom Metazoa; phylum Chordata; class Actinopteri; order Siluriformes; family Ariidae; genus Neoarius; species Neoarius graeffei. Next base: position 76,136,075 of record NC_083570.1, read on the forward strand.
TAAAATTCCTCCAAGCCGGTGTGCAGGACTGATCAACAGTTACAGGAAACTTTTAGTTGCAGTTATTGCTGCACAAGGGGATCACACCAGATACTGAAAGCAAAGGTTCACATACTTTTGCCACTCACAGATATGTAATATTGGATCATTTTCCTCAATAAATAAATGACCAAGTATAATATTTTTGTCTCATTCGTTTAACTGGGTTCTCTTGATTTACTTTTAGGACTTGTGTGAAAATCTGATGATGTTTTAGGTCATATTTATGCAGAAATACAGAAAATTCTAAAGGGTTCACAAACTTTCAAGCACCACTGTATGTAACAGAGTTATTATTCTAATTACAAACTGTTTTTGAAATAATTTGCTTTCAAAACAGTGTTTTTTGATCAAAGTGTAATTATGTAACCAGGAAATTCATGATAATTTTAACATGAAGTTATCAACTGTTCACTGATTGAGACTTGAGTGCAAGGCTGTTCATGGCAATTGTAGGCCTAAGCAATCATAGCAAAACTACAGTCCAAAGCCATCTTCACAGATTCTAAATTTCTAAGCATGAGAGAGAGATGGAAAGAGAAAAACAGATTGTTAGATTATGTGGTCTTTCTGCACTGTACTTTTTTTTTTCACAAGGACGGTTCCATCATGCTGTTTAATGGCACACTCTGTTTTCCAGAAAAAATGAGAAATTGCAATGGGAGGCACAAAAGAAGAAGCACTGAGCAGCTTATCAGGAAACAATAATCCAAATCCCTGTGAGTGCTTGTCTGGGCTTGTGCATGGAGGAAGGATGTCTCGGGTGGCTTGGACTCCTCTTGGTGGGAGGAGAACATCCTGGACAGGGCGTTGGGTTTGCCGTTCTTGGAGCCTGGGCGGTAGGAAAGCGTGAAGTTGAACCAGGAGAAGAGACCAACGGGCTTGATGGGAATTAAGGCATTTGGCAGACTTGAGGTACTCCAGATTCTTATGGTCGGTCCAGACTAGGAAGGGGAACTCCGACCCCTTGAGCCAGTGCCTCCACTCCTCCAAGGCTAGTCTAACAGCCAGTAGTTCTCGGTTGTCTATGTCGTAATTCCATTCGGCTGGGGATAGCCGGTGGGAGAAGGAGCTTGGGTGGACCTTGTCACTGGCCCTCTGGGAAAGTATAGCTCCGATCCCTGACTCGGAATCGTTGACTGACAATAAACTGCTTGGTTGGATCAGGTATGGTGAGAATGGGTGCTGTGGTAAACCTGTGCTGGAGCATGGAAAAAGCTTTCTCTGCTTCCTCCCCCCACTTGAATTGGGTCTTGGTCAGGGCTGAGAGAGGTCCGGCCACCATGCTGAAGAAGTTGTGAATGAAGCGTCTGTAGAAGTTGGCGAATCCTAGGAAGCGCTGGAGCTCTTGTCTTGAAGATGAGGTGGGCCAATTGGCAACTGCCTCGAGCTTGAGGGGGTCCATCTGGATCCTTGCCAGAGAAATTATGAATCCCAGAAACGAGACAGAGCTCTGGTGAAATTCGCTCTTTTCTGTCTTGATGAACAACTTGTTCTCTAGCAGGCGCTGGAGGACCTGCTGGACATGACCCCGATGTTCCTCCAGGGAGCGGGAGAAGATCAGGATGTCATCCAGGTAAACAAAAACAAAAATGTTTAGGAAGTCCCTTAAGACATCATTAACGAGTGCCTGGAAGACTGCGGGCACGATGGTCAGGCCAAAAGGGACCATGAGGTACTCGTAGTGACCAGTGGTGGTGTTAAAGGCTGTCTTACACTCATCCCCTCCCTGATCCTGATGAGATGGTATGCATTGCATAGATCTAGCTTGCTGAATACCTTGGCTCCCTGGAGTAGTTCAAAGGCTGTGGTCATGAGCGGTAGTGGGTAGCGGTTCTTGACCGTGATGGCGTTGAGACCCTGATAGTCAGTGCAGGGGTGGAGTGACTTGTCCTTTTTGACAAAGAACCCCACCCCTGCTGGGGAGGAGGAAGGGTGGATGATCCCAGCTGCTAGCGATTCAGTGATGTACTTTTCCATGGCTTGTCTTTCAGCAGGAGAAAGAGTAGAGGTGTCCCTTGGGTGGCGCTGTCCCGGGAAGGAGGTCAATACCACAGTCGTAGGGTCTGTGAGGAGGGAGGGACACTGCTCGGGTCTTACTGAAAACTAGCTTAAGGTCCAGATATTCCAGAGGCATGTGAGAGAGGTCGGGAAACTCGCTGGCTGAGGGCTGTGGTGGTTTGGCGGGATGCACAGTGGAATTCAGACAGGAGGCCAGGCAGGAAGAACTCCAGCCTAGGATGGTGTTATTAGTCCAGTTAAGATGGGGATTGTGCTGCATTAACCATGGTAATCCTAGGACAATGGGTACATGGGGTTGTTCATGACGTGAAGCTGGATGGTTTCTGAGTGGTTACCGGAAACCCTTAGGGTGAGCAGGGTGGTAAGGTGGGTGATGCTGGTCAAGCCGGTGCCATTGAGTGTCAAGACAGTGAGAGGGACATCAAGAGCAAGTAGCGGGATTCCCAGACGCTTGGCAGTGGCGGAACAGATCAGGTTCCTGTCTGCCCCTGAGTTGACGAGGGCCTGGAGGTGGTGATGCTGGTTGTCACGGATAATGACAGGAAGTAATGGATGATTAGTGGGGGACTGATTCTGAGTGTTGCCCACCAGGGCCCCTTGATTCACTGGTGGGCTTGTCCTTTTAGCAGGCAGGCTTGGCAGATGTGTCCCAGCTGACCGTAGTAGACTCAGGCCCCCATGCTCCACTGGTGATGTCGTTCCTCCGCTGACACCCGAACCCGATCTACTTGCATGGGTTTGATGGATGCGGTGGGAGGTGGAGAGGAGGTGAGTCTGGGGCGGTTCTTCGCTCTCCTCCATTGCTGGATCCGAGCATCAATGCGGTTGGCGAGGTCTGATGGCAGTTCCCGCAATACCAATTCATCCTTGATGGCGTTGGACAAGCCGTGCAGGAACGTGTCGATCTGGGCATTCTCGTTCCAACTGCATGAAGCCGCCAACATCTGGAACTCAATGGCATAATTTGAGGTAGACCGGGACCCCTGCCGCAACTCCATGAGCTCTAGCCACCTCCTGGCCAGACAGAGAATGGTCGAAAGTTTGCCTCGTCTCCTCGGAAAAATCCTTGAAACTGGAACAAGAGGGTGCATTGGCATCCCAGACTGCTGTTCCCCACTCTCTGGCCTTGCCAGTGAGGAGCGTTGTCTATGCTACCTGGGAGTGTTTTGTGGGGAAGGCCAGAGGTTGCAGCTCTAGGGTCAACGAACATTGAGACAAAACCGATCTGCAAGTACCTGGTTCTCCATCGTAGGGCTGAGGTGCTGGAAGTCTCAGTTCATGGAGAAAGGTGGTGGCAGGAGCTGAAGTAGGAGACAGCTGAGCAGGGGTAGGCACAGCTTGACAGTGCTGCATCTGCATGGTGAGAAGGTTGAGTGTGTCGGACAGGGTGGCAAGGTTCTGGGCAATTTGTTGTAGGTCTTGTTGGTGGGTCCCGAGGAAGGTCCCCTGCTGCTGGATGGCCGTTCTCAGATGGGCGAGTTCTGCTGGATCCATGTTGGCCAGAATGTACTGTTAGGGTGGGTGGAGGTATGGAGAAGTTAGGATCCACAAGCAGAACACAGACAGTAATCCAATAAATATGATTAATTCAGGGGAAAAAAAGGGCATAGCAAAAAGGTAAACAAACAGGACAAAAAACAAATGGCAAAAATAGTCTGGACAAAATAAGACAAACAACTTGACAAAAACATGACAGGCAAAGACAAAAACGCTGGTGCAAAAAAACACGACCAAGAAAAGACCCTTAGTGGAAGAAACCATGAATCTGAAATAACCCTGAGTGCAAAAAACACCATGAACCAGAAGAGTGCTAGTGCAAAAACCATGAGCAAGAAAAGTCACTAGAGAGAATCACCATGAACAGTAAGAGAGGCACAGAAACAGCTAAAGAAACAAACGAGACATTCTGGTAAAGTCTGAGTCTGAAAACGGCTTATTTATACACAGCAGTGAAAACCAGGAAGTGAATATGGGTGAGAGGGAATTCCTGTCCTGGATCCGGATCGGCGCTGGTGTGAGAGATCCATAATCTCCGGAGTGGATGTCCAGGGCGGAGCATGACAACTAGCTTGTTGGACAATTGACTTTTTCTTTCATGTAAGGGCAATAGATGGATGTAAGTGCAGGAAGAGTTTTATTGAAAGCATGCTAGCAAACAGATCCAAAACATAGACCAAGGCAGGGTCGAAGAACAGGCAGTGAGGCACAGACAGGATATCAGAGGTAATACAATACTCACAGTTCAAAAACATCAACAGGGTCAAAATCAGAAAAGTAATACAAAATACAAGGCTTTTGCAAAGTCTGTGTGTTACTGAGTTCTTATAAGTAGGCATTGTGATTGAGCTCTAATCAGTAACAGGTCCATGCTAATTATTCCTAATGGCGTGTGCGTGCTTTACAATCTGCAGCTGTGCGCTTCGAGCTTCAACACACGTGGCCATGCCAGTTGTAACCAGACCACTGTTTGAGATATCGAGTTTGATATTCAATCATAACTGTATAGTATTGATTTGAAGAGAAAGCGCTGGTTCACTGATGTCCGCCAGACACCTAGCAGAGTTACATCATAATAAATGTTGTGGTGTTGTTTTTGGCACATGACACATGATGTCAAAGAAAGGAATAAACATGTATTTGTAACTGTGATAGGTATGTCACTATTGGTATCACTATCACAAGACAATACAGCAATTTATTGATGCGAAATACACTACATAATTCAATGGTTCATATGCTATAATATTATTATTACATTCAGGTTGTATTTTTGCCCTTGCAAATATTTTGCTCATATATTCATAAGGAGCTGCACTTTTACACAGTGCCTAAATATCTATATTATTTTCACACTGCTCTGTGTTCAGTGATGCAGCTAGACTTATATTGGTGAACTTTCCAAGTGGAATTGAACAAATTGAAAAGTAGGTATTGGTCTGTGTGTGTGGGTTTCCGGTAGCCCTCGATACAAAGGCTTCTGTCTTCTATGAGGGCTTACCGGTGTCCCCTACTGTGGCCAATCTATACATGGAGGAAATGGAACATATAGCTTTGACCACTTTTGCAGGAGTTGCTCCTAGCCAGTGGTTTAGATATGTCGATGATACCTGGGTTAAAATCAAAATCCATGAGGTGGAAGCTTTCTCGAAACACATTAATGCAGTGGATAGCAACATCAACTTCACCTGGGAGGATGTCAGTGGGAATAATCTAGCCTTCTTGGATTGTGATGTACACATTAGACAAGACAGAAGCCTTCGTATCGAGGTCTACCAGAAACCCACACACACAGACCAATACCTACTTTTCGACTCTCACCACCCACTGGAACATAAATTGGGGGTCATTAGGACCTTGCAACACAGGGCTCAGAACATTCCTACAACAATAGAGGGAAAAGAGAAGGAGCAGAATCATATCAAGAAAGCACTTCAGAATTGTGGGTATCCCAACTGGTCTTTCCTAAAGAGCAGAAAAAGGAACATAAGGGACAAGGATGACAACAGGAACAAATGCAAGAACATTGCCATTCCCTACATTTCTGGTCTATCTGAGAAACTCAGGAGGATCTTCTACAAACACAACATTCTGGTACATTTCAGACTCAGTAACACCCTGAAGCAGAAACTGGTCCACCCTAAAGACAGAATACCCAGACACAAACAGGACAACGTAGTGTATGCAATTCAGTGCAGTGAGGAATGCACGGACTCATATATTGGGGTAACAAAACAACCACTTTACAGGCGCATGGCTCAACACAGGAGAGCCAGCTCCTCAGGCCAGGACTCTGCTGTCTACATTCATCTTAACAACAAAGGACACTCATTTCAGGATTGTAATGTACATATTTTAGCCAGAGAGGATTGTTGGTACCGGTATGAGCGAGGAGTTAAAGAAGCCATTTTTGTCAACCTGGAACAGCCATCACTGAACAGAGGTGGGGGTCTAAGACATCATTTATCAACCAGCTACAATGCGGTCTTGGGCACACTTCCCAGATGGCTGGGTGCATGCCAAGACCCAGCTGTTTTGGTTGACTCACAGGAGGACAGAGAGAGTCAGCTTTCCATTGATCACCCTAATGACTCGCCATTCACACCCAGCCTCCAGTGACCCACACCAACATGATGCCTCAACACCTTAGATGAGCTTGTCATCAGAATTCTGATTCTGATCCATGAGAGGATAAATATCCTCCTTATTAGTCATAAGGAGGATTGAAGAAGCCTTTCAGATGAGAGGTGAAAAGTTTTCAAGAATCTTCAAGCAAGTCCAGTTGCTCTTTTCTACCACCCACAGTTTACTATGACCTGGATGACTGAGAATCTTCACAGACATGACTGGTAATTACTAACACTGGCCACTAGGTGGTGTGTATGACTGGTAATTACTAGCACTGGCCACTAGGCAGTGTGTCTCATCTCATCTCATCTCATTATCTCTAGCCACTTTATCCTGTTCTGCGACAGAGTCGCAGGCAAGCTGTATCCCAGCTGACTATGGGCGAAAGGCGGGGTACACCCTGGACAAGTTGCCAGGTCATCACAGGGCTGACATATAGACACAGACAACCATTCACACTCACATTCACACCTACGGTCAATTTGGAGTCATCAGTTAACCTGACCTGCATGTCTTTGGACTGTGGGGGAAACCGGAGCACCCGGAGGAAACCCACACAGACATGGGGAGAACATGCAAACTCCACACAGAAAGGCCCTCGCCGGCCACGGGGCTCGAACCCAGGACCTTCTTGCTGTGAGGCGACAGTGCTAACTACTAGACCATCGTGCCGCCTTAGGCAGTGTGTATGACTGGTAATTACTAACACTGACCACTAGGCAGTGTGTATGACTGGTGGTACACGTACATGGACAAACCACAAAAAATCGACTCAATGGGTTTACCATTTTTTCTTAGGTATGGTGCTCCGCTGGAGCTCCACTATTATTGTGTGTGTGTCTGTCAAAGGGAGAGAGAGAGAGAGAAAGTGTGTGTGTGAGAGTGTGCTCACAGATGTTATGTGTGCATGTGAGTGCATACTTGTGAGAGAGTGTATGTGTGTATGCATAAATATGCATATGACTGTGTGTGTATGAGTGTGCACAAAATTGTATATGTTATATCATCAGACTCATGATATCCAATATTTTGTAAAGTTTCAGATCAATCCATCAATGAATTGAACATTTTTCCCCATTTCCTGCTTGGCCAGATGGTGGCGCTGTGCTAGGCATCTGAATTACACATGTGAATATCATCACAATCATAATACACAATATATTGTAAAGTGTCAGATCAATCAGTTAAGGCATTGCCAATTTCTGGCACATTTCCTGTTTGGCCAGGTGATGGCGCTATAACAGGCAGGCCCATTGGGCGTCAGGTTATCATAATAATCATAATATCTATTGAAGTAAGAAGTGTCCGACCATACAGTCAATGCACTGTGGCTTTCTGACACCTTTCCTGTTTATGTGGCAAGATATTAAAATCATAAGGCCATTTCAACATATTACAAGATACCAAAAATCTCTTCGCAATTTAATATCAGCGACATCTTGGCATCACGTATAACAAATTTCACATGAATCTCATGAACCGTGTAGGAGGAGCATGTTAAAATTCATCATGTGTTAAAACACACACATATTCAAAACCCTATTCTTTCCTTGGCTAGTTGGTGGCACTATACCAGACAGGCCCATAACAGCTAAAGAGTATCAGAATCAGAATCATATTACAAGATATCAAGTTCAACATTCAGCAATATCTTGGCATATTATATGTTATAATATTTCAACATATAACAACATATCAAAAATCCCTTAGCAATTCAACTTCAGCAATATCTTGGCATCATGTTTGCCAAGTTTGACATGAATTTGATGAACCGTCTAGGAGGAGTATGTTAAAAATGACCATGTGTAATTTCACTCCAAATGGCCTTATGACATCATCATTCCAAAGTTCTACCCATTCATTTCAATGGGAAATCAACAAGGGGTACTATGAAGTCCCTGGGCTGTACCCGGGGCCAAAAGTCTGTGGCTGAGTAGCGATGACAATGACTGATGTGTGTATGAAATTTCATGAGTTTTTGTGCATGGAAAATGCATCAAATAAGGCCAAATGCAGCAGAATAATAATAATAATAATCCTTCGAAAAACAATAGGGTCTTGCACCGAACGGTGCTCGACCTAGGGTCTTCGCACCAAATGGTGCTCAGGCCCTAATAATAATAATAATCTCATTATCTCATCTCATTATCTCTAGCCGCTTTATCCTGTTCTACAGGGTTGCAGGCAAGCTGGAGCCTATCCCAGCTGACTACGGGCGAAAGGCGGGGTACACCCTGGACAAGTCGCCAGGTCATCACAGGGCTGACACATAGACACAGACAACCATTCACACTCACATTCACACCTACGGTCAATTTAGAGTCACCAGTTAACCTAACCTGCATGTCTTTGGACTGTGGGGGAAACCGGAGCACCCGGAGGAAACCCACGCGGACACGGGGAGAACATGCAAACTCTGCACAGAAAGGCCCTCGCCGGCCACGGGGCTCGAACCCGGACCTTCTTGCTGTGAGGCGACAGCCCTAACCACTACACCACCGTGCCGCCCAATAATAATAATAATAATAATAATAATCCTTCGAAAAACAATAGGGTCTTGCACTGAACGGTGCTCGACCCTATTGTTTTCCTTCGAAAACAATAGGGTCTTAACACCGAATGGTGCTCGGGCCCTAATTAACAATCGATCCTCTGGTCACAGATCATACATTAATTCACTACTATTGAATGATGGTCTGCAGCACTCATACTGCAGAATCCTTTCTTTGGTCCTTACACACCGTGTGTGACAGAATATACATTTTGTCAGATATGTTCACTTCTAAATAAAACTGGTGTTAAATATGAATAAATTGAATCAGTGAATTAGTGGATTCATTAAAATATACAAACAACACTCTAGTCTCAAACTGTGATGTGCAGTGAGTGAGGGGAGGATGCAAGCATGTAAACTCAGCAAACTCATATTTTATTTTTGGCAAGCCAAGAATCGTTGTCATAGTGTAAGCAGTGGGTCAACACACAAGTAGGAATCCATATTTATAAACCAAAGAACAAGTGAGAGCCAGAAGAGAAAAACATGAGACTTAGAAGCAAAGTCCTTAGAAAAGCATGGCTTAGACTTAAATGAAAGGCTGAAACAGCAGAAACTAATTAAGGGCTAACAGCAAAGAGATGAACACAGATGGATAACAAAGCAATAATAGCATAGGAGTGGAGACAGGGCCTGTACAAGCAGAGGGAAAATGAAAAACGAATGCTCGCAATGGTGATTGCTTTGAGAGGGGGAATTTCTGACAAACATATACAACTGGAAGTTGCAGCATGTCAAATGTTAGCATTTAACCAATGTTAAAAAAAGTCTCATGAGAAATTGCTTATTGGTGGAGTGTCAGAGCATTATTGTGACCTGAAGTGGAAGGAAGAAGAGTGATGATCTGTTCTCTCTCTGCTCAGTGAGGAGTCCTAGCTTGTGTACGCGTTCTGTCTCTGTCAGCCAATCAATTAAGCTTACATTATATGTAGCACTCAGACTCTGGAGCACAGTGCACATGTTCAAAGCTGTGTTCATACTTCCTCCTTTAGGGAGGCAGAGAGGGGGTGAAATAGAGAAAGATAAGAATAAAGAGAATGCCGTCTTGAGTTGTTTTAGCAGCTGGAAAATGTCTCAGGATGGAAAATTCTTGAACTGTCAGAATCCTTACAGTATATATACTATATGGCCAAAGTTATTTGAACACCTGACCCTCACATCCATATGTGGGTTTTCTCCAAACTGTTGCTACAAAGTTGGAAGGACACAATTGCTTAGAATGCCTTTGTACAAGTATGCTGTAGCATTACGATTTCTTTTTACTCGAACTAAGAAGGCTATACATGTTCCAGTATGACAATGTCTCTGTGCACAGAGAAAGCTTCATGGTTTGCCAAGGTTGGGTGTGGAAGAACCTGAGTGACCAGCACAGAGCCCTGACCTCAACCCTACAGAACACCTCTGGGATGAAGTGGAATAACAACTGTGCACCAGGATTCTTGCTTGACATTAGTACCTGACCTCTTGTGCTCCTGTGACTAAATGAGTACAAGCCCAGTGCCACATTCCAAAATGTAGTGGAAAGCCTTCCCAGAAGAGAGGAGTCTGTTATTGTCATGCTCCACCCCAGACATCCACTCCGGAGATTATGGATCTCTCACTCCAGCGCCGATCTAGATCCGGGACAGGAATTCCTTCTCCCCTGAACTCACTTCCTGGTTTTCACTGCTGCTTATTTAAAGGCCATTCTCCGACTCTGTTTTTGCCAGAACGTTTTGTTTGCTGCTCTTATGTCTCATGATTTTTCTCTCTAGTAACTTTTCTTGTTCATGGTTTTTGCACTAGCGATTTTGTCTTTGCCTGTCTTGTGTTTTTGTCTAGTTGTTTGTCTATTTTTGCCATTTGTTTTTTGTCCTGTCTGTTTACCTATTTGCCACGCCCTTTCTTCCCTGTATTAAATTATCTTTATTTATTGGATTACTGTCTGTGTTCTGTTTTTGGAGCCTAACTTCACCATACCTCCACCAGCCTTAACGGTTATAGAAAAAAAGGGGGAATATCTCAATAATACTCATGGTTTTGGAATGAGATGTTCAATACTCAGGTGGTTACATGCTTGGCCATATATCTCCTTTTCATGACAATAGGGTCAAGAAATAATGTTTGAAGTTTAAGGCAAATCAATCTTCAGTTGTTTCTAGGGTTTTATGCCTCATTAACAAATAAACATACAGCTAGGGTGTATGTAAAAAATGCTTGCTTTTGTAGCCATGTCCTGAATGTTGAGCTGCAGCTGAATGGTTCCTTCTGGGTTTGCTGTGTTGAACTGCATGGCCCAACTTAAGTTCCCATGATACACTGCGGGTCTGCACATGTGCGTGTTATGGACAGCTGTTCCACATTCTGACTCATTATAGACTCCGTATTTAAGGAGTCAGGCATTCTTACTTTTGCAACATATAGTGGAGCGGATTGCTGGTAAAATATTTCACTTGGTGAGCAAAGCACCAAATTTTGCATGAAACTTTGCATGTACCTGACCAAAAATCATCGTTGGCCACTCAAGTTTCCACCATTTTCAAGATGGCTGCCGTGATTTTCAAAATGGTGTAATTTTTACAGTTTTCGCCTACTAGTTTTATTATTATATGTACCATTTTTAATTTAAATTATTTTCTTTTGCTAATATCTACCTCAATATGACTCCCCATAGCCATAATAGTATACTCACAGGCAGAAATCAGTGCTGGTCCAACATCTTTTTCAAAAACAAGTAAAACCTCTCGACCTTTGTGGAAATCCTTGAGCTCTGGAATACTTGAAAGTAATTTTTTCTTCAATCAAGTTCTGTTCAGTGTTGACTTGGTTTTGAACTGTTTCAGCCTTTCTTCATACAAATTGCATAGATCAACTAGTTTGAAGACCACTCCTCCTGAGCTGCCACGTTGGGTTTCTACTATGTGTGTAACTAACTCCGCAAAAATGATTTGGTTGATTTCGCCCTCTTGTTCATTACCATCTTCTGACTGTAACTTCTTAAGACTTGATAAATGTGCCCATTCCTTATTGTACAATGCTTTCAGACAACCTCCATGGTATTTGAGCTCTTGTGCAACTACATCTCCTGCACTTAATTTAGCTAAAAGTTTCTTATCTTGAAGATTTGTTGCACATTGGTGTAGTTGCGTGTTAATCTTCATTGTCATCGTCTCGTGCAGTTCAGAACGGGATGATGGTTTCTCGCATATAAAACATTCATCAATGCAGTGTGGTTGCTCTTCTGCTGTGGTAATAGGCCTTTGTCTTGTAAATTTAGGTGATGGTTGGTCGGAACGATTATCATCACGTGGCTGGTGTCTCTTTTGAGCTCTTTGAAGTTTGGTGTTATTAAACTTCAATCTACACGACTCTTGATATTTTGCATTGTGTTTTATCAGGGCAGCTTCTATTCCATCGCCTTCATCTATTCGCTGAATGTCAAGAGGAACGGGCATTTCATTGATTTTGGCAAACTCTGGAATATTAGTAGACAACTTTCTGTAACCAGATTTAGCAGAGTCAGTTGTAGGTGAAGGAGATTTGACTGATTCATTTTTGTCTTCCTGACATATAAAACATTTTGACCAATCTGTGATATGCTTCTCTTGAGCAGACAAAGAAAGTCGAATTCTTTTCGACATAATTATCAAAACAAATGATCAAACAAACAAATTCAAATGTAATTGCAAAAAGATACAAACGTAGTAATAAGGAAAATGACTTGTCACTATCAATAACTGAAGGCCGAGGGATTATCCTTTTACCACCTACAGCTATAACACTTTAACGTATGGGATACAACTAGGTTCGAAGATGGAATTCCTACACCTAGCCCGATTGTTCATCCAGTGCAATTTAACTCCCGTGTGATCTGTACACCATTCGAGGGACTTTTAGCCCCGTCCCTCTTGGCTCGGCTCTCCCGCGTTGGCACACTCCGTCAATTCAGATACGACATCACGACCTGTATATATGGGGCGGATCGTAATGTATTTGGGAGGCTTTGTATCAATAATAAACAAAGCTTACACTGAACCCCATGCCGAGTTTAACGGCAGTAAATTGCACCATTGTGCCCTGGTAGTGTTTGCAATTTACTCTTTTGAGAATATAAAACAACAGTTTCTTAGTTGCCCTTTTGAATCAAACTTTTATCATGCTCCTGGACAGTTTTGATCCAGGTTGAATTATTTTGAAAGAACAGTCATTATAACTTCACTCACATAATAACCAAAGCCTTCTACATTAAAATTGTGAAAATCCGGCCAAAAAAACGACCACGATAAAGATATATGTCCATATTTTGGAAATTTGGTTGTTGAAAATGACACCATTTTGAAAACGGCGGCAGCCATCTTTAAAATGGTGGAAATCATGATGGCCAACGATTGTTTTGGAAAGAGTATGGTTTGATCTACATGTGTGCCAATTTTCATGCTTTGCTCACCAAGTGAAATATTCTGGTGAAAATTTCATGTTAGCCGCTACACTAATATTGTTTGTCTTTTGTGTCTTAGCTTTCTGTGTTGTTGTTTGGGCTCATAGTCCTTGTTTTGTTTTTTGGGTCTTGTACCTTCTTGGATTTTTGCCCTGTTCTAGGTGTTTGCTGATGATGTGAACTCTCCCTAAATACCATGATCTATGCTTCAAGTTCAAATTTGAGCATGTATATATTGCAAATATACATATTTCACTTGCATCCTGCCTCGCCTCCCCTCCCCTCCCAGTGCTTATATAACAGAATACCCAGAATACCTTGCCAAAAACTATGGATGCAGTCCGAAAACTGGAACAGCAGTCCCTGCCTCTTATGATGGCATAGAGTTTCCTCAAACTGGATTCCCTCTCCGGTATAGGTTCTTTCATGACAGACTGTTGGAGCCTAAGCTACCAGAGTACATGTGGGTCCAATGCATGATTCACTGGCTTAAAGGACCAGCATGTGAGTGGGCCAACTACTTCTCCAGCATTGAACAATCATGACTAAGAAACTCCAGAGACTTCAGTAACATGCTCAAGTGATTGTTCCAGAAACTCAGGAAGGATCAATCCCCTGAATTATTTATTTATTTATTTATTTATTTATTAAGGGGTAATAGGGCTTACCAGTGCCTGACAGTGAGGCTGACAGGGAGGTCTTTGTTCCAGAGCCCCCTCTAGAGACTGACATGGCAGCATCTGCTCCACCCTTACACTCTCCAGTGGCTTACAGGGTGCTGAAAGGGAGACCTTTGCTCCAGAACTCTCTCCTGTGGCCGACATAGAGGCCTTCACGCCAAACTTTCCTTTAGTGACTGACAGGATGGCAGACAGGGAGGCTGTCACTCCACCGCTCCCTCCAGAGGTTGACATGGCAACCTGTACTCCTGTACTTGCTCTTCCACCTGACTTCAATGCTGATATCATCTTTCCATTTCCTGATTGCAAGGATGAGATCTTCGCTCTGACTCCTGGCTTCAAGGAGGATATCATCGCTCTGCTTCCTGGCTTTGGAGAAGACATCATCGCTCTGCTGCCTGGCTTAGGGTAGGACACTGTCGCTCTGCTTCCTGGCTTCGGGGAGGATGTTGTCACTCTGGCTCTGGGCTTTGGGGATGGTGCTGTCACTTTGCCAGCTAAACTATGTGGGAGCAACATACCCATGCCTGAGTCTTTGCCTGAATCCCTATGTCTGAGCCTTGCCCAAGCTTAAATCCATGCCTGAACCCAAGCCTAAGTCCATGCCTGAACCTGAATCCTTGCTTATATCCATGCCTGGGTCTATACTCATGCCTAAATTCATGTCAGTGTCTGAATCCATGCTAGAATCTCTGCCTATACCTGAACCCAGGTCCATGTCTGTGCCCATGAATATACTGGAGTCCATGCCTGAGTCCACGAGTCCCATACCAAATATCTGTGGAGCAGTGTCTAGCACTATGCCCTTGCCCAGAGGCCCTGGTCTATTAGTTTGGAGCTTTGTTTGGCACCCCGGAAATTGTGCCTTGGGGATGGTGTTGGTTCTGTCATAAACTGTCCCTCATTCTGAGCTGCACATCTTATGCAGCCAAGCAGCTACTTCTGGGTTCACAGTGTTGAAGTGCATGGCCTGACTTCAGTTCCCAAGATGCACTGTGGGTCCACACATGTGCCTGTTAATTATGCACAGCTGTTCCACATTCCAGCTCATTACAGACTCTGTATTTAAAGCATAAATGCAGAACCATGGCCTCACTTTCGTTTATAAATGCCTTGAGACCTCAAGAATGGTATAGGAATAGTTTTAAGCTTTAACAATAAATCTAATATAGTAATTTTTATGATTAAAGCGATTCATATAGATAGCAGTCTGAGTGAATGACCTTGACGTCCGTAACGTCACAGCAGGAAGGCTATCGGTCTCATCACCATTTCTGCTATACTAAAACACAGAGCTGACTGCAACTCTGATCCTCCATTTTGAGCTAATTTATCACCATGCCACGTAGATGTGCCAGCAACATGACAGAAGGTGGATTTACGTTGCATTCATGGCCCAAAAATGTTCAAACTGCAAAGATTTGGATGCGTTTTGCGAGAAGTTCATGGGCACATTGGGCACCTACGAAGTGATCTCTCCTCCGCTCTGCACATTTTACTGAAGACTCATACGAAACCTCTGATCTGTTGAGGAGCATTGGCTATAAGCCCATATTGAAAGAGAGTGCAGTACCAACAATTAAATAAATCTACAAGAAAAGGAAAGCATTTATTTCATTTATTTTTTAAAAGGAAAGCAAGTTCAGTTGTACTAGTTCTCCCGGAGTGTGAGCCGAGGGTAGTTGGTAAAACCCGGGATAGAACAGGACATATCGCTCGGGCAGTGACCTTCCTGCGGTTGTTGCTAAAACTGGTGACGTTCCATTCCGTCCTTGGTTTTAGTAATTGCCTGAGCCGAGCAGTAATGGCGGAGAACTCAGTATGGAGAAAATGGAGAATGAGTGGAGCAGCCGTCTGATTTCTTCACTGGATATTGCTGCAATCTTGTCCTTATGTGGAAGAAGTGAATTAACAGAGAACTGAACGAACAACTGAAAGTCAGATTGTTTCAAAACAATCGGCCACAAGATCGGCCTTCAAGAAGTGAGAACACAGACAGGTAAGCTCTGACTCTCATTTGGATATAAAACAACAAAAACACGTTGTTTACCTGCATTTTTATTAATACACGTAACTTGTATTGTGTGTTTAAGTTACCAGTAAGATTGTACCTTTTTGGATTTTTACCTGGTTCTAGATGTTTGCTTCCATGCTTCAAGGTCTGGATATGTTTGAGGATGTATATATTGTAAATAAACCTGTTTCACCTGCCCTTGCATCCTGCCTTGCCTAGCCTAAAAGTCCTTACATGACACCATGCCTTTGTAAGTGCATATCTTTGTGTGACTGTCAGTTGATTAGATGGAATGATGAGTTTACTGAAGAAAGGATGATTTAGGTTTTTTTTTTAAATTACCCTTGGGCTTGTCAGAGGGTACCTGCTTTGTTTCACACCAAGACTGTATGTTCATAATCAGTCGAAGGAAATAGAGCACTGTTGTTCAAGAATTAGTGAAACCAGGAGTAAACCCACCACATTATAAGTGAAGAGAAATTCAATTCAGCAAAGCCTATGTGCGATCATGTTGTCCCTCTGTCCAGCCTAGCTTGCTTTTGCTATTACTGTCTGGCTTTTAAATATGTTTGTTAAGATATGTAGGTGAGATGCGTATGAAGAGGAAACTAGATTAGTCAGGGACTGTAAGGTCAATGGAGCCATTTTCATCTCTTGAATCATATAAGACAATATGATTCACAAAGGAAATTGTATATAATCATACCCATGAGATCATAATTCCCAGACTTGCTGTCAAAGTCTGTGTTGTATCATCCTTCTTGAGCAGCAGCAGAGCTTTGCTATTTCCTTCTCTGCCACAGCACACCTCATTCTTGTGCATTTACATTGAATATGCACTGGTTCTCTGTGTGACAAGGGGGTACTTACAAACTATTACACGCTGATGTGCCTGCCATGCAGCTGGGAGAGAGTCCCATCTGGCAGTAACAGAGCGTGTGTGTGTAGGAGATAGACTATTCTTATCAGTTTTCCAGGCACTGTCATGCTGCTTTACAGCTAAATACTCCTGAAGACTTGGTTGTAAGTGAGGCTGGTCTCCATCTTAAGCTGGCTAACATGCTATGACAGATGCCAATTGTCATCATATCGGCATGGTTATATGCATGATTCTGCTGTGAAGTAATGTGACATTTTTTAGCATTTCATGCTGCTGCCCACTGGGACAAACTATGTATATACTGTGGGTAGGTTAAAACAGATGCCTTCTGCAAAGGAAACACAAACAACTTGGTTCATGGCAACAACTACAGAAAATAATAATAATTAGTATAGTGGGAATAAATGTGTATTGCCATTAAACACTGAGTATGCAAATGGTTTACATGTATTTTTCAGGAACAAGGGCTTCAAAAAGTAGAAATGACTTTCCAATACATTTATATTCTAAGAGAAATCATGAAATATAATATATTTTAAATTGAGTTCTTCAAAAATATCTTCATAATGTTTAATAAAAGAATCACT
Organism: Neoarius graeffei; assembly: GCF_027579695.1. NCBI lineage: Eukaryota > Metazoa > Chordata > Actinopteri > Siluriformes > Ariidae > Neoarius > Neoarius graeffei. The sequence goes on from NC_083570.1 coordinate 76,153,393, forward strand.
GAAAGTACTGAAAGTCTCTTGGACAGCAACTCCTGTAGCCAGATTAAGCTTTATTTTTTCTTTTTTTTTTCCACCCTTGGAATACAGATGTACCATATGTACCCAGACACAATATCTGGAGCTAGTAATAATATTTTTTTTATTGAAGCTCTAAATCCACACAGAAGAACATTATCTCCAAACCAAAAATCATTTGACTAATTTTCTATGTCATTTCCTGAATGCAACTTGTCCAAAATGGGCCACAATAGGTAGATCCCTTTATTGGTCTTAGTGTCCTTGGCAAGATTTATTTTCATAAATGTATTTGAATTTTATGGCTTGAATTTGTGGGGTGGCATGGTGGTGTAGTGGTTAGCACTGTCGCCTCACAGCAAGAAGGTCCTGAGTTCGAGCCCAGTGGCCAACGAGGGCCTTTCTGTGTGGAGTTTGCGTGTTCTCCCCGTGTCTGCGTGGGTTTGCTCTGGTTTCCCCCACAGTCCAAAGACATGCAGGTTAGGTTAACTGGTGACTCTAAATTGACCATGAGTGTGAAGGGTTGTTTGTCTCTATATGTCAGCCCTGCGATGATCTGGTGACTTGTCCAGGGTGTACCCTGCCTCTCCCCCATAGTCAGCTGGGATAGGCTCCAGCTTGCCTGCAACCCTACACAGGATAAACGACTACAGATGATGGATGGATTGAATTTGTAATTCTCTAGTGTTGCACAACAATTGATTTCAACCTTTCACTCAAGACTGCATGTTTATGGGCCATTCTCAGAAAATGAGACATTCAGTTTTAAACATGAAGTTTGTTTTTTCTCTAAAACCATTAATCCTGGCCTTCTATTATACATTTATTTTAAGAAAGAATTTAACAGACTAGTAAAAAAAATATTGAGACAACTTGTCTGCATTTGCAAAAATTTTATTTTGTCTAAATATACCAAAATGTCATTCCTGCCATGTGTTTAAATGAGAATTAGTGAAATTTGAATGAAAATAATTCCTTTGTTTTTAAATTTTTTCACTTTTCTTTCAGAAATATTACCTCCTATACCTTCACTTTTTATTGTGGAAAATATCATGATCTTTGCTTCAGTGGTTTTTGGTGTAAAGCCTCAAATATATGTGCAAGAATGTGTACTTTCTTGATGTCTTTACCGTTACCCAAATGGTAAAATCATGCTGTAACTCAGGGCTTTGACAATAGAGGGCAGTGCAGCTATATATGGAAGGACCAGGCTGTTGAGCAGCCATTTTGGAAAAAAAAAAATCACTGGTGCATGAATGTTGGAATCCAGGATACTGATCAGGTAAATATGAAATTTTGAGATGTCAGGGAAATTAACTGTCTTTGCCGTTATGCCCAAATGATAAAGATAATGATGCTGCATGTTGAAAAAGTTTAGTTACCCAAGTAGCCAGTTAGGATGGAATCAGGCCCGGCCCTTACCAATTTGACACCCTAGGCAAGATTTTAGGTGGCGCCCCCTCCCCAACACCAGTTAAAGCCACTGATAGTGTTTCTATACTAACAAGAAATGGAATAGCTTTGTCTTAAAACATTATTTTATTTAAACAAAAAAATTGCACGTTCAAAATACTTAATTAAAGGCATTAAATAAAGAAATTGCACATTCAAAATATTTAATACTGAATTAAAGAAACAAATACAAAATATGAACTGAATATATGAAACAATATAAATGGCTTACATAAAGTATTACATTTACAGTACTCCCAAAATAAAAAAATGTAAACAAGTGTTGTAATTCGTAAATGCAATATAAATAAGGCATTGCACAAAATAAGATATTAAAGAAACCAGTGTGCATGAAAAATACAAGGATTTAAATAAAAATAAAAAATATAAACTTGTGATATTAAAAAGACCTCTAGTGGTGTTTTTTGGTACTGCCTTCAACTTCAACTATTGAAAAACTAAATGTAGAACAGAGGGGAAAAAAAACTGTTGATATGTAACTATATGTGTATATGTTGATACTGAATATAGTACAAGGGAAATACTAGTTTACTATATGTTGATATGTTGTGCTGCTTTCCTATTTTTTTTTTCTCAGCACTTTGATGTCTGTCCTGTCTCTGTCCACGTATGGGAGAGTGAAAAACGTAATTTCAGCTCCTTTGTATGACTGGTGCATGTGAGGAAATTGACAATAAAAGTTGAACTTGAACAACACCAGCGCGTCCTCAATCTCACATAACCTGCTACAGCTTTACCCTCCTAGTCTTTCTTGCAGCAAAGTCATCTACAACATCATCATATAACATATGATAACTAATTATATTAGTAATTCATACTGTATATTAGTAATGGTAGGCTATCAATTGTATTGTCTAATTGTTTATTACAGTGAAATGCAAATTAGCAGAAGGCAAAGAATTAGTTAACTGCAGTATAATATACATGTGAGAATGCCAAGTTATGCTCTAACATTAATTATGTACACTGATATAATGTTATCCATTGCTTTGCTGCATAGCCTAGAAAACAAGTGGTTAATGACGTTATCAATCATAGTTTTGCAACAGAAAAATAATATCGACATCATCTTTACTGAGTGTGACATTACCTCTGTCTTTGTCGCGTTTTTCCTCCTCTTCTTTCCTTTTCTTTCTCCCCTGGGCTCCTGACAATTTTGGACGTTTTTACATTTTTTCAGCTTGCATTAAAGCACGACCATCCTCCCCAAGTAGTAGTCTAGCATATGTAAAGCCTGGTCGGACGAGAGGGGGCGCCTTGGGAAAGTAACAGGTCTATTAATGATAATAACAATTCATCTCATCTCATTATCTCTAGCCGCTTTATCCTTCTACAGGGTCGCAGGCAAGCTGGAGCCTATCCCAGCTGACTACGGGCGAAAGGCGGGGTACACCCTGGACAAGTCGCCAGGTCATCACAGGGCTGACACATAGACACAGACAACCATTCACACTCACATTCACACCTACGGTCAATTTAGAGTCACCAGTTAACCTAACCTGCATGTCTTTGGACTGTGGGGGAAACCGGAGCACCCGGAGGAAACCCACGCGGACACGGGGAGAACATGCAAACTCCACACAGAAAGGCCCTCGCCGGCCCCGGGGCTCGAACCCAGGACCTTCTTGCTGTGAGGCGACAGTGCTAACCACTACACCACCGTGCCGCCCATAATAACAATTATTATTATTATTATTATTATTATTATTATTTACTGAATTCCTCACCACCCGCTTGGTGAGTTGCTTTTGTGTCTTCTTCCTTTACAGGAGAGAAAGTGTGCCATTTATGCTATTTGTAAAGAGAACACATCTGAGAGCTTGTTTTGTTTCCCTGCAGTCTTGACGCACTGAGATTGTTTCTTGTTTTCAACGCGTTTATTATATTTTCCTCCAGGAAGCTCTTCGCAACATGGTTGCTTGAATGAGCTGCTAAACTGTCATTTTAATGAGAACACAGATCAACAAAGCAACTTTGTTTTATTTAAAAAAAAAAAACGTGCCAGGCACCATTGGAATATCTCGCTGCGAAACGTGTTCGGTGCATAAAAGACCTTTACTTCAGCCCAGACTGCTCAACGACACCGACAGACTGCTCCAAGTGCAGCCATATTCAAAACAAGCAACAGATCTATGTCAGTTAACTACGTTATGCAAAAACACTCTTTAGCCAATAACACTTAGGCTATTACATGGCCAAAACAGAGAATAGCCGTGGATGCGCACTTGCGCGCCCGAAGACACACTATAGACAGGGCGAACCACTGTTGAGCGCTTATTGTTTCATGATTAACAACCACCACCACACCCCGCTTTTTTTGACAAATCGCACCCTGACTACATGCTTTGCTGTACAATTAAATTAGGCTAAGACGTTATAATGCTGACTCGTTTTCAGAATAGTGGAAGTCATAATTTTTCTCCCCCTGTTTCTGCGCCCCTGGATGGACGCAGCGCCCTTAGCATTTGCCTATATTGCCTATGCCACGGGCTGGCTCTGGATGGAATAATAAATACATAATTTATTTATCTTTTTTTCTGCACTCAGTGACCCAAAAATGCCATGAGATGTCTTCACCATTACTCTGTTGGGTAATAGTAAAGACAACAACTGGGCATTATTTTTTTTTTCCATAATAATGATATCTCTTGCTTTGTGAATTCATGAAATATGCCTTTTTGCCTATTAAATATATTTATGGGGATTGGAACTAAAATTAGTGTATACAATTAAAAAACAATGTCTTTACCGTTACTCATCATGTTTCCTGAGAATGGCCCTTATATTAAAACACGTAGCCATTTACATTTGAATGCCTTCTTTTGTCTATATATCTAGAACCATGGTTCTCAAAGTGGGATCCATGATGCATAGTCAAAGAAACTGTAAATTTTATATTTATTTTTGTTATCATTAGTGTATTTGACTGGTCACTTGAATTGAACATCTTTTATCCAAAAATCAATAACTTAAAAAGTTGTCTGTAAATTGTCAGACAACTGAGCCAGACATGGATGCAAATGTAGGTGTGGACATTAAAAAACAACAACAAAACAAACAAACAAACAAAAAAACAACAACACAGATAAACAGGTCCAAAACATACATACAGTTGTAGTTAGAAGTTTACATACAGTGACATGAATGTCATCTTGGATATGAATGTCATGGCAATATTTGGGCTTTCAATGAGTTCTCTGAACTGTTCTTTTTCTGTGGCAGAACGATTGTACAGCATACATCTTTAAAAAAAAACAAAACTAGAATTCAGTGCACAACTTTCTTTGGGTTTTCTGAAATCAACACAGGGTCAAAAGTATACATACAGGGTCAAAAATTTACATACAGCACACCTATCCATCCATTATCTATAGATGCTTATCCTATCCTACAGGGTTGCAGGCAAGCTGGAGCCTATCCCAGCTGACTATGGGCGAGAGGCGGGGTACACCCTGGACAAGTCGCCAGGTCATCGCAGGGCTAACACATAGACACAGACAACCATTCATGCTCACATTCACACCTACGGTCAATTTAGAGCCACCAATTACCCTAACCTGCATGCCTTTGGACTGTGGGGGAAACCGGAGCACCCACAGCACAGCTAATATCTGGGTAAAATGTCTCTTCATGAGATTCACCTTGATCAAACATTTTTTTTTGTTGTTTACCATGAACAAGCTTCTGGCAGAATTCTGGTTGGCTATTTCACGACTCCTCATGGTAGAATTGGTAGTTCAATTAATTTTTTTTTTCTTGGCATGGACTCGACTTATAAGCACGGTCCATATATTTTCAATAGGGTTGAAGTCAGGGCTTTTTTTAAGATTAATATTGGCCTGCTTTATCCTCCACAACCAGCTCTGATGCATGTTTGGGTTCATTGTCCTGTTGTGACTCCCAGTCATGTTCAAGTTTTCAATGGTTTGAGATTATGCTGAAGAATTCTGAGGTAGTCCTCCTTCTTCATTATTCCATCCACTTTGTGCAATGAACCAGTTCCACTGGCAGTAAAACAGCCCCAGAGCATGATGCTGCTACCACCACCACCAGCTGGTACAGTGTTCCTCTGTACATCGTGGTCATTGTGGCCAAACAACTCAATCTTTGTCTCATGTGACCATACAGCTTTCCTCCAGAAGGCTTTTTCTTTGTTCATCTGGTCAGTTGCAAACTTTAGTTATGCTTGAAGATGTCAATTTTGGAGCAGGGAGTTATTTCTTGGATAGCAGCCTCTTAGTCCATGGTGATATAAAACTCACTGAACTGTAGATAGTGATCCATCAGCTTCCGGTTTATGGCAGGGCTATGCCCTGGTGGTTCCCAGGTTGTTCCTGACCATCTGCACCAATTTCCTTTCAGCTTAGGGTGACCGTTTGGGTTTTCTTGAAGCAAACTGGATTGGTAAAGTCACTACACCTCTCAGTAACTTGCATGCAATTGTTTGAACTGATCTTGGGATCTGCAGTTGTTTAGAAATGGCTCTAAGAGACATTCCTGAGTTGTGTACATCTGTGATCCTCTTTCTCAGATCTGCACTGAAATCCTTGGACTTTCCCATTTTACTGTGTGTTGGTCAAGCCAATGAGTGCTGTAAACAAACCATTTTTATGAAGGCACAGAGAAGCTACCAGATGTAGCCAATAATAATCACTAACAGGAAGTTAAGAGGCCTTGGCAAGATAAGAGACATTTTGGAAGTCTCAGCACCTCTGAATTAATAATCTGAGTGTATGTACATTTTTGACCCTGTATGTATAATTTTGACCCTGTGTTGATTTCAGAAAACCCAAAATAAATTAAAACTTCTGCACCAAATTCATGTTTTTTTTTTCTGTTAAATAACTATGTTGTACAATCATTTTGCCACAGAATGTGAACAGTTCAGAGAAATAATTGAAAGCCCAATATTGCCATGACATTCATATCCAAGATGACATTCATGTCACTGTCTGTAAACTTCTGACCACAGCTGTAGCCCTGGAAGGGACTTGGAGAAAAAAAAAAGATGTAAAGTTTTGCGAGAGCTTGCAAAGTTTTTAATTTAGGTTTTCTGAGCATTCAAGCCGACTGCTAATGCTGCCACTCAGTGACTTCCACATATGGTGAAATCAGTGCGTATCCTCTAACAATAGACACTGTAATTGGTCACATGATCTAATACATTTACATCAACTTCTGTGAAAACTGCTGCCTTCCATCATGCACCAGGGTGAATTACAATAATGACAAACCCTAGTTCACAGCTAAGTTCAGACAGCTAAAGTTGCAATAAGGAAGATGCTTTTAGGAGTGGGATGGGGCAGATTTAAAGTGTCAAGGTACAGATTTAGCAAGGCAGTGAGAGAAGATAAACAGCTGTAGTCTCATAAATTCCAATACCGGTTCTCAGCCAATGACTCCATGTCTGTCTAGAAAGGGCTCAGACAGATCACAAACTACAAACCTCCAGCTCCCCACTCTGTTAATAACTTGTACCTGGAAAACTTGCACCTGGACTGTCCTGACATCATCCCTGTGACTCCATACACTAGCTCCTGTCCACCACCCCCATCTCCCCCACCTCAGCTGCAGCCTGAGCCTCTCTATAGTTTCACACCTTGGAGGCCCCAACCACAGCCACAACACTCTCCATTCTGGAGAGTGACATTAACAGGCTCTCAACAGAAACCCTTTGCAGAACCCCTACCAAGCAGCAGGTCCCAACTCTGCTTCTCCATCCACCCTGAAGCACTGTGCTGATCAACTGTCTCTGGTGTTCACAGACATCTTTAACACCTAACTGCAAACATGCCATGTGCCAGCCTGCTTCAAAGCCTCCACCATTATCCTCATCCCCCCAAAAATCAAGGATCATAGGACATAATGACTACAGACCCATCACTCTGAGCTTTGTAGTAATGAAGTCACTTGAGTGCCCTGTGATTTCTCACTTTAAATACATCATGGACCTGCTCCTGGAACCCTTGCAGTTCGTCTACACAGCCAAACAAGTCTGTAGAAGATGCTGTCAATATGGCTCTCCATGTCATCCACCAGCACCTGGACTCCCCAGGAACCTATGCTAGGATTCTGTTTGTGGATTTCAGTTCTGCCTTCAACACTGTAATCCCATCTCTATTCTGCAGGACAAGCTCTCCCAGCCGAGTGTGCCTGACTCCAATTGCAGGTGGATCACTGACTTCTTGTTTGACAGGGAGCAGCATATGAAGCTAGGGATACACACCTCTGACTACCAAACCATTAGCACCAGAACCCCCAAGGCTGCATCCTTTCTCCTCTACTCTTCTGCCTGTACACAAACTGCTGCACTTCCAGTCATCAGTCTATCAAGCTCCTGAAATATGCAGATTATACCACCCTCAATGGACTCCTCTCTGAGGATGAGTCTGCCTATAAGTGGGAGATTGACCATCTGGTGACCTGGTGCAGGCAGAACAACTTGGAGCTCAATGCTCTAAAGCCAGTGAGATGATTGTAGACTTCAGGAGGAGCTCTGCCACACCTGCCCCCATCATGTTGTTTGACTCCCTAGTGAACTCTGTGGAGTATTTCCACTTCCTGGGCACTAATATCACTCAGGCTCTCAAGTGAGAGATGAACATCAGCTCCCTCACCAAGAAAGCACAGCAGATGTGTTTCCTCTGACAGTTGAAGAAGTTCAACCTGTCAAAGACAATGCTGGTGCACTTTTACACTGCTATCTCATTGAGTCCATCTTCATCTCCTCCATCACAGTTTGGTATGCCATTGCCAAGGATAATGACATACTGCAGCATATCATTCATTCTGCTGAGAAGGTGATCAGCTACAATATTCCATCTCTCCAGATCCTGTATGACTCCAGGACCCTGAGGAGGGCAGAATGGATTGTGGCTGACCCCTCCCACCCTGGACACAAACTTTTTGAGACACTCCCCTCTGGCAGGAGGTTGATCAGGCTTTCAAAAATGTGCTCTGCACACAAGTCCACTTCAGGTGAACTTCAGACTGTTATTTTTAGGTAGAATAGAAATTTGATTCAAAACTAGCCATCCACCAAATGTACCAAGTTCTCAGTGTAAATGACCTTGGATTTAAAAACAAAAAAACAAACAAAAAAAACATTTAGATGTGGTAGACTAGGGATGTAATACAATGCCACTATCTATATCTGTACTGGTTTAGTGCTCCAAATATTTGTATCTGTATTTGCAATTAAAACCAGAGAGGGAGTGGCCAAGAACAGATTTAAAAAAAAAATAAATTAAATATCAGTGCTAATATTGTACCCATGGAATCATTGGAAAACCGCCAGCACTAGAAATTCCAGCACTGTCTGTCCCATAAACACATGCTGTAAATGCATCAAAAGGTGTGTTCTTGGTCCGACAAGCTTCATATCTGAACACTTGCACACACCTGCATGAAAGCTCTCGTTTGCATGACTTTTTTTATTTTTTATTTTTAAATTTTCATTACATTTTATGGGAACCCAGTTCTAATGCATACTTCTCGTGTCAGCTAAATGCTTGCATCTCTACTGTGGGCCCAAGTTACATGAAGTTACATTGATGAAGCCTTAAATCTCTCTTGCTACTTTGCATTTCACAGGGTCCTTTGATGTTTTTATGTTTTCCTTATTTTTTTCTCTTTTTGGCCAATGTATCTCTCTCTCTCTCTCTCGCTCTCTGACACACACACACACACACACACACACACACACACACACACACACACACAGATTTTTAGAACAGGCTGCATGAGGCAGATAGTAGTGAGAATTAACATCCATTTCATGGCCTGGCTACCAAGACTGGATGGACTGGAGAAGTGTGTGTCAGTCTGCCAGTAAGGAGTGAAGATGCCACTGGCCCCAGAGACATCCTGTAATTGTACTGCTCTGAAGTGCAGGTGGGTGTGCAAATTACCAAATGTGGCGTGTAAACCAATCCACCATGGTGCTGCCGTTTCCAGGTTTTCCACAAGTGTCTGCTGCAGTTTGAGTGCAGGTAGTAATTTTGGGGAGAGGTAGTTGTCTGAAAAGTCAGATGATAATCCTCCCAAAACATTGCAACAGTTGTGCCTCAGTAGTTAAGATGGCGTGGAGAATTCTTCCTAAATCAATTACATCATGCAGTAAAAAAGCTTTCAGTAGGAATATAACAGCATAGGAATACATTATTTGGATTTAACAGATAATATGTTCTAAACAGATAAAATACAGATATGAATAGGAAGCTCATAATTCCATGTTGGTAGTGGTGAAATGTGCACCTCTATTTTTTTTCAATAGTTTCCAGAAGGCATATATTAGTGTTTTCAGAGGCATATATTCATGGGTTCAATTAAAAAGGAAAACAAAACATGTCCTGTATGTAAAATGTAAAAATGTAAAATGACTGCCGTTTACAAGATATCGAACAGGATAGCCATAGTTGCCAAATCTGGATATAAATAGGTCTTGGCATGAACAGGAATAGCAGAGTTTTTTATGACTAATACATGCACATCTAGAAACATAGCTATACATAAGTTCAATATATAAAATGAATTTCAAGATAAGATTAGGCACAACGTGACCAGGATATAACTGAAAACAGTAGAAAGGTGTAAATCTGAGGACATGGAAGGTCTGAGATTTTGCAATGAGAATTTGTTTGTGAATGTAATTTAAACAGTCCTTAATGCGAGTGATCATGTGGTGTGTCAGTAATCCGGGAGATGGAGTAATGGGTTTGTGCTACAGGGGACAGATCAATGATGTAAAATTACTTTTGCCTCAGCTTATTCCTGCACAAAGATGTGTCTAAATGATTTATAATTTCTTCCCATTACAATGCACTGCTGCACAGTTTGTAGCTACCCTAAAGTCTACAGAGCTTTCTCTTATTCTGACTCATTACCCACATTCTCTTTTACTCCAGCCCTTTTAAGTCAGCCCTTTCCTGGCCATGATACATTGCCTTTATATATGAGGGTGTCAAACAGCTGCTATATGAAGGATTGCAGAGATTACAGGTAGTACCAAAGGTCCAGACCCCCCCCCAAAAAAAACAAAAAAAAAACAGTAGACTGTAGCTAGACTTCCATCAGCACACCATAGGGGTGTGGACTGATAGAGGAGAGCTAGCTGTTGGAAAGAAAAAGGCCACTTTCTTTGTTATATGATAAAAAGGATATTGGGAAAACCAAGTGCAGAGAAGTTGGTGGCATCCACCACCATTTTAATACTCCGTTCACAAAAGCTGTAGTTCGCACCTTATAGATCCAGGAATACTTTACTTGCATAGATGATAAAATCAGAAAAAAGACAGTGAGAAAGTAAAATGCTACATACATGTATTCTACATACTGTGCAGTGTTAATTGACCACTGAGAATGTTGCTGTCTTCAGCCAATGGTAATCTTAATAAACCCAAATAGCTGTAGTCTGTCATCCACATCTAAACTGGAGATGTGCACTAACTTTCTACATCATTCTGAAATGATCAGATAATGCAGGGAACTGTACCACCTGTAATTCAATATATAGTGGTGCATGGAAGTTTGCGAACCCTTTAGAATTTTCTATATTTCTGCATAAATGACCTAAAACAACATCAGATTTTCACACAAGTCCTAAAAGTAGAAAAAGAGAACCCAGTTAAACAAATGAGACAAAAATGTTATACTTGGTCATTTATTTCCCATCTCATCTCATTATCTCTAGCCACTTTATCCTGTTCTACAGGGTCGCAGGCAAGCTGGAGCCTATCCCAGCTGACTATGGGCGAAAGGCAGGGTACACCCTGGACAAGTCGCCAGGTCATCACAGGGCTGACACATAGACACAGACAACCATTCACACTCACATTCACACCTACGGTCAATTTAGAGTCACCAGTTAACCTAACCTGCATGTCTTTGGACTGTGGGGGAAACCGGAGCACCCGGAGGAAACCCACACGGACACGGGGAGAACATGCAAACTCTACACAGAAAGGCCCTCGCCGGCCACGGGGCTCGAACCCGGAACCTTCTTGCTGTGAGGCGACCGTGCTAACCACTTACACCATCGTGCCGCCCCTGGTAATTAATTTATTGAGGAAAATGATCCAGTATTACATATCTGTGAGTGGCAAAAGTACCGGTATGTGAACCTTTTCTTTCAGTATCTGGTGTGACCCCCTTGTGCAGCAATAACAGCAACTAAACGTTTCCAGTAACTGTTGATCAGTCCTGCACACCCACTTGGAGGAATTTTAGCCCATTCCTCCATACAGAACAGCTTCAGCTCTGGGATGTTGGTGGGTTTCCTCACATGAACTGCTCACTTCAGGTCCTTCCACAACATTTTGATTGGATTAAGGTAAGGAATTTGACTTGGCCATTCCAAAACATTAATTTTATTCTTCTTCCACCATTCTTTGGTAGAACGACTTGTGTGCTTAGGGTCGTTGTCTTGCTGCATGACCCACCTTCTCTTGAGATTCAGTTCATGGACAGATGTCCTGACATTTTCCTTTAGAAATCGCTTGTGTAATTCAGAATTCATTGTTCCATCAATGATGTCAAGCCGTCCTGGCCCAGATGCAGCAAAACAGGCCCATACCATGATACTACCACCACCCTGTTTCACAGATGGGATAAAGTTCTTATGCTGGAATGCAGTGGTTTCCTTTCTCCAAACATAATGCTTCTCATTTAAACCAAAAGTTCTATTTTGGTCTCATCCATCCACAAAACATTTTTCCAATAGCCTTCTGGCTTGTCCACGTGATCTTTAGCAAACTGCAGGTGAGCAGCAGTGTTCTTTTTGGAAAACAAGCAGTGGCTTTCTCCTTGCAACCCTGCCATGCACACCATTGTTGTTCAGTGTTCTCCTGATGGTGGACTCATGAACATTAACATTAGCCAATGTGAGTGAGGCCTTCAGTTGCTTAGAAGTTACCCTTGGGTCCTTTGTGACCTCATTGACTATTACACGCCTTGCTCTTAGAGTGATCTTTGTTGATCGACCACTCCTGGGGAGAGTAACAATGGTCTTGAATTTTCTCCATTTGTACACAATCTGTCTGACTGTGGATTGGTGGAGTCCAAACTCTTTAGAGATGGTTTTGTAACCTTTTCCAGCCTGATGAGCATCAATGTTTTTTCTGAGGTCCTCAGAAATCTCCTTTGTTCATGCCATGATACACTTCCATGAACATGTTTTGTGAAGATCAGACTTTGATAGATCCCTGTTCTTTAAATAAAACAGGGTGCCCATTCACACCTGATTGTCATCCCATTGATTGAAAACACCTGACTCTAATTTCACCTTCAAGTTAACTTTTAATCCTAGAGGTTCACATACTTTTGCCACTCACAGATATGTAATATTGGATCATTTTCCTCAATCAATAAATGGCCAAGTATAATATTTTTCTCTCATTTGTTTAACTGGGTTCTCTTTATCTACTTTTAGGACTTGTGTGAAAATCTGATCATGTTTAGGTCATATTTATGTAGAAATATAGAAAATTCTAAAGGGTTCACAAACTTTCAAGCACCACTGTAATGTAATCATCAATTACACACAAACTAATCTGCAGTCTCACCAATTAGCTGAGCTTAAATTAGTGGCATAGTGGTTGAGATAGCGGTTTGCTAAGATAGCTGGTTACTAAGATATATGGTGAACAAGCATCAAGGGCTAGGAGTTGCAACATGCTATAATAAAAGTATTTTGACTAACAATTTGAGAGATTCATCATCAGGAAAGTGCAGTCATTAACATTAGATGCCATTTTGGCTCTCCATGTTGTTTATGGCTTATTGTTTCATGTTAATGAGCTTTCTTTATGGGTTTAGTAATATCCATGTAAAACATTAGAATAATTATATCCTCAAATCAGAAAAAAGTTGCAACAGGATGTTGAATTTAAAACCAAAAACAATGTCAATAATCTTTGACCTTTATTGCATTCAAACCAATACATTTATTTGATGTTCATCCTCCATTTTATTTTATTTTTCAGAATATACATTTTTCAGTTTTGATTCTTGCAAGACATTTAAAAAATAGTTGGGATGGTAAAGCATTTATCACTTTTTAATGTTGCCATCCTTTCTCACAACACGTCAAAGATGGTTAGGGACTGAAGACACCAAGTGATTGAAGCATTTCAGGTGTTACTTTGTCCCATTCTTCCTGCAAACAGGTCTTAAAGTGTACAACAATATAGGGTCATCATATTTTTCATTTCAAAATTTGCCACACATTCTCTATTGGGGACAGAAGGGACAGACACCCTCTTCTACTGCAGCCATGCCATTGTAATGTGTGCAGAAAGTGGATTTGCATTGTCCTGTTATCCCTGGAAAACATATCATCTAAAAGGCAATATATGTTGCTCTAAAATCTCAATGTACTTTTCTGCATTAACACTGCCATCACAGAATTGTAAGTTACCTTTGCCAAGGGTACTACTGACACAATCTCATACCATGACAGACCCTGGCTTTTGAGCTTGTTGCTGGTAACAGTCTGGATGGTCCTTTTTGTCTTTGATCCAGATCACACACTGTCCATTTCTTCCAAAATGACCTGCAATACTGATTCAGCTGACCACAGTACATTTCCACTGTGTGATGATCCATCCCAGATGCCTCCAAGCCCAGAGAAGTCGACAGAGCTTCTGGACACAATTAAAATAAGGCTTCATTTTTGCACAGTACACTTTTAAATGGCATTTGTGGATGTAACTTGTGGCACTCATGGCTGCGGCAGCATGAACACAGACACACACAACCCCAGGATTAGCGCAAAAAAAATGATTTAATGAACAAAAGGTTGGGGAAGTGAAGGGAAAGTGAAATGTGAAGTCGGTGTAGGTGCAAGAGGGCCCAACCTGGCTGGTGGTGAGGCTGCAGGTGGGGGCTGGCTGCGTCTGGGGCTTTCGGCAATCTTCCAGAGGCAGTGAAGGTGGAGAAGGGAAGGCTCTCTGTAGTCTTTGGTGTTGTCCTCATTGTCTGTGAAGTGCCCTGGGTGAAGAGGGAGAGTGAATGAGTGTGTGTGCATTGCGCTTCACTAACCTTTGAAAGTGGCAACGCCTCTTTATACTCCCTGGCTGCTCGAAGAGGGTGAATTGAGGCACAGATTATACTGCTCCAGCTGCTCTGCCCTGTAGTCACACTGCTTTTGACTGTCCAAAACTGTGGTGCTGAAGCACTGTTGTCTGTTCAGCACTACGGGAGTGGTACAGCAAGGAGCAATGCACTGCTTGTGCGGTGGTATTACCTGGCCACCATCACAAACTTCATATTGTAATGCTTGACAAAGGTTTGCCAAAGTAATCCTGAGGCCATGTGGTTATATAAGCTATCGATGAATGACCGTTCTTGATGCAGTGCCGACTGAGGGATTGGAGATCATGGTGTTCAGCTTAGGCTGGCACCCTTACTCTTTACACACAGAAATTTCTCTAGATTCCTTGAAGCATTTAATGATATATTATGCACTATAGAGGGTGTCATATATCCAAATCCTTTCCTATATTTATTTGAGGAACATTGTTTTTAAAACATTTCAATAATTTTCCCACACATTTGTTGGCAATCTGAAGATCCTTGGCCTATCTTTGTTCCTCAAAGTATAGGCCTTTCTTGGATACTGGTTTTGTACCAAATCATGATCACAATCACCTGTCCACATCGCTATTTAATTGTTCTACCTTACAACTAGCCCTAAATTGTCCTATTCCAACTTTTTTGTTGATTCTAAAATGTGTTTTACTGAGAAATACACCACTCATATTTTTTTATACAAACTATATCCAGAAGGTAACTGTGACATATTTCTCCATATGGCACTCATGAGGAAATTGATCGTTTTGATAAACTTGGGTACTTTTTGTTTGTGTCTATATAATGAAAAGAACATCACATGTTAGCTTGAAGATATGAAATTTATCTTCTCATGTTGAGAATATTTTTACTCATTCACTTCGCTTACTTATGACTATGTTCACCATTTATTTATATATGTGGCAGCGGGGGCGTGGTCAAGCGCCGGTCTGTGACAGGAGGGCAGAGTCAGGGAAGGTAAGTGGCAGAATCACTACACCTGACGTCAATTAACCTGTGTTTGTGTGTGTCTTCCCAGTGACTGCGCCCTACTTAAAGAGAGAGAGCAGAGGAGCTCTCCCCGAACCAGACACCTGTGTGTGTCTGTAAAGTTCATATAGTTGCTAGACTGAAAAGTGTAGCAATAAAACGCTCTGTCAACCCGAACTCTGTCCTGCCGTCTTCTGTGCACCACCCTTCTACGCGAACCGCTACAGTGGTGCCGAAACCTGGGTCCTGGAGCACAGACGCCGAACCACCCCATGGAGTCTTCCCCGTTCGCCGACCTGGTCCATGCCCTCGCCATGGCCCAGCAAAGCCAGCACCAGGCTCTAGTCACGCTCCGTAAGGAGCAGGAGCAGCGTTTCGAGGCCCTGATGTTGGCCCAGCAAGAGGATCAACAGGCGTTCCGGCACCTCCTCACGTCGGCGGGGACTACCGACGCTCCCACTGTGGGCCCGTCCCCCCTCACCCTGACAAAGATGGGCCCGCAGGATGACCCCGAGGCTTTCATCACGCTCTTTGAGCAAGTCGCGGAGACCTCGGGGTGGCCGATGGATCAGCGCGTGGCGTGCCTCCTCCCCCTGCTAACGGGAGAGGCGCAGCTGGCTGCGCTACAGCTCCCCGCCGACCGCCGGCTGGCCTACGTGGACCTTCACCGGGCCATCCTCCAGCATCTGGGGCGCACCCCCGAACAGCAGCGCCAGCGCTTCCGTGCTCTGCGCTTGGAGGAAGTCGGCCGGCCGTTCACGTTTGGCCAGCAACTCCGGGACGCCTGCTGGCGGTGGCTGAGGGCCGACAACCCTGACGCCGAGGGGATCGTCGACGAGGTGGTACTGGAGCAGTTCATCGCACGCTTGCCAGCAGGAACTGCGGAGTGGGTCCAGTGCCACCGCCCGGCATTGCTGGATCAGGCCATCGAGCTGGCGGAGTACCATTTGGCGGCTGTTCCGGCGGCAGGACAGCAGACAGCCTCTTCTCTGTCTCTCCCTTCTCCTGTGTCCCGTCCTCGCCCCATTCCCCCACCGCGGGGGCTGGCACCACCCCAGCCGGCCCGCCGCACCCGCGGTGCCCTCCCGTTTCTCCCTCCTGCATCTGTCTCTCCCCCCCCTCAGGTGAGTGAGCCCCAGAACACCGGTGCAGAGAGGAAGCCCTGGCCGGTTTGCTGGCGCTGCGGGGAGCCGGGCCACCGCAAACAGCAGTGCATGGCAATGGAGGTGGGCGCGGTGGTTCGGATCCCTGACGCGCCAGAGGCCGCCCTCAATCGGGCTGGAGCGTATCGCATACCGGTGAGTATTCAAGGGGATACATATCAGGCGTTGGTGGATTCCGGTTGTAATCAAACCTCAATTCACCAAAGCCTGGTGCAAAACGAGGCATTGGGGGGAGCACAGGGGGTGAAGGTGTTGTGTGTGTGTGTGTGTGTGTGTGTGTGTGTGTGTGTGCATGGGGATGTTCACAGCTACCCTTTGGTGTCGGTCCACATTTTTTTCAGAGGGGAAAAATTCATAGTAAAGGCAGCGGTTAATCCTCGCCTCACCCACTCGATAATTTTGGGGACTGATTGGCCGGGATTCGGGGAGTTGATGAACCGTTTAGTGGACAGTGGGTCCTGCCATACTTCAGCAGGGGGAGGTCCCGTGTCGCCTTGGCGGGATCAGCTGTCACAGAGCCGTCTACATCATCTCCGTGTCAGAGTGAGGAGCCACAGGCCCCTCCTCTCTTTCTCGGGGAGTCCCTCACGGATTTCCTGTTAGAACAGTCGTGAGACGAGACTCTGCGGCATGCATTTGACCAAGTGAGAGTAATCAATGGTCAAACGCTCCCGCCGAACACCACCCCATCCTTCCCCTATTTTTCTATTATGAAGAATAGATTATACCAAGTGACACAGGACACTCAGACAAAAGAGCAAGTCACGCAGCTTTTAATTCCAAAGAGCCGCCGGGAATTGGTATTCCAGGCGGCTCACTTTAATCCCATGGTTGGACACTTAGGGCAGGATAAGACACTAGCCCGAATAATGGCCCGATTCTATTGGCTGGGGATTCACGGCGACGTTCGGAGGTGGTGTACGGCGTGCCGCGAATGCCAGTTAGTAAATCCAGCGGCCATTCCAAAAGCGCCTTTGCGCCCTCTACCATTAATCGAGACCCTGTTCGAAAGAGTTGGGATGGATCTCGTCAGGCGATTAGATCGGTCGACACGAGGGTACCGCTTTATATTAGTTCTGGTGGACTATGCAACGCGATACCCGGAAGCAGTGCCTCTGCGCAATATTTCAGCACTCAGTATTGCGGAAGCACTCTTCCATGTTATCTCCCGAGTTGGAATCCCGAAAGAGATTCTGACTGATCAAGGCACCACGTTTATGTCACGGACACTGCGCGAACTGTATGGGTTATTGGGGATTAAGCCAATCCGCACCAGCGTTTATCACCCACAAATGGACGGTTTAGTGGAATGGTTCAACCGCACCCTCAAGAACATAATTAAAAAATTCGTAAGTGAGGACGCACGTAATTGGGATAAGTGGCTCAAGCCCTTGCTGTTTTCAGTGTGAGAGGTCCCCCAAGCCTCCACGGGGTTCTCCCCGTTCAAATTATTATATGGGCGTAAGCCACGTGGCATTCTAGATGTGCTGCAGGAAAATTGGGAGGAGGGACCTTCACAAAGCAAAAATGAAATTCAATACGTTATGGACCTGCACGCAAAACTCCACACCCTCACCCACCTAACCCAGGAGAATTTGCGGCAGGCCCAAGAATGGCAAACCTGCCTGTACAACAAGGGTACGCGCCTTAGAGAGTTCGCACTGGGAGATAAAGTACTCGTACTGTTGCCCACATCGAGCTCCAAATTGGTCGCCAAGTGACAAGGGCCCTTTGAGGTCACACGGCGAGTCGGGGATGTCGACTACAAGGTGAGGTGAACGGACAGGGGTGGGGCTCTACAGATTTACCACCTCAATCTGCTTAAACTCTGGAATGAGGAGGTCCCCGTGGCGTTGGTGTCGGTGGTTCCGGAGAAGGTGGAGCTGGGGCTGGAGGTTCAAAAAGGGGCATTGGCGTCATGTACCCCTCCGGTCCCCTGTGGAGACCACCTCTCCCCGACCCAACTCGCGGAGGTCACCCAGTTGCAGACAGAGTTTTTGGATGTATTCTCGCCCCTGCCCAGTCGCACGGACCTCATAGAGCACCACATAGAGACGCCCCCGGGGGTGGTAGTGCGTAGCTGCCCTTACAGGCTACCCGAACACAAAAAAAAGGTGGTTCGGGAAGAACTCGAGGCCATGCTCGAAATGGGCATCGTCGAGGAGTCCCACAGTGACTGGAGCAGCCCAGTGGTCTTGGTACCCAAGGCCGATGGGTCGGTCCGGTTCTGTGTGGACTATAGAAAACTCAACGCGGTGTCTAAATTTGATGCGTACCCAATGCCTCGGATTGAGAAGTTGCTCGATCGACTAGGCACGGCTCGCTTTTATTTGACACTGGATTTGACAAAGGGATACTGGCAGATCCCCTTGACTCCACTATCCCGAGAAAAAACGGCCTTTTCCACATCGTTCGGTTTACATCACTTTGTCACACTTCCGTTCGGGCTGTTTGGGGTGCCCGCTATGTTTCAGCGGCTCATGTACAGGGTCCTCTGCCCCCACGCCACCTATGCGGCCGCCTACCTTGATGACATTATCTTCTATAGCAATGACTGGCCGAGGCATCTCGAACATCTGAGGGCCATCCTTAGGTCGCTGAGGCAAGCAGGTCTCACAGCCAACCCGAAGAAGTGTGCGATTGGGTGGGTGGAAGTACAGTATCTGGGCTTCCACTTGGGGAAACGGGCAGGTGCGTCCCTAAATTAACAAGACTGCAGCAAGTGCGGCCTGCCCGAGGCCCAAGACCAAAAAGGGGGTGAGACAGTTCCTGGGGCTGGCTGGTTATTATCGGAGGTTTATACCTAATTATTCGGATGTCACCAGCCCGCTGACTGATCTCACTAAAAAGGGGGCACCAGATCTGGTCCAGTGGATGGAGCAATGCCAGTGGGCTTTTTCTGAGGTAAAGGCTGCACTGTGTGTGGGGCCACTTTTACACTCCCCTGACTTTTCTCTCCCCTTTATGTTACAGACCGATGCGTCGGACAGAGGGCTGGGGGCGGTTTTGTCCCAGGAGGTGGAGGGGGAGGACCACCCAGTCCTATACATCAGTAGGAAGCTGTCGGTGCGTGAGGGGTGCTACAGCACCATAGAAAAAGAGTGTCTGGCAATCAAGTGGGCGGTCCTCGCCCTCCGTTACTACCTGCTGGGGCGCCCTTTCACCCTCTGTTCGGAACACACACCCCTCCAGTGGCTCCACCGCATGAAGGATGCCAATGCGTGGATCACCCGTTGGTATCTGGCACTCCAACCCTTCAATTTCAAGGTGGTCCACAGGCCGGGGGTGCAGATGGTCGTGGCAGACTTCCTCTCCCGTCAGGGGGGGAGTCGGCTGCGGGCCGGACGGCCGCCCGGCCTGAGTCGGGCGGTGGGGGTATGTGGCAGTGGGGGTGTGGTCAAGCGCCAGTCTGTGACAGGAGGGTGGAGTCAGGGAAGGTAAGTGGCAGGATCACTACACCTGATGTCAATTAACCTGTGTTTGTGTGTGTCTTTCCAGTGACCGCGCCCTACTTAAAGAGGGAGAGCAGAGAGCAGAGGAGCTCTCCCCGAACCAGACTCCAAGTGTGTGTGTGTGTGTGTGTGTGTGTGTCTGTAAAGTTCATATAGTTGTTAGACTGAAAAGTGTAGCAATAAAACGCTCTATCAACCCAAACTCTGTCCTGCCGTCTTCTGTGCTCCACCCTTCTGCACGAACCGCTACAATATATATCTCACACACAGGGTGCTGCAAAAGTAGGTATACAATAATGAAAAACAAAATGTTCGCACAAAACATTAGTATTAAATGAAACTTAGCACAACTATTATAATACTGGAATAATCCTTACTGTATACCTACTTTTGCAGTGCGATACAGACCACAAAATCCTAAGATCAATACTCAAGCTCCAACTCAGAGAACCTATAAGGAAATGTAACAACAAACCCTCTTAAAAAAAAAAGTTGGATGTCTCCAAGCTCAAATGTGATGGCTTCACATCAAACCTCGAAGGCAGTATGACAGAAGCTGCTAAAGAAAACATCCTTCTGGAAAAAGACTGCACATCGGGGGCTATGTGGAACCATTTCCGCACTGTAGCGTATGAGACAACAGCAAATGTCCTCGGAATAGCAAAAAGGAGGCAACCAGATTGGTTTGCAGAAAATATCCAAGACCTGCTTCCTCTGATCCAGAGGAAAAATGAGTCGCACTTGAGATACATGAACAGGAGTACTAAGGCAGCATATTGATTTCACTACAGCTCGCAATTCCTTATAGCAAAAAAAAAAAATCAGAATAGTAAAAAATGACACAAATCCAACACTTGGTGGATGCCAACGATATGAAGAACTTCTACCAGTCCCTAAAAGAGATTTATGGCCCTGTCAATCATGGAGCTTCACCTCTCTTATCATTAAATGGGAAGATCTTAACAGAGAAGTCGAGCATTTTGAATCGTTGGGCAGAACACTTTAACAGCCTCTTAAACAGACCATCTATTATATAACAAGCTAGTGTTGATGCTATAGAACAAAGACCAGTCTTAGAACACCTCGCTGATCCTCCTAAGAAAGAAGTAGTAGTCAAGGCTATCAGCAGCTTACATTATGGTAAGGCTGTGGCTGAGGACCGTATTCCTGCCAAAGTCTTTAACATACATGTCAACCTTTAGTTACCCATACCCTTACAAAATCTGTACTTTTCCCTTACATACACCCATGAGCCCTTATACACGAGAAAAAATTCCAATATATAATCAAAAGCACCGATTTGTTTTATTCCACATTATACACTCTATTGTCTCATCTTCTTCCGCTTATCTGGGGCCGGGTCTTGGAGGCAGCAGTCTGAGCATGGAAGCCCAAACTTCCCTCTACCCAGACACCTCAGCCAGCTCCTTGGGAAGAACACCGAGGTGTTCCCAGGCCAGCCAAGAGACATAGTCCCTCCAGCGTGTTCTGGGTCTTCTCAGGGGGACATGCCTGGAACACCTCCCCAGGGAGGCGTCCAGGAGGCATCCGAAAGAGTATCTCAGGACACTCCTATTGTAATAGGCATATTTATCACAATAGGCGTCACGGTGGTGTAGTGGTTAGCGCTGTCGCCTCACAGCAAGAAGGTCCAGGTTCGAGCCCCGTGGCCGGCGAGGGCCTTTCTGTGTGGAGTTTGCATGTTCTCCCCGTGTCCGCGTGGGTTTCCTCTGGGTGCTCCAGTTTCCCCCACAGTCCAAAGACATGCAGGTTAGGTTAACTGGTGACTCTAAATTGACCGTAGGTGTGAATGTGAGTGTGAATGGTTGTCTGTGTCTATGTGTCAGCCTTGTGATGACCTGGCGACTTGTCCAGGGTGTACCCCGCCTTTCGCCTGTAGTCAGCTGGGATAGGCTCCAGCTTGCCTGCGACCCTGTAGAACAGGATAAAGGGGCTAGAGATAATGAAATGAGATATTTATCACACTGCATCAAGTTAAAGGGATCAAATAAGCATGTACTGAATAAAAAGAAATTTTAGATCTCAGAGAAAACAATTGAATTAAAAAGGACTATATGTACAGTCAAGTAAACAATTATCTATTAAAGAGAATGACTGACTGAACTATAAACTTAATTATTTAATATACATTGTATCAGCAATACCAGAATTATTGATGTAAATTTTGCAAAGAAAATGTATTAATATTAAATAGTTCATAAAAATTACACAAAGTTCTATTTGACAAGTGTTGACATCACCTACAATATTACATTCCACCAAAGAAAATTACTTGAAATATCACAGCAGTACTAAGTAGGTATGTTAATTAAAATAGTAGGTTGCATGTAATAAATTACAGTGGTGCTTGAAAGTTTGTGAACCCTTTAAAATTTTCTATATTTCTGCATAAATATGACCTAAAACATTATCAGATTTTCACACAAGTCCTAAAGGTAGATAAAGAGAACCCAGTTAAACAAATGAGACAAAAATATTATACTTGGTCATTTATTTATTGAGGAAAATGATCCAATATTACATATCTGTGAGTGGCAAAAGTATGTGAACCTCTAGGATAAGCAGTTAATTTGAAGGTGAAATTAGAGTCAGGTGTTTTCAATCAATGGGATGACAATCAGGTGTGAGTGGGCACCCTGTTTTATTTAAAGAACAGGGATCTATCAAAGTCTGATCTTCACAACACATGTTTGTGGAAGTGTATCATGGCATGGACAAAGGAGATTTCTGAGGACCTCAGAAAAAGCGTTGTTGATGCTCATCAGGCTGGGAAAGGTTACAAAACCATCTCTAAAGAGTTTGGACTCCACCAATCCACAGTCAGACAGATTGTGTCCAAATGGAGGAAATTCAAGACCATTGTTACCCTCCCAGGAGTGGTCAACCAAAAAAGATCACTCCAAGAGCAAGGCGTGTAATAGTCAGTGAGGTCACAAAGGACCCCAGGGTAACTTCTAAGCAACTAAAGGCCTCACTCACATTGGCTAATGTTAATGTTCATGAGTCCACCATCAGGAGAAGACTGAACAACAATGGTATGCATGACAGGGTTGCAAGAAGAAAGCCACTGCTTTCCAAAAAGAACATTGCTGCTCATCTGCAGTTTGCTAAAGATCATGTGGACAAGCCAGAAG
This sequence comes from Neoarius graeffei, assembly GCF_027579695.1. Taxonomy (NCBI): domain Eukaryota; kingdom Metazoa; phylum Chordata; class Actinopteri; order Siluriformes; family Ariidae; genus Neoarius; species Neoarius graeffei. The sequence continues at coordinate 76,176,709 of NC_083570.1, forward strand.
GCTATTGGAAAAATGTTTTGTGGATGGATGAGACCAAAATAGAACATTTTGGTTTAAATGAGAAGCGTTATGTTTGGAGAAAGGAAAACACTGCATTCCAGCATAAGAACCTTATCCCATCTGTGAAATATGGTGGTGGTAGTATCATGGTTTGGGCCTGTTTTGCTGCATCTGGGCCAGGACGGCTTGCCATCATGAATGGAACAATGAATTCTGAATTATACCAGCGAATTCTAAAGGAAAATGTCAGGACATCTGCCCATGAACTGAATCTCAAGAGAAGGTGGGTCATGCAGCAAGACAACGACCCAAAGCACACAAGTCGTTCTACCAAAGAATGGTTAAAGAAGAATAAAGTTAATGTTTTGGAATGGCCAAGTCAAAATCCTGACCTTAATCCAATGGAAATGTTGTGGAAGGACCTGAAGTGAGCAGTGCATGTGAGGAAACCCACCAACATCCCAGAGTTGAAGCTGTTCTGTACGGAGGAATGGGCTAAAATTCCTCCAAGTGGGTGTGCAGGACTGATCAACAGTTACCGTAAACATTTAGTTGCAGTTATTGCTGCACAAGGGGATCACACCAGATACTGAAAGCAAAGGTTCACATACTTTTGCCACTCATAGATATGTAATATTGGATCATTTTCCTCAATAAATAAATGACCGAGTATAATATTTTTGTCTCATTTGTTTAACTGGGTTCTCTTTATCTACTTTTAGGACTTGTGTGAAAATGATGATGATGTTTTAGGTCATATTTATGCAGAAATATAGAAAATTCTAAAGGGTTCACAAACTTTCAAGCACCACTGTATATATAATAATGTCAAACAGTAAATGAAGGTTAGTAAAAGTTCCATTTGAGAAAAAGTGTTGACACCACAAGCAGTGTTAGATCCAACTAAAGATAACTGAACCACATCAAGTATATTATGTAAACAAGGATAAGTGAAAATATTAATAAATTATGAAAAATTGAAAATCTTCTCTGTAATTTATAACAAGAATTGAAATCATTCCTTTTTGGAGTGTTCTTTGTTGTACAAAGATGTTGCAGATTTGGCACTAGCTATAACATCACTGATTGGGTAGTAGTTGTAGCTCCTCATCACAGTTCATTTTAATTTGCAGATATGCAGTTAATGTGTCTGCAGCCATATTTTTTCTGTCCTCAGGATGAATTTTCCTAACCAATGAAAAGCCCTCTCACTATCTGCATTGCTACTGTATGTGGGAGGCACAGCAAAGCAGTAAAAAGTTGTTTCAGCATTGGAAACCTGGCAACACCCAGAGCAGTTTTTACACCGAATATACATGTATTATTTTCCTGGTCAATAAAAGAAAATCAGAGCACAGCAAACATGTAAATGGTGTTAAATGTTTTTTTTTTTTTTTTGCTAGCTGCTAAAAATGGTCTACCACAATCAGGGGGATGTTGTGTTCCATGAGAAATTGGCAGAACATAACTTATGCAGCCATCACAGAAGTCTGGGCAGTCTGAGCTGATGTACTTAAATGACTGAGAAAAACACTTGCAACTATAAAACCACATAAATTGAAAATAGTTCCGTTTCATTGGGCATGTGTGTTTTGAAAAAATAAATGGTGGATGCTAAGAAAATTTTCTCGGAGTAACGGAAAAAATCTCTGATACAAAACGGAATTTTAAAATGAGTGTACGCCACCGTATTAGCCAAAAAATTGCATTTTCCCGTACAAAATACGGGGAAACCGTATAACTTGACATGTACACTGTAAAAAATGATTTGTTGTTTTAACTTAAAAAAAGTTAGCACCCGGGCTGCCTTAACATTTTGAGTTCATTGAAATTCATATAGTAAATCAGTGGTCGAAATACTTTTTTCCAGTGTTCTGCAATATTGCAGAATGTCAAAATTTTGTTCTGCAATTTGGAAATATTTTCTGCAAATACACAAGCCTCCATACTACACCCTTCTCAACCTAATAATGCCTATATTTACATCATATCTAGCTTTACAACTCATAGCATTACTGTAATTCTTTATTCTCTCACTATTTTTAATTTCAGTCTTCACAGATCCTTCTCTGCAGCAAAGTTATCATTCCATGATACCTCCACAGGTCTTTCATCCCCCTCGCCCTGACACTACGGGCTACTACAACTTGAAGTATACCAACTAATTCATAAATGTACTAGTTATCACACCCACACATTATCCTTCCACACAACATACTAATAAAGGTATCACCACAATAAAAAATAGAACACAACTGTTCTTCAAGAAACAAAACATTCATTTTCATGTTACATGTCATGTTAAATTTTGTCAAGATTAAGTTTCTAGCTTGAACAATAGATTGTTACCCAAAATGTACTTCATTCACAGTGTTTGCATCTGCAACCTGTAGTTTTAAATTGAAAGCAAGGTTTCAATTCTACACTCTGTTACATCTTACGATGATGCAAAGAATTGATGCCATTAAGGAATAAAACCCAACTGGCAAATGGAAAGACGTTTGGGTTCATTGTGTTTGCCTGGCTTCTAAAGTGCAAGGTCATGAACTGAACTGAGAACTACTGCAGGGGCTTCACTGCTCTAAACTAACAACAGAGAACTGGGTACAAACTAATCATGGCAGAACTGAGAGCTACAGAACTACTGAGAGCTACAGAACTGAACCTATGATCTTTGTCTTACAGGGCAATTGTTTTACTTTGTGCTAGTCTGCACCACAGGCAAGACAGCACAAGTAAAAAAAAAAATAGAACATGTACACAAAACATGTATTAGTGTAGCTTGGTATGAGAAAACAAAATATTCAAAAGTATCTCTGAATAAAGGTAAAATACTGTTGCTGTCTTCAAAAGGGATATAATATCAGTATAATTTTGCATGATTCAACAATACAATATATACAAATCTATACAATTTACCAATATATATATGTATGCAAGATAAGAACTAGTCAGAGTCTTCGTTTTCTGAACCAGATCCCGTCTTCATTTTTGTCACCCTCGCGGACGCATGATCTGTCGCTGTTGTTGTTGGAGTCACGCTGGCTGCCGGTTTTGCCGAGATACGACAAAATCGTCCTTGTTTTCTTGGCATTTTTGTCGGACTCTTGCCCCGAAGAAACAATCCTCCTCTTGGGAGCCATGTTTGTTGTGCCGCATTGAATTCTGGGATATGCATGGCAGAAACTGCTGAGGTAGTTGTCGAAAGTGACGAAATCTTACATCGGAAAATGGCAACTGCCCTTATTTGGTTGTCGTCGCCTTTCATCGGTATTACGTAAATATTGCTCAACTTTGACCTGGAAAATGCTATCAGGTTTGCGCGGCGCAGGTTTCAGTTTATTTACAGCGCCGCTAGTTTGCTAAATTGAGAACCATTGAATCCCGAGCCTGATTTTTTCATTCTGCAAAATTGCAGGTTGTTTAATTTTTCTTCTGCAATCTTGAAAATCATTCTGCAAAATGCAGACTGCAGACGGGTATTTCGAACACTGTAAGTTAAATTATTCGCCTCGTTGTGTTAACTTTACTATATTAATTTCAGGGAACTTGAAATTTTAAGGCAGCCCGGGTACTAACTTTTTTTAAAGTTCAAACAGCAAATCATTTTTTTACATCCATCATTGGCCTCCATCCATCTGAACAGACGATGGCACGCACCCCCTCCTGCAGCAGGTTCTCCGGTGACTGTACAGTCCAATTCTCGAGTGGCAATCCTTGCTGCAGCCCTCACAGATAAACGTCTGAGTATGTTGAGCTGTTTGTGTTTTTTGCTTTTCTCTCTTTTCCTTTCACAGTTTGTCGTGATCCTCTTCCACCCTTCTCACCCCGGTTTTGATGGTGGACCTCCACAAGGTGCGGTTTAGGGCGATGTTCTCCCAAGACTCAACGTCAATATGTGCTGCCCTGAAGTCCCTCTTACAGATGTCCTTGTATCGTAGATGTGGGCGGCCTTTTTGCCGGGTTCCACACTCAAGTTGGCCATACAGTAAGTCCTTTGGTATGCGGTCTCGGTCCATGCGGCGGACATGGCCTAGCCATCTCAGACGACGCTCGCTGAGAATTGCGTACATAGTCCGAGATCCTGACCTCCTGAGGACCTCTGAGTTTGTGATCCTGTCCATCCAGGTAATGCCCAGGATCCTTCGTAGGCATCTCATGTGGAAAGCATTGAGTTTGGCTTCTTGTATCGCATAAGTTGTCCAACTCTCGCTTCCATAAAGAAGAGTGCCAAGGACGCAAGCCTTGTACACCCTGAGCTTTGTTTGTATGGACAGATTTCTGTTTTCCCATACTCTAAGTTTGAGTTTGGACATGACAGAGGCTGCTCTGCCTATTCTGGTGTTGATTTCTACGTCAAGGGACAGGTTGTGGGTGACCGTTGATCCAAGGTAGGTAAACCTGTCGACTACAACAAGCCTGGGGCCGTTGACTGTTATGAGAGGGGGACATGGAGCATTCTGGGCCATAACCACAGTTTTCTTTATACTGATGGTTAGTGAGAACTCATGGCATGCACTTGAAAAACAGTCCAGGAGACGCTGAAGACCTTGTTCTGAGTGGCTAGCCAGAGCTGTGTCATCAGCGAAGAGGAGCTCCCTGAGGAGGACACAGATTGTCTTGGTTTTTGCACGTAGGCGAGCCAGGTTGAATAGCTTGCCATCGTGACGAGTATGAATGTAGACACCATCAGCAGAGGACTGGAAGGCATAGCTCAGAAGTAGAGAAAAGAAGATACCAAAGAGCATTGGAGTGAGCACGCAGCCCTGTTTAACTCCACTGAGGATTGGGAACGGCTCTGACGTGTTTCCCTCAAAGCTGACCGTACTTCTCATGTTGTCATGAAATGACCTGATTATACTCAGAAGCTTTGGTGGGCACCCAATCCTTTCGAGAAGCCTAAACAGACCACTGTGACTGACCAGGTCAAAGGCTTTAGTGAGATCAACAAAAGCCAGGAAGAGGGGTTGATTCTGCTCCCTGCACTTTTCCTGCAATTGCCTCACTGAGAACCATATCAATGGTAGAACGCCCAGCTCTGAAGCCGCATTGAGTCTCTGGATATACACAATTGGCTAACACCTGCAGTCTGGACAGAACCACGTGGGCAAAAACCTTGCCAACAATGCTGAGGAGAGAGATGCCGCGATAGTTGTCGCAGACACTCCTGTCGCCCTTGTTTTTGAAGAGTGTTACGATCTTAGCGTCTCTCATGTCCTGAGATACCGAGCCCTCTTTCCAACATCGGCAGAGAAGGTCTTGGAGATGTGGGAGGAGTGCTGGTTTCCCTTGTTTGATTACCTCTGGTGGAATGGCATCGTTTCCTGGAGCTTTTTCACAGGTGAGAGCATCAATAGCCTTCTCTAGTTCTGCTACAGTAGGCGCTGTGTCTAACTCCTCCAGGACTGACAGTGCTGGGATGCTATTTATGGCCTCCTCGGACACTGTGTTCTCTGTAGAATACAGTTCCAGATAGTGCTGAACCCATCTATCCATTTGTTTTTGGGAGTCAGTAATGGTTGTACCACTTTTTGATTTCAGTGGGGCTGTTTTCTTTATGTTTGGGCCTGCTTGATGCCTTCATACATTACTCTGACATTTCCGGTCAGAGATGCACATTCAATTGAAGAACACAGTTGTAACCAGTAGTTGTTTGCACATTTCCTGGCTACCTCCTGGCATTTAGCCCTGCATGTCCTAAGAGAAAGCAGGTTTTGCTGGGTCGGATCTTTCTTCCACCTGATGAGTGCTTCTCTTTTAGACTGGGTTACAGGCTCCATGAGCTGGAGATTGGCTTCAAACCAGTCTACGTTTCGCCTTTCCTTTCTCCCATAAGCGGTGATTGCTGACTTATGTATGGCAGTGCCAAGTTGCCGCCAGCGTGATTCTGCGGAGACACCATCTCCTGCAGATGGGAGGTTTCCAATAAGGCAAGGCAAGGCAAGTTTATTTATATAGCACATTTCATACACAATGGCAGTTCAAAGTGCTTTACAGAAGTAAAAACAAAACAGTAAACAATAGAGAATAAAATTACATAAAATAATTTTATTTTTATTCTAATATATAATATTAAAAGAATTAAACAATTAATTAAAAGAATTAAAAGAAAATAATAAGAATTAAACAATAGTAGAAATAAAATAATAAAATGAAGTACTAGTTCAAATAGGAGGAGAAAAAAAAAGAAACCAGCAGAATAAAATAGAATAAAGTTAAAGTAAATTTGAAACATGCAGAGAAAGTAAAAATTATAAAAAATGTAAAGAAGGCAATATTAATTATTTAACAGAAAGCATCTGAAAACAGCTTGGTCTTTAACCTAGATTTGAAGCTGCCAACAGCAGGAGCATTTTTAATGTCCTCTGGCAGTTGGTTCCATAGCTGTACTGCATAGTAGCTAAAAGCTGCTTCACCATACTTTGTTTTAACAACTGGTTTTGATAGTAAATTTTTCTGTTTCGATCTGGAAGATCTGATTGGGTTAGGCCGCTGCAACATATCAGAGAGGTAATTGGGCCCTGTACCATTTAGAGATTTGTACACCAGCAGCAATGTTTTAAAGTCAATTCTGTAGCTTACTGGAAGCCAGTGAAGGGACCTTAGAATTGGAGTAATGTGCTCTGTTCTTTTTGTTCGTGTGAGAACCCTAGCCGCTGCATTTTGAACCAGCTGAAGTTGTTTGATGGTCTTTTTTGGCAGGCCTGTGAAAAGGCCATTGCAGTAATCAACCCTACTAGAGATGAAGGTATGTATTAGTTTTTCCAGATAATTTTTTGACATAAGTCCTCTTAGTTTGGAAATGTTTTTTAGGTGATAAAATGCCGTTTTAGTGATTGCTTTCATGTGACTGTCAAAGTTTAGCTCGCTGTCAATGAAAACACCAAGATTTTTAACCATTTCTTTAGTTTTAATCCCTTTTGTGTCAAAAATAGTGGTAATCCTGAGTCTTTCATCTTTTTTCCAAATAGAATTACAGTAAATCCTCTAATACTGGCCTGTATTCCATTACTGGCCGGGACTCTAATATTGGCCGGTCTCGCTGTCAGAGGAGGTAAATAATGGCCGGACTCTAATACAGGCCGGGGCTATAACCAACGATGTTTCTGAGATCATAGTGGCCTTGCACAATTGTTCTGATCTGAAAGACAATTGTGATCAGTGGCGCCGCCAGGTGTATGGCCGTACGCACTAGGTGTACCTTGGGGAGAGAGATATTTTTTTTAATTATAATTGTTACCTGAATGCTTTGGCAATGCAACATAATTTGAGAAAGAGAGAGAGAGAGACGTGTGTGTGCCGGCGCATTTGTGTGCTTCAGGAGTGGGCGGGGTGTGCGTGACCAAGAAAGCTCATTGGTCAATGCAGATATACTTTTCTTGCACCACTGAGATTCTCTCCAGTTTTGAGAAATGGAGACAGACAATCGTCAGTAGTCAGAGCTTGTGCGAGAATTTATTGAGAAGCGAGTAAAAAATGAGTAAACGAACCCTGAAACAAACGAGCTTGTTTCAGACTTTTACGAAAAAGTCCAAAAGCAGTGATCCAGGGGTGTCATCTGCTTGCCAGTCCTCTCCAGTATCAGCTAGTAACACGGCACCGGCAGCTTCCACTCCTCCGCAACCTAGCAGCAGTACGCTGCAGCTGGATGCTAGCTCAGTTCCTTTGAGGGAATTGCCTTCATCTACCTCTGAGTTTGAAACTAGCCATACATCCAGTGAATTTCATATAAGAACACCTACATCTCCCCATGTCCCTTACGATCAGAAGTAGATGGTTGCTCCACCTTGCTGACAAATGAGCCATCAGATAGCTTTACTAATGAGCCACGAGTCAGCCCGCTATCACTGACATCAGATTTATCAGACATAGGTAAACTTCAACCAGATGCCTTAAAATGTGCACCGGACTCTGTAAAGCTCAATGTCCTACAGAACCGCTTCAAACCAGACAGAGGGTGGGTGGCTCCTTCTACTCTGATTTTCGGTAAACTCAGAAAAATACCCGAGGAGTTTTTCAACGAGTCTATGTACCCCACGTTGCGCTACAGTGTGTGTCAGAGTCGTGCGTGCGGTAGTGCTGAGCAAGTTCACTAGATTCTAATCGAGGCTATAAAGAGTTTATTGTTTATTGTCGTGTGTAGTTCACATATGTTGTTCAAATATCAGCCTGTGTTCATGGAAGGCTATTGTTCAATTTCAAGTTAAAGTTCTATCGTTGTTTTGTGTATAAGCCTATAGATCGACTCTTCATAGAAACTGCAGCACGCAAGCGTTTGTTTTTTTTTGGGGGGGGGGGATTACACCGGTAGTGCGTACCTTACAGTTCAACCCTGCAGGCGCCCCTGATTGTGATTACCGGTAGGTCTGGTGGTAACCAGGCAACCAAGCATCAACTTGACAAATAGACACAAAATCTCGTTTTTATTCATTCCACTGGTAGTCTGTTTTGCTCAAATAGAAATAGAGGCCTGCCTCTAATTCTGGCCTCCTTCCAATAATGGCCTGGACCAAGATGCACTTGAGTGAAATAAAGGCCCCGGCCTATATTAGAGGATTTACGGTACTTCTGTTTTATCTGTGTTCAGCTGAAGAAAATTTTGTGACATCCAGCTGTTGATTTGATCGATACACTGGTAGAGACATTCAAGGGGGGCATAATCATTAGGTGATAGAGCAAAATAAATTTGGGTGTCATCTGCATAGCAGTGATACAAAATTGAATTGTTATTGATAATTTGCCCAAGTGGGAGCATATAAAGGTTGAAAAGTAATGGTCCAAGAATCGACCCCCGGGGGACACCACAGGTTAAGGACATTGATGTTGAGGAACAATTTCCCATGGTAACAAAGAAGCTTCCATCTTTTAAGTATGAATTTAACCAATTGATAACTTTACCAGTCAATCCAACCCAGTGTTCAAGTTGATATAGCAGTATGTTGTGATCAACAGTATCAAAAGCTGCACTGAGGTCCAGTAATACCAGGACCGATGTTTTGCCTGCATCAGTATTAAGACGTATGTCATTTATAACTTTAATCAGCGCTGTTTCAGTGCTATGATTGGCACGAAATCCTGACTGAAATTATCAAAATGGCTGTTTGATATCAAGAAGGCAGTTAATTGATTGAAGACAATTTTTTCAAGGATTTTCCCGATGAATGGTAAATTTGATATTGGCCTGTAGTTATTTAATACTGAAGGATCCAGATTATTTTTTTAAGTAGGGGCTTTACAACGACTTTTTTTTAGGGACACAGGAACAACGCCAGTCTCCAGGGATGTATTTATAATTTGAAGCACATCTGTAATTATAAGATGAAGAACAGACTTAAAAAAGTTGGTGGGCAGAATGTCCAATTCAGATGTTGAGGAACTGAGATTTTGTACAGTTTTTTCAAGAGTCTCATAATCAATTAAACAAAATTCTGACATTGTGTTGAAGTTATCTATCTATGTCATTGGTGATTGCAGTTTTTCAATTTTTTGCAACTGAGATATATTATGAGGAATATTCTGCCGTATTTTATCAATTTTACCTTTGAAAAAGGATGCAAACTCATTGCATTTATTAACTGAGAGAAATTCAGGTGCTAATTGTGGTGGGGGGATTAGTTAGCTTCTCTACTGTTGAAAATAGCACACGGGCATTGTTCATATTCCTGCTGATGATGTTGGAGAAGAAAGACTGTCTTGCTTTACGAATTTCATAATTATAATTACAAAGCATCTCTTTATGGATTTGATAATGGATGTGAAGTTTAGATTTGCACCATTTTCTTTCAGTCTTTCTACATTCTCTCTTTAGCAGTTTAACAGCCGGGTACTGCTTCCATGGTGCTTTCTGCTTATCATTGACTCTTTTGATTTTGAATGGAGCAATATCATCCATAATTTGGGTCATATTTAAATTAAAAAATTCCACTAAATCATCTACAGAGTCTGACATTTTGGTTGAGTTCTGAGAGAGAGCTTGCTCAAAGAGAGCACACGTGTTGTGGTTTATGACTCTCCTACCTATAGTAGAGGTCTGCGCGGGTCGGATTTTTCAGTCCCGCTCCCGCCCGCGCCCGCATTGTGCAGTCCCACTCCCGCCCACAAAAAAATTATGATTTTCAGTCCCGCTCCCACCCGCGCCTGCCATATTTTGTCCCGCTCCCGCCCGCAAATCCCGCATGATGCAGACGTTCGCGTTATTTCTCAAGAAAGTTCTTGTCTTGACACAACGTGATGGTGCCCCGTCCCCTACTTTGAGTGGATTTGAGCATAAATATCTACAGCTCACGTTCGTTATTATTTACCTTCTTTCTGAATTCAGCATATAGTGTTTAATAATAATTAGTGCTGTCAAGCAATTAAAATATCTAATCGCGAATCGCACATTTTTATCACAGGTTAAACCATTGTAATTCTCTGATCAGCATAAAAAAGTGAATGGGCTTGCTTTGTACCAATGGTGTTTCTTCTTTCTTTTTATTGCAAAGCAGAGCTAGTAAGAGAAGTGAATTGATTTACTTGTTGCATTAGTCTACAACTTTAATCAGAGAGACAGATTACACAGTGACGGTAGGCTTGACTCAATGCTATCCCAGAAATCCTTCCTGTAATATGCAAATTTGGCTGTCCAATCAGAGGTGGCCAAATTTGCATATTACAGGAAGGATTTCTGGGATAGCATTGAGTCAAGCCTACCGTCACTGTGTAATCTGTCTCTCTGATTAAAATTGTAGACTAACTCAAGCAGTAAATCAATTCACTTCTCTTACTAGCTCTGCTTTGCAATAAAAAAAATAAAAAACAAAACAAAACAACAAACCACCATTGGTACAAAGCAAGCCCATTCACTTTTTTATGCTGATCAGAGAATTACAATGGTTTCTCATGTGATAAAAATGTGCGATTCGTGATTAAATATTTTGATCGCTTGACAGCACTAATTATTATTAGAGACACTACATAACTCAATACGTAATTCAAGCAGTAAATCACTTCATTCATGGTTCTCTTGCTAGCTGGGTGTGAACTGCGAGTCATTAGAGTGATCAAAGGATTTCCTGTTAGGGTGATCAATGGCAAATTTAAGATGCCATTCCTCACTCAATCTGGCAATCTGACTCTCTCTGTAAATTTAGGCATCTTAAAATGTTTTTATTAATGCCAAATAAAATATCCAGCACAAATTATATATGATAGACACAAATTAATAATTTATAAATTTTAGTTAGCGGGACTGCAGCTTATCACCGCTCCTGCCCGCGCTGCATATGTGCACTCCCGCTCCTGCCCACGTGCGCATATGTGCACTTCCGGTCCCGCCCGCGCCCGCAATGAGCTTTCAAAATTTGTCCTGCGTCGCACTGCTTTGTGGCGGGTCCCGCGAGTCCCGCGGGACTCCCGCGGGAGTGCAGGGCTCTAACCTATAGTTGTTGAGCTGTTCTGAATGTGAGGAGACATAGAAACATCAAAGAAAACACAGAAATGATCGGATAAGGCCAGGTCAACAACAGTAGTAGAAACAGTAAGACACTTTGTGATGACGAGGTCAAGAGTATGACCACGAGAGTGGGTCAGCCCCTGTACATGTTTTACTAGGTTGAAGTTGTCAGTAATTGCAAGTAGTTATTTGGCATAAGTGTTATCAGTATTATCTACATGCAAGTTAAAATCCCCAGATATAATAAGACAATCAAACTCTAAGCAAATGACTGACAACAGTTCACCAAACTCTTCAAGAAAGACTTTGGCTGAATGTCTCGGAGGCCTATAAATAGTTAATAATAATATGTTAGGAGAGCATGTAACAAGTGCACATAAGTGTTCAAAGGACGTAAAATCACCAAGTGAGGATTGTTTACATTGAAAAGAGACTTTGAATATATTTGCGATCCCTCCACCTTTCCCTTGTCAGGTAACATTCAAAAAATTAAAATTTGGGGGAGCTGCTTCAATAAGGGTGGTAGCACTATTTGCTTGATCCAGCCAAGTTTCAGTTAGAAGCAAAAAATCAAGATTGTGTTTGCAAATAAGATCATTAATTAAAAATGACTTGTTTAAAAGTGATCTAACGTTCAGAAGAGCTAGCTTTACAGAAAGTTTAGAAGTAATATCTGCTTGTGCACTCTGATGTTGTTTTAAAACAGGAAGGAGATTAGATTGGTTCACCCCCAGGGTTAAATGTACTCTATGTTTTCTATTTCTTATCAACACAGGAACAGAGAATGGCATAGGCACATTGGGTCCCAGCTGGTTTTCAAAACTACACCCATTCGCAGGGACCCAGAGTACATCAAACAAGACTTTCCAAATGTTCCATTTGGTTTGAGGGTGAAAGGATTGGAGATGACATGTATCTTTTGGATGGTGAAAAAGATTTGTAGCCAGCTGAAAGTCCTGGGCGAACACAATTTTGATGAACTGGGTACACTGCTTATCGCGACAGATTTGGGCTGGAAAAAGAGAGTGTAGCCATTGGGAGCAATTTTTTCATGCTATTTGTGAAATCCATCTGGGGGGAAGATAGAGATGACGAAATGGGGTCCTCTGATTTTTGGCAATCTGTCTTTGAATGTTGGCAGTCTTGTAGGTCAGATGTCTGTGTGTCCTTGATGACGACTTGCAAAGATGATTGTTTAGGCTTTGTAACTATGTCAGTCTGTGACATCTTATCAACTGTTTTCCTCAATGCTGGCTGAGAAAAGATTGCAAGTCTGTAATGGTTTACTAAGACTTTGGCTCCAATCCAGCTGAGTTCAGTGCTATTTGGCTTGTAAAATTCTCTGCGATTCCAGAAAAGGTTAAAATTGTCTATGAAGTTCATACCAAATGAAAAACAAGTTTTTCCAAGCCAGGTGTTAAGACTGAAGAGTCGAGAAAAAGCAAAACTTCCTCTCGCTGGAAGTGGGCCACTGATAAAAGATTGAATTCCAGTCTTATAGAGCTCAGAAAAAAAGTTTTCTGAAATCATCTTGGACAAACAGTTGTTCTCTGAAAACATCATTTGCTCCCACATGCACAACAATACGTTTAATAGTTTTATGCTCGGACATGAGTTTCAAAATGCTGTCTTTGGTGTCAGAGATGGATGCATTTGGAAGGCAACAGATAATCATCCCATAACCTTTTAATTGTCTTACAGTGGAATCACCAAGAACAAGGGTTGTGGGATCAGGTGGTGTTACAAGCTGCTTTTTGCCTCTTCCCACAGCTCTTCGATCTTGGTGCGATCTCTTTTTACTATGTGTTTGTCCGCTTGAAAAATCCTCTTCCACATCCCTGAGGCATTCAAATTTGTTCTGAAGCCTTATGGGCTGTGGATTTTCCATAGGATTGTAGATCCTATTGTAATTTGTAGAACGAGCTGGTGTTGAAGTAATTATTCTTCTGATTTTATTTTTGGGCTTGCCACCCATCATTTGCCAGTTTTCTGTACTCACATTTTGCCCAGCTTGATTGATGAATTCATCCACTTGATCTGCAATGCCATTGGTCTGTCGGAGTGCAATCTCTGCATTCTCAGCCACTGTTTCTGTACTCCTTTCCTGAGATATCGCTTTTAATTCGTCCGTCTTTGGCAGAGCATCAATCTTTGATTCCAGAATAGAAATCCTCTGTTCTAGTTCCATGCATTTTCTGCAGGATTTTTTGCTCCCTGGCATTTTGTTTTAAAAACTAACTTATCTTATAAAGATGAAAAATAAAATGAAAAAAGAAAAAAAAGGAAAAAAAGTGGAAATTAAATTAAAATTAAATTAAAAGCTTATAAAATGAAAAATAAAATAAAAAAATAGTGGAAATTAAATGAGAAAGTAAAGTAGAGAAATAAAGATCAAGAAAGCAGGAGCAAAGCAAAGAAGCATCCTACTACCTTGAGTAGGAGGAGCAAAAAATTATAATAATAATAATAATAATAAGGGAGATAAACTTGCTTGTGCAAGCTGGGTCTGTCGTATGGGCAGTGTTTATCCTTGGCAGACCCCTTGGCCTCGCATGATAGAGTATCTTCCTTCCTTGGAGCACTACCTTGCTAATGACAAGTGAGTGATCAGTGTCACAGTCAGCACTATGGTAGCTACATGTGTTGTGCACAGTTTAGAGGCATTTTCTTTTGGTTAAGACTAGGTCGAGTTGATGCCATTTGTGTGACCTGAGGTGCAGCCAAGAAACTCTATGCTTTTCCTTATTTGGGAAGAAGGTATTGGTAATACATACGTTCCTTGCACAGCAGAGTTCTAGGAGTCTCTGGCCATTTTCATTTATTTTGCCTACTCCATGATGGCTGATGCAGGCTGGCTAAACATCATGCTCTGCACCGACCCTGGCATTAAAATCTCCAAAAAGGTATACACCTTCTGTTTGAGGTATTTGACTGATGAGCTCATCTAGCTCACTATAGAACTGGTCCTTGGTCTCAGTAGGAGAGCCAAGTGTAGGAGCGTAGACAGATACAAGGTTTACTGGACCATTGGTGTGGTTTAGGCGAAGGCATAGCAGCCATTCATTTCCTCCTGTGGGTGGTACTACTGTGGATAGGAGTGATGTCCTAACTGCAAAACCAACTCCATGTTCCCGTCTATCTACTTTGTCTTTCCCTTTCCAAAAGAATGTGTACTGGTCTCTTGCAATGAGCCATTTTCTTCAAGTCTGGTCTCTTGAAGAGCAGCAATATCAAAATTAAGTCTTGCAAATTCCGCATCGATGACAGCTGTTTCACGTTTGTCATCAATCTGTTGTAGGTCATCGGATAAACCAGTCAACATGGTCCTAACGTTCCAGGTTGCAATGCGAAGTGCTGGAGACTTCTTTGGTTTTTTGCTTGTGGTGTCGGTGTGCCTTTTAACAGTCCGCTTTTCAAGTGTGGGTGGTGCACTCTAAGCTCCTTACACCCCAAGAAGCAGCAGGCCATGGCGGATCAACCCCTAATTGGCTGGGGGCTGCCCAGCTTAAGGCGGGCGGTAATTGATCAGTGGAGTACGAAGACTCCTCCCACCGACGGAGTCAGCCCGTGGCGTCCGTCTCTATGCCAATTGAGATAAGACTTATAACCCGTAACTGCTGACTCCCGTGTTGTGACTTTGGTACTGTACTTCTCAAAGATGGGGTGACCTCTCCATGGTGGCGCGAGAGCCTGGGCGAATTTAAGGAGGTCCTGGGTTGCCCATGTGACAAGACCCCCCTCTGGACCGCACTGGTGTGGTCCAGAGGAAAGCTAGGCAGTACATCTGGCACTGGCTTGGTTGCAGGAGTTGCTGGAGAGACTAGCTGACAGCCATGCCTAACTGCCTATGGGGCTCCACTCAGAGTTTTCTGCCAGGGTTGTTTCCCTTAGCCTTTATACTATCCCTAGCACCCACAAGGCAGTGAGACTATTTCACCCATAGTTGGGGGTTTGAGATCAGGGTTTACCTTCCCCTAGATGGACAGCCTTTCAGGGCTAATGAGCTCCGTCTACCCGGGTTTGAAATCGGGGTTGTCCTTCCCCTAGACAGACTGCCATCCGAGGCTAATGAGCTCCGTCTACCCAAGCTATTTACCCATAACTGGGGATCTGGTTCATGGGCATCAGGGCGTGTCCACACGCCAGTGGGCTATACATGCCGCATGTCTGGGGGCCAGACCTCCTCCGAGCTCCCTGCAGTTTAGCCTGGGGCCTTACGGTGCCCAGTTACCATCTGTAGCCACAAGGAGGCACTGCATAGGACTTCCTGTGGAGAGGCTATGTACTGGCAGGAGAGACTTATGCACTCGGCTCTCTTTTCGCAGTGCTGCAAGCAGCTCTGCTAGCCAGCGGTGAGGGCTGAAAGCGAGAGGTGGCAAGCATACTAACGCTACGCCTATACACTAGTCGCATCACACAGCCATTTACAAACATTTTTTTACAGTGTATGCTTTTAAATATGGTGGTCAACTCTTACTGGATAGGCTCCATGATCTCCTTCTGGTTATATGGTAAAGTGAGTACATTCCAGACAGTTCAAAGATGTGATCATAGTTACTATCTACAAGCGCAAAGGAGACTCCCGTGACTGCAATAATCATCATGGTATTTCACTGCTGGCCATCGCTTCTGAGATATTAACAAAAGTCATGCAGCTTCATCTTGTTACCTCTGTTCTTGATGACTTCATCTCTGAGTCTGTAGCTTTAGAAGTAATCACAGCACCATTGATATGATCTCTGCTGCCAGACAACTACAGGAGAAATGTATCAAACAGAATGTTGGCCTATATGCTGCGTTCATTGACCTAACGAAGGCTTTCAACTCTGTGCCCCATGATAGTCTATGGAAAATTTTAGGGAAGCTGGGAATACCTGAGAAATTCATCAGAATTCTGATGCAGCTCCATTGCGGTATGCATGGACGAGTCTGTGCAGATGGTAACCTGTCTGACCACTTCCCAATAACCACCTGGATGAAGCAAGGCTGTGTCATAGCCCCAATCCTTTTTATAATCTTCTTTGGGGTCGTGCTGAATGAAGCCCTCCTTGGCTTGGATAATGGTGTATACATCAGATTCAGAACTGATGGAAATATCTTCAATATCTCAAGACTTCATGCGAAAACTAAAGTTAACTACCAGCTGATCCATGAACTTCTTTTTGCTGATGATTATGCCTTGTTTGCACATATAGCAGGAGATTTGCAGGCACTAATGAGCAGCTTTTCAGAAACTACCAAGAAGTTTGGCCTTTGCATCAGCATCAAGAAAAATGAGATTTTACCAACTTCCTCCAGCAACAGATCACATTCTGTCATCCATTTATGCAGATGATAAACAGCTGAAAAACACAGATGCCTTTGTGTATCTGGGTAGTATAATATCAAATGATGGTCAGTTGGACAGAGAAATCTCAAGTCGTATAGCAAAGGCCAGTGCCTCTTTTGGTCGCCTGTACAAAAGGGTTTGGAATAGCTATGAAATAATTCTAATTACAAAGATGGGTGTCTATCATGCTCTTGTCTTAAGCACTTTACTATATGGAGCTGAGTGCTGGACCACATACCGTCAACATGTCCAACAGCTTGTGGCTTTCCAACAACACTGCTTAAGGAAGATCTTGAAAATAAGCTGGAAGGATAGAATTCCAAATACAGATGTCCTGAGTACTGCTGACTGTGCCTCTGTGGAAAGCATCATAAATCAACAACTGTGTTGGACGGGACACAATCAGTATGGACAATCGCAGGATACCAGGGCAGGAATTTCATGAGGGCCACGGCCCTCGTGCCCTCTCAATTTGGCCTTGTGCCCTTGGAAAAAAACATCTGCCGTAAGGCCACAGTGGCCTTGATGCCCTGCGGTTTTGTAGTCTGCCTCGTGGCTGCCAATAGGCTTTAACATCACCTGCGTCTATTGATAAAAAAATGCATCTTTTGATGACATTCTGGATTCTTATTGGGCAACTCATCAGTGGTGGATCAGACTCGAGCCTGGCATGAACTGCTCCGACGTGCTATAATGACACCAATCTATCACCAGCCAACCAGGAGACTTAATCAAATGCATCCCCCGCCCACTTGTGTCCGTGTCTGAGACGTTGAATTTTCACAGAAGGAGGGAAGAAGTTGACTGAGGTAAGACTGTGTGATAAATTAACGAACGAATAAGATAGGAATTTCAACATGTAGGGCTTAAGTTTGTTACCGTTATATAAGCATTGCTTGTACAGTAATGTTATGTCGTTACAATGTTGACCCACTTTTAACGTGCCGAGTACCGACTGTAGCCGGTAACAAATGCTAATTAGCTTGCTGTCAAGTTTTTCCTTTGTCGAGCTTTAAGCGTAAGGTCATGGATGTTACTACTGCTTGTTCCTGCCGTAATATGATACATGATATGTGCTGTTGTCTGCTCATAGCCACTTTTTTAATTTATGCAGTTAGCATTGTTTTGTTACTAGTATTGTATGTTTCTTTTTGCTGTAACTGCTGCCATCTTGACGAGATCACCATCACAAGAGATTTTATCTCATTGTTTTTGGCATCATTACAACATTAACATTTACTTGTATTAATTTACTCCCCAGTAATAATTATGCCAAGCAAGCACAGACTTGTCTTGAGTTTTGAGCCAATCACAACAGGGCAGGACTGTGGCCTGAGGTAAAACATGATAGTTTAAGTTTGTTTAAATTACAAAAATGAGTACACCCAATGACTGTCTCATATACTCTTCATATACTCATACTGTTTAATTAATGCAATAAAACTAATCTTTAAAAGTGGTATTTACTCAAACTGTTTGCATAGAATGAACTTTCGGGTTAACAGTGTCATCGTGTTGCAGTGTTCTGCAAATTTGCAAATTAATATTTCAGATCTTGAGACATGAAAGTGCTATTTTAAAATATAAAAGGTCAGAAATGTTTTCTTTGTCATCTATTTAGTTCATTTTATTTCCTCAATAAATTTCCTTGATTGAGAAATCGGTCTGGGCTCTTATGGGTTAATCAGTAGCCTGCATGCTAGTATATGTTCCATTTACAGTCAAACATTTTGATGTACTCCAGGCTCAATTTTGATTAATCAAAAATCTGTGTAGTAGTACAGTCTGAAGATGCTCTTGCACATTCTGTGTCAACTGAACAAAAATTATGGGAGGATATAGGTTTAATAAGTTTTACAATTTTTGAAGTGAGTGATGGATTAATGAGTTTAGATGTGTTCAATATTTTCTTATCTTCAGACATAATAATGTAGATGTTTCTTTACCTGCTTGATAGTTTTGACTTAGACTCCAGTCTTCCTCAGAAGAGTCATTAGTCCTTAAATTAAATTCATTATAGACATGAACTTAAAATCATTGTTTTATTTTATGGCCTTGGTGCCCTGGCTTTTGGCCTTTGTGCCCTCAAAAAATTGACAGCACAAAAGGCCAAGTGGCCTTGCCCCTAAAATGACGAAATTCCAGGCCTGCAGGATACCAGGCCTGGAACTGGTTGAACTGGTTAAGGGTTACCGCAGTATTGGGAGGCCCCAGAAGCGATTTAAAGACTGTGTCAAGGATTCATTAAAGAACCATGGCTTAGATCCCTGTGATCTGGAGAAACTTGCTGCAGACCGCAAAGCCTGGAGGCTTGCTGTTCAGGAAAGAGTGTCAAAATTTGAGCAAAACAGGCATCATAAAATCATTCAAGCTCACCTCAGAAGGAAGCATCCTGAAGCTGCTGAAGTGACAGCCTACAGGTGCCAAGTATGCCTCCGGCCATGTGCTGCTGCTGCTGGCCTCGCCACTCACTCATGCTCATGGCACTCACCCATCCACCAACAGTCGTCCTCGAATTCGACATATATCTCCCCCTAAAAATACTATTGATATCTTGACACATTGGAAGATAAAAGTAGATTTATTACTCATGATTCTACTGAATAAAACACTGCTTAGGCCCTGGTCACACTAGTTTGTGATGGTTTTGCAAACACTTTGCAATGAAAACTGGTAGCATCACCACCAATCGTGTGACGCACGGTGAATGTTCTCCGACCTGGCCAAGTTGTTTTTTTGGTGTGTCACCACCACATGAGTGGCCAAAAACATTGTGAAAAATTTCAGTGCATGTGCTGAAATTTGGTGCTGATGTTTTCGTTGGCAAATTATACAGCAAATACTCGCAGATGGGTTTGGGAATACTTCCTGAAGCTCAGGGAACCTTCGTTGAGCCTCTTGAGATGTATTTGTCTCAAATCCATATCCCTGATACTTGTGGAAGACTCATCAAGGCACCAGCTTGGCCGAGCCTAACCTTTGCCAAGACTTAAATAGTACATTTGCATTCGAGGATCCTTTGGAATGCATTGTGCATGCTCTTGGGACCCAGTTGTTATGGGAAATACCTGATTTGAGCATAATCATCACATGCATATAAGGATGCTGTTTTCACAAAGACTTTGCAAAGTATTCTATCAGGTATGCAGCAATAGATGGATTTAAATGCAGAAAGAGTGTTTGTTAGCAGGCATGATATTTACAAAAGCAAAACATGAGGCAAGGTCAGAATAACAAAACACAAATGAAACCAAAACAAAACAGAAATCAGAATATTTATCCAAAGTCATAAACATGGCTAGAAACAAACATGACAGTTACGATAATACTTTGCAAGGCCTCTTTGAAAACAGCATCCTTATGTATATGTGCGTACTGATTGCACTCAAATTAGCATCAGGTATTTCCCATAATGATTGGGTCCCAAGAGCTCGCATAACATGCTCTGTGACCAAGCGTGCCTGCTTGAGCTGCACCAGGCTCAAGTCCATGAAGGCATGACAGTCAAGTGTTCTCCTGCTGTGTGACCACAACTTTTAGCTCGCTTGTATATTGCCATGCATTGCCACCAAAATGCCTCATTTTTATCGATAACCCATCGCAAAGCATCGTGAGCTGTAGTGTGACTGTAGCTTGCACTACATCAGATATAATCATCATCATCTTCCCATCACTGGCAAGGGCCAGTGGGGCACCACTGATGACATTAACAATCCATGTGTTTAGGGCATTTAAACTTGGTGGAGCCTATCCCTCTCCAAGCTTGATCAATGGACAATTTAGAGTAGCCAGTTAGCCTAACTGTATGTCTTTGGACTGTGGGGGGGGGGGAACCAGAGCACCCAGAGGAAACCCATGCAGACATGGGGAGAACATGAAAACTCCAGACAGAAAGGCCCCTGTTGGCCACTGGGCTCAAACCCAGAACCTTCTTGCGGTGAGGTGACAGTGCTAACCACTACACCACCGTGCCACCCAACACCAGATATACTATTTTTAAATTGAATCTACTACTTGGGATGGATTAATTATTGTGGAATATTGAAAACTTGCTCACCCTCTTCAGCATACATATAATCATAGTCTTAATTCAACAAAGATATTGTCATTGTTGCCCAACAGACTGTATTTTCAAGATGTGATGTTCAAAAGACATCAGAAGAAACTTTGTAATTTATACTGAACATGCTGTGGAAGAGCCAAAAACTGTCTGCATGATTAACCACACACATTCAAACAGTCATTCCGTTTAGGGATAGACATAAATCCAGTCAAATACTTGCTCAGATGCAGAACCTGTGAGAAGATATTTAATGAGAAATGGGCTTTTAGCCATGTGTCACAGCTCACAAACCTCTTTTATGGAGATCGAGTCCAAATCTGAGATTTTTGGTTAACAAAGGCACCAGTACATCAGAGACAAAACTGGTGAGAAGTACACAGATGGTTGTTTGTAGGTTCTTGTGAAAGATAGCCGAGGACTCTGGCATGGTCTGGGGTAAAATTCAGCCAACACATAAGAGGATATACATAGAAAAACATTATTCAGAGGTTCAGTAAAATATGACAAAAACAAATCTCTTATTTTTACACAAAAAAATTTAGAATTACTTAAGTTCTGTACTAAATTAATTAATTTAAATATGCAGCTAAAATGAAGACAAAATATACCCAAAGTGCATATTTTACTTACTTTACTGGGTTAAATGTAATAATATTTTGCAAATTATCACAATATGGACAGGTTGTTTTCAATATTTCCTGTTTTGTATTGGCTATAAGGCTGAAGGGTATTATTCGGCCCTTACTAGGATGTGGAGAGGATCACTAGCTTGATAAATAGCTAAACAGGTCCAATCGACATCCAGGAGACAGCTTGTTTGGTTTAGGATGTTTATCAAGACTTTAAGCTTTGTGAAACTGAAATGGAGAAATAAAAATACAAATGTATAAATTATACATCAGCCTCTATCTCTTACTTAAGCAAACACTAAATTAGCAATTCAGCGATGAGCATGGATGCTAACTTAACATTAAAAATACCCTTGATGCACTAATACGATTAGCATCACCATATCATTTTTACACAAATTGCAAACTGCTTTGAATAACCACTTAAGTTAAGAGCCCCAAGGACAAGGTAAGTATTCAAGCCAAATATCTATTGTTACTTACAGAGATAAGTCCTGAAGAATTAATCAGAGAAAAACTGAACAAGAGGGAAAACACAACTGCTGCCCTTCACTGTCTTCCCAATACAGAAAACTACAGCAAGCATACATGAATAAAAATCACAACGTATTCATTACTCTGGTAACCCTCTTGAGAAGACAGCACACTCCCTGCCTGGTATAATGTCCAACACCACTATGTCCCTTTTAAGAAGAAGCACAACTTCTGGGGTGGGTCTTGAATACACCCTGGAAGAGTCGCCTTTAACCATGCTTACCTCCACTTTACGAAACCTGTTATCTTGACCAGGAAAGCTGTTTACTATTGGCCCTTTTCCACTACCCTTTTTCAGCTCACTTCAGCTCGCTTCAGCTCACTTCAGCCCGACACGGCTCGCGTTTCGACTACCAAAAACCAGCACGACTCAGCTCGTTTCAGCCCTGCTTAGCCCCTAAAACTCGCACCGTTTTGGAGTGGGGCTGAAGTGAACCAAGCCGTGCCGACTGAGGCTGGGGGCGTGAGCAGACACTCCCCTGTGCACTGATTGGTGAGGAGGAGTGTCCTCACATGCCCACACACGCCCCGCGAGCGCGCTGGGATAAACACCACAAACCCGGAAGAAGAAGAATTACGAATTACGAGAATTTCTGAAGCCTTATGCGCCTCGCCTCATCTATACGCTCTTGCCAGTATCTGTTGGCGTTGTCGGTGACAACAAGCCACAGCACCAAGACCAGCAACACTAACGACTCCATGTCCTCCATGTTTATTGTTTACTATCCGGGTCGTGAGACTACCGCTTAAAAGATCACTGAATCAGTGACATACAGAGCATCGTGGACGAGTTCGCGGAGCGCAAGGCTCGTCGTATGCCCTTCAAATAATGTGCGCAGTAGGCTATTGATGTTTTATTATGAGCCATGTACAGTATGTCGCCTAATGTTTTTTTGTTTCTGAGTTACATGTTCGTTTGAAGGACTTAATGTACAAAATAACATAGTTGCACCCCGGAGTGTTGAAATTGGTAAACACAGTGCATTCAGTGAGGTTTGCACCGCCCTCCTTTTATTTCTGACACTTCCTGTCACCATTGCAACCTCTGAGCGCTCATTCGTATGCCCTTCAAATAATGTGCGCAGTATAGGCTATTGATGTTTTATTATGAGCCATGTACAGTATCCTAATGTTTTTTGTTTCTGAGTTACATGTTCGTTTGAAGGACTTGATGTACTAAATAACATATAGTTGCACCCGGTAGTGTTGAAATTGGTAAACACCGCAGTTGCGGACATTTTGTAGCCTAAAATGATGTTATGATAAGCTTTAATAAAGGGCCCGGTCATTTGCCCCGCCCCCGGCCCGGCTCTGACTTGTTCCGCCACTGTCACTGATGTCACTGTTTGCGCTGCTTAACGACATCACGTGACGTCCACCCACTTTCGCTAACTCCACCCAATGTGTCCACCCACTTCCAGCCAGCATGGTTCAGCGCGGTTGTAGTCGAAATGCAACTCCAACAGCCCCGCTCAGCTCGACTCAGCTCGACTCGGCACGGCACGGCTCAGCCGCGTTTGTAGTGGAAAAGCGGCATATGAGTCCAATAGGCCATTCATTCCTTTTGGCCTGGCTGTCCTTCAGAAGCACAACTTCTCCTATTTGCAGGTTAGATTGGTCTGCCTGCCACTTCCTCCTATACTGCAGTATTGCCAGGTACTCTTGATGCCACCTTTTCCAAAATTAATTAGTAAGGCTCTTGACTTACTTCCACTGGTTCCGGTAAAGAGTCTTAAGATCAAAGTCCCCTGAAGGAGCAGACACAGAGTCTGTCTTCTGTGTTAAAAATGTGGTGGGATTAAGTACAATGGGTGTGTTTGGGTCTGATGATACAAGAACTACTGGCTATGCATTCCTTATGGCAGCAGCAGCTTCTATCAGTGTGGTAAGGACTTCATGTGTGAGACTAGTGCCGCTTTTCCACTACCAACGCGGCTGAGTTGGGCTGAGCCGTGCTGAGTTGGGCTGAGTGGGGCTGTTGGAGTTGCATTTCGACTACAACCGCGCTGAACCGTGCTGGCTAGAAGTGGGTGGACACATTGGGTGGAGTTAGCGAAAGTGGGTGGACGTCACGTGATGTTGTTAGGCGGCGCAAACAGTGACATCAGTGATCTTTTAAGCAATCGTCTCATGACCCGGATAGTAAACAATAAACATGGAGGACATGGAGTCGTTAGTGTTGCTGGTCTTGGTGCTGTGGCTTGTTGTCACCAACAACGCCAACAGACACTGGCAAGAGCGTGTAGATGAGGCGAGGCGCATAAGGCTTCAGAAATTCTCGTAATTCTTCTTCTTCCGGGTTTACAGTGTTTACAGATCCCAGCGTGCTCGTGGGGCGTGTGAGGACACTCCTCCTCACCAATCAGTGCACAGGGGAGTGTCTCCTCACGCCCCTAGCCCCACTCGGCTCGGTTTGGCTCGCTTCAGCCCTACTCCAAAACCGTGCGAGTTTTGGGTGCTAAGCAGGGTTGAAGCGAGCTGAGTCGTGCTGTTCTGAGGTAGTCGAAATGCGAGCCATGTCGGGCTGAAGTGAGCTGAAGCAAGCTGAAGTGAGCTGAAAAAGGGTAGTGGAAAAGGGCCATAGGTGAGTCCACCTTGAACAACATTGCATCTAAAATGCAGAGGTGGAAAAACTGGATTGACAGAGTAAAAGTCCTGCTTAGGTTTTCCTTCTGCCTGTGCTCTCAACACAGGTGATTTCACCAATTAGCTCATCAACCTGGCTTAGGGGATGTGGTAATTAGGATCAGCTGGTTCATTGAATTGGCTGGAGCAAAAATGTGGCAGCGTTTTTACTTTTTGTACCTGGGTTTTTCCACCTCTGCTAAAATGTGACAAACAACCCCTATCACCCTGTCCCACACTCCTCCCATGTGGGAAGAATGTGGCAGATCAAAGTCCCACATGCAATCTTGTTCTTTGAGGTATAAGAATGGAGCTCTGCATTTTATGGCATTATTCCAAGTTCTTTACGCGCACCAACAAAGTTGGTTCCACAGTCTGAACAGAGCAGTTTCACTGGACCTTTGATTGCTGTGAATTTGCTATGAATAAGAGCATTTATTAAGCTTGATGTGGATAGTGAATCCACTACCTCCATATGTACTGATCATGTAACCAAGCAGGTAAACATGATGGCCCAGTGCTTGCTCTCTGAGAGACCCCCTCTGGTAAGGCAAGCAGAGACAGTCCATAGCCTAAATATGTCCAATCCAATGTGTCTGAATGGAGGAGCTTGGATGAGATGATCAGCAGGTAAATCAGACATTTTTTGCTTTTCCATACTTCCTCTTAACTTCCTACAGGTGACACAGTTGTGTATGATGTCCATACCAATCTTTTTTTTCCTCCTATGATCCACAGACCTGACAGTGTTGCCATCTCCTCAGTAAGGAAAGTCGCTATTGGCTGCCCTTAAAGTCGCTAGAAGTTGCTAAATGACGTCATCGCCTAATTTGCATAATCTACAATTTGCAAGTAATTGTAATGGATGCTGTAGGAGAGAGGAATAACATTGTGGGAGAGACAAAAAGTGAGTAACAAACACCCTAAATATGTTTAGAACTGCAAATGAACTTTTTTTTTTTATTTTGCCATTGAAATAGGCCATCACTTCTCAAAATAACTTAATGACTTTAATCAATTTTTTTATTTATATAGGGCCAAATCATAATACAATTATCTCAAGGCACTTTCCATGTTACATAAATCAATTTTGTCCTGTATTGTTAAATGTTAGCATATCAAATAGAATCAAAAGACTGTTATGTGGGATGGAATTGTTAGCTCTACATCTAACCCTCCTCCTTGATCCGGGCTTGGGACCGGCAAAGTGACCCAAAAGAGACACTCTGGCAGAGTTACTTAGTTTTTTTTTTAGGGTTTTTTTTGGGCGGGAGGGGTCTTAAGTTCATGCTCCACTTAGGAGCCTACAACAAGTCATATAACATTTTAACATTTTTTTTTCTATTTTAACATGACCCCTCCTAGAACTGCCACCTTATTGTGGTGGAGGGGTTTGTGTGCTTGAATGATCCTAGGAGCTATGTTGTCGGGGGCATTATGCCCCTGTCAGGGTTTCCCAAGGCAGACAGGTCCTAGGTGACAGGCCAGACCAAGAGCAGTTCACCAAAACCCCTATGGAGAAAAAACCGAGGACCGTGACGTCGCCCGGTATGACGCAGCCGGGGCCCCACCCTGGATCCAGGCCCGGGGTTGGGGCTCATATGCGAGCGCTTGGTGGCCGGGCCTTTGCCCATGGGGCCCGGCTGGGCTCAGCCCGAAGAGGTGACGTGGGCCCGACCTCCTGTGGGTTCACCACCCACAGAGGTAGCAGTAGGGGACTGGTGCAGTGTGGATTGGGTGGCAGTCGAAGGCAGGGGCCTCGACGACCTGATCCTCGGACACAGCGGCTGGCTGTTGGGACATGGAATGTCACTTCGCTGGGGGGGAAAGAGCCTGAGCTTGTGTGGGAGGTTGAGAGGTACCGGCTAGAGATAGTCGGGCTCACCTCCACACACAGCTTGGGCTCTGGAACCCAGCTCCTCGAGAGGGGCTGGACTCTCCACTTCTCTGGAGTTGCCCATGGTGAGCGGCGGCGGGCTGGTGTGGGCTTGCTTATAGCTCCCCAGCTCAGCTGCCATGTGTTGGAGTTTACCCCAGTGAACGAGAGGGTCGCCTCTCTGCGGCTTCGGATTGGGGAGAGGGCTCTTGCTGTTGTTTGTGCCTACGGCCCAAATAGCAGTATAGCGTATCCGGCCTTCTTGGAGTCCCTGGGAGAGGTACTGAGGGGTGCTCAGACTGGGGACTCCATTGTGCTACTGGGGGACTTCAATGCTCACGTGGGCGATGACAGTGACACCTGGAGGGGCGTGGTTGGGAGGAACGGCCTCCCCGATCTGAACCCGAGTGGTGTTTTGTTATTGGACTTCTGTGCTAATCACGGTTTGTCCATAACGAACACCATGTTCGAGCATAGGGGTGTCCATAAGTGCACGTGGCACCAGGACACCTTAGGTCGGAGGTCGATGATAGACTTTGTAGTCATTTCATCTGATCTCTGGCCCTATGTCTTGGACACTCGGGTGAAGAGAGGGGCTGAGCTGTCAACTGATCACCACCTGGTGGTGAGTTGGATCCACTGGCGGAGGAGGAAGCTGGACAGACCTGGCAGGCCCAAACGGATGGTGAGGGTCTGCTGGGAACGTCTGGCCGAGCACTCTGTTGGGGAGGTCTTTAACTCCCACCTCCGGGAGAGCTTTTCCCAGCTTCCGAGGGAGGCGGGGGACATTGAGTCTGAGTGGACCATGTTCTCTCCCTCCATTGTGGATGCAGCTGTTCGGAGCTGTGGCCGTAAGGTCTCCGGTGCCTGTCGTGGCGGCAATCCCCGAACCCGGTGGTGGACACCAGAAGTAAGGGATGCCATCAAGCTGAAGAAGGAGTCCTATTGGGCCATGTTGATCTCCAGGACTCCTGAGGCAGCTGACGGGTATCGGCAGGCCAGGCGTGCTGCAGCTTGGGAAGTTGCGGAGGCAAAAACTCGGAACTGGGAGGAGTTCGGGGAGGCCATGGAGAAGGACTATCGGTCGGCCTCGAAGAAATTCTGGCAAACCGTCTGGCGCCTCAGGAGGGGGAAGCAGTACTTTGCCAACACTGTTTACAGTGCGGGTGGGGAGCTGTTGACCTCGACTGGGGACATTGTCAGGCGGTGGAAGGAATACTTTGAGGATCTCCTCAATCCCACCGTCATGTCTTCCACTGAGGAGACTGAGGCTGATGACTCAGAGGTGGACTCGTCCATTACACAAGCCGAAGTCACTGAGGTGGTTTGCAAGCTCCTCGGTGGCAAGGCACCGGGGGTGGATGAGATCCGTCCTGAGTATCTAAAGTCTCTGGATGTTGTGGGGCTGTCTTGGTTGACATGCCTCTGCAACATCGCGTGGCAGTCGGGGACAGTGCCTCTGGAGTGGCAGACTGGGGTGGTGGTCCCTCTTTTTAAGAAAGGGGACCGGAGAGTGTGCTCCAATTATAGGGGAATCACACTTCTCAGCCTCCCAGGGAAGGTTTACTCCAGGGTACTGGAGAGGAGAATTTGACCAATAGTTGAACCTCGGATCCAGGAGGAACAATGCGGTTTTCGTCCTGGTCGCGGAACACTGGACCAGCTCTATACCCTTCATAGGGTGCTCGAGGGTTCATGGGAGTTTGCCCAACCAGTCCACATGTGCTTTGTGGATCCGGAGAAGGCATTTGACCGTGTCCCCCATGGTATTCTGTGGGGGGTGCTTCAGGAGTATGGGGTTTGAGGCTCTTTGCTAAGGGCTGTCCGGTCCCTGTACGAACGGAGTAGGAGTCTGGTTTGCATTGCCGGCAGTAAGTCAGACCTGTTCCCAGTGCATGTTGGACTCCGGCAGGGCTGCCCTTTGTCACCAGTTCTGTTCATAATTTTTATGGACAGGATTTCTAGGTGCAGCCAGGGGCCGGAAGGAATCCTGTTTGGGAACCACAGGATTTCATCTCTGCTTTTTGCGGATGATGTTGTCCTGTTGGCTTCTTCAAACGAGGACCTTCAGCATGCACTGGGGCGGTTTGCAGTCGAGTGTGAAGCGGCTGAGATGAGAATCAGCACCTCCAAGTCCAAGGCTATGGTTCTCGACTGGAAAAGGGTGGCTTGTCCTCTCCAGGTTGGTGGAGAAGTCCTGCCTCAAGTGGAGGAATTTAAGTATCTCAGGATCTTGTTCATGAGTGAGGGAAGGATGGAGTGTGAGATCGACAGGCGGATCGGTGCAGCCTCCGCAGTGATGCAGTCGCTTTACCGGTCCATCGTGGTGAAGAAGGAGCTGAGCCAAAAGGTGAAGCTCTCAATTTACTGGTCGATCTACGTTCCGACTCTCACCTATGGTCATGAGCTTTGGGTAATGACCGAAAGAACAAGATCGTGGATACAAGCGGCTGAAATGAGTTTCCTTCGCAGGGTGGCTGGGTGCTCCCTTAGGGTGAGAAGCACAGTCACTCGGGAAGAGCTCGAAGTAGAGCCACTGCTCCTCCACATCGAGAGGAATCAGCTGAGGTGGCTTGGGCATCTTTTTCGGATGCCTCCTGGACGCCTCCCTGGGGAGGTGTTCCAGGCATGTCCCCCTGGGAGGAGGCCCCGGGGAAGACCCAGGACACGCTGGAGGGACTATGTCTTTCGGCTGGCCTGGGAACGCCTCGTGTTCTTCCCGAGGAGCTGGCCGAGTTGTCTGGGGAAAGGGAAGTTTGGGCTTCCCTGCTTAGACTGCTGCCTCCGCAACCCGGTCCCGGATAAAGCGGAAGAAGACAAGATGAGATTTTAACATGACAACATTAACAATCTTAATGGACCAAAAAGAGACAATAGAAAAAAAACTGTCAATGGCAATGCAAGTAAATGATGCTGACTAGTCTGGCCCTAATTCACATTCATTTTTTTTTTCAGACCCTCCCTCCACACACACACATACACACACACACTAGCTATGCTGGCTCACAGAAAGAGTAGGTCATCCTCATTATGGTCAAGGCTTCCTATGGCAGGTTCAGCAACTGAGGAAGCTGACAGAATGAGTAAGCAGCTGATGTGCCAAAGAACTGCAAAACATAATCAGGCAGCTTGTGCTCATAGCAAGCCTCACCAGACAGCTTCAGACCAAATCGGACATACAGGATGGAGTTAAGGGTCTGCAAGGACATCCGATTTCTAAGTTTGCTTTTTACCACACTCATCTGGCTGAATAATCTCTCAACTTCAGCATTCGAGTGTGGCAAAGACAACACAGACACAGCAACCATGGTAAGTTCCTGAAACAGGTTGATATCAGCTGCATCCCTGAACTTCCAAATCTCACTCCAGAAGCCCACTGTGTTTTTTGTTTCATTCCACTTACTAAGATGGATGACATGCCATTGCTGGACAATCTTGTCTATCTGTGCAGGAGAGTAGCCAAGGAGCTTGGCTATTTTTTCTATTTCTCCCAGGCTCTTATTGTTCTTCAGAGTTTCCTCTACATTGAAAACTGACATGTACTGCAATACTTCAACATTTTACGGCAGTCTCACCCTCAACTCACTAGTGAGGGAGATGGTGAAGGCTACACACCGCTTTTGGACGTCCTTCTCCTCAGGTGCAAGATAGATCTCAGCTGCTTTTGACTCAAAAAGGTAACCAAGGTATGGTTTGGGACTGATGTATTAATCAATTGGCTCTTTGAGTACATCAATATTTGCCAGTGGATTCAGCACCCTATTACTCACAGACTTTATCAGGCTAACCAAGCTGTCAAGAAGTTTAAGAGGATCTACCTGCTCTCCCTCAAAAGCCTTGATGGTCAACTGTACCTCACCCAGCACTGACTTCAAAAAAGTCAGATACAAGATGTTTTGAGGATCATTGTACATGGAGTATAAAACCTTAGCCATGTAGCAGTGTTCACTGGACTTGGTGACTGAGAAATGCAGTTTAAGCACCTCCCACTGGTCCAAAATGCATGAAACCACTGGTTCAATGGAGAGCCAACATGTAGCACACACCGTGGTTATTTGTAAGGGTTTCTCCCCACAGTTGATGGTCTCATATAGTGCTTTGTAGGCCTCCTTGTGCTTTGGAGACACTGAAAACCAGTTACAAGTCTCCCGTACCAAGTACTCCACACTATGGGGGATGGTGTCATTGGAAGCATGGCTCACAGCAAGCTGCAGAGAGTGACATACACAGCAAATAAGAACCAGATCTTTAAGGCCATACTCCTCCTTCAGCACTTTATGAACCCCATTGTTAATCCCCATCGTAATGGAGGCATTGTCAGTCCCTATCCCCAGGAGTTTCTCATTTTTAAGACAACACTTCTCCAGGAAAGCCACAACAGCTCGGGCTATAGATCTGGCATCTCCTCCCTCCAACTCAACTAGCCCCAGAAATTTTGAGACAATTGTGTGTTTGGTGTCACTGAAGTATCACAACCCCCAAGTACTTAAACACTTACATCCTTGGACTCATCGAGGAAGAGGCTGAAACGCTGGTCACCCACATCTGCAACCAACTTTTTTTAGAAAGTATGGTGCTAGAACACCATTAATAATTTCCGTGCACTTTGTCCTGTGCATTTTGAAGTGAGTAGCAGCAGTGGAGTCTGAGAAAGCAGCTTTACATGCTTCCCCAATGTGATCACATGCCAGCAGGGAACAGTGTTCAGCAATAGATAATGCCATGGTGGCTTCAGCCTTTTTTGCAGAGTCAATTTTTTTACACATTAATGGCAGCTTGCTTTGGGTGGAACTGTTAAGGCTTTGCCTTTTGAGTATGTTTTTGAGTTGCCATGCGTTTTTTTTTTCGTCACACAGTTTGGCATAGAAATCAGCCTTACAATACAGGCAGTATGCCCGTGTATCATCCCCAATAAACTGTTTCAACCAGCCTTTGAATTCAGGGTTTGATTCCCACTCCATTCTGTATTTCTGAGTGTACAGTTTAGACTGAGACATGATGAGCTAGCTAGCTAGATGTTTAGCTTATGTCAGAGGCACACATAGTGGATGAGGTGAGTAAGTGACTGAGACTGTGTGAGTAAAATGCAGTGATTTATTTTAGTGTGAGAGTGAAGAAACATTTACATCCCGCTCTCTAAGCCAGGGCGGGAATAGCGGCGGCTTTGCACATGCGCAATTCATTAGAAGTCTGGAGAGGAGAGGAGTGCCCCCACCACTCCTCTCCGCTCTGACTGCAGCTGGGACTGCTGCACGAGGCCGCTGTGACACTGACTGCCTGTGAGTGCTGTGGGACGGCGGAGGGGCTCACGGCAGCACCTGCTGCTTGTTGAGGGCAGTAGGGGAGAGCGGGGTAAGATGAGCCACTTTTTACATTTTTCATCATCACTACATGTTAAAGCCATTTTTGCTTCCAGTCTACACACCATACCAAATTTCAAAGTGTACTGTTACTATCTGAGCAAAAAATAATTGATAAGCTCTTATGGTTAGAATGATATTACCTCTTGAAAAAAAAATGTCAAGTGGCTCAACTTACCCCATGCATGGGGTAAGATGAGCCACTGTGTGGGGTAAATTGAGCCAACACAAAACATGTTAGGTTAACAAAGTAAACAACTTTTATTATTAGAAATGCAATCAATGAATCAAGTCAAGTCAATCAAGTGGGGGATAGGGCCGTTGCATAGAAAAGGGGAGATGAAGAGAGAGGTGATAGAATGAGATGGGATAGGGAGGGATAGATAGATGGATAGAGAGAGAGATATGCGTAGATAGATAGAAAGAGGGATGGTTAGAGAGGGAATGAGAGATATACTATATTATAGAAATTACTAAAACAGTAGAGCAGTGCCAAAAAATCTTATTTCTTTCAGTAGGTTAAAACATTGCTAAAACATGCAGCAATCATTCCATCAATCATTCAATCATTTCATCATTATTCAATGTTCCAAGCATTCAAATTGCAAGGGAACACCATTTGCCTCTCCCTCCGTGCTGTCCCCCCAAGAGTAAAGGGGCGGGGCAATTTTTTCACAATATCCTGTCTTGACAGGACAGCCTCATCTTTCTCTTTGAAGACAAAGGTTGGCTTTCTTGCAGAGCCATGGCATGACTGGCTTCTTTTGAGAAATCTTGCCTCTATTTCGAAGACATCCAATTTGATTATCTGGCCAATGAAGAAATGCACTTTCACCAACTTGGTATAACCTGTCTCTACCTCTCCATTCTTTATCTTTTCAATGAACCTAGTCAGAGTCATCCTGTCCAAATGCATATCCCTCACCACAGCCCGAATAGGCCTGCCTTTCCTGACTTCCTCTGCGACTCTCTCCAAAACTGCACGGGACTGTGCGGCCCTGTCTGTTTTTCTTTTGTATGAGTGTGGCATCATGCACACCTGTAATAACAGAGGGCATTATTTTATTTATTAAAAACCTTTTAAACATATTATTTATATTAACATGTTATTTATCTCATCTCATCTCATTATCTCTAGCCGCTTTATCCTTCTACAGGGTCGCAGGCAAGCTGGAGCCTATCCCAGCTGACTACGGGCGAAAGGCAGGGTACACCCTGGACAAGTCGCCAGGTCATCACAGGGCTGACACATAGACACAGACAACCATTCACACTCACATTCACACCTACGGTCAATTTAGAGTCACCAGTTAACCTAACCTGCATGTCTTTGGACTGTGGGGGAAACCGGAGCACCCGGAGGAAACCCACGCGGACACGGGGAGAACATGCAAACTCCGCACAGAAAGGCCCTCGCTGGCCCCGGGGCTCGAACCCAGGACCTTCTTGCTGTGAGGCGACAGCGCTAACCACTACACCACCGTGCCGCCCATGTTATTTATTTGTTTGTTTATTTGTTGTTGTTGTTGTCATATATGACCAGTAAATGTGAAAACTTAAGTGTCATCCATATTGGGTAAGCTCAGCCACCAATGGGGTAAGTTGAGCCAGTGGCTCAACTTGCCCCACATCTAATGGCTCATCTTACCCCGTGGCCACCATTTTGTAGAAAAATGCTAATAAAGGGGATTAGGCTAATCAAAATTATTTTTATTAGCATTCATATCATAGCTTAGAAAGCCACTAACTTAACCCTAATGTGTCTAAATATTATTCTACTTTTGTCTTCTCTAAATCACCTTCACTGTGGACAAACATGGAATTGACTTAGAAAGCACAAAAACACATTTTTATAAATATCTCCCTCACCTAGTTTGACATGTGGTGCTCCTCTCCACAAGTGTAAGTAAATGGTCCCTCCCCCCTTTGAATGTGGTCACATGGTCACATTTGTTTACTGTTTCTTAGAAACAGGGGGTGGCTCATCTTACCCCCTGGCTCATCTTACCCCGCTCTCCCCTACCTGCAGAAATATACGTGCTTTCATGTCAGAGTCTCCAAAACACCAGAAAAGTCTCCAATAACACCAGTAAAAGTCACTAGATTTGTCGCTAGTTGCTTTTGACAAAAAAGTCACCAAGAGGATTTGTAAAGTTGCCAGATTTAGCGAGAAAGTCACCAAGTTGGCAACACTGAGACCTGATGGCTCCTTCAGTGATATGCCTCCCCTGATGTACCACTCATTCATGGTAAAACTGTACCAGCAATGTAGTGATATATGGTGTTTTTTTGGGAATGATTATTGGATGTTTCTTTTCCTGAGGAATTACAGCTGGTGATATACCGCCAACCCTCACTACACCATCTTTATCCAAAATGGAATCCAGCTTTCTGAGAAGGCTGTGTTTGAGACAATCTCTCTTTTTGACAGGCTCTTGATTTCCTCTGTGAAGACCTCATGCTGAACAGTCTGAACGATTACTATTCTCGCCTGCATAAGTTCATGTGCTTTTGTCATGTGATCTGCAATGTGATCTGACCTTCTGAATCAGTCTAGCTATACCATGGATGAGTAATTTCTAACTGGAAAAGCAATTGAATCTATCAGAACCAAGCAGGGTTTCAGAAATTTTTGTAGCAAAAGTTGCAATTGGTGGGTGTATATCTGCATCTGAGTCTGATTCAACAAGAGGAGTTGCATATCAAAAAAAGACACCCAGTTCTCTGTGCTGTGTGGAGAGCAAGGACACAAGTAAGTATGGCCTAGGAATCTGAAGTTGCTCCAAAACCAAGAGTGAGTCTTTCCAAGACTTCCACTGCATCTCTTTTTCAGCAGGCAAAGAGGCATCCCATTCATAGTGCTTAGTGCAAATCTTTCTGACGAGAGCCTTGCCTTGTACTGTTATTGGAGCCATGAACACCAACAGGTCAAATAGACTGTTGACTGTTGACAGAATCCCTCTGCGAGTGAATGGCTTATCCTCTCTAGAAACAAGGAAGCTAAAGCTATCCATTTCAAAGTTCCAGCTGAACCCTAATCTTCTTGGTTTCCAAGTTGTTTGTGACAAGTCTTTTTTTTTTCCCACAAGTGTTGGTGTTGATCACTAATCATTTTCTCTACAAATAATTTTCCAGTATCCTCTTCATTTTTTTTATTGTACTTTCACTTTCCTTTTTCCATTTTTTTCCTTCTTTTTTTCAGAAGAACGTCAAGACCGGAAGTTTTCTTTTTTCTCCTCCTGTGTAAAGACCACAAGCGGAGGCCATCCACATCAGATCTGCTTTAATATCAACAGAGCTTCGATTAAGGTATGTGAATCCTTTCATCATGGCACACCTTCAGCCTGTTCAGTGTGCTGAGTGCAGGATGTTTAGTCATTCTTTCTCAGTCGCTAGCGATAGCTTTATTTGTGATAAGTGCAGATTAGTTAGCTCTCTGACGGAGAAGATTATAGTTTTAGAAATGCGTATCCAGGCTTTAGAGAAGGCCAGTGAGAATAAGAACAGTGTAGTTTCTGTAGGGGAAAGTCTGGATGCCCTAGGTGGAGTTAGTAATCCCTCAACTCTGGCATTAGAGCCCTTACAGCTGGGCGAATGGGTGACAACTCTGCAGCATAAGCATAGAGCCGAAGCTACCGCTGAGGCTTGCCCATGGGAGCACCACTCCTCTCCACTTCACCTGTTGAACAGGTTTGCTCTCCTTAGTGATGCACCCACTGATAAACCTGAAAGAGCTCTGGTTATAGGGGACTCTATCATACAGCATGTGAAATTAGCTCAGCTGTTAGGGGCACTCAGGTGTATACCGGGAGCCAGGGCACCGGATATAGCAGGTAATCTTAGGGTCCTAGACAAGCACAGGTTCTCAAAGATAGTTATCCATGCAGGAGCTAATGATATACACCATCAGTCTGAGGTTACTAAGAGTAACTTTGTAGAGGTGTTTAAATTAGTGAAAGCGATGTCCGATGCTGTAGTATGCTCTGGCCCCATCCCAATGCGGCAATGGCGATGTAGCTTACAGCAGGTTATGGTCGCTGAACTGCTGGTTGTCCAGGTGGTGCTCTGAAAACAGTGTGGGCTTTATAGATAATTGGGCTAATTTTGAGGGCACTGCTGGCCTGTTAGGGCGGGACGGTATCCATCCCACTTGGGAAGGTGCTGCTCTCATTTCCTGCAGCATAGGCCATAGTCTCAGAACAGGCCTAGTTAATTTCTGACAATCCAGAGCCAAGGCCAGGGAGCAGACAAACAGGCTAAACTGACTGTCTGCTAGCTGCACAGAGTCGTCACTCAGGGTCCACTACATTGAGACTGTGTCTGTTCCCTGAGCTCAACAAAAAAGTAGAAATACTCAGAGTTTCTTCCAGTAACCTAATCAATATAAAATTAGATCATACTGACTGTACAGTTGCTGCCAGCACCTTTGATCTAAAGGTGGGGCTATTAAATATTAGATCTCCTACATCTAAAGCGCTAATGGTTAATGAACTTATTACTGATCAGGAGTTTAATGTACTGTGTTTAACAGAAACATGGATTAAGCCAAATGAATATATAGCATTAAATGATGCTAGTCCTCCTGGATACAGTTACATACACCAGCCTCGTCTAACTGGTAGAGGAGGAGGCATCACAGTTATTTATAATGATTATCTAGGTGTAACACACAAACCTGGTTATAAATTTAATACATTTGAAGTTCTTCATACTCATATAATGTATGTAGCCTCGAAAAATAGGTCTACCCAGTTAAATCCTTTGCTTGTTGTTTACAGGCCCCTGGGGCCATATTCTGAGTTTCTTTCTGAATTTGCAGATTTTATCTCAGACCTGGTTATTTCCTTAGAGAAAGCTTTAGTTGTCAGAGATTTTAATATTCACTTTGATAACCCAGAAGACCCTTTGAAAACAGCGTTTGTGTCCATTTTAGATTCAGTAGAGGTTAATCAGAATGTCATAGGACCGACCCATAATAGTGGTCACACCCTCAATCTAATACTAACATTCAGGTTAAACGTAGAAAATATAGTCATACTTCCACAGTCTGAAGTTATCTCAGATCATTATCTCATCTCATTCAAAATATGTCTGAGTAATAATATATGCACCTCACCACGCAACTGTATTAAATGTACATTCATGTCAACTACTGCACAGAACTTTATAAATGATCTCCCAGAGTTATCAACTTTGATTGGGTCACTGCCAGCCCCTGCAGAACTTGATCAGGCAACTGAATGCTTAGAGTCAACGTTCCACTATACTTTAGATAATGTAGCTCCTCTTAAAAGGAAAATGATCAGAGACAAAAATTTGCACCCTGGTATAATAATGACACTTGCACATTTAAACAGACCACTCAAAAATTGGAATGTAAATGGTGTCAAACAAAATTGGTAGTGTTCAAATTAGCATGGAAGGAGAGCTTCCTGATGTATAGAAAAGCTCTTAGTACTGCTAGATCAACATATCTCTCCTCCCTAATAGAGAATAACAAAAATAATCCGAGATTCCTATTTAATACTGTGGCAAAATTAACCAGGAATAAGTCCACTATAGACACATGCACACCTGCAATATGTAGTAGCAATGACTTCATGATTTTTTTTTAATGACAAAATTGAGAATATCCGACAAATTCAAACTACTAATTTAAGGTCAGATAATGTAAGTGACCCTGTAGTTCACAATATAACTGTATCAGATCAGCAATTAGAATGTTTTACTCCCCTTAGAGACATTGAATTACTTTCATTAATCTCGGCATCAAAAGCCTCAACTTGTGTTCTAGATCCCTTACTTACACGTCTATTCAAACAAATAATACCTGAAGTAATTGAACCGCTTCTAAAAATAATAAATTCTTCTCTTAGGATCAGCTATGTACCCAAATCCTTTAAACTAGCAGTTATCAACCCCCTGATTTAAAAACCTGACCTTGATCCCTGTCAGCTGTCCAATTATCGGCCAATATCAAACCTCCCCTTTATCTCCAAGATCCTTGAAAAAGCTGTGGCACAGCAGTTATGCTCATATTTACATAAGAATAACATCCATGAAATGTATCAGTCAGGATTTAGACCTCATCATAGCACAGAGACAGCTCTGGTTAAAGTAGTAAATGACCTACTATTGGTGTCTGATCAGGGCTGTGTCTCACTGCTTGTGTTGCTTGACCTTAGTGCAGCATTTGAACCGTTGATCATTCCATTTTTCTGGATAGACTAGAAAATGCTGTGGGAGTTAAGGGAATGGCCCTCTCCTGGCTCAGGTCTTATTTAACTGATCGCTATCAGTATGTTGATGTAAATGGTGATATTTCTAGACGTACTGAGGTAAAGTTTGGTGTTCCACAAGGTTCTGTCTTGGATCCACTGTTTTTTTCCTTATATATGTTACCTCTGGGTGATATTATTCATAAACATTGTATTAGTTTCCACTGTTATGCTGATGACACACAGTTGTATGTTTCTGCAAAACCTGATGAGAGACACCAGCTTAATAGAATTGAGGAATGTGTAAAGGACATTAGACACTGGATGCTTATTAACTTCCTTCTGCTTAACTCTGACAAGACTGAAGTACTTGTACTAGGACCACCTGCAGCTAGAAATAAGTTTTCTGATTACATAGTAACTCTGGATGGCCTTTGTTTCTTCTTGTGCAGCAGTAAAAGACCTCGGCGTGATTATTGACCTCAGTCTTTCATTCGAAACTCACATTGATAACATTACCCGGATAACTTTCTTTCATCTCAGAAATATTGCTAAGATAAGAAATTTAATGTCACTACACAATGCAGAAAAACTAGTTCATGCTTTTGTTACCTCCAGGTTGGATTATTGTAATGCCTTCCTGTCTGGATGTTCCAATAAGTGCATAAACAAGCTCCAGTTAGTTCAAATTGCAGCAGCAAAAGTCCTTACTAGAACTAGAAAATATGACCACATCACCCCGTCTTATCCACACTGCATTGGCTCCCAATCAAACAGTTTTGCACTCAAGTTTCCATCAATGAAGAGTTTATAACATCAGTGAAACTGACTTCATGTTAAAACTGTTAATGTTCTAATCATGTTCTCTATTGTTGCCCAAATGAGGATGGGTTCTCCTTTGAGTCTGGTTCCTCTCAAGGTTTCTTCCTCATGTCATCTGAGGGAGTTTTTCCTTACCAACATCACCACAGGCTTGCTCATTGGGAATAGATTAGGGATAAAATTAGCTCATGTTTTAAGTCATTCAAATTCTGTAAAGCTGCTTTGCAACAATATTTATTGTTAAAAGCGCTATACAAATAAACTTGACTTGACTTCTTTGCAGAGGTAATGGATTGAAACCCAGCTCTAGGCCTTTCAGCTCCTTAGCCCGTTCCTCATGTGGAAATGCATCTATCACTGCATTATGGTTAGAGGTTATCTTCTGAAGTTGTATGTTTGAGTCAGTCAACATTTCTTTTGTCTTTTTCAGGACATGGATGATGTCATTATCTGTGGAGAATGAGCTAAATCCATCGTCAACATAAAAGTTCCTTAGAACAAATTGCTTTACCTCTGTTCCATATTCTTCCTCTCCTTGCCATGCAGCTCTTCTCAAGCCATATGTAGCCACAGATGGAGAGGGACTATTGTCAAAAACATGAACAGTCATGCGGTATTCCGTGATACTTTTGGTAGAGTCATTGTCCTCAAACTAGTGGAAACGTAAGTAGTCATGGTGTTCCTCACAAACCTTAAAACAAAAGAACATTTGTTCTTAGTCTGCTGCCACAGTGAGAGATTCCTTATAGAAGCAGATGAAGACTCCCTTGAGCATGTTCTTTAAATCAGGACCACTCAATAAGACATCATTTACTGAGACACCATCATGCTTGCCACTGGAGTCAAACACTGCTGGTCCAGGCTTATGTGGATAATAAACTCAGAAGACTGGCAAGTACCAACACTCTTGTCCATCATTGAATGGTGGAGCTGCTTCAGCATGACCTGATGTGAAGATCTTCTGTATGAACAGGACAATGAACAGTGTTCCTTCATTTCAGGCCTTTTCCCAAACATGTGGTGTAATGTCAAAAGATGCTTGACTGCTTGTACTCTATCGCTGGGGAGTTTGTGCCTTGGCTCTCTTAATGGTAGTGGCACCACCCAGCTGTTTGTATCATCCATAAAGACCTCTCTGTCCATCATTTCCAGGAAGGCTTTGTCTTCTACAGACATGGCAGGCTTGTTGTCATGTGGTGTTCGCTGTAAAACTCCTTTACCATGGCTGTCTGTTTCAAACTTTTCTTTGACGTGGAGACTATTGGTGCAAGGTTCAAAAAGAGATGTGCGGCCATTACTTTGTACATTAGTCTGGTATACGTTGACACGATTGGGCTTATGTGTGCTTTCAAGACAGACTTCTCTTATAATTACTCAGCCCAGGTCAAGATGCTGTGTGTAGGGGGCATTGTGGGGGCTGTTGCAGTGTTGCCAAACTTTGTATGCTTGGGGTATGTCTCAGCCAAGCAGGATGAGGATGCCTGCTGTGGGATCTAGAGATGGGATCTGGCCCACCACCTGTCTGAAGTGAGTGTGGTATTTGGGGATTTCTGATTTGTCACCTGGAGGCATATCATTCAATCAGAGTTGGGAGAAATATGGGAGTTTTTCCATTTAATGGCTCCACAATGAAGTTGTTAGCTTGCCAGCCGACAATTTCAATGACTCCTGAGCATGTCTTCAGGGTGTATGTTGCTGTGCCCTCCTTAATTTCAAAGAGCAAAAAAAAAACAAACCCTCAGTTCTTGCCAAAGACTTGCTACTCTGCTCATCAAAGACAACGTAGACTTTAACAGCTTTCTCTCTTTGACCTGCTGGATAAACTCTGACAAGACAGATCTTGGAGCATGATCTTGATTTCAGTGCAGTCCCAGAGATGTCGGTACATTTTGATGTGATTGATAGAGGGGGATCCTCCCTCGACTCCCTGCCATGCTCTCTTGTTCATTCAGAGACTCCAGTTATCCATGGAACTAGCCCTGGATGTAGTGCAGTCATATGGCTCTCACTGTTGCATTTTCTGCACTCAACATTTTTGTTGCATTTTTTAGCAAGATGACTGGTTGACACATAGCACCTATAGCAAATGTTCTTATCCTTAATATAAGCCTTTCTCTCCTATAAGGATTTACTTCTAAAGTGATGGCATTTCTTCAGGAGATATGGTTTGTTTTGAAGTGGGCATTGCTTGTCTGGATCAGCCACCACTTTCTCTGAGGAGCTGGCATGGCTGCTATGAGAGTCTATTCAGACCTCTGTCTTTCTGACTGAGACTGGTGTCGTCATATTGGGTTTGAGGAACCTCTCAGGTTTACTTACACCCAAAGCACTAGTGAGCAAGATAAAGCTTGGATCATTGACCTTTTTGACTTGGTCAAAAACAAACTTTATGAAGAAAGAGAATGGTGGGTAAGATGTTTGGTATCTTTCTTTGTAACGAGGTGCTAGAGAGACCCACTTGTCATGCAAGGGGTAGGTCAGCTTTTGGACAGTTGGGGTGATGCCACGAGATGTGTCCAAGTAGGCAAGACCAGGTAAGGATCCATTTGCTTTAGCAGCTTTAAGCTCCAAAAGAATATCTCCCAGCACTCTTAATTTTTGATTTTCTCTGCTTGCAATTTTTGGAAAATCATCTGCTTTCTTGAGGCGGCATTTTCTATTGCACCCAGTGATCTATAGCAACCGTCCAATCTTTTCCACACCATGTTCACACCTGCTACTGCATTATGAATGTGGACCGCTCATATTCTCTTTGCATGTTCTGATGATTTTGGCCCAAGCCACTTGCATAGGATGTCGAGCTCTTCTCTTGGTGTCAGGCTTCGGCCTTCTGTAGAGATTTGGAAAGATGCCTTCCAGGCCCAATAGGTTTCAGGTTGATCATCGAACTTCAGTAGCCCAGAGCTCACCATTTCACATCATGTAAAGGACCACCATTGTCCTTGTATGTGTTTTGTTATTTTGCCTGGGAAAAACAACATATTTACAGTATATGTCTAATTTATTCTCTAACTTATTCACAAATATTTCTATTTTTGTACGTGCTTTGGTCTGATTTGTGTGTGTGAATTTGTGATTTGAATATTGTGTGTGCTCATAGTTTTGAATTTTGTCCTGTGGGTGACACCGTAGTTTGCACAAGGGGGAGATCTTTGTAAAGGTAGCCTGCAGGTGGGAGTGATTGGAAGCTGCTTTGTTTGGGCCTAAGCTGTATGAGTTTTATCTCCAAGTTTTTTTTTAATTTTATTTACACAAGAAAAGCTCATTTTGATGCCTGTTTTAATGACAGAAGATTATCATATCATACATTTTTCTTTGCATTCTTTGGTGAGCGCAGCGAGGTATGTTTATTTATTCAGTCATGGTTTGTAAGTCATATCTATGTATGTATGAAATGTGGTTGTGTATATGATTGTTGCTTTTACATAATGAGAAGTTTGTACTTGTGGAAATTAGATGCTAAGATGTTTGTTTGTATGTCTTGATACAGTTTTCATGGTGCTATAAGGCTAAGATGAAATGGATTAAAGTTGATGCTA
Organism: Neoarius graeffei; assembly: GCF_027579695.1. Taxonomy (NCBI): domain Eukaryota; kingdom Metazoa; phylum Chordata; class Actinopteri; order Siluriformes; family Ariidae; genus Neoarius; species Neoarius graeffei. The sequence goes on from NC_083570.1 coordinate 76,219,138, forward strand.
CTACGAACTAAAATAAAAGAAACCTTAAGCATCTGTCAAGACTCTGGGATCCAAGGGCTGCTATACATCATATTAGAGACTAAGCTAGATCTGTTTTCGCTGATGAAACAGGCACATTGTTTCTCATTATTTCATCGGACTATGTGCAGGCCACTGGAATTCTGCACAACCATGGACATTGCTTTGTGCACAGGGACACTGTCATACTGGAAGAGGGTTGGGCCACTTAGTTTCAGTGAAGGGAAAAGGTATAAAAAAACACATTCTGCAGCATAAAATGCACATTTGATACAATTGTGTGCCTGCAATTGTGTGCCAAATGTTTGGAGAAGACCCACTGATGTGTTGGTCAGGTGTCCACATGCTGTGTCAACTCCCTTCATAAATAAGAAGTGCATGTTACAAATTATTGCAGTGATGGGTCACATTCTTCGAGTCACATCTGTTAAGAATTCTTAGGGATTTAGCTAAACTAATTGAATCCAAACCTGCTAAAAGTCACCTGATTACCTTGCAAATATATGATAAGGCCAATAGAGAAATGTAATGATTGGAGTATTGTGTGAGGAGTGAAATGTAGTAAGTAAAAATCAAGCATATTAAGTGAAAGAAAAACTCAAGTAAAGTACAGATACTTAAAACAGCCTTAATTACTGTAATCAAGTAATTGTACTTTGTCCCTTCCCTCCTCTGTTAATTGTTTTTAAATATATTTGAAAACTAAGGATTTTCACAACAGGCATGTTCCCAGTGGATATTCTCCCCATTCAACTATGAATCCTCGTAGTTGAACTCTTTCAACTATGAGGATTTATCTTACAGCAATAAGAAGGTAACAAGAAGGGGAAAGAAAAAGGGTGGAATTAGAGCAAGACTGAAATGGGAGAAATGCAAACAAGGGCCACTCCCATCAGTCATCTTGGCCAATGTGCGCTCCCTCCACAATAAAACAGATGAACTTCAAGCCAACATTAACCACTTATATGAATACAGGACAGCATCTATTCTTGCATTCACTGAAACATGGCTGAATGATGATGACAATGACACTTTGCATATAGACGGATTCAGCTCCCCCTTGAGACTTGACCAAGACAACAAGCTCACAGGGAAACAACATTGCAGTGACGTGTGTCTCTATGTAAACTCATGCTAGTGCTCCACTGTCATTGTTAGGGAGAAACTGTGCAATACTGACATAGAACTTCTAGCTGTCTCCCTGCACCCTTTCTACCTCCCCAGGGAATTCCCTCAGCTTTTCTTTATTTTGGTTTATATTCACCCCAGAGCAAATCCAGCCACAGCTTTAGAGCACATTAAAAGCACTTTAAATAGACTGGAACAAATTTCCCCTGACTCTCCCAAATTAATTCTGGGTGATTTTAATCACTGTTCAGTGGACAAAACTCTTAAAGGTTTTTCTCAGTGTGTCACATGTGGACTTCCGGTGGCGCCATGATGGAAGAAACAGCTTGATTCATCTGCTGCGGGAAAACCCCCTCATAAACCAACCAAAACATCGCTTAATCTCCCTTCAGTTGTTGCAAGCCGGTGAAAGTAGGGACCGCAATGTCCACGCTAAGAAAAGATACAGATAAAAAAGGTAAAATGACCAAAAGAGAAGATAAACGAGAAGCTGTGGCTACCCCGAGCAACATGGCCGACACACAGCCTGACAGTAACCTGACAGTGGTGCTCACAGAGCTTAAAAATTTACGGAAAGAGCATGCTGAGGCTTCTCAAGATACAAAAACTACTTTATCCAGAGTAGAATCCACCCTGAAGGATGTTCTGGAATGTACAACTAAACTTGAACAACAACTGGCGGAGGTCGAACAAAGAGTGAGTGACATGGAGGATAACACACCACGACAAGCCAGAGCCATTCACTACCTACTTCACAGAGAAGCAAAGTTATCTGCCAGGTGCAAGGATTTAGAATCCAGAGCAAGAAGGAATAATTTGCGCATACAGTATATGGGATTAAAGAAGGGGAAGAAAAGGATAATATGATTGACTACATAACCCACTTGATGCATGGCCTGCTTGGTCTACCAGATGATAAGGACTCATATATAGAAAGAGCACATCGCTCGCTGATGATGAAACCTGCTGACTCTGCATCACCGAGATCCATCATTGTCCAATTACAGAGTTAAGGACAAGGTACTTCAACAAGCCTGGAAGTTATGAGAGATAATACACCAAGGCCAGCAGATTTATTTTGACCAGGACTACACGGCAGATGTCCAAAAGAAACGCAGACAGGTATGGGAAGTCATAAAACAACTTCGAGAGAGGAAAGTGAAAGCCCAGTTGCCGTTCCCGGCTCAATTGAGAATTCATCTAGAATCTGGTGTTAAGACTTTCACAACCCTCGCGGATGCGGCCCCGGTCCTTAAAGAAATGGGAATCCATGTCAAGGTAGAGGAATGAGAAAATCTACAGAGAGAGCTGCTGCACAGCCAGTGGGACACGGTACAGACCACAAATGCCTCAGGCGCATCAACAATAACGGACTCGGACTTGCAGGTTCTCATTCAAGGTGAAAAATGAACAACAAATAATCAGTGGATGTAAGTAAAATGATATTTTAAGTTGTTGGCTGGAAGTTGGGCTTACCTTCTAGGCTCGGATGGCCTTGTCTTCATAAGCAGATATTATATTTGGTTGGTTAATGTATTTGTGAAAGAATAATAGGGATTTCCCCTTCAGATGGAGAAGTAGGATACTTGTCTCTCCCCCCCCTTTTTTTTTAAAAACCCAAGCAACTCTATACAAGCGACCCGCTGTTAGGTAGTTGCAGTAACACTCTGTGTGACCCTCGGAGAGATTTTTGTCACAGCTCTGTTTTTGAAGAGCTAAACTAAATGTTCGTTCAGTTAGTTCTATTATTGGAAGTCTGTTCAAGTTTATTAGTTCTTGAGAATTCTTTTCCTTATCTCAGACCATATGTGCAGTCATCTGTTGTATTTCACATGTTTAACAAGGGCATTCAACTACACCTCAAAACTAAAATAAAAGTTTCATATTACTTTTATGAAGGTCATATGAATGATCTGACAATAGTTACATGTAATGTCCGTGGACTAAACCATCCAGTTGAAAGGAAGAAAATATACGATCAGTTAAAGAAACTTAAATGCTCAATTACTTTGCTACAGGAAACCCACTTGCCTGAACCAGAACATAAAAAACTAAGAAGGGAATGGGTGGGTCAAGTGCATAGTTCCTCATTTGGTAAAAAAAAAGGGGAGTGGCAATTTTAATCCATAAGGCACTAGCCTTTTCCTCAGAAAAAAAAAAAAATTATTATAGATCAATTTGGGAGATATGTCATGGTAGTAGGTACCATAGGGGAATTTGATATTTCCATTTTGAATCTTTATGCTCCAAATGAATATGAGCAGAACTTTTATAAGGAAATTGCAAATATAATTGCAGAAAATGCCAAGGGCATAGTCATAACTGGGGGGGGGGACTTTACTGGAACTTAAAGAAACCAGAGCAGCTTTGGATAAGCTCCTGACATATAAAGCTGAGGGAGCTTTAAGATTCTCTAAACAGAGATACTATGAGATGGGAAACATACCTAGTCAATTGCTATCTTTCCAACTCCGTAAAGCCCAAGCTGACCATCATGTTCCCAAGGTTAACCACCCAAAATTTAAAGAAATAGTTTTACATCCCAAAAAAATAGCAGATGCCTTTGCAACATTTTATAAAAACCTGTATGAAGATCCTAAACAGCAAACAGATGATGGTAAAATTGAAGCTTTTCTCACAGGTTTAGGCCTGCCCTCTCTGACAGATACTGAAGCTTTAGAAATGGTATCGGATATTACAGAAAAGGAAGTACGGGAAGCCATAAAAAAACCCTTAAAAACAATAAATCCCCTGGGACAGATGGATTACCTGGAGAATTTTATAAATGTTTCATAGATGACTTGGCACCAATTCTAACTCAAGTTTTTAATCATGTCCTGTCTAAAAAAGACTTACCAAATTCATGGTCAGAGGCCATTCTATCGGTGAGTCACAAGGAAGGTAAAGATTCTATCCTCTGTGAGAACTACAGACCCATTAGTTTACTTTGTAATGACTTGAAGCTACTAATGAATATTATGGCAAAAAGGATACAAAGAATTATAGGAAAATTAATAAACCCAGACCAGACAGGGTTTATTCCCAACAGACAGGGAAGTAGCAACATAAGGAGGACACTAAATGTCATAAGTGCCAGGGGAAAAAAAACCCCCAGCATTCTATGTTGATAAGTTTTGATTCACAGAAGGCATTTGACACTGTGAATTGGCACTTCCTCCATAGAACCCTGGCCATGTTGGGATTCCATCCGAGGTTTATTGAATGGGCAATGGTAATGTATACAAATCCGAAGTCATGTGTGAGAGTGAACAGCTGGTGCTCTGAATTTTTCTGTTTGAAAAGAGGGGTTAGACAAGGAGATTGCCTCAGTCCATTGTTATTTGCAATAAATATTGAGCCCTTGGCAGCTTCTATAAGGCAAAATAAAACCATTAAAGGCATAATAGATGAAGGTCAAATAGAACATAAAATATCATTGTACGCAGATGACATATTAACATATATCAGTGACCCAATAATTTCTGTACCTGCACTAATTAGAAATTTAAAAGAATTTGGAGAACTCTCAGGGTATCAAATTAACCAATCAAAATCCGAGGCAATGATGATGTTGAGGCCACTCCCCAACTAACTAGCAGAACACAATAAATTTCGCTTCCCCAGCCATGGATTTAGATACCTAGGAATTATAATTACCTCTGATATATTGCACCTGTATAAGGCTAATTATGGTTAACTATTGTTCGAAATAAAGAATGACCTTAAAAAATGGGAAATCCTCCCTCTATCTTTATTGGGAAGAGTGGAGACCATTAGAAGGAACATACTACCTAGGCTTCTATTTGTGTTCCAGTCTTTGCCCATAGGGGTCCCATGTCCACATTCAAAATGCTTGATAAATGGTTATCCAGATTTATTTGGCAAAATAAAAGACCCAGGATTAGATTGAAAAGACTGTTAAATTCAAAAGAAAGTGGGGGTCTGGATCTACCTAATCTAAAAAATTATTACTGGGCGGCACAACTTAGATCAGTAGTAGCATGGATATCCCAGGATGGGGATACTATGTGGGTGGGAATGGAGCAGAGCAATTGCCCAGATATGCCCCTGGACGTAGCACCTTTCTTAAACCAAGATATATGGAGAATAAATAAAATCAATAACATTTGGATAGGAAATACTCTTAAAATATGGTCAAAAGTGAGAAAGAAGTTAGGACTCCCTTTAGCAATATCAAGAGCGATGAAGATTGCACATAATATTGATTTTCTCCTATCTAAATTAGATACAGGGTTTAGGAAATGGGAAGAAAAAGGTCTGATTGTGCTGGGTCAGTTGGTTGATGGAGGAGATTTAATGTCCTTTGAACAACTTAAAAACAAATATGATCTTCCAGTCTGTGACTTTTTCAGGTACCTACAACTTGGACACTACTTACAGACACAGAGTGGAACAAACTGAGGGCCTTACCATCTAATATAGAGAACTTTTTTATATTAATAATTAAGGGATCTATTAAAAAGATCATATCATACATTTACAAAAGGAGTCAGAGGTCAATAGTTTGGACATCAAGGAGAAATGGGAACTAGAGATTAATACCATTTATCACAGATGAAGACTGGATCTATTCATGTAAAGAATGGACACAGAACAACAAGTAGTCCTACATGGAAAGAATTTGAATGGAAAGTTAAGATGCAATATTTTAGGACTTCCTTTCTCACTTCTAAATTCAATAACGCATCTAATCAATGTTGGAGGGGCTGTGACATGATAGGAGACCATACCCACATCTTTTGGGACTGTCCAAAACTATCAGAGTACTGGCAAAATGCAAAAAACGGTATAAAAAATGTTTAAACATAGATCTGCCATTTAAACCAGTTTATTTTATATTGGGAATCACACCACATAACACAAAGGATGAAAATAAGGTTTTATTATTAAGAGTCCTTTTTTCAATTGCCAGGAAAATGATAATGGTCTCCTGGCTAAAACCACAGCCCCCCACCATAACACAATGGAAACAAAGAGTAAAAGAGGTGTATAATATGGAATTTATAACTGCAAAATTAACATTAAGAACGGAGTGGTTTTTTTGACCAAATGGCTCCCGATTTATGATTTTTTTTTTCTTTTGACAGAGTTAGATGGTTATGTATGAATATGCAGACATTTATTTGTATATGCTGATGGCTTAAAGACTCTATACTGACCTCATTTTGTATATTTCCTGTATGCTAACAAGTTTAATTGAAGGACACTGTGATTTCATGTGAGAGTTTCGCACTGGACGTAGTAGCATTCAACTTGATCTTGGAGTGATTTGGCCTATACGGACTGTATGTATATATGTAAATATGTGTATTACAAAATGCCCAGAAAGACACATTTGTATTTTCATTGACATTTGACTGCAATTGTAAAAACTAAATGCCTACTAAACTGAAATAAAAAAGTTAAAATGTCACATGTGCCACCCGCATGGGAAAGATACTCGGCAAATGCTATGGCTCAGTCCCTGATGCATAAAGATCTGTTTCCTCCCCCCGGCTCTGCTGATCACCACACCATTCTGCTTGCACCAGCCTACATAAGATGATCAGAAAAGGTCATCAAAATTGTGAAGAAGTGGACTAATGAAAGCATAGCTATGCTGCAGGGATGCTTTGAACTCACTGACTGGAATAATATCATAGCTCCATCCAGTGACCTCAATGAGCAAGTGGACACAGTCTCATCCTACATCTCCTTCTGCATAGACAATATCATTCCCTCCAAAAAAGTCACCATCTTCCCCAACAATAAACCCTGGGCAACAAAATAACTCAAGGAAATACTCAACAGGAAGAAGAGAGTATTTTTTTACTGGCTCTGAGTCTGAGAAAAAGGAGATTAACAGAGAGGTGACGTGGGCCATCAAAATGGCCAAATTGAAATATAAAAATAAAGTGGAGGAAAAATTTACAAGAGGGAGCCTTCGCTCAGCTTGGCAGGGTCTCAAGGACATGGCAGCTGTGAATACTATTTCCACCACACACCAGACAGTCCAGGTTCCAGGCTGCAGCCCAGCATCACTTCCTAATGACCTCAATTCCTACTACACCAGATTTGAGACAGACAACATTACCCAGCTAGAGGCTACTCTGTCATCACTTAAACCTAGAGACTCAGCACTCATCTTTAACATAGAGGGGGTGGTGAGAGCCCTCAGAAAAACAAAAGAAAAAACAGCACCTGACCCAGATAACATTGGTGGTCGTGTTTTGAGGCACTGTGCTGAGCAGCTGGGGGGCATGTTCCAGTTTCTGTTCCAGAGCTCCATGGACAGCAGCACAGTCTCCCAACTGTGGAAACACTCCACAGTCATTCCTGTCCCCCAGAAAGGAGCCATCAAGGTGCTGAACGACCTCAGGCCTGTGGCTCTCACCTCCCTTATGATGAAAGCAATGGAAAGGGTGGACAAAAATCACATCATCAAGGTGACACACCCTGATGGACCCCCTCCAGTTTGCATATCATGCAGGCAGAGGCATTGATGATGCAAAAATCATCACAGACACCATACATAAACACCTGGAATTCCCAAACACTTCAGCCAGACTTCTGTTTGCTGACTTCTCCTCTGCATTTAACACCCTGCAGCCTCACATTCTCACAGAGAAACTCTTCACTCATTTTGGACTAAATGACCAGCTAATCCTATGGATAATAGACTTTCTCACCAACAGGTCACAGAGTGTGCTGGTCACCTTCTCAGACCTCCTTCACACCTCCACCAGCTCCCCACAGAGATGTGTCCTCTCACCTTTGTTCTTCATCCTGTACAGTGATAACTGCGGGTCCACTCAGCCAAACTGTCACCTGGTTAAATATGCAGATGGCACAGTGCTCTTGTCTCTACTCTCTGGCTTCTCGCAGCACCACAGCTCAGCTCTGCAGGACTTTGTGGAGTGGTGAGACACCTCCTGCCTGGAATTGATCTCCAGCAAGACTAAAGACATGGTAGTGATTGTTTAATAACAAGCAGAGTGCTGCTGCAGTCATCACCACCATTCATGGGAAGCCAGTGGAGATTGTTGAGTAGTACAAGTACTTGAGCACAATCTTTGATGATAAACTCAGATTTGCCTCCAACACAGAGGAGATCCTCAGAAAGTGCCAGCAGTGACAGTAACTCCTGAGGAAGCTTAAGTCCTTTGGGGTCAGCAAGGACATTCTTACTACTTTCTACTACTCCTTCATTGAGCGTGTAATGTTGTTTTCCATAACCTGCTGGTTCAACTCCTTCAGCCTGCAGAGCACAGTCAAGGTGTGCTCTAAAATTATTGGGCTCCCCCTCAGGTCACTCTCAACTCTCTGTGAGCAGCAGACAGTAAACTCAGTGGGCAGGATTCTTCAGGACCCTTCACATGTCCTGTTTCCTGCATTTTGAGTGGCTCCCCTCAGGATGCCAGCTCTGTTGGCCGAGCTGCCGAACATAGAGAAGAGCGACCTTTTGTTCCCAGAGTGGTTCAACTCCTCAACTCTCTGCCATCCTCGTCCTTCTACTCACCCCTCCAGCCCCTTCCCCCTTCTTCACATGCACTCTAACCTGGTGCACTAACCACCCCCCTCTGTACACATACCACTTTAAACATAGACTCTGCTGCTATTGATCCTTCTACCTCATAAGCAAATTGCACCACACTGTATTTTTGTATACACCTTTTTTTTATTATCATATTTATACATATTGTACCACTGTACAGTTATTTATCCACATACTGCCACTTTGCATACTGTCAATTTTTATGTTTAATGTTTTTGGTTTTTTTGTGTGTTTAACTGTACTTCTCTGTGTGCCTTTAAATTGCGCCTAGGGGACAAATAAAGTGTTTTTGAATTGAATTTGTTTTGAATTGAATTATTATAGCAATGCAATTCTTGCTGTCTAAAAAGATAGCTTTTCTCAGTGAGTAAAAACAAACAAAAGCGTGTCACTTAAAAATACAAGGAAATTTTAATAAAAAAAAAAAAAAAAACTGGCCAGCAATGGAACATTTATAGGCAGCAATAAGCTCCCAAAGGCTGTGTGCGCGCGTGCGTGTGTGCATGCATGTGTGTTCACTTCTTCAGTGATTGGGCTTATTTTTACAGCCAAACACTTGATACTTGGGCTTCTTTAGGGTTGTCTACAACAATATAGAAGCAATGTATCCACAAGATCTCAACCTTGGTAAGTTGTGTGGTGTGTAAGGTACGTCACAATCTCGGATTCTCTTGTGTAATTTGTACTCAGTGTGATATTTAAACCTCGGAGAGAGAAAGATGGAAGCACCCAGGCACAGTTTATTTTAAAAGAAAAACAACCTGGACATAGTACACAGGTATAAATATGAACAAGTGAATACTCAAACATGTCTTGTATGGATATTATCTGTCAGTATCATCTTCATTCAGCTGCTCCCCTTAGGGGTTGCCACAGCAGATCTGTTCCACATATTTGATTTGGCATATGTTTGACATGGGATGCCCTTCCTGACACAACCTTCCCCAGTCTATCCGGGCTTGGAACCGGCGCAAAATATACACTGGCTTGTACAAACCCGGTGGCTGGGTATTTTACCCAATCTGCATGTCTTTGAACTATCTGGGAAACCGAAGCACCTGGAGGAGACCCATGTAGACATGGGGAGAACATGCAAACTCCACACAGAAAGGCTCCCGTTGCCCATGAGGTTCAAAACTGGAACCTTCTTACTGTGAGGTGACAGTGCCGTCACCTATTATGTGTGTGGGTACAATAGTACCATGCCTCACACGGTGCACCAAAATTATGTAGGTGCAATTGCACTCCTCACATGAGGCACCAAATTATGTAGGTACAATACCAGTCCTAACACGAGGCACCAAAATTATGTGGGTGCAATTGTGTTATTAAATCAGTCTCATAAAATCAGTTCATTCATTTTATGAATCAATATTTCTATTAATTATTACATTAATTAATTACTCTAATGATACACTAGATCCTTAAAGGCAATGTGAATTCTTTGATGGCAGAGGATGGATTCAAGTAATACTGCAGCACAACAGACAAGACAGTTTCTTTTAAGTATTTAATTTATTAAAATGTCAATCAAATGAGAAGAATACTGATCATGTACATTCACGAACACTAGCAGCAGTTTAACAAATCAAGGTACAAAAATGGTGATATGAGGTAATACGATTTAGGTGTGTGTGTGTGTGTGTATATATATATATATATATATATATATATATATATATATATATATATATATATATATATAATTACACACAGTATAGGGGCCATATGCCAACATGCCAGGAGTTTGCATGTTCTCCCCCTGTCCCCGTGAGTTTCCTCTGGGTGCTCCAGTTTCCCCCATAGTCTAAAGACATGCGGTTAGGCTAATATGGGACGGCCTTGGGCTGAGGTGCCCCTAACCTTCCTCTAGTGTTAGGGTTGGCACTGACCCGTTTTTAGGTTTAGCATGCATAAAAGTACTACATAAATTTGTTTATTGCATCAAGACTTTTTGACTTTGTCAGGAACTTCTATTTAAACAAAATAAAATCCCCCCAAAAATAATTTTACTAAATTATAAAATGCTCTGGTGAAAATTGTGACCTTTGTGTTGTTAGGGTCAATTTCAACCCAGTTAAAATATAAGATTATAAAACAATAATAAATACCAAAACTGAAATCATAAACACACAATCAGCCTACAGCCAGCTCTTCCTCCAACCACTTGAGCTTCAGTCAGGGGCTTTTCTCTTTGCCTGTTTGACAGAACAAACAAAGCCAGACATGTCCAGGCATGTAAGGCCAATTGAGTTTAGAGTTGATGACTTGCAGAGTACACATCTCCAATTTACAGCATGCAACAATGAGAAAAGGACTGAACGTAAGCCAAGCTCTGGATCATATCTTTGCTGATAATGAGGCAGAGGACACAGAGCAGTATAGCGATGGAGATGAGCAGGTCTCTGAGGAGGAAGATGATGTGGCGTATCAACCGGAAGACACAGACACATCTGATCAGTCTGATGAGGAGGTCACCGGTGCTGAAGCTGCTCCTGCTGAAACATTCAGATCCCAAATTGGCAACATCTGTTGGAGCTCAGTACCTCCTGACATACATGGCAGGACAGCTGCTGCAAATGTCATCAAAATGACCCCTGGGATCACAAGGTTTGCTGTGACGAGAGTAAGTGACATCGTCATGTTTTGATTTGTTTATGCCATTGTCACTAAAAAAAAAGTCATAATTGCTATGACAAACCTTGAAGGAAAAAAAGTCCATGACAACATGTGGAATGACATTGATGAGGAATGCCTGGATGCCTACATTGGTGTTCTTCTCCTTGCTGGAGTGTACAGATCCAGCAATGAGGCCACTGATAGTCTCTGGGACACATCGACAGGCAGGAATATTTTCCGGCAACAATGTCACTTCAGACCTTTTGAATGATATCAAGAGTCCTCAGATTTGACAACAGAGACACCAGAGCAAAATCTGACAAGCTTGCTCCCATCAGGGATGTCTGGGAGAGATGGGTGCAACTCCTTCCACTGATGTTCAACCCAGGGCCAGAGGTGACAATAGATGAACGTTTTCTCCCTTTCCATGGAAAATGCCCACTCTGGCAATACATGCCCAGTAAGCCAGGCAAATATGGCATAAAAATCTGGGCATGCCTGGATGCCTACATTGGTGTTCTTCTCCTTGCTGGAATGTACAGATCCAGCAATGAGGCCACTGATGGTCAACAGAACAAAAAATACTTGTTTTTTGCCCTTTTCTTGAAGTAAATATATGTGGGTCGAAACTGACCCGAAACACCATAGATGTTACTATAGTTGATAATATTAAAATTAAAATCTTTTTTTTTTTTGAACATTTAAGAGATGTGATCTAATACCCCTCAGTAATAGTCAGGTAACAAAACAACCTTTTATTTGTTTACATTATTCTCTTGAGGTTCATTTGACCACTTTTTTTATATTGAAAACGAGGGGTATGCTGTTAAAAGAAAGGCCCAGGGGGCCACAACAAAAATATTAAAACCAATCTTTTCATGGATAAGGGAGCCTAACAAGGTAACCAAGAGGTAAGAAACAAATTGGATGATAAATAATTGTTTTTAGAGTATTTTATGGCTAATTTAAGACACGGGTCAAAACTGACCCGTTAACATCAGAGATGGTAACAGAAAGCTAACACCAGAGGAAGATTAAGCGAGGCACCTAACTCCCAACTGCTCTCCAGGTGCTGTTAGCATGGCTGCCCACTGCTCTGGGTGTGTGTGTGTGTGTACTCATTGCTCACATGTGTGCGCATGTGTGTGTGTTCACTGCTTCAGGTAGGTTAAATGCAGAGAGGAAATTTCACAAGTGTGTGATGAATAAAGTTGTGCTTTCTTTCTTTTTTAGGCGCTAACTGATTAGACAAAGGATTCTAACAAAAGCGTATAAATAATCTTTGGCCCATGTGGGGATTGAACCTGCAATCTCAGCACCACGGTCTAACCAGCTGAGCTAACCAACCCTTAGTTTACTGAAGTCTGAATGTTCTGATGTGTATAATAGTGTGTGTGGTAAGAAAATGTTAGAGAGAAAAATAAGAGATAAGAAGAGAGATAAAGTGTGCAAAATCTATCTACCAGAGTAAAACTGAGAAATACAATAACATATGATCAAACCAAACCTGATTATGTGCAAACTTCAAACAACCTTAGGTTTAAATAGCACTTTTCACATAAACTAATCAAACTAAGATTTAACATTGCCCAAAATGCCAGCCTCATTTGGGACCACTCTCACGTGGCAGCATGAAGGAGTTCTTCAGTCTCCGTTTGGTGTACTCTGTTAGAAGAGCGGAGCCATTTCAATGTAGTTTAAGTCAGCTTTGCTGTGTTGCAAAAGTCTTTCCCAGGCGGGATCTCGTGATCTAGAAGGTCCTTGGGTGGAAGTTTGTTGGTTGAAGACATGGAGGGAGCTTTTTAACAGTGGCCAGTGGCTCGTACAACCACACATTTGTTCCTTTGTTCTTCGCTTCGCTTTTGCAGACTGCAAATGTCTCTTTTTCAATACTGACAGCGCGAGGTCAGAGAGCATGAGGCCAGAGAGTGCAAAGCACGTCCATGGCGCCAGACCAAGAGGAGAAGCCAAAGGCAGAGAGAAGCCAATCGGTGCACCCGAGGAAGCCGGAGAGCAAGGCATGTCTTGATCTCTCCAGTCCAAAAAGCTAAAGAGCCGAAAGAGACCAGAGATTTACTCCAGCCCCCAGTTTTATGGACGAGCTTGCATCATAATTTCCGTGGTACACTATCCAATCATGGCGCAGTCAAAGCCGAGATGACGTGGATATTGTCCGGGTCAGGAAGTGAGGGAATTATGGGAAATGTAGTTGTGGAGATGTGGTGTACCTACATGTTTCAGTATAAAGGAGTTTTTATTTTCTGGGTTTTGTTTGTCTTTAAGCACTTTATAGTTGGTTTTTGGTTGAAATGAATACCATGTGATCTCATTGACTAGATTTAGCAACTACTAATGCTTTAGCGAGGACACGTGTTGCAAAGAAGTTCTTAGCAAAGTTGCTCCTCAGAATCATCCTTACAAGTGTGTTGGAAAAGGCACATACAGGGACTGTAGGTGCTAAAGAAAGTAACTGGACTTGCTTGAAATTCTTGAAGACGCATCACATCTCATCCAAAAGGCTCCTTCAGTTTTGTCTGACTAGTGGGGAGTTCCAGGTATTTATCCTCTAGAAGACCAAAAACAACCCGGAGAGTCGTTGAGGTCACATGGGTCATTGACCCTCTCGGTCATCCTGTAGGTGTTAGGGTGACTGGAGGCCAGGTGTGAATGGTGTTAGCAGCCTAGAATGTCATTAGGATGATCTGTGGGTCATTGGCTCTCTCTGCCATCATGTGAGTCATTGAAGTCAGCTACCTGTAAGTCTTGGTGTGGATGTGTATAGCGATCTTGCATGTGACGTCACAGCCGATCCAGATTGTAACAGACGCCATCTTGTCGGTCAAACACCATATTTCTGCCTTCTACTTCTGGTTCTGCTTCTACTTCTACCTTTTCTTCTGGAAAACCCTACTATATACAATTCTACTACAACAGCTGCTGCTACAAGCTCTCCCTACCTGTGCACGTTTATGTTTTTTGTGTGTATTTTTGCGTGGTGTTCGTCTGTACCGGACTTCAATATCCACTACAACCATATGGACTTACTGGACATTGGTTTCCAGCAGAAAATGATGGTTTGTAGCGATTTCCATCGCATGCACAACATTCCGGACGAGATAGCGAGACCAGTGGGGTCTCCGTGGATTGTTATCGGGTCTGGCAGGCGAAGGAGGCGGCGTCGGGAGAGGAAGCAAAAGTGAGGATGCAGAGCCGGCCTGTTGACTAAGCTTAGAAAACAGGCACTCAAATCTCCACTGCCAAGCCTCTACCTCTCCAACGCCAGATCCATGGTAAACAAGATGGACGATTTAGAATTACAGCTGGAATTACCTTATTCTATTCTATAATCGGCTGGTCAGTGCTATACTAGATACTACTGATATATCTACTATCAGTACTAGTAATACTTAAGTGACTTACCTGTCCAATGAGGATTGTTATTTTCTTGTTTACAAGATGCCACATCTGAGGGGGGCTGACAAATCCTGAATTTCTGTAAAGATAACTGTCCAGAGATTTATAAGCACACAGTGCTTCACCACTGAACAGCGAGGGAAAGTTAATGAGGTAATTATACATGTCTGGGTATTCCGCTGGCAGTTCAATATCCACTGACACGGTCGTGAAAACTACGTCCAGTAAGTGATAAGGGTCACTAATCTGTAGGTCATTTATTTTAGACATATATCTAATTATCTGTTCATTAGAAAAATGAGCCGTGTAGTCCGGCGGTTGAAATTGATCCATTTTGTATATGAGTGCAGCAGTATTCAGCTGTGTTTTTTACCGACAAGATGGCGGCTGTTTACATTCCAGTCACATGACTGCAAGATCTCTATTGAGTTTTCTAGGAAGTATGCCAAAGACTGTATTGTTGGTGGCTGATAAGTGGTGTCTCAGACCACCTCCTCTGTTCAGTGATTGTTGTTCCAGGTTGATGAAGATGGTTTCTTTTACTCCTCTTTCAAACCACTGGTCTTCTCTGGCTAAAATATGTACATTGCAGTCCTGAAATGAGTGTCCATTGTTATTGAGATGAAGATGGACTGCAGAGTCCTGGCCTGAGGAACTAGCTCTCCTGTGTTGAGCCATGCACTTGTGAAGCGGTTGTTTTCTTTCTCCAATGTAAAGGTCTGTGCATTCCTTACTGCATTGAATTGCATACACTGTTGTCCTGTTTTGTGTCTGGGTATTCTGTCCTTAAGGTGGACCAATTTCTGCCTCGGAGTGTTACTGGGTCTGAAGTCTACAAAGATATTGTGTTTGTAGAAGATCCTCCTGAGTTTCTCAGATAGTCCAGAAATGTAGGGAATGACCATGTTCTTGTGTTTGTTGTGACATCATAGAGAGAAGTGACAAGCACATTGTAGGAAACCATGGTTTCATCTGAGTCTGGCTCAGTGAGTCTAGCTCAGTCTGTCCATGGTTTCCTATGATGTCACTTCTCTTTTCACCTGCATTTCCACCACAGTAGCAGTCAAATCAGTTCGGAAATTACTTCAAGACAGCACCTTACTGGATAAAACAAACCATGGACCACATTTGCACCCTGCTTGACCTCTGTCTGACCACCACCTATTTCCAGTTCAATGAATGTTTCCACAGACAGAAGCATGGATGCACCATGGGCTCACCGGTGTCCCATATAGTGGCCAATCTATACATCGAGGAAGTGGAAAAGAAAGCCTTGACCACCTTTTCAGGAGTTGCTCCCAGACACTGGTTCAGGTATGTGGATGACAGCTGGGTAAAAATCAAAACCCATGAGGTGGAAGCTTTCACAGAGCACATCAATGCAGTGGATATCAACATCAAGTTCACTCAGGAGGACATCAGTGGAAACAACCAAGCCTTTTTGGACTTTAGCATGCCCATCAAGCAAGACAGAAGCCTTAGCATCCAGTTCTATCAGAACCCCCCCCCCCCCCCACACACACACACAGACCAGTACTTATTGTTTGACTCTCACCACCCACTGGAATGCAAATTGGGGGTCATTAGGACTTTACATCATGGGGCTCAGAGCTTTCCTACAGTGGTAGAGGAAAAAGAGAAGGAGCAAAAACACATCAAGGAAGCACTTCAGAAGTGCAGATATCCCAACTGGGCTTTCATCAAGACCAGAAAAAGAAACATAGCAGACAGGGAAGAAAACAGCAACAAACACAAGAACATTGTCATTCCCTACATTTCTGGACTATCTGAGAAACTCAGAAGATTTTTCTACAAACACAACATCCCTGTAGACTTCAGACCCAGTAACACTCTGAGGCAGAAATTGGTCCACCCTAAGGATAGAATACCCAGACACAAACAGGACAACGTAGTGTATGCAATTCAATGCAGAAATATCTGGAACTCCCCACTAGTCAGACAGAACTGAAGAAGCCTTTTGGATGAGAGGTGAAACATCTTCAAGAATTTCAAGCAAGTCCAGTTGCCTTCTTTAGCACCTATTGTTTATGATGACCTGGATCACTGAGAACCTTCACATATACACATAAGGACAACGTTCGTTGCTTAAAAGCATCTTTAAACTCATTTGTTAGCCCTAAAGTGCAACATTATTGGCAAACCCACCCCAGATCTGTAAGAATGTAGGTGTATGAATGTGCATCTGCAGCCTCATGTTAATTAACATTAAGTGTATAGTTTTTTTTTTGGTTTGGTGGTGGTTATGGTGGGAGGTGAGCTATGATATCCACTAATGTTTTGTGTAAAAATATTGTTAAAAAATGGCTGCTACATTATCTGATTAAATGTGAACATTTAATTAATTTATTATCCAGCAAATGGACCAATTTGAAGATGATACTTGGCCAGTCATTCCTGGGGCCTTGGATGATCAGCTCGACATCAATCCAAGATACAAAGTTTTTGAAATAAGTGAAATGTAGAAGGTATGGTTATGTCATGTTGCCTAATGAAATTGGGGAAAAAATGTTTTGTCCTTTGTTGGACATTTACTGCTGAAATTCTATTCTATGAATTTGAGAAAATTACATGCTTATAAACCAACACCTACATGCTATAACACCTAATGGTTCATACAGTGGTGCTTGAAAGTTTGTGAACCCTTGAGAATTTTCTATATTTCTGCATAAATATGACCTAAAACAACATCAGATTTTCACACAAGTCTTAAAAGTAGGTAAAGAGAACCCAGTTAAACAAATGAGACAAAAATATTATACTTGGTCATTTATTTATTGAGGAAAATGATCCAATATTACATATCTGTGAGTGGCAAAAGTATGTGAACCTTCGCTTTCAGTATCTGGAGTGACCCCCTTGTGCAGCAATAACTGCAACTAAATGTTTCCGGTAACTGTTGATCAGTCCTGCACACCAGCTTGGCAGAATTTTAGCCCATTCCTCCATACAGAACAGCTTCAACTCTGGGATGTTGGTGGGTTTCCTCACATGAACTGCTCGCTTCAGGGCCTTCCACAACATTTCGATTGGATTAAGGTCAGGACTTTGACTTGGCCATTCCAAAACATTAACTTTATTCTTCTTTAACCATTCTTTGGTAGAAAGACTTGTGTGCTTAGGGTCATTGTCTTGCTGCATGACCCACCTTCTCTTGAGATTCAGTTCATGGACAGATGTCCTGACATTTTAGATTAGATTAGATTAGATTAGATTAGATGTACTTTAATCATCCCAGAGGGAAATTCCATTGTTTCAGCAGCCTTAAAAACATATACAACAAACACACATACAATACACATAAATAATTTCCTTTAGAATTCGCTGGTATAATTCGGAATTCATTGTTCCATCAATGATGGCAAGCCGTCCTGGACCAGATGCAGCAAACCAGGCCCAAACCATGTGTAGTGAGACCCTGATGTGGGTGGAGCACAGAAGCATGGCAGGTGGTTGTTTGCTTCTTAATTATTCTCTTTATTTTGGCTTTTCAGCACAAAACACTCAAACTCTCTCTCTCTCTATCTCTCTCTCTCTCTCTCTCACACACACACACACACACACACACACAGAGGCTATTATCAAGCCCTCGGCGCCAATCTCCCCTTCTCACTCTTCTTTTATAGGGCGCAGTCACTGGAAGAGAGACACAAACGCATGTTAATTGACAACAGGTGTAGCGATACGACCACTCACCTTCCCTGACTCCGCCCTCCATTCACAGACTGACGCTCTGCCATGCCCCCGCTGCCACATACCCCCATTGCCCGACTCAGGCCGGGGAGCCATCCGGCCTGCAGCGGACTCCCCCCCCCCCCCCCCAAACGGGACAGGAAGTCCGCCACCACCATCTGCACCCCCAGCCTGTGGACCACCTCGAATTTAAATGGCTGGAGGGCAAGATACCAATGGGTGATCCGCGTGTTGGCATCCTTCATGCAGTGGAGCCACTAGAGGGGGGCGTGGTCCAAACAGAGGGTGAAAGTGTGTCCCAGTAGGTAGTACCGGAAGGTGAGGACTGCCCACTTGATGGCTAGGCACTCTTTCTCTATCGTGCTGTACCTGCCTTCCCACATTGACAGCTTCCGGCTAATGTACAGCACAAGACGCTCCTCCCCCTCCACCTTCTGGGACAGAATGGTCCCCAGCCCTCTGTCCGATGCGTCTGTCTATAAAATAAAGGGGAGAGAAAAGTCAGGGGAGTGTAACAGTGGCCCCCCACACAGTGTAGCCTATACCCTAGAGAAAGTCTGTTGGCATTGCTCCGTCCACTGGACCGGATCTGGTGCTCCCTTTTTAGTGAGATCGGTCAGCGGGCTGGTGACATCCAAATAATTAGGTATGAACCTACGATAGTAGCCAGCCAGCCCCAGGAACTGTCTCACCCCCTTTTTGGTCTTGGGCCTCAGGCAGGCCGCAATCGCTGCAGTCTTATTAATTTGGGGACGCACCTGCCCATGGCCTAAGTGGAAACCCAGATACCGTACTTCCACCCGCACACTACTTTGGGTTAGCTGTGAGACCTGCCTGCCTCAGCGACTTTAGGATGGCCCTAAGGTGTTCAAGGTGCCTCGGCCAGTCATTGCTGTAGATGATATCATCGAGATACGTGACTGCGTAGGTGGTGTGGGGGTGGAGGACCCTGTCCATAAGCCGCTGGAACATTGCGGGAACCCCAAACAACCAAAAAGGAAGTGTGACGAATTGGTGTAAGCCAAACTGTGTGTGAAAAGGCCATTTTTCTCTTGGGACAGAGGAGTCAAGGGGATCTGCCAACATCCCTTCATTAAATCCAGTGTTGAATAAAAATGAGCAGTGCCTAATCGATCGAGCAACTTGTCAATGCAAGGCATTGGGTACGTGTCAAATTTAGACACTGCGTTGACTTTCCTACAGTCCACATAGAACCGGACCAACCCATTGGTCTTGGGGACCAGGACCACTGGGCTTTTCCAGTCACTGTGGGACTCCTCGATTATGCCCATTTCGAGCATGGCATTGAGACCACCTTTTTTTGTGTTCGGGCAGGTGGTAAGGGTGGCTGTGCACTACCACCCCTGGGGCGTCTCAATGCGGTGTTCTATGAGGTGGGTGCGGCCGGGCAGGGGCAAAAACACATCGAAAAATTATTTCTGCAACTGGGCTACCTCTGTGAGTTGGGCCGGGGAGAGGTGGTCTCCACAGGGGACCGGAGTGGTGGGCGATGTCAATTTTCTTTTTTGAACCTTCTGCCCCAGCTCCACCTTCTCTGGGACTACTGCCACCAATGCCATAGGCAGAGGTGGAAAGTAACGAATTACATTACTCGTGTTACTGTAATTGAGTAGCTTTTTTGTGTACTTATACTTTTTCAAGTAATTTTTAAAGTGTACTTTTACTTAAGTATGTTTTCTTTTAAGTAGTGTACTTCGGTACATTTTACATCACAACTGTTACTGAGTAAAAAAATAAATAAATAATGGCTAAAACGGAGAAAGGGAAATGCGTTCTGGAAATGAATCACAGGAAGGACAGTTGTCGCGCGCGTGCGTCTCACACAGACGATGGCGGACATGCACCGGTGCTTTAAGGGGGGGGGCTTCGGGGGGCTCAAGCCACTGGGCCACAGCCAATCAGGGGCCTTGTAATATTAATAAAATAATAAACTGTCGGAATCGTGGGCCTACATTAATGTACCGATAGAAATAAGGTTAGAAATAAATGAGCGCACAGTAGCCTGCTGTAAGAGACATGGTGGATGTGGTTCGTGAAACGAACACCCACAACTGTACCAGAATAAAATGTAACAAAATGTAACGTCACGCACGAAAGCGCGCCAAAGACTGCAGACTACAGAGACACAAATTTAGAGGCTTTGAAAGATGAAGCGTTCACATGTTAGCGGGGCGCATAAAAGGAAAAAAAGAGAGAGATGCAGGTAATGATAGAATCGTTGCCTAAAGTCACAGATTTTTTTTAAGGTAAGGATCACGAATCTGTTCAGAATATCAGCTACTTATCAGTTATCAGCCTACCAGCAGCTAGGCTATGTGCAGCTAGGCTAGATATGCTATGATCTGTCCAACAGTAAAATAAATCAGTTGTGATTTGAATACGTGTCGTGTGATTTGAGTTATAATCCTGTTAGTATACAACCCCGATTCCAAAAAAGTTGGGACAAAGTACAAATTGTAAATAAAAACGGAATGCAATGATGTGGAAGTTTCAAAATTCCATATTTTATTCAGAATAGAACATAGATGACATATCAAATGTTTAAACTGAGAAAATGTATCATTTAAAGAGAAAAATTAGGTGATTTTAAATTTCATGACAACAACACATCTCAAAAAAGTTGGGACAAGGCCATGTTTACCACTGTGAGACATCCCCTTTTCTCTTTACAACAGTCTGTAAACGTCTGGGGACTGAGGAGACAAGTTGCTCAAGTTTAGGGATAGGAATGTTAACCCATTCTTGTCTAATGTAGGATTCTAGTTGCTCAACTGTCTTAGGTCTTTTTTGTCGTATCTTCCGTTTTATGATGCGCCAAATGTTTTCTACGTGTGAAAGATCTGGACTGCAGGCTGGCCAGTTCAGTACCCGGACCCTTCTTCTACGCAGCCATGATGCTGTAATTGGTGCAGTATGTGGTTTGGCATTGTCATGTTGGAAAATACAAGATCTTCCCTGAAAGAGACGTTGTCTGGATGGGAGCATATGTTGCTCTAGAACCTGGATATACCTTTCAGCATTGATGGTGTCTTTCCAGATGTGTAAGCTGCCCATGCCACACGCACTAATGCAACCCCATACCATCAGAGATGCAGGCTTCTGAACTGAGCGCTGATAACAACTCGGGTCGTCCTTCTCCTCTTTAGTCCGAATGACACGGCGTCCCTGATTTCCATAAAGAACTTCACATTTTGATTCGTCTGACCACAGAACAGTTTTCCACTTTGCCACAGTCCATTTTAAATGAGCCTTGGCCCAGAGAAGACGTCTGCGCTTCTGGATCGTGTTTAGATACGGCTTCTTCTTTGAACTATAGAGTTTTAGCTGGCAATGGCGGATGGCACGGTGAATTGTGTTCACAGATAATGTTCTCTGGAAATATTCCTGAGCCCATTTTGTGATTTCCAATACAGAAGCATGCCTGTATGTGATGCAGTGCCGTCTAAGGGCCCGAAGATCACGGGCACCCAGTATGGTTTTCTGGCCTTGACCCTTACGCACAGAGATTCTTCCAGATTCTCTGAATCTTTTGATGATATTATGCACTGTAGATGATGATATGTTCAAACTCTTTGCAATTTTACACTGTCGAACTCCTTTCTGATATTGCTCCACTATTTGTCGGCGCAGAATTAGGGGGATTGGTGATCCTCTTCCCATCTTTACTTCTGAGAGCCGCTGCCACTCCAAGATGCTCTTTTTATACCCAGTCATGTTAATGACCTATTGCCAGTTGACCTAATGAGTTGCAATGTGGTCCTCCAGCTGTTCCTTTTTTGTCCCTTTAACTTTTCCAGCCTCTTATTGCCCCTGTCCCAACTTTTTTCAGATGTGTTGCTGTCATGAAATTTCAAATGAGCCAATATTTGGCATGAAATTTCAAAATGTCTCACTTTCAACATTTGATATGTTGTCTATGTTCTATTATGAATACAATATCAGTTTTTGAGATTTGTAAATTATTGCATTCCGTTTTTATTTACAATTTGTACTTTGTCCCAACTTTTTTGGAATCGGGGTTGTAATAGCATATTTCGATGGGGATAATAAAATGTCTAAAACGGCATCTACTGAAGAAATTGATGAAAAGATTGTAGCCTATAATGTTCACAGTTTGGGCAGCAGACAGAGTAAGCATACTGAGGGGAATAGCAATACAAAGCTAGCACATATCCACATTTCTCGCTAGCTGTGTTGGGTGTGTTGTTAACCCGTGTGGATTTAAGTGAAATACTTGAGAATTTCTGTGGTCAAGACAACGTTTTAAGGTAAGGACACTTGATTATTAATGTTTGCCCGCCGTGGCTTCTTGTTGACGAAAGGCCCACATGATTTTGCCTTATGCAGCTACTGCTAGCATCATGCTTTGAACTAGGTTAAGCTCATTTGCGCTAAAGGATGGGTTTATTGAAGGACTTTGATGTAGCTAGTTTCTTTTTAAAAAATCGTATGCTCAAAACAGTATGCCCATGTTCATCATGTTTAACTTTTTTCTTGATGGAGTGCATGAAATATTGTTGAGTGGTATTTTGATGCAGTCATGTCAAAGAGGCAGTTGAATGCACGGTCTTATTCAAGGAGAAGGAAGACTTGCATGATGCTTGAACATAGATCGGTAAACTAGACCCTAGTAGGACTTGGTTTTGTGTATTTCGGTCTGTAGAGTTATGAGTTTGGCCGCTGTCCATGGTGTTTACGTTTCATGTGGCCGCCGAGCCAAGTACCTTCATCATCGTCGTCATCATCATCATGTTCCCCTGTCAAAAGTTAAAAACTCAAGGGGTGCTTCTGCTGTAGCAGTTGCAGCAGTTGCTCAAAGTTTGATTTGTCCATCATCATACATCTTATCTGTTGGGTGTCTATGCCCAGCAGATTTTCCCATTTCGTCCATTTGTAACCATTTTTGTCAAACAGGAGCTGCTTTTGCACTTGGTTATTGCCCATCCGGCAAACGTGAGCAATATATTTTAGTTGTTGTACGTAGCAGGATAGTTTTATATCCTGGCTTCCTGTCAGTTTCCGGAGGTCAGCATTGGACATCTTGTAGCTCCAGTCTATATCTTCATTTGTAGTGTTCTTTTGGTCAGGGGCAATTTCGTTTATATTCACCTTTAATCATTTTCCTTAGGAAGCCGTGCCACACTACCTCAATTTTGTGAATTTCACTGGATGATAGTTGCCATGCCTGTGTGCTGTACAGGAGACGAGATCGAACGCATGCCACTAGGAACTTTATACTGGTTTTTAGTAGTATTCGGTGGTCGGTTAGAACGTGTTTCAGTTCATTCCATTTCATGAATGCAGCACTTATCCTAGCATGCAGGAAGTGTGAGGATTCATCACAGCTGCTGACATTATAACCAAGATATTTAAAGGTGCGGACGTTTTTAATATTAGTGCCGCCAAGGGAAATGATACTTGGTTTACATTTGATATCCTCATTGACGTTAAAAGCCATTGTTTCTGTTTTCATCTCATCTCATTATCTCTAGCCGCTTTATCCTTCTACAGGGTCGCAGGCAAGCTGGAGCCTATCCCAGCTGACTACGGGCGAAAGGCGGGGTACACCCTGGACAAGTCGCCAGGTCATCACAGGGCTGACACATAGACACAGACAACCATTCACACTCACAATCACACCTACGGTCAATTTAGAGTCACCAGTTAACCTAACCTGCATGTCTTTGGACTGTGGGGGAAACCGGAGCACCCGGAGGAAACCCACGCAGACACGGGGAGAACATGCAAACTCCACACAGAAAGGCCCTCGCCGGCCCCAGGGCTCGAACCCAGGACCTTCTTGCTGTGAGGCGACAGCGCTAACCACTACACCACCGTGCCGCCTGTTTCTGTTTTGACATATGATATTTGTAAACCAAAGCGGGTGTAGATTTTATCATACAACTGAAGAATATTCTGAAGCTCCTCGATGGATCCAGTGAGTATGGCCTGATCATCTGTGTATAGAATCTCTGTTATGCAACCCTCTCCTGATGCTCGTGCTTTCGTATGCATTTCTCTTGTGGATACCTCATTTGGAATGCAATATCTGAACTTGAAGCCTGTATCTGGGTACAGTTTTGATATCTCATGCTGTGCAATCCTGAGAACAAAGTCCATATAGATATTAAAAACTGATGGCGATTCTAGGGCACCTTGTCTTGCAGTGAATGTTTGTTTTCATGCCGCCGAGCTATTTTTATGTATTTTATTTTTTAAAAGGACTTGTCTGTAGGTGTGTGTGTTTTATGTTTACAACACATAGGTCTACATTAGCACACGCGCGCTTGTGTGGTTATCTCTGGCCATGCCCCTGCGTGAAAGTTACGCAGTATCACTGTCCTGTCCGTGGTAATAATCAGAACCGGCTCTGTAATGATGATGCGCGCGTTCTTCTCTCCCTCTGTGGTTGGATGTGTTGAGTGATGTGAGCATGGGCCTTGTGCAGCTACGCTGAGCCAAACGTAACCTATTGTAGGCTTCTAGGCTAATTATGTGCTTACACTGTAAATGCTTGACACGTATTGCAAATAAAATAAGAGTGTTTTCCTGGCCAACGGTAAGGGTAGGGTTGACAGGTAGCCTATGAGGGGCCTAGCCCCTGGGCCACGGGTGTTGATAAAGCGCCCCTGCGGACATGGAGGAGACCGAGGAACCTGTGGTGGACGACCCTGCAGAAAACACAATTTCTTCCAGTAATGAAGTGCACCCCTGGCCCTACATACGTGATCTCTTCAGCTTCGTAGAGAAAAGGGGTGACAGTTTCATTATGCAATGCAGATTATGTGTGCCCAAGAAGACAACCATTGCGGCATGCAAAAATTCGACGTCTAATCTGTGCAAGCATGTTGAGGTAAGTATTGTCATTAATCACGGGCGCAGATAGAGGGTGGGACGGGTGGGATTCGTCCCACCCAGATTTAAATTCACCTCTTTCGGTCCCCCCCACTTATAGGGAGGAAAAAACGTCTATGCTGTCTTTCTTTGCATAAGGCAGACCTCACGGAAAAATCAAAAGACTAATTACCATTCGGTTTATTGAGCTGCACAGCAGTGTATACATAGTTGCAACAACTCACATAAAACAAAACAAAGACTGATATTCGGTTGGTTGAGCTGCGCAGACTGCACAGGTTGCGAGCTCGAGCTTGGTTGCTATGGTTACCCACAACAAGTTTGACAGGCATATCGGGGTTGGGGTTGGTTTGCTGGCAGCTTTGTCCCCCCCCAGTTTTTTGTCCCTCCCAGTTCAAAAAACGTATCTGCGCCCCTGATCATAATGTTTCCTTTCCATAGTAAAACCGACAATAGGCTGGTTATATTCCAAAAATAGTGGATGGCATTGCTAATGTTGAAGTAGCAACCTGTTGGTACTGTAACATAATGGTAACTAGTCTGTTATTCGGTTGGCTAATCATGCAAGCAAGTTAGCTTGCCAACCTGACGTGATCAGTCTTCCTACCATTCTACATCCAACAGGCCAGAAAGGAATACTAAGCAAAACAAATAATGTTTGAATTGAATTGTTCAATAACACACAGTGCACACAGGCAAGCTACGAGATTTCGGTGCAACATTTCACTTTCATATTTCGTGTACAATGCTTTGTGTGTGGTCAGGGCGATGTAAACAACATGACTGTGTGTATTGACCTTTTTTGTTTGTCTCAGTTTTAATGCAGCATTATCCTAAGCATTCAATTTGATACACTTCCTTTAAATAAAACATCTGGGTTGAGATGTACATATATCCTTGTTTCCTCTTCTTTTTCATTTTTGCACAACACAATGGAGGCAGAAAACATCCATTGTTAAAAGTAACGTTTTACTTTTACTCAAAGTACATTTTAAATGATCTACTTTTTACTTGAGTAGATTTTTTGTCTGGTAACTTTACTTGTACTTAAGTAAAATTTCATCAGAGTAACAGTACTTGTACTTGAGTATAATATTTTAGTACTCTTTCCACCTCTGGCCATGGGGACCTCCTCATTAAAACGATTTAATAGATTGAGGTGGTAAATTTGCAATGCCCCACCTCTGTCCGTTCGCCTCACCTCATAGTCAATGTCCCTGACTCGCCGTGTGACCTCAAAGGGCCCTTGCCACTTGGCGATCAATTTGGAGCTCAATGTGGGCAGTAATAGGAGTACTTTTGTCTCCTGGTGTGAACTCTCTAAGGTGCGTGCCCCTGTAGTACAGTTGGACTTGACGTTCTCACTCCTGCCACAAATTCTCCTTGGTTAAGTGTGTGAGAGTATGGAGTTTGGTGTGCAAGTCGAGAACATATTGAATCTTGTTCTCACTAGGTGAAGGTCCCTCCTCCCAATTTTCACATAGCACGTCCAAAATGCCACGCGGCTTACACCCATATAATAATTAAAATGGTGAGAAACCTGTGGAGGCTTGCGGGACCTCTCATACTGCAAATAACAGGGGCTCAAGCTACTTATCCCAATTACGTGCATCTTCGCTTACAAACTTCCCAATTATATTTTTGAGAGTTCGATTAAACCGTTCCACTAAGCCATCCGTTTGTGGGTGATAGATGCTGGTGCAGATGGGCTTAATCCCCAGTAACCCATACAGCGTGTGCAGTGTGCGTGGCATAAATGTAGTGTCTTGGTCTGTCAGGATTTCTTTCGGAATCCCAACCCAGGAGATAATGCGGAAGAGCGCTTCCGCAATACTATATATATATATATATATATATATATATATATATATATATATATATATATATATATAATATATATATTGTGTGTGTGTGTGTGTGTGTGTATATATATATATATATATATATATATATATATATATATATATATACACACACTGTGTGTGTGTGTGTGTGTGTGTGTGTATATATAATTAGCCTAGTCTTGCAAGTGAGCAAAATACAGAAACAGCTAAACAATTAGAGAATGCTAAACGTATAAAATAAATTAATGATTAAATATCTCCTTTTTTTTTTCGTTTTTTGTATTTGTTTATATGATGTTCATTCAATTTGTTACATGTCATTTTGATGCTCTGTCGCCACTTAACACGATCAGCAACAAAGTCAGACCATGTATTGAGCAAACCACCAACTTTTAATAAACTTTTGTAATTGTCTTTAAAACATAATCTTGGATGCCCGACTGTTCTTGCACCTTCTGCTAATTCACCGAACGTTAGCATTTTGACCATTCGAGTGTCCTCCATCCGAGCAACATGTCCAAGCCAACGTAGACGATTTTTGGCAAGGAGCACTTCAATATCTTCTGCTCTGGCTCTTTTCAAAACTTCTTCGTTGCTAACGAAGTCATCCCACTTGATATTCATGATTGATCTGAGGTGTCATTGTTGGATAGTGCATAGCTGTTTTATTTCATGGGCGTACAATGACCAAGATTCACTTCCATATAGAAGGATCGGTAATAGACACTGAACGTAAACATTTACTTTTGTTCTTATGGTTAGATTGTGGTTGTTGAAAACTCGTTGTTTTAGTCGCCCATAAGCACTTGATGTGTTCTGTATACGCGTGATCAGCTCCTGTTTCAGAGTGCAGTCTTTCGAAACATAACTGCCCAGGTATTTGAAGTGATAGACCAGTTTTTCATCATCAGTGAAAAAGTCTGTATCTGGGCCGAGGCACATGATTTCAGTCGTCTTTGCGTTGATTTTTAAACCAAAACGCTTCGCGGTGTTATATGCATTCAATAGGTTTTGCAGACCAAAGGTAGTATCACTAAACAGTGCGATGTCATTGGCATATTGGGCTTCCCTGAGGAATTCATAAAATACTTTAGATTTTGCTTTGAGTCTCCTTAAATCAAACAGGTTACCGTCTGTACGGAAACGGATCAAGATTGAGTGGTCGTGTTTGATATCTTTAAAGGCTACCCATAACAATATAGCCGCGCATATTCCATAAAGTGTAGGGGAAAGTTTACATCCCTGTTTAACGCCACTGTTGTAGTCAAAAGGTTTCGAAAGTTCGCCATCTATAATAAGCTGAGCTTTTACATTCGTATACAGCAGTTCAATGAGTTTTTCAGCAATTTCGAAGGACAGCCAATTTTAGCAAGAATTTTAAATAGGAGGGTGCAGTTGATGGCATCAAAGGCTTTGGTGAAGTCTATAAAGGCTATGTAAAGATGGCGATGTTGTTCCCTTGACTATTCTATGAGTTGTCTCGCTGTGAATATTCCATCGATAGTACCACGACCAGTCCGATAACCATGTTGTGACTCAGGATAAACTACGTTAACAATTCTTTTCAGTCTTTGAAGTACAATGTCTGCGATGACGTTTACTGTGTGCTGAGATATTGTGGCGAGGCACTGCTTCCGGATATCGCGTTGCATAGTCCACCAGAACTAAACTAAAGTGCTATCCCTGTGCTAGACCAATCTAATGGCCCTACGAGATCCATCCCAATTCTTTCAAAAGGGGTCTCGATTAAAGGGAGAGGGTGCAAAGGCGTTTTTGAAGTGGCCACGGGATTTACTAATTGGCATTCACGGCACGCTGTACACCACTGACGGACATCCCCGTGAATCCCTGGCCAATAGAACTGGGCCATTATTCGGGCTAGTGTTTTATCCTGCCCTAAGTGTCCGGCCGTGGGATTAAAGTGAGCCACCTGGAATACGAGTTCCCAGCGGCTCTTTGAAATTAATAGCTGTGTGATCTTTTCACCAGTTTGAGTGTCCTGGGTCACTTTATATAACCTACAATGGTGCTTGAAAGTTTGTGAACCCTTTAGAATTTTCTATATTTCTGCATAAATGTGACCTAAAACATCATCAGATTTTCACACCAGTCCTAAAAGTAGATAAAGAGAACCCAGTTAAACAAATGAGACAAAAATATTATACTTGGTCATTTATTTATTGAAGAAAATGATCCAATATTACATATCTGTGAGTGGCAAAAGTATGTGAACCTTTGCTTTCAGTATCTGGTGTGCCCCACTTGTGCAGCAATAACTGCAACTAAATGTTTCCTGTAACTGTTGATCAGTCCTGCACACCGGCTTGGAGGAATTTTAGCCCGTTCCTCTGTACAGAACAGCTTCAATTCTGGGACGTTGGTAGGTTTGCTCACATGAACTGCTCGCTTCAGTGCCTTCCACAACATTTCCATTGGATTAAGGTCAGGACATTGAATTGTCCATTCCAAAACATTAACTTTATTCTTCTTGAACCATTCTTTAGTAGAATGACTTGTGTGATTTGGGTTGTTGTCTTGCTGCATGACCCACCTTCTCTTGAGATGCAGTTCATGGACGGATGTCCTGACATTTTCCTTTAGAATTCGTTGGTATAATTCAGAGTTCATTGTTCCATCAATGAGGGCAAGCTGTCCTGGCCCAGATGCAGCAAGACAGGCCCAAACCATGATGCTAACACCACCATCTTTCACAGATGGGATAAGGTTCTTATACTGGAATGCAATGTTTTCCTTTCTCCAAACATAACACTTCTCATTTAAACCAAAAAATTCTATTTTGGTCTCATCTGTCCATAAAACATTTTTCCAATAGCCTTCTGGCTTGTCCACATGATCTTTAGCAAACTGCAGACGAGCAGCAATGTTCTTTTTGGAGAGCAGTGGCTTTCTCCTTGCAACCCTGCCATGCACACCATTGTTGTTCAGTGTTCTCCTGATGGTGGACTCATGAACATGAACATTAGCCAATGTGAGAGAGGCCTTCAGTTGCTTAGAAGTTACCCTGGGGTCCTTTGTGACCTCGCCGACTATTACACACCTTGCTCTTGGAGTGATCTTTGTTGGTCAACCACTCCTGGGGAGGGTAACAATGGTCTTGAATTACCTCCATTTGTACACAGTCTGTCTGACTGTGGATTGGTGGAGTCCAAACTCTTTAGAGATGGTTTTGTAACCTTTTCCAGCCTGATGAGCATCAACAACGCTTTTTCTGAGGTCCTCAGAAATCTCCTTTGTTCATGCCATGATACACTTCCACAAACATGTGTTGTGAAGATCAGACTTTGATAGATCCTTGTTCTTTAAATGAAACAGGGTGCCCACTCGCACCTGATTGTCATCCCATTGATTGAAAACACCTGACTCTAATTTCACCTTCAAATTAACTGCTAATCCGAGAGGTTCACATACTTTTGCCACTCACAGATATGTAATATTGGATCATTTTCCTCAATAAATAAATGACCATATATAATATTTTTGTCTCATTTGTTTAACCGGGTTCTCTTTATCTACTTTTAGGACTTGTGTGAAAATCTGATGATGTTTTGGGTCATATTTATGCAGAAATGTAGAAAATTCTAAAGGGTTCACAAACTTTCAAGCACCACTGTATCCTTAATAATAGCAAAGTAGGGGAAGGCCGGCGTCGCATTTGGCTGGAGAATTTGACCATCGATTACTCTCACTTGGTCAAATGCATGCCGCAGAGTCCCGTCTCACGACTGCTCTAATGGGAAATCCCCAAGGGAATCCCCAAGAGAGGGAAGAGGGGCAGGGTGCTCCTCACCTTTGTGTATCGTCCTGACGCTGTGCTGATGTAGACGGCTCTGTGACAGCTTCTCCCGCCAATGCTAGTCCAGGGTCTTCCCCAGATGGATTACTGCAGGACCCACTCCTTACTATGTGTGCCATAAATTCCTTAAAACCTGGCCAATTGGTCCCCAAAATTAGCGAGTGGGTGAGACGAGGGTTAACTGCCACCTTTACACTATGCTTTTCCCCCGGAAATTGAATGTGGACAGACACTAAAGGGTAGTTGTGAACATCCCCGTGCACACACAACACCTTCACCATTCATGCTCTCCCCAATGCCTCACCTTGCACCAGACTTTGGTGGATTGAGGTCTGGTTACAGCCTGAATCCACCAAAACCTGGTATGTATCCCCTTGGACACTTACTGGTATACAATACGCTCCAGCCTGATCAAGGGTGGTTTCTGGCACATCAGGGACCCGGACCACTGCACCCACCTCCATTGCGGAGCACTGATTTTGGAGATGTCCCGGCTCCCCGCAGGACCAGCACACTGGCCCAGGCTCTCCCTCTGCACTGGTGTTACAGACATCACTCATCTGGGGGGGGGAGAAGACACAGACAAGGAAGGGGAAAACGGGAGGACACCACGGGTGTGCTGGGCTGGTTGGGGGGGAGCCGGCCCCCGCCTTCACGGTGGGGGAATGGGGCAAGGATGGGAAGCAGAGGGAGAGGAAAGAGGAGAAGAGGAAACATGTGTTCCTGCCATCGGAACTGCTGCCATGTGGTCCTCTGCCACCTCGATAGCTTGGTCCAGTGACGTCGGGCAATGGCACTGGACCCACTCCGCTGTTTCTTCTGGAAGTCATGAGATGAATTGCTCCAGTGTCACCAGGTTGATAACTCGCTTGGTGTCGCGGTCGTCTGCCCTCAGCCACCGCCGGCAGGTGTCCAGGAGTTGTTGCCCAAACATGAACGGTTGGCCGACCTCCTCCAAGCGCAGCGAGCAGAAGCGCTGTGGCTGTTGCTCTGGGGAGTGGCTGACACGCTGGAGGATAGCTCTTTGGAGGTCTATGTACATAAGCTGGCTGTCAGCGGGGAGCTGCAGTGCGGCAAGCTGCGTCTCGCCCGTCAGCAGGGGGAGGAGGCATGCTGCGCGCTGGTTGACTGGCCAACTCCATGCCTCTGCTGCTTGCTCAAAGAGTATGAGGAAGGCTTCTGGATTGTCGTGCAGACCCATCTTTGTTAGGTTGAGGTGGGGAGGGTCCGCTCCAGTGGCAGTCGTGGACTCCGCCGATGCGAGCAGGTGCCGGAATGCCTGGCAGTCTTCCTGTTGGGCCAGCACCAAGGCTTCGAACCGTTCTTCTTGCTCCTTTTGGAGGGTGACCGGTGCTTTGTGCTGGTTCTGTTGGGCTGTGGTGAGGGCACGGATCAGGTCCTTGAATAGAGAGGACTCTATGGGGCTGTTCCCTTCTGCACTCCCAGGTTTCGGCACCACTGTAGTGAAACACTGATGTGGGTGGAGCACAGAAGCACAGCAGGTGGTTGTTTGCATCTTAATTATTCTCTTTATTTTGGCTTTTTAGCACAAAACACTCTCTCACACACACACACACACACACACACACACACACACACACACACACACAGGCTATTATCAAGCCCTTGGTGCCGATCTCCCCTTCTCACTTTTCTTTTATAGGGCGCAGTCACTGGAAGAGACACACAAACACACGTTAATTGACAACAGGTGTAGCGATACGACCACTCACCTTCCCTGACTCCACCCTCCATTCACAGACTGACACTCGGCCATGCTGCCGCTGCCATACCATGATATTACCACCACCATGTTTCACAGATGGGATAAGGTTCTTATACTGGAATGCAGTGTTCCTTTCTCCAAACATAACGCTTCTCATTTAAACCAAAAAGTTCTATTTTGGTCTCATCTATCCACAAAACATTTTTCCAATAGCCTTCTGGCTTGTCCACGTGATCTTTAGCAAACTGCAGATGAGCAGCAATGTTCTTTTTGGAGAGCAAGCAGTGGCTTTCTCCTTGCAACCCTGCCATGCACACCATTGTTGTTCAGTGTTCTCCTGATGGTGAACTCATGAACATTACTCAACGTGAGAGAGGCCTTCAGTTGCTTAGAAGTTACCCTGGGGTCCTTTGTGACCGCACCTACTATTACATGCCTTGCTCTTGATTTTTGTTGGTCGACCACTCCTGGGGAGGGTAACAATGGTCTTGAATTTCCTCCATTTGTACACAGTCTGTCTGACTGGATTGGTGGAGTCCAAACTTTTTAGAGATGGTTTTGTAACCTTTTCCAGCCTGATGAGCATCAACAATGCTTTTTCTGAGGTCCTCAGAAATCTCATTTGTTCATACCATGATACACTTCCACAAACATGTTGTGATGATCAGACTTTGATAGATCCCTGTTCTTTAAATAAAACAGGGTGCCCACTCACACCTGATTGTCATCCCATTGACTGAAAACACCTGACTCTAATTTCACCTTCAAATTAACTGCTAATCCGAGAGGTTCACATACTTTTGCCACTCAGATATGTACTATTGGATCATTTTCCTCAATAAATAATATATAAGTAGAATATTTTTGTCTAATTTGTTTAACTGCGTTCTCTTTATCTACTTTTAGGACTTGTGTGAAAACCTGATGATGATTTAGGTCATATTTATGCAGAAATATAGAAAATTCTAAAGGGTTCTGTGACGCCCATCTGCGCCCTCTTCAGGTTTGGCCCTGCCTGGGCATGGGTTGAACCTGAGCCTAAGTGCTTTATTGTCTGCACCTGTATTTCGGGTGGGGCTATAAAAGGGTTTCTGTCTCTCTCTCAGGAGGGGTGGAAGCACTTCTTTTCGGTTCTTGTAGGCACTATTTTTGATATTCTCTCTGACCGATGCTTTGACTCCTTTCTCAATCTGTCCCCCTTTATATTTCTTTAGCTCTCATTTTCTCATTTATTTACCTAACATACTGATGCATTCATTCACCCACTCATGCATGATATCAACCATCTTTTTCATATCCCTATTTGATTGATTATTAATACTGGTAATAATTTTTTATTATTGATTTGAACCATGGGGCGGCACGGTGGTGTAGTGGTTGGCGCTGTCGCCTCACAGCAAGAAGGTCCTGGGTTCGAGCCCCGGGGCCGGCAAGGGCCTTTCTGTGTGGAGTTTGCATGTTCTCCCCGTGTCCGCGTGGGTTTCCTCCGGGTGCTCCGGTTTCCCCCACAGTCCAAAGACATGCAGGTTAGGTTAACTGGTGACTCTAAATTGACCGTAGGTGTGAATGTGAGTGTGAATGGTTGTCTGTGTCTATGTGTCAGCCCTGTGATGACCTGGCGACTTGTCCAGGGTGTACCCCGCCTTTCGCCCGTAGTCAGCTGGGATAGGCTCCAGCTTGCCTGCGACCCTGTAGAAGGATAAAGCGGCTAGAGATGATGAGATGAGAATGAATGAGATGAGATCTGAACCATTTTGTGTCTTGTCCTTCATTATGTGATGGTAAACGAGTCTGCCGTTACATAATTTGGGGGCTCGTCCGGGAGATCTGTTGAAAATCCGGACCATAGACTTTCGTGGGTTCAGGTGAGAATGTCTATTGTTTGCATTGGCTATTAGTTAATTTCGTGCAGTCTCTGGCTAAGGAAGAGTGCTCCAGCTGGGCCTTGCCTTTCCTTCAGAGCACTGTTTGTTTTTTCTTTATTGTTTTAGGTTGTTATTTTGAGACAATCCTGGTCTGAAGTTGTTATAACTTCTGTCAGGGGAATGCTTCGTGCAGCTTGTCTGTAGCAAGTTCAGTGTTATCCAGTCGCCTCAAGGCCAGCATGTCTCAGAAGAGCTAGCTAGGACAGTTAGCTTCTTTGGTTAGGTATTTAGGACGCCTGTGGACTGCCTTATAGGATACACCGGCAGTCAATGGACGATTTCACCTGGATGCATGGGAGTATTTTGGTTCATGCTTGTGGATGTGGTGGGTGTTTTTTTTTTTTTTTTTTTTTTAAGTTTATAAATTAGTTTACTGCTGTCTGCATTTGCTGTGCAAGTTGTTTAAACTTTGTTTAAACAACTTGCACTTGTTGTTTTAACTTTGTTAAACAAGTGCACATTTGTAGAACGTGAACTGGTCTATTTTTAGAATGACTGACGTTCATTGTGATTTGCATAGCCTATCTTTGCTATTTTTAGGCTGCGCGTGTGAATGGGTATGCAGGTTATTTTAAGTTACTGTGTTATGGGGGTATTGTCTCCATTGGTTTATTTGTTCTCAGTAACTTAGCTTTTTGGGAAGTAGTTAAAAATTGAGTGAGTGAGTGCTTGTTACTTGTTTGAACTTTAAAGTTCTTGGTGTTTAGCTAAGCTAAATATTGGTAAACAATTAGTTGTTTGTAGATTTTTGTCTACTTGGTTCTGGTTATTCGTTACCAGTTCATTTGTGTGGTGCACTGTTTTGTGTATCGCAGTTTGCCATTGTGTGTAGCCTGCATAGGGTTGCCACCTGTGTCTGACAAAAATCCTGGACATTTCGACCATCCAATTGACCTTTTTGCTTGTAAGCAACGGCGCCCTTCGCACATCTAACCCAAGACAAAAATCGCCCTTCTACGCTGAAATTGTATTGCTCTAATTTGTAAAAATGACGCTTTTGCTAGTTATTTGTTTAGTTAATTGCTTTACATAATATAGCAGGTCTTCATTAGCCTGGCAAGCCAGACTAAATGTGAATATTTTGTCTGGCCTCGATCCATAGACGTTTCCGAAGCGGGTAGGAGGAACAAACCGCTGTCTTTCAAACTGTCTCTGTGCGTATAGGCCAATGCTCTGACCAATCAGCGCAACAGTGACTGTGACGTAGTCAGAGCGACAGAAAGCAGTGGGGGAGACCTTGAAATAAATAATTTTTCAAAATGCGTATTAATTAATAAACATGTTCTAGATATTAAGAAGTTTGGAGATAATGACCAAGTTTGGAGTCTGTACCACATACTTAACATACACTCATTTTTTTCCCAAGTGTTTTTCAAGGGTTTGCTTAAACTGTTTTTGAGAGTTTTTATTTAGAGGTGTTTGGTGAAATAATTTCCCTTAAATTTAAAATAATGGGAAAATAAGAAACAATCAAAGCTGTTTATTAATTCTTCGTACTGCACAAACTAGCCCCATCCTTTTGGCTATGAGCAGAGCCAGCTGGTAGATCAGACTTTTGCCATAGCCGGTCGGCAAAACGGCGAAAACGTCCTTCTTGAAAAGGAATGAGCGGAGAGCCTCTTCCTGCTCATGTTTCAACGAAAACTCCAAGTCTAATTCTTCTAAAACTGATTCCAAAGCGGAGTCAAATGTGCGCTGTTCACTAGCCGTAGCCATCTTTCCTGCTGCGCTTTCTCCAGCGTCGCGCAGCTTTGTCGTCACTCCTGCAAAAGCCCGCCCAAAGAATCCAAACAAAAACCTTGCGTTGTGATTGGCGGGCACAATTTGATGCCCGGAGTGTTTTTGTTTACATGGTGCAAGGCTAGACCCATTCACTAGGCAAAAATATTTTTGGCCGCTAGGCGGGTGGGTCTAGTTTACTAGGCTAGGTCTTCAGTATTTTGGTTTATTTCCAACAGTTTTTGGTTGTGGACACCTGGGGGCAGTAGTGGGCACAGGTAAAAGGGGAATACATAATTAAGTTCTGTTTGTTTGCTTATGTGGAATAAAAATAATCTAATTTTTCATTGTATCTAAGAATACCTGAATGTAACAATGTAAGGTGTAGTGTCAAACAGCTTACCTGATTGCTTAGAGTGTGGTGTGTGCTTTGCTTGTGCTTGCCTATGCCTCTGCTGCTCTTGGCTAAACAAATACATAGGAGGACATGTAACTGATATAACTGGGCACATACAGTACATACAGGAGTATATACTACACTACACTATTTCATTTAATTCACCAAAACCTTACCTAATCTTCCATTTATATTTGGTGTTTTTCTTTGCTGCTGCTATGAGTCCTGGCTGATTTTCAATGAATGTCTTGAACTCAGTACAGGACAACTGAAAATTTAGCCTGACTTGAAGCTCAGCCTTCACCATTGCAACAGAGAGTCTGTTTCTTTTATCAGATCAAGCCGGTTCCAGGCTATCACCAACTCTCTGCTGGGCCAGAGGAAAGAACCGCTTACGTCAGCGGGGGGTCGGAGTTGTTAAGACCAACAACAATAACAAGACCGCGAAAGATCGCCATTTTTAAGCGCCGAGAAGCAGCAGCTGTACAAATGCGAAGTCATCCATTATTATTATTATTATTATTATTATTGTTGTTACTGCTGCTTCTTCCGTGTTTTTGCTTTGATATTCGCGCCAAGGTTTATGTAAACATAGCGCTGTAAGTGACATATACAGCGATGTAAGTGACGTATACAGCGACATAATGACGTATTCAGCGACGTGATGACGTGGCTCCGCTTAGTGGCACTTAGCACGGGCAAGCTATGGAAAAGCAAACTGGTTCCTAGCTGGCTCGCAAGTTGAAATACACATTTTGCCCATCATGTACAAAAAACCGGGACATTCAGTGTCCCGGATTTTTTTTTTTCCGGGACAGACCATGAAAATCCGGGACAATCAGGAAAAACCGGGACAGGTGGCAACACTAAGCCTGCATGTGTGAAAGAGAACTAGTGGCCTAGCCTGTAATTTTCTTTGTGCCTCAAATTTTGTTTTTTGTAGCTGCTTGTGGCCGCTTGGTAGCCCTTTGCTGTGTATGGTATCCTAGCTTGTGTTTTTTTAAAACCCCTATGGAGCACTTGCATGTGACGTCACATCCGCTCCGGATTGTAGACAAATGCCATCTTGTCGGTTAAACACCATATTTCCGCCGTCTTTCCAACACTGACTTTTTCATTATTTTTCGCCGAAATATTCAAATATTACCATGTCACAATGCCGGAGAGTTGCATGGCATATAAATGCCACAACAGGAGAGGTCAGAAAACGGGAAGTTAGTTTCATAGGCTGCCACGGGACCCTGACAGGCGCGCAAAATGGATTGCTGCTATCGGCCTGGCTGATCCAAACAACAAGAACAAGGCATGGGTACCGACTGGAAGGAACGATCACTGGCGCCTGTGCAGTGACCATTTCATCTCAGGTTCGTCATGTATTTATTTCAGTATATCCATGTGGTTATTTGCAGCATAAGTTTATGACTTGCTCTAATAAAAAATTCCGGGAAGTGGGAGCCTGAGAAAAGGGTTGGGGCGGGGTGGATTGGGTCTTTAGCGGTGTGGTACGAAAAAAAACAGTAAAGAACTTATAAGAATTTACCACTGTCTTAGTAGTAAATCCTTATAAATATAAGGATAAATCCTTATAAGGATTTATAAATAAATATATATATGCCATGTATGATTCAACCATAATCGGCTGGTCAGTGCTATGCTAGATACTACTGATATATCTAGCATCAGTTCTAGTGCTCAATACTTAAGTGACTTACCCGTCCAATGAGGATTGTTATTTTCTTCTTTACAAGATGCCACATCTTAATGGGGCTGACAAATCCTGAATTTCTGTAGAGATAACTGTCCAAAGATTTATAAGCATGCAGTGCTTCACCACTGAACAGCGAGGGAAAGTTAATGAGGTAATTATACACGTCCGGGTATTCCGCTGGCAGTTCAATATCCACTGACACGGTCATGAAAACTACGTCTGGTAAGCCATAAGGGTCACGAATCTGTAGACCGTTTATTTTAGACATATATCTAGTTATCTGTTCATTAGAAAAATGAGCCGTGTAATCCGTTGGTTGAAATTGATCCATTCTGTACACGAGTGCAGCAGTATTCAGCTGTGTTGTTTGCCGACAAGATGGCGGCTGTTAACTTTCCGGTCACGTGACTGCAAGATCTCTATTGTGGCAGAATAGGTAACACATAGCTATACTTTTGTGTAAACTGGGCATAGTGTTTGTACTGGTTTGTGAGTTTGAGTGAGTTAAAATGGCAACCCCTGAAGGTTTTATTGCCAAGCTGTCTGAGGAAGTGTCTAGTTTAACCAAGGTGCAACTCTGTGCAGTGGCTGAGCATTATCAGCTGGCCTTAACTACTCACGAGAAAAGCTTGAGAGAGACATTTGTTCCAGTCTATAAGGAGCCAGCTTATACTTAAAGGAGTGTTGGAATCAGAGGCTCCTTCTTCAGACCAGTTACAGTTTGAGAAATTGAAGGCTGAGAGGGAGGCTAGGGTTCTTAGAGAGAAAGAGATTGACACAAAGAGGGCTTTAGAGGTTCGCAAACTCAAGCATGAGATCAAGTTGAAGCGTATGGAGAATGAGGAGCGTGAATGAGAGCATTCTTTGACCTTGAAGCTTGAGCTTGAACTGAAACAACCCATTCCTCCTGCCCATCCGCAATCTGATTTTGATGTCACTAAGAATATTCACCTTGTTCCACCCTTCATGGAGAAATATTTTTCTCATTTTGAGAGAGTAGCAACCACTCTTAAATGGCCCGAGGAGGTATGGCCTCTGTTGCTTCAATGCGTTTTTATAGGGAAGGTGCAGGAGGTGTTTTCTGCTCTAAGTTTAGAACAGGCTATGAAGTAGGAGGATGTGAAAACAGCCATTCTCCACGCTTATGAGCTTGTCCCTGAGGCTTATCGCCAAAGGTTTAGGAAGACCAGGAAGACAGAACAGCAAACGTTTGAATTTGCACATGAGAAAGAGCATCTGTTTGACCGGTGGTGCTGTTTACAAAAAGCAGATTCCAGGGAAGACCTACAACAACTTGTCCTCATAGAGGATTTCATGAATTGTCTCCCTGAGGCTGTGGCTGTCCACCTGTCTGGGGGGGGAAAGAGCCTGAGCTTGTGCAGGAGGTTGAGAAGTACCGGCTAGAGATAGTCGGGCTCACCTCCACGCACAGCTTGGGCTCTGGAACCCAGCTCCTCGAGAGGGGCTGAACTCTCCACTTCTCTGGAGTCGCCCATGGTGAGCGGCGACGGGCTGGTGTGGGCTTGCTTATAGCTCCCCAGCTCAGCCGCCATGTGTTGGAGTTTACCCCAGTGAATGAGAGGGTCGCCTCTATGTGCCTTCGGATTGGGGAGAGGGCTCTTGCTGTTTGTGCCTACGTGCCGAATAGCAGTATAGAGTATCCGGCCTTCTTGGAGTCCCTGGGAGAGGTACTGAGAGGTGCTCAGACTGGGGACTCCATTGTGCTACTGGGGGACTTCAATGCTCACATGGGCGATGACAGTGACACCTGGAGGGGCGTGGTTGGGAGGAACGGCCTCCCTGATCTGAACCCGAGTGGTGTTTTGTTATTGGACTTTTGTGCTAGTCACGGTTTGTCCATAACGAACACCATGTTCGAGCATAGGGGTGTCCATAAATGCACGTGGCACCAGGACACCTTAGGTCGGAGGTTGATGATAGACTTTGTTGTTGTTTCATCTGATCTCTGGCCCCATGTCTTGGACACTCGGGTGAAGAGAGGGGCTGAGCTGTCAACTGATCACCACCTGGTGGTGAGTTGGATCCGCTGGCGGAGGAGGAAGCCGGACAGACCTGGCAGGCTCAAACATATGGTGAGGGTCTGCTGGGAATGTCTGGCCAAGCACTCTGTTGGGGGGGGCGTCTTTAACTCCCACCTCCAGGAGAGCTTTTCCCAGCTTCCAAGGGAGGTGGGGGACATTGAGTCTGAGTGGACCATGTTCTCTACCTCCATTGTGGATGCAGCTGTTCGGAGCTGTGGCCGCAAGGTCTCTGGTGCCTGTCGTGGCAGCAATCCCCGAACTCGGTGGTGAACACCAGAAGTAAGGGATGCCGTCAAGCTGAAGAAGGAGTCCTATTGGGCCATGTTGACCAATTATAGGGGAATCACACTTCTCAGCCTCCCAGGGAAGGTTTACTCCAGGGTACTGGAGAGGAGAATTCGACCAATAGTCGAACCTCAGATCCAGGAGGAACAATGCGGTTTTCGTCCTGGTCGTGGAACACTGGACCAGCTCTATACCCTTCATAGGGTGCTCGAGGGTTCATAGGAGTTTGCCCAACCAGTCCACATGTGCTTTGTGGATCTGGAGAAGGCATTTGACTGTGTCCCTCATGGTATTCTGTGGGGGGTGCTTTGGGAGTATGGGGTTCGGGGCTCTTTGCTAAGGGTTGACTGGTCCCTGTATGAACGGAGCAGGAGTCTGGTTTGCATTGCCAGCAGTAAGTCAGACCTGTTCCCAGTGCATGCTGGACTCCGGCAGGGCTGCCCTTTGTCACTGGTTCTGTTATAATTTTTATGGACATAGTTTCTAGGTGCAGCCAAGGGCTGGAAGGAATCCTGTTTGGGAACCACAGGATTTCATCTCTGCTTTTTGCGGATGATGTTGTCCTGTTGGCTTCTTCAAACCAGAACCTTCAGCATGCACTGGGGCGGTTTGCAGTCGAGTGTGAAGCGGCTGGGATGAGAATCAGCACCTCCAAGTCCGAGGCCATGGTTCTCGACCGGAAAAGGGTGGTTTGCCCTCTCCAGGTTGGTGGAGAAGTCCTGCCTCAAGTGGAGGAGTTTAAGTATCTCGGGGTCTTATTCACGAGTGAGGGAAGGCTGGAGCGTGAGATTAACAGGCTGATTGGTGCAGCCTCCACAGTGATGCAGTCGCTTTACTGGTCCGTCATGGTGAAGAAGGAGCTGAGCCAAAAGGCGAAGCTCTCAATTTACCGGTCGATCTATGTTCCAACTCTTGCCTATGGTCATGAGCTTTGGGTAATGACCGAAAGAACAAGATCGCGGATACAAGCGGCTGAAATGAGTTTCCTTCGCAGGGTGGCTGGGCGCTCCCTTAGAGATAGGGTGAGAAGCACAGTCACTCAGGAGGAGCTCGGAGTAGAGCTGCTGCTCCTCCACATCGAGAGGAATCAGCTGAGGTGGCTCGGGCATCTTTTTCGGATGCCTCCTGGACGCCTCCCTGGGGAGGTGTTCCAGGCATGTCCCCCCAGGAGGAGGCCCCGGGGAAGACCCAGGACACACTGGAGGGACTATGTCTCTCGGCTGGCCTGGGAACGCCTCGGTGTTCTTCCCGAGGAGCTGGCCGAGGTGTCTGGGGAAAGGGAAGTTTGGGCTTCCATGCTCAGACTGCTGCCTCCGCGACCCAGCCCCGGATAAAGCGGAAGGAGACAAGATGAGGCTGTGGCTGTCCACCCGTCTGAACAGGAAGTACTAAAGTTGAACAAGGCTGCTGTTCTTGCTGATAAGTTTGTTTTTGCGCATAAGCGTGTACCTGGTAGTGGCTGAGTAAGCCATCAGAACAGAACACGACCCCCTCTTAAGAGTCAGCAACAGTCTGGAGGGGGAAATGATGCTCCTTGCTCATCTCCCCCTGCTAATGCTTGCTGTCCTACCACTAACAACACGGGTCATTTGCAACTATTGCAAGAAGGTAGGCCATATGAAACATAATTTTGTAGAACTTCGTAAGAGGAAAGAGAAGGCGAAGAGTTTTGGCCTGGTGGCTTCCTGTGGAAGTGCCCTGTCTTCTTTAAATAATACTCTGAGTGTTGGGCCTGTGGTTGCTTCTAAGCAAGATAAATGTGAAGTTGATGCAGAGTACACTCCCTTTGTTACCAAAGGCTCTGTGTCTTTGCCTGATGGGCATTGTAGTGTGCCAGTACGTATACTAAGAGACACTGTGGCAGCTCAGTCTTTTATGCTGTCTGCGGTTTTGCCTTTGTCTGACAGTACTTCCACCGGAACACATGTTCTAGTCAGGGGTTTGGAAATGCCTCCTGTTCAGGTGCCGTTACATCAGCTTTGTCTCTCTTCAAAACTGGTCAAAGGTGATGTGGTGGTGGGAGTTCGTCAATGTCTCCCTGTACCAGGTATTTCATTTATCTTGGGCAATGATCTAGCTGGGGGGAAGGTTTGTGGTAACACCGAGGCCATCTTGCCACCTGTTGTCTTTGATTCGGTGCCTGAAGTACCATCAAAGCCTGATTAGTGCTTACAGCGGCATCCTGATGTGTTTCCTAGTTGTGCTGTCACTCGTGCCATGGTAAAACATGGCCTTGATTCTGATTTGGTGTCTCTAAATGACACTTTTCTTACTAAACCTGATGTGTGTAGTGGTTCTTCACCATCACCTGTCAGGGAGCTAGAGACTACCAACACTAACTTGGATGACTCCACTGGAGGTGGTGATGACTCAGATGTTGAGAGTAAGTCTGTGAAAGTAGCCCCTCCTTTGGGAGTGATTAATGGTGAGTCAGAAGTCACAACTTTGAGTTTGAATGAGCTTGAGCGCTGTTCTTTGCCTGACTTGTTCACGGTTTCATGTGAAGATTTGATTAGAGAGCAGTTGATTGACTCTTAAACCTTTATTTGTTTCAGCATCTCAAGAGAAACCTGAGGATGAATCCTCCTACTTTGTACAAGATGGCTTGTTGTGTAGAAGGTATGTGTTTCAGAAAGAGACTTTTACCAACTCTTTTGTACAGGTAGTAATTCCTTGTAAGTTCAGGAAAGCGGTGCTAGATCTAGCTCACAACGAAGTAGCTGGACACACTGGGGTGCGGAAGACATATGACAGGATTGTGCGTCGGCTTTATTGGCCTAAGTTGAGGAAAGATGTTGCCTCCTATGTAAAATCATGTCATGTGTGCCAGTTAACTGGCAAACCTAATCAACAGATTCCTGTCGCAACATTGCAGCCTATTCCTGTAGTGTCCAATCCTTTTGAACACCTCATAGTTGATTGTATGGATCCATTGCCTCGCTCTAAGGCTGGACATCTTTATCTATTGACAGTGATGTCAATCTACGCATTATCCTGTAGCATATCCACTTAGGTCAATGATGACCAAGTCTGTGTTGAAGGCTCTTACCAATTTCATGTCAACTTTTG
Organism: Neoarius graeffei; assembly: GCF_027579695.1. Classification (NCBI taxonomy): domain Eukaryota; kingdom Metazoa; phylum Chordata; class Actinopteri; order Siluriformes; family Ariidae; genus Neoarius; species Neoarius graeffei. The sequence goes on from NC_083570.1 coordinate 76,262,988, forward strand.
GTATTCCAAAAGTCCTTCAAAGTGACAGAGGGTCTAATTTCATGTCAAAACTGTTTGCTAGGGCATTATGTCAATTGAAAGCCAAATATAACATCTCAAGTGCTTACCATCCCCAAAGTCAGGGTGCTCTTGAACGTTTCCATCAGACGCTCAAGTCTCTGTTACGGTCTTACTGTGTAGAACTTGGGTCTGATTGGGAGGAGGGTCTCCCTTGGCTTCTCCTAGTAATTAGGGAGGTTGTTCAGGAGAGCACGGGCTTTAGCCCTAATGAACTAGTATTTGGACATGCTGTGAGAGGGCCAACCGCTGTCGTAGTGAGGAGTGGTGTACAGCTGAGACACCCATGAACGTGTTGAATTATGTTAGTGGATTTCACTATCGTTTGTACGAAGCTAGAGCTGCTGCTAGATGTAAACTAGGTAAAACTCAGTCCAAGATGCACCGTCTTTATAACCGCAGGGTGAAACAACGTATTTTTAACCTTGGGGATAAAGTTTTAGCCTCTTTTGAATAGTCCCCTTCAAGCTAAATTCAGTGGCCCATACAAAATTGTGAAATGTTTCAATGATCACAATTATATTCTTATTATGCCAGATCGGCAGAAAAAGGTACAGGTTTGTCATATTAATCTTTTGAAACCTTATTTTTCTCCCTTACCAGTTGCACCTGTTGGATTAATTGCCATTCCGCCTCTAGGGGGCTTTAGTGATCCAGATCATGTGATCTCTTTGGTGGATAATGGTTCTGAAAGTCTTGATTTTGTCAGTGAGGAGTCCAGTGAGGGTGTGAGAGGTCCATCACAGGCGATCGTGGAGGGTCGTCTATGAAATTCGGAGTTCCTGGCACAGTTAACTTTACATCTTTCCCATTTGAATGATGTGGAGAAAGCAGATATCATTGGGTTGATTGAGTCTTTTCCTGCTCTGTTCCCTGATGTTCCAACTTGTACATCTGTGATTGAACATGATATTGATGTTGGTGGAGCTTTGCCAATTAAACAGCATGCCTATCGTGTCAATCCTAGGAAGAGGGAATTGTTGCAGAAAAAAGATGATTATCTGTTAGCCCATAATCTTGCTGAACCTAGTTTTAGTGCATGGAGTTCACCCTGTTTGTTAGTGAACAAACCAGATGGGACCTTTCATTTTTGCACTGATTATCGTAGACTGAATTCAGTTACAAAGCCAGACTGTTATCAATTACCCCGATGTGATGATTGCATAGACCGTGTTGGCTCAGCAAAATTTGTGAGCAAATTTGACCTTCTAAAAGGATATTGGCAGGTCCCTTTAACAGCCAGGGCTAAAGAATTATCTGCTTTTGCAACCTCTGATAATTTCCTGCAGTATCGTGTTATGCCTTTTGGGGTCAGAAATGCTCCCGCCACTTTTCAAAGGCTCGTCAACTGAGTCTTGGAAGGTATGCAGGGTTGTGAGGCATACCTTGATGATGTGGTTCTTTATAGTACCAACTGGACTCATCATTTAGACCAGATCAATGAGCTTTTTACTTGTCTTGTTACCGCTAATCTAACTATAAACCTTGTCAAGTGTGAGTTTGTTAAGGCTAATGTTACTTATCTTGGTAAGATAGTTGGTGGAGGGCAAGTTCGACCTGTAGGAGCGAAGATTGAAGCCATATGTAATTTTACTATACCTGAGAACCGCCGGGAACTCCGGAAGTTTCTTGGTATGGCAGGTTACTATAAGGCCTTCTGTAAGAATTTTTCTTCTGTTGTTACACCTTTAACAAACCTTCTTAGTCCTAAAGTTCAATTTCATTGGTCTTCCAGATGTCAAGAAGCATTTGATAATGTTAAGCTTTTGCTTGCTTCTTCCCCTGTGCTATCTGTTCCAAATTTTGACCGTCCTTTCAGTGTTGCTGTTGATGCCAGTGAGAGTGGTGCCGGAGCAGTTCTGTGACAGGTAGGATTAGATGGGGTAGAACACCCGGTAGGATACTTTTCAAAGAAATTTAATCACCATCAGCAAGTCTACTCCACAGTGGAGAGAGAAGCACTAGCTTTAATCCTTGCGGTACAACATTTTGAGGTCTATTTGGCCTCATCTTTGAGTCCAATAGACATTTTCACTGACCATAACCCATTGGTCTTCATTGATCATATGCGGAACCAGAATCGGCACATTATGCGTTGGAGCTTAATTTTACAACAATATCTATTAAAAATTCAACATATCAGAGGCAAGGACAACATTGTGGCAGATGCGTTGTCCAGAGTCTAAAATCATGTTTTTTTTTTTTAATTTCCACTATGGTTATGTAAAGTTCCATAGTATGGGTGTTGGTTAGTATGGGTACTGATGTGTTGCATTTCCCTAGTCCTAGGGGGCCCCAGGATTTAAGATGATGTGGCACAGGAGGTCTTTTTTTTTGTTGTTGTTTTGCTTATTTGTTTGAGGTTTACTCATAGAAAACCTCTTAGGGAGGGAGGTGTGATGCCCATTTATGCCCCCTTCAGGTTTGGCCCTGCCAGTGCACGGGCATGGGCTGAACCTGAGCCTTCGTGCTTTATTGTCTGCACCTGTATTTAGGGTGGGGCTATAAAAGGGTTTCTGTCTCTCTCTCAGGAGGGGTGGAAGCACTTCTTTTCGGTTCTTGTAGGCACTATTTTTTGATATTCTCTCTGACACAGGCACTTTGACTCCTTTCTCCTTTTTTTTTTTAGGTTGTGTCCATAGTCCTTATGTTATATGTTGGAACCTGTACTATGCCATACTGAAAACAAATTCCACCTGCTTGCAGTGTGGTCATTAAAGAATTATCTATCTATCTATCTATCTATCTATCTATCTATCTATCTATCTATCTATCTATCTATCTATCCCTCTTTATATTTCTTTAGCTCTCATTTATTTACCTAACATACTGATGCATTCATTCACCCACTCATGCATGACATCGACCAGCATCTTTTTCATATCCCTATTCGATTGATTATTAATACTGGTAAATTTTTTATTATTGATTTGAACCATTTTGTGTCTTGTCCTTCATTATGTGATGGTAAACGAGTCTGCCGTTACAGTTCACAAACTTTCAAGCACCACTGTATGCTAAAACATTTAATAGTTGTATGGTGTTTACCATTTTGAAGACTGGAGAAAAAAAAATGTACGAAAGCATCATCTTACTGCTCTGCTCTGACCCATGCACCTTACAATAGTCATGCACCAAACAGTTTATTTAATATTTGCAAATCACAAATAAATACACAATGAGAGGACAAATATCATGTGATCAATAAAGTCACATTATATAAAGATAATGGAGAGAACATGACGGGAATAGATACCTCCTGCAGAAACGATAAGGGTCTCCAATCCCCTCCAACAACTCCAGTTCTATATTTTGAACTGGAATATTAATAACACAAAAGTACTGCTTGCTAGTGTAAGTGCTTTGTTGTTTCAACTTCAATCTCAAATTGTATTGCTTACTCCTATAATAATTATTATTAGGACGTCACGGTGGTGTAGTGGTTAGCGCTGTCGCCTCACAGCAAGAAGGTCCAGGTTCGAGCCCCGTGGCCAGCGAGGGCCTTTCTGTGTGGAGTTTGCATGTTCTCCCCGTGTCCGCGTGGGTTTCCTCCGGGTGCTCCGGTTTCCCCCACAGTCCAAAGACATGCAGGTTAGGTTAACTGGTGACTCTAAATTGACCGTAGGTGTGAGTGTGAATGGTTGTCTGTGTGTCAGCCCTGTGATGACCTGGCGACTTGTCCAGGGTGTACCCCGCCTTTCGCCCATAGTCAGCTGGGATAGGCTCCAGCTTGCCTGCGACCCTGTAGAAAAGGATAAAGCGGCTAGAGATAATGAGATGAGATTATTATTATTATTATTATTATTATTATTATTTTATTTGTTTGTTTGTTTGTTTGAATATCCAACATGGCACACATTATATTATGTCTTATCACTTGTGAAGATGGATGAGGGTGTCTCAGGGATAATGAAAATGGCAGAGAAGCACAAACAAGTAAGACAGAAAATGTCAGACAAAATACATAAACAAATGAATGTAATAAAAAAAAATGCATCCATGGAATTGCTGCCTGGTCCACAGCTTTTCAGTGTCAAACAGCAAGTCAGCAAATCAAGAGAGCAGCAGGAGGGACGTCACAGAGGACAGCTCAGCTGTGAAATTGGAATGACACACTAACCAGAGAGCTTCCATCTCTCTCTCTCTCACACACACACACACACACACACACACACACACACACACACACACTCCTGAATTTGTTTATCAGTATAGAGTGTTTCTTTACCATTGGTAGACAACAAATTTGGTTTGAAAGACCACCATAAACAATCTGTTCAGGTTTTGCATGAGGCTGTGCCTGGTTCTTCCTTCACACAGAGCAATGTGAGGCTGAGTGCAGGATTAGAAAGGTTTGCTACCACTCAAAATAAAATATGACTGACATCAGTGCCAATAATCATACATAGGATGTTTAGAACAATGCATTTTCCTCTCAAGACTTTACCTTCCTGTCTGCTCCTCCTGCTTGACAAATGCAATCCTCCTAAACAGTTCCTTCTATCCTGCAAAAATAATGGTGGCTATTTTCCCCAGAGTGTCAATAAAACTTAAAGGGAATTAAAAAGAATGCAAAATCCCCAAGCAGAGGTTGTACTAATTAGTTATAAAGTATATGACCCACTAAGGCTAATATCACAATCCATCATTGCTAAGTATAATGCATAAATCATCAGACTATTCAATATTCAAGGGAACTATTCCCATTGAAATCCCTCAAGCACACTGATTATGTAAGCCCATTTATCACTCGTGCTATATTTGGCTTTAAAGCCAAATAAATCTGCCATAATACCCTATCTAGGTATTACTATTTTATCCCATGTGTTCTTAGAGTTACATCACTTAAAGCTGTGCTAAATGACCAGATCAGTGGCTCTCAACTATTGCTATTCATTTCTTTCATAATGATGGAACAAAAGCATGGCCTTTTCAAACAGCTGTGAGACAAAACTTGATTAATAGTATATCTGAGAGTGTTCAAGATAGGAAGGCAGGAAATTAAATACACTAAAGTCAAGACAGGAGGACAGGATGATCAAGGCTTAATTAAAGACTTTGCAGTGCAGAGACCATGATTCCAGGTGATGAATATTTTGACTACAGAGATGAAATGAGGAATTATGGGGGCCATGATGACTAAGCCAAAATGGTAGACCCTTGTACTGATCATGCCTTCCATTATAAATAGCTTCTTTAGTGGAATGATGATTACTCTAGTCTTTATACTGGCATAGTACATGTCTTACCTTGCCACCTGTCTGAGTACAATAACATGTCTAGAGTGTGTAGCTATGTTTCATGTAATGAAGGTAATATCTCCTCTCTGAAGCAGTCAAAATTAGAAAGTCAGGCAAGTCAGTGATCTGGGAGACGGTGTTGTGATATTAAGCAGAATTGGTGATTGCACTGTTTGGTAATTGCAGTATTTGCCATTCTCTGCAATGCTAGATCATGAACAGAATGTTCTATTAAAAAAAAAAAAAAACATGCAAGAAAAATAGGATTAACTCCAATCTCTGGCATTTTCCCCAAACTCTGTGGTGCATTTCTCAAGAGATCTAGAAGGAGAAATTGGCTATTCCTACTATTTATCTTTACCAAACTATTTACTCTTGCTTTAATAGCTCAGCAGTGTCGAGGTCATTCCATAAATAAATGCAGCTTTTTTACTTTTATCCTTTTACATGCATTCTCCAGAGAAAAGATTAGTCCTTGTGCTGCTTGGAGCCTATTTATTTTCTTGCACACAGAGTCTGTGTACTTGAGTTTGAGCCTAGTTGTGTACTTAAAACTTCTTCAGTTGTATGACATATATACCTTCGGTTGTTGCAGTAAATTCTTTCATGTCATAAAGTCAAAGGTCTTTCAGGGTCTCCTACCATCCTTCAGGTCATCCTTTGTCAATTTGCTGGAATTTCTATTTAATATATCTGCCAAACCACATTATGCGAGATTTGTTTTCTTTGCCTTTGGGAAAAAGTTGGAGGGAAAAAAACCCTTTAAACTAGTGTGGTAGGCTTAATACCTACTGAGCTGGCTTACAAATCTGTGGGTAAACTTTTGAGATCTTGATAATGTGGGTGAGATTTCTAGAATGGACCCAACACAACCTCAAAATTAGTGCATACTAGACAAGTATTTTATAAGGTGGCCTAGATATTGTACTAGCAGCTGTGAAATAAGCAGAGGTGGAAAAACCCGGGTGCAGAAAGTAAAAACCCTGCCACATTTTTGCTCCAGCCAATTCAATGAACCAGGTGATCCTAATTACCACATCCCCTAAGCCAGGTTGATGAGCTAATTGGTGAAATCACCTGTGTTGAGAGCACAGGCAGAAGGAAAACATAAGCAGGACTTTTACTTTGTCAATCCAGTTTTTCCACCTCTGGAAATAAGCAGTACTAGTTAATAGCTAGTTAATCTGTGCAGTTTCTGTAACATTAGTGAGAAAAGCAAATCTGCAAAACTCCAGGCGATATTGTTTTTTAATTAATTGATTGATTGATTAATTTTCACATCAGACAGTTTCAGATCATTTAATCTCAGTAAACATCATGTAAAAATACTAACACCAAGATAAATATCTTGTTTTCTTAATGGTCATAACCACTTGTGAATCTTCAGTAAGAAGATTAAAGTTGCATGATCTCTTTAGTGAAAGCATCTTTGCAACTGGATAACAAAAATTCCACAATGAGGATAATGTTAGATGGCAAAGATGGCTGCAGTTATTGGTGAAGCATTTATTAGAGTTGGAAAACAACAAACAAATTTGAGAAACACGACCTAAACTTGGTCAAGAACAGGCATTAGGTCAGGTGATTCACACACAAGATATCCAAGGCAAAGACAAAATCATGGAAAGCAGACCAGATCAAAAACCATGAATAAGAACACTGATACAAAGGCTTGGTATGTTGGATGCAATTACACAATGCTGAGGAGATACAGTGCCTTGAAAAAGTATTCATCCCCCTTGGTGTTTGTCCTGTTTTGTTGCATTACAAGCTAGAATTAAAATGGATTTTTGGGGGGTTAGCACCATTTGATTTACACAACATACCTACCACTTTAAAGGTGCACATTGTTGCTTTATTGTGACACAAACAATAATGAAGATGGAAAAAAAAAAAGAAATCTGGAGTGTACATAGGTATTCACCCCCTTTCGTACAAAACCCCTAAGTAAGAGCTGGTCTAACCAATTCACTTCATAAGTCACATAATTAGTTGATTAAGATCCACCTGTGTGCAATCAAAGTGTCACATGATCTGTCACATGATGTCTGTATAACTCAACCTGTTCTGGAAGGGCCCTGACTCTGCAACACTATTAAGCAAGCAACAGGAAAACCAAAGACCACACCAAACAGGTCAGAGACAAAGTTGTGGAGAAGTATAGATCAGGGTTGGATCATAAACAAATATCCCAAACACTGACTATCCCAGGGAGCACCATTAAATCCATTATAGCAAAATGGAAAGGTATGGCACCACTACAAACCTGACAAGATAAGGCCACCCACCAAAACTCACAGACCGGGCAAAGAGGGCATTAATCAGAGATGCAACAAAGACCCCAAAGATAACACTGAAGGAGCTGCAAAGATCCACAGTGGAGATGGGAGTATCTGTCCATAGGACAACTTTAAACCATACACTCCACAGAGTGGGGCTTTATGGAAGAGTGGCCAGAAAAAAAGTAATTGCTTAAAAAATCACATTTGGAGATTGCCCAACAGCATGTGGCAGACTCCCCAAATACATGGAAGATGATTTTCTGGTCAAATGAGACAAAAATGGAACTTTTTGGCCATCATGGGAAATGCCATGTGTGGCGCAAACCCAACACCTTGAGAACACTATCCCTACAATGAAGCATGGTGGTGGCAGCATCATGCTGTGGGGATGTTTTTCATCTGCAGGTATAGGAAAGCTGGTCAGGACTGAAGGAAAGATGGATGGCACTAAATACAGGGCAGTTCTGGAAGAAAACCCGTTTGAGTCAGCCAGAGGTTTGAGACTGGTCTAGCAGGACAACGACCCTAAACGTACTGCTAAAGTGACACTGGAGTGGTTTAAAGGGAAACATTAGGCCATTCCAAGACATTTAAATCAAAGCCCAGACCATAATCCAACTGTGAATCTGTGGCATAACTTGAAGATTGCTGTACACCAATGCAACCCATCTAACTTGAAGGAGTTGGAGCAGTTTTGCCTTGAGGAATGGGCAAAAATCCCAGTGGCTAGATGTGCTAAGCTAATAGAAACATACCCCAAGAGCCTTGCAGCTGTATTTGTAGCAAAAAGTGGCTCTATAAAGTATTGACTTTTTTTTTTGGGGGGGGGGTGAATACCTATGCACACTCCAGATTTCTGTTTTTTCATCTTAATTTTTGTTTGTGTCATAATAAACAATGTGCACCTTTAAAGTGCACATTGATTTACGTTGTGTAAATCAAATGGTGCTAACCCCCCCAAAATCCATTTTAATTCCAGCTTGTAACGCAACAAAACAGGACAAACACCAAGGGGGATGAATACTTTTGCAAGGTATTGTACTTCACAAAGAGTGAGTGTATAGAGTGTGCCTATACAGGTGAGTGGTAATTAATGCCAGGTATGCGTGATCAGTAATCTTGTGACTGAATGAGAACTGGATGTTGTAGTCCTTGGCAGCCATATTTGTAGGCCATAGTATGTTCAGGGAGCTCTAGTTTGACACTGATTACAGCATTGAAATTATAGATAAATCAGATTATCATCAATCACTAGTTTCTCAACAAATTAGAGAACAAATAAATCCCTTATCTGCTCAGGAAAAAAAAATCCAGCAACTTAAATCTGTCCTGAATCTTTTGCCATCTTATTTTATTAGTTTGGAATCTCTCACTCTCCCAATCTTTTCTCTGATAAGTCACATCTTTTGCCTGCCATTGTGAACTCAGACTTCTTTCATGTCTAAAGTTGGGGTGTGATGACATATCTTTGCCAGTGTATGATGTATATATACAAGTTTCCTGACAATTCTGACTCAACACTCCTGACACAGTGCTTACTGTGAATTAATATTTCAATATTGTCAGTGTCACTCACAGCAGGACCATCAAATAATCAAACATTATTTTTTTTCTAACTGACTCAATAATCATGTTTTTTTCTCCATTTTTAACAAAACCTGTTATGCAATGTAGCTTGAAACAACCAAAAATGTCATTGTAATACATAATAGATAATAATTTTCAACACAAATTATATATATCTCAGTCTGTTTGACCATCTGTCCATTATGTCCCACAACCTGTGGATGTGAGCTTGATACAGGGGTGCTTGAAAGTTTGTGAACACTTTAGAATTTTCTTTATTTCTGCATAAATATGACTTAAAACATCATCAAATTTTCACACAAGTCCTAAAAGTAGATAAAGAGAACCCAGTTAAACTCACTCTCACTATCCATTCATGTCAGTTTCCACCAGCCAGCAGGTGTGATGTTGCATGATAGGCTTTCGCTCTCATTTTCCATGCTGGTTGGTCCCTTGTGTCATTTCCAGTGAGGTTGGTCACCTTTAGGTAATTTGTGACCACTTTGCACCATGTTTTGCATGGCCTACCCCTTCTTTTCCGCCCATCAACCTGAATGTTCCTTATGGTGTTAATACAACTCTCAGCCCTTTCTACATATCCAAACCATTGCAGCCACTTACATCTGATAGCAGTCACGAGGTCAACCATCTCGAGCCTTGCATGTAGGTCACTCACACTGGTAACATCAAATTTGACACCACACATCCACCTTAGCATCATCCACTCGTTTCTCTCCAGCCTTGCCATATCAATCTTCCTAGGGGCCCAGCACTCACTGGCATAAAGCATGACACCCCTAACACAGCTACCATACACCCTACCCCATGTTTGAAATGACAAGCTCTTGGAAGACAGTATAGGCAGCAGCTCCCTGAATTTGCCCCAGACGTCTCTCACCCTAGTGATTTTGGCAGCCTCACAGCCACCACCAGCACAGATGGTATCTCCTAGATAGCAAAAGGAATCCACCACATCCAGATGGTGTTCACCAACCATGATGTGGTCGCATCCTACCATCGATGGGGCAAGCTGTTCCTAGGCATCTGCTGCACCGGAACAATGGGTTAGAGATCAGCCTGCCTTTTCTTTACTGCATTTCTTATGAACCCAGTGTGGACACCCACTGCAGTAGATGGAATTACTACCAAAGCCCTTCCTACGAACAGTGCATGGATGCTTGCCTGAGTCTCTCAGCGAATCCAAGTTGGGGCCAGACATCATGATCTTAGTCTTGCTCATGTTTACACGAAGGCCTTTTGACTCTGATCCAAACTTCCACCTACACAGCTTCTCCAAGAGTTCTTCCAGCGAGTCAGATGAGATAACTAAGTCGTCAGCATACAACAGCTCCCATGGACATCCAGTGAGGAATTCACTTGACAAAGCCTCCAGCACAATGATAAAGAGTAGGGGACTCAACACTGAGCCTTGATAAACACCTACTTGAACCTTGAAGCTGTCACTGAAAGAATTGTTGACTCGGACTCTACTTGAAGCATTGGTGTACATGGCCTGAACTGTACTGACTAGCCACTCTGGTAGACCAAGACGTCACATCGCCCACCATAGCATATCTCGAGGAACGTGGTCAAAAGCCTTTTCTAGATCTACAAAGGCAAAAAACAAGTTCTTTTCTTTGGCGAGGTGCCTCTCCTGTAGCTGCCGTAGAATGGAAATTGCATCAGTTGTCCCTCTGCCAGGTACAAAACCAAACTGCATCATCAATGACCACCAACTCACAAGCTATCTTCTCCACCACTCTCTCAATTACCTTTAAATAGTGCTCAGTTAGTTTAAGATTCCCTGTAGTTGCCTCTCTCCATTGCATCTCCCTTGCCTTAATATAGATTAACAATATAACTCATGTTCCAGTCCTCTGGGATTTTCTTCTCAGCACTGATAGCATTTGCAAGGTTGGCCAGAAGAGGGATGCTAACCTCATCAGAGGCCTTTAACATTTCCGCCACGATGCCAGAGGGGATAGGGGCTTTGCATGGTTTCATCTTGCACACTGCTTCTGCCACCATTTCAGATGTTACCCAGATTGGGTGACCCTCAACTGGTTTGGCTGGTGGTAAGTCTTCAGAGGATCAAGGGAACTCAACATTTAGAAGGTGGTTGTAATGGTCTCTTCAAGCCTTCTTTTTGGCATCATCGGTGAGTGAGATATGCCCTTGATCATCCCTTACACAACACTCACCCACAACATCCATATTCTCTTTGTTCAACTGCTTGGCAATGTGATAAATGTCCTTGTTTCCTTCCTCAGCATCTGCAAACCTACTTGCCTCTGCCTTCTTTTTAGCAGCATGAAAAGTTCTCTTTGTGATACGTTTAGCAGCCAGATAGTCTTGCTTGCTACCACCCTTTTCCCAAACTTTCCACAAGTGTCTTTTCTCTTCAATAGCAGAACTGACAGAATTGTCCCACCACCATGTCTGCTTTCTCCAGTTACCTCTCTTTGTAAACCCACAGACCTTATCCCCTACTCTCAGAAGGCTGCCTTTTAAAGACTGACAGTATCTTCCACTGAGACAGTATGACTACCATTCAGTTCAGAATTCATGCCATTTAGGAAATCAGTCCTTACCCTAGGATCTTTCAGTTTCCAAACACGGAGTTTGGGAGTAAAGACCTGATTTTGCCTCTTCCTGAATTTGAGGGAAAGGTCACAACTGAGTAGCTTGTGCTGCAGGGCACATTCATTGGAAAGTACTTTAATGTTGGTAACACATTTGAACTGGCATCTTCTGGTTAAGATACAATCAACCTGAGTGGAAGCACCTCCAGACTGTTATGTAACAAGGTGGTTTTCCCTCTTTTGAAAAAGGGAATTACAAATGAAAAGGTCAACTGTGGGTGGTAAAAGAGAGCAACTGGACTTGCCTGAAGATTCTTGAAGATGTTTCACCTCTCATCCGAAAGGCTTCTTCAGTTCTGTCTGACTAATAGGGACTATCAGGTATTTATCCTCTCATGGATGAAAAGCAATCCTAAGGTGTCGTTGAGTCAGCCTGTTGGTGTGGGTCACTGGGGGCTAGAGAGTCGTTGGGGTAATCAATGGATTGTTGGTTCTCTCTTGCCCCTTTTCCACCAAAGCAGTTCCAGGGCTGGTTCGGGGCCAGTGCTTAGTTTGGAACCGGGTTTTCTGTTTCCAATGACAAAGAACTGGCTCTGGGGCCAGAAAAACCGGTTCCAGGCTAGCACCAACTCTCTGCTGGGCAGAGGAAAGAACCGCTTACATCAGCGGGGGGGCGGAGTTGTTAAGACCAACAACAATAACAAGACCGTGAAAGATAACCATTTTTAAGCGACGAGAAGCAGCAGCTGTACAAACGCGAAGTAATTTATTATTATTGTTGTTGCCACTGCTGCTTCTTCCATGTTGTTTTTGCTTTGATATTCGCGCCAAGGTTTATGCAAACGTAGCGCCGTAACTGAAGTATACAGCGACATAATGACGTATGCAGCGACGTAATGACGTGGCTCTGCTTAGCCCCGCAAGCTATGGAAAAGCAAACTGGTTCTCAGCTGGCTCACAAGTTGAACGAGTTGTGAACCAGCACCAGCACTGGCTCCGAACCAGCCCTGGAACTGATTTGGTGGAAAAGGGGTATCTGTCCTCCTGTGAGTCACTCGGGAGGATGTCAGTGGGAATAATCTAGCCTTCTTGGATTGTGATGTACACATTAGACAAGATAGAAGCCTTAGCATCGAGGTCTACCAGAAACCCACAAACACAGACCAATACCTACTCTTCGACTCACACTGCCCACTGGAACACAAATTGGGTGTCATTAGGACCTTGCAACAGAGGGCTCAGAACATTCCTACAATGGTAGAGGGAAAAGAAAAGGAGCAGAATCACATCAAGAAAGCACTTCAGAACTGCAGGTATCCCAACTGGGCTTTCTTAAAGGCCCGGTCCCACTGCACTTACGGATGCAAAGAGGATGTAAAATGTAAAAAAATCTTTGCCATCCGTTGGAAAACGCTATGTATCTGTTGTGTACTCATTGCATACGTGCTTCATACGCTCTATCCATCGAGCATCCGTCCACTGTGATTTCATCCGCGCAAAAAGTTTTGAGCTGCACAAAACTTTTAGAACGGATGAACTTTCCGCCATGTACGATGTAAATCCACGACATATATGAGCAACAAACGTTCTATGTCCGTTATCATCTGTTAAACGTCTGCTGTATCCTCTCTGCATCCTCTGGGCATCCTCGCAACTCACATCCGCTGCAACTGAAAACAGAAAGAGGGAGGAAAGATAAGGTACATGAAACGTCTATTCGTCGTTAGTAGCATGGAAATAGAAAGGATGTAAGCGTATGCATCTCGTATATAAAGTATTCAAAACGGACAAAGCGTTTATATCTGGGATGTATCTCGTATATTTAGGATGTCTGGAGTATGTCTAGAGTATGTAGAAGGACACCTAGCGCAGTGAACGGTCTGCATCCGATATACATCCGCGCAACATCCCCTTTGTTTCCGTTAGGCATATGTGATGCATCCCCTTCATCCGCTATGCATCCGCTCTTTCTGCTATGCGTCCGCTTCTCAGTTATCACCGGTAACCCCTTCGGAGCTGTCATCCACTTCCATCCGCTTTCATCCGCTAGGCTTCCTATGAACATGCGTTTAACATCCCCGCTATATACTACCCATGACCATTCTTTTCCGTTCTGTTTTCGCAAATTTTCGCCAATTTTGTCCATTTCTGGAGCGGATGAAAACGGATAGAGCCACCCCCGAAATTTTGCTCGTCCGCTGTGTCCTTTTTGCATACGTTTTGTGTCCATCGGCCAGTGGGACCGGGCCTTTAAGAGCAGAAAAAGGAACATAATGGACAAGGAGGATAACAGGAACAAACACAAGAACATTGTCATTCCCTACATTTCTGGTCTATCTGAGAAACTCAGGAGGATCTTCTACAAACACAACATTCCGGTGCATTTCAGACCCAGTAACACCCTGAAGCAGAAACTGGTCCACCCTAAGGACAGAATAGCCAGACACAAACAGGACAATGTAGTGTATGCAATTCAGTGCAGTGAGGAATGCACGGTCTCATATATTGGGGAAACAAAACAACCGCTTCACAGGCGCATGGCTCAACACAGGAGAGCCAGTTCCTCAGGCCAGAACTCTGCTGTCTATCTTCATCTTAACAACAAACGACACTCATTTCAGGATTGCAATGTATGCATTTTAGCCACAGAGGATCATTGGTATGAGCGAGGAGTTAAAGAAGCCATTTTTGTCAACCTGGAATGGCCATCACTGAACAGAGGTGGTGGTCTAAGACATCATTTATCAGCCACCTACAATGCAGTCCTTGGCACACTTCCCAGACAACTGAATGCACACCAAAACCCAGCTGTTTTCAGTGACTCACAGGAGGACAGAGAGAACCAACAATCCATTGATTACCCCAACGACTCTCTAGGCCATTCACACCCAGCCCCCATGACCCACACCAACAGGCTGACTCAACGACACCTTAGGATTGCTTTTCATCCATGAGAGGATAAATACCTGATGCTCCCTATTAGTCAGACAGAACTCAAGAAGCCTTTCGGATGAGAGGTGAAACGTCTTCAAGAATCTTCAAGCAAGTCCAGTTGCTCTCTTTTACCACCCACAGTTTACTATGACCTGGATGACTGAGAATCTTCAGAGACAAATGAAAAGGTCATTAGCCACTGCAAATTCAAGAATTCTCTCTCCCTCTTGGTTACGTTCACCATATCCAAACCCACCATGGACTCCTTCCTTCATAGCCATCTGATTTGCATCCGATGTGGCCATTAAAATCACCACAGAGTAGCAGGGTCTCCGATTCAACAGCCTTGGACACAGTACAATAAAGCTCGTCATAGAAGGCATCCTTAACTCCATCATCCAGCCCCACCTGAGAGGCATAAGTAGAGAAAATGGTTAAGATGGTGAAGCCAACATTGATCTTGATAACACAGATTCTGTCAGAGACCCGCTTGACTTCCAAAACATGCTCCACCCACTTCTCAGCAAGCAGAATACCCACACCACCAATGCCTTTATCAATTCCTACCCAGAAGAACTTGCATCTGGAGTATTTGCCAGCAATCATACGAGCTGAACCACCTCTCAACCTAGTCTCTTGCAGGCAACAGAGGTCAATCCTTCTTCTGGAGATAGTCTCCATCACCTCACTGCTTCTTCCTCTCGTGGTCCCAACATTCAAAGTTGATATGCAGAATTTTTGACGTGGTCATGGGATGTTGATCTGGTGGTGCCCATGTGTGATACCCACCCTACTGTTGATGACACTCCCATCACTAGGCATCCCATACTCTCTAATACTATGTGAAATGATGATGACTAACAAATGAAGCAAAGTTTTACAGTTGGATGCCCTTCCTAACACCAACATAGAATTCACAGCATCTAGGGACAACAAAGAAATGAGACAAAAATATTATTCTTGGTCATTTATTTATTGAGGAAAATTATCCAATATTACATATCTGTGCATGGCAAAAGTATGTGAACCTTTGCTTTCAGTATCTGGTGTGACCCCCTTGTGCAGCAATAACTGCAACTAAATGTAAAGGTTAGGACTTTGACTTGGCCATTTCAAAACATTAACTTTATTCTTCTTTAGGCTGCATGGTGGTGTAAGTGGTTAGCACGGTCGCCTCACAGCAAGAAGGTTCTGGGTTCGAGCTCAGTGGCCAGCGGGGGCCTTTCTGTGTGGAGTTTGCATGTTCTCCCCATGTCTGCGTGGGTTTTCTCCGGGTGCTCCGGCTTTCCCCACAGTTCAAAAAACATGCGGTTAGGTTAATATGGGACGGCCTTGGGCTGAGGTGCCCTTGAGTGAGGCACCTAACTCCCAACTGCTCCCCGGGCGCTGTTAGCATGGCTGCCCACTTCTCTGGGTATGTGTGTGTGCTCATTGCTCACGTGTGTGTGTGTGTGTGTGTGTGTGTGTTCACTGCTTCAGATGGGTTAAATGCAGAGAGGAATTTCACAAGTATGTGATGAATAAAGTTGTTGTTGTTCTTCTTCTTCTTTAACCATTCTTTGGTAGAATGACTTGCGTGTTTAAGCTTGTTGTCTTGCTGCATGACCCACCTTCTCTTGAGATTCAGTTCATGGACACATGTCCGGACATTTTCCTTTAGAATTCACTGGTATAATTCAGAATTCATTGTTCCATCAATGATGGCAAGCCGTCCTGGCCCAGATGCAGCAAAACAGGCCCAAACCATGATACTACCACCACCATGTTTCACAGATGTGATAAGGTTCTTAGGAACTCTGCATTCCAGCATTTCTCCAAACATAAGACTTCTCATTTAAACCAAAAAGTTCGATTTTGGTCTCATCTGTCCACAAAACATTTTTCCAATAGCCCTCTGGCTTGTCCACGTGATCTTTAGCAAACTGCAGATGAGCAGCAATGTTTTTTTTGGAGAGCAAGCAGTGGCTTTCTCCTTGCAACCCTGCCATGCACACCATTGTTGTTCAGTGTTCTCCTGATGGTGAACTCATGAACATTAACATTACTCAATGTGAAAGAGGCCTTCAGTTGCTTAGAAGTTACCCTGGGGTCCTTTGTGACCTCGCTGACTATTACATGCCTTGCTCTTGGAGTGATCTTTGTTGGTTGACCACTCCTGGGGAGGGTAACAATGGTCTTGAATTTCCTCCATTTGTACACAATCTGTCTGACTGTGGATTGGTGGAGTCCAAACTCTTTAGAGATGGTTTTGTAACCTTTTCCAGCCTGATGAGCATCATCAATGCTTTTTCTGAGGTCCTCAGAAATCTCCTTTGTTCGTGCCATGATACACTTCCACAAACATGTGTTGTGAAGATCAGACTTTGATGGATCCCTGTTCTTTAAATAAAACAGGGTGCCCACTCACACCTGATTGTCATCCCATTGACTGAAAACACCTGACTCTAATTTCTCCTTCAAATTAACTGCTAACCCTAGAGGTTCACATACTTTTGCCACTCACAGATATGTAATATTGGATCATTTTCCTCAATACAGTAATAAACGACCAAGTATAATATTTTTGTCTCATTTGTTTAACTGGGTTCTCTTTATCTACTTTTAGGACTTGTGTGAGAATCTGACGATGTTTTAGGTCATATTTATGCAGAAATATAGAAAATTCTAAAGGGTTCACAAACTTTCAAGCACCACTGTAAATGATGACAAAACATTGCATGTGTAAACATTTTCCTCATTGGTGTATCTGTGACCCTCTGTTGCCAGGATCAACAAAAATACCACAAACACTGAGAGAAAAATTCTAAAACAGAAAGTAGCCATTGTCTCACAGTATCTCTGATAAGTGGCTGTAAGGATCACACACAAATATGGGCAGAAATAATGAAAAAAATATGCAAAAAAACTTAAACACACACACACACAGGAGCTGCTGCAACAGGCTGCCACCTGGCACAGTGCCATCTTGAATAAATGTCATGCTTTAATGAAGTAAGGGCAGTTGATCAGTTGAGTGAAGAGTTGACAATTCGGTGACTAAAATTTACCTCAGGTGATAAGACTTGAAAAACTGATATGGGAGCAGTGATTGCTTAAGCCTAGGTCACAACCGGCTGTACGTGCTCCTACGGCCGGTCTACGTGCAAAAAACTCAAGAAATGCATGGAGGGCGCGCATGTGACGTGCTGATTTTCGAGCCATAGACTGGCCGCAGACCGGCCGCAGAGGTTCTTTGTCATGTCAAACAAACTCTATGGGTGCTTACATTTTTTCAGGTTGCAAGACAAACTTATGGCCAACGTGCGTCTTTCTCCACGAACAAAAAAAACAGCGATTTGGGAAATGCCAAAAATTGCACGGCCAAAAAATCATACGTCCCTTTGTGACCTAGGCTTTAAGTGAGCAAGTCTCATCTCATTATCTCAAGCCGCTTTATCCTGTTCTACAGGGTCGCAGGCAAGCTGGAGCCTATCCCAGCTGACTACAGGCGAAAGGCGGGGTACACCCTGGACAAGTTGCCAGGTCATCACAGGGCTGACACATAGACACAGACAACCATTCACACCTACGGTCAATTTAGAGTCACCAGTTAACCTAACCTGCATGTCTTTGGACTGTGGGGGAAACCGGAGCACCCGGAGGAAACCCACGCGGACACGGGGAGAACATGCAAACTCCACACAGAAAGGCCCTCGCCGGCCCCAGGGCTCGAACCCAGGACCTTCTTGCTGTGAGGTGACAGCGCTAACCACTACACCACCGTGCCGCCCAAGTGAGCAAGTGTATGATGTAAATATGAGTTTGAGTCATAATGTTGTTTGACCTGGAACATGAAATGGCTGATAGATGGGTAGGACTGAACATCCTGTCATGTTTCTATGTATTTGGAATTAATTCTTTGAATGCCCTAAATCTTTCTTTTAACTTCCAAGCCCAGTTTGTGCCTGATACATAAGAGGTTGTGCCTATTATATGCATATTTAGGCAACATCTTTCATTTTTTTTCTTAAAAGAATGCTGATTTTAGTTACTGAACAATTTAGAGTTGACATCATGTAGGAATTCACGAGGAAGACTTGATTGCTGTACACGGTGTTTATTACCAATAGAAACATTGAATACAATTGCCAAATCAAAACAAGATTTAAAAACGATGAAACAATGCAGAATGCACAAAAAACAGAAAGTAGAATCATGGTAGCTCATGTGCTATATGGTACAAGATCAAAGTAAATAACAAGATGTCTTAAATTATGGTCCATGCTGAAGTGAGCATAATCTCTGACTCCTGTGCCTTCCACAATGAGAAGTCCGAAGGATTCAAAGTATCCATTTGGAATTCAGTTTAGTATCATCTTTCAAAACCAAAGTCAGCGTTTTACTATTGCAGAATCACACTTGTGGAAACAAATACAGTATCACTGTTTAGTAATAAACAAATAGAGAGAACTGCAAAAAAAATGTCCACCAATTCAATTTACCAGTTGCATTTACACAAACAAATACAAAACAAATATACTATGGAATGTTACCTGGGATACTGATACATAAAAAAAAGAAAGAAAAAAGATCTACTGTTTATAAGAGAGCTTGCCACAACACTACTTCAAACTTTTATTATCTGTAGTTGTAATCCAGATCTACTCTGAAAATGTAAAGTTTTAAATGTATTTTGTACTTGACCTTGAGAAATTTATAGGTAAACTCACAGGCTCCAATAGCCGTATTTCTTTTCAGAGTCTCGTCCTGTAAGCAGAGATGTATAGTAATGAAGTGGAACTACTTAAGTACTAAAATGCAGTATCTGTACTTTATTGGAGTATTATTTTTTTCTCCTACTTCCACTTTTACTTCACTACATATTTTTGATGAATTTAATACTTTTACTCCGATACATTTTTCATGTGCTGAATCATTACTCGTTACTATTATAAAAACATTACGAATCATACCAAACCCATAGTATCAATGCCAGAGCGGTGGATGGCGGCTCTGTCACCAGGTTTGATGAAGCTGGCTCATCATTGGGTGATTCAAGTGATCAAGCTGTATATAAAAAGACCACATGCTCCCCTTCCGCCTTTCGCACTGCTGCCTGCATGCATTCGGAACACTTAGCGTCAGTCTACTGCTCTATTTCGAGATGGAAGAAGACCCAGGAACACCACCATCAACACCAAGTTCTTCGACTTCGAATGATCGTGGCGAGGGTGATGAAAGCGACCACCCCTGGCCCTACTTAGAGTCCATGTTTTCCTTTGTCGGACGAAAAGACAATTCATATCGAATGAAGTGCCTACTCTGCCTCCCGAAAGATTGCGAAATAATGGCCTTCAAAAATTCACCGTCGAATTTGAAGAAACATATCAAGGTAAGTTACAAATATAGCTAATAAACATAATGACATCAGCTTGAGCTATCAGTAAGCACTAGCAGCTGGCTAACTAGCTAACAGAGGTTCAGTTCTGTGGTGTTCACTTAGCACGTAGCAACTAATGTTAACTAGAACAAGCCTGGCTGACTAGCTGTGCCACACTGAATGGTGTTATTATTGACACATCACTAATGTCAACTTTCTCTTATTTTATGGCATGTAGCCAACTGTTGCCAAATATAAATTGTGGACCATGTCTCTTTTCGTGTTGCCTAATCACATGCCCATAGCCCATTATTTTATAATGTATAGGGTTAGCTAATGGTTGTGGCACTGGCATAACTAATGCTAGATGAATTTAACTGATTGTTGCAAAGTTGCTGTGGGTTGCAGGGCAGTAGGCCTATTTAATGGATTTCTGTTTTTACTATTTGTAATGTAGCCTCTTGACTTGACGTTATCCGTTCGCGTTACCAGCATGCCCCAACATGCCGTGAATGTGACCTTGAACCTTAGCCTGCTAGCAGTTACATGCTGTTACTCTGCTATAATTTGCTATTTGGCTAATGGCTTGTTTAGGCATTTTGTGATGCATGTAGCCTAGGTCAATTTATGACCATTTCTCTTCCGACTTTTTTGGTAATGAACCCAAAGTGATGACGAACAAAGCATCTCAACTAGTCTGCATTTCAAGTGGTCCTCGCACACTCCCGTTTCTCATGATGCATTGTTGGATGTATCAAGTTAGGCCTAGCACTACAGGGTTTTGCAAGTAGACAGATTATTAGAGTACCAATGATGAATTTTTGGTTATGGGGTTGCTTGTTGAAGTATTTTAATGTAGAATTATAGTGGATAAATCCCTTTAAATTTAATTCATTTTGCTTTTATCAATAGTATCACAGCAGTCACTACAATCACCTATGTTGCTCATGATATAATTCTGAGAAAGTAAAGCTATATATGTTTGTCTTGTTTCAGAGCAAGCATAACTGCCACTTGAAAAGATATGAGGACCTCACATCAGTTAAACGAACGAGGAAGACTGCAATTCCCTCCCCCTCCATCAAGCAGCCCACATTATTAGAGAGCTAGACAGCGCCCCATAGATCCGTTGACAAGGCCATTGTGAATTATGTTGTCTGAAGACTTCAGCCTTTCGGCATTGTAGAGCAAGAACCTTTCCGGGACTTTGTGTTCGACCTGCTGCCAAATACCAAAATAATGTCAAGAATCATACTCACATCTAGGATTGATGATGCTGCCAAACAAATGAAGATCAAAATGATTGAGGCCATGAAAACTGTGGACCACATCGCAACAACCACTGACTGCTCGTCAGTCAGGCGGCGTAGTTTCATTGGGGTCACGGCCCATTGGCTGGACCCCGAAAGTTTAAAAAGGGTCTCTGTGGCCCTGGCCTGTAAAAGATTAAGAGGCTCTCACACTTTTGACCTTTTGGCAAATGCACTTAATGATATCCATACTGAGTTTGAAATTCGAGGGAAGATAGTCACAACAACCACGGAAAATGGCTCCAACTTCATCAAAGCCTTCAAAGTCTTTGTTGAAGATGAAAATAACAATGCTGGTGCTCAAGTTCAGGAGGAGGAGGAGGAAGCAGACCAAGATGAGGAGGAGGTAGAGTTTGTTGATGTGTCTTCACTTTTGGATGAGGATGATGGTTTTGAGTTCCAACTTCCAAAGCACCAGCGTTGTGCATGCCACATTCTTAACCTAATAGCCACTACCGATGCCAGCAAGGCAGTGTCCAATGACACGTACAAGAAATTATACTATTCAACATTTGGCAAGTGCAATGCACTTTGGAATAAGTGGTCAAGATCCTCAATAGCAGCTGAAACTGTGGAAGATGCTTGCTCCCTCCAGCTTGTGCGACCGGTTGCAACAAGGTGGAACTCTGTGCTCATGGCTGTGGAGAGACCGCTCAGGATCGTCAAAGAGAAGGGAGAGGCAGCCATGAGAGTTGTCTGCACAGATTTGAACGTTCCAATGCAAGTTTTAAAAAAATCATATTGTACTCTTTCTCTCAAGCTCAATTCTGGTACATATTGTCTACTTGTACAACAATTGAATTGAATGATTAACATTGAATGATGAACCATTCCATTGCATGATAATGAGCCGACCATGTAGCAATGCTGTTTTTGTTGTCTCTTATTGTTACATCTAATCACCTAACACCTAATCCTGTGTGTTAACGAAATATGTTCTTGTCTTCATCACAGGTTTAATCCAGCCGAACTTGCATTCCTGTCAGAGTTTGCTGTTGTGATGACTCCAGTCACCCAAGCAACTGACATCTTGCAAGCTGAAACCAATGTCCAGATGGGGTGGCTGTTCCCAACCGTCAAGCTCCTGAAAATTAAGCTGGACAGGATCAAGCTACTGCTAAAATACTGCAAGCCCCTTGTTGATGCTCTGCAGGTGGGCATTGAGGATCGCTTTGGCCCTATGATGGAAGATCCAGAGCTGGTGGCCACTGCTATTCTGCTTCCAAAGTTCCGGACAAATTGGACACAGGAAGACGAGACAATCAAAATAGGTAAGAAAGGGAACACTTTCAATTAAGATTTGCATATTAATCATACATCAAGTGCTTACTAACATGGATATTAGTAGTGCATTAGCCCTTTCTTAGCCTGTATAAAGCCGTCATTTCCATTAAAATCATTATTTCTTACTGACAATGTTGTCATGTTAAATCTGTGGTTACTGTCATGACTGGTTGAAACTATTATTGTTTATGTACTCTTATATTTTAGGAATGGACTATATCAAACAACACATTGAAGACTTCTCGTTGCAGTCTGGTGAGGTCAACAGGTCAAGCTTATCTGATGATGACGACTTTTTTTCTGGCATGAGGGGTTCAAAGGCACAAGACGGTGCCAAACAGCTAGATGCATACTTGTCCTGTTCAGCAGATAACATGGACTTGCTCAAGTCTTTTCCAGCTGTGTGTAAGATGTCTGTTAGGTTAAACACACCCCTTCCAGCATCAGCAGCCTGCGAGAGGCGTTTTAGTATCACAGGATGAGTCTTTAGCCAAAAAAGAGTGAGACTGAATGACTCCAATTTTGAAAACCAACTACTTTTGAGATTAAACAAAAGATTTCTAACTCCCTAACTGACTGCTTTATGCATACCAGTTTAAGAAGGGAATACACTGTGGAGGGGAAAAAAAGCACAAGCAGGGAAGAGAAGGGAGGGATGCTGTGGGGGGATCTGTTTTTGTTTACAAAGAGCTCAGGTGTTGTAAGGTGCTCTACTCGTGTGTTTTTACATGAGAAATACTTGTATGTTGCCTACTGGGGGGTATTCCAAGTAGTTGATTAAGAGACAAACCTGAGTAAGTTAACCTGGAGGCAGTGGCTAATAGGGTGCATCAGTTGCCCTCACTTTCATAAAATCTGATGCATTTTTGTTTGGATGTTCCTTTTCACCAATAAAAGACATCTTGTAAAATTTTTTGACCATATTCAAAAGTCTAATGGTGGCACCATGAGGTTCATTTTTTGCCAAAAAATACTTATTTTATGTTTTCGCGTAAGGTTTGAATCACAATGTTGGACTCCATTTATTGATTTCTTGTGACCCAGAGATCATGTTAAGAACCTTTGCAAGGGATTGAGAAGCATTAATGTAATAATACATAATACATTTGTATTGTTTAAAAGTAGTTGAACAATGATTCAGTGAACAGCTAAAACTCAAACTGTGCTTGATGATATATTTAGAATATGTAATAAAAATGTGTATCTAAGATATTTGGTATACTCTATAAGGTGCCATAATGTTTCATGAAAAGTGATTTGAAATTTTGTCATAAAAGTCATAAAATAGCAGCTTTTTCCATAACTTTGAGCTCCTGGTGCCACCATTAAACTTTTGAATTTTGTCAAAATATTTCACCCAGTGTGTTTTCTTACCATAAGGAACATAAAAACAAAAATGCATCATGATCGGAGGAACTTTTCATTTTTAGGGGGCAACTGATGCACCCTAGTGGTTAACCTGTTGATGGAAGAGCCCTTTGGCTTTGTGAGAATGATGCTTCCGGGCTGTTCTATTATAAGGTTTACCATTAGGCTTAACTTGTCCAGGTTGGTCACTTAGCTGTATTCTTGGAATACCCCTTTGGCCTTTTGAGATGTTTTAGTTGCCTTGACAAGTTAAGGTTGAAAAAATGTCTATCTTCCAAAAAAAGACTGCTTTACTGTATGCACTAGTTTAAGAAGGGAATAAGCAGGGGGGCAGCAGATAGTTGATTTGTGTGTTTACAAAAAGCTCAGTGTTATAAGGTGTTCTAATCACGTGTTTTTACATAAATACTTGTATGTGGCCTACTGGGGGCTATTGCAAGTAGCTGATTAAGAGACAAACCTGAATAAGTTAACCTGGAGGCAGTGGTTAACCTGATGATGGAAGAGCCCTTTGGCTTTGTGAGAAGGATGCTTCCAGGCTGTTCTATTATAAGGTTTACCATTAGGCTTAACTTACCCAGGTTTATCACTTAGACGTATTCTTGGAATACCCCTCTAGCCTTTGAGATGTTTTAATAGTGTTTTTTTTTTTTCATAAACACTTGTATGGCCTTTTATGTCCTTGTACTGCTGCTTCAGCCAAAGAAATTGTGCCCTTAACTTTAAATGTTTGAAATATAAACAATATGATATTCAAATTTTTGACTGCTTTCTTTAATACTGTGTGTGTGTATGTGTGTGTGTGTGTGTGTGTGTATATATATATATATATATATATATATATATATATATATATATATATATATATATATAATTGGAGCAAAAGGACATAAAATAAACAGTAAAAGCACTTGAGGTATAGACCCTTTTCAGTCACGTGACCTCCGTAAATGCGACCGCCATTTTGGACATGTAGTGGACTTCGGCTCGAATCAGTTTGAATGCGAGAAAGGCGACAAACGAAAAACAAAAGAAAAAGGAGCGAGATGCAGAAAACACCTTCACTATCCAGCGACGTAGGGCATTTACAGGGCGAGCAGAGGGAGAGGTATTTGCAAAAATTTAGGTTAGCAGGCTTAGAGAATGACGTTTACTTGCTTCCACCAGGATTGTTCACTGACGTACGGAAGTACACGAAGCCCTCGTCTTTACCTGACTTCGGCCCACATGATCTGTATACCTATGTCGTTAAAAACCCATCACCATACACATACACGCCAACGTCCGAGGTTCCGGAGCGCGATCCGGCTTGCTCCAGGAGTGCTCCGTCTGAGGTTCCGGAGCGCGCTCCGGCTTGCTCCCCCTCAAATTAAGCAGCGCGCTCTGGCTTGCTCCCCCTCAAATTAAGCAGTGCGCTCTGGCTTGCTCCCCCTCAAATTAAGCAGCGCACTCCGGCTTGCTCCGGAGCAAGCCGGAGCGCGCTGCTTAATTTGAGGGGGAGCAAGCCGGAGCGCGCTCCGGAACCTCGGCCGGAGCACTCCAGGAGCAAGCCGGAGCGCGCTGCTTAATTTGAGGGGGAGCAAGCCGGAGCGCGCTCCGGAACCTCGGACGGAGCACTCCGGGAGCAAGCCGGAGCGCGCTGCTTAATTTGAGGGGGAGCAAGCCGGAGCGCACTCCGGAACCTTGGATGTTGGCTCCGGCAGCTATTTACACTGGATCCGGTGTAAATAGCTGCCGGATCATAATTACAGTAAACTAGTAAATACAGTAAAGGAAAAACTTGAGACTGAAAGGTTTTAACAGTCATCCAAATGACTGAACGTAAACATTGCTACAGTAACATACCAGCTATTATGATGTTGACATTAGCTAGTCAACAATAGCTACTACAGAAGAACAAAGAGCTTACAATGGGTTATTTTAACCTATTTGGTTACACACTCGCCGCCACAGAATGTTAACAGCAATGTAATGCCTTTTCTGGCTAATTTTATTCATCTTACCTCCAACAAAGTGGTCACTACACAAGCGTTGGTATGCCGAGGGCTGCCAATCTGTTAATGGCCGCTATCCATCTTCTCCGTCGGGATCTGATAAAATGATAAACCTTGCCTTGTTTGTTGATGGTTACTACATCCAGGTGCACAACAATATAGTGGCATGATGGAAGTCTTGCTGAAAGTAAAAACTTTCTTTGCTGCCATTCCTCAATGTTGGCTGTGGTAAACTACTGGTAGTACATGTCCAAAATGGCGGCCACGTTTGTCGTGACGTCACGTGAAAAGGGTCCATAGCAGGTAAACATGAAATAAGCAGTATAAACAATAAACTAATAGCTGTTAAGGTGAGGTAGTGCGGAATAGTGCAAATGAGCGAGGTAAAGTGAAATGTGCAGTCCCTGAGTTCAGTGTGCGAATGAATGTTGAGAGTATGTGTGTGTGTGTGTGTGTGGGGGGGGGACTGTGAGGGTGACATGATGTCAGATGCTGAAGGGGGGGCAGGGGGTTGTACGGGCAGAATCTGTGGCAGAGGGGGGAGGAGGGGCAGAACAGGGAGGGAGTTGAGCCTCCTGACCGCCTGGTGAAAGAAACTGTTCTTGAGCCTGCTGGTTTTGGCCCGGAGACTCCGCAGTCTCCTCCCCGATGGCAGCAGGCTGAAGAGGCTGTGAGATGGGTGGGTGGGGTCACCTGCAATCCTGATGGCTGAATGAAGCACTACAAGTGTGCCCCCATCATGGCAGCATAGTTGCTGTTGCTATGGAGTCACATGATGATGCAAAGCCTCTATTAGACTGAAGATCAGCTTAAACTGAGTTAAGAAGTCCCATGTGCAAAATAATTATCTACAATTATTGATCACAGGTGAGTTGGCTGTAGGTTGAAGTCATGGTTGTACATGTGGCAGACATTACATTTGGCGGAAGAAAAAAAAAACAATGTTTGACTGAGGTAATGTAAGAAATCCCCAGTAAAAATGGATTCCATTGCAGTGGCAGAGATGATCATCAGAGGAAACAAGCTATTACATGTAAAATCACAGCATGAGCATAAGGAAGGCAACACCACTACCACCACCACACACTGTCTCTACAAATGACTGTCTCTCGATGCAAAGTAAAATGCAAATGAGGAAATGAGCATAATAATGAGCTTTGAAGTAGTATGAGCATCCCATTCTAACCCCTACCCCCACTCCCTTAAGAAAACAGGCATTAGAGCACCAACTGTTTTCACTAGGCTGCCCAAGCTCAACCTACTTTAGGCCAATCATATGAGTGATTACGGACATAGCTCATCAGTTTCACAATGCTGGCTGCTAAGATGGGGGTTATTGAGTTGGATGGTAATCAGTCCCTTCACGTTCTGTTCATACTCACTCATCACATCAGGCTTATTGCCTCCTGCTTCACGCATCAGATGACTCTCAGGGACAAGAGGACAGAGAGAGAGAGAGAGAGAGAGAGAGAGAGAATAGCCAAACAAAACAAGCAAGATTAGAAAATAAATAGACAAAATATCGTAGAAGCCATAAATTGAGATTATTTGCAACTGAAATTATAACTGGATAGGAACATGGATCGATGGATTAATTTTCATTCTGAAATATTGATAGAAATATATGTTTGGCATGCTTGAAACTGGAACAGGCTGTTCTGATTGCTACTTGTTTTGGTTAGTTAAATCCTTGAACTTTTTCTTCACTTGCACATTCTGCTTTCTGCTTAATGAAGGTTATGTTGACCAGTAACATATTTCTTCTTTCATATCCTAATGGGGATGTAATGGTACAGTACATAACGTCTCTCTTCTTTCATACAGTAGTGTAATCTAAACCAGTGATGTAATGCTTCATCACCCATGTATGTTACTCTGTCACACACAGACAGCTCAGCTTCTTAAATCATCATCATCCAATCAAATAGCAATAACACACTCTTGAATGTGAATATATACTTATGTTTGTCCTACAATAAACTGAGAAACATCTCTGAACAGCTGTGTCTGTATCAGTGACTGTTTGCCTATTTGCTTCTGGATATCCATGTGCCAGAATCTATTCAGCGGCAGAGGTCTACATTCATTCCTAGATCATACTTTGTAAATTTGACCTCCTTTGATACAGACAAATCAAAACCTAACAAATACAAGAAAAAAAAGTTACAACAAGATGTTCAAAATAGTTTTTGGCTGTAAAACAATAAATATCCCCCCCCCCCCAAAAAAAAAAAAAAAAAAAATACTCAAAATTAATGAACAATCTTGAATAACTGCAGTACACTGCAAAAAATGATATCTTAGCAAGTGAAAACATCTTGAAAATAGTTGAAACGATCTAGCATTTCTTATTAGAAGAAAACAAGACACCAATTTTGAGATTATTAAACCTAGTTCTAGATTGCAACCAACTTATTCTAAGATGTCTTACCAAGTGTAATTATCTTACTGAACTGGCAGATTATTTCACTTGATTATAGTCTAAATGTTCTCAAATTTATTATGTTTTTCCTTATATTAGGATGGCGAGTTTTTGCAGTGTAGGTATTTTTATTCATATATAGATTCACGAGTATTTGATTTCTAGACTATATGGTGAAACGAGAGGGAAAAAAAAAGAGTTGATCAATATATATTTTTTTTAAATAAAGCATCCATCCATCCATTATCTGTAGCTGATTATCCTGTACAGGGTCGCAGGCAAGCTGAAGCCTATCCCAGCTGACTATGGGTGAGAAGCTGGGTACACCCTGGACAAGTCGCCAGGTCATCACAGGGCTAACACATAGGTGGTGTTTACATTAGACCGTATCCGTCTCGTTTTCGTCGCGGATGCACTGTCCGTTCACATTAAAACACCGGGAAACGACTCCACAGGCGGAACAACTTGAATCCGCCAGGGCCCACGTATTCAACCCAGTTCGTATCTGATCCGGTGCTGTGTAAACATTGAGATACGAGGAAATGCAGTGCTGAGCTCTAGCTGACGTCGTCATTGGACAACGTCACTGTGACATCCACCTTCCTGATTTGCTGGCGTTGTTCATGCCACATTGGTCATGTGACGCGACTGCTGAAAAACAGCGTGGACTTCACTTCCTGCTATTGTTTCCGCCTTGTATCACCTTTTTGTTTTTCATTAAAGAGTATAAAAGTATGAATATAATGCTTTGCTTTGTCATTCTTAATGTTGTTCATGGTAAGATGCAAATACTGCCCATTGTGTAGTTATGATTGTCTTTAGGCTTGCCATCCTTCCACTTGCAAGTGGTGAGTGACTTCCGCATGCCCGATATGCACTGGGATCACACACACAGTGGCTCAGTCCCGAATCACTGCTCGTGCGCTTCACTCACGCGCTCTGTGAGCTGCGCAGGGCCGGAGTGCGCACCCTCCAGAGGGCACTCGCTGTTCAGGGCGGAGTGATTTGGAGCGCAGCCGCTGAGGAGGAAGCGCTGAGCCGCACTGACACATTTCAACTTACGTGCCATCTAATTAGTCATGTGATTAGGGTATCCGTGTATTGGCGTTGCTGTGTGCACATGAATCGTGTATTGGCATTGCTGTGTGCACACGAATCGTTTTAAAAACGTTAATCTGATGATACGCTGATACGGTCTAATGTAAACACCACCATAGAGACAAACAACCATTCACACCTATGGTCAATTTAGAGCCACCAATTAGCCTAACCTGCATGTCTTTGAACTGTGGGGGGAAACTGGAACACCCGGAGGAAACCCACGCAGACACGATACAAGTTTAGTGTGACAAGAAATATTTCAATAAAATAAATAGCTGTTTCCTTGTTTTCTTTTTAAAAATAAAAAAAACAGCAACAAAAAACCCAGACTTAACACAGCGCAGATTTTTTTTCCCTCACAATGCTATCTACAAATTTTCTTTAATAGTACATCTTAAACATTACCTTTGAATCCACTCCTCTTCATTTCAGCTATGAAATCCAGTCCAGTGCTCAGGATTCTGTTTACTCTGAACAATTTGCATGATTCTGGACCCCCCAGTTTTTCTTTTCCAGAGGACAAACTGGACACCACCAGAGATGGTTAACAGCCCACACACAGATGCCGTTTATATTTGGATGTTTCATATGTCTTGTGATTATTCATATAAAAATGAAAGCATAAATACACCAAAGATTTATTTGAACCAGTTGATTGCTTCCTAAACCACTTCAGGAAATGGTCAGAGAGGCATTTCAGCTACAAGTTATACATAATTACAAACACATCGTATGTCTCTCCAAGCCACATTTGATAACCAAAATCCCTTCCAAACCCTGACACACATGCTCAGTGACTGCCAAGGCTATTCAGAAAATCCCTAAGAGTGAGGAACAGGACTGAGTTGGTGTTCAAATGTGATGAGCAAATTTGCATATTAATGCACATTACACAGTGACCAGATTTTAGTCTGACTGAACATGCATTTGACGAACAGTGTAAATGTGGTTAAAATCTTATCAGGATACAATGAAGATATAAGATGCATGATATTGACCAAGCATACATATTTAACATAACATATTTTAACTGTGTTATGTGGTGCCCGTCACTAAATTTGAGCGAATAACCAATTCAGCTGTGTTATTTCTATATTAGCATTTTAAATGTTTCCATTATTTAGCTTTGGAGATTAATTATTGATTAATTTTATACCCAGAAGTTAGCTGATTGATGTAGCTATGCTACTAATACACAGGGTTGAAAATATTGACCTGTGGGAGTAATGTGGTCCCTGCAGAGGTGCCAGAAGTCAGTGTGTTTCTGTAATGATACATTTACAACAGTTAATATCCCTGAAGGTGCTGACAGACATATATCAAGTTTCTTCTCCAGCTCAACCTATTCTTTTGCCTATACATTTCTGACTGCAGCTGCTGACAGCAACACAGATGGGTGTCATTAAACATCTTTGATTCTTGGAACAGGCTTGGTACATTAAATCATTTCAACCACTGTTCACTGAGGTCAAAATTCTGCCCATATTAAGTCAGAGTTGGTGGGGATGTGAACCACTATATTTTTGGCATCCCCCCAAAATCTGAAGGAATTCATTTATGTACCACTGATTTTCAAAACCTGTCTGTTTACTGTCAGTTTCTGTTAGAGCCATGCGCCACGGTGGCTCATGAAAAGCTCTGTGAGGTAATTGGTATTGACAACTGTAAGAGTAAAGCTTAACTGAACCTCTTCAGGGCCAAGCAGTCTGTCCTTCATCTACTTTATCCAAATCCATATCTATGAGCAAGGAAAATGTCAGACAACATCAAACAAAAGCAACAACAAAGACAAAAACAAATTTATAAATCAAGACATTGAGTCGCTTGGGTCATGCTGTTTGCCTCGAGCCTGGAGTCTTGCTGGACCAGCGAGGCATGCAAGGCATAGTGAAAAACAGAGTGTTGGGGAATCCAAGCAAGACAGGATGAAATCACAAAGGATTATTTTAAAAAATCAAGAAAAATACACTGCAGCCTGCAGAAAGGAAGCCAGGTTAAAAAAAAAAAGACTCATTGGTCCTCTGACAGATATTTAAATTAACTTTGTTATTACTGGTAGCCATTTCCTTCTTTGTTAGCATTTAATTGTTTCACCTAATCCCTTCCATACCATCTTCTTATTTATTGATGGTTCGTGCATTCTCAGTTTGCATTTTGTGTCAGCATATCTGGCAGAAGTAAAATATTAGTTGCTGAATCTATTAACTTCCATAGTAAAGCTTATCATGTGCTTTCAAATAGCATTCACACCATTAAGTCAAATTATTTATTTACTCACACTAGGCATAAAGAAGGACTGTGTGTAGTCCAAGTGTTCCAATTTCAAACTGTTCAGCAGATGCTACACAATTTCTCCTGAGGCGTAAGGTGAGTAAGGAGACAGATATATTTCTGATTGTCTGCATCAGGCACCTGTTCCTACCTGCAGAGTTCAGATGAGCACAACCACATAGCTGTTTAACTTCTAACATGGTAAAAGGAATGGCAGTGTTAATTACATATGTTGACACAAAATCAACTGAAAATCCTGTCTGATCAGGAGGAAGTAACCAAAATGAATTAACAAATAAAAGCTCATGTTCACTTATATGTGGAACACACACACACTGCTATGACTATACCTTAAATAAAATCTTAACCACAGTAACCAAAAGGAAATATTTTGCCCTTTACAAAGGAGCAGGTTTTCAGAAACAAATGCCAAACCTTTCAGATAATTATAAATATACACACACACACAGGAGGACAGAGGACGGGAAGGAGCAGTAGCCTAGCCTAGCCTAACAATTAGCAATACTGGACAATGTGCAATATAAAGTGCAATATCTTTCCTGCTCCCCCCCCCCCCCCCCACACACACACACTTACCCTAACCCCACTTCTCCCCCCTTTCCCCCTCCCCCATTCTTTTATATTTGTATATGTAAATACTTAATTTATTTTAATTTATCGAGAAGTTTTTCTCTATTTCTTTTCTCTGTTTATCTGTAATGATACTGCTGGAATCTTAATTTCCCTGAGGGAACCCTCCCAAAGGGATCAATAAAGTTTTATTTTATCTTATCTAATCTAATCTAATCTAATTTTAAACTTAAAGGAGATACGCAGAACCATGGCCTCACTTTTTGTTTATAAATGCCTTGAGACCTCAAGAATGGCATAGGAATAGTTTTAAGTGTTAACAATAAATCTAATATAGTAATTTTTATGATTAAAGTGATTCATATAGGTAGCAGTCTGAGTGAATGAACTTGACATCTGTGACATCACTGCAGGAAGGCTATCGGTCTCATTGCCATTTTCACGATACTAAAACACAGAACTGACTGCAACTTCGAGCTTCCATTTTGAGCTAATTTATCGCCATGCCACGTAGACGTGTTGCTGGCCGCTGCAGCAACATGACAGAAGGTGGATTTATGTTGCATTCATGGCCCAATTATGTTCAAACTGCAAAGATTTGGACACGCTTTGCGAGAAATTCACGGGCACATTGGGCACCTACGAAGTGGTCTCTCCTCTGCTCTGCCCATTTTAGTGAAGACTTGTACGAGACCTCTGATCTGTTGAGGACCGTTGGCTATAAGCCCATATTGAAAGAGGGTACAGTACCAACAATTAAAGTAAAAGAAAACTACAAGAAAAGGAAAGTAAGTTCAGTTGCACCAGTTCTCCCGGAGTGTGAGCCGAGGGTTGTTGCTTAAACCCAGGATGGAACGGGACAGGACAGGACATTATTGCTTGGGCAGTGACCTCCTCGTGGTTGTTGCTAAAACTGGTGATGTCCCATCCCGTCCCGGGTTTTAGTAATTGCCTGAGCTGAGAAGTAATGGTGGAGTACTCAGTATGGAGAAAATGGAGAATGAGTGGACCAGCCATCTGATTTCTCCACTGGATATGCTTGCCTCAGCAGCAATATCTCACCCTTATGTGGAAGAAGTGAATGAATGGAAAACTGAACAAACAACTGAAAGTCAGATTGTTTCAAAACAATCAGCCGCAAGATTGGCCTTCAAGAAGCAAGAACACAGATGGGTAAGAAGCGACTCTCATTTGGATACAAAACAACAAAAACAACACTCGTTGTTTACCTGCATTTGGATTAATATATGTAACTTGTATTGTGTATTTAAGTTACCGGAATAAGATTATTTAATTTGCTTCAGAATGTGATTGTCTCAGTTCATCTGATTATTTAATTAGCCTTTTATGTTTTATCTGTGAAAATGCATGCATGTATTGTACATGTATGTTGCATAAGTTATAACACCTATCCTGTTTTAATGAGAGTCAACCCACTTCTGCAACATACATGTACATGCAGTCAACCCACAATCAATGAAGTCAAATCAGTCTGAGTTGAGCAAGTTGGTAATGGTATCTCTTACTTTCACCATGAATTTTTATTTATATGACTTTGGTCTGTAGCTGTCAAAGGCCTTGGCCTTAAAACCGGTTCCTGCTGTGACATCAAGCACTCAGGGCTGGCTGGCTCAGCAGGGCAGCTCGAATGCCAACTTTGCAGTCGATTTTAACTCTCAAAAATATATTTTTTTTAATTCCCATTTATGCAGCATTCAAGAGTCAAGGATGGAGATACTATCCAATCAGAAATGTATTTAAAAATAAAGGTTCTGCATATCTCCTTTAAATTTTCCCATGAGGGATTAGTATAGGGTTACAGTGGCACAATGTAGAATATATTATATTATTTTATATTATATGGACCTGAGTGTTTTACTGGGAAATATGCCACTCATATTTTTCATGCAAGCTACATCCGGGACATGGATAACCAAAACCGTGACATAAATCTTGATATGTCACTTGTGAGGAAATCTATGCATTGTTTTGGTAAACTTGGATACTTTTTGTTGTTAAAGTTAAACCAGTTCAAATTTAAAATTCTTTTGATTAACTTGCATTTTTTTTGTTTTTCTTTTTGTGGATGTTTTCATATAATATAAAGAATATTACACAGTGGTGCAAAAATATGAAGGTTATCTTCTCATGTTGAAAATATTTTTACTCATTTGCTGCACTCAATTTATATATACAGTAATATATATATTCACCACTCAAAGATAAACTTAATATATTTGCACCACCATGTAATATCCTATGTTATTCATCCCCCTGGGTGTTTGTCCTGTTTTGTTGCATTACAAGATGGAGTAAAATGGACTCTGGGGGGTTAGCACCATTTGATTTTCACAAAATGCCGACGACTTTCAAGGTGCAAATTGTTGTTTTATTGTGACACAAACAATAATTAAGATGGAAAAAGACAAAAAACAAAAACAGAAATCTGGAGTGTGCATAGGTATTCACCCCCTTTCGTATGAAACCCCTAAATAAGAGCTGGTCCATCCAATTAACTTCATAAGTCACAATTAGTTGATTAAGAGCCACCTGTGTGCAATCAAAGTGTCACATGATCTGTCACATGATGTCTGTATAAATCAACCTATTCTGGAAGGACTCTGACTCTGCAACACTACTAAGCAAGTAACATGAAACCCAAGGAACACTCCAAACAGGTCAGAGACAAAGTTGTGGAGAAGTATAGAGCAGGGTTGGGTTATAAAAAAATATCCCAAACATTGAATATCCCATGGAGCACCATTAAATCCATTATAGCAAAATGGAAAGAATATGGCACCACTACAAACCTGACAAGAGAAGGCCGCCCACCAAAACTCATAGACTGGGCAAGGAGGGCATTAATCAGAGATGCAACAAAAACACTAAAGATAACACTGAAGGAGCCACAAAGATCCACAGCGGAGATGGGAGTATCTGTTCACAGGACCACTTTAAGCCATGCACTCCACAGAGCGGGACTTTATGGAAAAGTGGCCAGAAAAAAAGCCACTGCTTAAAGAAAAAAAACAAAAACAAAAAACAACAAACAAACAAACAAACAAACAAAAAACATGTTTGAGTCTGCCCAATAGCATGTGGCAGACTCCCCAAACACATGGAAGAAGATTCTCTGGTCAGATGAGACTAAAATTTAACTTTTTGGCTATTATGGGAAACGTCATGTGTGGCACAAAACCAAGACTTCCCATCACCCTAAGAATACCATTCCTACAGTAAAGCATGATGGTGGCAGCATCATGCTGTGGGGATGTTTCTCATCTGCAGGGACAGGAAAGCTGGTCAGAATTGAAGGAAACATGGATGACTCTAAATACAGGGCAATTCTGGAGGAGAACCTGTTTGAGTCGGCCAGAGGTTTGAGACTGGGATGAAGGTTCATATTCCAGCAGGACAATGACCCTAAACATACTGCTAAAGCTGCACTGGAGTGGTTTAAAGGGAATCATTTAAATGTCTTGAAATGGCTTTGTCAAAGCCTCAATCCAATTGAGAATCTGTGACATAACTTGAAGATTGCTGTACACCAGTGCAACCCATCTAACTTGAAGGAGTTGGAGCAATTTTGCCTTGAGGAATGGGCAAAAATCCCAGTGGCGAGATGTGCTAAGCTAATAGAGACATAACCCAAGAGACTTGCAGCTGTACTTGCAGCAAAAGGTGGCTCTACAAAGTATTCACTTTGGGGGGTGAATACCTATGCACACTCCAGATTTCTGTTTTTTCATCTTCATTATTGTTTGTCACAAGAAAAAAACAATTTGTGCCTTTAAAGTGGTAAGCATGTTGTGTAAATCAAATGGTGCTAACCCCCCAAAATCCATTTTAATTCCAGCTTGTAATGTGACAAAACAGGACAAAACACCAAGGGGGATGAATACTTTTACAAGGCACTATCTATCTATATCTACACACACACACACACATTATATATATATATATATATATATATATATATATATATATATATATATATATATATATATGTGTGTGTGTGTGTGAGAGAAAGAGAGAGAGAGAGAGAGAGAGAGAGCATTATTACCCTACATTTCTATCAGAAAGGGTAAAATAAAGATCGGAGGACAATATGTATTTGTCTAATTAGTGGAAAGGGGAATTAGAAATGTCCCTGCATTAAAAATGAAAATGGATAAATACAAACAGAGAAAGAATCTCAGTGGTGATTTTTTTTTTAATATAGTTTCTGTCTGACTCAACCTTGGACTTTGGTTTTAATAATATATTTGCATATGATTGTTTGTTTTAATTTTCACTCAGATTGAAAGTTAACATCAGGTAATGAATATTGCATTTTGTTTTGGCAAAGATCCATAATTGCACAGAATGAGGAGCTGGTTAGCAATATTGCCTAGGTTCTTCTCCTTGAGTAATACTGATATAAAGTAAACATTGTGGACTTAATTTCAGGTAAGAACTAATGTCACTGGTGGAAGTTGACAGAGCTGCAAACTTCTCTCCTGTGCATGATGTCAAGATGTATATTGAAAAGTGCACAGCAAGCAGTGTGTCTGTTCAGTATGATTTTCATAAGATATAAAGGTGTCATATTGCTGCTCCAATTCACACCATAATGGAGTCATCATGTAGTTTAATTTTGAGATAAAGCTCCCCTGTGCGCTCTTACTTCTTTTTTCCGCCTCACAGACCTCTGCATTATAGGAAGATGCACATTATGGGCACAAGATGAAATGAAAGTGAATACACGAACAACAAAGGGCACAAGCTAGGAAGGACACACACCACGGGCGATTGCTCTAAGACAACGAGGGAGGCTCAGCCTCCTCTAAAAATGACGAACATCGTGTAGGATGAATTGCGCTAGGCTTATGTTATAGCCAGCCTTATAACATTGCTATTTCAGATCCAGAATCATAGAAATATATGTGCTCAACCTAACTACAGTGCGAAATCATTCCGTTATAACTTTCCCCAGTTTGCCTAATGTGTGCGGGAGTTTTTCCCCCTCGTGACAGCGCGATGCAGCCCAGCCTCAGTGGACTTCAATGGCATTTGGGAGCTATGCGCTTTTCAATATCAAAATGTAAGACGATTATTGGACAAATACTGCGAAAATGCCCGCCCACAGACTCCCAGCCTCACAGGTGGAGGGACATGGCAAAGCTTTCCGTGAGGAGACTGGTGATTGGTGAAAGCGGCCGGATATTTTCTTTGATTGACAGCTCGTTTCAAATATAGACAGGCAGCGGTGAATTTCAGTTCAGTCCCATGCGGATTCGCAAGTGCTGTGGTGTATTGTAAGAGATCAGCTTACATTTCGATTTCATTCATTACATATGGTTTCTACCAGCTTTTTTAGTTTGTATATATTTTCATTGTAAATAAAGTGTAAATATAGTGTTGTCAAGTTTGCTATCTTAGTTCCAGAAATTTCGTTTATTTGAGTGACTGAACTTGAACTTGAGGGGGCTAGTCAGCTAGCAAGAAAGCTGCGCACGGATGCCAAGCATTGTTGATTTAATTTTGGTGAAGCCATTTGCCAGTCTTCCTTTCGAGGAAAAAATTAAAATTAAAGAGCAGGGTAGACCAACGCCTCAAATTGACTTGGTGAAAAAGGTAGGGAATAATACTCGTTCCTTTTGCTCTCCTGGTACGAGAAAGTGAATTGGCTAACAGCAAGTGACCCACATCAACAACAGTAAATAGGCTACTTTAGTAATATGTCATGGATAGACCAAAAATATAGCATCTATTTAAAATGTTTATGCTGAGTATATTATATTGGAATATATATTTCTCTGGATATGAATTAAACACAGCTACAGTTTGGAAAACATTTTTAAACAAAAACACAGCCGAGAACATTTCACACTACAGACCTGGATTAAAAGCGAAGGGTTATCAAAATTGTCAATAAAACATTTCTCAGTCAAAATAAGTAAAATATAGGGAAAGTGTCTGTAGCGCTTACAACATGTGGGTGGAGCACAGAGGACAGCAGGACAACGCTTTAGAGGCAGAGAAGGCTTTTTATTAACCAACTTTTCAGTTTCAATCGCCAGTTTCTATTATGCGGCGTAAGCACACACACACACTCTGCGTTCTGGTCCCGGGTTGCGCTCCCTCTGCTCTCCCTCTGCCTCCTTAAATAGGGAGCGGTTACTAGGAAAACACACAAAACACAGGTTAATCACCGTCAGGTGTAGCGATTCTGCCACTCACCTTCCCTGGCTCCGCCCTCCTGTCACAGACCGGCATTTGACCACGCCCCCGCTGCCACATACCCCCACCGCCCGACTCAGGCCGGGCGCCCGTCCGGCCCGCAGCCGACTCCCCCCCCCCCCCCCCCTTGACGGGAGAGGAAGTCCGCCACGACCATCTGCGCCCCCGGCCTGTGGACCACCTTGAAATTAAAGGGTTGGAGTGCCAGATACCAACAGGTGATCCGCGCATTGGCATCCTTCATGTGGTGGAGCCACTGGAGGGGCGCGTGGTCTGAACAGAGGGTGAAAGGGCGCCCCAGCAGGTAGTAACGGAGGGCGAGGACCGCCCACTTGATCACCAGGCATTCCTTCTCAATCGTGCTGTAGCGCCCCTCACGCACCGACAGCTTCCGACTGATGTATGGGATGGGGCGATCCTCCCCCTCCACCTGCTGGGACAAAACGGCCCCCAGCCCTCTGTCCAACGCATCCGTCTGTAACATAAAAGGGAGAGAGAAGTCAGGGGAGTGTAAAAGTGGCCCCCCACACAGTGCAGCCTTTACCTCAGAGAAAGCCCGCTGGCACTGCTCCATCCACTGGACCGGATCTGGCGCCCCCTTTTTAGTGAGGTCAGTCAGCGGGCTGGTGACGTCCGAATAATTAGGTATAAACCTACGATAGTAGCCAGCCAGCCCCAGGAACTGTCTCACCCCCTTTTTGGTCTTGGGCCTCGGGCAGGCCGCAATCGCTGCTGTCTTATTAATTTGGGGACGCACCTGCCCGTTGCCCAAGTGGAAGCCCAGATACCATACTTCCACCCGCCCAATCGCACACTTCTTTGGGTTGGCAGTGAGACCCGCCCGCCTCAGCGACCTAAGGACGGCCCTCAGGTGTTGCAGGTGCTGCTGCCAGTCATTACTATAAATGATAATATCGTCTAGATAAGCGGCCGCACAGGTGGTGTGGGGCCGGAGGACCCTGTCCATCAGCTGCTGAAACGTAGCGGGCGCCCCAAACAGCCCAAACGGAAGTGTGACGAACTGGTGTAAGCCGAACGGTGTGGAAAAGGCCGTTTTTTCCCGGGATAATGGAGTCAAGGGGATCTACCAATATCCCTTCGTCAAATCCAGTGTCGAGTAAAAGCGAGCTGTGCCTAGTCGATCGAGCAGCTTATCAATACGAGGCATTGGGTACGCGTTGAATTTAGACACTGCGTTGACTTTTCTATAGTCCACACAGAACCGGACCGAGCCATCGGCCTTGGGAACCAAGACCACCGGGCTGCTCCAGTCACTGTGGGACTCCTCGACCATGCCCATTTCGAGCATGGCCTGAAGTTCTTCCCGAACCACCTTTTTTTTGTGTTCGGGTAGCCTATAAGGGCGGCTACGCACTACCACCCCCGGGGGCGTCTCTATGTGGTGTTCTATGAGGTTAGTGCGACCGGGCAGGGGTGAGAACACATCCGAAAACTCGGCCTGCAACTGGGCGACCTCCGTGAGTTGGGTCGGGGAGAGGTGGTCTCCACAGGGGACCGGAGAGGTACGTGATGCCAATGTCCCTTTTTGAACCTCCGGCCCCAGCTCCGCCTTCTCCGGAACTACCGACACCAATGCCACGGGGACCTCCTTGTTCCAGAGTTTCAGCAGATTGAGGTGGTAGATCTGTAGTGCCCCCTCCCTGTCCGTTCGCCTTACCTCATAGTCGACGTCACCGACTCACCGTGTGACCTCAAAGGGTCCTTGCCACTTGGTGATTAATTTGGAGCTCGACGTGGGCAACAGGACGAGTACCTTATCTCCCGGAGTGAACTCTCTAAGGCGCATGCCCTTGTTGTACAGGCGGGCTTGCCGTTCCTGGGCCTGCCGCAAATTCTCCTGAGTTAGGTGGGTGAGCGTGTGGAGTTTTGCGCGCAGGTCCATAACGTACTGAATTTCGTTTTTGCTCTGTGAAGGTCCCTCCTCCCAATTTTCCTGCAGTACATCTAAGATGCCGCGCGGCTTACGCCCATATAATAATTCAAACGGGGAGAACCCCGTGGAGGCTTGGGGGACCTCTCGCACTGCAAATAACAAGGGTTCGAGCCACTTATCCCAGTTATGTGCGTCCTCACTAATGAATTTTTTGATTATATTTTTGAGGGTGCGATTGAACCGTTCAACTAAACCGTCCGTTTGTGGGTGATAAACGCTGGTGCGGATCGGCTTAATACCCAGTAGCCCATACAGTTCGCTCAGTGTTCGTGACATAAACGAGGTGCCTTGGTCAGTCAGAATCTCTTTCGGGATTCCAACCCGGGAGATGACGTGGAAGAGGGCCTCTGCAATACTGCGTGCTGAGATATTGCGAAGAGGCACCGCTTCCGGGTATCGCGTTGCATAATCCACCAGAACCGATATAAAGCGGTACCCTCGTGTTGACCGATCTAATGGCCCGACGAGATCCATCCCAATTCTTTCAAACGGGGTCTCGATTAATGGTAGGGGGCGCAAGGGCACTTTTGGAATGGCCGCTGGATTTACTAACTGGCATTCGCGGCACGCCGTACACCACTTACGGATGTCACCGCGAATCCCCGGCCAATAGAATCGGGCCATTATCCGGGCTAGTGTCTTATTCTGCCCTAGGTGTCCAGCCATGGGATTAAAGTGAGCCGCCTGGAATACCAATTCCCGGCGGCTCTTTGGAATTAATAACTGTGTGACTCGCTCTTTTGTCTGAGTGTCATTAAACCCTGAAATCCCGGCCAATCAGTCCCCAAAATTAAAGAGTGGGTAAGGTGAGGATTAACCGCCGCCTTCACTATGGATTTTTCCCCTCTGAAATATATGTGGACCGACACCAAAGGGTATCTGTGAACATCCCCGTGCACACACAACACCTTCACCCCCTGTGCTCCCCCCAATGCCTCATCTTGCACCAGGCTTTGGCGGATCGAGGTCTGATTGCAACCCGAATCCACCAACGCCTGATATGTAGCCCCTTGTACACTCACCGGTATGCGATACGCTCTCGCCCGATCGAGGGCAGCTTCTGGCGCGTCGGGGATCCGCACCACCGCACCCACCTCCATTGCTGCGCACTGTTGCTGCAGGTGGCCCAGTTCCCCGCAGCACCAGCAAACTGGCCCGGGCCTTCCCTCTGCAGCTGTGTTCTGGGGCTCACTCACCTGAGGGGGGGGGAGAGACAGACACAGAAGGGAGAAACGGGAGGGCACCACGGGTGCGGTGGGCCGGCTGGGGTGGAGCCGGCCCCCGCCTCCGTGGTGGGGGAATGGGGCGAGGACGGGACACAGAAGGGGGGGAGGAAGAGAGAGAGAAGAGGAGAGAAGAGACGACGTCGTCGGCCGTCCTGCCGCCGGAACAGCTGCCAAATGATCCTCCGCCAGTCCTACGGCCTGATCCAGCGACGCCGGGCGGTGGCACTGGACCCACTCTGCGGTTCCGGCTGGTAAGCGGGTGATGAATTGCTCCAGCACCACCTGATCGATGACTCCCTCGGCGTTGCGATCGTCGGCCCTCAGCCACCGCCAGCAGGCGTCCCGGAGCTGCTGGCCGAACGCGAACGGCCGGCCGACTTCCTCCATCCACAGCGCGCGGAAGCGCTGGCGCTGCTGTTCAGGCGTGCATCCCACGCGCTGGAGGACGGCCCGGCAAAGGTCCGCGT
Organism: Neoarius graeffei; assembly: GCF_027579695.1. Taxonomy (NCBI): domain Eukaryota; kingdom Metazoa; phylum Chordata; class Actinopteri; order Siluriformes; family Ariidae; genus Neoarius; species Neoarius graeffei. Next base: position 76,305,218 of record NC_083570.1, read on the forward strand.
AGGCCAGCCGGCGGTCGGCGGGGAGCTGTAGTGCGGCCAGCTGCGCCTCTCCCGTCAGGAGGGGGAGGAGGCGCGCCGTGCGCTGCTCCATCGGCCACCCCAAGGCTTCGGCGACCTGCTCAAACAAGGTGATAAATGCCTCGGGGTCGTCCTGCAGGCCCATCTTGGTCATGGTGAGGGGAGACGGGCCCGTGGCCGGGGCACTGGTGGACCCCGCCGACGCAAGGAGATGCTGGAACGCCTTACGATCTTCCTGCTGGGCCAGCACCAGGGCTTCGAAGCGGCACTCCTGCTCCTTTCGGAGCGTGACGAGTACCTGGTGCTGGCTCTGCTGAGCCGTGGCGAGGGCGTGGACCAAGTCCGTGAATGGGGAGGATTCCATGGGGCTGCAAGGTTGGTGCTCCACCTGTCCCGGGGTTCGGCACCACTGTAGCGCTTACAACGTGTGGGTGGAGCACAGAGGATGGCAGGACAACGCTTTAGAGGCAGAGAAGGCTTTTTATTAACCAACTTTTCAGTTTCAATCGCCAGTTTCTATTATGCGGCGTAAGCACACACACACTCTGCGTTCTGGTCCCAGGTTGCGCTCCCTCTGCTCTCCCTCTGCCTCCTTAAATAGGGAGCGATTACTGGGGAAACACACAAAACACAGTTTAATCACCGTCAGGTGTAGTGATTCTGCCACTCACCTTCCCTGGCTCCGCCCTCCTGTCACAGACCGGCGTTTGACCATGCCCCCGCTGCCACAGTGTCATTGAATGAAATGTGTGGCACCCAGCTCTATGTTTGGCTCCCCAAGGTAAGTGCTTGTGCCTATTCCAGAACACTCTGCTGTTACTGCTGAGGTTCCTGACAAAGAGCTGCTTTCAATAATGATCAATTTTTAAACAACATGCCACATGCCACAATTTTAAAATATAAAATGTTAAAATATACCCCCCCAACACCACCATCATGTATATTGGACAGTAGGCTAATGGGCCAAAAGAACCTGTTATTTCACAGTTTGTGACCCTGCCAACAATCAGCCAGATCAGAGGCAAGAGTATGGGCAAAATTGATGTGTTTTTCCTTTTTTCTTTTAAAATCTGGAAATATCGTAACCGACCAGCCTCCCCTGTTTGAAAGACTACCGGCCGCCACTGACACACACACATAATTACACTGCAAAAAAATGATATCTTAGCAAGTGAAAATATCTTGAAAATAGTTGAAACAATCTAGCATTTCCTATAAGAAGAATACAAGACACCTATTCTGAGATTATTAAAAGAAAAGAAAACTAATTTTTAAAATACAGTTATGAAGATAGATTATGATATAAACTAATGATTCATGTGAATAATTGAAAATAAGGTGCTCACACAACTAAGATATCCATCTCCAAAAGTCAGTTTCTATGCAGAATGGACGATTTCATGGAGGTTTCATGAAAATATTGAAAATATTTTAACCAATCAGAAAAATCAACTGGGCGGCACGGTGGTGTAGTGGTTAGCGCTGTCGCCTCACAGCAAGAAGCTCGGGATTCGAGCCCCGTGGCTGGCGAGGGCCTTTCTGTGCGGAGTTTGCATGTTCTCCCCGTGACCGCGTGGGTTTCCTCCGGGTGCTCCGGTTTCCCCCACAGTCCAAAGGCATGCAGGTTAGGTTAACTGGTGACTCTAAATTGACCATAGGTGTGAATGTGAGTGTAAATGGTTGTCTGTGTCTATGTGTCAGCCCTGTGATGACCTGGCGACTTGTCCAGGGTGTACCCCGCCTTTTGCCCGTAGTCAGCTGGGGATAGGCTCCAGCTTGCCTGCGACCCTGTAGAACAGGATAAAGCGGCTAGAGATGATGAGATGAGATGAGAAAAATCAACCCGATCATTTCCCGCAATGCTCTGATGTCATTTGGGTGCAAAACATGGAAGCTCCATATAGTGAGCAAGACTTGAAGTTGCCCCTGGCTGGAGATGATTTCATTAAAAGTTTACATGAAAAAAATGAGATTCTATTTCTCTAACAAAAAAGTGGAGGGGGAAAGATAATACTGATGTCACTGATAAACAGGGAGAGAATAGTGAACAGCTGATCTACTCATATGTGACTGAATGGGGAAGGTAACTTTTCATATTTATATCCCTGGTACAAGTAGTGCTGTCATGACAGCTTCATTCTGCAGACTGTAACCTTGCTAGACTACCTACAAACAGATCTGCATATAATCTGACTTACCTTAATCTGTTGAAGAGGCAGTGCGCAAGTTTTTACACGTTGCTAGCAGCATAAGCACTCATTAGCACATTTAGCATGCTCTCGACTCATTCATGAAAAACTTCATCAAGACATCACCAGGCTAGCCTACCCTAATTACCATAGTAGACACTCCAACCCCCACATCAACGCAGAAAGAGGGTAAACAAACACTGCTTTACGCAGCTTGTATGCTTGGAACATTTTGAAGAAAATTGTTTCACTCAAACAACTTGGATGTATCGGCATTAGGAATACCGTACAAGCCAGCGCTGAATCCAGATGCGGGTCCTACAATCTTCGGCCAAAAAGCGGACAAAACAAACAAGACAACCCAGTCAGTAGTAGGCAAAAGAGAAGTTCAAAGGGTAAGAAAACACTTTTTATGCCTTCCCTAACTTTTTTGTCATTTTGAGTTTCTTTGGGCATAAACATAATAATTGCTGATGCAGCTAAGTGGCTTGATGTTTGTTGGGTGTCTTGCTTTGAGTCAGTGTTGTCAGAAAAGCCTCAGGAATGACTAACTAAAACAACTCTATAAATATTGTTCACTTGTGTGTAACTAATTGATATGGTAATGCTTGTTTATCATGATCATCATCACTATTTGTGTCATTGTCCAAGATACTCAAGGAAAGCAGTGAAGAAATGTCACTGGTGCTATGGTCCATTTTGTCAAATATGGCCATGTATTGTAAGTGATGTCACACTTTACGTAAACCATTTGAATTCTTTTAGGTATACAGGAGTTTGTTTGTGGAATAGCATACCTCCATCAATGCAATCAAGTCAAACACAAGATAATTTTAAGAAACAGGTGAAACAGTTTTTATGGAGTAAATTCCAAACCCAGTTTTATAATGTATATATATATATATATATATATATATATATATATATATATATATATATATATATATATATATAATCATTTTGTTGCCATTTCTGTAATCTAGTTGTACTCTGTGATAATTACAGTTAGCATTTTTTTTTGTTTATGACTTTCATCATTGTTTATACGATTGTCAATTTATTATTCTCTCTTATATTTTATTGTTTCCTGCTGTCATCAAGAGGACCACACTGGAAATAAGTGTATTTTATACTTTGTGTTATTCTCAGTGCTATTTATACTGTATCTTTTTACATGTATGAATTTTACCAAATAAATTCATACCGTACCATACCAGCAGCTCGGGTGTTTCTGGCAATATTTCCACCTTTTTTCCATACAAGTGCATCTTCCTGTAATATTCACATGAATCCTGTATAGTAAAGCAGTGTTTGTTTACCTTCTTTCTGCATTGCTGCGAGCGTTGGACTGCCTATTATAGTAATTATGATAGGCAAGCCTGGGGACCTCTTGATGAGAGAGTTTTTCATGAATGAGTTGAGAGCATGCTAAGCATGCTAGTGAGTCGTATAATGCATAGTTTCAACCTCGTTTTACAGGTAAAGAGTTCAGGTTTGTCCATATATCAGAGTTGCACCTCATTAATACACTATTTCAGATGTATAGTGAAAAAAAAAATCGACATTGTCATCTTAGTAGACCTTTCACTTTGCCCCTTCAGTACTGAAGTATACACTCAGCCTTGCACCCAAATGACATCATGTATCGCCCTTCCAACAGGCAACATGACAGCCTCTTGGTGGCATTAGAGTAGTGATACAAAAATGCTCATAACTTTCTTATAAATGGTCAAACATGCCTGAAACTTTTCTTACAGGCTCTCAGTATTACAAGCTACCAACCCATGCATGTATGTATTTACATTGCATTTTCTATTCCTTTAAAGCTAGTTCTAGATTGCAACCAACTTATTCTAAAATGTCTTATCAAGTAAAAACGTCCATGCAGCAAGATAATTTCACTCCTATTAAGTAATTTTCTCCTCAAATTCAGTTTTAAATGTTTTACAGTGTAGAAGATAAAAATCATTGATATTAAATATAAAACTGATAAAAGTTTCTGTGCTAAGAAGACCTCTGGAATCTCATCACTTTGACAAGGTATGGCACACTCTCTCCATGACACCTTTAATTCCAGGCTCTCTCCAGCAGATGAAGAGGATTTATTCTTTCTCTGGTCCATCCCCATCCAACTTTTAAACAGTGATGAAATGGATTTGACACTCAGGGCACACTGCAATATGAGCTCAGTTTACAATCTGGAGCCAATATTTTTTTTCCACCTTCCATATGGTGACCAAGGCCAAGCACTAGAAGCTACATTTTCCGATTTACCTGAATATTTATTTCAACATAGTTTTTTTGCATAAAGTAGATTTCGGGCTTAACAATTGCATAAACCTGAAGTATTACTGTGCATTCCTTTAGCTTTTGGCAAAAATAAAAATAAAAAATCATGAAGTTTATGGCATATTCAAAAGTGCAAGACAATCTAAATGCATGCTGAAATTTTGTGCATTACAAAGCTCCTGGCTTATCCAAGAACAGATAACTGTCATTATACAGACCTACTGACATGATGCATTTGAATCTGGAACAATGCTCATACCATCTTTTATAAGACTAGAGTATATATACACGTACATGTTAATTATCAAAGAACACAATGCAGTTAAAATTAATTTGAAAATGTACTGAGCTGTGTATACTAGGGATGTAACCAAATATTAACTTATTATTCCAATTAAGCATGTGATGTGTTCTATATGAATACAAATATAGATATAAATGGGAAGTGCACGATTATTTTTTTAAAATTATTTTTACCCAAATCAAACTCCCCTATCAGGTAGTTTCACAACAGACTTTTAAAAAAATGATTATTTATTTTATTTATTTGCTTATTTGTTTGTTTGTTGTTGTAGTATTTATTTTGGTGATTGAATGAATGAACAATGATAATGAATATAAGATTTAATTTTCAACTTTTAGCCTGACTATCGTAATGAGGCTTGTCTAATTTTGGCATTGTAGACAAAATATTAAGAGAAGAATAGTATTTGTGGGGTGGCACGGTGGTGTAGTGGTTAGCACTGTTGCCTCACAGCAAGAAGGTCCTGGGTTTGAGCCCAGAGTCCAATGAGGGCCTTTCTGTGTGGAGTTTGCATGTTCTCCCCGTGTCTGCATGGGTTTTCTCCGGGTGTTCCGGTTTCCCCCACAGTCCAAAGACATGGCTAATTAGTTTAGGCTCTAAATTGACCATAGGTGTGAATGGTTGTTTATCTCTATGTGTCAGCCTGTGATGACCTGGCGACTTGTCCAGGGTGTACCTCACCCTTAGTCAGCTGGGATAGGCTCCAGCTTGCCTGCGACCCTGTACAGGTTGATTGGCTACAGATAATGGATGGATAGTGTTTGTGCAAGGAGACATCTGTTACACAACATTGTTTAAGTGGGTATAGTCTGTGAAATTGAATACCAATTAATTATTTGTGTCTCTAGTCACATTAAAAGGACACTGACATTTAAGAACCTCAGCAAATCACTAAGCTCCTTACATTTACTTACCAACTAAGGCAACATTTTCTTCCAGCCCTTGTCTTCCATTTTGGCTTTTCTTTCCCTTTCCCCCAAGCTTCGACCTGATAGGTCAGAAGGTAAAAAAACAAAACAAACAAAAAAACCCTGATGTCACTTTGCACATTTCTTAAAAGTTGAGTTTTTTCATCTTCTTGAAGTGCTCTGTTGTGGCAAAATTATAATTAAAAAAAGTTGTCGTTAGCTGTGCTTGTTTGTAGTTAGGTGTTCTCGGATTACATGTAAAATATGCACTGGTTGTTGAGGAAAAAATGGTTAGTGTGAAAGCAATGCTGTGCTGTGCAGAGTGCAATTTCATGTCATCTTAAGTGGATTAGAGATCAACCCCCAATCACCCCCCCCCCATGCCAGTGGTAACAGGTACTCAAGAAGTCAGCTTACTCCACTGATGTTACAATACACAAGCCCTGATAGTATGATAGAATAAAGACCATGTTCTCATGTTCACCAATTCCTGTGTATCAGACTTTAATTGCAGTAGAAGCCAAGTTCAACGTATTACGCTTCAGTTTTGTATTTATAAGTTTTGTATTTATAAGTTTTAGCATATTAATACAACAATGTAGTCCATGGTTGAGCTACATACTACTTTCCTAGTGTCATGTTAATACTTTAATATTGTGCATCATAAGTTTGTGTATTAATCACTATATATTCTATTGTTATATACTTTATATTAGATCCAGTCTGTTACTATCGCAACTAATTAGGCTAGTCTGAGATTACACACAGTTACCAACAGAAAAGTGTTCAACATATCACTTGGAGATTGCAAGTTTGAAATCTGACAGCCCACAGCAATTTATGGTTGGGAGTCCAAAAAAGAGGGCCCCCCCCCTCTTTTTTGGACTCCCAACCATAAATTGCTGTGGGCTGTCAGTTAGGAGGGGGCTGACCACCCCTCCCACTCAGACAGCCCCCCCCGGCTGTCTGAGTGGGAGGGGTGGTCAGCCCCCTCCTAACTAAAGTCACTTATCAAACCCTGTTCTTCACCACATTTTCTTCAAGACATGCAAGCAAGATTCTTCTCAGTACCCTGTGAAGGTTGTGGTATGAACTTCCCTTGGCAGTTTCAACAACATGGGGCGGCCTTGGGCTGAAGTGCCCTTGAGCAAGTCACCTAACCCCTAACTGCTCCCCGGGCGCTGCAGTATGGCTGCCCACCGCTCTGGGTGTGTGTGTGTGTGTGTGTGTGTGTGTGTGTGTGTGTGTGTGGATGTTCACTGCTTCAGATGGGTTAAATGCAGAGGATGAATCTCACTGTGCTTGAAGTGTGCATGTGACAAATAAAGGTTTCTGATTGCTAATTTAATCTGAGGGTTCAGTGGACACAGGTTCAATGAAACTGGACAGCTAAAGGTTGGAAACTTTTTTTCCCCCCCGATCTTTATCTGTCCAGTTTCAATGAGCCTATGCCCACTGTAGTGATTCCTGTAATTGGCTGATAGAACTGGAAGCCCATGGGGTCTACTGCTGTTTTAGCCCATCTGCCTCAATAGTAGTTGCATTGTGCATTCTGAGATGCTTTTCTGCTCACCACGGTTGTAAAGAGTGCTGTTTTGATTTAATGTAGCCTTCTTGCCAGCTCAAACCAGTGTGGCCTCTGACCTCACTAATCAGAAAGACGTTTCCAGCAGTACTCTAGATACTGTTGCACATGTAAATCCCAGGAGATTAGCCATCTCTGAAATACACAAACCAGTCCATGTGATACCAACAGCCATGCCATGCTTAAAGCTACTAAGATCATATTTCTCCCCATTTTGATGTTTGATCTGAACATTAACTACAGCATATGACCTGTATCTGCATGATTGTATGCACTGCCTTAAACACTTTTGCCACATGATTGGATAATTGTAAGAATGAGAAATTTTTGATGAGACTACAAATCACTGAATAAGGGCATCTGATAAATGCTGTAAATGTAAGTATACTGTCTAAAAGGTTTTAGAAAATTGAGTGCAGAAAGAATAGGATTTGTTGTGGGAGCTGTTAGTGGGATGCTAAATTAAAGGTGGTGTTTTGAACACCAGGTGGGCTTACAGGAGGCTTGAAATCATCACAGCAGGAAGGTAAATAGCTCATGCAAATGTGTGGCTGAGTGATCAAGCAAGCAAGATACAGGAAGGATGCAGGGAAAGAACTTCAGAGACTTTGAGTATTACACTCATTTGTGCAATTTCAAAACCAAAAATATAATAAAGAATGGTATAAAATGTTCTTGTGGTATGTATAATCTATCTTAAACTGATGATTTTATGCTAGATAATTCACTATTTAACAAAAACAATCTATATGCTATCCTATCTAAATGTTTCATACAGTTAGTTATAAAGGCTGTGTCTATTAAAAATACTGTTCATGCATGTTTTCACATTTCACAGGTTGTACCGTTTTGTTTTTAAAAGGACCTATCCATGCTGTCTATTTCAATTTCCAGAGGACAACAGGAGGTCTGAGCTTCCAGCCAGACCAGCGTGTGTATGATGGATGAGGCTGCAATTTGTCCCCTGTCATATTTCTCTTTGGTCACTGCTCTCCTGGACAGTAGTAAATAAGTCCATAATACAGTCAATGTTTTAACCAAATCATAAGCATAAAGAGTAAAAGGGACATTACAGAACTGATGCAGATATCATCTTTGAACTCAGCCGTTATTATTAACAAGGTATTATTTGGGAATGAAAAAAGGGGAACTATGGTTATTATGTGCTTCATTGAAGAATGAATGTAAACAGTGCATGTCAGATAGCATGGAGACAGGTACATGTTTCAATGGTGATATGTACTGTATACATGCTGGTATATACTGTAGCCAACATGCCGACAACTGCAACAGCAAGACAATCATATGTTTGTGTTAGTTCAATAACCTGAATCAGCACACAGGTTATTCAACAACAGCAACACAAGAGCAAAAGTTGGAAAACATTCTGTGATTCTGTGAAACATTCAATTGTGGTACAATTTTCTGTTCCTGCATCACTGGAATACATGGAACATTTAGTTTGCCGCCTCCTATCTATTGTCAATAACTATATATGTCAGTCATATTTTACAAACAGGAGTCTTTTTTTTCTTACCTCGACTGATTAGACTGATTACTCTCCAGTCTTGCATCAATAATAGCTGATTATGCAGTTTCAGGCTACTACACACAGCTAATTGTTGATCACACTGCCATTTGTGTGCATTTCCTATTGTTTTACTTGCTAATAAAACAATATATTTCCCCTGAACTATTATACAAGGTGCTAATAAATATCTCATTGTGACTTGTAGCTCAGGTGGGTAAAGTTCTGTACTAGTGACTGAAAGGTTGCAACAGAAACCCCACTCTTAATTTTTCCAGGAAATTTTCCATGATTTGCATGCATGGAAGCCAAATAACATTAAATAACCACGTACAATATGATGAATGACACTGAGTACATTAAAATGATATAAGAATAAACTGACACCTTACACGATTTAAGAAAGTTTCTGAATGGTTGCAAATCTCTGTAATGAGATAATGAGATGAGATCATCATCATGCATTAAACCTAAAAATATGACATTTGTATTTTTAAAAATAAGAGGCTCATTGGGTTCTGAACTGTTCTTGGAGGACAGCCTGACATTATCTTGGCAGAGATTTAAATCATCAGCAGCTATGGCTGAAGGAATGATAATTGACATACTAAAGACACATACTTTTTAAATATATAAGGTTATAAATAGAATAAAAATAGAATACAACACTAATAATTAAAATGTGAGTAATGTGAGAGTAAAAGTACAGAAAATAAAAGATCATTACCATTATGAGATTCATTATTATGTAAGGTGATAATGATATAATTGATGATAACCATAATGATAATGTAAGATTATCATTATGTAAGATTCTTACATTTTTTCTGCAAATGTGTCTCAGTCCAGTAGAACACATCTTTTTAGCATCAGCCTTTGTGTGCAGAATCTGTTCTTTTACATTGTCCTTCCATGAACCTATCCTCAGAATTTCTAGTTATGTCATTTGTGTGACCTGTATAAGTAATCTGTTTGATATTCTCCTCGTTCAAGTTCTTTCATATGCTATGTTTGATATAGTCCTTATCTACACTTCATGGTTTAAAGATTAAGCATTTTGGTTATTGCATCTGTTGTTCATGCTTACCTCATTTCCTCTTCAGGTTGTTGAAGTATTTTACTGAAAGAAAGAAAGAAAGAAAGAAAGAAAGAAAGAAAGAAAGAAAGAAAGAAAGAAAGAAAGAAAGAAAGAAGAGGAAGAAGAAGAATCCTCTCTTGTTTGTCCCAAGCTCTTTGTCCAAAGCTCCCCTTCCAGTACCCCATTAATATTTCCATACTTTTTAGTAAATTGATATTAATAATTATTATAATATATTCATATCAAAGACACTTATTTTCCTATTTAATAGGTGTTCCCAGGATTGAATAACTTGTCTATAAATTTCCAGATTTTCATTAAAGTCCATTTTAACACGAAACATTTAGACAGTGGTCCCTGCCTAAGAGCGCCAGGGCTGCCAGTCTTCTCCTGATCTCAGGTTACTGTCTGTGAGGAGTTTTGCATGTTCTCCCAGTGGGTTTTCTCTGTGTTCTCCATTTTTTTCTCCACCTTCCAAAACATGCCAGTAGGTATGAATGAGTATGTGAATGTGAATGTGTGTATGGTGTACTACAATGGACTGGTATACCATGCATGTTGCATTTCTGCCAGAGTAAATGTAACACTTCCCCACAACCTACTCATGTAAAGTATTAAGTGAAGCTAATAAATGTAATATCATTGAAGAACTTTGCTATGATTAAGGAAATGCAAGGAAAGATGCTGCACAGACAAACTTTGTATCAGGTAAGCTAATGTCTATGTTTTTCAAGTGATTACTTTTATGAACCAGTTATATGAGTGTTTCAAGTTGTGCTGCTAAACTGTGTGGATTATATTACAGATCTGTGGCAACTCTCGGCTGTGGTGGCCAGAACACAGATGACAAACCCAGGTGATAAGGGAAACAAGTACCATTTTATTAGTTTAAATTCTTGGGGGAATTGAGGGAGAGGAGTGAGAGAGTGCATAGGAGTGTGCTCAGCTTTAGTAAGGGGTGCAGGTTGTGGGACACTCAGCCAGTAGGGTGTGTTGGTCAGGTGGCATGGAGCTGGCATGTTGTGGGCACTCTTGTCGATCAGCAAAACCTCTTCGGAGGTAGGCAGGGAGTTTGGAAGCACTGTCTTTTCTGGAGCTCACTACCAGACAGGAGATATATCATCAGTGCAAGCCTCACGATAAAAGAAGATGTTCTGAGAGTGAAAGCATGAGTGTCTTTATTCACCCCGAGGCTGCTGGAGGGTAGAGAGCAGTGGCTTATTAACTTGCCACAGCTGCGCAAACCCTGCTCCACAGCCATGTGCTCTCTGGCTGCCCAAAACAAATGGGATGCTGAATAGGAATGGTCTTTTCAGCACCAGGAGAGCAATAGCATGAGGAGCAATCTTCTTCCCGGGTAGGGCAATGCAGGAGCCCCCACAATAGTGACCCCCCTTTAGCTCCAAGCTTACCGCTGGTGAGCCCAGAGGCCATACTTTCGTGAGAGGCCAATGTGGTCTCTCACTGGATCCCTGCTCAGTGTTGCACCTGAAAAGAGAAGCTTTGCAGAGAAATAAACCAATATGGTATGCATGAGTTGGTGTCTTTAGCCCCTGACATCCATTGCAGGGGAGCATGATCAGTGATGAGAGTGAAATGGCGTCCAGTGAGATAATGCCCAAGTTCTGTGCCAGCCCACTTAATGGCAAGTGCTTCTCTCTCCACAGCAGCACATCTTTGTTTGGCAGGGACCAATTTCCAACTGATGTACAACACTGGGTGTTCCTCTCCATCAAAGGTCTGGGAGAGCACTGTGCCTAAGCCTGTTTCTGATGCATCAGTCTGCATGATGAAAGATCAGGTGAAGTTGTGGTTGTGCAGAACAGGTGAGCTGATGAGGGCCATCTTCAGGGTCTGGAATGCCTGCTCAGCCTTAGTGGTCCATTTTACTTGGTCAGGCTGTCCTTTCCTCATCATATCAGAGAGGGGTGAGCTTAGCAATGAGAAATTGGGGACAGATCTTTGATAGTGCCCCACCAGCCCCAAAAAGGCATGTGCCTGAGCAGTCCTCTCCTGAGACAGTACCCCAGGTGGCATTTGCGAGAAGCTGCTGTCAACCCAGCCTTCCATAGCTCCAACAACTCTCTGAGCTGTAGGAATGGATGAGGACATCATTGAGGTATGCAGCTGCATACAGGTGGTGAGGTCACAGGACGACATCCATTACTTGCTGGAATGCTGCTAGGGACCGGTGGAGGCCAAATGGGAGAACCCAGTACTACCAGTTCCCCAAAGAGGTGGAACAAGCTGCTTTGCTGTGGGCCTCCGGAGTCAGAGCTACCTGCCAGTATCATTTTGTGAGGTACTGTAGAGGGTGGAAATGAAATGGGCACTCCCAAAGTGATTCATATGATCATCCACCCAGGGAAGCGGGTAACAGCCAAACATCCTGACTTGGTTGAGCCTCTTGAAGGTATTACAGATCCAAGGGTTGGTGTCCAGCTTGGGGACCACAACAATGGGGCTAGATCAGGGGCTGACAGATTCCTCTATGTTCCCACCTTGTTGTATTCAATCTAGTTCCTCTTCAACATCCTGCTGCCAGGCCTCTGGGATGCAAAACCTCTTTGTAGAGGCAGGCAGGGGAGTCTGGATATATTGTCTTCTCAAGCTCATCATGGGGCAGAAGAGAAGAATCAGTGTGAGTGTCATGATCAGAGGACATGTTCCGGCAGAGAGAGAGAGAGAGAGAGAGAGAGAGAGAGAGTGTCTTTCACTCCCTTGAGGCTGCTGGAGGGTAGAGAGTAGCACCTCGTTAACTTGCTTCAGATGCGAGAGCCCTGCCCCATGGCCATGCACTCTCCAGCTGTCCATAACAAATGGCGTGCTGAATGGGAGATGCCTTTTCAGCACTGGAAGAGGGGTAGCACAAGGAGTGAGCTTCTTACCGGGCAGAGTGACACAGGAGCTCCCACTATAGATATTATAAGTCTATTGAAAATGGCCAGACCTTTCCTTTTGTCCAATCATTTTAAGTCATAAATTCTTTAGTATATTACTCCATTTATAATGCCACTGGATATAAATCCTTCAATTTGTTTTTTTATTAACCATCAGTTAAAATTAATAATGCACTCCAGAACTGATAAATATACTTTCCCCTTTTTATTTCCATTTACTTTGCTGCAGTAGCACTAGTTTTATTTTGCCTCAACAAATTATACTGGAAAGGAAGTGATTAATTGCTGAGGTGGGATGAATTGTTGGATTGTTGTTTTATCTGCTGGCTTGATTGTGCTGATGGGGAGAATGGAGGCGAGCTTGGAATCTAGAAGAAGTGAGGATGACACTGCAGGCTATAACGAATTATGTCTTCCCCATTAATCAATGCCTTCCACACAATTTATCATCAGTGAATTGGGACTGATCTGTCTCAGGGGTCACTAGCCAATTTTCTATGGCAGTCGGTCAGCATCAGGCTGAAATCCGTACATGCATCGAGTGTTCATTTTGAATGAACCTATTGCATATAAAATGGTTTCTCATTTATAGAAAATTTCAGGAGCTTACATGTAAGAATATTTTAGATGAGTTGTTGACGTGATCAGTCTTTACAAAAAGTCTACTTTGTAAATTTCTGGGGTTTTTTTTTATCTCATCTCATTATCTCCAGCCGCTTCATCCTTCTACAGGGTCGCAGGCAAGCTGGAGCCCACCCCAGCTGACCACGGGCGAAAGGCGGGGTACACCCTGGACAAGTCGCCAGGTCATCACAGGGCTGACACATAGACACAGACAACCATTCACACTCACATTCACACCTACGGTCAATTTAGAGTCACCAGTTAACCTAACCTGCATGTCTTTGGACTGTGGGGGAAACCAGAGCACCCGGAGGAAACCCACGCAGACACGGGGAGAACATGCAAACTCCACACAGAAAGGCCCTCACCAACCCCAGGGCTCGAACCCAGGACCTTCTTGCTGTGAGGCGACAGCGCTAACCACTACACCACTGTGCCGCCCTGTTTTTTTATTTTATTTATTTTTATTTTTTTGTCCTGATGCCTTAACAATAAAGGGCATTTCAGTACACATGAAGAATTTTAAATGCCATGCATGGCAATAAACATATGTATGTAAGGTACAGTATAAGTTAGATTAAATTCCACTGCTCATACAAAGAACAAATTTGGTGCTCATTTGTTTGTACATGATAAGTTGCAGTGCTAAGTCTTCTTGAAGTCACACAGGAAAATTCACGCATCCTCATGCACATTTAATTATTGCGCACATATAGCAGCAAACACATGTAATTGCAAATCTCCAAAGAGCCCAGTGAGGAGCAAGGCTCAGTCTCATGCAACTAGCAGGAGATACTTATCCAGCCAGCAGAATGGCTGAAGAGTGAGGTCTTCTCCTTTGAGTGCCTGCAGTCTATGATAAAAAGACTGCTCCTCACTCTTGCCATAAGCATAATTGTTTTCAGTTAAGAGCCTCACCAAAATGGCAATTGTTTTATGATTATTGAATTTCATTAAGTGTATAATTGAACATGATGTCCCAGTGCTTGAGAGTAGCTAATTAAAACGAGGAACCCCAAGCAATCTGCTATCACTGGTAAGGGAATTGAAGAATTAATTAAATACACAACTTTGCCAACACAAAAGGTAGATTTACATATAAAAGGTATTGTAATTACTATTGCCATATAATTAATTTGTTTCTGCTGTAGCCTTAGAATGTGCATTTATCATGTTACAATTTAATTCTCTTTCAAGACTACAAATTTTATTTTTACAATCCTGGCATTTAACCAATAGTGAACTTGCTACTGCCTCTGTTTCTCTCATATAATTTACAGATTGTTGGTAGGAAAAGCTGCACTAACCCTTAAAATTCTGTCATTGATCATGTCATACAACTTGCTGAATAAGCTCGGAATTATGTCATGTTAAGACTTTAAATTCTTGTCACAGAGAGCCATAACTTAATCCCTTCACAACTTATATTTTTGCAGTCAAAACAAATGTGTTTGGGCAACTATTATATATATATATATATATATATATATATATATATATATATATATATATAAAATGAGTGATTCCACGCTTATGGGTACTGGAGTGGCAGACTGGGGTGGTGGTCCCTCTTTTTAAGAAAGGGGACCGGAGAGTGTGCTCCAATTATAGGGGAATCACACTTCTCAGCCTCCCAGGGAAAGTTTACTCCAGGGTACTGGAGAGGAGAATTCGACCAATAGTCGAACCTCGGATCCAGGAGGAACAATACGGTTTTCGTCCTGGTCGCGGAACACTGGACCAGCTCTATACCCTTCATAGGGTGCTCGAGGGTTCATGGGAGTTTGCCCAACCAGTCCACATGTGCTTTGTGGATCTGGAGAAGGCATTCGACCATGTCCCCCGTGGTATTCTGTGGGGGGTGCTTCGGGGGTATGGGGTTCGGGGCTCTTTGCTAAGGGCTGTCCGGTCCCTGTACGAACGGAGCAGGAGTCTGGTTCGCATTGCCGGCAGTAAGTCAGACCTGTTCCCAGTGCATGTTGGACTCTGGCAGGGCTGCCCTTTGTCACCGGTTCTGTTCATAATTTTTATGGACAGAATTTCTAGGCGCAGCCAGGGGCCGGAAGGAATCCTGTTTGGGAACCACAGGATTTCATCTCTGCTTTTTGCGGATGATGTTGTCCTGTTGGCTTCTTCAAACCAGGACCTTCAGCATGCACTGGGGCGGTTTGCAGTCGAGTGTGAAGCGGCTGGGATGAGAATCAGCACCTCCAAGTCCGAGGCCATGGTTCTCAACCGGAAAAGGGTGGCTTGCCTTCTCCAGGTTGGTGGAGAAGTCCTGCCTCAAGTGGAGGAGTTTAAGTATCTCGGGATCTTGTTCACGAGTGAGGGAAGGATGGAGCGTGAGATCAACAGGCGGATCGGTGCAGCCTCCGCAGTGATGCGGTCGCTTTACCGGTCCGTCGTGGTGAAGAAGGAGCTGAGCCAAAAGGCGAAGCTCTCAATTTACCGGTCGATCTACGTTCCGACTCTCACCTATGGTCATGAGCTTTGGGTAATGACAGAAAGAACAAGATTGCGGATACAAGCGGCTGAAATGAGTTTCCTTCGCAGGGTGGCTGGGCGCTCCCTTAGAGATAGGGTGAGAAGCACAGTCACTCGGGAGGAGCTCGGAGTAGAGCCGCTGCTCCTCCACATCGAGAGGAACCAGCTGAGGTGGCTCGGGCATCTTTTTCGGATGCCTCCTGGACGCCTCCCTGGGGAGGTGTTCCAGGCATGTCCCCCCTGGAGGAGGCCTCGGGGAAGACCCAGGACACGCTGGAGGGACTATGTCTCTCGGCTGGCCTGGGAACGCCTCGGTGTTCTTCCCGAGGAGCTGGCCGAGGTGTCTGGGGAAAGGGAAGTTTGGACTTCCATGCTTAGACTGCTGCCTCCGCGACCCGGTCCCAGATAAGCGGAAGAAGACGAGACGAGACGGGTACTGAAATGGGGACTTGAACTTATTTTTAAAAATTCACCTAAAACCATTTCTTTTTTTACCATCAGGTCACAAAACATGTAATCTTTAATGAATGATATGTTAAAAGATAACTTTAATTTTCTGAGATGTAATAAAAACATATTTATATGCCAAAGTCAAGCCTATGAGTTCCAAAATGATGTCTGTTCCATTACTTCTGTTACGATTGTCCATCTCGCGTCTGTTACAAATTAATTACAATCTAGCTATATACCATGTTAATCTTATTGAAAGAATGTGTATGTTTATTAATTATATTTGCTAAAACATCACCTTCCTATGTTTCAAAAAGTAATTCTACATTGTTAAAATTGAGAATATATATGTCCACAACACTTCTGTTACGTTCTGACTTTGGCATATAAATGTGTTTTTATTACATCTCAGAAAATTAAAGTTATCTTTTAACATATCATTCATCATAAAAAAGAAATGGTTTAGGTGAATTTTTAAAAATAAGTTCATGTCCCCATTTCAGTACCCATAAGCATGGAATCACTCATATATATATATATATATATATATATATATATATATATATATATAAAATTAAAATTTGCTTTTTAATTTTCACGCAAGACATTAGGGCGGCACGGTGGTGTAGTGGTTAGCGCTGTCACCTCACAGCAAGAAGGTCCGGGTTCAAGTCCCATGGCCGACAAGGGCCTTTCTGTGTGGAGTTTGCATGTTGCATTTGTGGGTTTCCTCTGGGTGCTCTGGTTTCCCCCACAGTCCAAAGACATGCAGATTAGGTTAACTGGTGACTCTAAATTGACCAGTGAATGTAACTGTGAATGGTTGTCTGTGTCTATGTGTCAGCCCTGTGATAACCTGGCGACTTGTCCAGGGTGTACTCCACCCTTTGCCCGTAGTCTGCTGGGATAGGCTCCAACTTGCCTGCGACCCTGTAGAACAGGATAAAGCGGCTAGAGATAAAGAGATGAGATGACATTATTACCTCGCCCGTGACGGAGTAAGCAGGGCAAAGTATTGTAATGAGTGAGGTTTGTTTGTGTGTCTGTCTGCTAACAATCTAGTGTCTAGACGGTTGCACCAGTTGACTTCAAATTTTCAGGGTAGGTGGGCAATGGTCCATAGATTACCTGATTAATTTTTGGGGGTAATCGGGTCAAGGTGAAGGTCAAGGTCACCGGAAAGGCTGGGTGAGGTTTGTTTTGCCTGGCAACACTTGTTATAATTAAAAAAAAATAACTATGTGAATAGCCCCACAGCTATCAAACAAGACCTTTTGACCAATCATACATTTTGTTATTCAGTTCATACTGTATAACAATTAAAAATCTGTGCTGAATAAATTATGGTCAAATACAGTGGCATGCAAAAGTTTGGGTACCCTTACTGAAACTGTCTGTTATTGTGAATAGTTAAGTGAGCAGAAGATGAACTGATCACCAAAAGGCATAAAGGTAAAGACAACCCATTTCTTTTCAGCGTTTTCTGCAAGATTTGTGTATTATTTTTATTTTGTACAATTGGAGAGTGAAAAAAGAAAAGGAACACCATGCAAAAGTTTGGGCACCCCAATACATTTGAGTTTTCAGGTAACTTTTACCACAGTTCCAGACCTTAATTAGCTTATTGAGCTGTGGCTTGTTCAAATTCTTCATTAGGAAAGGTCAGATGATGCAGATTTCAAAGCTATATTCTATGACTCCTCAAACTTGTCCCTAAAATCAACAGCCATGGGCTCTTCTAAGCAACTCCTTTGCATTCTGAATAATAAAATAATTGATGCTCACAAAGCAGGAGAAGGCTACAAGAATGTAGCAAAGTGTTTTCAGGTAGCTGTTTCCTCAGATTGTAATGTTATCAAGACATGGCAGTTAACAGAAACAGTGGAGATCAAGGTGAGGTCTGGAAGATGAAGAAAACTTTCTGAAAGAACTGCTTGTTGGATTGCTAGAAAGGCAAATAATAACCCCTGTTTGACTGCAAAAGACCTTCAGAAAGATTTAGCAGACTCTGGAGTGGTGATGCACTGTTCTACTATGCAGCGACACCTGAACAAATATGACCTTCATGGAAGAGTCATCAGAAAAAAACTGTTCTTTCATCCTAGCCACAAAATTCAGCATCTGAAGTTTGCAAATGAACATCTAAATAAGCCTGATGCATTTTGGAAACAAGTCCTGTGGACTGATGAAATCAAAATAGAACTTTTTGGCCACAATGTGCAAAGGTATGTTTGGAGAAAAAAGGGTGCCAAATTCCAGGAAAAGAACACCTCTCCAACTCTGAAGCATGGGTGTGGATCGATCATGCTTTGGGTTTGTGTTGCAGCCAGTGGCACAGGGCACATTTCATTGGTCGAGGGAAGTATGGATTCAAATAAATACCAGCAAATTCTGGAAGCAAACATTGCGCCATCTGTAAAAAAGTTGAATTTAAAAAGAGGATGGGTCCTACAATAAGACGATGATCCAAAACACACCTCAAAATCTACAATGGAATACCTCAAGAGGCACAAGCTGAAGGTTTTGCCATTGCCCTCATGGTCCCCTGACCTAAACATCATTGAAAATCTGTAGATAGATCTCAAAAGAGCAGTGCATGCAAGACAGCCCAAGAAACTTTTAGAACTGAAGCCTTTTGCAAGGACGAATGTGTGAAAATCCTCCAGGTAAGAACTGAAAGATTATTAGCTGGCTACAAATAGGTGTTTACAAGCTGTGATACTTGCCAAAGGGGGTGTTATTAGGTACTAACCATGCAGGGTGCCCAAACTTTTGCTTCGGGCCTTTTTCCTTTTTTGTCATTTTGAAAATGTAAAAGATGAAAATAAAAAAATGTTTTTGCTTAAAATATAAAGGGAATGAGTCATCTTTAACTTTATGCCTTTTGGAGATCATTTCATCTTCAACTTGCTTAACTGTTCACAGTAACAGCAATTTTGACCAGGGGTGCCCAAACTTTTGCATACCACTGTATGTAAATATATGCATGTATAAATGTAAATTACATTTCATACTGTTTAAATGCATGTTTCTATGGATCTTTTCCTATTTAAAAAAAGAGCACAGTCTTTCAGTTTGAGAGTAGTATTTAGAAAGTAATATTTCACGTTCAGCTTTTTTCCCCTCTCAAAATGTGCCCTCTCTCTCAAATAGCCCCTGCTCACATGCAAATTTGTTCTGCTCCTGACACACACACACACACACACACACACACACACACTCAAATAGCCCCTCTCTCTCAAATAACCACTGCTTTTGTCTGCTCACAGATTTCTGCACTCTCTCGGATTTTGATGAAACAACTTATTTTGCTGAAAACAGTCAATTATAAGTAGCTATTATAGTTTTTTTTAAAAGTATGGTCACTGGCATATGTATTAACTCCAAAACTCCAACAAGAAAACAACTGAAGTACATATACTGGGAATAAGGCCCTGGATGGCAGGAGTGGATGAACCCTATTAAACAGTAACCCACTGAAACTAATAAGGCATTTCATTGGTCAACATCATACCTTGCATTCTGTTGGTTGGTGAATTGTGATAGGGTCAATGAGTAGCTCATCATTTCTAAAACAGCCATGACAGAAGAATTGTGTGGCCAAAAGAAAACCACTTGTTTGTGAAGCCACTTGGAAGAAAAGGCTACAATTTGCTAGGGAGCATCAAGACTCTGAAGTAATGGGAAAAAAATCATGTGGTCTGATGAGTCTAGATTTACTCTATTCTAGAGTGATGGGCATGTCAACGTAAAAAGGAAAGTGCATGAAGCAATGCACCCATCATGCACAGTGTCCACTGTACAAGCCTCTGGAGGCAGTGTTATGATCTATGGTTGCTTCACTTGGCCAGGTCTAGACTCCACAACGAAAGGTGGCAATAAAATGAAGTCAGCTGACTACCCGAATGTACTGAAATATCCAGTTATACCATCAATGGATTTCTTTTCCCTTCCCTGATGGCACAGGCATATTCTAGGATAACAATGCCAGCATTTCTCATGTCAGGGACTATGAGGACTCATTTTCACACATGAATTGGCCACCGCAGAGTCTTGAGTTTAACCTGAAAGTTTTTAGGATGTGCTGGAAAATAGGGGTGCAACAACTAATCGACTTAGTTGACTAAAATCACTGATTAAATGTGTTGGCAATTAATTTAATATTCGATTAGTTGGTGATGTAATCATGTGCTAGGAATACCACTTAGTGGAGAGAAGCTAACAAAAGCGCGATGGCAGCTTCAAAAACAAAAACCTCCAAAGCTTGGGAGCATTTCACACTGAACTCTGAAAAAAAAGGTTGTGAATTTCACAATTGTAAAGCTGACCCTAGCTAGCATGTAAGCACATCCTCTATGTTGGAGCATCTGAAGAGGAAGCATGTCAGCTCACTGGATGAAGATGAAGGAAGTTCAGGAAGTTTGCTAGCTCTCTAGTTAGCTAATGTTAAAACCTGTCTTGCTTCATGTTATGAGTTGTAACATTTATTTGAAATGCACATTCTCTTGAAATGTTAATGGAGTTGGAACAGAGAAGCAAGTAACAACCTGTTATTCACAACGAACCTGTTCACATTCCAAATAATGTTTACCATTTTAAAATGTTGCATCATTGTCAATGTCATAATGATATGTATGGCTGGAGATAGTGTTGCTGCTGACTGCACAAGTTTACAGATGTCCGGAGAATTTGATATTTTCTTGCTAAACTGCAAAGAAAATTCTACAGCTCCTCTTTATGCACGTGGCCAATGTGAACAATTTATGTTTTTGTTTGATCTCGTCAGAACTTGACTTTTTTTGGGGGAAAGTGACAGCCTGAGTCTCATCTCATCTCATTGTCTCTAGCCGCTTTATCCTTCTACAGGGTCGCAGGCAAGCTGGAGCCTATCCCAGCTGACTATGGGCGAAAGGCGGGGTACACCCTGGACAAGTCGCCAGGTCATCACAGGGCTGACACATAGACACAGACAACCATTCACACTCACATTCACACCTACGGTCAATTTAGAGTCACCAGTTAACCTAGCCTGCATGTCTTTGGACTGTGGGGGAAACCGGAGCACCCGGAGGAAACCCACGCGGACACGGGGAGAACATGCAAACTCCACACAGAAAGGCCCTCGCCGGCCCCGGGGCTCGAACCCAGGACCTTCTTGCTGTGAGGCGACAGCGCTAACCACTACACCACCGTGCCGCCGACAGCCTGAGTAACTAACATTATTTATCATGAAACTGGACAGAAAGGGGGAAACATTTATTTAGAGTGCATTTCAATATCTACACTGGATTCTAGAATCAAAACAAAAATATGGCTCAAATGTAGATTTCTTAAATGGAGCGTAATGGACAGAGCTGCAACACACGGGAGCACGCAGTAAGCCATTTACCTACAAAAACAACTACGAGCTGAACTGCTGCTACTGTTTCTCCTTATGCATTGTCAAGACTGTTTCTGTACTGTTTTACTGCTCACTGTGTCATTTATCACCATTTGCCATATATTAAGTCCGTTTTAATGAATTAAATTGTTTTAAAAGTGCAGGGAAAGGCCTACTGGCATTTTTAAACATGATTGTGTACAAAGCGAAATATTCCATCCTTAAGCTTCGTCATGCTCACCTCTCCTCTGTATAAACATTATCTGGTATCAAGAAATGCACACATTCACATTAGCTATTAAAATATTTTCATTTATTAGTTAAAACTTTGTAAAACCACTCAGGATCCAGTTTTACTTGTTGCCATTCAATTCCACAGCAACTTCCTGGTTCCAGTGGGGAACCAGGTGTTTGTACCATTACAGGGAAATAGGAGTGTTTGGTGGTATGGTACATTTTGACAGGGGTGTTTGGAATGTAAATGGTAAAAATGGATATTTTGTCTACACAAGGGGGTTTGGGTAAACAGAAAGTGTTTTGTATGTTTGTTTTGTGTTTGTTTCTTTGAATCATTATTTTATAATAATTGAGGTATTAACTAGTTAATTGTTTTATTTTTGGATTTGATTTGTCTGGTGGCGGCACGGTGGTGTAGTGGTTAGCGCTGTTGCCTCACAGCAAGAAGGTCCGGGTTCGAGCCCCGTGGCCGGCGAGGGCCTTTCTGTGAGGAGTTTGCATGTTCTCCCCATGTCCACGTGGGTTTCCTCCGGATGCTCCAGTTTCCCCCACAGTCCAAAGACATGCAGGTTAGGTTAACTGGTGACTCTAAAATTGATGGTAGGTGTGAATGTGAGTGTGAATGGTTGTCTGTGTCTATGTGTCAGCCCTGCGATGACCTGGCGACTTGTCCAGGGTGTACCCCGCCTTTCGCCCATAGTCAGCTGGGATAGGCTCCAGCTTGCCTGCAACCCTGTAGAAGGATAAAGCAGCTAGAGATAATGAGATGAGGTTTGTCTGGTGGGTGAAGCTATACCCTGACAAGAGCATGTGGAAATGCTGACTTTCCTCCATTTCAATACAGAACTGTGATTGTGACCTAATTAGTTGCAACAGCGTAGACAGCACAAAGCATGCACATTTCTATCCTCACTGTTTAAATTTCAATGGGTTGTTTGATTTACTTGAAGGGAAAACTGATGTAGTTTTATTATTTTATTGCTGCTACTTTGCTTATCCTTGGTTTTAACTTTTGACAGGAAAAATGTACATTGAAATTTTTATTTATCATTTGTATCAACAGGAAAGTTAATTAAAAGTTTTAATTTTTGAACAACGTATTATTTTATTTAGACAGCACATGCATAAAACACTCTCAAGCTAAATTTAAAAGCTGATAGTTAAATAAGAGTTATTTGATAATTGGACGATAAATAATCTGAATAACTGATTATCTCATCTCATCTCATTATCTCTAGCCGCTTTATCCTTCTACAGGGTCGCAGGCAAGCTGGAGCCTATCCCAGCTGACTACGGGCGAAAGGCGGGGTACACCCTGGACAAGTCGCCAGGTCATCACAGGGCTGACACATAGACACAGACAACCATTCACACTCACATTCACACCTACGGTCAATTTAGAGTCACCAGTTAACCTAACCTGCATGTCTTTGGACTGTGGGGGAAACCGGAGCACCCGGAGGAAACCCACGCGGACACGGGGAGAACATGCAAACTCCACACAGAAAGGCCCTCGCCGGCCCCGGGGCTCGAACCCAGGACCTTCTTGCTGTGAGGCGACAGCGCTAACCACTACACCACCGTGCCGCCGAATAACTGATTATTGAAATGATAATCAATAGATTATTCGACCATCAAAATAGTCGTTTGTTGCAGCCCTATTGGAGAATATAGTTTTGACTTTCCCATCATCAAGACACCATCTCTGCGAAAATAATAAGATTGTCAAAACAATGCCACAGTGAATGTGCACCATAAACAAAGCTAAAGATAGTCCAACAAAAATATTAGCCTGCAGCCTTTTTCTTTCTTTCTTTCTTTCTTTCTTTGCCAGGCAGTGTACATGTAGTGATATTTTGTTTCTGTATTTTCTCAAAATTAATCCAGCCACTGGGGGTGCATAAAGAAAGAAACCTTTATTCATCACATGCACACTTCAAGCACAGTGAAATTCATCCTCTGCATTTAACCCATCTGAAGCAGTGAACACATGCTCAGAGCAGTGGGCAGCCACATCACAGCACCCGGGGAGCAGTCAGGGGTTCGGTACCTTGCTCAAGGGCACCTCAGCCCAAGGCCACCCCATGTTAACCTAACTGCATGTCTTTGGATTGTGGGGGAAACCGGAGCACCCGGAGGAAACCCACGCAGACATGGGGAGAACATGCAAACTCCACACAGAAAGGCCCTCGCCAGCCACTGGGTTCGAACCCGGAACCTTCTTACTGTGAGGCGACCGTGCTAACCACTACACCACCGTGCCGCCCATAAGAGTGATAAGTGTACTCTTGGTGCCGGTCCCAAGCCTGGATAAATTGGAGAGGGTTGCATCAGGAAGGGTATCCAGCGTAAAACTGTGCCAAATCTAACATGCGGAATGAAAAGAGAAATACCATACTGGATCGGTCGGGGCCCGGGTTAACAACGACCGCCTCCGGTACTGTTGGTCAACAGAGTGCCGGTGGAAAGTGTGCCACTGTTGTGCCAAAACGGAGAAGGAGAAAGAGAGGGGGGAGGTGTGTTAGGAGAGAGTGTGAAAGATGGAAGGGAAGGAGCTTAGAATTGAGGGTAGGAACACTGAATGTGGGAACATTGACTGGCAATGGCAACTCTCCAATGTTCTTGGCCTTGCTTCCTTTCCACCTTGTCTCCTGCACACATAAAATGTCCAACTTCCTTCTTTCCATCATACCTGCTAACTCTCTCGCTCTGCCAGTCATGTTGGCGAGGGAAACAGAGGAGATGAGGACGTGATGGGCAGATATGGTGTAAGAGAGAGAAATGTGGAAGGGCAAATGGTGGTTGATTTTTCAAAGAGGATGAATTTGGCAATTGTCAATACATACTTTGAGAAGAAAGAGCAGCACAGGGTGACGTTTAAGAGAGGAGGAAGATCTACACAGGTGGACTACATACTCTGCAGAAGGGGTAACCTGAAGGAGATTGGACACTGTAAAGTGATGGCAGAGGAGAGTGTAGCTAGACAACATCAAGTGGTCGTGTACAGGATGAGCTTGAGAGTGAAAAAGAGGAAGTGTGAAATAGTGGAGCCGAAGATAAAGTGGTGGAAACTAAAAGAGGTTGAACATCAGAAGGAGTTTAGGGAAGAAATGAGACAAGCATTGAGTGGTCATGGAAGTCTCCCAGAAGATTGGAATACTACTGCTGTACTAGTAAGAGAGGCAGCAAGGAAGGTGCTAGGGTGGTCATTGGGAAGGAGGAAGGAAGACAAAGAGACATGGTGGTGGAACAAAGAAGTGCAGGAAATTATAAAAGAGAAGAGGCTAGCAAAGAAGAATTGGGATGATCAGAGAGACAAGGAAAGCAGGCGGTTATACAGAGACACGAGATAGAAGGCAAAAAGAGCGGTAGCGAAGGCGAAAGCAGATGCATACCAGGAGTTGTACGAAAGACTGGAGACCAAAAAAAGGAGAGAAAGACCTGTACAGACTAGCTAGGCAGAGAAACAGGGAAGAGAGGGATGTACAGCAGGTAAGAGTGATGAAAGATGGAAATGGAAATGTGCTGACAAACAAAGAAAGTGTATTAAGAAGGTGGAAAGAGTACTTTGAGGATTTATTAAATGAGGAGAATCCAAGAGAGAAAAGGTCAGATTCATTGGAGACAGCAAATCAGGAAGCAGAGTTGGTTAGTAAGGATGAGGTGAGGGCAGCCATGAAAAGAATGAAGACTGGGAAAGCAGTCGGACCAGATGGTATCCTGATTGAGGCTTGGAGATGTTTGGGTGAGACGGCTGTGGAGTTCCTAACAAGATTGTTTAATAAGATCCTAGAGAATGAGAAAATGCCAAATGAATGGAGAGTGTGCTAGTCCCAATATACAAGAATAAGGGAGATGTACAGAGCTGCAGTAATTACAGAGGAATAAAATTGATGAGCCACACCATTAAGCTATGGGAAAGGGTATTGGAGGCGAGATTGAGAAGAGAGGTAGCAATCTGTGAACAGCAGTATGAGTTTATGCCAAGGAAGAGCACGTCAGATGCAATTTTTGCTTTAAGAATGTTAATGGAGAAGTACAGAGAAGGCGAAAGAAAGCTACATTGTGTGTTTGTAGACCTGGAGAAGGCATACGATAGAGTGATGAGAGATGAGTTATGGTATTGTATGAGAAAGAGTGGAGTGAATGAGAAGTATATTAGAGTGGTGCAAGACATGTATGAGAACAGTGAAACAGCAGTGAGGTGTGCAGTTGGAACAACTGAATGGCTCAAGGTGAAGGTGGGACTCCATCAAGGATCTGCTTTGAGTCCTTTCTTGTTTGCCATAGTGATGGATAGCTTAACAGACAAAGTGAGGCAAGAGTCACCATGGAACATGATGTTTGCGGATTATATTGTGATATGTGGTGAAAGTAGAAAGGAGGTTGAGTTGGGTTTGGAGAGATGGAGGTATGCATTGGAACAAAGAGGAATGAAGGTGAGCAGTAGCAAAACAGAATACATGTGCATCAATGAGAATGGGGATGAGAGTGTAGTGAAGATGCAAGGAGTAGACGTAAAGAAAGTTGGTGAATTCAAGTACCTGGGGTCAACTGTGCAGGAAAATGGGGGCTGCGATAGTGAGGTGAGAAAGAGAGTGCAGGCAGGGTGGAGCAGTTGGAGAAGGATTTCGGGAGTCATTTGTGATAGGAAAGTCCCAGCAAAAGTGAAAGGTAAGATGTATAAGACAGTAGTGAGACCAGCTGTGATGTCTGGATTGGAGACCGTACCCTTAACGAAGAGACAGGAGGCAAAGTTGGAGGTGGCGGAGTTGAGGATGTTAAGGTTTGCGATGGGAGTGACAAGGTTGGACAGGATAAGGAACGAGCACATCAGAGGGACAGCACATGTGGAGAGCTTGGGAATTAAGCTAAGAGAGATGAGACTGAGATGGTATGGGCACATCCTGAGAAGAGATGCAGAGCATGTTGGAAGGAGAATGTTGAGGATGGAGCTGCCAGGCAAACGAAAACAAGGAAGGCCAAAGAGGCGATACATGGATGTGGTGAGAGAGGACATGAAAGTGGCAGGTGTGGTAGAGAAGGATGCGGAAGACAGGGAGCGATGTAGACGAAAGATCTGCTATGGCGACCCCTAATCAGGAGTAGCCAGAAGAAGAAGAAGATGATTTTCTCAAAATTCACTTAAAATGGCCTGAGAAATTAAGTGATATATAAATAGCTATATTAAAGCAGAGAAATCTTACTCTTTGCTGTGTTATGGATCTCTAAGATTAGAATTAGGTGCAATACAAAAACAAAATTAAAGCAGATACACAGAACCTTTTGTAGCCCAGGCTTATATGCATTGATCTGAATAAATACATTGATCTGAATAAATAAATAAATAATTTCATAACTAGTTAATTTATTTCTTTAAATAAATAGAATTCATCTTATAATAAACAGAATTAATTTTATGCGATCGAATTCATTTATTAAAAAGTATCTAAGAGTTGTTAACCAGTCAGGGAATTCATAGGTTATTAGTTGTGACCAACCGATTTTTTTCCCCCCCTGTCTCTCCCGATGGTGTTTACAGCACATATCCCACTCTCATACAGAAGTCGCAAGGTCTTTTGCCATCCGATTGATGAGTGTTAAAATATGTTCTAAATTAGCTGGTGAACACTCAGAAATATTACTAAGCAAGTATTCGTTAATATTTTGTGACTTACGAGTTATATTGGCCGAGAGAGAGACATTGATGAACACCCAGACCAGCAGATGCTAATTGCGGCTAGCGATGCTAGTTCCTAGCCCACTCGACGGTGAGTGATGTCAGTGAAGCCAGTCAGGCTTGTCATTATGATCAGCACTCGTGTTTGATGGCACAGATAAGCCGGGAGGGAATGCTGGTATTCTAAAGTGTTATTAGTTGAAGCTTATATTAGTGGCTAGAATGCTAATGTTATGCTAAGCTATACGAAAGTTACCTGTAGCAAAGGGTGACCAGATTTCCCTAGTCTGAAACCGGGACACTTTTGCACGCGACCATGCTCGTGCACGCACACCTTTTTTTTACGTAAACGTGACACTCAGAGAGGTGCTCTTATCATTTTGTTGAAGCTCACATTTATCAACATCTCACATGAAATAAAACAAACAGGCATTTTGTTATCTAGTAGCATACAGATCAGTTAAATTATGGTCAGACAACAGATTTTGTAATGGCTGAGAATAGGCCAGGCTATGTCCATAGGCCAAATTTAAACTGATTTATTTCACCTGTTTGTGAGAACACCAAGAAGAATGCATACAGTATGCACATGTAGGCTATAGCTCTAAAATTGTATGCACTATAGCATGAACTTAAAAAATAGATATGTGACCTCAGCATAGCCTAGGTCAGAATCAACCTTACTAACCATTCCCCACAACTGAATGAATAAAGCAAGAAGATGTGTACAAAAGTGAACACTTTAATGGAAGGTGCAACAAGCTGTTCAACACAGCAATATGGCCAAACTGTCAGAATGGTATGTTAAGCAGAAACAAAAAAGAGACAAGTGATTTGAGAATATACACTCAAACAAAACAGCAGTAAAGGAGGAGAGGGGCGACAGCCTGAGGAAAGCCCCCACAAGAGCGCACAGCATTTGCAGCATAGGCTACCCAACTCAGTACAAGAACAAAGCACTTACAGTGTGTGCAGTAGGCTTCGTGCGCATTGTTCTGCACCTCTTGGAGGAAGGGGTAGGTGCCCTGTAAATCTTTGGAAAAGGTACATTTTCTTTTCGGCATAATTGCTGCGGCATTACTGCTGCTAGCTGCTAGACAAAGAACATTTGCGCCAGTTAATGTTTATTTTATTGTTGCATGGCAACACATTCTGTTGTCTGGAATAATGTGGCTAAATAAACACCCATGCCACAGGGCCAGGGGGCAGTAACCAGGAAAATTTGCGATTCCTGTCAATTCATCAAAATAGTAAATGCAGACATTTCTCCCCTAATGATTCCCACGCTGCTCAGTCACAAACGTCGCGAGTGGCGAAAACCGGGACATATCCATGTCCCGACAGACTTTTGTCGGGACTCGGGACACACAACCCCAAATCGGGACTGTCCCGATAAAACCGGGACGTCTGGTCACCCTACTGTAGCAGGGCTGGCGCGATTTCTGTGGGCATTAACGTCATGTTAGTAGAGTCTAGCTCTTGCATAGCCACTGCTATCTTCTATTTATGTTCTATTTTTATCTTCTATGTCTAGTATTTCATTCACGGTTAGTAATTTAGTAGGTAAACAATGCTGGGCCTATTTGAGTTTGTCATTTATGTCCATGGTAATTTTAGAGGTCTAATTTTTAGTGCATTTTCATACTGTTACTAGTGCAGAGAGATAATTAAGCATGTGAAGCCTGAATACCTCTGAGTTACTCTGAATACAGTGTTAATTGCATTATGTGCAAATTGTTTACTATTTATCATTACCAAGTTACTGATGTTGGTTAAAACCACAGTTCTGTATATTCAACTGTGTAAAGAGTTAATTCTTTATTTTATTGTAATGAGATACTTGATATATTTGATACTTGATCTACGTTGTACAACTAAACATGATTTGAACTAATTAATACAGACTGAGGTATTTATTAATTAGTGATAATTCATAAGAAACATTAGGGATTTGATTAGATTAATAAATATGGTTTATACAGATTGTGTAAACATGATTTAATTAATAAATAGATAAACATAATTCATGCAGACTGTGTATGAATATAATGAATATTGGGTTTTGTCTGGCCTGTCTACTGTATAGGTCAGGTTTTTTGGTAAGGTTTGAGTTGACTGCAACCATCCAAGAGATCCTCAGAGTTGCAAGATTTCCCAGTTCTCTTTTCACCATGATTTGAATATATAGGAAAAAGCATGATGCTAGAGAAAATGGCAGGCATCTCAGAAATGGAATGTCAGTACTTTAAAGGTTTTGCTCTCTAATCAAAATTATATTTCTCCAATGCAGGGAAGAATGGTGTAATTGGTGTTGTCATCAAAACATCAAAATTCAGGCAGTATCAAGAGCTCTTGCCATTGCCTGTTTTAATTAAAGCCAGGAATTAGACAATGTACAAAAATGCTCTATCTACACAGCTTCACTTTGGTGGAAACAATGCCCTCTTGATCAAATGTTCATTTTTCACCTTATCTGATGATGTGTGGTGACATTTCATATTACATTAGAGTGTATAAGAATGACCTAAATTCCAACTGGAAAGCAGCTGGTCTAATCTATAAATTTCAAGCACCTGTAGCACTACCTAAACCCAGGGCCATTAATGTAAAGAGCAACAGCCATATAACACCATCAAAAACATCAATAGGAGAATGGCACCTAAATGCAACTGGCCCAAGTATACGTATCAAATTGTATAGTCATTTATAAACCTGTCACTGTCACTTCAACCTCACAGACTTCTATTGGGAATATTTGTCACACTAAACATTTTCAGATCATACAAAATATAACATCGCTGTATTTAAATGATCATTTCATTTCTAGCAAAAAGGCTATCCAATACCTATATCTCCCAAAAAAGTAATTGCCCTCCTAAAGTCTGGTTGTGCCACACTTTAGCAGCAACAACTGCAACCAAATGCTTCCAATAACTGGAGATCAGCTTTTCCCCATCACTGTTCCCCATCAGTGTTTGCACCACTCTTCTTTGCAGAACTGCTTTAATTCAGCCACAGTGGAGGACTTTCAAACATAAACTGCCTTAATTGCCAGAGAATTTAAATGGGGTTCAAGTCAGGACTTTGGCTAGGCCACTCCAAAACCTTAATTTTGTTGAGGCCATCATAAGTGGACTTGCTCTTGTGCTTTGGATTGTTGTCTTGCTGCAAAACCCAGTTGTGCCTGAGTTTCAGATCATGGACTGATGATTGAACAGTCTCCTTCAGGATTTTCTGATTGAGAGCAAAATTCATGGTTCCATCAATTATGGAAAGTCACCAAGGTCCTCGATCAGCAAAGCATCTGCACATCACACCACCTTGACTGACTGTTGGTATTTTATTCTTATTGTGAAAGGCTGTGTTAGCTTTATGCCAACACATAACAGGACCCATGCAGAATCATGAACACTGACCTTATCGGGGGTGAATGTAGTGCCTTAGAGGTTTGTCTGGATTCTTTTATGACTTCCTGGATGAGTAGTTGTCCTCTTGTCAGATTTTTGGTAGGCCAGCCACTCCTGGGAAGATTCACCACTGTTCCAAGGTTGTTGTTGTTGTTTTTCCCCCAAATAGAGAATTGTTTCCACTGTGGTTCCCTGGAGGCCCAGAGCCATAGAAATGGCTTTGTAATGTGATGGTGGCTGTGATACAAAGTAACTCAGGATTTTTTTTTTTTCAGACAGGGCCAGCGGATGTTGGATAACTTCAATAAATTAATCATTTGAAAACTCTATTTTATGTTTACTCGGGTTGTCTCATATTACATTTTATTATATACACGAGTGTTTTACTGGGAAATATGCCACTCGTATTTTTCATACAAACTACATCCGGGACAGTGAGTAAGGTATTTTCCAATATCTTCACTCATGAAGATATCAATAAATTGTTTTGATTAATTTGTGTAGTTTTTGTTTGTAAATGTGTCTATATAATAAAAAGAAAATTACACATTGGCTTGAAGATATGAAGCTTATCTTCTTGTGTTGAAAAACTCATATTTTTCAAATGAAATACATCGAAGATCTGAATTACATATTTAAATAATATTGTCTGGTGTTGAGTGGTATATCAGATATATTCCATTCAGCTAGCATGATATTGAACTTGTCTTTGACTCATTCAGTGTCATGCTAGTTGAAAAGAATATATCTGATATGCCATGAAAATAAAAACCTCTCATCTCATCATCTCTAGCTGCTTTATCCTGTTCTACAGGGTTGCAGGCAAGCTGGAGCCTATCCCAGCTGACTATGGGCGAAAGGCGGGGTACACCCTGGACAAGTCGCCAGGTCATCACAGGGCTGACACATAGACACAGACAACCATTCACATTCACACCTACGGTCAATTTAGAGTCACCAGTTAACCTAAACCGCATGTCTTTGGACTGTGGGGGAAACCGGAGCACCCGGAAGAAACCCATGTGGACACCGGGAGAACATGCAAACTCCACACAGAAAGGCCCTCGCCGGCCACGGGACTCAAACCCGGACCTTCTTGCTGTGAGGCGACAGCGCTAACCACTACACCACCATGCCACCCTGTGCCACCATGCAATATCTTCCATTCATTTGAAGATCTAAAACAATTGTGACACTGGATAGTTGAAGATTGGAAAAAGACCAGGTAATCCAATTTCAGTGAGTCTACCTAACCCATAACCACAGATTCCTGGATTTATTTTCACACCTTCACACAAACACTAGACATTGTTCTGTGTGAAAATCCCATGAGATCAGCAGTTCCTGAAATACTCATACCACCCTGCTTGGCACCAACATCAATGCCACTGTCAAAGACATTGAGATCCCATTTTTCACCATTCTGATGTAAACTTTAACTGAAGCTCTTGATTTGCATGATTTTCTGTATTTGTGTTGCTGTCACATAATTGGAAGGCTGGACATTTGCATGAATGAGCAAGGCTATACATGTTCCTATCAAAGTGTACAGTGAGTGTAAAGGCAGATGAAACTGTCTTTTACTGTACAAAGAACACACATGATACCTCTAGATCAGACCTCTTCTTTCATCTATCCCAAATCCTACATACAACTGTAATGTTACTTCATTAATTTTAACAACCATAATTGCATGATAAAATATCAAAAGCTTATGTGTGAGGTAAGAAGACACAATTGTATTTTCAAATAAAGCATATTACTATTATTTTTATGTATAATGAAGAGAAGAAATTTCAAAAATAATAAAATGCTATTTTGACTATATATTACACACATGAGCTCACTGAAGAAAAGGGGCTTTCCGAAGATTTTTATAACTCTGACCATGAGCTCTGTAAATGCTCATATAAATGTTTAAAGGAGGCTTTGTCCATCCCTCTACACTGTAGTGACACAGTTAAACCCACCATGAGCTCTCCAACTCAATAAAATAACCCTGCAAGACTGTTGCATTTAGCTAGAATGAAGAAAGGTTCCCAAGGCAGTGCTCTCACTGACACTGCTCCTCTCAACAGCATGTCAATGTGGAATTTATTTAGACAGTGAGTCGGGACCCCATTACCCCATTACCTCTGCCAACCTCCTCCTTTTTATTAGCGCTATAATGGCACAGATTCATTACCTGAGCTAATCAGGGTCAAAAGTGGAGTGAGACTGCAGGAATTATCATTTCCTCTCTCTCTCTCTCTCACACACACACACACACACACACACACACACACACACACACAGAGCAGGATAACTTGCTGACACATTGTGAGTGGTTGGATAGATTTGACACTGGACAAAACCCACGAACCAATAGGATCTACAAAACTGCTTTTCACTCAACCTCTACTTGATTCGAAGAAAGACAGAAATAAAGAGACTTTCAGGTTCATGAGAAGTTTATTAGGTTTGCTCGTTACAAATAAATTTATAAATTCATATATATAATTTATATCCATAATGTAGGTAGTTCTGTAAAGCTGCCTTGTGACAAAGTTCAATTTTAACAGCACTATACAAATCAAATTGAATTGAATTGAAAATTTGATGTTTACTAGTTTTAATTGCACAATCCAGATTTGTTACTTGGTAGAAAATCCAGTGACAGTGTCGAGTGACTTTTACCTCAGGTGTTGAGAGAGAGACTAACGTTTCTGATAATCAGTTAGGTTAAAAATTTAGGTAGGTGGGGCATCTTTTGTGGAAATGGGTTAAAATCTTTAAATTCAGTGTTCTCCTTTTTCACTTTTGGGAGTGACCTGAATTAAATATGTGATAACTTTACTTGTGAATGAAACATTTGTCAAAAAGAAACATATTTCTATACAGGAAAACCATTGCAGAAGTAGTTTGCAGAAATACATATACTACAACCCCGATTCCAAAAAAGTTGGGACGAAGTACAAATTGTAAATAAAACGGAATGCAATAATTTACAAATCTCAAAAACTGATATTGTATTCACAATAGAACATAGACAACATATCAAATGACAAAAGTGAGACATTTTGAAATTTCATGCCAAATATTGGCTCATTTGAAATTTCATGACAGCAACACATCTCAAAAAAGTTGGGACAGGGGCAATAAGAGGCTGGAAAAGTTAAAGGTACAAAAAAGGAACAGCTGGAGGACCAAATTGCAACTCATTAGGTCAATTGGCAATAGGCCATTAACATGACTGGGTATAAAAAGAGCATCTTGGAGTGGCAGCGGCTCTCGGAAGTAAAGATGGGAAGAGGATTACCAATCCCCCTAATTCTGCGCCGACAAATAGTGGAGCAATATCAGAAAGGAGTTTGACAGTGTAAAATTGCAAAGAGTTTGAACATATCATCATCTACAGTGCATAATATCATCAAAAGATTGAGAGAATCTGGAAGAATCTCTGTGCGTAAGGGTCAAGGCCGGAAAACCATACCGGGTGCCTGTGATCTTCGGGCCCTTAGACGGCACTGCATCACATACAGGCATGCTTTTGTATTGGAAATCACAAAATGGGCTCAGGAATATTTCCAGAGAACATTATCTGTGAACACAATTCACTGTGCCATCCACTGTTGCCAGCTAAAACTCTATAGTTCAAAGAAGAAGCCGTATCTAAACGTGATCCAGAAGCGCAGACGTCTTCTCTGGGCCAAGGCTCATTTAAAATGGACTGTGGCAAAGTGGAAAACTGTTCTGTGGTCAGACGAATCAAAATTTGAAGTTCTTTATGGAAGTCAGGGACGCTGTGTCATTCGGACTAAAGAGGAGAAGGACTACCCAAGTTGTTATCAGTGCTCAGTTCAGAAGCCTGCATCTCTGATGGTATGGGGTTGCATTAGTGCATGTGGCATGGGCAGCTTACACATCTGGAAAGACACCATCAATGCTGAAAGGTATATCCCGGTTCTAGAGCAACATATGCTCCCATCCAGACGACGTCTCTTTCAGGGAAGATCTTGCATTTTCCAACATGACAATGCCAAACCACATACTACAAGACTACAAGCCCTCGCCACAGACCTGTGACAACTCCATGTCTCTACTGAATCAGTTGAACGACTTCTTCGCTCGCTTTGAGGCAGACAACAGCACCACGGCACAGAAGACCCCACCACCTCCCGGCGACCAAATGTTGACGCTGTCCCCAGACAGCGTGAGGAGAACTCTCAGGACAACAAATGCATGAAAAGCCCTGGGTCCTGATAATATTCCTGGTTGTGTCCTGAGAGACTGTGCCGAGGAGCTCACAGATGTCTTTATAGACATCTTCAACATCTCGTTGAGCCAGGCTGTTGTCCCCACATCCCTCAAAACAACCACCATCATCCTGGTCCCGAAGAAGCCGTCTCCCTCCTGCTTCAATGACTACCGCCCTGTCGCACTCACTCCCATCCTCATGAAGTGCTTCGAGCGGCTAGTCATGAGGCATATCAAGTCTGCCCTCCCCCCTGCCCTGGATCCTTTCCAGTTTGCATATCAGTCCAACCATTCGACCGATGACTCCATCTCCACTGCCCTCCACTCAGCCCTCACCCACCTGGAGACAAAAGACTCATATGTCAGAATGCTGTTTATAGACTTTAGCTCAGCATTCAACACAATCATTCCTCAGCAGCTCATTCACAAACTAGACCAGCTGGGACTCAACACCTCCCTGTGCAACTGGCTGCTGGACTTCCTGACGGGGAGACCACAGACTGTACAGGTCGGCAGCAACTCCTCCAGCACCATCACACTGAACACAAGGCCCCCCCAAGGATGTGTGCTAAGCCCCCTCCTCTTCACTCTGCTGACCCACGACTGCACACCAACATCCAGCTCAAGTCTCTTCATTAAGTTTGCGGATGACACGACTGTGGTGGGTCTCATCAACAATGGCGATGAGACAATCTACAGGAGTGAGGTGAGCCGCTTGGCCATGTGGTGCAAGGACAACAATCTCCGTCTGAACGTGGAGAAGACGAAGGAGATTGTTGTGGACTTCAGGAGAGAGCACACCCAGCATGCTCCACTATCTATCGATGGTGCTGCAGTGGAGAGGGTGAGCAGCACCAAGTTTCTGGGTGTGCACATCTCTGAAGACCTGTCCTGGAACAACAACAACACCGCATCACTGGCCAAAAAAGCCCAACAGCGTCTGTACTTCCGCCGCAAACTGAGGAGAGCAAGAGCCCCGGCCCCCATCATGCACACGTTCTACAGAGGCACCATCAAGAACATCCTGACCAGCTGCATCACCGTGTGGTACGGCGCCTGCACCGTGTCCTGCTGCAAGTCTCTGCAGCGCATCGTGAGAGCAGCTGAGAGGATCATTGGTGTCTCTCTCCCTTCTCTAATGGATATTTATAACTCCCGCCTCACCCGCAAAGCCATCAGGATTGCAGGTGACCCCACCCACCCATCTCACAGCCTCTTCAGCCTGCTGCCATCGGGGAGGAGACTGCGGAGTCTCCGGGCCAAAACCAGCAGGCTCAAGAACAGTTTCTTTCACCAGGCAGTCAGGAGGCTCAACTCCCTCCCTGTCCTGCCCCTCCTCCCCCCTCTGCCCCCTGCCACAGATTCTGCTCGCACACCCCCCTGCCCCCCCTTCAGCATCTGACATGTCATCCTCACAGTTTCCCCTCCAACACACACACACACACACACACACACACACACACACACACACACACACACATCTCATCGTTCATTAACACACTGAACTCAGGGTCCGCACATCTCACTTTACCTCGCTCACTTGCACTATTCCGCACTACCTCATCTTAACAGCTGCTAGTTTGTTTATGCTGCTTATTTCATGTTTCATGTTTACCTGCTATACCTCAAGTGCCCTTGACTGTTTGGTTATTTGAACCATTGTGTGTGTGTGTGTGTGTGTGTGTGTGTGTGTGTATATATATCTGTGTATATCTATCTATCTATCTATCTATCTATCTATCTATCTATCTATATATATATATATGAGTGTTTAGTCTACGTCTAGTCCATATCTAGTGTGTTTATACTGTTTATATTGTCTGTTTGAGTGTTTAGTCTGTGTGTAGTTCTTACCTAGTGTTTACACTGTTTATATTGTCTGAGTGTTCAGTCTATGTCTTGTTCTTATCTAGTGTTTATACTGTTTATTTATACTGTTTATATTGTTTGAGTGTTTAGTCTATGTCTAGTTCCTATCTAGAGTGTTTATACTGTTTATATTGTTTGTTTTTTTCAATTATTCTATTCTATTTTTATTTATTGCATTGCCTGTTTGCACCGTGGGTCAGAGAGGACTGATATTTCATCTGTGCTGTATGTAGAGCATGTATAGCATATTTGACAATAAAGTTGACTTGACTTGATACTGCATCAATTACAGCATCATGGCTGCGTAGAAGAAGGGTCCGGGTACTGAACTGGCCAGCCTGCAGTCCAGATCTTTCACCCATAGAAAACATTTGGCACATCATAAAATGGAAGATACGACAAAAAAGACCTAAGACAGTTCAGCAACTAAAATCCTACATTAGACAAGAATGGGTTAACATTCCTATCCCTAAACTTGAGCAACTTGTCTCCTCAGTCCCCAGACATTTACAGACTGTTGTAAAGAGAAAAGGGGATGTCTCATTGTGGTAAACATGGCCTTGTCCCAACTTTTTTGAGATGTGTTGTTGTCATGAAATTTAAAAATCACCTAATTTTTCTCTTTAAATGATACATTTTCTCAGTTTAAACATTTGATATGTCATCTATGTTCTATTCTGAATAAAATATAGAATTTTGAAACTTCCACATCATTGCATTCCGTTTTTATTTAAAATTTGTATTTTGTCCCAACTTTTTTGGAATCGGGGTTGTATATTCAAAAAAAAAAAAGTCAAAGTATTGCCATGTAAACAGTTTTTCTCAAGCAGCATCAACTCAGAGGACTTCCAAAGTGGCTATGGTATCATTGCTTATAAGCCTACAGTGTTGGGGAGTAACGGATTACATGTACCGGCGTTACGTAATCGGAGTACAAATCATGAGTAACTGTAATCCGTTACAGTTACTGTTTTAATAAGTGGTAATCGGATTACAGTTTCTTTGTTGAAATAAATGGATTACACGGTGGTACTTCCCTTTTCACATTTTAGGCTATAGAGGGCTACCGCATGACGTCACCGCACCGCGGGAAAAACAGTGATAGCCGCGGCCGCCGAAAACCCAAACAGAAATAGAACGCAAGCAAGAGCGGTTAACATTGGCAGTGTCAGTCAGTCACAATCACACAATGGAAGAGGACGAGGAGCCCAAACCAACCCACCATGAGGAGCAAGAGCAGAGCCACCTCACGGGCAAGAACACGTTTTTCTCCTGGAAATTAAGGCACCACTTTATATTTAAAGGACACAAAGATGAGCGGAATCTGGCCGTGCAGTGTAAACTCTGCTTGCCAGCAACCAAGCTGCTGTCCACATCCAGAGACTCTACATCTAACCTGAGCAAACATCTAACAGTAAGTTTTAAAAATCAAACGTTAGCCTACTGCAACTAGATTGTTTTAGCTGTGTGTATCTGGTAATGTAGGTTGTGTGCCACTTCAGGAACATAATAGTAGCCTATTTGCATGATTTTAACATTAGCATAAAGGCTACTCCATCAAGCAAATCTTGCTAGCTGGCATTAGCAAACAATCGTCCATTTTTGTCATGTGCTTGCTTTTTATGAAACCAAACTAGGTGGGTCTTATCGAGTATTAGGCCAAAAAAAAAAAAAACAGTGTATTTCCGGTAACATGAAATATTAAAATAAGGTCGGTAGGTAGGAAAGTTTTTTTTTTTTCTTAATTTTTTTTTATTTTGTTCGAAAAAATTAACACAAGTAAACATCTTACAAAATAGTATTTTGGCACAGAATCCTTTATACCACACATCATAATAAAATAAGTGTTTTAAATCTTTAAACAAATAAAAAAAATATCGCGAGAGTTCGAGTTATGATCTACGGAAGCGATATTTCATGATATTTTCATGTAATAACGTGAAAACACCTTATCAAGAAATAATGTGAAAATAACGTCCTAGGCTAGGCTACTTCCATTAAAAGCAGACGGCCTAGCCTAGCCTACTGTAGAACTTGGGTCGAGCAAAAACACCGAGCAAAAACATGGCTGAATCCTGAACGACTCCTATTTGTATAAATAGGGGACTACATAGGCGGCAAAATGTGTTTTTCCCTGCCATGGAAGTGCACTTGTATACTGAAAAGGAAGCAATTTGCATTACAGCCTTGAATGAGGATTCAAAATGGTGGCTTGGCTCAGTTTTCCCTTCCTCCTTCAGTATACAAGTGCGCTTCCATGTTTATGCAGGAGGGCTGATAGAAGTGGCGAAACATTTTACTTTTTATCGTTTCTTTCACAACTTGAATGCGTTGAAACAAAAAATTATAACAAACTAACGCCGCTTACACTAAAATATCGAGGGAAATTTGTAATAAAAACTTTAGGGTCGGCAATATCGACGCGGAAATTCTCGATCGGTCGGGTTACCGGAAACACACTATTTTTTTTATTTGGCCTTAGTAATATAACAGGACTTAGCCAAGTTCAAACATTATGTTGCCTTGTGGAACCAAAATTCTGATGGACTCCGCTTTAGTCCTCTCATATTTAGTCCTTTCATATTCAACTAGCAAGTTGTCCCGATATGCTACTAGCCTATAATGTAACTAGTGGTCATTTTGGAATATTGCACTCATTTAGTACAGGTCTGCCCTTGTCGAATCTACTTGTTGTTGATGATGATGATGATGATGATGATAATAATATTCTTTAAAGAGATTGACAAAACGATTCTCTAGCCTTTGTGTAGGCTATTTGTGGTTAACATTAGCAAATAACATACATGGTATGGCTTATGGTATGTGGTTAACATTAGCTAGCAATATACTTTTCGTTTAGATATAGAATTATTTCCCTTGTGTGTATTTGGAATTACATTGTTGGTTAATGTAGTACACTCCAAGTATGTTAATTTGTTCTGAAAGGAATGCCAAATGGACATGATTAAAGGCAGCTGTGATCTCATATAGAAAGCATGTCACTATCAATAATGTTTTTTTTGTTTGTTTTTTGTCTTTTTTTCCCTTAGAGGGTTCATCCCAGAGCCATGCACAGTCTGCACAGTCTACCCAAGGCAAACATGGATCATGTTGGTGGAGAAAGTAGCAGAGAGACCCCCCCCCCCAAACAAGCCATACTTACCACTCCAGCCATCACACAAAGGAAAGTGAATTCATTGGTTTTTGATTACATAATTAATGAAGTTCAGCCCTTTTCTGCTGTTGAGAATACCACCTTCCGCCAGTTGGTTGAAGGCTTAAGTGGGGGAAGGACCCCAGTATGCAGAAAAACACTAATGCTACAAATTGAGAAAAGCTTTGAAAAAATGAAAGAAAATCAAACCAGAATCCTTGAAAATCCTGAATATGTGTGCACCACCGCAGACATATGGACTGCTAATCACCGTAGCTTTATAGGCATCACATGCCACTGGATTGAGTCCGATAGCTTGGATCGCAAGTCTGCTGCACTGGCATGTGCGAGAATCAGAGGCCGTCACACCTTTGACGTCATTGCTGCCAAAATCAGTCAAGTTCATGCAGAGTTCCATATTCAAGGCAAGGTCACTGCCACAGTGACTGACAATGGGAGTAATTTTGTCAAAGCTTTCAGCGAATATGGAGATTCAGAGACAGAAGATGATGCAGAAGAAAATGATGAGGTGCAGTTTGCCGATGTCAATACAGCACTCGATGAAGACCAAGAGAATGACGAGCTTAACAACTTCTTGCCACCACACCATCGATGTGCTGCACACACGTTAAATCTCATTGCCACAACTGACATTGAAAAAGCTGCTTCTCAGGGGCTTTCCAGAAAGTTGTACAGGAGTGCAATGGCAAAATGTGCTGCCATCTGGAACAAGTCCCATCACTCATCAGGTGCTGCTGACATCATTGAAGAAGTCGCCCAAATGAGATGCGTTGTTCCTTGCGTGACTAGGTGGAGTTCGGAGTATAATGCAATTGAGAAACTAATGAGCCTTCCTGAAAATCAGCTCAATGAAATTTGTGACCAACTGAAGGTGGCAAAACTTCATCCTCAAGAAACATTGTTTCTCAAAGAGTACACAAAAATCCTAAAACCACTTGCCCACTCAATCAACCTGCTCCAGGGGGAAAAGAACTGTTATTTTGGGTATGTGATCCCCACCCTTCTGAGTTTGAAAGCCAAGTTATCTGAGAAGGTGGCACAAGTGCAATTCTCATCCCATATACTCTTAGCAGTCATCAAAGCTATTGACACTCGATTTGCAGCTGTATTGGTCTCTCACGAGGCAAGGATGGCAGCATCAACCATCCCCAAATTCCGACTCTGGTGGCTTGCTGATGATGAGAGAGAGAGTCCATGAAAAGAACAATGGTCCAGGAGGCTCGTCTCCTCAACACAGATCCAACCAACACAGAACCAACCAGCGCCACTGGACATGCTTCAATGGGAAATGAGCCAGAAGACGATGACACTTTTTTGTTTTCAGAGTGCACAGGAGACCAGTTCTACAGTAGAGGAAGAAGTGCAACGGTACCTTCAGGATCCAGATAAGACATTGGCCTCATTAAAACATACCCAACAATCAGAGCTCTCTTCTTAAAGTATAATACCACTCTGCCATCAAGTGCTCCTGTTGAATGGCTGTTTAGCCATGGAGGACTTGTTTTCAGCCCTCACCTAAACCGCATGACAGACAAGCACTTTGAACAGGTGCTCTTGCTGCGCTACAACCGCCTTTACTGACTCTAGACTAAGCGAGACAGATTTAAGTAGGTTGCTGAAAAGCAAGCTGAAAATATTGCGGTTTTGATAACAGATAAAAGGAAAATATATGTCATATTT
The DNA here is from genome assembly GCF_027579695.1 of Neoarius graeffei. NCBI lineage: Eukaryota > Metazoa > Chordata > Actinopteri > Siluriformes > Ariidae > Neoarius > Neoarius graeffei. The sequence goes on from NC_083570.1 coordinate 76,347,239, forward strand.
GTTTAAAATGTACATCTGGTGACGAGGTTTGTGGCAAACAGCATTTTTGTCAGTGTCACAAAGTTTGACGGACATTTAGTCCTTTGAAATTATTGGTGGATGAATACAACTGACTGTAATTCAAATATTTCACTTTTGATAAGTGTTTTATAAAAGCTATTTTTTTGTCCTTATAGGGAAAGGGAAATTGAAAATCCATGTTTTATTACTTTTTTTATTGCTACTTTATTTTAACTGTAGTCATAGTGATAGAAAGTGTTGGTAACCATAGCTGTAAATACTTTTCAATGGCATTTGTTTGCCTAATTTCAGTACAAAGTACCACCACTGCAGTTTTGGAAATAAAAATGTGGAAAAGGGCATTTTTGTCATTGTCACATCAAGTTTAATAGGATGTTTAATAGGATATTTAATAAGCTCAGTTTAGTCATTAAAAGAATACTGACAGTAAATGGAAAAATAAGTTTCATTTTTGATAATTGTTTAATAAAAACACTTTATGTCTATCTAATACTCTTCCACTTTCAAGTGTTGGAACTAAAGAAATCGTTAAGGAAAAATTGGGCTTTTTTATTGTCTTTCAACAAATGAAACATATGATAAACCTTTTGTTGCACACCCCACATTTTGTTAATGCACAAAACAATATCACTATTGGTGGGTATAAATAGATTCCTGAGGGTCTAAGGTTTCAAACAGTATATGTTTGCCATATATATTTTGATGGAAATTCTAAAACATTGAAATAATTATCCGCCACCTCCATCCCCTCTTGTAACATACCCTCTTCTGCAAACAAATGGCATGCAGTAAATGCAGATTCTAAAGAATTAGGAGGAATGAGCAGATACGCAGCAGTGAAATGCAGAATTGGAGTGACCAGTGTGGAAGGAGGAAGGGGAAGATCATCTTTAAACAAAGTTCAGTAGGGTGACTGCTGTGGAGAAAAAGCTCTTTCTGTATCTGGTGGTTTTGGTGGGTAGGCTCCTGAAGCGTCTCTTGGAGGGAAGGATCTAGAAGAGTCTGTTTGCCAGATGAGAGGAGTCTTTGAGAATGCTGCACACTCTGCACAGGCATCCCTTCTTCGGCCTCCTCAATAGAAGTGAAGTGCCTCTAATGTGTTGGGCAGTTTTCAACACATTCATGTAGTCTTTAAAAAGATGGTAATGTCAAGTAATCCAAAGTAATCAGATTATGTTACTCACCTTAAGTAACCTAATAGATTACGGTACAAATTACATTTTGGAGCATGTAATCTGTAATTTGTAGGGGATTACATTTTAAAAGTAACCTTCCCAAAACTGTAACACTCAAGCTGCTATTTATCAATGGCCAAGTGTATTGTACAGTATATACAGGGCAGTCAACAAATGATGCTATTTTCAAAGAGATACTTATAGTGGAGCAGAGCCCCATAGTTAAGATAAATGCATCAACCTGATTTTTGACGGTGTTGACCATACGATGTCTGTCTATACAAACATGCATACGAACGACAAACAAGTACCACTACAGGGTACCTGATCATAAGTGCAAGGCAATATATCTCATAAACACTAGACCACTGGACAACAAAATTTGTACCTTTATTGACATAAGATAGTTGAGTTTTTCCAGTACTTACTTTTAATTTGCCTTTTAAAAAATAATGTGGGATTATTTACAAACATCCATCCATCCATTATCTATAGCCGCTTATCCTGTATAGGGTTGCAGGCAAGCTAGAGCCTGACTATGGGCAAGAGGCAGGGTACACCCTGGACAAATCACTAGGTCATCACAGGGCTAACACATAGAGACAAACAACCATTTGCATTCACACCTACGGTCAATTTAGAGCCACCAATTAGCCTAACCTGCATGTCTTTGGACTGTGGGGGAAACCGGAGCACCTGGAGGAAACCCACACAGACGTGGGGAGAACATGCAAACTCCACACAGAAAGGCCCTCATCAGCCACTGGGTTCAAACCTAGGACCTTCTTGCTGTGAGGCAACAGTGCTAACCACTACGCCACTGTGCCACCCTAGTTGCAAACATCTCATCTCATCTCATTATCTCTAGCTGCTTTATCCTGTTCTACAGGGTCGCAGACAAGCTGGAGCCTATCCCAGCTGACTACGGGCGAAAGGCAGGGTACACCCTGAACAAGTTGCCAGGTCATCACAGGGCTGACACATAGACACAGACAACCATTCACACTCACATTCACGCCTATGGTCAATTTAGAGTCACCAGTTAACCTAACCTGCATGTCTTTGGACTGTGGGGGAAACTGGAGCACCTGGAGGAAACCCACGCGGACATGGGGAGAACATGCAAACTCCACACAGAAAGGCCCTCGTCGGCCACAGGGCTCGAACCCGGACCTTCTTGCTGTGAGGCGACAGCGCTAACCACTACGCCACCGTGCCACCCTAGTTGCAAACATCACATCACACACACATCACATTATCTCTAGCCGCTTTATCCTTCTACAGGGTCGCAGGCAAGCTGGAGCCCATCCCAGCTGACCACGGGCGAAAGGCGGGGCACACCCTGGACAAGTCGCCAGGTCATCACAGGGCTGACACATAGACACAGACAACCATTCACACTCACATTCACACCTACGGTCAATTTAGAGTCACCAGTTAACCTAACCTGCATGTCTTTGGACTGTGGGGGAAACTGGAGCACCTGGAGGAAACCCACGCGGACATGGGGAGAACATGCAAACTCCACACAGAAAGGCCCTCGTCGGCCACGGGGCTCGAACCCGGACCTTCTTGCTGTGAGGCGACAGCGCTAACCACTACGCCACCGTGCCACCCTAGTTGCAAACATATTTTACATAAAATATTCATGACACTGTCATATAAATCTAGTTAAAACAGTGTGGCAGCGGGGGCGTGGTCAAGCGCCGGTCTGTGACAGGAGGGCGGAGTCAGGGAAGGTAAGTGGCAGAATCACGTCACCTGAGAGCAATTAACCTGTGTTTGTGTGTCTTCCCAGTGACTGCGCCCTATATCAGGAGGGAGAGCGAGAGCAGAAGGAGCTCATCCCTGGACGAGACGCTGATATATGTGTGTGTCTCTGTGCGTCCGAGATTGTTAGACTGAAAAGTGTGGCAATAAAAGCCTTGTTTCACCTGATCTCTGTCCTGCTGTCCTCTGTGCTCCACCCACCCACAGGGAAAATACCACAGTGGTGCCGAAACCCGGGATCGTGGAGCACCAAACCAGCAGCCCCATGGAATCCTCCCCGTTCACCGATCTGGTCCACGCCCTCGCCACGGCTCAGCAAAGCCAGCACCAGGCGCTCGTCACGCTCCGAAAGGAGCAGGAGCGGCGCTTCGAAGCCCTGGTGCTGGCCCAGCAGGAAGATCGTGAGGCGTTCCGGCATCTCCTTGAGTCAGCGGGGTCCACCAGCGCTCCAGCCGCGGGCCCGTCTCCCCACATTGTCACCATGATGGGCCCACAGGACGACCCCGAGGCGTTCATCACGTTGTTTGAACAGGTCGCCGAAGCCTCGGGGTGGCCGATGGAGCAGCGCGCGGCGCGCCTCCTCCCCCTGCTCACGGGAGAGGCACAGCTGGCCATGCTACAGCTCCCTGCCGACCGCTGGCTGGCCTACGCGGACCTCCGCCGGGCCGTCCTCCAGCGCATGGGGCACACACCGGAGCAACAACGCCAGCGCTTCCGCGCGCTGCGACTGGAGGAAGTCGGCCGGCCGTTCGCGTTCGTCCAGCAGCTCCGGGACACCTGCTGGCGGTGGCTGAGGGCCAACAATCGCGATGCCGAGGGAGTCGTCGACCAGGTGGTACTGGAACAGTTCATCGGCCGCTTACCAGCCGGAACCGCGGAGTGTGTCCAGTGCCACCGCCCGGCGTCGCTGGTTCAGGCAGTCAAGCTGGCGGAGGATCATCTGGCGGCTGTCCCGGCGGCAGGACAGCAGATGGCATCGTCTCTTCTCTCCTCATCTCTCTCTCTCTCTCCCTCTCCTTCTGTGTCCCGTCCTCGCCCCATTCCCCCACCGCGGAGGTGGGGGCCGGCACCACCCCAGCCGGCCCGCCGCACCCGCGGTGCCCTCCCATTTCTCCCTTCTGTGTCTGTCTCTCCCCCACCTCAGGTGAGTGAGCCCCAGATCACCGGTGCAGAGGGAAAGCCTGGGCCGGTTTGCTGGAGCTGCGGGGACCCGGGCCACCGCAAACAGCAGTGCACAGCAATGGAAGTGGGCGCGGTGGTTCGGATCCCCGACGTGCCAGAGGCCGCCCTCGATCGGGCCGGAGCGTATCGCATACTGGTGAGTATCCAAGGGGCTACATATCAGGCGTTGGTGGATTCTGGTTGTAATCAGACCTCAATTCGCCAAAGCCCGGTTCAAAACGAGGCATTGGGGGGAGCACAAGGGGTGAAGGTGCTGTGTGTGCACGGGGATGTTCACAGCTACCCTTTGGTGTCGGTCCACCTTATTTTCAGAGGGGAAAAATTTATAGTGAAGGCGGCGGTTAATCCTCGCCTTACCCACTCGTTAATTTTGGGGACTGATTGGCCGGGATTTCGGGGTTTAATGACACGCCTAGTAGAGAGTGGGTCCTGCCATTTGACAGGGGGAGGTCCCGGTGTCGCTTTGGCGGGAGCAGCTGTCACAGAGCCGTCTACGTCATCTCCGCGTCAGAGTGAGGAGCCGCCGGCTCCTCCTCTCTCTATTGGGGAATCCCTCGTGGATTTCCCATTAGAGCAGTCGCGAGACGAGACTCTGCGGCATGCGTTTGACCAAGTGAGAGTAATCGATGGTCAAACGCTCCAGCCGAATGCCACCCTGTCCTTCCCCTACTTCGCGATTATGAAGGATAGATTATACTGAGTGACGCAGGACACTCAAACTAAAGAGCGAGTCACGCAGCTTTTAATTCCGAAAAGCCGCTGGGAATTGGTATTCCAGGTGGCTCACTTTAATCCCATGGCTGGACACTTGGGGCAGGATAAAACACTAGCCCAAATAATGGCCCGATTCTATTGGCCAGGGATTTGCGGCGATGTCCGTAGGTGGTGTACGGCATGCCGCGAATGCCAGTTAGTAAACCCAGCGGCCATTCCAAAAGCGCCTTTGCGCCCTCTACCGTTAATCGAGACCCCGTTTGAGAGAATTGGGATGGATCTCGTCGGGCCATTAGATCGGTCAGCACGAGGGTACTGCTTTATATTAGTTCTGGTGGACTATGCAACGCGATACCTGGATGCCGTGCCTCTGCGCAATATCTCAGCACGCAGTATTGCAGAGGCACTCTTCCGCGTCATCTCCCGAGTTGGGATCCCGAAAGAGATTCTGACTGATCAAGGCACTACGTTTATGTCACGAACACTGCGCGAACTGTATGGGTTATTGGGGATTAAGCCGATCTGCACCAGCGTGTATCACCCACAAACGGACGGTTTAGTAGAACGATTCAACCGCACCCTCAAAAATATTATTAAGAAATTCGTAAGTGAGGACGCACGTAATTGGGATAAGTGGCTCGAACCCTTGCTGTTCTCAGTGCGAGAGGTCCCCCAAGCCTCCACGGGGTTCTCCCCGTTCGAATTATTATATGGGCGTAAGCCGCGCGGCATCCTGGACGTGCTGCGGGAAAATTGGGAGGAGGGACCTTCACAAAGTAAGAACGAAATTCAGTACGTTATGGACCTGCGCGCAAAACTCCACATGCTCACCCACCTAACTCAGGAGAATTTGCGGCAGGCCCAGGAATGGCAAGCCTGCCTGTACAACAAGGGTACGCGCCTTAGAGAGTTCACTCCGGGAGATAAGGTACTCGTACTGTTGCCCACGTCGAGCTCCAAATTGATCGCCAAGTGGCAAGGACCCTTTGAGGTCACACGGCGAGTCGGGGATGTCGACTATGAGGTGAGGCGAACGGACAGGGGTGGGGCGCTACAGATTTACCACCTCAACCTGCTTAAGCTCTGGAACGAGGAGATCCCCGTGGCGTTGGTGTCGGTAGTTCCAGAGAAGGCGGAGCTGGGGCCGGAGGTTCAAAAAGGGACATTGGCATCACGTACCTCTCTGGTCCCCTGTGGAGACCACCTCTCCCCGACCCAACTCACGGAGGTTGCCCAGTTGCAGACCGAGTTTTCGGATGTGTTCTCGCCCCTGCCCAGTCGCACTAACCTCATAGAGCACCACATAGAGATGCCCCCGGGGGTGGTAGTGCGTAGCCGCCTTTACAGGCTACCCGAACACAAAAAAAAGGTGGTTCAGGAAGAACTTCAGACCATGCTCGAAATGGGCATCGTCGAGGAGTCCCACAGTGACTGGAGCAGCCCGGTGGTCTTGGTACCCAAGGCCGACGGGTCGGTCCGGTTCTGTGTGGACTATAGAAAAGTCAACGCGGTGTCTAAATTCGACGCGTACCCAATGCCTCGTATTGATGAGTTGCTCGATCGACTCGGCACTGCTCGCTTTTATTCGACACTGGATTTGACGAAGGGATATTGGCAGATCCCCTTGACTCCACTATCCCGAGAAAAAACGGCCTTTTCCACACCGTTTGGTTTACACCAATTCGTCACCCTTCCGTTTGGGCTGTTTGGGGCGCCCACGACGTTTCAGCGGCTGATGGACAGAGTCCTCCGCCCTCACGCCACGTATGCGGCAGCGTATTTAGATGACATAATCATCTATAGCAATGACTGGCAGCAGCACCTCGAACATCTGAGGGCCGTCCTTAGGTCGCTGAGGTGAGCGGGTCTCACAGCCAACCCAAAGAAGTGTGCGATTGGGCGGGTGGAAGTACGGTATCTGGGCTTCCACTTGGGCAATGGGCAGGTGCGTCCCCAAATTAATAAGACGGCAGCAATTGCGGCCTGCCCGAGGCCCATGACCAAAAAGGGGGTGAGACAGTTCCTGGGGCTGGCTGGCTATTATCGCAGGTTTATACCTAATTATTCGGACATCACCAGCCCGCTGACTGATCTCACTAAAAAGGGGGCACCAGATCCGGTCCAGTGGACGGAGCAGTGCCAGCGGGCTTTCTCAGAGGTAAAGGCTGCACTGTGTGGGGGGCCACTTCTACACTCCCCTGACTTTTCTCTCCCTTTTATGTTGCAGACCGATGCGTCGGACAGAGGGCTGGGGGCGGTTTTGTCCCAGGAGGTGGAGGGGGAGGACCGCCCTGTCCTGTATATCAGCAGGAAGCTGTCGGTGCGTGAGGGGCGCTACAGCACCATAGAGAAAGAGTGTCTGGCCATCAAGTGGGCGGTTCTCGCCCTCCGGTACTACCTGCTGGGGTGCCCTTTCACCCTCTGTTCGGACCACGCGCCCCTCCAGTGGCTCCACCGCATGAAAGATGCCAACGCGCGGATCACCCGTTGGTATCTGGCGCTCCAACCCTTTAATTTCAAGGTGGTCCACAGGCCAGGGGTGCAGATGGTCGTGGCGGACTTCCTCTCCCGTCAAGGGGGGGGGGGGGAGTCGGCTGCAGGCCGGATGGCCGCCCGGCCTGAGTCGGGCGGTGGGGGTATGTGGCAGCGGGGGCGTGGTCAAGCGCCGGTCTGTGACAGGAGGGCGGAGTCAGGGAAGGTAAGTGGCAGAATCACGTCACCTGAGAGCAATTAACCTGTGTTTGTGTGTCTTCCCAGTGACTGCGCCCTATATCAGGAGGGAGAGCGAGAGCAGAAGGAGCTCATCCCTGGACGAGACGCTGATATATGTGTGTGTCTCTGTGCGTCCGAGATTGTTAGACTGAAAAGTGTGGCAATAAAAGCCTTGTTTCACCTGATCTCTGTCCTGCCGTCCTCTGTGCTCCACCCACCCACAGGGAAAATACCACAAACAGTTATTAGTCCACTAGCTTGTTGGACAATTGACTTTTTCTGTCATGTAAGTGTGATAGATGGATGTAAGTGCAGGAAAAGTTTTATTGAAAATATGCTAGCAAACAGATCCAAAATGGAGACAAAGGCAGAGTTGAATACCAGGCAGTGGTTGAGTGAGGTACAGACAGGATATCAGAGATAATACAATACTCAAAATCCAAAAACAATCAAGGCCAAAACCAGAAAAGCGATACAAATTACAAGGCTTTCGTAAAGTCTGTGTCTTACTGAGAGTTCTTATATGTAGGCATTGTGATTGAGCACTAATCATGAACAGGTGCATGCTAATTAGATTGAATGGTATGCGCACACTTTGCAGTCTGCAGCTGTGTGCTTCAAGCTCCAATGTGCATGGATGTGAAAGATGTAACCAGACAACTGTTTGACATATCAGGTTTGATATTCAATCATAACTATATAGTAATGATGTAAAGTGAAAGCGCTGGTTCACTACTGTCCAACAGGCACCCAGCAGCATCACACCATAATAAATGTCATGGTGTTGTTTCTGGCCCATGACATGCTGTGTCAAAGACAGGAATAAATATGTATTCATAACAGTGATGCATCTCATTATTGGTATCACTGTCACAAGACAATGCAGTCATTTACTGATATGAAATACATTACATTACACAATTCGATGGTTCATATGCTATAATATTATTATTCTATTCAGGTTGATTTGCCCTTGCAAATATTTTGCTCATACACTCATCAGGAGCTCCATTTTAGCAGTGCCTAAATATCTATATTATTAATATTGAGAAACTAGTAATTTTGCTATGGCTGAGCAAAAGTCCTGTTTTACCATCAGCTGGAACAAGTGCATGACATTATATTTGTTGTTGGCTTTTCATATGACATCCTATGCAGCGATTTAAAAAGTGCAGTAGTGTGTTATATCTGTGTATTTTTAATAATTTATGCAGTAGTGTGTTATATCTAGTGTGTTTTTAATAATTTTCTGAATATATTTTAAGCAATTAGTAGTGTTCCTTTGTATTTAATTTTAAAATAATTGTCATGTGCTACCACAAACAATTTTTTAAAAAATTTAATTTAATTTGTCTTCAGGCGGCATGGTGGTTTAATGGTTAGCACTGTTGCCTCACAGAAAGAAGGTCCTGGGTTCAAGCCCAGCAGCTGATGAGGGCCTTTCTGTGTGGAGTTTGCATGTTCTCTTTGTGTCTGCGTGGGTTTCCTCTGGGTGCTCTGGTTTCCCCCACAGTCCAAAGACATGCAGGTTAGGCTAAATGGTGGCTCTAAATTGACTGTTGGTGTGAATGTGAGTGTGAATGGTTGTTTGTCTCTATGTGTCAGCCCTGCGATGACCTGGTGACTTGTCCAGGTTGTACCCTGCCTCTTGCCCATAGTCAGCTGGGATAGGCTCCAGCTTGCCTGCAACCCTGCACAGGATAAATGGCTACAGATAATGGATGGATGATTTGTCTTCAGGATGAAACCCTGGGCCAAATAAATGTGAGACATCAGTGCAGCTTCTTGTATTACATACACATCATTTGAACTCCTAACTGGACTTTAGTGATGTGTGATCATGGAATACAGTTGTGTCCAATTGTTGGTTGTAGTCCTGTACTGAAAATCCAAAAACATTCAGTACACTTTCCACTGTAATGAAAGGGACAACATGTGCTCTGTTTCTCATTAACAAACTTTTATTTTAACCAGTCTGCTATCAAGGCGGCACAGTGGTGTAGTGGCTAGCACTGTCACCCTGCAGCAAGAAGGTCCTGGGTTTGAGCCCAGTGGCCAATAAGGGCCTTTCTGTGTGGAGTTTGCATGTTCTCTCTGTGTCTGTGTGGGTTTCCTCTGGGTGCGCTGATTTCCCCCACAGTCCAAAGACATGCAGGTTAGGCTAATTGGTGGCTCTAAATTGATTGTAGATGTGAGTGTGAATGGTTGTTTGTCTCTATGTGTCAGCCCTGCCTGGCCACTTGTCCAGGGTGTACCCTGCCTCTTGCCCATAGTCAGCTGGGATAGGCTCGAGCTTGCCTGCGACCCTGTACAGGATAAGTCTCATCTCATCTCATTATCTCTAGCCGCTTTATCCTTCTACAGGGTCGCAGGCAAGCTGGAGCCTATCCCAGCTGACTACGGGCGAAAGGCGGGGTACACCCTGAACAAGTCGCCAGGTCATCACAGGGCTGACACATAGACACAGACAACCATTTACACTCACATTCACACCTACGGTCAATGTAGAGTCACCAGTTAACCTAACCTGCATGTCTTTGGACTGTGGGGGAAACTGGAGCACCCGGAGGAAACCCACGCGGACATGGGGAGAACATGCAAACTCCGCACAGAAAGGCCCTCGCCGGCCACAGGGCTCGAACCCGGACCTTCTTATTGTGAGGCGACAGCGCTAACCACTACACCACCGTGCCGCCCCTACAGGATAAGTGGCTACAGATAATGGATGGATGGATGGACAGTCTGCTATCAAGGTTCATATTCTCTCCTTCGATATTTTAGTTTTGGACCTCCATGTATTTTACTTTCAAATAAAATGGTGCACTGCACTAAGCAACAGCTTTTATAAAATGTGTTGTCAAATTAAGTGGAAACATAACATTTTTAAAATTCATAATCACTCCTTGTCTGTCCCTTTTCTCTTCTCCACCTTGCCTTCCCTCTTGTATGCTCAGTTTCTGTAGTTTTGAAACATCTGACATTGAGAGTACATTATAACATCCTACAACTGAGTAGGATGGGCATTAGGGAGATAGAGGAATGATGGAAAATGGAGGCATGCTACCCCTTTGAGAACCAGTGACTGATGTCCAAAGCATGGGCCATGAAGTGGGCAAGTTGCCTGATGTCTACAGAGTCATCTGCTCAGACTGTCCATGTGAAACTGAGAAAGGCAGATGAGAGAGAGGAAAGAGAGAGGTGGAGGCATGGAATTACAAAGCCTGAGAACATGGACATGGTTGTCATTCGTAAATAGAATACATATTTTTGGAAATAAAATAGCAAATCATATTTACACTGTGAAAGAGCATTGCTAAATATATATTATAGTAGGCCTCCCTTACCAGTGACATTTCCCTGTGCGACTTTTACTACATACACTTTTCTTTGACCTTCATCTGACAAACAAACAAATGTTCATCTATCTTCTCTGGAACAATGAGCAGTTCAGGCTATGTAGTGTAGCACTGCAAAATCAATTATATGCTTCTGTCAACAATAGCACTATGTTTACATCGAGGAGAACCATTCAGACTGGAATGTCATGGAATGTTCATTTTTTTCTGATGCTTCTGCTGAACTTCACACACTTGACTACTTCTGTCTGTAAAGTATAAATAGTTGCTGGGACACTCTGGTGTCCTGTTTGTACTCTCATTCTCTGATCTCTAACTTTAAGCCACCAAAATATTAAAATTGTCTAGCAGGAATGTGTCCGCCCATCCAGCCATCCATCTATTATCTTTAGCTGCTTATCCTGTACAGGGTCGCAAGCAAGCTGGAGCCTATCTCAGTTGACTATGGGCAAGAGGTGGGGTACACCCCGGACAAGTCGCCAGGTCATCACAGGGCTAAAACATAGAGACAAACAACCATTCACACTCACGGTCTATTTAGAGCCACCAATTAGCCTAACCTGCATGTCTTTGGACCGTGGGGGAAATCGGAGCACCCAGAGGAAACCCACACAGACACGGGGAAAACCTACAAACTCTACACAGAAAGGCCCTCATTGGCCGCAGGGCTCAAACCCCGGACCTTCTTGTTGTGAGCCAACAGTGCTGACCACTATACGACTGTGCTGCCCTGCAGGAGTGTGTCATGAATTAAAAATAAATAAATACATACATACATACATACAAGAGAGAAATGTTCCATGATTTGGGTCATACCGGTTAGTCTCCCGATCCCTCGGACAGCACTGCATCAAGACCCATCATTCATCTATAGCTGATATAAACACTATGGGTTTGGGATTACTTTAGCAAATCTTTGTCAAGCACTATAATATGGAGTTACATCCACAAATTCCATTTAAAACTTCCCAACTCATCTCATTATCTCTAGCCGCTTTATCCTGTTCTACAGGGTCGCAGGCAAGCTGGAGCCTATCCCAGCTGACTACGGGCGAAAGGCGGGGTACACCCTGGACAAGTCGCCAGGTCATCACAGGGCTGACACATAGACACAGACAACCATTCACACTCACATTCACACCTACAGTCAATTTAGAGTCACCAGTTAACCTAACCTGCATGTCTTTGGACTGTGGGGGAAACCGGAGCACCCGGAGGAAACCCACGCAGACACGGGGAGAACATGCAAACTCCACACAGAAAGGCCCTCGTCGGCCACGGGGCTCGAACCTGGATCTTCTTGCTGTGAGGCGATAGCGCTAACCACTACACCACCGTGCCGCCCCCATTTAAAACTTAATTGTGCAAAATTGAAGACTTATATTAAGTGGTTCCAGAAGCACCATCGACTTCTCTGGGCTCAGAGGCATCTGGGATGGACCATCACACAGTGGAAATGTGTATTGTGGTAAGATGAATGAGTATTCTAGGTCTTTTTTGGAAGAAACTGATACCAGACCAAAGATGAAAAAGGACCATCCAGGCTCTTACCAGCAACAAGTCCAAAAGCCAGGGTCTATCATGGTATGGGGATTGTGTCAGTGCCCTTGGCAAAAGTAACTTACACTCCTGTAATGGCAGCATTAAAGCAGAAAAGTCCATTGAGATTTTGGAACAACATATGCTGCCTTCAAAGCAACACCTTTTCCAGGGACATTTCAACAAAACAATGCAAAACCACATTTTGCGTACATTATCCCCTTCGGACATAATTTGTACAATTATACACATGAAGTTCCATAGTATTTTTCCTTGTGTCCAAAGGGGTTAAAAAGGCATGGCTGTGGAAGAAGAGGGTGCCTGTCCCCTTTGTCTCCAAGAGAGAACATGTAGTGAATTTTGAAACAAAAATGACGACAACCTATGGAATCAATTTTGTGCCAAAATGTTCATACAATACTTTTGAAATATCAAACAAAAATGACAAATCAAAATACAAAAAAAGAAAAAAAAGTCAATTTTTTTAGACTGGCAAACAAATTATTCGTGTAATCATGCAAAATATCAGTCTATTACTCTTCAGAAACCTTTTATTTTTGTTCCGCATCTGTCTCAGTTTTGTTTGACGTAATTTATTTTGGTTGTGATTCCAGCTTTCTCGTTTGCGCTCCCTGACTTTTTGCTTGCAGTTTTGGCATAAACTTGACATGTGGGTGGGCTGTCCAGGAATGCATTCCCATTGGCTAACTTGTGTTTAACTGACAGCTACGCTCAGCCATTCCCTACTCAGATTTTGGCGGACTGTTTGACGAGTGACCGATCCATTGACGGTAAACAAGGATCGAGTGGACTTCAGTGGCGACTATGATATTAAATTTACACTTTGTTGAATTAATTCAATATCATAGTCGCCACTGAAGTCCACTCGATCCTTGTTTACCGTCAATGGATCGGTCACTCGTCAAACAGTCCGCCAGAATCCGAGTAGGGAATGGCTGAGCGTAGCTGTCAGTCAAACACAAGTTAGCCAATGGGAATGCATTCCTGAACAGCCCACCCACACGTCATGTTTGTGCCAAAACTGCAAGCAAAAAGTCAGGGAGCGCAAACGAGAAAGCTGGAATCGCAACCAAAATAAATTACGTCAAACAAAACTGAGAAAGACACGGAACAAAAATAAAAGGTTTCTGAAGAGTAATAGACTGATATTTTGCACGATTACACAAATAATTTGTTTGCCAGTCTAAAAAAATTGACTTTTTTTCCTTTTTTTGTATTTTGATTTGTCGTTTTTTTTTTAATATTTCAAAAGTATTGTATGAACATTTTGGCACAAAATTGATTCCAAACCTGTTTGCTGGAAGAATGGGGAAAAAAACCACCTGATTATGCATCATAAATATGTACTGTACCTAGATGCAATTTAAGCAACATGCATGTGGCAACATGCAAAGTGCACTTTTCTCCCTCAAATGTATGCATTTGAGGGAAGATCAAGCAAACACAAGCAAATCAGTGAAAAAAACAAACAAAAAAAATCAAGAAGTGCAATGCAAATTGAATGTGTAGCTGATTTCATATTCAGTTTGATATAGTAACTTTTGGCCAATTAGCAGCAACAGGTTTAGTGCATGATTAGTGCATGTTTAGTGCATGATTTTCTCCACCTTTTTAAACTTCCATCCATCCATTATCTGTAGCCGCTTATCTTGTACAGGCTCGCAGGCAAGCTGGAGCCTATCCCAGCTGACTATGGGCGAGAGGCGGGGTACACCCTGGACAAGTCACTAGGTCATCGCAGGGCTAACACACAGAGACAAACAACCATTCACACTCACAATTTAGAGCCACCAATTAGCTTAACCTGCATGTCTTTGGACTGTGGGGGAAACCGGAGCACCCGGAGGAAACCCACACAGACACGGGGAGAACATGCAAACTCCACACAGAAAGGCCTTTGTCAGCTGTTGGGCTCAAACCCAGGACCTTCTTGCTGTGAGGCGACAGTGCTAACCACTACACCACCGTGCTGCTCTCCCTTTTAAAACTTGGTGTGAATTAGTGTAATGCATGTTCTTTGGAGTGGTGTAGGCGAGCTTGGCAGTTATGTGCTTTGCCCTCAAAAGTGGGCCACTCTTAAAATGCTGGTGTACTGTATGTTGTTTTTATTCATTTTCATAGATATGCTATTGATGACAAAATGTGTAAATAATATGAAATCATTTGAGAACCAGGCTAAAACAAGTATTCAGAGAAAATAAGTGTTTCAATACTGTTTTTCAATTAGGCTGCTTTTGTAGATCATAGATTGAGCAACTCCCTGTCATAGCACTTATGTCACAAAGAAGTAGATCAATTTCCTCACACCTTACAAAGAAATTGCAGTCAACCCCCACCACCAAAAAACTACTGTATAATGGCACGCTTTTACACAAACAGTATTCTGTACACATGTTCTATCTATCTTCTTCTTTCAGTTGCTCCCATATGTTCGGGGTCATCACAGCAGATCTGTTCCACATATCTGATTTGGCATAGGCTTTACACCATGTGTCCTTCCTGACACAACCCTCCCCAGTCTATCCATGCTTGGGACCAGCACTAAGTATGCACTGTCTTAGGGCATTTTACGGTACCTAATCTATTGGCCCTTTTCCACTACCCTTTTTCAGCTCACTTCAGCTCACTTCAGCCCGACACGGCTCGCGTTTCGACTACCTTAGAGCAGCACGACTCAGCTCGCTTCGGCCCTACTCAGCACCCAAAACTCGCACGGTTTTGGAGTGGGGCTGAAGCGAGCCAAACCGAGCCAAGTGGGGCTAGGGGCGTGAGCAGACACTCCCCTGTGCACTGATTGGTGAGGAGGAGTGTCCTCACATGCCCACACACGCCCTACAAGCACGCTGGGATCTGTAAACACCGTAAACCCGGAAGAAGAATTACGAATTACGAGAATTTCTGAAGCCTTATGCACCTCGCCTCATCTATACGCTCTTGCCAGTATCTGTTGGCATTGTCGGTGACAACAAGCCACAGCACCAAGACCAGCAACACTAACGACTCCATGTCCTCCATATTTATTTTTTACTATCCGGGTCATGAGACTACCGCTTAAAAGGTCACTGATGTCACTGTTTGCGCCGCCTAACGACATCACGTGATGTCCACCCACTTTCGCTAACTCCACCACAATGTGTCCACCCACTTCCAGCCAGCAAGGTTCAGTGTGGTTGTAGTCGAAATGCAACTCCAACAGCCCCACTCAGCTCGACTCAGCCCAACTCATCACGGCACGGCTCAGCCCAACTCAGCCGCGTTGGTAGTGGAAAAGCAGCATAAATGTCTTTGAACTGTGGGGGAAACCAGAGCACCCAGAGGAAACCCACACAGACATGGGGAGAACATACAAACTCCACACAGAAAGGCCTCCATTGGCCGTGAGGCTTGAACCTGGAACCTTCTTGCTGTGAGGCGACAGTGCTAACCACTACACCACCGTGCTCTATCTACCTACCTACCTACTCATTGGGCACTACTTTTACTAATACTGAGTATAATAAACTGGGTAGTATAATGTGATCATGAACCAGAATCTCAAAGAAATATTTACAACATCTTGTCGGAAGGGCGGCACGGTGGTGGAGTGGTTAGCACTGTCGCCTCACAGCAAGAAGGTCCTGGGTTCGAGCCCCAGGGCCGGCGAGGGCCTTTCTGTGTGGAGTTTGCATGTTCTCCCTGTGTCCGTGTGGGTTTCCTCCGGGTGCTCTGGTTTCCCCCACAGTCCAAAGACATGCAGGTTAGGTTAACTGGTGACTTTAAATTGACCGTAGGTGTGAATGTGAGTGTGAATGGTTGTCTGTGTCTATGTGTCAGCCCTGTGATGACCTGGCGACTTGTCCAGGGTGTACCCCGCCTTTCGCCCGTAGTCAGCTGGGATAGGCTCCAGCTTGCCTGCGACCCTGTAGAAGGATAAAGCGGCTAGAGATAATGAGATGAGATGAGATCTTGTCGGAATCCATGCCATGAAGAATTGAGGCTGTTTTGAGAGCAAAGGGAAGCCTAACCCTCTATTAGTATCATGTTCCCAAAATGCTCAGTAACCAAATATCTTATTAGATTAGCATTATTGTTGCTACTTGATTTGCCTGAGCTGCTATGCAATAAAATCTCAGTCATCTAAAAATGCAAAGGCTCTGAATGGATGATATTTTGCAATGTAAGAAGTGCAGACAATCTGTTATGAAATAAAATGCAGATAGATATCTCATCTCATTATCTCTAGCTGCTTTATCCTGTTCTACAGGGTCGCAGGCAAGCTGGAGTCTATCCCAGCTGACTACAGGCGAAAGGCGGGGTACACCCTGGACAAGTCGCCAGGTCATCACAGGGCTGACACATAGACACAGAAAACCATTCACACCTACGGTCAAGTTAGAGTCACCAGTTAACCTAACCTGCATGTCTTTGGACTGTGGGGGAAACCGGAGCACCCGGAGGAAACCCACGCAGACACGGGGAGAACATGCAAACTCCACACAGAAAGGCCCTCGTTGGCCATGGGGCTCGAACCTGAACCTTCTTGCTGTGAGGCAACAGCGCTAACCACTACACCACCGTGCTGCCCACAGCTAGGCATGCTATTATAAATGTATTTGTATATGTATTTGAAATGTATTTGGTCACCAGTGTGACATCCTAAATAAGTAGGGTGTAAAAAAGGGGGTCAGAGAAACAACTGGGGCTGCAGGTAAACCCAACTGGTCTAATGGCTATGACAAGTGCAGGCAGAAAAGTCTCCTCAAGATTGACAGAGAGGTAAGTGACACTGCATTAACAGAGCAGCGATGTCAATTACAGTGGGTAAAGTAAGTGTGTGTGTGTGTGTGTGTGTGAGAGAGAGAGAGAGAAAGCGAACATACTCTATCTGAGAGAAGCTCATTAACATCAAAGTCAATTTGATCAGACCCCCAAGCTGTCGTTTTTCCCACATTGGTGAAGGGGACAAATGAAATAGAGAGACAAAAAAGGTGAATTGGACCATGAGCCAAAACACATGCATGCACGCACATGCACACACACTAGGAATACTATAGCTAAATTCAAAATACACAGAGAAGATAGCAGGTGCCTTTTTAAATGAATGTGCAATTGTGTTTATCCAACACAGATTATGATAATGATTTCACATCACTGACTCCATGCACAGACAAATAGCAACCGACTTCCTGCCATCTTGAATAGTAATGACATAGTGCAGCAGCTATGTTTGACATGCTGTTAAAGGAAGTATTTTCCTAAATTCTGCAATAATATATATTTTTTGTTTTGACAAAATTTATATTCAAAATGAAAAAAATGTTCATATTTTCATCCAAGATGCATTTCAGTGGTAAATGCTATCCATTTTTCAATCTCTAAGTGCATACATAAAACTCACTTTTCCCAACCTATAACATAAATTATTTTAAATATGACTCCATCAGCAATCATCACTCTCTCTGCTCTTGAATGGGTTTAGATATCTTCTACCATTTCATCACAGCAATGGGAGGTAAGAAAGCAAGGGTGACAGATCCAATTTATCTCTGCTGTCTTTGGCTACACTGTAAAACTCAATCAGTTCGGAATACTCAAAATTTTTGTGGAAACTGATTTGATCAAAATATTTAAGTCATCAAACCTAATTTGTTTGATTAATTAATTATTAAAAATTACAATTTATTGGAATCTAAATGTATTTTTTTATTTAAGTGCACAATACTGAAAAAAATATTGTTGAACATGTGATGTTTTGAGGTTTTCCATATTGAATTATTCTGATGTAATTGTACTTAATTGAATAAAAATTTACTTACTCAAAAATATACCTGAGCATCTCATAGGCTAATGATTTATTTATTTATTTATTTATTTATTTATTTAAAGTTAAGAACACTCAGTTTAAAACATACACACCTTTTCAAATGTACAATTTATTTCTTTATATAATTCAACCTTAAACTGTTATGGGAGGTGAGATATGATGAGTAGGATCCAAGAGCAGAAAACAGACCAGTAAATCCAATACTAAAAAAGATTTAATAGGAGTAAAAAATAAACCAAAAATAATCCAGAAGAAACTAGGGACAAAAAATGAGGCAGGCAAGGACAAAAAACGCTAGCATAAAAAAATAATCCAGACAAAAAAATTTGAGACAAAAATGTAGCACAACAAACATGAAAAAAGAAAAAAAAATGTAGTGCAAAAAACTGTGACAAGAAACAGGCAAAACAGAGAGCAAAATCCAAGAAGCAATAATGGCGCAGAGACGACGTGAAAAACCAACAAGACGTTCTGGCAAGGTCCCCTTCTGAGAACGGCCTACTTATACACAGCAGAGCAAACCAGGAAGTGAATGCCGGCAAGATGGAAGTCCCGTCCCGGATCCAGATTAGCGGGGCAGAGCATGACATAAACATGTTTTAAAAACATCTCAACATATATCAGCTAATATTATAGTCATATAATATTAGTCCATAGTCAGCTGGGATAGGCTCCAGCTTGCCTGCGACCCTGCACAGGGGATAGGCAGCTACAGACAATGGATGGATGGATATCATCGCATCCTTCCGTCTATGAGAGACAATGGTGTAACATCCAGAAACATTTTTATCTGCATCTTTGTGAGTGGCTGTGCAGTCCAATCCATGAATGACAGTCTCTGCTGCATTGCTGCAGATGAACAGTGATGCCTGCTGAGGCTGTTGTTTTCTCTCCTTCCTTCTCACTCTTTTGTCCTCAAGGTTTTTGTTCCTTGTCTCCTCTGCTTTCTGTACACCCTTTCTGATGATAAGGTGCCAAGCTGCACGGTCATCTGCACATCATTCCCAAGTGGTGACGTTGATGTTGCACAGTTTCATGTCTTTCTTGCAGACATCTTTGTAGCACAGGCATGGTCTCCCTGCCCGTTGTGAACCCTCTGCAAGTTCGCCATACATCAAGTCTTTGGGAATGCGGCCTAAGTCCATTCTCCTGACATGGCCAAGCCAACGAAGACGCCTCTTGCTGAGAATGGTGAACATGCTGCTCATCTTGGCATGTTTCAAGACCTCTGTGTTGGTAACCTTGTCCTGCCATTGGATATGTAGAATACGTCTGAGGCACCTTAGATGGAAGCTGTTGAGTTTCCTCTCATGGCTGGAATATGTAGTCCATGCCTCACTACTGTAGAGGAGTGTGCTTTGCACACAGGCCTGGTAGACTTGTAGGTTGGTCTTCTTGGTGAGGCTGGGTTTTTTCCAGACCCTCTGGTTTAGCTAAGCCTCTGGTTTAGCTTAGCCTGCTGCTGCCTTGGCGATCCTGTTGTTCACCTCTGCATCAATAGAGAGTGAACTGGAGACAGTGGACCCAAGGTACCTGAAGCTCTCAAACAACTTCCAGGCTGTGCCTATTGATGGTGATGTATTGAGGAGGGAATGCACCTTGCACCATGATTTTTATCTTCTTCAGATTGATAGTAGTGCTGTCAAAGTTAACGCGATAATAACGCGTTAACGCGATCTCAATTTAACGCGATTAAAAAAAATAGTGCTGTTAACGCAAATTCTAATTTGGCCCTGCAAGTCACCCGTAGTTCCTGTTGAGGCTTGTCGCGCGCTGCTTCAATAAGAGTACGTGTGAGTGATGGAGAAAGGCATAGACATATAAACATTCTCGCCACCATATTGGATGGGGCAAAGTGGAGATTCTTCAACCGTCTCTGGTATAGCATCTAGACAGTAGCCGAGAATAAAGATGCCTCATTCATGTGCTGCATTTAACTGTACCAACAGGTTTACCATCCCAACGAGATCACATGGGATTACCTTTCACAGGTGAGACTGGAAAAATACTTTTCAATTCTGTTCCTTCAGTCTTCAGTTTCCCAGCTCATCTCCACCGGGTAGGTGTAGAGTTATAAGCAATGAGAATTAGATAATACAGTGCCACACTATGATGAATGTTTTTGAACGTATGATGAATGTTTTTATTTTTGTTATCTGTTTTTTTCTTCTTTTATGGCAAATACTTCTCTTCAAAAGAAACTAATGAAGAGTAAAATAAAAAAAATTATTTTCACAGTGATATGCACTTTATTTTTCATCCCTTGGTTTTCTCATCTAATATGGAAGTTATGGATGTCAGTGGCTGTGACAAGACGTGTTATGCTCTGCAATAAAAAAAAAACAAAAAAAACATTGGTACAAAGCAAGCCCATTCACTTTTTTATGCTGATAAGAGAATTACAATGTTTTTTCATGTGACAAAAATGTGCGATTAAATTGCGATTAATCGCGAGTTAACTATGACAGTCACGACATTAATTGCGATTAAATATTTTAATCGCTTGACAGCACTAATTGATAGTCAATCCAAACTCCTTGCAGATGTGGGAGAGGTGACTGACAAGCTGCTGCAGACCATCTTCAGTGTGTGCTGTCCAATGCTGCATCATCAGCAAAGAGCATCTCACGAAAGAGTACCACTGTGACTTTGGTCTTGGCATGAAGGGGGGTGATGTTGAAAAGCTTGCCATCAGCCCGGGTGTAAATGTAGACACCCTTGCTGCAATGCTTGAAGGCATACTGGAGGAGCATGGAGAAGAAGATGCCAAAGATCGTCGGCGCAAGAACACAGTCTTGCTTTACTCCACTGCTGACCGGGAAGCCTCAGACGTTGTACCATTAAAGCAAACTGTGCTGTGCATGTTTTCATGGAACGAAGTGACAACCCCAAGCAGTTAGGGAGGACAACCAGTCTTCTGCAGTAGTCTGAAGAGTCTGCTCCGGCTGATCATTTCAAACGCCTTTGTCAAGTCGATGAAGGCAATGAAGAATGGCATTTGCTGCTCTTGACACTTCTCCTGCAGCTGGCGTAGTGAGAAGATCATGTCCACAGTTGACCGGCCAGCTCAGAAGCCACACTGGGACTCTGGGTAGACATGGAAGGCAGGGTCTGCAGGTGCACCAGAGCAACACGGGCGAATCCCTTCCCGAGAATGCTAAGGAGGGAGATTCCCCTGTAGTTGTTGCAGTCACTCTGGTCTCCTTTGTTCTTGTACAAAGTGACAATATTAGCATCACACATGTCCTGGGACATGTGTCCCTGTTCCCAGCAGAGGCAGAGGAGTTCATGTAGGTCAGGGGTGTTCAAACTGATCCATAAAGGGCCGTGTGGCTGCAGGTTTTCATTCCAGCCATGCAGCAGCACACCTGACTTGGCTCATTCAATCAACTGAACTGTCTTCACACAGTCAAATACTTGCAGACACACCCACCCTTGATTAAAGGGTGGGTGTGTCAGTTGATTGAATAAGCCAAATGAGGTGTGCTGCTGCATGGCTGGAATGAAAACCTGCAGCCACACGGCCCTTTATGGATCAGTTTGAACACCCCTGATGTAGGTATTGGAGCAGTGCAGATTTCCCACTCTTCAAGACTTCTGATGGGATGCCATCACTCCCGGGGGCCTTCCCACTAGCAAAGCAGTTGATGGCTATACTGAGCTCTTCTATGGTAGGTGGTATATCTAGTTCCTCCATGACAGGCAAATCTGGGATGGTGTCTAGGGCGGTGTCGGTGACAACATTTTGGGTTGAGTGCAGCTCAAGGTAATGCTCAACCCAGCATTGCAACTGCTTCCCCTGGTCTGTGATAACTTCACCCATCTTGAACTTGAGTGGGGCGGTCTTGGTAGTAGATGGGCCTGTCACCTTCTTAATGCCCTCGTACATCCCTCTTACATCCCCAGTGTCGGCAGCTGTCTGTATACTGCTGCAGAAGTTCAGCCAGTAGGTGTTGGCACAATGGCGGGCAATCTGCTGGGCTTTTTTCCTGGCAGTCTTGAGGGCTTCCAGTGCATTAGGGCTAGGCGCTGCCTTGTGAGCTAGGAGGGCTCTCCTCTTGGTCTCAGTCACCTGATGGATTTCCTTGCTCTTGAAGAAGGTGTTGGTCATGCATAGGTCATGAAAGCAGCACAGCTCCAGCAGTCATTGGCCATTCTCATTGATCTTGCCCTTTCCATGAACACCAAGGCAGGTGGGCCAAGCCTCGTGGTCAGCTCCCACTCTGGCATTGAAGTCTCCAAGCAAGTAGAGGCCTTTGGTTTTTGGGATCCTGGATATCACTTCTTCCAGGGCTTCATAGAACTGATCTTTTTCCTCTGGGGTGGAGTAGAGAGTTGGGGTGTTGGCTAGGCCTGAGGATGTTGCCAGCTGGATTGCTAATATCCTCTCACTGCCAGATGATGGAGGCTCAATGCAGGCAAGGAGCATGTTCTTCAAAGCCGACACCATGCTGGTGGGGTTCATCCAAGGACTTCCCTTGCCAAAAGAAGGTGTAACTTGCTTCTCTGATCGTTCCACTGTCAGTCAGTTGAGTCTCCTGAAGGCAAGCAATGTCGACGTTGTGAGAGTTCCTTGTTCTAGCAGCAAATGGAACTGTAAACAGAAAACATCTTGAACACCTCCTGATTTTGTGTATGATTGTGGGTGAATGTGTGTGGTTGTATGAGTGTGATTATGTGTGAATGCGTGTATGTCTACATGCCAAACACAGAGAGAACCAGGGACTGAGCATCTTAAAGTGCTTAATGTAAAACTTATGATGTTATTTCTTAAAACAGCAATTAAGATTATTCAACAGACATGGTCAATAAAACTGCAAATTAAACTGAACACATAAAAATAAATAAATACAGTGAATAAAAAAATTAACTTATTGAAGCAAGAAATCAGTTTAAAGACATCAAGTCTATCCAGTTTGTCAAGACCAACAAACACAAAACCTAAAATAATAAAATTAGTAATAACAATGTATTATTGTAAAAGGCACATCTCACATTACATTAAGATTCAGACTTACACCAACTTGTACAAAAATATTAAGACAATTAAAAGAGCAATAATTTGATCTTGTGAGAACAGATTGAATAAGCAAACTGGAGGTGCTACAGAAGGCAGCTGGACTTGCTTGAAATACTTGAAGATGTTTCACCTCTCATCTGAAAGGCTTCTTCAGTTCTGTCTGACTAGTGGGGAGTTCCAGGTATTTATCCTCTCGTGGACCAAAAGCGAATCTAAGGTGGTGTTTACATTAGACCGTATCAGCGGATCATCAGATTAACGTTTTTAAAACGATTCGTGTGCACACAGCAATGCCAATACACGATTCGCATGCACACAGCAACGCCAATACACGGATACGCTAATCACATGACTAGTACGGCACGTAAGTTGAAATGTGTCAGTGCGGCTCAGCGCTTCCTCCTCAGCGGCTACACTCCAAATCACTCCGCCCTGAACAGCGAGTGCCCTCTGGAGGGTGCGCACTCCGGCCCTGCGCAGCTCACAGAGCGCGCGAGTGAAGCGCATGAGCAGTGATTCGGGACTGAGCCGCTGTGTGTGTGATCCCAGTGCATATCAGGCATGCGCAAGTCACTCACCACTTGCAAGTGGAAGGATGGCAAGCCTAAAGACAATCATAACTACACAATGGGCAGTATTTGCATCTTACTATGAACAACATTAAGAATGACAAAGCAAAGCATTATATTCATACTTTTATACTCTTTAATGAAAAACAAAAAGGTGATACAAGGCAGAAACAATAGCAGGAAGTGAAGTCCGCGCCGTTTTTCAGCAGTCGTGTCACATGACCAACGTGGCATGAACAACGCCAGCGAATCAGGAAGGTGGATGTCACAGTGATGTTGTCCAATGACGACGTCAGATAGAGCTCAGCACTGCGTTTCCTCGTATCTCAATGTTTACACAGCACCGGATCAGATACGAACTGGGTTGAATACGTGGGCCCTGGCGGATTCAAGTTGTTCCGCCTGTGGAGTCATTTCCTGGCGTTTTAATGTGAACGGACAGTGCATCCGTGACGAAAACGAGACGGATACGGTCTAATGTAAACACCACCTAAGGGGAGTCATTGAGGTCACATGGGTCATTGACACTCTCAAGCCCTGTCCACACGGCAACGGATTCAGGTGACTCCGATACAATTACTTATCGTTTAGGCCTGGCGTCCACACGGCACCGGCGTTTTGGGTGCCCAAAACGCAATCTTTTTGAGAACGGGTTCCAGAGTGGAAAGATCTGGCAACGTTGCCGTTGTGAAGTCGTCTGGATGAGTAGAACGGATTTGTTTACGATGATGTCACAACCACATGACTGTGAGTGCTTCACGCCGGGTAGAAGTGTAACGAATATCACCAGGAAAAAGCCTTACAGAGCACTAGTGAGAGTGAAACACGAGCTTGGATATTATTATTATTATTATGTTCAGTGTTAGTTCACAGTAGTAATGCAAGAAGCAGAATAGTGACAGTAATAGTGAAGCAAAAACATGCAATTGTACAAACACTGCAGCTCTACAGCAAAATATTCATTTATGAAATGGTCTGATTCTTAACACCAGTAGTGCCAATGATCTTCTCATTGTGATGCGAGTTGTCAACAAATCCTATAACTTGGTTCATGAAACGCGCTTACAAAATATTTTCACTGTGAATATTTTTGAATATTTTGGGCACCCAAAACGCCGGTGCCGTGTGGACGCCAGGCCTAAACGATAAGCAATTGTATCGGAGTCACCTGAATCCGTTGCCGTGTGGACAGGGCCTTAGGCCCTGTCCACACGGCAACAGATTCAGGTGACTCCGATACAATTGCTTATCATTTAGGCCTGGCGTCCACATGGCACTGGCGTTTTGGGTGCCCAAAATGCAATCTTTTTGAGAATGGGTTCCAGAGTGGAAAGATCTGGCAACGCTGCCGTTGTGAAGTCGTCTAGATGAGTAGAATGGATTTGTTTACGATGACGTCACAACCACATGACTGTGAGTGCTTCACGCCGGGTAGAAGTGTAACGAACTCGATGCGAGTTGTTAACAAATCCTATAACTTGGTTCATGAAACGTGCTTACAAAATATTTTCACTGTGAATATTTATTGTGTAATGGTGCAAAGTGAGAGAGAGAGAGAGAGAGAGAGAGAGAGAGACTCTGCCCTTAGGGCAGAGTCAATCCCACCAGCAAAAATAGGGAAAAAAAGGAGTGATCTCACCTCTTCAGATGTTGGTTTAAGTCCTTCAATACATTCCTCCAAAAGGGCGTAGAAGAGCAAATTAATCCATCAACGTGTAGCATTCAATTTATTCCAGACCATTAAAGACGCCACCTTCCGCGTAGAATCATACGTCATCCTCACCGCCATATTGGATAGGTCAAAGCGGAGAATAAAGATTAGCTGCGTTTAACTGTACCAACAGGTTTGCTGTCCAAACGAGATCACATGGGATTACCTTTCACAGGTGAGACTGGAAAAATACTTTTCATTGTATTTGGTCATTATAATGTAATTTTACGAACAGATTTTCCTGACTTTGTGGCTAATATGAAGTCTTGCGCATAATAGTTTATGCGCATGCATCCTTACTTCTTCTATTGTTCTGGTGTCTCCGAAGGGACCGTCTTACAGCGTCCCTAGAGGTATGGCATGTGTATTGCATCGTTTTCAGCAAGCGTTGCGTTGCCATATGGACCTGATATTTTACTGATCGTTGCCCATTTGGACACGATATATTTTTAAATAACATCTCGTTGCCATTGTCGTGTGGATGTAGCCTTAGACCACCTCCTCTGTTCAGTGATGGTCGTTCCAGGTTGATGAAGATAGCTTATTTTACTCCTCTTTTAAACTACCAGTCTTCTCTGGCTTGAATGCATACATTGCAGTCCTGAAATGAGTGTCCTTTGTTATTGAGATGAAGATAGACTACAGAGTCCTGGCCTGAGGAACTACCGTAGCTCTCCTGTGTTGAGCCATGCACTTGTGAAGCAGTTGTTTTTTTCCCCCAATACACAGGTCTGTGCATTCCTCACTGCATTAAATTGCATACACTATGTTGTCCTGTTTGTGTCTGGGTATTCTGTCCTTCAGATGGACTAATTTCTGCCTCAGAGTGCTACTGGGTCTGAAGTGTACAGGAATGTTGTGTTTGTAGAAGACCCTCCTGATTTTCTCAGATAATCCAGAAATAATAATAATAATAATAATAATAATAATAATAATGATGATCCCTGCGATAACCTGGCGACTTGTCCAGGGTGTACCCTGCCTCTTGCCCGTAGTCAGCTGGGGTAGGCTCCAGCTTGCCTGTGACCCTGTAGAACAGGATAAAGCAGCTAGAGATAATGAGATAAGATGAATCCAGAAATAATAATAATAATAATAATAATAATAATTCCTGTGATAACCTGGTGACTTGTTCAGGGTGTACCCTGCCTCTTGCCCATAGTCAGCTGGGATAGGCTCCAGCTTGCCTGCGACCCTGTAGAAGGATAAAGCGGCTAGAGATAATGAGATGAGATGAGATAATAATAATAATAATTCCTGTGATAACCTGGTGACTTGTTCAGGGTGTACCCTGCCTCTTGCCCATAGTCAGCTGGGATAGGCTCCAGCTTGCCTGCGACCCTGTAGAACAGGATAAGCAGCTACAGATAATGGATGGATAATAATAATAATAATAATAATAATAATAATAATAATAATAATAATAATGTTACATTTATATAGTGTCTTTCTCAAATTCAAGGTCGCTTTACATAGGTCAAAGAAAACAACACAAAAATAAAAGGAGTTGCTAAAGAGTGGTGAGTTTAAGCACTGGTAGAGAAATGTTCATGAAACAGAAAGGTTTTGAGATGAGATTTGAAGAAAGGAAGAGAAGAGCAGTCACGGAGGGGTTGAGGAAGGAAATTCCAGAGCTTGGGGGCCATGGCACTGAAGGACCTGCCACCCAGGGTAGAGAGTCTTGTGTGAGGAACAGCAAGGAGATTATAGCTAGAGGATCTGAGAGAGCGGGATGGAGTATAAGGCATCAGAAGATCACAGATGTAAGAATGGGCAAGGTTATGGAGAGCTTTGAAGGTGAGTAGTATAATTTTATATTTAATTCTGGACAGAACAGGTAGCCAGTGAAGCTGAGAAAAATGGGAGTGATATGAGCAGATTGTTTGGTATGGGTGAGGAGTCTTGCAGCAGAGTTCTGAATGTATTGTAGTCTTTGAAGGGATTTAGTAGGGAGGCCAATAAGAAGGGAGTTACAATAATCTAAGTGGGAGATAATGAAGAAGTGGACCAAAGTTTGAGCATCACGAGTGGAAAGAAAGGGGTGAAGGTGGGCAATGTTCCAGAGGTGGAAGAAAGCAGTCTTGGTGAGGAATTTAATGTGGGGATCAAAGTTGAGTGAGGGATCAAGCAGTATTCCAAGGTTTCTAACAACAGGTGAAAATTTAACAAGTGCACAGTCAATGTTAAAACTGAAACTGTAGGATTTGGACAATGAAGTTTTGGGGCCGATAAGCATGACTTCTCTTTTAGCTGTGTTAAGTTTTAGGAAATTATTCTGCATCCACAACTTTAGGTCTGATAGTCAGTCATTGAGGGAACTTGGAGGGGGGGTCAGTGGGGTAGGATGTAGTGAGATATAATTGGATGTCTTCAGCATAGCAATGGAAGTTAAGACCATGGTTACGAATAATTTGGCCAAGGAGCAGGATGTAAATAAGGAAAAGGAGGGGCCCAAGAACAGACCCCTGGGGACACCACAAGTAATAGGGGACATGGAGGAATTATGTAGACCTGGTGTGACAAACTGTTGTCTGTTGGTGAGGTAGGACCAAAACCATTGGAGGGCTATGTCTGTGATACCAATATCTGACAGATGGGAGATGAGTGTGTCATGATTGATGGTGTCAAATGCAACAGATAAATCAAGGAGAATGAGAATGTTAAGTGAACCACTATCAGCAGACAGGAGGAGGTCATTTACCACTCACAGGAGAGCAGTCTCTGTACTGTGATGTGTACAGAAACCAGAGGTGGACAGTAACAAAGTACATTTACTTGAGTACTGTACTTAAGTACACTTTTTGAGTATCTGTACTTGAGTATTAATTTTTTTGGCAACTTATGACTAACTTCACTACATTTGAAAGACAA
This sequence comes from Neoarius graeffei, assembly GCF_027579695.1. Taxonomy (NCBI): domain Eukaryota; kingdom Metazoa; phylum Chordata; class Actinopteri; order Siluriformes; family Ariidae; genus Neoarius; species Neoarius graeffei. The sequence continues at coordinate 76,375,703 of NC_083570.1, forward strand.
ATACTGTACTTTTTACTCCACTACATTTCTATCAAGGTCCTCGTTACTTGTTACTATGAAGTGGCTTTGAAAGTGGATGTTTTTTCTTTTCTTCTTTTCTAAAACATGATTGTTTTTTTCGCAGGTGTCACTGAGACAGCCTATCAGTAATCACTAGGGTCAGGTCATGTCCATAGACTGTATGAAATCAAGATCAGTGATTTCTCCACAGCATTATTTAACATGATTAGTTGATGGCAGAATGGAAGGAGGAGATTCTTCTGGGGAATGCACACACCCATGGCTATAGCTAGAACCCATGTTTCAGTTTTCTGAAAAGATTAAAGATCCATTTCGTTTTAAATGTCGGCTTTGCTTGCCTAAAACAGAGCACATCACAGCCTACAAAAACTTGTAGTCCGACCTGCGGAAGCATATTGAGGTATGTAAATGTTTTATTCAAAGAGAAAGCTTGGAATGAAGTTGTATGTGCTTTTAGAGCTAGCGATAATGTTGCAATAGCTATGCAGTCTGGTTAGTCAAATGACTTTCTATGGATTTGCCCGCCAAGTTGCCATAGCCTTATCCACTAGGGTGCATCAGTTGCCCTCACTTTCATAAAATCTGATGCATTTTTGTTTGGGTGTTCCTTTTCACCAATAAAGACATCCTGTAAAATGTTTTGACCATATTCAAAAGTCTAATGGTGGCACCATGAGGTTCATTTTTTTTTTTTGCCAAAAAACGCTTATGTTTGCGCATAAGGTTTGAATCACAATGTTGGACTCCATTTATTGATTTCTTGTGACCCAGAGATCATGTTAAGAACCTTTGCAAGGGATTGAGAAGCATTATTGTGATTCATAATACATTTGTATTGTTTAAAAGTAGTTGAACAATGATTCAATGAACAGCTAAAACTCAAACTGTTTGATAATATATTTAGAATATGTACTAAAAATGTGTATCTAAGATATTTGGTATACTCTATAAGGTGCCATAATGTTTCATGAAAAGTGATCGAAATTTTGTCATAAAAGTCATAAAATAGCAGCTTTTTCCATAACTTTGAGCTCCTGGTGCCACCATTAAACTTTTGAATTTTGTCAAAATATTTCACCCAGTGTGTTTTCTTACCAAAAGGAACATAAACACAAAAATGCATCATGATCGGAGGAACTTTTCATTTTTAGGGGGCAACTGATGCACCCTATTGTCCACGACTAACATTAACACACAGTAGCTAGTTAACTTGGACACTGTTAGGCTACATCCACATGACAACGGCAACGAGATGTTATTAAAAAAAATATCGCGTCCACATGGGCAACGATCAGTAAAATATCAGGTCCATACGGTAACGCAACGCTTGCTGAAAACGATGCAATACACATGCCACACCTCTAGGAGCGCTGTAAGACGGTCCCTTCGGAGACACCAGAACAATAGAAGAAGTAAGGACGCATGCGCATAAACTATTATGCACGAGACTTCATATTAGCCACAAAGTCAGAAAAATCTGTTCGTAAAATTACGTTATAATGACCAAATACAATGAAAAGTATTTTTCCAGTCTCACCTGTGAAAGGTAATCCCATGTGATCTCGTTTGGACAGTAAACCTGTTGGTACAGTTAAACACAGCACATGAATGAGGCATCTTTATTCTCCACTTTGACCCATCCAATATGGCGGCGAGGATGACGTATGATTCTACGCGGAAGGCGGCGTCTTTAATGGTCCAGAATAAATTGAATGCTACATGTTGATGGATTAATTTGTTCTTCTACACCCTTTTTGAGGAATGTATTGTAGGACTTAAACCAACTTCTGAAGAGGTGAGATCGCTCCTTTTTTTCCCTATTTTTGCTGGTGGGATTGACTCTGCCCTAAGGGCTATTCTCTCTCTCTCTCTTTCACTTTGCACCATTACACAATAAATATTCACAGTGAAAATATTTTGTAAGTGCGTTTCATGAACCAAGTTATAGGATTTGTTGACAATAATTTGTCGCATCGAGTTCGTTACACTTCTACCCGGCATGAAGCACATGTGGTTGTGACGTCATCGTAAACAAATCCGTTCTACTCATCCAGACGACTTCGCAACGGCAACATTGCCAGATCTTTCCACTCTGGAACCCGTTCTCAAAAGATTGCGTTTTGGGGCACCCAAAACGCCGGTGCCGTGTGGACGCCAGGCCGAAACGATAAACAATTGTATCGGATTCACCTGAATCCGTTGCCGTGTGGACAGGGCCTTAGTGAGCATGTAAAAACGGAGTTACACTAACATGAATAACATTAACTTATCTGAAGTGCTTTCAGAAATGTTTTAGCATAATCTTGCCAAATAAACAAAATGTAGAAATGTTTCTTTTCTAGTAGCATTAGCTACCCAATATGATTTCGAGTTTTAAAAGATTTTGCTAGCATGTCAATTGGAGCTTTATTGACTAGCTAGCTTAACATTAAACCACCATGATTCCACAGGCAGATTCATATGTGCATGAATACATACACTTGCGCATGTGAGACCTGTGAGCTGGATAGTATTGCACTAGTCAGTCACAACAAATTGCTGGAATTTTTTGTTTTGATGTCAGATGATGGTCTTGCACTTTATTGTCTTGCTTAAAGCAGTGTTGCTGTTGGGCAGTTATTAAGCTCGAGGTGTGGACCTGGGTTTTAAGCAGGTTGGATTGTCAGTTTTATTTTCTGAACAAGATGCATTTACGGCTATTCCACTGTCTTCCTGATTAACATACACATATGTGTGCACACACTGCCAGAGCTGTGTCAGAACACTACCATGCTGCTTTGTGGGGGTGAGGAGGAGTGTTACAATAAAAATAAATAAATAAATATGACAATGGCTCTTTTTCAGTTCAGTTTTGTTTCATTTTGTAATAGTCTACCAGGCATTTATTCTACAGGGTCTACAAGCTAGTCAGTAAATCCAGTCAGTTGCTTCAGAGGCATTAGGTTTTGTAAGTGCTGTGGCAATGATACAACAATGCATTGACAGAAAATGAACTTTTAATGCTTAAGTATTTTTAAAAGCAAATACTTCAGTACTTTAACTGAAGTAAAAATTGGACTGTACAACTTTTACTTGTAATTGAGTAACATTTGACCAGTGGGATCTGTACTTTGACTTAAGGAATGAAGTTGGGTACTTTGTCCACCTCTGGCGGAAACCAGATTGAAAGGGATCATACAGACTGTTTTCAATGAGAAAGTTGTGAAGTTGTGAAGCAACCACTCTTTCCAATATTTTTGCTAAAAAGGGGAAGTTGGAGATCAGTCAGTAATTAGAGAGAGAGGTTGGATCTAAATCAGGCTTCTTTAAAATGGGAGACCATAAATGAAAGGAATGGCTTCCCTGGGGTACAGTCTGTAGTATAGAGATTGGTTGATGGCATAGTCCTTTTCTAGTTGCTGTAGGCAGCCCACAAGTTTCTTTTTGTAACTGCTAGTCAGATCCCACCTCAGGAGACTGGTCATCTTTGAGTGGTAGTCTGCTGTGTTTAGCACCACTGTGCTTCTCCCTTGATCATCAAGAAGGATGGTGATTTTCTGGTCTTTTTGAAATGATGTAATTCCCTCCTTTCTTGGATGGTAAGGTTGGAGGGGGGTGTTTTCGCACTGGTGAGGGCAGCTGATACTTTCAGTCCAAGTTGTTCCACCTCTATGGTGGTCATACTGTTACAGTGGTGCTTGAAAGTTTGTGAACCCTTTAGAATTTTCTATATTTCTGCATAAATGACATAAAACATCATCAGATTTCCACACAAGTCCAAAAAGTAGATAAAGAGAACCCAATTAAACAAATGAGACAAAAATATTATACTTGGCCATTTATTTATTGAGGAAAATGATCCAATATTGCATATCTGTGAGTGGCAAAAGTATGTGAGCCTTTGCTTTCAGTATCTGGTGTGACCCCCTTGTGCAGCAATAACTGCAACTAGACATTTCCAGTAATTGTTGATCAGTCCTGCACACCGACTTGGAGGAACTTTAGCTCATTCCTCTGTACAGAACAGCTTCAACTCTGGGATGTTGGTGGGTTTCCTCATATGAACTGCTCGCTTCAGGTCCTTCCACAACATTTTGATTGGATTAAGGTCAAGACTTTGATTTGGCCATTCCAAAACATTAACTTTATTCTTCTTTAACCATTCTTTGGTAGAAAGACTTGTGTGCTTAGGGTCGTTGTCTTGCTGCATGACCCGCCTCCTCTTGAGATTCAGTTCATGGACACATGTCCTGACATTTTCCTTTAGAATTCACTGGTATAATTCAGAATGCATTGTTTCAATCAATGATGGCAAGCCGTCCTGGCCCAGATGCAGCAAAACAGGCCCAAACCATGATACTACCACCACCATGTTTCACAGATGGGATAAGGTTCTTATGCTGGAATGCAGTGTTTTCCTTTCTCCAAACATAATGCTTCTCATTTAAACCAAAAAGTTCTATTTTGGTCTCATCCATCCACAAAACATTTTTTCAATAGCCTTCTGGCTTGTCCACGTGATCTTTAGCAAACTGCAGACAAGCAGTAATGTTCTTTTTGGAGAGCAGTGGTTTTCTCCTTGCAACCCTGCCATGCACACCATTGTTGTTCAGTGTTCTCCTGATGGTAGACTCATGAACATTAGCCAATGTGAGAGAGGCCTTCAGTTGCTTAGAAGTTACCCTGGGGCCCTTTGTGACCTTGCCAACTATTGCACGCCTTGCTTTTGGAATGATCTTTGTTGGTTGACTAGTCCTGGTGAGGGTAACAATGGTCTTGAATTTCCTCCATTTGTACACAATCTGTCTGACTGTGGATTGGTGGAGTCCAAACCTTTTAAAGATGGTTTTGTAACCTTTTCCAGCCTGATGAGCATCAACAACGCTTTTTCTGAGGCCCTCAGAAATCTCCTTTGTTCGTGCCAGGATACACTTCCACAAACATGTGTTGTGAAGATCAGACTCTGATAGATCCCTGTTCTTTAAATAAAACAGGGTGCCCACTCACACCTGATTGTCATCTCATTGATTGAAAACACCTGACTCTAATTTCACCTTCAAATTAACTGCTAATCCTTGAGGTGCACATACTTTTGCCACTCACAGATATTAAATATTGGATCATTTTCCTCAATAAATAAATGACCAAGTATAATATTTGTTTAACTCATTTGTTTAACTGGGTTCTCTTTATCTACTTTTAGGACTTGTGTGAAAATCTGATGATGTTTTAGGTCATATTTATGCAGAAATATAGAAAATTCTAAAGGGTTCACAAACTTTCAAGCACCACTGTATTTCTGATACCTGACTCTGTGGATATAATGAGATCTACCACTGGTATCTGCTCTGGTGAAATTGCAAAGTTTAGTCCTTTGGATAACACATCCTTCTCTGGGTGGGTGAGTTCCCTGTCAGATAAATTCTTCACCCACTTCTCTTGGATGTCAGATTGCATTGCCTGGTCAGATTTCTTCGTCCACTCAGCACTTCTGTCTTGTGGCAAGATGTGGTTTTAGACAGCAGTATTTGAAATTTGTCTATCTGTTGTTCCTTGCTTTTGCTGTGTTGTGAGATCTGTGCCTTCTCAACAAACTCGGAGACTCATTCCAAAACTTCACTGTGAAGAAGTGCTGTCAATTCTTCAAACATCAGTTCAATCTTGGCTTGGATGGCATAGATGGTGAAATGTACTTGTCTCACTCTCTTGTTGAGAAGTTGGTTCTGGGCCTTCTGGAGGATCCTTTCTGCTCTGTGTCCTTTGACAGTGGAACCCAGGCATAGGCTTGTGGGGATAATTTTGGATTGTCAGCATATTAAGTTGAAAAGCAGATGGTTTCTGTAATCTGCAAATTTTCTGGAAGTCCTCTCATACTCCCACACCAGTCGAAGGGTTCTCATCCCAAAGTGCATGAAAATATGTCTGTGAAGGTTCCCAGTCATCCAGGTCATTGTAAACCATAGGTGCTATAGAAGGCAACTGGACTTGCTTGAAATTCTTGAAGACTTTTCACCTCTCATCCGAAAGGCTTCTTCAGTTCTGTCTGACTAGTGGGGAGTTCCAGGTATTTATCCTCTAGTGGACCAAAAGCAAACCTAAGGGGAGTTGTTGAGGTCACATGGGTTGTTGCCACTCTCAGGCAAGTGACTGAGAGTGAGAATGAGAGTGTCCATGGCCCATACGACCTCAACCACTCCCCTTAGGTTTGCTTTTGGTCCACGAGAGGATAAATACCTGGAACTCCCCACTAGTCAGACAGAATTGAAGAAGTCTTTCAGCTGAGAGGTGAAACATCTTCAAGAATTTCAAGCAAGTCCAGTTACCTTCTATAGCACCTACAGTTTACAATGACCTGGATGACTGAGAACCTTCACAGACAGATTGAGTAAGTAATAAAAAAACAGTCAAATTGTGCAGTCAACATCTTTACAAACAAATCTAAATTTAATTTATTAATACAAATTTTCAAGTGCTAACATAACTTACCAATAAAGTCACTTTATGATGAGTCAAGTGACTCTGTAAGTCTACACATGCACACAAAAACAGACAATAAGGCATTTCATTAAAACAAAAAGATTGAGTGTACTCAAACAAAAAAAAAGTAAAAACATTTGACAAAAGGCAGGGCTTGAAAAATATTAATATTACTACTTTTCCTCTTACCACTTACTATTGCTGCAAGTGATTGTTGGTCAACAAGGACTTTTTCTCAGACACTGCAGCATTACATCTGTCTTCCCTAACCAGAATGATGGACAAAACAGTTTTTTCACTCTTTCTCTAACAAAACTTAAACACTTTTCTAAGATGTTTTCTTGGCCAACACTTGGCAAAAGAAGGTCATAAATTCTACTGGCCAAAACCAATGAATGGGGACACAGCCAGTCTTATCTTGGTGACTGAATTGACCCTCTTCCAACTAATGATCCAGTGGGGACTCAAACTAAAATTCTATTAGTTCTGCTTTTTCCAAAATCTGAATTTTGGAAATCATTAACTTTTCTATGTTTTTTAAGAGTGGGGACCTGCACTATGATTTAGATCTTTTTTTTTAATATATAGATTTTTTAATCCAAAATATCACTTTATGGCCAAGAGTGCAAAACACAATGTTATCAGCTTTCAAAACAGAGCTGAGATCTTATCTGGGTTTTGCTTTGATATGACAAAACCAGACCAATACTGTCGTTGCCTTAAGTCTCCCTATAATTTTCAATTAATTGTCTAGCAAAACAGAAACTGTTTTTTTTTAACTTCACTGATTTGCTAACTTGAAATCCACAAATATTAGCCCAGCATTTAATGTGGGTTTATTTGTAAAGCGACTGAAAAATGCTCCAAATAAATTAAATGGAAAGAAAAAACAGTCTAATTTAACATTTAAATTCCCTTGATTCTTGAGTGGCAGCTGGTGGTCTTTGAAATAGGGGAAGCTCAGTTTTAGGTCTACATAATAAAAAAAAATCATTTATTTGTTCTTTGTCATTAGCCAATTATTTGTCACTTTGTTGGTATTTATATATGAATTCTGCCATGTTCTATTCTGACTCTGCCAAGTAAACTTAAAGCAGATACGCAGAACCTTTATTTTTAAATAAATTTCTGAGTGGATAGTATCTCCATTCTTGACTCTTGTATGCTGCCTAAATGGGAATAAAAAAATATATATTTTTGAGAGTTAAAATCAACTGCAAAGTTGGCATTCGAGCTGCGCCGCTGAGCTAGCCAGCCAGCCCTGAATGCGTGACATCACAGCGGTAACTGGTTTTAAGGCCGAGGCCTTTGACAGCTATAGACCAAAGTCATATAAATAAAAATTTATGGTGAAAGTAAGAAATATCTTAACCGACTTGCTCAAAGACTGATTTGACTTCATTGATTGTGGGTTAACTCTCATTAAAACAGGATAGGTGTTATACTGTAACTTATGCAGCATACATGTACATGCATGCATTTTCACTGATAAAACGTAAAAGGCCAATTAAATAATCAGATGAACTGAGACAATCACATTCTGAAGCAATTTAAATAATCTTATATTGGTAACTTAAACACACAATACAAGTTACATGTATTAATCTAAATGCAGGTAAACAACATGTTTTTGTTGTTTTGTATCCAAATAAGAGTCAGAGCTTACCCATCTGTGTTCTGGCTTCTTGAAGGCCAATCTTGTGGCCAATTGTTTTGAAACAATCTGACTTTCAGTTGTTCATTCAGTTCTCCATTCATTCGCTTCTTCCATGTAAGGGCGAGATGGCAGCAATATCCAGCAGAGAAATCAGACGGCTAGTCCACTCATTCTCCATTTTCTCCATACTGAGTACTCCACCATTACAGCTTGGCTCAGGCAGTTACTAAAACCCGGGACAGGATGTCTCCAGTTTTAGCAACAACCGCAGGGAGGTCACTGCCCGAGCGATATGTCACGTCCCATTCCATCCCGGGTTTTACCAACAGCCTTCAGCTCACGCTCCAGGAGAACTGGTGCAACTGAACTTACTTTCCTTTTTTAAAAAAAAAAATACTTTCCTTTTCTTGTGGTTTTATTTAATTGTTCATACTGCACCCTCTTTCAATACAGGCTTATAGCCAATGCTCCTCAACAGATCAGAGGTTTCGTATGAGTCTTCAGTAAAATGTGCAGAGCAGAGGAGAGATCACTTCATAGACACCCAGTGTGCCCGTGAACTTCTCGCAAAATGCGTCAAAATCTTTGCAGTTTGAACATTCTTGGGCCATGAATGCAATGTAAATCCACCTTCTGTCGTGTTGCTGCACCTGCCAGCAACATATCTACATGACATGGCAATAAATTAGCTCAAAATGGAGGATTGACGTTGCAGTCAGCTCTGTGTTTTAGTATAGCAGAAATGGCGATGAGACCGATAGACTTCCTGCTGTGACGTTGCAGACGTCAAAGTCATTCACTCAGACCACTACGTATATGAATCAATTTAATCATAAAAAATATGGGCTTATAGTCAATGCTCCTCAACAGATCAGAGGTTTCATACGAATCTTCAGTAAAATATGCAGAGCAGAGGAGAGATCACTTCGTAGGTGCCCAATGTGCCCGTGAACTTCTCACAAAATGTGTCCAAATCTTTGCAGTTTGAACATTCTTGGGCCATGAATGCAACGTAAATCCACCTTCTGTCGTGTTGCTGCACCCACCAGCAACACATCTACATGACATGGTGATAAATTAGCTCAAAATGGAGGATCAGAGTTGCAGTCAGCTCTGTGTTTTAGTATAGTGGAAATGGCGATGAGACCGATAGACTTCCTGCTGTGACGTTGCAGACGTCAAGGTCATTCACTCAGACCGCTACCTATATAAATCACTTTAATCATAAAAATTACTATCTTAGATTTATTGTTAATGCTTAAAACTATTCCTGTGCCATTCTTGAGGTCTCAAGGCATTTCTAAACAAAAAGTGAGGCCATGGTTCTGCGTATCTGCTTTAAGCGTGCACATGAACTTAAATGTTCCTTGCTTTTCTCATGCCTTTTATATGCCCTATCAAAGTTGGTCAAATCTCCCAAACCCTTTTTTGACCAAATAATACATCCCTGGGATGGTCTCATTAAGAGACAAGGCCAACAGTACATTCTCTTGGCCAAAGCACTTCCAGTTAACCAGTTTACTTTGTCATACCAAGACAGCTGAAATGAGTGAATCTGTCTCCCTTACTTTTGAATTAAATAGATCTTGGGCATTGATCTGCCCTGTTGTTTAATTTTGAGCCTCTCCTAATAAGGACGAGTGTCACGACCTGGAGGTGATGGGAACTGATTGGACTGAATGAGCAACTACTAGAAATGAACTGAGGCATACCTGATGAGTAGGCTCATGAGGAAAACAGGCAGGACTCTATGCAGCAGCACAGTCTGAAAATCTCTTAGCAAAATCCCGTGAAGGCAGAGTAACAGATGACAATAATCCCAGGAGAAAATAGAGCCAGGAAAAAAAAAAAAAAAAAACAGAGTCCTGAGTCAAAGTCCCAGTCAAAAATTCCAAAAATCGGTAGGCAAAAACCTTAGTCCTAAAAATGTAATTCAAGTCGGGAAACTGAATGCAAATGTCAACTTAACAAACTTAATGGTGAGTATTTCTCCACATTGTGTAATTCTCCTCTGTGTATTTATATAGAGTGGCTAACAGCAAATTTGTAGCAGGTGTGCTAGCGCAGCATGGGGAGAACAGGGAAAATGTGGAGTGGAGCGCAAAGGCACAGGTCAGGATTTGGAAGTTCTAGGCTGGATTGTGACAGTACACCCCTGCCCCCATGCTATGGATGCCTCTAGGCATCCCAGACAGAGCTCTTGGGTTCTTGCGTTGGAAATCCTTGATGAGTGCAGGGTTGAGGATGAAACACACTGGCACCCAATGGGGCCAATACCTCTCCTCTGGGCCATAGTCCTCCCAGTTGACCAGATACTGTAATCCCTGACCTCATTGATGGACCTTTAGTAGTTTCCTGACTGTGTAGAGCTCCCCTCCATTGATGATCCAAGGAGGGAGAGGAGCCTTGAAAGGGGGAAGAAGGGACTGGAGACCAGGGGTCTCAGATGGGAGACATAAAAGGATGGGTGGAGGTGCTGCATAGACTTGGGCAATGCCAATCTCACAGTCGTGGGGTTAATGACTTTAGAAAGAGGAAAGGGGCCAGCAAATCTGGGGGCCAGCTTACATGAGGGAACCCTAACAGGGAGATTGGCTGTGGACAACATGACCCTTTGTCCTAGGCAGTAGACAGGAGCCGGCCTGTGCTGTTGATCTGCCATCCTCTTGTATGCATGTTTGGTATGTAACAGGTGACATTTGGCATGCACCAAAACTCTGCGACAGCGTCGGATAAAGGCTTGGGCTGAAGGAACAGACTCCTCCTCCTCCTGTTTGGGGAAAAGAGGGAACTGGTAACTGAGACAACACTGGAAGGGAGTCAGCCTGGTGGATGATGAGGGAATGCTGTTGGGGGTGTATTCAATCCAAGGAAACGCCTGGCTGCAGGAGGAAGAATCATGGGACGTTAGGCATTATAGAGCGACCTCTAGCTCCTGATTGGTGTGCTCCATCTGCCCATTAGTCTGTGGGTGGTAACCCAAGGAGAGGCTGGGAGTGGCCCCACTGAGCTTGCAGGACTCCTTCCAGAAGTGAGTGGAAAACTGGGAACCTTTGTCAGACACAATGCCCATAGGCAGACTGTGAATCCAGAAAACATGGTTGATAAACAGTTCTGCTATCACTTTAGCTGAAGGTAGCTTAGGAAGGGGAATGAAGTGAGCAGCGATTAATGAGTGTCATGATGCAAGTATTACCCTTGGATCTGGGGAGGCCAGTAACAAATCCACTGCAATGTGGAACCAAGGACAATGAGTTACAGGTAAGGGTCTTAATAGTCCAGCAGCAGGTTGTTTGTTTGTCTTGTTTCTGGAGCAGACATCACAGGCTGCCACAAAGGCCCTGATGTCTTGCCACATGGTCAGCCACCAGAAGCATTGCCTAAGGATGGCAAGGGTCTGGGCTGCCCCAGGGTGACAGGCTAGGAGGGAGCTGTGCCCTCACTGAAGCACCTGGGAGCACACACAAGGAGGCACATAAAGACAGTTGGGTGGGCCATTACCTGGTCTTGGATCACTGGGCAGGGCATTTTGGACAGCAGTTTCTATGTTGAACTGGGCGATGGCCATGAGACAATGGGCAGGGAGGATGTGCTCGGCAGTACCTTGCTGAGAGTCCAGAGAAAACTGTCTGGAAAGAGCATCTGGCATGATGTTCTGAGAGCCTGGTCTAAAGGAACACACAAAGTTGAAGCAGGAAAAAAACAATGACCACCTGGCTTGACACGTGTTGAGTCATTTAGCAGATCTGAAGTACTTGAAGGTTCTTATGATCTGTCCATATGATGAATGGAATCTCAGTCCCCTCCAACCAATATCTCCACTCTTCCAGGGCCAGCTTGATAGCTAGTAGTTCTTGATCACCAGTGCCACATTTGTGTTCCACTGGAGTCATGCAATGAGAAAAAAAAATGTGCAGGCATGTACATTGTTACCCCTGGCTGACTTCTGGGACAGGACAGCCCCAACACCCATGTCTCAGGTGCCCACTCCGAGGATGAACTGAATGGCAGGGTCAGGGATGATGAGAACTGGCACCATGGTGAATCTGCTCTTAAGGGAAGAGAAGGCACTCTCAGCATGGTCGGACCATGAGAAGGGGTACTTGGAAGATGTGACTTCAATCAGGCAAGCAGCAATGGTGCTATAGTTCCTGATAAACCTCTGATAAAAGTTAGCAGAACCCAAAAAGCACTGCAGTTCCTTACAGGAAGAGAGAACAAGCCACTCAGAGACCACCTTGACCTTGTTGGGGTCCATTTGGATCACCCCAAAGGAAATCACAAAGTCCAAGGACACAGTGCACTTGTGAAACTCACACTTCTTTGCTTTGGTGAAGAGTTGGAGGAAAGAGAATAGATACAACCCTTGGGAGGTGTGGTTCCAGGTAACAGCTCAATGAAGCAATCATTGGGCTGAGGTGGAGGAAGAGAGGTGGTGCAAGCCTTACTGAACACCAAATGAAGGGGCACATTGGAAAGATCTATTGTCTCATCAGGACTGGTGACAAGAGGGCCCAATAGAGTCTGAGCAGAAGACAGGCAGGAGGCCAGGCAGTGAGTTACTCCAAGAGAGAATGGTCCCATCACTCCAGTTAATGTGGGGGTTGTAGAGGTGTAACCAGGAAAGGCCTAGGACAATAAACTCAAGGGAGTTGTTCATGGCGTAGAACAAAATTGATTTGACATGATTACCTGAAACCTTCAAAGTAACTGGGTCAGTGACATGGGAAATGGGACTAAGTTCAGTCCCATTCAAAACTCTGGTCACAAGGGGGCAATCTAGCTGACACAAGGGGATGAGCAATTCTTCTGCCCAGAAAGTCCTGATAAAGTTCTGGTCCGCACCAGAATCAGTGAGGGCTTGAACAGACTAGACCATATTGAGTGAATGAACAGCACTTTCCTCTCCCTCTGTATCATGGCTAAAGTGCCCTTGATCAAGGCACCTAACCCCCATAGCTGCCCACTGCTCTGGGTATGTGTGTGTGCCACGGGCGATTGCTCTAAGACAACGAGGGAGGCTCAGCCTTCTCTAAAAATGACGAACATCGTGTAGGATGAATTGCGCTAGGCTTATGTTATAGCCGACCTTATAGCATTGCTATTTCAGATCCAGAATCATAGAAATATATGTGCTCAACCCAACTACAGTGTGAAATCATTCCGTTATAACTTTCCCCAGTTCGCCTAATGTGTGCGTGAGTTTTTCCCCCTCATGACAGCCCGATGCAGCCCAGCCTCAGTGGACTTCAATGGCATTTGGGAGCTATGCGCTTTTCAATATCAAAATGCAAGATGGTTATTGAACAAATACTGTGAAAATGCCCGCCCACAGACTCCCAGCCTCACAGTGGGAGGGATATGGCAAAGCTTTCCGCGAGGAGACTGGTGATTGGTGAAAGTGGACGGATATTTTCTTTGATTGACAGCTTGTTTCAAATATAGACAGGCAGCGGTGAATTTCAGTTCAGTCCCATGCGGATTCGCAAGTGCTGTGGTGTATTGTAAGAGATCAGCTTACATTTCGATTTCATTCATTACATACGGTTTCTACCAGCTTTTTTAGTTTGTATATATTTTCATTTTAAATAAAGTGTAAATATAGTGTTGTCAAGTTTGCTATCTTAGTTCCAGAAATTTCGTTTATTTGAGTGACTGAACTTGAACTTGAGGGGGCTAGTCAGCTAGCAAGAAAGCTGTGCACGGATGCCAAGCATTGTTGATTTAATTTTGGCGAAGCCATTTGCCAGTCTTCCTTTTGAGGAAAAAATTAAAATTAAAGAGCAGGGTAGACCAACGCCTCAAATTGACTTGGTGAAAGAGGTAGGGAATAATACTTGTTCCTTTCAGCTCTCCTGGTACGAGAAAGTGAATTGGCTAACAGCAAGTGACCCACATCAACAAAAGTAAATAGGCTACTTTAGTAATATGTCATGGATGGACCAAAAATATAGAATCTATTTAAAATGTTTATGCTGAGTATATTATATTGGAATATATATATATTTCTGGATATGAATTAAACACAGCTACAATTTGGAAAACATTTTTAAACAAAAACACAGCCGAGAACATTTCACACTACAGACCTGGATTAAAAGTGAATGGTTATCAAAATTGTCAATAAAACATTTCTCAGTCAAAATAAGTAAAATATAGGGAAAGTGTCATTGAATGAAATGTGTGGCACCCAGCTCTATGTTTGGCTCCCCAAGGTCAGTGCTTGTGCCTATTCCAGAACACTCTGCTGTTACTGCTGAGGTTCCTGACAAAGAGCTGCTTTCAATAATGATCAATTTTTAAACAACATGCCACAATTTTAAAATATAAAATGTTAAAATATACCCCCCCCCAACACCACCATCATGTATATTGGACAGTAGGCTAATGGGCCAAAAGAACCTGTTATTTCACAGTTTGTGACCCTGCCAACAATCAGTCAGATCAGAGGCAAGAGTATGGGCAAAATTGATGTGTTTTTTCTTTTTTCTTTTAAAATCTGGAAATATCGTAACCGACCAGCCTCCCCTGTTTGAAAGACTACCAGCCGCCACTGGTGTGTGCTCATTGCTAACTTGTGTGTGTTCACTGCTTCAGATGGGTTAAATGGAGGAATCTCACTGTGCTTGAGTGTGCATGTGACAAATAAAGGCTTCTTCTTTTTCTTGATCCACACAAAAATAAAACAACATTACTTATTCAGAACTCTAACAAGTAATCAACAATTGTAAGTTGGACCAACTATGCAACAGATTTTAATTATAGTGTTCTCAGTCTTTATAAGTTAGTAGTACTGTTGGGGTTTACTGTGTACCAATAGGTCATCTTTAAACACACAGCTCTTTTTATCAGAAGCAAAAGAAATGCAGACAGTTCACATCCAGCTACACACACTAATGCTGTCCAGCTGAGTACTTGGTGGGCAATCCAGTTTTTCCCAACTAATTGTACATTAAGTTCAACTTAAAAATAATAGTCATTTTCCTGTAGATTCAGATTCGAAGCACTTGGGAGGCATGGTGATGCAGTGCATAGTGTTGCTTCATCAGAGTGCCATTAGCCCTGGTTTAAATCCAGGTACTGGTTACTGTCTGGGTGAAGTTTTGTATGTTCTCCCTGTATGCAAGCTGGTTTCCCCTGCATTCTCATTTTACCTCCCACTTTTCAAAAACATGCTGGTAGGTAGATTGACTATGCTTTTGATGGATATGTGTGTGTGTGTGTGCATGATACTCTGCAATGGACTGGATTCTGGGGCAGCACTTTAGTGCAGTGGTTAGCACTGTAGCTTCAAAGCAAGCAGCAATGGGTTCGAACCTCACAGCTGACGGGGCCTTTCTCTGTGCAGTTTGCATGTTCTCCCTGTGCCTGTGTGTCTTTCAATCCCATAGTCCAAAAACATGCAGATTAGGGTGGAGTTTACATTAGACCGTATCAGCAGATCATCAGATTAACGTTTTTAAAACGATTAGCGTGCACACAGCAACGCCAATACACGATTCGCGTGCACACAGCAACGCCAATACACGGATACGCTCGGCTCCGCAGGCATCCTGCGCTCCAAATCACTCCGCCCTGAACAGCGAGTGCCCTCTGGAGGGTGCGCACTCCGGCCCTGCGCAGCTCACAGAGCGCGCGAGTGAAGTGCACGAGCAGTGATTCGGGACTGAGCCGCTGTGTGTGTGATCCTAGTGCATATCGGGCATGCACGTCACTTACCACTTGCAAGTGGAAGGATGGCAAGCCTAAAGACAATCATAACTACACAATGGGCAGTATTTGCATCAGTATTTGCAGTATCTTCATACTTTTATACTCTTTAATGAAAGGTGATACAAGGCGGAAGTCTGCGCCGTTTTTCAGCAGTCGTGTCACATGACCAACGCCAGCGAATCAGGAAGGTGGATGTCACAGTGACGTTGTCCAATGACAATGCCAGCTAGAGCTCAGCACAGCGTGTCCACGTATTCTCAATGTTTACACAGCACCAGACCAGACACGATCTGGATTGAATACGTGGACCCTGGCGGATTCCCATTTCCTGGCGTTTCCAGGCGTTTTAATGTAAACGGACAGTGCATCCGCGAAGAAAACGAGACAGATACGGTCTAATGTAAACTTGGCCTAGGTCAACTGGCTACTCCAATAGCCCATAGGTGTGAATGGGAGTATGGATGGTTGTTTGTTTCTGTGTTACCCCTGTGATTGATTGGTGACCTGTCCAGGATGTACCCCACCTCTCACCTCAAGTCAGCTTGCATTGGCTCCAGTTTCACCTGTGACCCTCACAGATAAGCAGTATGGGGCACTTGCATGTGACGTCACAGCCGATCCAGATTGTGACAGACGCCATCGTGTCGGTCAAACGCCATATTCCGCCTTCTGCTTCTACTTCTGGTTCTACTTCTGCTTTTACTTCTACCTTTTCTTCTGGAAAACCCTACTATATACAATTCTACTACAACAGCTGCGGCTACAAGCTCTCCCTACCTGTGCACGTTTTTTATGTTTTTTGTGTGTATTTTTGCGTGTTGTTCGTCTGTACCGGACTTCAATATCCACTACAACCATATGGACTTACTGGACATTGGTTTCCAGCAGAAAATGACGGTTTGTAGCGATTTCCATCGCATGCACAACATTCAGGACGAGAAAAAAAAAATTATACCATTACGGACGAGACAGCGAGACCAGTGGGGTCTCCGTGGATTGTTACCAGAAGCAAAGCGAAGGAGGCGGCGCTGGGAGCAAAAGCGAGGCTGCAGGCAGAGTCGGCCTGTTGACTAAGCTCAGAAAACAGCTACTCAAATCTCCACTGCTAAGCCTCTACCTCTCCAACACCAGATCCATGTAAACAAGACGGACGATTTGGAATTACCTTATTCTATTCTATAATCGGCTGGTCAGTGCTATACTCAATACTTAAGTGACTTACCCATCCAATGAGGATTCTTGTTACAAGATGCCACATCTGAGTCACTGACAAATCCTGAATTTCTGTAGAGATAACTGTCCAGAGATTTATAAGCACACAGTGCTTCACCACTTAACAGCGAGGGAAAGTTGATGAGGTAATCATACACGTCCGGGTATTCCACTGGCAGTTCAAAATCCGGTCGTGAAAACTCCATCCGGAAAGCCATAAGGGTCACAAATCTGTAGATCGTTTATTTTAGACATATATCTAGTTATCTGTTCATTAGAAAAATGAGCCGTGTAGTCCGTCGGTTGAAATTGATCCATTCTGTACATGAGTGCAGCAGTATTCAGCGGTGTTTTTGACCAACAAGATGGGGGTTGTGTACTTTCCGGTCACGTGACTGCAAGATCTCTATAGATAATGGCTCACTGTCTGTGTGGAGTTTCACATGTTCTCCCCCATGTCCACATGGGTTTTGTCCAGGTTCTGTGGTTTCTTCCCAGCTCCCAAAACATGCTGGTAGGAGCACTTAGAAGTGAACACATGTGAGCATTGTGCCCTGGAAACTGGCATCCCATCCATGGGGCATTTCTGCCTCATGCCTACTGCTTCCAAGATAAGCTCTAGATTTAATATGATCCTGATCAAGGTACAGTGGTCACTTAAGATGAATGAATATTGTTTGAAAACCATAATATCATTATATCCTACAGTCCACATTGAATATTACTATATTATATTAGCCTCCTGAAGCTGTATTATGTTCAATATGTTCCAGGAACTAAACCCTTACAGAGAGTATCAAATCATCACAGCCTGGTTGATTGCCTTAAATTAATTAGTATTAGAAGAAAGTTCATGCATGTGTACTTCAATAGTTCATTATAGGTGTTTTACAAGTCATAAATGTATTAGTTTTCTTATAAATTGTGCTTTAGAAACAAAGGTCGAAAACATGTTTTGCATTTAAACAAAGTTTTAAAAGGTTAGTCACCATCAATATTGAATGAAATTTAACTTTAGGTTTTGTGGAGGATTTAACCTTTACAAAAACTTCTAATAAATTTGACTGCCTGTAGCATTGAAGCAACTCTTCTGAGAAGCATCTGTAAATCTTTCTCTCTCTCTCTCACACACGTTGTTCTCTACATGGCTAACAAGGTCATCATGTTCTGTGTTAGGTGTCTAATCTAAAGTTGATTACTGGCAATAATTAATCATCTGATCTTCTAAACTATTCTTCCTACAAAGTCTGTTCTATTGTTCACACTCAATGTGTCAGCAAATGCATCATGGTATGATAAATTAATAGAAGTAGACAGCAAATGAACTCTGTTGTCTCACCTTTGTGAACTTATTTACAGACAAGGCCCCGATAAACTCCATTGCTGGATGCCAGCAGTGTTTGTTTGTTTGTTTGTTTGTTTGTTTACCTTTTAGAAAATTCCCTTGCATTTTTATATGACATACTTTTGTTTTTATTCACTGAGAAAAGTGATTAGATGGCAAGGATCACATTGCTATGATGACAGCCATTGTTTACTAGTACAGTGGTGCTTGAAAGTTTGTGAACCCTGTAGAATTTTCTATATTTCTGCAGAAATATGATCTAAAACATCATCAGATTTTCACACCAGTCCTAAAAGTAGATAAAGAGAACCCAGTTAAACAAACGAGACAAAAAAATTATACTTGGTCATTTATTTATTGAGGAAAATGATCCAATATTACATATCTGTGAGTGGCAAAAATATGTGAACCTTTGCTTTCAGTATCTGGTGTGACCCCCTTGTGCAGCAATAACTGCAACTAATCATTTCCGGTAACTGTTGATCAGTCCTGCACACCAGCTTGGAAGAATTTTAGCCCATTCCCCCATACAGAACAGCTTCAACTCTGGGATGTTGGTGGGTTTCCTCACATGAACTGCTCACTTCAGGTCCTTCCACAACATTTTGATTGGATTAAGGTCAGGACGTTGACGGCCATTCCAAAACATTAGCTTTATTCTTCTTTAACCATTCTTTGGTAAAACAACTTGTGTGCTTAGGGTCGTTGTCTTGCTGCATGACCCATCTTCTCTTGAGATTCAGTTCATGGACAGATGTCCTGACATTTTCCTTTATAATTCACTGGAATAATTCAGAATTCATTGTTCCATCAATGATGGCAAGCCGTCCTGGCCCAGATGTAGCAAAACAGGCTCAAACCATGATACTACCACCACCATGTTTCACAGATGGGATAAGGTTCTTATGCTGGAATGCAGTGTTTTCCTTTCTACAAACATAACGCTTCTCATTTAAACCAAAAAATTCTATTTTGGTGTCATCTGTCCACAAAACATTTTTCCAATAGCCTTCTGGCTTGTCAACGTGATCTTTAGCAAACTGCAGATGAGCAGCAATGTTCTTTTTGGAGAGCAGTGGCTTTCTTCTTGCAACCCTGCCATGCACACCATTGTTGTTCAGTGTTCTCTTGATGGTGGACTCATGAACATTAACATTAGACAATGTGAGAGAGGCCTTCAGTTGCTTAGAAGTTACCCTGGGGTCCTTTGTGAGCTCGCCAACTATTACATGCCTTGCTTTTGGAGTGATCTTTGTTGGTCGACCACTCCTGGAGAGGATAACAATGGTCTTGAATTTCCTCCATTTGTACACAATCTGTCTGACTGTGGATTGGTGGAGTCCAAACATTTTAGAAATGGTTTTGTAACCTTTTCCAGCCTGATGAGCATCAACAATGCTTTTTTCTGAGGTCCTCAGAAATCTCCTTTGTTCGTGCCATGATACACTTCCACAAACATGTGTTGTGAAGATCAGACTTTGATAGATCCCTGTTCTTTAAATAAAACAGGGTGCCCACTCACACCTGATTGTCATCCCATTGATTGAAAACACCTGACTCTAATTTCATCTTCAAATTAATTGCTAATCCTAGAGGTTCACATACTTTTGCCACTCACAGATATGTAATACTGGATCATTTTCCTCAATAAATAAATGACCAAGTATAATATTTTTGTCTCATTTGTTTAACTGGGTTCTCTTTATCTACTTTTAGGACTTGTGTGAAAATCTGATGACGTTTTAGGTCATATTTCTGCAGAAATATAGAACATTCTAAAGGGTTCACAAAATTTCAAACACCACTGTATCTGTGTCAATACTGTGTATGCATTATCAAGTCAAGTGAGATTCAGACTTCATCAAAGTGAAGTCTGTTGATTTGTGTATTTTGTTGCCAGTAAAAATCTCATGGTTACATAAAATTTCTCATTAGATTTTTAGAATCAGAAGCCTTTATTTGCCACATATACATTACAACACAGTGAAGTTCTTTCTTTGCATTAAACCCATCTGAAGCAGTGAAAATGCGCACACACACACACACACACACACACACACACACACACACACAGAGTGAGCACCCAGGGATTCATCTCATCTCATTATCTCTCGCCACTTTATCCTTCTACAGGGTCGCAGGCAAGCTGGAGCCTATCCCAGCTGACCACAGGCGAAAGGCAGGGTACACCCTGGACAAGTCGCCAGGTCATCACAGGGCTGACACATAGACACAGACAACAATTCACACCTACGGTCAATTTAGAGTCACCAGTTAACCTAACCTGCATGTCTTTGGACTGTGGGGGAAACTGGAGCACCCGGAGGAAACCCACGCGGACACGGGGAGAACATGCAAACTCCGCACAGAAAGGCCCTCGCCGGCCACGGGGCTCGAACCCGGACCTTCTTGCTGTGAGGCGACAGCGCTAACCACTACACCACCATGCCGCCCTGCACCCAGGGATTTTTTTTTTATTTAAAATTTTTTAAATGAGAAGTCTTTATTTGATAGACTCTGCATTACTGAGTAAATGGTATTCCTGTGTGCCGGTTATGTCACAGGGAGATATCTGGTTTCAGTGCAAATTTTTATGTCCAGATAAGCCTATTTTTAACAATGTCATAAACTGTTATAAAATTGTATTTTTAAATTAAAGATGCAGTGGAGCACATAAGGGTACTTGCCATAATCGGCAAATGGCATTTATATCTGTTTTTTTTTAATTTAACTAAAAGTGGCATGTACTGTATACACCTATGTAAAATTTACATAAGCCATTCCTGATAAACCTACATAAACATTTATAAAGCCTTATTCTAAAATTATGACAGCTTGTGGGCTGAGTTCTGACAACTGACACTGTGAATGCCTGTGTGTCAGTGTCATATCAAAACCAGACAAATAGCCTATTTGGACTGGACCATTTTTACACAGGAGTTGGGGTAATAATAAGAAACCTTTATTTGTCACATGCACACTTCAAGCACAGTGAAATTCATCCTCTGCATTTAACCCATCTGAAGCAGTGAACACACGCACATGCACCCAGAGCAGTGGGCAGCCACACTAGAGCACCCGGGGAGCAGTCAGGGGTTAGGTACCTTGCTCAAGGGCACTTCAGCCCAAGGCCGCCCCATGTTAACCTAACTGCATGTCTTTGGACTGTGGGGGAAACCGGAGCACCTGGAGGAAACCCATGCAGACATGGGGAGAACATGCAAACTCCACACAGAAAGGCCCTCACCAGCCGCTGGGTTCAAACCCGGAACCTTCTTGCTGTGAGGCAACCGTGCTTACCACTACACCACTATGCCGCCCAATAATGTAATTATTACTGATTGCTGCAATTTTAATATCGCTTGAACCCATCGATAACTTTTATATCCTGTATATGTATGCATCTGGAATGATTTTACCTTTGATGTCATGGCCAATAGAAATACACTGTATATTACCTTGAGTTTATCACATCCAAATTGACATGTTAGTAAAATCCCATTATATTTTGTGGGGAAAAAATGAGGTTTAGTGCTTTTTTCAGGATAAATATTCTCCAAAAATCACCTTCTCTAATTTTCCATTAAAACCATGTACTGCTTGTTTAATACAGAAAAGTAGTCAAGTCAAGTTTATTGTTATAGCACTTTTAACAATAGACATTGTCGCAAAGCAGCTTTACAGAATTTTAGTGACTTTAAACATGAGCTAATTTTATCCCTAGTCTATCCCAAGTCTATCCCCGATGAGCAAGCCTGTGGCAATAGTGGCAAGGAAAAACTCCCTCAGACGACATGAGAAAGAAACCTCGAGAGGAACCAGACTCAAAAGGGAACCCATCCTCAATTGGGTGATAACAGATAGTGTGATTATAACATTTTAACAGTTTTAACATGAAGTCTGTTTTGTTGATGTTATAAACTGTTCACTGATGGAAACTTAAGTGCAAAACTGTTCATGACAACTGCAGTCCTAAAGTTAACAATTCAACTGTAGTCCTCAGTCATAAAAGCATGACTGTAATGCCGCTTTTCCACTACAAACGCGGCTGAGCCGTGCCGTGCTGAGTCGAGCTGAGTCGAGCTGAGCGGGGCTGTTGGAGTTGCATTTCGACTACAACCGCGCTGAACCGTGCTGGCTGGAAGTGGGTGGACACATTGGGTGGAGTTAGCGAAAGTGGGTGGACGTCACGTGATGTCGTTAAGCAGCGCAAACAGTGACATCAGTGACAGTGGCGGAACAAGTCAGAGCCGGGCCGGGGGCGGGGCAAATGACCGGGCCCTTTATTAAAGCTTATCATAACATCATTTTAGGCTACAAAATGTCCGCAACTGCGGTGTTTACCAATTTCAACACTACCGGGTGCAACTATGTTATTTAGTACATCAAGTCCTTCAAACGAACATGTAACTCAGAAACAAAAAACATTAGGATACTGTACATGGCTCATAATAAAACATCAATAGCCTATACTGCGCACATTATTTGAAGGGCATACGAATGAGCGCTCAGAGGTTGCAATGGTGACAGGAAGAGTCAGAAATAAAAGGAGGGCGGTGCAAACCTCACTGAATGCACTGTGTTTACCAATTTCAACACTACGGGGTGCAACTATGTTATTTTGTACATTAAGTCCTTCAAACGAACATGTAACTCAGAAACAAAAAAACATTAGGCGACATACTGTACATGGCTCATAATAAAACATCAATAGCCTACTGCGCGCATTATTTGAAGGGCATACGACGAGCCTTGCGCTCCGCGAACTCGTCCACGATGCTCTGTATGTCACTGATTCAGTGATCTTTTCAGCAGTAGTCTCACGACCCGAATAGTAAACAATAAACATGGAGGACATGGTGTCGTTAGTGTTGCTGGTCTTGGTGCTGTGGCTTGTTGTCACCGACAACGCCAACAGATACTGGCAAGAGCGTATAGATGAGGCGAGGCGCATAAGGCTTCAGAAATTCTCGTAATTCGTAATTATTCTTCTTCCGGGTTTGCGGTGTTTACAGATCCCAGCGTGCTCGCGGGGCGTGTGTGGGCATGTGAGGACACGCCTCCTCACCAATCAGTGCACAGGGGAGTGTCTGCTCACGCCCCCAGCCTCACTCGGCACGGCTTGGCTCGCTTCAGCCCCACTCCAAAACGGTGCGAGTTTTAGGGGCTAAGCAGGGCTGAAACGAGCTGAGTCGTGCTGGTTTTTGGTAGTCGAAACGCGAGCCGTGTCGGGCTGAAGCGAGCTGAAGTGAGCTGAAAAAGGGTAGTGGAAAAGGGCCATAAGTGTACAGAACCATCTTCCAAGTGTGACTTTTGACTGTTCATATGGGGCCATCCTCCACAGGAGTGATGTGATGAGACTCCAATCAGACATATGGCATCAAGATGGATCAGGCAGGTCCAAGGAGCAGACGAGGTCAGCATCTCAATCTCAGGATTGACATGTAACTCAGAGGGGCAGACAGAGTTGGGGGGAGGGGAGAAAGAGAGAGAGAGAGAGAGAGAGAGAGAGAAAGAAAGAGAGAAAGAAATACAGGTTGTTAGGTATGCCAAATATCACCTGATGAGTAAGAACAGTATACATTTTGCACTGAGTGCAAGCAGGGACTCTAGCAAAACTAACTATGACAGCATAACTAAAAGGGGAGCACCAGGAGGTAACACAGGCATGAGGGTGCCTCGGGACATAAAGCAGCCAGCCACTACACCATCAACAAACTCAAATGAGCAAGTGAGTGGGGGCTGACAGCATCCATACATCAAAGTTTACCAAAACACTCTATGCCTATGGACCCTCCAGATCTACTCCTTTACCTAATAAAATGAACAAAAGGCTTGACTAAACAGGTATGTTTTCAGCCTAGACTTAAATGCTGAGACTGTGTCTGAGTCCCAAACACTACTTGGAAGGCTGTTCCATAACTGTGGAGCTTTGTAAGAAAAGGCTCTTCCCCCTGATGTACCCTTCACTATACAAGGTACCAGCAGATAGCCTGCACCTTTTGATCTAATTAGGTGTGGTGGGTCATAAAGGACCAGAAGTTCACTCAGGTACTGTGGTGCAAGACCATTCAGTGCTTTTAAACGTCAATAGTAGTATTTTATAAACAATATAAAATTTGATTGGGTGCAGTGTGGATAAGACAAAGGTGATATGGTCATATTTTCTAGTTCTAGTAAGGACTCTTGCTGCTGCATTTTGAACTACCTGGAGCTTGTTTATGCACATATTGGAACATCCAGACAATAAGGCATTACAATAATCCAACCTAGAGGTAACAAAAACATGAACTAGCTTTTCTGTTTTGTGTAGTGACATTAAATTTCTTATTTCAGTGATATTTCTTAGATGAAAGAAAGGTATTTGGGTAATATTATCAATATGAGTTTCAAATGAAAGACTGGGGTCAACAATCACCCTGAGGTCTTTTACGGCTGCACGTGAAAAAACAGAAAGGCCATCCAGAGTTACTGTGTAATCAGAAACCCTACTTCTAGCTGCATGTGGTCCTAGTACAAGTACTTCTGTCTTGTCAGATGTGGCAGCGGGGGCGTGGTCGAGCGTCAGCTGTGAACGGTAAGGAGGCAGGTTGAACCAGCAGGCAACATGTGATGAGGTGTACCTGAGTCAAATTACTGGCTGTCTATTAACCTGTGTCTCTGTGTGTCTTTCAGACAGTCAGGAACAAGAGAGAGAGAGCTGTAACACCCTGTCATGTGTGTATTTGTTTAGTGCATCTTCACTGAAAAGTGTGCAAAAATAAAAGAGCTCACTTGTTCTGAAGCCTGCTTCCCATCCCTCTGTTTCCCCAAAGTCTGAGAATCGTTACACTTGTGCCAAAACTTGGGACTAAGAAAGGAATGCCACCATGGGATCTGAACCAGTCCAAGAACTCCTCCAAATGCTCGCCGATGACCTCTAGTGTCAGCAGCACGCCCTCATTGTGCTTTCCATCAACCTGGACTGGTGCTTACGGGATCTGTTTGAAGCCCTGGCAGAGGATCGGCAGATAATATAGAGCTGGGTCCAGTCTGTGGGTGCTTTAGCTGGCATTCCTGCAGCCAGTGTGCCCATCCAGCTGGTGAAGATGGGGCTGCAGGACAAGATGAGCTCTTGGCCCACCTCACAGTGGGCGGCTTGCCTCCTGCTCCTCCTGTCAGGGGAGGCCCAGCTCATGGCTTGACAGCTCCTGGCCTCCAACATGCTGGAGGTCCCCTTACCTGAAGTAGAGCCCTGCACTCCCGCAGGAGTCCCGCGGGACCCGATGCAAAGCAGTGTGGCGCGGGACAAATTTAAAAGCTCATTGCGGGTGCAGGCGGGAGGGGAAGTGCACAATGCGGGAGCGGGCGGGAGAGGTGATAAGCTGCAGTCCCGCTAACTAAAAACGTGTTTAAAATAAAATTTATAAATTATTAATTTATGTCTATCATATATAATTTGTGCTGGATATTTTATTTGGCATTAATAAAAACATTTTAAGATGCCTAAATTTGCGGATGTGGTCTAATCTCGCGTACATTTCCGATTCCTTTCCGCACGTTTTTTCAGAGGGGACACACACACACACACACACACACAATGCCAATGCACTACTGCCAATGTGCAATTTAATATTTTTGCCTGTGTGTGTCTGTGTGTGCGTGCGCGTACATAAGTGTGTGCATGTGTGTGTGTGCGTGCGTGTGCATAAGTGTGTGTATATGTGTGTGTGTGTGTGTGTGTGTGTGTGTGTGTGTGTGTGTGTGTGTAAAGTCTTATTTTTTATTTTGTTCATACACTGACACTCTCATTCTCTCTCCTCTCTCTCACGCACTCATTTTATTTGTTCTTTCATTTGTTGTTTTTTCTCTTCTTTCTTCCTCAATGTCAGTCTCGCTTTCTTCTTTTTCACTTTCAAACTTCTTTCTTTCTTTCTTTCTTTCTTTCTTTCTTTCTTTCTTTCTTTCTTTCTATTTATTTTTTTCTTATTCCTTTTTATTTTCTTCATTTCCTGTGTGTGTGTGTGTGTGTGTGTGTGAGAGAGAGAGAGAGAGAGAGAGAGAGAATAGCCTCAGTGTAATATGACACTCTGGCCAAACGCTGTCAGGGTTTTGCCCCAAGACTAATTCTCACCTTTTGGATTTGTTTCTCACACACACACACACACACACACACACACACACACACACACACACACACACACACACACACACACAACTGCGGACAGATAGAGAAAGATTGAGAGAGAGAGATAGACAGACATACAGATAGACACAGATAGATAGATAGATAGATAGATAGATAGATAGATAGATAGATAGATAGATAGATAGATAGATAGATAGATAGATGTACATGTAAAGCCTCAGCTGCGCATGCCGCCTGGCAACGTGCACCCTCGCTATGTGCGCTAGGTGAAGGATCGGTCAGTGGAGAGCTCAGCTAAGCTCAGCATGTTTATTTCCCCAAGCCAATGACAAGAACTTTCGTGAGAAATAACGCAAATGTCTGCATCATGCGGGATTTGCGGGCGGGAGCAGCGCAAAATATGGCAGGCGCGGGCGGGAGCGGGACTGAAAATCATAATTCTTTGCAGGAGTGGGCGGGAGCAGGACTGCACAATGTGGGAGCGGGTGGGAGCGGGACTGAAAATTCTGTCCCGCGCAGACCTCTAACCTGAAGCGAGCCATTCTACAGAGGGTCGGAACCGGCCCAGAAGAGCAGTGCCAAAACTTCCGCATGCTGGTTTACAGTGAAGTGTGCCGGCCATTTGCATTCACCCAACAGCTCCGGGATGCCTGCCAACAGTGGTTTCTGGCCGGTGAGTGCAATGTCGATTCCATCATCGAGCGGGTGACCCTGGAGCAGTTCATTGCTCAGCTGCTGAGTGGGATGTCAGCGTGGGTCCGGTGACATCGACTAATGTTGCTGGAGGAGGCAGTCTAACTGGCTGAGGATCATCTGACAGCGTATCCGGAAACAGGCTCTGTGACAACTCCCTCTCTCTCTCAATCACTTTCGCTTTCTCCTTCCCCCTCTCCTACCCCAGCCCTGTGGAAATGGGGGCTAATTCCCCTGAAACCTGCTCCCCACACCTATGCTTATCCTCAAGTTTCTACTCTCCCTTCTCCTCCTGTGTCTGTGCCACCATTAACTGCTTCTCTCTCTTCACAGATGAACTCATCCATGCCCACCAGAACTGCGAGTGAACCCAGGCAGGTCTGTAAGTGCAGAAGGAAGGGGAATCAGCATTTCCGCAAGGAGGCGGGGCTACTGGTTCACGTCCCCGATGCACTTCAGGCTTCCCCTGATTGAGCGGGGGGCATACAGGATAACTGAGTATTCAAGGGGGTACACATCAGGCTTTGGTGGATTCAGGTTGTAATCAGACCTCCATACATCAAAGCCTGACTCAGTGTAGGACACTGGGAAATACATGAGTGGTGACGGTTAAATGTGTGCATGGTGATATACACAAATATCCACTGATGCTTGTCACTATCCACTTCCAGGGAGAAAAACATAGCGTAGAGACCGCGGTTTGTCCAAGTCTCTCTCACCCACTGATCCTGGGGACTGACTGGCTGGGGTTTAAAATATTAATGAAACAAATAATAGTGGCTGAGTCCTGCAGCAGCACATCCCAGGTAGATTCTG
Source organism: Neoarius graeffei (assembly GCF_027579695.1). Classification (NCBI taxonomy): domain Eukaryota; kingdom Metazoa; phylum Chordata; class Actinopteri; order Siluriformes; family Ariidae; genus Neoarius; species Neoarius graeffei. The sequence continues at coordinate 76,403,744 of NC_083570.1, forward strand.
CTGCAATGATGGCTGGGGAGGCAATTTCAGGCACGCCCGCATCAGCTCCGCATCATGATGACACAGAGAGTGGGGAGAGCCCTCCTCCCTCTCTGGGGAATCCCTTAGGGGACTTCCCATTGGAGCAGGTATGTGACGAGTCTCTGAGACATGCCTTTGACCAAGTGAAAGTAATTAATGATCAAAGCCTCCAGCCTAACATTGTGCTTTCCTTCCCATATTTTTGTATTATTAAGGATAGGATGTATAGAGTGACGCAGGACACTCAAACTAAAGAAAAGATGAAACAGTTGTTGGTCCCAAAGAGCTGCAGGGAACTTTTATACCATGAAGCTCATCATAATCCTATGGCTGGGCATTTAGGGCAGGATAAAACACTGAATCATCTCATAGCCCATTTCGACAGGTGGTGTGCGGCATGTTGCAAATGCCAGCTGGTAAATCCAGTGGCCACGCCAAAAGTGCCATTGCACCTATTGCCATTAATTGAGATCCCCTTCAAAAGAATTGGCATGAATCTCATCCTGCCATTAGATTGATCTGAACATGGGTATCGCTTTATATTAGTCATTGTGGATTATGCAACGTGATACCCGGAAGCAGTGCCTCTCCGCAACATCTCAGCACATAGTGTTGCAGAGGCACTCTTCCATGTTATCTTCTGAGTTGGGATTCCAAAAGGAATCCTAACTGATCAAGGCATTACTTTCATGTCATGCACACTGCACAAATTATACAAATTATTGGGGATTAAATTGATTAGTGCTCGTGTACTGCATCTGCAAACGGATGGGCTGGTCGAACAATTTAACCAAATGCTTAAGAACATGATTCGTAAGTTCTTTCACGGGGGTGCTAAAAATTGGGACAGGTGGCTTGACCCTTTGTTGTTTGCAGTGTGCGAGGTCCCACAAGCCTCTACCATGTTTTCCCTGTTTGAATTGTTGTATGGGCGCAAGCCCCATGGTGTCTTAGACATCATTAAAGAAAATTGTGAGGAGGGGCCTTCTCAAAATAAAAATGAAATTCAGTACGTTCTTGACCTGAGAGCAAAACTCCATGCATTGAGTCATGTAACCCAGGAGAATTTGCTACAGGCCCAAGAACATCAAGCTCGCCTGTACAACAGAGGGGCATGGCGAAGGGAATTTGCACCCGGAGATAAAGTCCTTGTTTTACTGCCCACCCTCAAGCTCAAAATTGCTCACCAAGTGGTAAGGGCCTTTTGAGGTCACACAGCGAATTGGGGAGGTCGACTATGAGGTCAAACAGCCAGATAGCGGCGACATATGTCAAATTTACCACCTCAACCTCCTGAAAACATGGAGAGAGGCGGTTCCTGTGTCTCTGGTGAAGGTAGTTCTGGAGAGGGTGGAGCTGGGACCAGAGGTAAGTCCAAAAAGTGAACCCCAATTCACCCCAGTCCCCTGTGGAGACCACCTCTCACCGTCCCAGAGAGAACAGGTAATTAGGTTGTAGGAGGAATTCTCTGATGTGTTCTCACTCCTCCCTGGCTGCACTAACCTCATAGGTGGCTGCACACCACATTGAGACTCCCCCGGGGTGGTGGTGTGCAGTCGCCCGTATCGGCTCCCCGAACACAAGAAGAATATGGTTCAGGATGAACTTCAGGCTATGCTTAAGATGGGCATAATTGAGGAGTGGAGCAGCCCGATGGTCTTGGTTCCCAAGTACAATAGATTGGTCTGGTTCTGTGTAGACTATAGAAAAGTCAATGCGGTGTCTAAATTTGATGCATATCCAATGACCATTGATGAACTGCTCGATCAGTCAGGTGAGGCTCGCTTTTACTCGACACTGGATTTGACAAAGGGATGTTGGCAGATCCCCTTGACTCCATTATCCTGTGAGAAAATGGCCTTTTTCACTCCGTTTTGTTTCCACCAATTTGTCACCCTTTTGGGTTGTTTGGGACTCCAGCGATGTTTCAGCATCTCATGGACCGAATTCTCCATCCCCACAATGCATATGTGGTGGCATATTTAGATGATATCATAATTTATAGTAATGATTGGGAGTGGCAAATGCAAGATCTGAGGGCGGTTCTGAGGTTGCTGAGGTGTGTGGGGCTCACAGAAAACCTGAAAAAGTGTGCAGTTGGGTGGGTGGAAGTACGGTATCTGGGCTTCCACTTGGGCTGGTACATCCCCAAATTGATCAGACTGCAGTGAGTGCAGCCTGCTTGTGACATATGACCAAAAAAGGGGGTGAGGCAGTTCCTGGGGCTGGCTCTTATAAGTGGTTCATGCCAAACTTTTTGGACATCACCAGCCCGCTGACTAACCTCACTAAAAAGGGGGCACCAGTTCTGGTCCAGTAGATGGAGCCATGCAAATGGGCTTTTGCTCAGGTAAAAAGGTGGTCTTGTGTGGGGGCCTGCTATTTCATTCTCCTGACTTTTCCCTCCCTTTTTTTATAGACCGACACATTGGACACAGGGCTGGGGGCCATTTTGTCCCAGGTGGTGGAGGGGGAGGAGCATCCGGTACTGTACATCAGCTGCAAGCTATCCATGTGAGAGTCAAAGTAGAGCACAAAAGAGAAGGAGTGTCTGGCCATCAAGTGGGCGTTCCTCACTCACCACTATTACCTGCTGGGATGCCCATTCACCCTCTGTTCTGACCATGCCCCAATCGAGTGGCTCCACCACATGAAGGATGTCAATGCGCGGATCACTCATTGGTATCTGGCCCTTCAGCCTTTAAATTTGAGGTGGTCCACAGGCCAGGGGCACAGATGGTGGTGGCGGATTATCTCTCCTGCCGGGGGGGACAGCCGGACAGCTCCCTGGCCTGAGTCAGATGGTGGGGGTATGTTGTAGTGGGGGCATGGTTGAGTGTCGGCTGTGAATGGCAAGGAGACAGGTTGACCCAGCAGGTAACGTGATGAGGTGCACGTGTCAAATTACTGGCTGTCTATTAATCTGTGTCTCTGTGTGTCCTTCGGACAGTCAGGAATGAGAGAGAGAGAGAGAGAGAGAGAGAGAGAGAGAGCTGTAACACCCCGTCATGTGTGTATTTGTTTAGTGTACAGTGGTGCTTGAAAGTTTGTGAACCCTTTAGAATTTTCTATATTTCTGCATAAATATCACCTAAAACATCATCAGAGTTTCACACAAGTCCTAAAAGTAGATAAAGAGAACCCAGTTAAACAAATGAGACAAAAATATTATACTTGGTCATTTATTTATTGAGGAAAATGATCCAATATTACATATCTGTGAGTGGCAAAAGCATGTGAACCTCTAGGATTAGCAGTTAATTTGAAAGTGAAATTAGAGTCAGGTGTTTTCAATCAATGGGATGACAATCAGGTGTGAGTGGGCACCCTGTTTTATTTAAAGAACAGGGATCTACAGTCAGACAGATTGTGTACAAATGGAGGAACTTCAAGACTATTTTTACCCTCACCAGGAGTGGTTGACCAACAAAGATCACTCTAAGAGCAAGGCATGTAATAGTCAGTGTGGTCACAAAGGACCTCAGGGTAACTTCTAAGCAACTGAAGGCCTCTCTCACATTGGTTAATGTTAATGTTCATGAGTCCACCATCAGGAGAACACTGAACAACAATGGTGTGCATGGCAGGGTTGCAAGGAGAAAGCCACTGCTCTTCAAAAAGAACAATTTTACTCATCTGCAGTTTGTAAAATATCACATGGACAAGCCAGAAGGCTTTGGAAAAATGTTTTGTGGACGGATGAGACCAAAATATAACTTTTTGGTTTAAATGAGAAGCGTTATGTTTGTAGAAAGGAAAACACTGAATTCCAGCATAAGAACCTTATCCCATCTGTGAAACATGGTGGTGGTAGTATCATGGTTTGGGCCTGTTTTGCTGCATCTGGGCCTGGACGGCTTGCCATCATTGATGAAACAATGAATTCTGAATTATACCAGCGAATTCTAAAGTAAGACGTCAGGACATGTGTCCATGAACTGAATCTCAAGAGAAGGTGGGTCATGCAGCAAGACAACAACCCTAAGCACACAAGTCGTTCTACCAAAGAATGGTGAAAGAAGAATAAAGTGAATGCTTTGGAATGGCCAAGTCAAAGTCCTGACCTTAATCCAATCGAAATGTTGTGGAAGGACCTGAAGCGAGCAGTTCCTGTGAGGAAACCCACCAACATCCCAGAGGTGAAGCTGTTCTGTACAGAGGTATGGGTTAAAATTCCTCCAAGCTGGTGTGCAGGACTGATCAACAGTTACTGGAAATGTTTAGTTGCAGTTATTGCTGCACATGGGGGTCACACCAGATACTGAAAGCAAAGGTTCACATACTTTTGCCACTCAGAGATAGAATAGAATTAGAATAGAATAGAATATCTTCATTGTCATTGTAACATGTACAACGAAACTGGAGTGCAATCCTCATCAGTGCAAAACAAACTAATAAAAGGATTTAAATTAAGCTAAAGCTTAAACTATATAAAAATTATAAAAGCAGTCAAACTCACAGAGACAACAAATAAACTAAAGAACTAATAAACTAACAAATATTAAAAAAACCTAAAATTTAAAGACACTGTAAAAATTATAAAAACAGTCAAACACACATACAACTACATTCAACCGGAAACATTGCACAAATCCCTTATTGCACAGGTCCCTTATTGCACAGTATAAAAAGACATGGACACTAAGAGCAGGTTAGTGAACCCTGACCTGATTTGTTGAATTTTGAGTATGGCAGTTGGGTAGAAGCTGTTCTTAAGTCTATTTGTTCTAGCTTTGATGGCCCTATTCCATCTACCTGATGGTAGGAGCTCAAACAGATAGTGACCAGGGTATGATGTGTCCTTTAGGATGTTATTGGCTCTCCTGAGGCAGCGGGAACTGTGTAGCTCCTCCAGAGTGGGTAGACGGCACCCGATGATTTTCTTGGCCATTTGGATGACCCTCTGGAGCTCCCTCTTGTTTGCCACAGTGCAGCTGGCATACCACACACAGAGGCAGTAAGTGAGGATACTCTCTATGGTGGTACAGTATAAGGACACTCGCAGTCTCTGGTTGATGATGTTCTTTCTGAGGACCCTCAGATACTAGAGTCTCTGCTGTGCCTTCTTTACCAGCACTGTGGCATTCACACCTCAGGTCAGTTTCTCCTCAATGTGAACTCCCAGGAAGCAGAAGTCCATGACCCTTTCCACACAGACCCCACCAATGATTATGGGTTGTATGTCCGTTTTGTCCTTTCTGAAGTCAAATGACCAGCTCCTTTGTTTTAGTAGTGTTTAGGAGCAGGTTGTTGTCTCTGCACCACACTGTCAGCCACTCCACCTCATCCCGGTAGGTGGACTCGTTGCCCTGAGATGCTCCCCACCACTGTGGTGTCGTCGGCAAATTTGAAGAATGTGTTGCTAGAGTGAAAAGGAGTGCAGTCATATGTATTGAGGTATTTCACTCACGTGACCAAGTCATGTGATGCTGCCATTTTGGACGGTACGGCTTGAATCAGTTTGAATGCGAGGAAGGCGACAAACCAAAAACATAAAAGAAAAAGGAGCGAGATGCAGAAAACACCTTCACTATCCAGTGATGTAGGGCATTTACAGGGCGAGCAGAGGGAGAGGTATTTGCAAAAATTGAGGTTAGCAGGCTTAGAGAACGACGTTTACCTGCTTCCACCAGGATTGTTCACTGACGTACGGAAGTACACGAAGCCCTCGTCTTTACCTGACTTCGGCCCACATGATCTGTATACCTATGTCATTAAAAACCCATTGCCATACACAGGTATTGATCTGAAAGCGTATAAGAGTTTGGATACCTACAGATATTTTGTGTCAGGCTGGGTAACATGCCTACATCAGCAGGTCGTCCCTGAAGCCGGTGGTCACCATCTTATTACAGCTAAGGTTTGTTCACATTTTCATTTACTTTCGGTCCTCAGGATAAACAAAATGTTATTAAATGTCATTGAAATAACTTCTTAGTCTGTTGAGACATGGCCCGTTATAAATTTGCTGTTACCAGGCAATGATGAAGAACTGTATTATTAGGGTCGGTGTAGTTGTAGCAGTGTATTAGCAACTAGCTGTTAGCACTAGCTAATGTCAACAACATCTTAGCTGGTATGTTACTGTAGCAATGTTTACGTTCAGTCATTTGGATGACTGTTAAAAACCTTTCAGTCTCAAGTCTTTCCTTTACTGGATTTACTAGTTTACTGAGCTAGTGCACTCTAGCCTGCCGGCCGGCCGGCGCACATGCTAGCTCAGTAAACTAGTAAATCCAGTAAAGGAAAAACTTGAGACTGAAAGGTTTTAACTGTCATCCAAATGACTGAACGTAAACATTGCTACAGTAACATACCAGCTACTGTTGTTGACATTAGCTAGCTTGACGTTCAAAATGGCAGACACCGGGGCGTCACGTGACCCTGTGACGTCAGGTGAAATACCTCAATAGAGGGTGTAAAGCAGGGGGCTCAGCACACAGACCTGAGGGGAGCCAGTGCTGAGGCTGAGAGCTGTAGACATGTGGGGGCCTACTCTGACCCTCTGTGTGCGCTCTGACAAAAAGTTCTTGATCCAGAGACATATTGAGCTAGGTAGTCCCATGTTCAGCAGTTTGCACAGTAGTCTATGGGGGAGGATGGTGTTAAATGCTGAGCTGTAGTCCACAAAAAGAAGTTGAACATAGCTCCCCTGCTGCTCTAGGTGGGTCAGTACCATGAGAAGAGCTGTGGCTACAGTGCCCTCTGTAGACCTATAGAGATCTTGCAGTCACGTGACCGAAAAGTACACAACTGCCATCTTGTCGGTCAAAAACTCCGCTGAATACTGCTGCACTCGTGTACAGAATGGATCAATTTCAACCGACGGACTACACGGCTCATTTTTCTAATGAACAGATAACTAGATATATGTCTAAAATAAACGATCTACAGATTTGTGACCCTTATGGCTTACCGGACGGAGTTTTCATGACCGGATTTTGAACTGCCAGTGGAATACCCGGACGTGTATAATTACCTCATTAACTTTCCCTCACTGTTCAGTGGTGAAGCACTGCGTGCTTATAAATCTCTGGACAGTTATCTCTACAGAAATTCAGGATTTGTCAGCGACTCAGATGTGGCATCTTGTAAACAAGAATCCTCATTGGACGGGTAAGTCACTTAAGTATTGAGTATAGCACTGACCAGCCGATTATAGAATAGAATAAGGTAATTTTAGCTGTAATTCCAAATCGTCCGTCTTGTTTACATGGATCTGGTGTTGGAGAGGTAGAGGCTTGGCAGTGGAGATTTGAGTAGCTGTTTTCTGAACTTAGTCAACAGGCCGGCTCTGCAGCCTCGCTTTTGCTTCCGCTCCCGACGCCGCCTCCTTCGCCTGCCAGACCCGATAACAATCCACGGAGACCCCGCTGGTCTCGCTATCTCGTCCGGAATGTGTTTTTTTTTTTTTCTCATCCGGAATGTTGTGCATGCGATGGAAATTGCTACAAACCATCATTTTCTGTTGGAAACCAATGTCCAGTAAGTCCATACGGTTGTAGTGGATATTGAAGTCCGGTACAGACGAACAACATGCAAAAATACACACAAAAAACATAAACAACGTGTACAGGTAGGGAGAGCTTGTAGCTGCAGCCGTTGTAGTAGAATTGTATATAGTAGGGTTTTCCAGAAGAAAAGGTAGAAGTAAAAGCAGAAGTAGAACCAGAAGTATAAGTAGAAGGTGGAATATGGCGTTTGACCGACAAGATGGCATCTGTCACAATCTGGATCGGCTGTGACGTCACATGCAAGTGCTCCATTGGCCTTGTATGCATATTGATGTGGATCAGAGGTGGGGGTAGAAATGTCATAATGTGACTCCTTACCAGTTTTTCAAAGCACTTCATCTCCACCGGCATAAGTGCCAGTGGCCGGTAGTTGTTGAGCCTGGTGATGAAGGTTTTTTTGGGTAAAGGGATTATGGTGGAAGTTTTCAGGCAGGGTGGGATGGTAGACTGGTACAAGGACCGATTGAAAATTTTAGTGAAGATCCCAGCAAGCTGGTCTGCACAGTCTTTCAGCACATGCCCAGAGACACCATCAGGGCCCGCTGCTTTCCTTGGGTTAACCCCCCTCAGCATGCACCTCACCTCATGCTCTTGCACTGTGAAGGTTAAGTTGCTGCCAGCTGCTGGTAGTGGCGTGGCTGCTTCTGATGACTCCACCTCAAAATGAGCAAAGAAGAGATTCAGCTCCTCTGCCAGTGAGGCATCACCCTCAGCAGCCCCAAGGCCTGACCTATAATTGGTGAGGTGGTGGACTGCCTGCCACACTTGCCTGCCATTGTTGCTGTCCAGGTGGTTGTCGATTCTCCTCCTGTAGCCCTCCTTGACCTTCCTGATGCCTCTCTTCAGGTTGGCTCAGGCTGTGCTGTAAAGAGCCCTGTCTCCAGACCTGAAGGCAGTGTTTCTCTCCTTTAGCAACTGCTGTACCTCCCTGGTCATCCAGGGTTTCTGATTGAGATAGACCTGGATGCGTTTGCCCACTGTGACCATGTCTACACAGTTCTTTATACAGCACAGGACAGTGTCTGTGAACACCTCCAGGTCCTCATGCTCAAAAGTGTCCCAGTCAGTGCTATTAAAGCAGTCCTGCAGCTGCTGAGAGGCTCCATCAGGCCAGGTTTTAACAGCCTTGATGGTGGTAAGTGCAGTTTTCTGGAGGGGAGTGTATGCAAGGATTAGTAGCAAGGACATGTGGTCTGACTGGCCCAAGTGTGGTAGTGGTCTGGCCCTGAAGCCCCACTTAATGTTTGTGTAGACCTTGTTCAGTGTGTTAGCTCCTGTGGTAGCTCACTCTACATGCTGGTGGAGTTTGGGGAGCACTGTTTTTAAATCCACATGGTTTAAGTCCCCTGCTATGATGTGCACAGCATCCGGATACGTGCTGTGCTGTAAGCTAACACTGCTATGTAAAAGTCTGAGAGCTGAGTTCACATTAGCATCTGGTGGAATGTACACAGCAGTAATCATGACCAGGGCTTTGAACCGGTTTAAGGAACAAAAACGAAAACCGGGAACTTTTTCTATTTCACATGGAGCAGAAACGAAACCAGAAACTTTATTATTTTTTATGTTCCAGAACAGAAATGCTTATTAAAAATAATGGTAACCGGTTAATACCGGTTTTTACTTCGTTCCTCAAAGTTTCCGTAGCCTACAAATAAAAAAGTCATTCTTCTCCTGCACAAGTTTCTATGACCCACTGGGGTTCACTTCCTGTGTGACGTTTGCTGACTGAATGGAGAGAGCGGGAAGGTGGACTACTATCACATTTCCACGTGATAATAAGTGAATAAGTGCATTACTGAGTGTCTGAGCAAAGAAGAGCCTGAACGTTGCAACCTCCCTATTGGCTGTTTGTAAAAATGTATCAATTGTTGCCCTTTCCATGGGAATCATCACGGGCTCGAGACCTGACCTAGTTCGTTGGTAGCAGAACAAAATGCCTGGACACAAATCGGGTTTTCAGAAAAGGAAAGAAAATAAACGGAGGGTCAAAAATACAAAAAAGGAGGCAGAAAATGCAAAACGAGTTTTAAGGTAGGACAGATGGTTACTTTTTAAGGCAGCCCGCTGTGACTGCACGCTTTCAGTTGTGTCATTGAATGGTTACTTTTCTGAGGCAGCCCGCCGTGGCTGCCTGCAGGCTTATTTATTATCTCATCTCATTATCTCTAGCCGCTTTATCCTTCTACAGGGTCGCAGGCAAGCTGGAGCCTATCCCAGCTGACTACGGGCGAAAGGCGGGGTACACCCTGGACAAGTCACCAGGTCATCACAGGGCTGACACATAGACACAGACAACCATTCACACTCACATTCACACCTACGGTCAATTTAGAGTCACCAGTTAACCTAACCTGCATGTCTTTGGACTGTGGGGGAAACCGGAGCACCCGGAGGAAACCCACGCGGACACGGGGAGAACATGCAAACTCCACACAGAAAGGCCCTCGCCGGCCCCGGGGCTCGAACCCAGGACCTTCTTGCTGTGAGGCGACAGCGCTAACCACTACACCACCGTGCCGCCCCTTATTTATTATAGCCCATTTAATTAAAATAGTTGATATAAAATGTTTATAGTTATGTGATGGTTGTCCTGATTTAGACTGGTGGTTTTTTTTTTTTTGGGGGGGGGTTTGCGTGATGTTGCACCCGGGTCCAGATTAGGGCAGAACCGGCCCTGGCTACATTTCAGGTGTAGTTTGTTTTATGTATGTATGTATTTGCATAGATGTGTACTACTTGGTCTTCCAATATGGCGCCTAACAAAATCTCGCGGTGCGGTGACGTCATGCGGTAGCCCTCTATAGGGCCTGATTAGCCTTTGGTAACACACTAAACGAATTATCTTTCATTTTTGGCACTTTTTCTCTTTGTGTAGATGGGAAGACATACTGAGAATCTAAATCACCAACATTTGAAATAATAATTGTTTTGAATTATTTCTTGTCTTATTTAATGAAGGTTGTAATAGAATTAGCCTACATTTGGCTTAAGCTGGATGAGACAGAGACATAATTTTATAGCCATTTGTTAAACAGCTGACAGGGAACGTAATTAACCGTTCCGGGAACGAAATTTTTTTGTTCTAACCGGTTCGGGAACGTCTATTTAATGGTGGAACCCAAAACCGGAAATGTTAAAATTCCGTTTCTGTTCGGAACGAACCAATAGGAAAAAAATTCTGGTTCAAAGCCCTGATCATGACCCCAGTAAACTCCCTAGGAAGGCAAAACGGCCGGCATTTGACAGTCATGTACTCCAGGTCTGGGGAGCAGTGGCTGGCTACCATCGCTGTGTTGGTACACCAGTTGCTATGGATGTACACACACAGTCCCCCTCCTTTGTTCTTACTGGAATCGCTGGTCCTGTCATGGCACTGTGCTGTGTAGCCTGTTAGCTCGATAGCAGAGTCCGGGATGGATGCATGTAGCCAGGTCTCAGTGAGGAGTAGCATGCAACTGTCCTTAATTAAATTGTTTGAGGCTGCCTGAAGTCTAAGTTCATCCATTTTATTAGTGAGTGATCTTACATTGCTGAGGAAAAGGCTGGGAAGCGGTGGTCTGTGTGGCTGCTTCCATAGCCTCGTTAGGACACCGGCTCTGCAGCCTCGCTTCTGCTTTCTCTCCCTGCACCACCTCCGCTTCCCTTTTGCAGGAATGGTGATCCATGGAGAGCCAGGACTCCTCATTATCTCATCCGGAATGTCATGTGAGAGGACAAACTCTGCTGTAACACTCCTCATTCAAAACTCCTATTTTTAGGAGATCATGCCGACTACAGATGTTGTTAGCCCAACATAATGTAGTTAAAACAAGAAACAATGTGTACACAAACAACCAAACAAAACACTGAATGTGAGAGCACTGAACCGCTGTGTCTATGCGCACCGCCATCATCTAGACCACCAGCTATTTCACATCTGGTAAAACCGTGAGGAAAAGTCACAATATGTAATATTGGATCATTTCCCTCAATAAATAAATGACCAAGTATAATATTTTTTGTCTCATTTGTTTACCTGGGTTCTCTTTATCTACTTTTAGGACTTGTGTGAAAATCTGATGATGTTTTAGGTCATATTTATGCAGAAATACAGAAAATTCTAAAGGGTTCATAAAATTTCAAGCACCACTGTATGTTCACTGAAAAGTGCAAAAATAAAAGAGCTCACTTGTTCAGAAGCCTGATTCCCATCCATCTGTTTCCCCAATGTCTGGGAATCATTACATCAGAGGTAAGCAGAAGGAAGTTCATAAGCATCCAGTGTCTAATGTTCTATACACATTCCTCAATTCTATTAAGCTGGTGTCTCTCCTCTGGTTTTGCAGAAGCATACAACTGTGTGTCATCAGCATAACAGTGGAAACTAATACCATGCTTACGAATAATATTGCCCAGAGGTAACATTTCATCTCATTATCTCTAGCCGCTTTATCCTTCTACAGGGTCGCAGGCAAGCTGGAGCCTATCCCAGCTGACTACGGGCGAAAGGCAGGGTACACCCTGGACAAGTCGCCAGGTCATCACAGGGCTGACACATAGACACAGACAACCATTCGCACTCACATTCACACCTACGGTCAATTTAGAGTCACCAGTTAACCTAACCTACATGTCTTTGGACTGTGGGGGAAACCGGAGCACCCGGAGGAAACCCACGCAGACACGGGGAGAACATGCAAACTCCACACAGAAAGGCCCTCGCTGGCCCCGGGGCTCGAACCCAGGACCTTCTTGCTGTGAGGCGACAGTGCTTACCACTACACCACCATGCGGCCCACAGAGGTAACATATTTAAAGAAAAAAAAAACAGTGGGCCTAAGACAGAACCTTTTGGAACACCAAACTTTACCTCAGTATGTCTAGAAAAATTACCATTTACGTACATGAACATACTGATAGCAATAAGTTAAATAAGAACTGAGCCAGGAGTGGGCTGTTCCCTTAACTCCCACAACATTTCCGAGTCTATCCAGGAGAATGGAATGATCAGTGATATCAAATGCTGTACTAAGGTCAAGCAACACAAGCATTGAGACACAGCCCTGATCAGATGCCAACAGTAGGTCGTTTACTACTTTAACCAGTGCTGTCTCTGTGCTATGATGAGGTCTAAATCCTGACTGATACATTTCATGGATGTTATTCCTCTGTAAATATGAGCATAACTGCTGTGCCACAGCTTTTTCTAGGATCTTGGACAAAAAGGGGAGGTTTGACATTGGCCGATAATTGGACAACTGACAGGAATCGAGGTCAGGGTTTTTTTAATCAGGGGTTTATAACTGCTAGTTTAAAGGATTTGGGTACATAGCCAATCCTAAGAGAAGAATTTATTATATTTAGAAGGGGTTCAATTACTTCAGGTATTATCTGTTCGAATAGTCCTGTAGGTAAGGACTCTAGTATTCAAGTTGAAGATTTTGATGTGGAGATTAATGAAATTAGTTCAATTTCTCTAAGGGGAGTAAAACATTCTAATTGCTGATGTGGTTAATTTTGTGACAGTATTAAATAGGAATCTAGGATTATTTTTGTTATCTTCAATTAGGGTGGAGAGATATGTTGATTGAGCAGCACTAAGAGCTTCTCTATACTTCAGTTTTGTTTGATGCCATTTACATTCCAATTTTTGAGTGGTCTGTTTTAAAGTGTGAGTGTCATCATTATACCAGGGTGCTACTTTTTTCTCTCTAATCATCTCATCTCATCTCATTATCTCTAGCTGCTTTATCCTTCTACAGGGTCGCAGGCAAGCTGGAGCCTATCCCAGCTGACTACGGGCGAAAGGCAGGGTACACCCTGGACAAGTCGCCAGGTCATCACAGGGCTGACACATAGACACAGACAACCATACACACTCACATTCACACCTACGGTCAATTTAGAGTCACCAGTTAACCTAACCTGCATGTCTCTGGACTGTGGGGGAAACCGGAGCACCCGGAGGAAACCCATGAGGACACGGGGAGAACATGCAAACTCCACACAGAAAGGCCCTTGCCGGCCATGGGGCTCGAACCCAGACCTTCTTGCTGTGAGGCGACAGTGCTAACCACTACACCACCGTGCCACCTCTCTCTAATCATTTTCCTTTTAAGTGGAGCTACATGATCTAAAGTAAAGCGGAACATTGACTCTAAGCATTCAGTTGCCTGATCAAGTTCTGTGGGGGCTGACAGTGATCCAATCAAAGTTGATAACTCTGGAAGATTATTTATAAAACTCTGTGCAGTAATTGATGTAAATATATGTTTAATACAGTAGCATGGTGATGTGCATATATTATTGCTCAGACATATTTTGAATAAGATGAGATAATGATCTGAGATCATTTCAGACTGTGGAAGTGTGGCTATATTTTCTATATTTAACCCAAATGTTAGTATTAGATCAAGAGTGTGACCACCATTATGGGTAGGTCCTATGACATTCTGATGAACGCCTACTGAATCTAAAATGGACATGAATGCTATTTTCAAAGGGTCATCTGGGTTATTGAAGTGAATATTAAAATCTCCGACTCCTAAAGCTTTGTCTAAGGAAATGACCAGGTCTGAGATAAAATCCACAAATTCAGAAAGAAACTCAGAATATGGTCCAGGGCACCTGTAAATAATAAGTAACAGAATCAACTGGGTCGACTTATTTTTGGAGACTATATACTGTACATTATATTAATATAAAGAACTTCAAATGTATTTGTAAAATCAGAGCAGGTGGGTGGAGCACAGAAGCATGGCAGGCCAGAACTCAGTTCTCACAAACTTTTTATTCTGTATATGCATATAGCTTTTCAGCTTACTCTCTCATACATGCACACACACGCATTCAGGTCGGGACAGAGCTCCCTTTCTCTGCTCTCTCTCTCCTTTTATAGGGCGCGGTCACTGGAGGAGACACACAAACACAGGTTAATTCACATCAGGTGCAGCGATACTACCACTTACCTTCCCTGACTCCGCCCTCCATTCACAGACTGACGCTTGACCACACCCCCGCTGCCACATACCCCCACAGCATGACTCAGGCCGGGGAGCCGTCCAGCCTGCAGCCGACTCCCCACCCCCTTGGAGGGAGAGGAAATCCACCACGACCATCTGCGTCCCCGGCCTGTGGACCACCTCGAATTTAAATGGCTGGAGTGCCAGATACCAACGGGTGATCCACGCATTGGCATCCTTCATGCAGTGGAGCCACTGCAGGGCTGAATAGAGGGTGAAAGGCCGAACAGAGGGTGTAACAGTGGCCCACCACACAGTGCAGCCTTTACCTCAGAGAAAGCCCTCTGACATTGCTCCATCCACTGGACCGGATCTGGTGCTCCCTTTTTAGTGAGATCAGTCAGCGGGCTGGTGACGTCTGAATAATTAGGTATAAACCTACGATAGTAGCCAGCCAGCCCCAGGAACTGTCTCACCCCCTTTTTGGTCTTGGGCCTCGGGCAGGCCACAATCGCTGCTGTCTTATTAATTTGGGGACGCACCTGCCCATTGCCCAAGTGGAAACCCAGATACCATACTTCCACCCACCTAATCGCACACTTCTTTGGGTTGGCTGTGAGACCCACTCACCTCAGCGACCTAAGGACAGCCCTCAGGCATTCCAGGTGCCGCGGCCAGTCATTACTGTAAATAATGATGTCATCTAGGTAGGCGGCTGCGTAGGTGGAGTGGGGGCGGAGGACCCTGTCCATAAGCCACTGGAGCGTAACGAGTGCCCCAAACAGCCCAAAAGGAAGTGTGATGAACTGGTGTAAGCCAAACAGTGTGGAAAAGGCCATTTTTTCTCGGGATAGCGGAGTCAAGGGGATCTGCCAATATCCCTTTGTCAAATCCAGTGTCGAATAAAAATGAGCCATGCCTAGTCGATCAAGCAACTCGTCAATACAAGGCATTGGGTATGCATCAAATTTAGACACTGCATTGACTTTTCTATAGTCCACACAGAACCAGACAAACCCATCGGCCTTGGGAACCAAGACCACTGGGCTGCTCCAGTCACTGTGGGACTCCCTGACGATGCCCATTTTGAGCATGGCCTTGAGTTCTTCCCGAACCACCTTTTTTTTTTGTGTTCGGGAAGTCTGTAAGGGCGGCTGCGCACTACTACCCCCAGGGGCATCTCAATGTGGTGTTCTATGAGGTGGGTGCGGCCGGGCAGGGGCGAGAACACATCAGAAAATTCAGTCCGCAACTGGGTGACCTCTGTGAGCTGGGTCAGGGAGAGGTGGTCTCCACAGGGGACCAGAGTGGTGGTCGATGTCAATTTTCCTTTTTGAACCTCCAGCTCCGCCTTCTCCAGAACCACAGACACCAGCGCCACGGGGACCTCCTTGTTCCAACGTTTTA
Source organism: Neoarius graeffei (assembly GCF_027579695.1). Lineage (NCBI taxonomy): Eukaryota > Metazoa > Chordata > Actinopteri > Siluriformes > Ariidae > Neoarius > Neoarius graeffei. The sequence goes on from NC_083570.1 coordinate 76,419,630, forward strand.
ACAGATTGAGGTGGTAAATCTGTAACACCCCACCCCTGTCCATTCGCCTCACCTCATAGTTGACGTCCCCGACTCGCCGTGTGACCTCAAAGGGTCCTTGCCACCTGGTGATCAATTTGGAGCTCAACGTGGGCAAAAATACAAGTACTTTATCTCCCGGTGTGAACTCCTTAAGGTGTGTGCCCCTGTCGTACAGACGGACTTGACATTCTTGGGCCTGCCGCAAATTCTCCTGGGTTAGGTGCATGAGTTTGGTGCGCAGGTTGAGAACATATTGAATTTCATCTTTACTAGTTGAAGGTCCCTCCTTCCAATTTTCAAGTAGCACATCCAAAATGCTACGCAGCTTACGCCTGTATAATAATTCGAATGGGGAGAACCCTGTGGAGGCTTGCGGGACCTCTCGCACTGCGAATAACAGGGGCTCGAGCCATTTATCCCAGTTACGTGCGTCTTCGCTTACAAATTTTCTAATTATATTTTTGAGGGTGCGATTAAACCATTCGATGAAGCCATCCGTTTGTGGGTGATAAACGCTGGTGCGGATAGGCTTAATTCTCAGTAACCCATACAGTTCGCGCAGTGTGCATGACATGAACGTAGTGCCTTGATCAGTCAGAATCTCTTTGGGGATTCTGACTCAGGAGATGACGCGGAAGATCACTTCTGCAATACTATGTGCTGAGATATTGCGAAGAGGCACTGCTTCCGGATATCGCGTTGCATAGTCCACCAGAACTAAAATAAAGCGATATCCTCGTGCTGACCAATCTAATGGCCCAACGAGATCCATCCCAATTCTTTCGAATGGGGTCTCGATTAATGGCAGAGGGCGCAAAGGCGCTTTTGGAAACGCCACGGGATTTACTAACTGGCATTCCCGACATGCCGTACGCCACCTACGGACATCGCTGCGAATCCCTGGCCAATAGAACCGGGCCATTATTCGGGCTAGTGTCATATCCTGCCCCAAGTGTCTGGCCATGGGATTAAAGTGAGCCACCTGGAATATGAATTCCCGGCAGCTCTTTGGGATTAAAAGCTGAGTTATTGGTTCCTTAGTCTGAGTGTCTTGCATCACTCTGTATAATCTATCTTTAATAATGGAGAAATAGAGGAAGGACAGTATAGCGTTTGGCTGGAGAGTTTGACCATCGATTACTCTCACTTGGGCAAATGCATGCTGCAGAGTCTCATCTTGCAACTGCTCTAACGGGAAATCCGCAAGAGAATCCCTGAGAGAGGGAGGAGGAGCAGGCTGCTCCTCACTCTGACACAGTGATGAAGTATACGGCTCTGTGACAGCTGCTCCCGCCAATGCCACTCCGGGACCTCCCCTCGCTAAACTATGGCAGGCCCCACTTTTTATTAGATGCACCATTAATTCCTCAAATCCCGGCCAATCAGTCCCCAGAATTATCGAGTGGGTAAAGCAAGGATTAATCGCCGCCTTTACTCTAAATTTTTCCCCTCAAAATAGAATGTGGACCGACACTAAAGGGTAGTTGTGAACATCCCATTGCACACAAAACACCTTCACCAACTGTGCTCTCCCCACTGCCTCATCTTGCACCAGGCTTTGGTGGATTGAGGTCTGATTACAGCCGGAATCCACCAAAGCCTGGTATGTATCCCCTTGGATACCCACCGGTATGTGATATGCTCTGGCCCAATCGAGAGTGGTCCCTGGTGTGTCGGGGATCCGGACCACTGTGCCCACCTCCATTGCCGAGCATTGATGCTGGAGGTGCCTCGGTTCCCCGCAGCACCAGCATACTGGCCCAGGCTCTCCCTCTGCATTGGTGTTCCAGACACCACTCACCTGAGGGGGAAAAGACACAGACAAGGAAGTAGGAAATGGGAGGGCACCGCGGGTGTGGCGGGCTGACTGGGGTGGAGCCAGCCGCCGCCTCTGCGGTGGGGGAATGGGGCGGGGACGGGGAGCAGAGGGAGAGGGAGAGAGAGAAGAGAGGGGAGAAGAGGAGACACGCTGTCCTGCCATCGGGACAGCCACTATATGGTCCTCCGCCAGCTCGATCGCCTGATCCAGCGACACCGGGTGATGGCACTGGACCCACTCCACTGTTCCTTCCGGAAGTCGGGCGACAAATTGTTCTAGCATCACCAGGTCAACGATTCCCTCAGTGTCATGGTTGTTGGCCCTCAGCCACCACTGGCAGGCATCTTGGAGTTGCTGGCCAAACGCGAACAGCTGGCCGACCTCCTCCAGGCACAGCGGGCAGAAGCGCTGCCGTTGCTATTCTGGAGTGCGACCAACACGTTGGAGGATGCCCTGTGGAGGTCCGTGTAGACCAGCCAGCTGTCGGTGGGGAGCTGCAGCGTGGCCAGCTGCACCTCACCCATTAGTAGGGGGAGGAGGCGCTCCATGCGCTGTTCCACCGGCCAACCCTACGCCTCTGCTCCCTGCTCAAAGAGAGCAAGGAAGGCTTCGGGGTCATCACGCGGACCCATCTTTGTTAGGGTGAGGTGGGGAGGGTCCACGGCGGTGATGGTCGTGGACCTAGCCGACGCAAGCAGGTGCAAGAATGCCTGGCGATCTTCCTGCTGCGCCAGCAGCAGGGCTTCGAACCGTTGTTCCTGCTCCTTCCGGAGGGCGATCAGTGCCTGGTGCTGGCTCTGTTGGGCCGTGGTGAGGGCATGGACCAGGTCCTTGAAGGGGGAGGACTCCATGGGGCTGTCTCCTTCTGCACTCCGGATCCCAGGTTTCAGCACCACTGTAAAATCAGAGCAGGTGGGTGGAGCACAGAAGCACAGCAGGCCAGAACTCAGTTTTCACAAACTTTTTTATTCTGTATATGCATATAGCTTTTCAGCTTACGCTCACACACACACACACACACACACACACACACACACACACATTCAGGTCGGGAGAGAGCTCCCTTTCTCTGCTCTCTCTCTCCTTTTATAGGGCGCAGTCACTGGAGGAGACACACAAACACAGGTTACTTCACATCAGGTGCAGTGATACTACCACTTACCTTCCCTGACTCCGCCCTCCATTCACAGACCGACGCTTGACCACGCCCCCGCTGCCACAGTATTAAATTTATAACCAGGCTTTTGTGTTACACCTAGATAATAGTTATAAATAACCACAACCCCTCCTCCTCTGCCAGTGAGACAAGGCTAGTGTATTCAAGAAGTTTATTGTCATATGCATAGTAAAAACACGGAGGTGCAAACAATGCAATGAAATTCTGACTTTGCTGCTCTCCTTACACTCAGCAATAACACATACACTCAACAAACACATGACAAAAAGATGCACAAAAAGGGAATAAAAGTAATAAAAGTAGTAAATGTAGTAAAACTAAATAAAACTAAAAAAGCCATAAAAACTAAAGTAAAAACTAAAACTAAAGTAATAAAAGTAGTAAAAGTAATAAATGTAGTAAAATTAAATAGGCAAAAGAAGTGCCATAAAAACCTGAGTTAATTTGTAAAGTAACTCTGTGCTTTGTGCAAACAGGTGGCTGCAGTGGGAATGCAGGGGAATGGGGAGTGCAGTATTTAGTGTGTTGTGTTGTTCAGGAGCCTAATAACTTGTGGATAGAAACTGTTTGTGAGTCTTGTAATTCTTGATTTGACACTCCAGTAGCGTCTCCCTGATGGCAGGAGTGTAAAGAAACTGTGCTGTGGGTGTGTGTTGTCCTTAATAATGTTCTGCACCCTCCTGATGACCCTGGTGTTGTAAATGCCCTGTAGTGATGGGAAGGCTATTCCAGAGATGGACTGGTTAGTCTTTATCACCTGTTGGAGAGCCTTCCTGTCCTGAGCAGTGCAGTTTCCATACCACACTGTGATGGAGCTGGTGATGAGATGACACTCTCGACTGTGCATCTGTTGAAGTTGCTGAGGATTTTGGTTGGCTTGCCAAACTTCCTCAGCCTTCTCAAGAAATACAGTCTCTACTGTGACTTCTTCAGAAGCTCCTGAGTGTTGTGAGACCAGGTGAGGTCCTCACTAATGTCAGTGCCGAGGAACTTAAAAGTTCTTACCCTCTCCAATTCTGTCTCCCCAATGTATATTGGGGCGTGCTGCTCCCTCCTCCTCCTAGGATCAATAATCATCTCCTTAGTTTTATCTGTCTTTAAGGAGAGATTATTTTCCTGGCACCAAGCCACCAGTCCTGCCACCTTTCTCCTATATGCTGTCTCCTCTCCACCGGTGATCAGTCCAATAACTGTGGTGTCATCCGCAAATTTATAATGCTGGTGTTGGACTCAGAGGCCACACAGTCATAGGTGAAGAGGGTGTACAGTAGAGGGCTCAGTACACAACCCGGGGGGGGGGGGTTCCCTGTGCTTACAGTTCTGATGCCTGATGTCAGGTTTCCTATTCTGACTAAGTGGGGTCTGTTTGACAGAAAGTTCAGCACCCAGTTGCAGAGGGAAGGTGACACTCCAAGGGTGAGGAGCTTTTCAGACAGTCTGTGTGGTATGACTGTGTTAAATACTGAGATGTAGTCGGCGTTTAACACAGTATATGACTGTATCCAAGCGGACTCGCTTCATTTAAATGATACCATGCCTTGAAAAAGTATTCATACCCCTTGAACTTTTTCACATTTTTCCACCTTACAACCATGAACTTAAATGTTTTTTTTATTGAGATTTTATGTGATAGACCAACACAGGGTAGCACATAATTGTGAAGTGAAACGAAAATGATAAATGGTCTTCAAAATTTTAAACAAATAAAAATCTGAAAAATGTGGTGTGCATTAGTATTCAGCCCCCCTGCGTCAATACTTTGTAGAGCCACCTTTTGCTGCAATTACAGCTGCAGGTCTTTTGTGGTATGTCTCTACCAGCTTTGCACATCTAGACACTGAAATTTTTGCCCATTCTTCTTTGCAAAATAGCTCAAGCTCAGCCAGATTGGATGGAGAGCATCTGTGAACAGCAATTTTCAAGTCTTGCCACAGATGCTCAGTGGGATTTAGGTCTGGACTTTGACTGGGCCATTCTAACACATGAATATTCTTTGATCTAAACCATTCCATTGTAGCTCTGGCTGTAAGTTTAGGGTCATTGTCTTGCTGGAAGGTGAATCTCCTTCCCAGTCTCAAGTCTTTTGCAGCCTCCAACAGGTTTTCTTCCAGGATTGCCCTGTATTTAGCTCCATCCATCTTCTCATCAACTCTGACCAGCTTCCTTGTCCCTGCTAAAGAAAAGCATCCCCATAGCATGATGCTGCCACCACCATGTTTCACAGTGGGGATGGTGTGTGCAGGGTGATGAGCAGTGTTAGTTTTCCGCCACACATAGCGCTTTGCATTTAGGCCAAAAAGTTCAACTTTGGTCTCATCTGACCAAAGCACCTTCTTCCACATGTTTGCTGTGTCCCCTACATGGCTTCTGACAAACTGCAAACGGGACTTCTTATGCTTGTCTTTCAACAATGGCTTTCTTCTTGCCACTCTTCCAAAAAGGCCAGGTTTGTGGACTGTACGACTTATAGTTGTCCTGTGCACAGATTATCCCACCTGAGCTGTGGATTTCTGCAGCTCCTCCAGAGTGATCATGGGCCTTTTGGCTGCTTCTCTGACCAGTGCTCTCCTTGCTCACTCTGTCAGTTTAGGTGGACGGCCATGTCTTGGTAGGTTTGCAGTTGTGCCATACTTTTTCCATTTTTGAATGATGGATTGAACAGTGCTTCTTGAGATGTTCAGAGCTTGGGATATTTTTTTATAACCTAACCCTGCCTTAAACTTCTCCAGAACTTTATCCCTGACCTGTCTGGTGAGTTCTTTGGTCTTTATGATGCTGTTTGTTCTTCAGTGTTCTCTAACAAACCACTGAGGCCTTCACAGAACAAGTGTATTTATGCTGAGAGTAAATTACACACAGTAGGACTCTATTAACTAATTAGATGACTTCTGAAGGCAATTGATTGCACTGGATTGTATTTAGATGTTACGACCACTAGGCTCAAGTGACCATAACATAAAAGGGAGTCCACACAGTTGTTCCAATTTTAGCAATATTTTAATTAAATAATAATAATAAAAAGAAGAAAAATGAGAAAGAACAAAGGAAAACCTGGGCTGGGCAGGCCTTCCCCCAGTGAAGGCCTGAACAGCACACAGCCAAACAACCAAACCAAAATGCCAGCAAAGCACGCCCTCCAACCTGACAGCCATAGGCTGTATTTGAACTGTTCCGCCTGTTTGGCCAAAGTGACAAGATACCAAACAGCTCCTCCTAAAGGTCGGGAGGGGGAGAGAGAACAAGTTCAAGATTAATATATCAAAAAGGTGGAGTAAGCACTCTCAGCATGACCAAGCTGGGTGTGACATCACTCCCCCCCAAAAGACAGAGACCCATCTCTGGGACTCTGTTCACTCTAACAAATCTATTATCCATAACCAAAATCCCCAAAAAACCCAGTACACCCAATACCTTTTTTTTTTTTTTTTATAGATACCCCACCTACACCACAACAAATCACCTCCCTCCACCCAAATTCCCTGCCCCAAACTGCGTTCCATCCAGCAAATCCCGGCGCCTGGATAGCAAGAGAGGAAACAAGTTACGACACAGAATCAGAGGCCATAGAAGAGACAAAACATCCCACTAATAGTCATCAGGAGCCCGAGACAATGCATCGGCCATAATATTTTCAGACCCCTTAAATGTGCCTAATAGATAAATTGTAGGGCTGCAGAAAAAGAGCCCAACGCATTAAACGCTGGTTAGTGTTCTGCAGAGACGAAAGAAAAGTCAAAGGGTTGTGGTCGGAAAAGACCACCACAGGGTGCACCCCACCACCAACGTAAACATCAAAATGTTGGAGTGCCCAAATAAGGGCCAGGGCCTCCTTCTCAATAATAGAATAGTTAAATTGGTGACAATTAAATTTCCGGGAGAAAAAACAAACTGGTCGGTCTATACCATCCTCATCCTTTTGGAGGAGAACAGCTCCTGCACCTACCTGACTAGCGTCTACCTGCAGCTGGAACGGTTCCTCCAGCTTAGGAGCAGACAGGACAGGTGCAGTGGTCAAAAGAGCCTTAGCATTTTCAAATGCTTTCTCACACTCAGGAGTCCAAAGAAATTTAGCTGAACTCTTTAACAAATTCGTCAGAGGGGCGACAACAGATGAAAAATTGCGGCAAAAGTTTCTATAGTACCCAATCATACCCAAAAAACGCATTAATTCCTTTTTAGTCACAGGACGTGGAAAATTATCAATGGCCAGGACTTTAGCTCTTATAGGCCGCACTTCACCCTGACCAACTACTCTGCCAAGATAGACTACTGTAGCCTGAGCAAACTCACACTTTGCTAAGTTTACAGTAAGATTGGCAGCAGCAAACCTTTCAAACAATAAATGAACACGTGCAAGATGATCTTCCCATGTGTCCGAATAACAAACCACATCATCAAGATACACAGCGCACTCCTCCAGTCCCGCAACGACTCGATTCATGAGCCGTTGGAAAGTGGAGGGGGCGTTGCGCAAACCAAATGGCATACGCGTGTAGGAAAATAATCCGTTGGGTGTAACAAAGGCAGAAATCTCCTGTGCCCTAGAAGTCAGAGGTACCTGATAGTAACCTTTAAGCAAATCAAATTTGCTAACAAACCGAGCTGCACCAACCTGATCAATACAATCCTCTATGCGAGGCAATGGATACGAGTCTGGTTTTGTGACCATGTTCACCTTGCGGTAATCTGTACAAAACCTGTATGTGTGGTCAGGTTTTTTGACTAACAAACACGGTGAAAACCAACTTGAACATGATGGTACAGCAAGACCATTATCAATAAGATACTGGACACTATCATCCAAGCTCCTGCGCTTTTCAGAACTAACACGGTAAAACCTCTGACGGACAGGCTCTGCATCACCAACTTCTATGTCATGCTCAATCCATGACGTACAGGTTGGAATGTCTGAAAACAAACATAAAAACTCCAAAATTAAACTTTTTAACTGTTCTCTCTGCTGCAAGTCCATCTGACTCAGAAGTCCATCTAACTGGGCCAACATCTCGGAATTATTCAAATGAGCATGTAACATGGCATCATCAGGGCCCCTCATCTCTTCCCCCACCACAGGAGAATTAGGCAATGTAGATGCCAACAAACCAAGAGACACCTCAGGTTTAGCATCAGAATGTACTGATGTATAGTATGGCTTCAATAAATTCACGTGGCATAATTGTGTTGCACGCCTACGATCTGGTGTAGCAACCACGTAATTGGTGTCAGACACTTGAACAACACTATAAGGCCCCGAAAACTTTGCAGCAAAAGGAGAACCTGGAAAAGGCAACAATGCCAAAACCTGATTTCCCGTGTTGAAAGTACGAGCTTCAGTCTTACGGTCATAATTTTTCTTCATTTTTAACTGAGCTTCAGTTAAATTCTCGTTTGCCATCTTACAAGCCAGAAGTAGCCTGCGTCGGAAACCATACACATAATCAGACAAAGTTTGTGGTGGTTCAGATGAATCTAATTCACTGGACAAGACTGACAAAGGAGTGCGAACTTTATGACCAAACACTAGTTCATTTGGACTAAACCCAGTGCTTTCCTGCACAACCGCTCTAGCTGCCAAAAGTAACCATGGCATACCATCTTCCCACTCCCGGCCCATCTCTATACAATACGTATGCAACAGAGACTTAAAGGTGGCATGGAAACGTTCCAAGGCCCCTTGACTCTGTGCATGATAAGCACTACTAAAGTTATGTTGTATCTGGAGCTCTTTTAAAGCAACAGCAAATGTCTTTGATGTAAAATTTGAACCTCGATCACTCTGAATGATCTTAGGGAGGCCAAATATTGAAATAAACTGAGACAGGCACTTTATAACAGACCTTGTAGTAATTGTCCTCAAAGCATATACAGTAGGGTAGCGAGTAGCCTGACACATAATAGTAAACAGATAAATACATCCAGTCTTAGACTTGGGCAAAGGTCCTACACAGTCAATAATCAAATATTCAAACGGATTACCAACGGATGGAATAGATTTCAGAGGTGCAGGTTTAATGACACTTGGTTTGCCAGCAACCTGACAAACATGACAAGCTCGAACAAACCATGCAACATCTTTCTTTATCCGTGGCCAATAAAAATATTGTAACAACTGATTGTAGGTTTTTCTCACCCCAAAATGACCCGCTGTTTCACCGTGAGCTGTTTTTAACGCAACCTCACGAAACTTTTCAGGCATCACCACCTGCAAAACCTGCTCTCTCACAACAGCATCTGCAGTAGGTGACCACCTTCTTAGCAATAAACCATCATTGATAAAGTAACTGTGGTCCAAATCATTATTTTGTTCACACAAATCAAAATACTTTTGTAAGCTCTCATCATTCTTTTGAGCTTCCACAATGTCAGAACGAGACAAAGGTGCTGGTAATTTGGGAACAAATATTTGAGTAGACATGTTCTTAGATGCATCAAACAGCTTAGAATCTTGCGCACGGGCCATAGCGCGCGTCACAGCACAAGCAGTGAAAACATCTGGAAAATGTTTTTGACAAACATCAGACTCATCTAGTGGAGAAGCTTTATTCCCAACCACTGGTGATGGAGAGACCTGATCAGGAAAAACACAATCACGGGCCAAATTATTCCCAATAATCACATCAATTCCTTCAATGGGCAACGAGGGACGAACAGCTATGGCTACCTCACCATTCACAAAATCAGAGGACAATTGAATTTTGTGCAAAGGCACTGGAAATGACTGTAGACCAATTCCTCGAATCAATACAACATTTCCCGTGTCAGATTGAGAAGAGAAGGACAAAACAGATTGGGAAATGAAACTTTCTGATGCGCCTGTATCACGCAAAATTTTCACTGGAACGCGACGGGAGTCTCCAAGCAAAGACACAAACCCATCCGTAACAAACGGCACATAATCCGCTAAACTAGAAATCACCAATTCAGACGTATCACCTTTTAAAGTTACATTATCAGTTGACGCTGTACACTGGGTACGATCCAACAAATTCACTGCAGTCTTTTTAAAGTTGCTCTTTGAACACGCAGGCTTAATAGACGAGGTACAGAGGCCAACTTTGCCTCCCTCGCTTTTCACCTTATCACGCCCCAATAATACTGGACAATTTGATTTCCAGTGGTTTTGACCAAAGCAATAATTGCAATCCTTTTTAGGATTAAATCCGGGTGGCTTACCCTGCATCATTACATTAGTGTTGGAATTAACAGAAGTGTCCACTCTAACCCCGCTAGGGCAACGAGTGTACGAACGCAAACTAGACAGACGAGATGGAATCTTGTGCGTAAGAGAAAAATTATCAGCAAGAACTGCAGCCTCTGCTGGCGTTTTCACCTTATGTTCGTTAATATAAGTGGCTATACGATAAACGTTGTTTTTCTTTTTCCTGAACTTCCAATCTCCTACAAGCCATTTCTTTATTGAGCCTCCTTTGCACTAACTCGTCATCCAATTTCATCTGCTGCAGTTTTAGCTCATGTTGAAATTTCAAAAGCTCAATTTGCTGTTCATATGACAACGATGTTACCATCGGCATATATGAAGCTGGTTTACCAAACACATTCTTCTCAATCAATCTCATTCGAACAAGATTCAACAGTTCATCCTTCAATGCTGCCTTTGGCAATACTACATCAAGTTTATAATAATCAACCACACTAAACAACTGATCCTTAGTGAGGGTAACCAACAAGGCCTCAGAGGGAGCTTCAAAAAATGCTTCCAAGGTACTCATTTTTACCGTCAACAATAAACAAATCACCAATTAACAAATCGCCACTGGCCACTGGCAAATCCAAACAATTACAAATAGACACTGGGGTGTGCCACTAATCTAACCATGCAACTGGCTAAACAAAGTAATCCAAAAGTATCCACGTATCCAAAAGTAACAAACTACTCCAGAAATCCAAAATAATTGGGCAAAGTGTAATGCAACTCACGTAAACAGGACAACACCGGAGTTTCCCCCTAAACATTTATCCCCCTACTAAACTAACCTGTCTTCACACTAAGTCTAAGAACAAGGATCATTTACTCACCATTACCATTGGATCCGTACTGTCCCGACCAAAGTCAATTCAGCCGGTTTTCCAAGGCGGTGCCCTCGCCCAGACTTCAGTGACACAGTAGCTTAAACCCCACGCAAACACGTTCTAACTGGGGAAAATGCCAACTCCACTCTATGCCCTCCCATAACGCACACCCAAACACACTTACCGACTCTACTCTTAATCAAACAAAACAAACGGTTGGTCAAACAACTTCCGCAAAAAACTTCAAAAGAGTTAACAATCACAATGTAATCAATCACAACGTAACCAATCGCTTTACAACCAATGCGAACCCCCCAACAAACCACATGGCATAATAGCTTACCTCACTTCGTTTAAACAAACCAAGTGATTAATCCAAACTCCACTATTAAACATTTGGAACGAGCCCCCATATGTTACGACCACTAGGCTCAAGTGACCATAACATAAAAGGGAGTCCACACAGTTGTTCCAATTTTAGCAATATTTTAATTAAATAATAATAATAAAAAGAAGAAAAATGAGAAAGAACAAAGGAAAACCTGGGCTGGGCAGGCCTTCCCCCAGTGAAGGCCTGAACAGCACACAGCCAAACAACCAAACCAAAATGCCAGCAAAGCACGCCCTCCAACCTGACAGCCATAGGCTGTATTTGAACTGTTCCGCCTGTTTGGCCAAAGTGACAAGATACCAAACAGCTCCTCCTAAAGGTCGGGAGGGGGAGAGAGAACAAGTTCAAGATTAATATATCAAAAAGGTGGAGTAAGCACTCTCAGCATGACCAAGCTGGGCGTGACATCGAGGTATCAGAGTACAGGGGGATGAATACTAATGCACACCACATTTTTCAGATTTTTATTTGTTTAAAATTTTGAAGACCATTTATCATTTTCATTTCACTTCACAATTATGTGCTACTCTGTGTTGGTCTATCACATAAAATCTCAATAAAAAACTTTTAAGTTTGTGGTTGTAAGGTGGAAAAATGTGAAAAAGTTCAAGGGGTATGAATACTTTTTCAAGGCACTGTAGTTGTGACCTTATTCTGGACCTCCCAAAGTCAATGACCAGCTCCTTGGTCTTTGAGGTGTTGAGCTGCAGATGGTTCCTGCTGCATCAAGCAGCAAAGTCCCTCACCAGGCTCCTATACTCCTCCTCTCTGTCATCCCTGATACACCCCACGATGGCTGTGTCATCGGCGAACTTCTGAAATGTGACACAGCTCCGAGTTGTAGCAGAAGTCCACGGTGTACAGGATGAAGAGAAGAGTGGCCAGCACCATGCCCTGGGGTGCTCCGGTGCTGCTAATCACAGTATCAAACATGATGTCCTTCAGCCTGATGTTCTGTGGCCTGTCGGTGAGGTAGCTGGAGATCCAAGTGACCAGGCAGGGGTCCACTCACATCCTGTTCAGTTTGTCCTAAAGCATAAGGGGCTGGATGGTGTTGAAAGCCCTTGAGAAGTCCAAGAAGAGGATCCTCACTGTGCCATTTCCCTTATCCAGATGCGAGTGGGCTTGGTGTAGCAGATAGAGGATGGCATCTTCCACACCAACACCTGCCTGGTATGCAAATCAAATCAAATCAAATCAAGTTTATTTGTACAGCGCTTTTAACAATAAACATTGTCGCAAAGCAGCTTTACAGAATTTGAACGACTTAAAACATGAGCTAATTTTATCCCTAATCTATCCCCAATGAGCAAGCCTGTGGCGACGGTGGCAAGGGAAAACTCCCTCAGACGACATGAGGAAGAAACCTCGAGAGGAACCAGACTCAAAAGGGAACCCATCCTCATTTGGGCAACAACAGACAGCCTGACTATAATATTAACAGTTTTAACAGGTATAATCCTCAACTGTCCTCATGGGGCCGTCCTTCACAGGAGTGGGGCGATAAAACTCCGACCAGACACAGGGCACCAGGATGGATCAAGCAGGTCCGAGGGGCAGAAGAGGCCAGCATCTCAATCCCAGGATCAACATGTAACTCAGAGGGACAGATGGGGGGGGGGGGAAGAGAGAGAGAGAAAGAAAACACGTTGTTAGGTATGCCCTAAAAATGACAAGTATTAAATCTGTGTGGTAGGCTCGCAGAGACGAGAGTCTTTACATCAGGCATAACACACAATGGCATGTTAATATGGTAAAAAATATATCATGACCCTGCTCTGGCTGGATGCTTGATTGGGTGATGGGAGCACACTCCTCAGCAATGATGAGATGCAGATGGGACCCTTAGGCCTGGCCAAGACAATTCAGTTACATTTCACCGGGTCTGGGACATGAGACAGAATGTCTGACGGCCGATTCCCTGCAGGCTACGATAGCCAGTCGAGGTCCCCACCGTCTCCATCAAAAGATTTCCTGTTGACTCCATGTAACTCAGAGGGACAGATTTGGGGTGGGGGGGAGAGAAAGAAAACACAAGTGGTTAGGTATGCCCAATGTCACCTGAATAAGTAGGAACAGTATACATATTGCACCGAGTACAAGCAGGGACTCCGGCAACTAACTATGACAGCATAACTAAAAGGAGAGAGCCAGAAGGTAACACAGGCATGAGGGAGCCCCGAGACATAAAGCAGACAGCCACTACACCGTCAACAAACTCGAGTGAGCAAGCGAGTGGGGACTGACAGCATCCATACATCCCAGTTTACCAAAACACTCTATGTCTGAGGACCCTCCAGATCTACTCCTTTACCTCATAAACACCATTAACAAAAGGCTTGACTAAACAGATATGTTTTCAGCCTAGACTTAAATGCTGAGACTGTGTCTGATTCCCGAACATTACTTGGAAGGCTGTTCCATAACAGTGGGGCTTTGTAAGAAAAGGCTCTGCCCCCTGATGTAGCCTTCACTATACGAGGTACCAGCAGATAGCCTGCACCTTTTGATCTAAGTAGGCGTGGCGGGTCATAGAGGAGCAGAAGTTCACTCAGGTACTGTGGTGCGAAACCATTTAGTGCTTTAAAGGTCAATAGTAGTATTTTATAATCAATACGAAATTTGATTGGGAGCCAATGCAGTGTGGATAAGACAGGCGTGATGTGGTCATATTTTCTAGTTCTAGTAAGGACTCTTGCTGCGGCATTTTGAACTAACTGGAGCTTGTTTATGCACTTATTGGAACATCCAGACAGTAAGGCATTACAATAATCCAACCTGGAGGTAACGAAAGCATGGACTAGTTTTTCTGCATCATGCAATGACATTAAATTTCTTATCTTTGCAATATTTCTGAGATGAAAGAAAGCTATCCGGGTGATGTTATCAATGTGAGTTTCGAATGAAAGACTGGGGTCAATAATCACTCCGAGGTCTTTTACTGCTGCACGTGAAGAAACAGAAAGGCCATCCAGAGTTACTGTGTAATCAGAAAACTTACTTCTAGCTGTATGTGGTCCTAGCACAAGTACTTCAGTCTTGTCAGACTTAAGCAGAAGGAAATTTATAAGCATCCAGTGTCTAATGTCCTTAACACATTCCTCAATTTTATTAAGCTGGTGTCTCTCATCAGGTTTTGCAGAGACATACAACTGTGTGTCATCAGCATAACAGTGGAAACTAATACAATGTTTACGAATAATATCGCCCAGAGGTAACATATATAGAGAAAAAAGCAGTGGACCCAAGACAGAACCTTGTGGAACACCAAACTTTACCTCGGTACGTCTAGAAATATCACCATTTATATCAACATACTGATAACGATCAGTTAGATAAGACCTGAGCCAGGAGAGGGCCATTCCCTTAACTCCCACAACATTTTCTAGTCTATCCAGAAGAATGGAATGATCAATGGTATCAAATGCTGCACTAAGGTCAAGCAACACAAGTAGCGAGACACAGCCCTGATCAGACGCCAACAGTAGGTCGTTTACTACTTTAACCAGTGCTGTCTCTGTGCTATGATGAGGTCTAAATCCTGACTGATACATTTCATGGATGTTATTCCTATGTAAATATGAGCATAACTGCTGTGCCACAGCTTTTTCAAGGATCTTGGAGATAAAGGGGAGGTTTGATATTGGCCGATAATTGGACAGCTGACAGGGATCAAGGTCAGGTTTTTTTTAATCAGGGGTTTGATAACTGCTAGTTTAAAGGATTTGGGTACATAGCCAATCATAAGAGAAGAGTTTATTATTTTTAGAAGCGGTTCAATTACTCCAGGCATTATCTGTTTGAATAGATGTGTCGGTAAGGGATCTAGTACGCAAGTTGAGGCTTTTGATGTAGAGATTAATGAAAGTAATTCAGTTTCTTTTAGGGGAGTAAAACATTCTAACTGATGATCTGATACAGTTATATTGTTAACTACAAGGTCACTTTCATTGTCTAACCTTAAATTAGTAGTTTGAATTTTTTGTCGGATATTCTCAATTTTGTCATTAAAAAAATTCATGAAGTCGTTGCTACTACATACTGCAGGTGTGCATGTGTTGATAGTGGACTTATTCCTGGTTAATTTTGCTACAGTATTAAATAGGAATCTAGGATTATTTTTGTTATCTTCTATTAGGGAGGAGAAATATGTTGTTCTCGCAGCACTAAGAGCTTTTCTATACTTCAGGAAGCTCTCCTTCCAAGCTAATTTGAACACTACCAATTTTGTTTGACGCCATTTACGTTCCAATTTTCGAGTGGTCTGTTTTAATGTGCGAGTGTCATCATTATACCAGGGTGCTAATTTTTTGTCTCTGACCATTTTCCTTTTTAGAGGAGCTACATTATCTAAAGTATGGCGGAATGTTGACTCTAAGCATTCAGTTGCCTGATCAAGTTCTGCAGGGGCTGACAGTGACCCAATCAAAGTTGACAGCTCTGGGAGATCATTTATAAAGCTCTGTGCAGTAGTTGACGTGAAAGTACGTTTAATACAGTAGCATGGTGAGGTGCATATATTATTACTCAGACATATTTTGAATGAGATGAGACAATGATCTGAGATAACTTCAGACTGTGGAAGTATGACTATATTGTCTACGTTTAATCTGAATGTTAGTATTAGATCAAGGGTGTGACCACCATTATGGGTCGGTCCTATGACATTCTGCTTAATCCCGACTGAATCTAAGATGGACACAAATGCTGTTTTTAAAGGGTCTTCTGGGTTATCGAAGTGAATATTAAAATATCCGACAACTAAAGCTTTGTCTAAGGAAATAACCAAATCTGAGATAAAATCTGCAAATTCAGAAAGAAACTCAGAATATGGCCCCGGGGGCCTGTAAATAATAAGCAATGGAATTAACTGGGTAGACTTATTTTTCGAGGCTACATACATTATATGAGTATGAAGAACTTCAAATGTATTAAATTTATAACCAGGTTTGTGTGTTACACCTAGATAATTGTTATAAATAACCGCGACGCCTCCTCCTCTGCCAGTTAGACGAGGCTGGTGTATATAACTGTATCCAGGAGGACTCGCTTCATTTAATGCTATATATTCATTTGGCTTAATCCATGTTTCTGTTAAACACAGTACATTAAACTCCTGATCAGTAATGAGTTCATTAACCATTAGCACTTTAGATGTAAGAGATCTAATATTTAATAGCCCCACCTTTAGATCAAAGGTGCTGGCAGCAGCTGTACAGTCAGTCTGATCTAATTTTATATTGATTAGGTTACTGGAACAAACTCTCTGAAAATTTCTACCTTTTTGTTGAGCTCGGGGAACAGACACAGTCTCGATGTAGTGGGCCCTGAGTGACGACTCTGTGCAGCTAGCAGACAGTCGGTTTAGCCTGTTCGTCTGCTCCCTGGCCTTGGCTCTGGATTGTCAGAAATTAACTAGGCCTGTTCTGAGACTATGACCTATGCTGCAGGAAATGAGAGCAGCACCTTCCCGAGTGGGATGGATACCGTCCCGCCCTAACAGGCCAGCAGTGCCCTCAAAATTAGCCCAATTATCTTTAAAGCCCACACTGTTTTCAGAGCACCACCTGGACAGCCAGCAGTTCAGCGACCATAACCTGCTGTAAGCTACATCGCCACGCCGCATTGGGATGGGGCCAGAGCATACTACAGCATCGGACATCGCCTTCGCTAATTTAAACACCTCTACAAAGTTACTCTTAGTAACCTCAGACTGACGAAGGCGTATATCATTAGCTCCTGCATGGATAACTATCTTTGAGAACCTGTGCTTGCCTAGGACCCTAAGATTACCTGCTATGTCCGGCGCCCTGGCTCCCGGTATACACCTGACTAAAGCTGCTGGTGCCCCTAAAGGCTGAGCTAATTTCACGTGCCGTATGATAGAGTCCCCTATAACCAGAGCTCTTTCAGGTTTCTCAGTGGGTGCATCACTAAGGAGAGCAAACCTGTTCGACACGTGACGCGGAGAGGAGTGGTGCTCCCGTGGGCGAGCCTCAGCGGTAGCTTTGGCTCTACGCTTATGCCGCCGAGCCGTCACCCATTCACCCCACTGTAAGGGCTCTAATGCCGGAGTTAGGGGATTGCTAACTCCACCTAGGGCGTCCAGACTTTCCCTAACAGAAACTACACTGTTCTCACGCTCACTAACCTGCTCTAAAGCCTGGACACGCGCTTCTAGCACTGAAATCTTCTCCGTCAGAGAGCTAACTAATCTGCACTTATCACAAGTAAAGCTAATAGAGCTATCGCTAGTGACGGAGGAAGAATGACTAAACATCCTGCACTCAGCACACTGAACAGGCTGAAGGTGTGCCATGATGAAAAGATTCACGTACCTTAAATGAAGATCTGTTGATATTAAAGCAGATCAGATGGCCTCCGCTTGTGGACTTTACACAGGAGGAGAGAAAAAGAAAGCTGCAAACTGCAGGCAGTCCTGGGCATGTTGCACCTGGGGTCTGAGGAGGCTGAGGAAGAGCCGCTCCAATGTCTTCATCAGATTTGAAGTGAGTGCCACCGGTTGGAAGTCATTCAGCTCGCTGGGCTGGTTCTTCTTGGGAACTGGAATGATGCATGATGTCTTCCAGAGGGTGGGCACTCTCCCCAGCTGCAGGCTGAGGTTGAAAATGCGTTGGAGTGGTTCACCCAGTTCAGCAGCGCAGGTCTTCAGTAGTCATGGACACACCTTGTCCAGGCCTGCTGCTTTCCTGGGGTGAAGCTTCCTCAGTTGACCTCTGACCTGGTCTGCAGTAATGCATGGAGGAGTCTGTGTTGAGGTGGGGGAGGAGGGGGCTGCTGCAATGACTGGGGGGAGGTGTGTTGAGGGAAGAAGGAGAGATGGCTGCAGTGAGGGGGAGGGTGGGGGGGACGTGGGCTGGTTGAACTGGTTGAAGAAGTCATTCAACTCGTTCACCCTCTCCACTGTCCCCTCTATTACCCCTTTTCCACCAAATCAGTTCCAGGGCTGGTTCGGAGCCAGTGCTGGTGCTGGTTCACAACTCATTCAACTTGCGAGCCAGCTGAGAACCAGTTTGCTTTTCCATAGCTCGTGGTGCTAAGCAGAGCCACGTCATTACGTCACTGTATATGTCATTACGTCGCTGTATATGTCAGTTACGTCGCTGTATGCGTCAGTTACAGTGCTACATTTACATAAACCTTGGCACGAATATCAAAGCAAAAACAACATGGAAGAAGCAGCAGCGGCAACAACAACATTAATAATGGATGACTTTGCGTTTGTACAGCTGCTGCTTCTCATCGCTTAAAAATGGCGATCTTTTGTGGTCTTGTTATTGTTGTTGGTCTTAACAACTCCGCCCCCCTGCTGACGTAAGCGGTTCTTTCCTCTGGCCCAGCAGAGAGTTGGTGCTAGCCTGGAACCGTTTTTTCTGGCCCCAGAGCCAGTTCTTTGTCAGTGGAAACAGAAAACCCGGTTCCAAACTAAGCACTGGCCCCGAACCAGCCCTGGAACTGCTTTGGTGGAAAAGGGGCAAATGACTCTGGTCTTTGTGTTGTGGCCTGTGATGGTTTTCACACCTTCCCAGACCTCCCTCATGCTGTTCTCCTTCAGCTTCTGCTCCACCTTTCTCCTGTAGCTGTCCTTAGCTTCCCTCATGCAGCATTTCACCTCCTGCTGTGCTGCTTTCATCGCCTCCCTGTCCCTGTTCCTGAAGGCGGCCTTCTTCCTGTTGAGGACAGCTTTGACTTCCTGTGTTACCCATGGTTTGTTATTAGGGTAACACTGTACAGTCTTAGCGGGGGAAACCATGTCTGCACAGAAGTTGAGGTAATCTGTCAGGCAGTATGTCAGTCCCTCTATGTCCTCACAGTGTGGGCTAAGCAGCACATCCCAGTCTGTGGTGTCATAGCAGTTTCTGAGGGCATCTTCCATTTCAGGGGACCACCTCCTGATGGAGCTAGTTGTTGCAGGCTGCCTTTGAACCAGGGGGGTGTACTTTGGCTGTAGACAAACCAGGTTGTGGTCAGACTTCCCTAGTGGGGGAAGGGGTGTGACTCTGTATGCATCCCTCACATTAGCATACAGCAAGTCAATTGTCTTGTTGTTCCTAGTTGGACAGTCCACAGCCTGGTAATGGATGGTTTGTAGCACCACTGGTTGTCTGCTAGCCTAGCCTTTAGCTTAGCCCCGGATTTGCAGCCCCTGGGTTTCCTCCTCAGCTCCGCCAGGATGGGGTGTTGTATCCCAGCTTGTCCCATTGTTTTCAGGGCCAGCAGCTCCTCTCTCGAATAAGAGAGAAAACTGGCTCCTGGTTGCATGTTAAAGTTAAAAATATCCATGGGATATGAAGAAAAAACACACTATGTCTTTGTAAGAAGAGCGGAAAGTAAAAAGGTGGAAAAAAGAGGTTAAAAGAGCTAAAAACTACAGAGCTACTGGAGAGGCAGCTGTCTCACACAGCGCCAAGTTTTGAAATTATGGGAGCAGAAGTAAATACTGCTTTGAATTAGGAGTCTCTTTCAGCCTCTTGGTTCCAATGGCAGTAGAAATGGGCAAATCCTTGAAGATATTGGAGCTCCTTATCTGTAGTAGGAGTGAGCCAAGTGGTTACTGCCAAAAGTTTATCTTTGTCCATAGTTACTCCATATGGACTGATGACATACGTATCCTAGAAAGGAGATCTGGGTGACATGAAATTCATATTTTTCAGGTTTGACAAAGAGTTGGTTCTCAAGGAGTCAGGCTAAGACACTCTTAACATGATTTACATGACTTTCTATGGTAGGGGAGTATATCCAGATATCACTGTAGACATTGATGCATCTTTTGAGCATGTCCCTCAATACATTGTTAATGAGACATTGGAATATGTTTGGCATGCAAGAAAGCCCATATGGCATCACACAGTTCTCGTAGTGATGAGAGGTGGTGCTAAAAGCTGCCTTCTTCTTCATCACCCTTACATTTGCACACCAGATCATAAGCACTGTGTAGGTTAAGCTTGGTAAACACTTTAGCTGATTTGAGTTGTTCAAGGGCCAAGGGAACTAAAGGCAAGAGGTAAGAGAATTTTACTCTGATCTGGTTGAATCCTCTAATCAGTGCATGGCCTAATGCCCCCTCCTTTCTTCTCCACAAACAGAATCCAGAAGAAGCAGGCAACATGTAGGGATGAATGGACCCCTGTTGTTGAGCCTTCTGCACATCATCTTCCCTAGCCTTCTGCTTAGAGATAGAAAGTAGGTAGATTCAGCAGCAAGGAGGTATGGTGCCTGGAAGGAGCGCTACAGCACAGTCATAGGACTGGTGTGTGTGTGTGTGGGGGAGCCCACTGACTTTACCCTTACTGAATACTTCTATGAGTTCCTGGTAATACTCATTGTTGGGCAGTAACACCATTAGTAAACTTTAAATTTTTCAGTATCTTGGTGGTAACATCACTATTTCCTGAATCAAATAGCTTTTCAGTAGCTTAACTTATTTGATCAAGTAGCATGGTAATGGCCACACAAGATACTTTTTTATTTACTAAACACAGTGGAGCAGCCGACTGCAGTCTAAAAAAATATCCCCATGACACAAGCACTCAGGATTGTATGGAAGAGCGAAACATGCACACAGCTGCGTGCATCGCCAGCAGAAGCACTCTGTGGCCCTTTCCGAAACTAACTACTTCGCCCTCCCCCTACTCACTTCCACTCGATTGATGCATTATAAGGCTATGGGCAAAGCAAGTGGAAGTGAGTAAGGGGAGGGCAAAGTACCTAGTTTGGAAAAGCCATGACTTTGATGTGACATGGAAGTCCAATCAGATTGTTGTGAGCATATACATCCTCATCTCCAAATGGCAGTAATGTAATAAATCTTGCAGAATCATCTAATAAACTGAATGAAGAAAAGAAAACCAAAGATCTGCATGGTTGAACAGGAATGACACTAGCTTAATTAACGGAACGATGGCAGAAGGAGACATAGGAGAGAAATCATGTACCCAGTTGCCTTGGCCATATCTTGAAAAATATATGAGCATCTCTTTAGTGTAGGGCAAGATATTTTCTGACCAAAGAGAAACCGCCTCTTGGATGCAAACTTTAAGAAACTTCTCTTGTGTAGGTTAAATATAAACACCTTTTGTGAGATGAGTTAGCCCACATACTGCCCGCACTCCCTCACACACACACACACACACACACACAAACAAAATGTTATTTAGAAGACTTTTTTTGTTGCAATTTTACTATTTGTATTAATTTAGTAATTGGTTAAATTGTTAACCAAATATGTTTTGTGTGGCCTTTTTCTTTCAAGATGAGCTTTTATGTCATAGTATAGTAACTGGTTAATTTGTAAACTAAGTCAATATTTTGAAAAATGAGGCAAGCCTTTTTCTTTCAAGAGGAGCTTTATTTCACAGTGAAATTATTTTTGATATACTGGATAGCTTGACCTCTCCAGTTGTGTTTATAGTTAGCCTACATTATTAATCCAGACATTGTTTGACCATCTTAGAAAATGTTTCCTTGTTAAGGGAGGTCCTAATAAAGAAATTAAATGCGTTCCAACAACGTTTTGTCTTGGATTTAACTAAAGTGGCAGGCATATTGATAACCACGATATAATTTACTTGGTATGAAGTTGCTTCAACTTAAGCAAGTATTCTCATATTGATCACCATGTGAAGTTGGTTCAAATTAAAGTAGCTTCTCATGTAGTGAACTACCTTTTGTCATGCTCCGCCCCGGACATCCACTCCGGAGATTATGGTTCTCCCACGTCAGCCTCGATCGGGATCCGGGACGGGAATTCCATCCTCCCTGCTTCCCCGTTCAGCAAGCGCTCACCTGAACTCACTTCCTGGTTTTCACCACTGCATATTTAAAGGCCGTTCTCAGACTCTGACTTTGCCAGAATGTCTTGTTTACTGCTCTAGCCGTTTCTGTGCCTCTATTGCGGCGCATGTTTTTTTTGCTCTAGCTATTTTTCTGGTTCATGGTGTTTTGCACTAAGCGGTTTTTCTTGTTCATGGTTTTTTGCACTAGTGTTTTTGTCTTTGCCTGTCTTGTGTTTTTGTCAAGTTTTTTTGTCTCTTTTTACCCAGACTATTTTTGCCATTTGTATTTTGTCCTGTTTGTTTACCTTTTGCCACACCCTTTTTTTCCCTGTATTAAATCATCTTGTTTATTGGATTACTGTCTGTGTTCTGCTTTTGGATCCTTCTCACCACATCTCTGCCACCCTTAAAACCTTTGCTGTGTTTGTGTAACTTAGCTTACTACATTTTTCTGGGTGGTAGCTTCTGTGTAGTGAAGCTTCATTTATTGCAGAGTAACTGGTAACTTAGCTCACTACACTTTCCATGTAGCTTGCCCAACACTGGTAATACTCCAGAATGCTGATAGTTATGGTGACTGCAGGGCTTTCCACTGAAGTAAAAGCAACTGTGAGTTTGGGAAGTCAGAGACCATGTTGGATGCAAGATTTGGATCACTGTAGTATTGCTCTGTCCTGTGATGAAATTTGTGGATCATGCTGTTGCAGCCATAGGAACCCCAAAATAATGGGTTCATTCTTGATTACTGTGACTAGGAATGAGTTTCATAATGCAGGGCACTGACCTGGAGCAAGAGGGTTTTAGTGTTTGACCTGATTATGCCACTCTCAATAGGTCTATCATCTATAGTCCTGATCCCTCAGGGTTGTTGGAGTGGTTGTGTGAGGATCCAAATTCTTTGCACAATGTTACTGTTGATAAAATTTCCTGCAGTTACAGAATCCATCAGGGCTCAGAGAACAAACAGACTGAGAACCTTATCTGCACATCAGATTGAAACATCAGTCAGAGAGACACTTAATCTGACTCACTGGGGGAGGGCTTCGTGTGGATGAGACTCTTTCATTCAAAACTGAAGATTTGGAGCCTCTCTGACCAGGACAAATTGACATGTGGTGTGTGGAGTACTCACAACAGAAACCTAGCCTCTCTCTATGCCTGTGCTCACATTCACAGGGGCTTAACTTGGCATGAAAAATCTGCATGGGCTCGGGGTCTCTGTGATACTTGGGCAGTACACGGGAGTGTAGTAACAGTTAACTCCTGAGCAGATTGTTGTGTTGAATGGACACATCAATAAAAGAGTCAAGAGAGACTTGACCATCCTGACAAACTAGTTCAGTGAGAATCTCTGGATTTAGACCTTGGTGAAATGCACCTTTAAATCAGCCTTTAAGCCAGCCTCATTCCAGCCGTGAATGTGTAAAATTTGAGAGCATATCCTGCAACTCCTCTCCTCCCTTGCTTAATGGCAAGAAATCATTCCCTGACTTCCACCCTTTCAGGACTGTGATTAAAAACACTTCTGTACATATGTGGAACATGAATGTTTCAGGTCTTGGAGTGAATATCTCCAGGCTTCACATCTACTCAACTTGTCCTCCAGGAGAAGAGTGACCCAGTCAGACGGTTCTGAGGTAAGTTCTTTGAGGAGAGCACTTCCTTGAATAGTGATGGGTGCCAGCAGACCAAGAGGATAAAAAACACTGACAGTAGAGAGGACTCCATGATGGGTGAAAGGCTTGTTGGTAGTTGTTGTTAAGGAGGTGAATGTGTCGGACATGATCTCCCAGAGCAAACCTAAGCTCCATTGTGTGTGAATGGTTTCTCCACTCAGATAAAAGTCCTTGATTACTGGAGTACAATCTTCAACTGAAAAGGCCTCCATGATTGCCTGAAAGTTTGACACAAACTTGTATAAGCACAGGTTTCTTTCAGGGAGTGAAGCTTACATTCGTTGAAGCAGGTCAACTGCCTCAGCTTCAGATGGTACGGATATCAAACAATCATCCACATAGAAGTGTCTTTCCATGAAATTCACATTGTCAGCACCATGCTCTTGTGCACCTTCTCTGATGGCTCTTTGCAGCCCGTAGGTAGCCACAGCAGGAGATGGCCCATTGCCAAAGATGTGGACCTTCATTCGGTACTCAATGACTTCCTTGTTGATGTCATTGTCCTTGTGCCATAAAAAAGGAAGAAGTTGTGATGACCTTCATGAACCAGAAAACAATGACACATTTGTTGAATGCCTGCTAGGATTGCAACCATATCTTTCTGGAAACATTGCAGGATATCAACAAGGGAGTTATTCAGATCAGGACCAGCCAGGAGCACATCAGTGAGGTGGACACCAGAGAACTGGGCACTGGAATCAAATACCACACTGATTTGACTGGGTTGTGTGGGTGGTAGAGTCCAAACATAGGAAGATACTAGAATTCCTTGCCTTTTCTCAAATAGCAAGGCTGCCTTAGCATGTCCATTGATGTAGATCTTCTCCACAAATGCCTCAAACTGTTCCTGCATCTCATGTTCCATTTTCAGGGTTTGCTGCAGGGATGTGAACCATTTGAGTACCTGCTCTTTGTTATTTGGCAAAGGCTGGCATGGTTCCTTGAAAGGCAGTGGGGTGACCCAAATGTTATCATTGACTCTATAGACCTGCGTGTCCATTATCTTTAAGAAGATGGTGTTAGGGTGGGTGGAGGTATGGTGAAGTTAGGATCCACAAGCAGAACACAGACAGTAATCCAATAAATAATATGATTTAATTCAGGGAAGAAAGGGCATGGCAAAAAGGTAAACAAACAGGACAAAAAACAAATGGCGAAAATAGTCTGGACATAATGAGACAAACAACTTGACAAAAACATGAGACAGGCAAAGACAAAAATGCTGGTGCAAAAAAACATGAACAAGAAAGTCACGAGAGAGAATAACCATGAACAGCAAGAGAGGCACAGAAACAGCTAAAGAAACAAACGAGACGTTCTGGCAAAGTCTGAGTCTGAGAACGGCTTATTTATACACAGCAGTGAAAACCAGGAAGTGAATACAGGTGAGAAGGAATTCCTGTCCCGGATCCAGATCGGCGCTGGCGTGAGAGATCCATAATCTCCAAAGTGGATGTCCGGGGAGGAGCATGACAGATGGTGTCTTCCACTGATGGAGTGGGTTTACTGTCACGATCATCTCTGTTGAATACTGTCTGCCTTAGCATCTTCTCAGGTGTTTTGCCAGACCTGTTGAAGCTTTGAGTCTCTTTGATGTACAGAAAGCTTGCTGGTATTGAACGTGTTAACTGTGGACTTGTGTACATTACCCAAGCACACCTCTCCTATTACTACTTAGCCCATATCCAGATGTTGGGCAAAGGAGGCATTGTGTGGTCCATTGACCTGCTGCCTGATTTTGTGTACCTTGGACACATCTCTCTCGAGTAACAGGAGTATTTCTGCTTCTGGATCCAGTTCTGGAATGTGTTTGGCAATCTAATGGAGATGAAGCTAGTGCAGAAGTGCACTTGGTGTTGGAATCTCAGAACAATTGTTAGGCATCTCATAACACTTGATGAGTGGAGGAAGAGAGATGAGAACCTTGCCATCCAGTGACTGAATCAGGAATCCTGTTTTCTTGCCAGATGTTTCTATGATGCCAGAACAAGTTGAGATGGAATGAGAATGGTTCGCTTTTCACTTTGAACAACTCAAAAAACTCTGGCTAATGTGTGATTGCTCTAGTTGTACACAATTACAACCCAGATTCCAAAAAAGTTGGGACAAAGTACAAATTGTAAATAAAAACGGAATGCAATGATGTGGAAGTTTCAAAATTCCATATTTTATTCAGAATAGAACATAGATGACATATCAAATGTTTAAACTGAAAAAAAAAGTATTATTTAAAGAGAAAAATTAGGTGATTTTAAATTTCATGACAACAACACATCTCAAAAAAGTTGGGACAAGGCCATGTTTACCACTGTGAGACATCCCCTTTTCTCTTTACAACAGTCTGTAAACGTCTGGGGACTGAGGAGACAAGTTGCTCAAGTTTAGGGATAGGAATGTTAACCCATTCTTGTCTAATGTAGGATTCTAGTTGCTCAAATCTCTTAGGTCTTTTTTGTCATATCTTCTGTTTTATGATGCGCCAAATGTTTTCTATGGGTGAAAGATCTGGACTGCAGGCTGGCCAGTTCAGTACCCAGACCCTTCTTCTACACAGCCATGATGCTGTAATTGATGCAGTATTTGGTTTGGCATTGCCATGTTGGAAAATGCAAGGTCTTCCCTGAAAGAGACGTCGTCTGGATGGGAGCATATGTTGCTCTAGAACCTGGATATACCTTTCAGCATTGATGGTGTCTTTCCAGATGTGTAAGCTGCCCATGCCACACGCACTAATGCAACCCCATACCATCAGAGATGCAGGCTTCTGAACTGAGCGCTGATAACAACTTGGGTAGTCCTTCTCCTCTTTAGTCCGAATGACACGGCATCCCTGATTTCCATAAAGAACTTAAAATTTTGATTCGTCTGACCACAGAACAGTTTTCCACTTTGCCATGGTCCATTTTAAATGAGCCTTGGCCCAGAGAAGACATCTGCACTTCTGGATCACGTTTACAGTAGACACAGCTTTTTCTTTGAACTATAGAGTTTTAGCTGGCAACGGTGGATGGCACGGTGAATTGTGTTCACAGATAATGTTCTCTGGAAATATTCCTGAGCCCATTTTGTGATTTCCAATACAGAAGCATGCCTGTATGTGATGCAGTGCCGTCTAAGGGCCCGAAGATCACGGGCACCCAGTATGGTTTTCCAGCCTTGACCCTTATGCACAGAGATTCTTCCAGATTCTCTGAATCTTTTGATGATATTATGCACTGTAGATGATGATGATGATATGTTCAAACTCTTTGCAATTTTACACTGTCGAACTCCTTTCTGATATTGCTCCACTATTTGTCGGCACAGAATTAGGGGGATTGGTGATCCTCTTCCCATCTTTACTTCTGAGAGCTGCTGCCACTCCAAAATGCTCTTTTTATACCCAGTCATGTTAATGACCTATTGCCAATTGACCTAATGAGTTGCCAGCTAAAACTCTATAGTTCAAAGAAGAAGCCGTATCTAAACATGATCCAGAAGCGCAGACGTCTTCTCTGGGCCAAGGCTCATTTAAAATGGACTGTGGCAAAGTGGAAAACTGTTCTGTGGTCAGACGAATCAAAATTTGAAGTTCTTTATGGAAAGCAGGGATGCCGTGTCATTCGGACTAAAGAGGAGAAGGACGACCCAAGTTGTTATCAGCGCTCAGTTCAGAAGCCTGCATCTCTGATGGTATGGGGTTGCATTAGTGTGTGTGGCATGGGCAGCTTACACATCTGGAAAGACACCATCAATGCTGAAAGGTATATCCAGGTTCTAGAGCAACATATGCTCCCATCCAGATGATGTCTCTTTCAGGGAAGACCTTGCATTTTCCAACATGACAATGCCAAACCTCATACTGCATCAATTACAGCATCATGACTGCGTAGAAGAAGGGTCCGGGTACTGAGCTGGCCAGCCTGCAGTCCAGATCTTTCACCCATAGAAAACATTTGGCACATCATAAAACGGAAGATACGACAAAAAAGACCTAAGACAGTTGAGCAACTAGAATCCTACATTAGACAAGAATGGGTTAACATTCCTATCCCGAAACTTGAGCAACTTGTCTCCTCAGTCCCCAGATGTTTGCAGACTGTTGTAAAGAGAAAAGGGGTGTTAGGACTAGGACTGTTTTGGCCTCTAGAGGCCGCTGTTATTTCCTTTTCATGTCGTGTTTATTTTGGCCTCTAGAGGCCGCCACTGTTCCTGTGTTTTGTGTTTGTGTTAATTGCCTAATTATCTTCACCTGTGTCCTTAATTAGTTTGTCTATTTATACCCCTGAGTTCAGTCCTCTTGTCACGGAGTCTTTGTGCTGTTATGTTTATCTCCAGTTTCCTTTGTACTGTGTTTTTTGATCTTCTTAGCTTTTGTATTTTTGCACTTTGCTTTTCTTTTGGATTATACTCTTTGGTTTTTCTTTGTCTTTTGTTTTGCCCTGTATATAGTGTATATAGTTTAAATAAACCTTTTGATTCTTTTTCTACTTCCGCCTCACGCCTCTGCATTTGAGTCATCCCCCTGGTGGCCTAGTGGGGGTTTGCTGGATTATCACACCAACGAACCAGGTTCGAATCCCAGCAAAACCCTAACAGAAAGACTCCGTCATGACCGACTCAGCAGAGGCTGCTTCAACTGTCTACCCGGCTAACCTTCAGGGAATTATGGCAGCTTTGACACGCTTCGGAGCGACCATGGACGCTCATGGACGTACGCTCACCAGCCAACATGAGGCCCTCGCTCGCCACGAGGAACTGCTTCAGCAAATTGGGAAAACCCTGGCACAGCTGACATCTCTGCCTGCATCTCCTGCTCCTGATCCAGTTCCTGCTCCTGATCCAGTTCCTGCTCCTGATCCAGCTCCCACTCCTGCTCCAGCTCCCACTCCTGCTCCAGTGCCTCCTGCAATGCTGCCTTCTTCACCTCGCGAACCCAGCCTTCCTGCACCACAGAGGTATGACGGCAAGCACAGTGAGTGCCAAGAGTTCCTTACCCAGTGTCAACTCACCTTTGAGCTTCAGCCTACCACCTACACTACGGATCGCCGCAAGATTGCCTTTGTGATCACCTTATTAGCTGGTAAGGCGCGAGCCTGGGCTACTGCTATCTGGCAAAGACAGGGACCTGAGTGCTTTGATTTCCAGCTGTTTTCTGAAGAGATGCTTCGGGTCTTCGATCAGGCAGACATCAGTACCGACGCAGCCCGAAAGCTCATGTCCATCCGGCAAGGAGGAAGCGTCGCAGATTACGCCATCTCGTTCCGAACACTCGCAGCAGTAAGTGGATGGAACGAGACTGCCCTGGTGTCAGCCTTCCACCATGGTCTGTCTGACCCCATCAAGGACGGTCTGGCCTCTATTGGATGCCCAAGTGACCTCGAAACCCTCATCTCACATGCTATTCGTCTGGACAACAGGATGAGAGAACGCCACCAAGCCTTGAGCCCCCCCAGCCTCCCTACCTCTACCTGGAGACCGTCTACCTCCTTCAGTGACTGTCCAGAACCCATGCAAGTGGGTCGTACTCGCCTCTCCGCATCTGAGAGGGAGCGCAGAAGGAGGGACAAGTGCTGCATCTACTGTGGCAAGCATGGTCACTTCCGAGCATCATGTCCCGAACTCTTGGGAAAAGGACCGCCCCGTCCAGCCGAGGGAGGGTTGTGACGGGGCCTACCCTCTCTCCCGGACTCCCTGGCCAAGGAATCTACATCCCGGTCTCCATCTCCTGGGGTGAGTTTGTCCACTCTTGTCAAGCTTTGATAGACTCAGGGGCGGCTGGGAACTTTATGGATATTCACTTCGCCCAAAGCATCAATATTCCGACTGCACCTCTTGAAGTCCCACTGTCTGTGTCTGCCCTCGATGGCCAAGCGTTAGGTGATGGAAGAGTCACCCAAGTTACTTCTCCAGTTTTCCTCCAGTCTCAAGGTCACAAGGAAGAAATATCCCTGCACCTGATTCCTTCACCTGAGTTCCCAGTTATTCTAGGCCTTCCTTGGCTTACTCGCCACAACCCTCGCATAGACTGGGTTACAAGCCAGGTTGTGGAATGGGGCCCTGCATGCCATGCCTCTTGTCTGCTCTCTAGCTCTCCTGTGTCTCCTGCCGAGCCCCCTGATCTCACCGAGTTATCTCAAGTTCCCACAGAGTACTGGGATCTCAAGGAGGTATTCAGCAAGAGCAGGGCCGCCGTTCTTCCTCCG
The DNA here is from genome assembly GCF_027579695.1 of Neoarius graeffei. NCBI lineage: Eukaryota > Metazoa > Chordata > Actinopteri > Siluriformes > Ariidae > Neoarius > Neoarius graeffei. Next base: position 76,449,726 of record NC_083570.1, read on the forward strand.
CACCGGGCCTACGACTGTGCCATCGACTTGCTCCCTGGGACTACCCCTCCTCGTGGCAGACTGTTTTCACTCTCTCAGCCAGAACGCAAGGCCATGGAGGAATACCTCAAAGATGCCCTGGTCTCTGGGTTTATTCGACCCTCCACTTCACCTGCTGGAGCCGGCTTCTTCTTTGTCGGCAAGAAGGATGGGGGGCTCCGACCATGTATTGATTACAGGGGCCTGAATAAGATCACTGTGCGCAACCGATATCCCCTTCCGCTGATGTCCACAGCTTTCGACCTGCTCCAAGGCGCCACCGTCTTCACCAAGTTGGACCTACGGAACGCATACCACCTCATCCGTATCCGACAGGGAGACGAGTGGAAGACTGCCTTTAACACCCCATCTGGGCACTACGAATACCAGGTGATGCCCTTCGGACTCACCAACGCACCAGCTGTTTTTCAGGCCCTAATCAACGACGTCTTAAGGGACATGATTAACCTATACGTTTTTGTCTACCTCGACGACATCCTTATCTTTTCCAAGACCGTGCAGGAGCACCGCCACCATGTCCGCCAGGTTCTCCAGAGGCTGCTACAGAACAATCTGTTCGCCAAGGCCCAGAAATGCGAATTTCATGTTCCCGAGGTCTCCTTTCTGGGATTTATTGTACGGACAGGCCAACTCCAAATGGACCCTGCCAAGACCCTGGCCGTCCGGGACTGGCCTACTCCCAAGTCCGTTAAGGAGGTTCAGCGGTTCTTAGGATTCGCTAACTTCTACCGCAAGTTCATCAGGAACTTCAGTTCTGTGGCAGCACCCATGTCAGACCTCACCAAAGGGACAGGTGGATCTTATGGCTGGTCTCCTCAGGCAGAAAAGGCGTTCAAAGACCTCAAGGACCGCTTCTGCACGGCACCCATTCTGGTTCTCCCGGACACCTCCCAACCATTCATCGTGGAGGTGGACGCCTCGGACAGTGGTGTCGGCGCGGTGCTCTCTCAACGTTCGGAAGGAAAGCTGCACCCCTGCGCTTACTTCTCCCACCGCCTGAGTCCTGCTGAGTCCCGGTACGATGTGGGGGATCGAGAACTGCTAGCGGTCAAACTGGCCCTTGAGGAGTGGAGGCACTGGCTGGAGGGAGCACAACATCCATTCCTGGTTTGGACTGACCACAAGAACCTGGAGTACCTCCAGCAAGCCAAGAGACTGAACCCTCGACAGGCTAGGTGGGCCCTGTTTTTCAGTCGGTTTGACTTCACCCTCTCATACCGCCCCGGCTCCAAGAACACCAAACCTGACGCACTGTCCAGACTGTTCTCTGCCACTAACAGGGAGAATGAAGTCGGGCCTATTATCCCTGTGTCCCGGATTGTGGCCCCTGTCCGCTGGGGTATTGAGGAGGCTGTCCGACGAGCCCAACGCCAGGACCCCGGTCCTGGGACGGGGCCACCAGGCCTCTTGTACGTCCCACATCAAGCCCAGGCCAAGGTTCTCCAGTGGGGTCACTCTTCCCCTCTCACCGCCCACCCGGGAGCTCGGAGGACCCTGGACTTCCTGAAAAGACGCTTCTGGTGGCCTAACATGGAGAAGGAAGTAAGGTCATTTGTCCTGTCCTGTGAGGTTTGCACCAGAACCAAGAACCCACGACAGCGTCCCCAGGGTCTCCTGCATCCTCTGACCATTCCCCGGCGTCCCTGGTCCCACGTGGCAGTCGACTTTATCACGGGTCTCCCTGAGTCACAAGGTAACACGGTCATTTTGGTCTTAGTTGACAGATTCTCCAAGGCCTGCCGCTTCATACCACTGTGCAAACTCCCCTCTGCTCTTGAAACTGCGAAACTTTTGTTTAATCATGTCTTCCGAGTCTTTGGTCTTCCACAGGACATCGTCTCAGACCGAGGGCCCCAGTTCTCCTCCCGAGTGTGGCACGGGTTCTGCAAGGTCATCGGAGCCACTGCCAGCCTCTCCTCTGGGTTTCACCCACAGTCCAATGGTCAGACGGAGAGGCTCAACCAGGACCTGGAAACCACCCTGCGAGGCCTGGCTATGGATAACCCGACATCGTGGAGCACCTGGCTGCCATGGGCGGAGTACGCCCACAACACCCTGCAGTCATCGGCCACCAAGCTGTCGCCATTCCAGTGCCAATTCGGGTTCCAGCCACCTCTGTTCCCGGACCAGGAGGAGGACGCGGGGGTGCCCTCGGTCAACCAATATGTGAGACGGTGTCGCAAGACCTGGAGCAAGGTCAGGAAGACCCTCATACAGACCTCCAGAACCAACCAGACTCAGGCCAACCGCCATAGAAGACCTGCACACGCTTTCCGCCCTGGGCAGCGTGTTTGGCTGTCCACTAAGGACCTTCCACTGCGGGTGGAGAACCGCAAGCTTGCTCCTCGCTACATTGGCCCCTTCAAGGTGGTGTGCAGGGTGAACCCTGTCTCCTACCGGCTCCAGTTGCCCCGGACTCTGAGGATCAACCCCACTTTCCATGTTTCCCTGTTACGGCCCGTACTGACGTCTACGTATGCCCCTGCTCCTAGGAACCCCCCACCCCCCCGCATCTTCCAGGGGCAGACTGTGTTCACTGTGAATCGCCTGCTTGACTCCCGCCGGGTCCGCGGCGGGTTGCAATATCTGGTGGACTGGGAGGGCTATGGTCCTGAGGAGCGCTGCTGGGTTCCTGCTCGGGATGTCCTTGATAAAGAACTATGTCGGGACTTCCATTCGGCCCATCCGGATCGCCCTGGGAACGTCAGGAGACGCTCCTAGAGGGGGGGGTCCTGTTAGGACTAGGACTGTTTTGGCCTCTAGAGGCCGCTGTTATTTCCTTTTCATGTCGTGTTTATTTTGGCCTCTAGAGGCCGCCACTGTTCCTGTGTTTTGTGTTTGTGTTAATTGCCTAATTATCTTCACCTGTGTCCTTAATTAGTTTGTCTATTTATACCCCTGAGTTCAGTCCTCTTGTCACGGAGTCTTTGTGCTGTTATGTTTATCTCCAGTTTCCTTTGTACTGTGTTTTTTGATCTTCTTAGCTTTTGTATTTTTGCACTTTGCTTTTCTTTTGGATTATACTCTTTGGTTTTTCTTTGTCTTTTGTTTTGCCCTGTATATAGTGTATATAGTTTAAATAAACCTTTTGATTCTTTTTCTACTTCCGCCTCACGCCTCTGCATTTGAGTCATCCCCCTGGTGGCCTAGTGGGGGTTTGCTGGATTATCACACCAACGGACCAGGTTCGAATCCCAGCAAAACCCTAACAAGGGGATGTCTCACAGTGGTAAACATGGCCTTGTCCCAACTTTTTTGAGATGTGGTGTTGTCATGAAATTTAAAATCACCTAATTTTTCTCTTTAAATTATACATTTTCTCAGTTTAAACATTTGATATGTCATCTATGTTCTATTCTGAATAAAATATGGAATTTTGAAACTTCCACATCATTGCATTCCATTTTTATTTACAATTTGTACTTTGTCCCAACTTTTTTGGAATCGGGGTTGTACCTCTTGATTTCAATCAAAAGATGACTTTGGTCAGTTATTTAGTCTTGTTACAATATAAACTGATAAACATGCACCCTAATATGAATGTTTAGTGAAATTTAAAAACTAAATTGTTTCACAAAATTTATTCTGTAACATTTATTCTTGGAATGTTTCATAAAGCTGTTCCACACTATTTCAGTTAGTTTTACTGTTACATGCATTTAGTATGCAATCTATAGAAAAAAATCACTTAGGTGGAATTTCTTTTTATCTCTTGGGAATATCATTCATCTCCAAGGTTTGCATATTACATTAATTAAAAACAAACAGTAAAATTTTACCATTAGCTTAATTAATTCCATTTGTTCTGCAAGATATTAATTGGTTTGCAAATTTTGTCTCAGATACAGAGGAGCTTGAAGAGCTGTTCAGGCCGAGGAGTACAGATCCACGGCAAAATACCAGATCAGACAGTGAGTTCTATTCTTACTTACAAAAGAGACATGCTAGCATACACATTAATGAAAAGATAGAAACACTACTTACATTTGTGATCTGTCAGTCTGAATATCTGTGTAGTGACATCCAGTACTAATAATATTACTTACTGATGTGTGGTATTTTATCATAAAATCCAACCATTTTTTTAAATTTATGTCTTTAATTCATAAATGCATAATGCTCACTTGTTTGTATGTGGCCCATGACACTAACCATTTCCTTTTTATGTGTTTTTATAGATTATCAGAGAAAGGTTCTGATGCGCCTAGATGAAATTGTGCAGAATTATCTGTAGGTACGGTACTTACCTCCTGCAAATATTTTATGTGTACATACATCACTTAATCTGACCATATAATGGTAAACAAGGATTTCCCAATTTACCATTGATTATATTTATATTTGCAGGCTCGCGCTGCTGTGGCTGCAACAACTGAGGAGACCACTACTGTACCAACCCACCATTCATCTGATTCGGAAACCAGAGACAGCTGTTAGCTCTTTCACTGCTAGAATTTCTATTATTGAATACTGGTTCACCATTAAATATTTTCTAGAGCCAGAATAAAAATAATGGTTGGCATGTGTGTAAATATTGCAGTCAGTCTCTGTAGGTTTTTATGCCATTTTAGTGTAATGTAATATCTGACCAGCAGCCATCATAAAAGTGCAGGATAATACCTTTAAGTTCCTTTGCATATTCATGATTACATTTGATTCAGGTAATACATGTATAAATCTTCTATTTCATCCTGTGAAACTACAACACATGACCTGTTATGATTGTCAATTGTACTAGTACATACAGTTTTTTATATATACAGTAGGGCAAAAAAGTATTTAGTCAGTCACCAATTGTGCAAGTTCTCCCACTTAAAAAGATGAGAGAGGCCTGTAATTTTCATCATAGGTATACCTCAACTATGAGAGACAAAATGAGAAAAAAAAAATCCAGAAAATCACATTGTCTGATTTTTAAAGAATTTATTTGCAAATTATGGTGGAAAATAAGTATTTGGTCAATAACAAAAGTTCATGTCAATACTTTGTTATATACCCTTTGTTGGCAATGACAGAGGTCAAACATTTTCTGTAAGTCTTCACAAGGTTTTCACACACTGTTGCTGGTATTTTGGCCCATTCCTCCATGCAGAGCTCCTCTAGAGCAGTGATGTTTTGGGGCTGTCGCTGGGCAACATGGACTTTCAACTCCCTCCAAAGATTTTCTATGGGGTTGAGATCTGGAGACTGGCTAGGCCACTCCAGGACCTTGAAATGCTTCTTACAAAGCCACTCCTTCATTGCCCGGGTGGTGTGTTTGGGATCATTGTCATGCTGAAAGACCCAGCCACATTTCATCTTCAATGCCCTTGCTGATGGAAGGAGGTTTTCACTCAAAATCTCACAATACATGGCCCCATTCATTCTTTCCTTTACACGGATCAGTCGTCCTGGTCCCTTTGCAGAAAAAAAAGCCCCAAAGCATGATGTTTCCACCCCCATGCTTCACAGTAGGTATGGTGTTCTTTGGATGCAACTCAGCATTCTTTCTCCTCCAAACACAACAAGTTGAGTTTTTACCAAAAAGTTCTATTTTGGTTTCATCTGACCATATGACATTCTCCCAATCCTCTTCTGGGTCATCCAAATGCTCTCTAGCAAACTTCAGACGGGCCTGGACATGTACTGGCTTAAGCAGGGGGACACGTCTGGCACTGCAGGATTTGAGTCCCTGGTGGCGTAGTGTGTTACTGATGGTAGCCTTTGTTACTTTGGTCCCAGCTCTCTGCAGGTCATTCACTAGGTCCCCCCGTGTGGTTCTGGGACTTTTGCTCACCATTCTTGTGATCATTTTGGCCCCACGGGGTGAGATCTTGCATGGAGCCCCAGATCAAGGGAGATTATCAGTGGTCTTGTATGCCTTCCATTTTCTAATAATTGCTCCCACAGTTGATTTTCTTCACACCAAGCTGCTTACCTATTGCAGATTCAGTCTTCCCAGCCTGGTGCAGGTCTACAATTTTGTTTCTGGTGTCCTTTGACAGCTCTTTGGTCTTGGCCATAGTGGAGTTTGGAGTGTGACTGTTTGAGGTTGTGGACAGGTGTCTTTTATACTGATAACGAGTTCAAACAGGTGCCATTAATACAGGTAACGAGTGGAGGACAGAGGAGCCTCTTAAAGAAGAAGTTACAGGTCTGTGAGAGCCAGAAATCTTGCTTGTTTGTAGGTGACCAAATACTTATTTTACCGAGGAATTTACCAATTAATTCATGAAAAATCCTACAATGTGATTTCCTGGATTCTTTCCCCCCATTCTGTCTCTCATAGTTGAAGTGTACCTATGATGAAAATTACAGGCCTCTCTCATCTTTTTAAGTGGGAGAACTTGCACAATTGGTGGCTGACTAAATACTTTTTTGCCCCACTGTGTGTGTGTGTGTGTATATATATATATATATATATATATATATATATATATATATATATATATTTGTTCACATTTCTAACCTAACCTGGCTGATGCAGCTTTTTTTTGTTGTTGAAATAAATGCACCGACTATGCAAAATATTGTTGCTTCTTCCATGCTTTCTGCATAATACTCGGGTTTTGTAAGGCGGTAGAAAGGATGTGAAAATGTAAGGTGGTGAGAATGTGCTCATATGAGTATGAAAGTATCCATAGTGTAGTGGGAAGGTGCCCATAGGGTAGTGGGAAGGTCCTCATAGGGTAGTGGGAAGGTGCCCATAAAGTAGTGGGAAGGTGGTGGGTACGTAATTTCTCTATGTAACTTTACAATGTAGTAAAAACATTGCTGGTAGGCCCGAATTTTACGTAATAACTATGTAAAAACACTACGTAACATCTACCAAACCATTACATTGTAAGTACGTAATTACTACGTAAAATTGTTACCTGGGTTGTTCTGACAACAGCCATGTTAGACTGATCTCCCTCCCTGCCCTTCTCTTGTGGCAGTGAAGGAGCCTTGATGACTTGAAGTGATGGCCCAGGATGCATGGCTGCATCCTGGTCAGTGCTGTCACATTTAGAGCACCTCACAAAGGACTTGCAGACTTTGGAGAGGTGTGTGATGGAATAGCAGCATCTGAAACATTTTCTTTTCTTTGTGAAGAAGGCCTTTCTGTTGCCAAGAGGTTGGTTTCTGAATGTCCTGCATCTTTTGAAAGGATGAGATTTGTTGTGCAACAGGCAGTTCTTGTTTGGGTCATTATTGGTTGCAGAAACATCCATTTTGTGCAATGATGCAGGTTTACTGATGTTAAAGTTCCTCCCAGTGGGTTTATCTGGTTTTGGGGGTGATGGAGCTGCTTAAATGAATGAAGGGTCATTTCCCTTCTTTGCCTCAGAACACACAAAGTTACAAAAATACTCAAAGGGAGAGAAGTGACCATTGTTCTCTTCTTTGTACTATGACCCAGAAGACACCCACTTCTCCTGAAGCCCATATGAAAGCTTGTCTATGATTGGACCAATTCCATGAGAAGTGTTCAAATATGACAGGCCAGTGTCAGTGTTTGGATACATCTTCTTTGGCACCTTGGATCTCCATAAGCAAGTCCTCAAGTTCATGTAAATTGATGTGGTCCTTGGCTTGAACCCTAGAAAACTATCCAAATGCTGAAACAGCAACTTTTTGATTATTACAGGGATGACATGGCACTCATGTAATCTCTTCCATGCTTTCTGCAAAACCAGATTGTGGTTGCTGACATGCACTGATTGTATGGGTTTCACCCATTCACCAGATTCCTTTCCTAGCCATTTAGTCATAAGGTCTAATTTTTGGGTTGCTATTTGGTTCACTTCATTAGCTGTATTGTTGAATGAGGAGTACTATGTACAATAATTCTCAGGCTTGTCATCAAATTGGTAGTCCTGAAGGGACAATGTCTTGTCATGCCAAATATTGTGCTAAAGGCTCTGCTCGAGGGGATGTATTAACTGGAGCAAAATGTTGGGAAGCATATACACTACCGTTCAAAAGTTTGGGGTCACCCAGACAATTTTGTGTTTTCCATGAAAAGTCACACTTTTATTTACCACCATAAGTTGTAAAATGAATAGAAAATATAGTCAAGACATTTTTCTGGCCATTTTGAGCATTTAATTGACCCCACAAATGTGATGCTCCAGAAACTCAATCTGCTCAAAGGAAGGTCAGTTTTATAGCTTCTCTAAAGAGCTAAACTGTTTTCAGCTGTGCTAACATGATTGTACAAGGGTTTTCTAATCATCCATTAGCCTTCTGAGGCAATGAGCAAACGCATTGTACCATTAGAACACTGGAGTGATAGTTGCTGGAAATGGGCCTCTATACACCTACTGTATGTAGATATTGCATCAAAAACCAGACATTTTCAGCAAGAATAGTCATTTACCACATTAGCAATGTATAGAGTGTATTTCTGATTAGTTTAAAGTGATCTTCATTGAAAAGAACAGTGCTTTTCTTTCAAAAATAAGGAAATTTCAAAGTGATCCCAAACTTTTGAATGGTAGTGTAGCTGTGCATGTATGTTCATGGTGGGATTAATTTTTCTGATTTCAGGTTTTCTCTCAACTTTAGGAGGATCAGACAAGCGGGCCCGTCGCAATGGGCGGGCATTTTGGGGCCGGGCCCACCCATTTAGTCACGTGGGCCCGCCCTAGTGTGGGCCTGCCTGCCCTGTCATAGGCTAGGGCCAACAGCTTAACACAATATTTAAAGTAAATAAATAAATAAATAAATCGCAGGCTACTACAATTAAACGCTTTTTTTTTTTAAAAGGGCATAATATTAAAGAAAAAGTCCTTAATTTAAAATGTGTATACATGACACACTGTTTTCTTAACGTTTCGGCCTGCACCCATCTCGTCAGCCCTGCGCTGTCATGCACTTGGCGTTTGATTTGCAAACTAAGCACTGGAGGTAAGAAACTGGTTTTGACGTTTCAGTTAACCTACAAAACACATCTGTATTAAAGATTAATGTTGTCATGCTTCACAAAACTAGATTTGAGACATAAAACTTTTAATGCTCATGGTTTCACTTAGAAGGGATTCAGTTACTGCAGTTAGGCTTTGTGCAGGGAGGATGAGTGTGATGTAATCTTCTGTTGCTCACTCTTAATTGTAAATATCAATCTTAATTTGCTGTCAACATTGATCACAATCATCCGTTTGCGCATTCAGTGTTGGGTATTTGGAACGAGTTTACAACATGACTCGTGCGCAAATGGAATACTGCCAATATTCTGTATGAAACGGAATATTCCCTGCAAATGCGCTCAGTGACAGACAATATATAGCAGCGGAACAGGGTGTCTGAAGAGCTCAAAATACACCATTTTAGAGTGTTTTTTTTTTTTCAAAAATTTCTTCCGGGGGAGCATGCCCCCAGACCCCCCTAGTAAAATTGGGTTCGCCGATGCGTGCCCACCCCCAGCCAGTGCAATGGCCGGCTACTAGACCGCTTCTGCCGCCGGGTCTGCAGACAAGTTTGGTGCAGGTAAGTGCATACTGTCAGCCTTTTCAGACTCTGGCTTGTTATTAACAGGCTGTAATTGTAAAGTGTATTTTACAGGTGGAGACCATGTTACGAAGTGGTCATATTATTCTGCATGGGGACCGAGTGGAGAGGGAGAATGATTCTTCTGAAGGTCAAATAGAAATAGCACATATTCACTAGTATGTTCAATTCTAATCTTTTCTATTTCAAATTTCATCTTGCATACCTTCAGCATTTTCCAGCACTTCTGCCTTCACCATGGCCTCATTAGCTTCTCTATGCAATATTATCACTTCCAACTCTGTGTCCATTCTCAATGTTTCCAACTTATCTTGAGCTTCTCTTGTTATCTTTTCTGCTTCTCTGGCAGCCTTGTCCATTTAAGGTTTAGCCTCTTTATAAGCATATGATGCTCTCACCTTGGCAGCTTCTGCTTTAGCATAGGCAAGGGCCACACTTGCCAGTGAAGCAGATGTTTTGTTGCTCTTCGCACCGCTGTGGTCAGATACAGATATGTTGCCATCTTGACCAGTTTGAAACATTGAATGTTGCCTTTTCACTGTAGTGCTGTCATGCAGTGTGTTGAAACGCTGATTAAACACCAAGTTAAACCACAGCCAATGAAGACAGAGTTGTAATAAGGTTGACTATTTACTGTCACTTCTTCCTCATTAACAGTGTGGTGAAAACTGAAAATAAAGCAATACAAAAAATATTGAGTGTCTGTCATTAACACCATATTACATGTGCAGGTCTACACATGGATATATGTTGCTCTTAAGACTCGTTAATTAGCGGCTACCATGGCTACAGGCATCACAGTTTGCATATATACACTTATAAACACTTTTTTAACTTAACTTATTAACCTCATTCTTACCAAAATAATTGTCAATATATAAACTTAAACATGTCTTTGTGGCAGCGGGGGTGTGGTCAAGCGCCAATTTGTGAATGGAGGGCGAGGCCAGGGAAGGTGAGTGGCAAAGTGATCACCTCACACCTGTGTCTTATTAATGGTGTGTGTCTGTGTGTGTCTTGCAGTGACTACTGAGGGTTTATGTGGTGGGAGGAAGCAAAGAGGAGAACTTCCCTGCATGCCATTTTGTATGTGTGAGCATGCATTTAAGCTGAAAAGCCTGAACAAAATAAGTGTTTTTGGAATTCACCCACCTGTCTCAGTGCTTCAGTGTTCCGCCCCACTGCAGGGACCATTACAGTCTGCTTTTAAACACATTAACTTATGGCATTGCATCAACAAAGCTTCACAGTGGATTGAAACAGATTACGCTCAGAGCATGCACAAGATATCTGCCTTGTTTCTCTGCTGAGCCAAAAAGACAAAAACAGGAAGAGACATCACAAGAAGTAACATCACAGCGCGACAGAAAATACTATTAAATTAACAAATGACTTTATAAAACTATAAAGCTGTAAATAATGTTTTAACCAGAAGTATGAATTTAAACATATTTAAAGAAGAAAAAAAGTAAATGCCTTAAAGGCAGCACATCACATCGTTAAGTAAAATGTGAATGAAGAAATTGAAGATTATGACATATAGCCAGTATATCTCCCTCCAACTCTCTCTCTCTCTCTCTCTCTCTCTCTCTCTCTCTCCCCATTTGTGCCAATGACCAGGGAGAGGTTTGTAAGACTGTTTGAAGCCATTTCTCACTGAATGTGCAATGTCTGTGTGTGAGGCAAGTGTTGCACTATATTTAATATCATGAGTCAAACAGCTAATATATACAGGTAATCTGCTTTTTTAAGTAGAAATCAGAGACTACTTCCCAGTCACACGTGAAGCTTTTTGCATACTATGGAGAGAATGTGATGCACTTAACCTTATACAATCAGACTAGCCTACTATCTAGTAAAATGCATCTGAGAACAAGTCATATGGTTGTGGTGTGTCTAGTGGACCAGAGAGGTGAAAGGAGTATAGTGAAAATTGTCCAAGCAAACAGGCCACACCCAGTCAAATGACGACTGGTTTTCAACATTCAACACTGGTGTCTAAAATGTTTCAGAAGGCAGCAGTTATACTTCGTACTCCAAATCCATGGTGTACAAGACCAAATGGTGTGCAGCACACTCCCATATACTGTATGTAGATAATACCTAACACTAGCAACTCATGGTAATGGTATGTCTATAAATATAAGTGTAAATAAATTAAATTTTAAACACTCATCTTACTTATCTACACCCACTCCAATAAAGTTTAAACTATTGCTTAAAGGTAGACTGCCTTTCAGATTTTTCAAGTGTAGGTCATAAAAAGAATCTTCCCTGACACCCACTTATTTTTGTTGAGTGGACTGAAAGCTACTGAATTCGGATCACATACTTCCAATTTTGTTAGTTTTTTTTTTTTAATAGAACAATTAATGAATTTAGGGCCATGTGGCCCTAAATTCTTCACTATTTTTCCTGCTTCATCATGATCCAATTCAAAATACTACATCATGCATCACGTAGTGGGCTTTCCTCGTTTGCGCAAAGCATTGTGGGATACACATTTGAAACAGGAGAGAAAAATGGAGGACATGGGTATGCAAATGAAATGTGAAATATCGTTTACAGTAACAGAAAGCGAGAAGAAAAGACGTTATGTTGCAAAGAAAAGGAAACAGGACCAAATTAATAAATATCGGTGGTCAGCAAGCACCTCAGTATGATCAGCTGTTTGTTTAGCAATAAAATTATGTAACTGTCAATGTACAGTCAAAGGTAAACCTGTGCATGTGCACAGAGACTTCCTCTGTCTGCTTGACTGTGCGAAGCGAGTGATTTCATGCGCATTATTTGCTCAGGAATCCCCTCAAATTAAATAACTTCCCAACCACAGAATGGCCTGATATTTTGTGAGATATTACAGAAATAAACATACATTACAATAACCAAATTTCAGAGGGAACTAAATTTCACAGATTTTATGAAATCGAAAGTCTGTCGCTGTTAAATTAATTAATTAGACTGTGCCATTGGTGTGAGAGTAGGATATTAAATGTGAGACCAGTAAAGTCATTTTAAACAAACAAAAGTTGTCAGGTCTGCACCTGCTTGCACTTGAGTCTACTTCCCAGAATTCACAGCTGCCTTCAAATATGGCCACCACAGACAACAACAACCATCTCGCACCCCACCACTCACAGTCTGGAGTTCTAATCACTAACACCTGAACTCAATCATCTCGCAGGCTCACAGCCACAGTACTTAAGGACATTCGGTTCATTCACACTTTATAAAGTATATATTCAGTTTGCTGTGTCTGGTATTACCAAGCTTTTTGCTATTGTACTGCTAATTCTGGTTTTGATTTTGCTCCTTTGCCTTTGATCACCTGTTTGTGTCTTGTCTGACCATTGCATTTTTTTTTAATTCTGCCATTTGCATCACAATTTAAATTTGGCTGCCAGGTTGCCTGAATAAACTGCCTTTCAGCTTTTCCATTTATTGCCTGCATTCCTGATAAGGGTACTTGTGTTGCTTTTGCACTGCAAGTGTGCCACTTGCAATATGATTCTATTCTGAACAGTATAGCTTTGTTCACCTTTTTCTACCATGCCTGCTTCCAAGAGTTTTTTCTTCTGCCTTTGTATTCAAACTTCTGGTACAACAGCTGATTCACTGATTCAAAGAAAGACTATTGTGATTAATACACATGATATTAGTATAATATGCTCAGTTAGAGGGATTTTCAATAACTGGAAGGAGTAGTTCACTAGAACAGAAGTGTGATCAACACAACATAACAATTGGAGTGTTGTGATGTGGAGCACCATACAACTTATATCCACTGCCTTCAAAAGAAAAGGATTTGTGTCCATAGTTGAAGGCAAGAAATTGTGAGTGAAAAATCTCCAAATAAATATGCACAAACTGTAGTCTTGCCTTATTTTTTGCTTTGGAATGCAAGTGCTGTGCCACCATGCAATCTGACATCAAGTCAAGTGGATTTTTATTGTCATTCCTCTGTATACCTTATACACAATATCATGAAATGGCATTTATTCAGGATGACTGTGTAGTCCTGTGTGTTGCTCCAAGTACAAACACGACAGTGTGAGATATACAATAAATACACAAGACAGTAAATTTGCATGACAGTTAATGCTAACTAGACTGGTACCAAAATCCAGAATTGTGACACCCGAAGGCATTTTTGAGACAAAGTCGGCAAGCAGTCTTATTTTGTCAATTTGGGTGTGCCGAATTCAAATCTGCAATATGCTGAGCTCTATCTGACCTCTGTTGACCTCTAGAGGTCATTGAACTTTGGGCCTGTAAACGTCTCAGCTGAACCCAGTTTCTCAGCTTTCTAAGGAATGAAATGTACTAAAATGATTAATGAAGTTAGCAAATGGCCTTGTTTGTTAAATGTTTGGGTGCTGAATTCATTTTTCATTTGTAAAACGACATATGACCTCTGATAACCTCAAGGCCATTAAACTTGGCCTATAGGCCTATGCATTTAACGGCATTTTTAAACTGACTTTACTCCCCCAAAAAGAATATGAGCAGACAAAAAACAAATAGAAAGGAACAAATACAACATTAAATGCCAGTCCATGTACATGTGACTTACTTTTCACAATGAGAATGCCTAGGCGATCACCTTACATAACATTGCATTACATTTAGCAGTTATTGTTTATACAAAGCTACTGAAAAAAGGACAGATTCAGCAGCATACAAAATGTGGGGGCATACAGGGCATACAGGTTAATCAGGGTTAGTATATATGAGAGTTTTTTTCTTTGTTGTTTGTTTTTTGTTTTGTTTTAAACGGGGTAAAGCCTTTACAAAAAACAAACAACAAAGAAAAAAAACTCTCATATATACTAACCCTGATTAACCTGTATACTCTGTATGCCCCCACATTTTGTATGCTGCTGAATTTGTCCTTTTTTCAGTAGCTTTGTATAAACAATAACCGCTAAATGTAATGCAATGTTATGCAAGGTGATCGCCTAGGCATTCTCATTGTGAAAAGTAAGTCACATGTACATGGACTGGCATTTAATGTTGTATTTGTTCCTTTCTATTTGTTTTTTGTCTGTTCATATTCTTTTTGGGGGAGTAAAGTCAGTTTAAAAATGCCGTTAAATGCATAGGCCTATAGGCCAAGTTTAATGACCTTGAGGTTATCAGAGGTCATATGTCGTTTTACAAATGAAAAATGAATTCAGCACCCAAACATTTAAAAAACAAGGCCATTTGCTAACTTCATTAATCATTTTAGTACATTTCATTCCTTAGAAAGCTGAGAAACTGGGTTCAGCTGAGACGTTTACAGGCCCAAAGTTCAATTACCTCTAGAGGTCAACAGAGGTCAGATAGAGCTCGGCATATTGCAGATTTGAATTCGGCATACCCAAATTGGCAAAATAAGACTGTTTTGCCGACTTTGTCTCAAAAATGCCTTTAACTCCTTAAATAAGCACTTTTTTGAATTTTGGTACCAGTGTAAACTAGAAAACAACTGTCTGCAACACTGTAGCCATAAAAGATGCTGTGGAACTTTGAGCGGGTGGGTGGAGCACAGAAGGATGGCAGGCCAGAACTGAGTTTCCCAAAACTCTTTATTTTGGCACTTTTCAGTGACTTAACATTCTCCCAGCCACACAGACACGCACATACACATAAGTTGTCTGGTTGGGGAGAGAGCGCCCTTCCTCTGCTCTCTCTCTCCTTTTATAGGGCGCGGTCACTGGGAAGACACACAAACAGAGATTAACTGACATCAGGTGCAGTGATTCTGCCACTTACCTTCCCTGACTCTGCCCTCCATTCACAGACCGACACTTGACCATGCCCCCGTTGCCACATACTCCCATACAGTTCTGAGGAGGTGTAAAATTTGGAGTATTTGTAGTGTTTAAAGCATATAGCTATAATTCATTTTTGTTAAGTATTTCTGTTTCTTGAATTCATTGCCATTGCTTAAATATTGCTAATTCATATGAGGCAAATCATTTATATCACAACATTTTGTAAAACATTTGGAACTTTGTTTACAGAGGCTGTGCCTCCCCTAATGGCTGTGATGTGTTTTAATGTAAAGATTGCCAGACAATTAATGAATTGATTATTGTCAGATCATAAGGTCCCTTAATGTTGAACTTGAAATGTTAATAAACAGATATGCTTGTACCACAATAACAACCCAACATACAGCTTTTTAATCTACTTACACTGCAAAAAAATTGAAAACTGAATTTGAAGAGAAAATTACTTAATACTAGTAAATTTATGTTGCTGCATGGACAGATATGTTTACTTGATAAGACATCTTAGAATAAGTTGGTTGCAATCTAGAACTAGGTTTAATAATCTCTGAATTAGTGGCTTGTATTCTTCTAATAGGAAATGCTCGTTTCAACTATTTTCAAGATATTTTCACTTGCTAAGATATTTTTTGAAGTGTACTCCTTTTATGTGAAATTACACTTAGATGAATGCTGATGTTTAACAAATGAAATTGACACCCAGGTCACATGCATTTACCATGAGAGTAAGATGTTCAAAGAAAAATACGTAAATAAATAAATAAACAAATACAACCCCGATTCCAAAAAAGTTGGGACAAAGTACAAATTGTAAATAAAAACGGAATGCAATAATTTACAAATCTCAAAAACTGATATTGTATTCACAATAGAACATAGACAACATATCAAATGTTGAAAGTGAGACATTTTGAAATTTCATGCCAAATATTGGCTCATTTGAAATTTCATGACAGCAACACATCTCAAAAAAGTTGGGACAGGGGCAATTAGAGGCTGGAAAAGTTAAAGGTACAAAAAAGGAACAGCTGGAGGACCAAATTGCAACTCATTAGGTCAATTGGCAATAGGTCATTAACATGACTGGGTATAAAAAGAGTATCTTGGAGTGGCAGCGGCTCTCAGAGGTAAAGATGGGAAGAGGATCACCAATCCCCCGAATTCTGCACTGACAAATAGTGGAGCAATATCAGAAAGGAGTTCGACAGTGTAAAATTTCAAAGAGTTTGAACATATCATCATCTACAGTGCATAATATCATCAAAAGATTCAGAGAATCTGGAAGAATCTCTGTGCGTAAGGGTCAAGGCCGGAAAACCATACCGGGTGCCCGTGATCTTCGGGCCCTTAGACGGCACTGCATCACATACAGGCATGCTTCTGTATTGGAAATCACAAAATGGGCTCAGGAATATTTCCAGAGAACATTATCTGTGAACACAATTCGCCGTGCCATCCGCCGTTGCCAGCTAAAACTCTATAGTTCAAAAAAGAAGCCATATCTAAACATGATCCAGAAGCGCAGACGTCTTCTCTGGGCCAAGGCTCATTTAAAATGGACTGTGACAAAGTGAAAAACTGTTCTGTGGTCAGACGAATCAAAATTTGAAGTTCTTTATGGAAATCAGGGACGCCGTGTCATTTGGACTAAAGAGGAGAAGGATGACCCAAGTTGTTATCAGCGCTCAGTTCAGAAGCCTGCATCTCTGATGGTATGGGGTTGCATTAGTGCGTGTGGCATGGGCAGCTTACACATCTGGAAAGACACCATCAATGCTGAAAGGTATATCCAGGTTCAAGAGCAACATATTCTCCCATCCAGATGACGTCTCTTTCAGGGAAGACCTCGCATTTTCCAACATGACAATGCCAAACCACATACTGCATCAGTTACAGCATCATGGCTGCGTAGAAGAAGGGTCCGGGTACTGAACTGGCCAGCCTGCAGTCCAGATCTTTCACCCATAGAAAACATTTGGTGCATCATAAAATGGAAGATATGACAAAAAAGACCTAAGACAGTCGAGCAACTAGAATCCTACATTAGACAAGAATGGGTTAACATTCCTATCCCTAAACTTGAGCAACTTGTCTCCTCAGTCCCCAGACGTTTACAGACTGTTGTAAAGAGAAAAGGGGATGTCTCACAGTGGTAAACATGGCCTTGTCCCAACTTTTTTGAGATGTGTTGTTGTCATGAAATTTAAAATCACCTAATTTTTCCTTTTAAATGATACATTTTCTCAGTTTAAACATTTGATATGTCATCTATGTTCTATTCTCAATAAAATATGGAATTTTGAAACTTCCACATCATTGCATTCCATTTTTATTTACAATTTGTACTTTGTCCCAACTTTTCTGGAATCGAGGTTGTAAATAAGGAAGCTCTATTACCAGAGTAACACTGTATACATAGGTCTGTTTCGTCTTTATATTGCCATTGCCAGCATTATGAGGTCCATAATAGTTTAACTGCATTCCAGTCAAGTAGTTAAAAGGTGCTGACTGCAAAGTCATCTGAAATTTAATTTTTTTTTTGTTGTGCATGGCATTTTCCTATGTCTTGCAATAACAATATAATGCAGATGAGATGTGATCATTTTGATGTGATGAGGGTTACTTTTCTCCATTTCTGGACTGTTTTCCTACCTCTTTAGATAAACAGTATGGCCCTACGGAAATAGCCAAAAATGAGTTGTTGTTTTTTTGTCACATCAAGCTGGCAACGCGGGCAGCACGGTGGTGTAGTGGTTAGCACTGTCGCCTCACAGCAAGAAGATCCGGGTTTGAGCCCTGTGGCCGGCGAGGGCCTTTCTGTGCGGAGTTTGCATGTTCTCCCCGTGTCCGCGTGGGTTTCCTCCGGGTGCTCTGGTTTCCCCCACAGTCCAAAGACATGCAGGTTACCGTAGGTTAACTGGTGACTCTAAATTGACCATAGGTATGAATGTGAGTGTGAATGGTTGTCTGTGTCTATGTGTCAGCCCTGTGATGACCTGGCGACTTGTCCAGGGTGTACCTCGCCTTTCGCCTGTAGTCAGCTGGGATAGGCTCCAGCTTGCCTGCAACCCTGTAGAACAGGATAAAGCGGCTAGAGATGATGAGATGAAGATGGCAACACTCAGATGGCAATGCGCAAAAAACATTGTGCCAAATAAAAATTTTGTTTATACCAGCAGATTGCGTTACATCCAAAGACTCAAACATTCAGGCATTACAGATCCATATAATTTACCCACAAATGTATTTATTATTTATTCTGCCCACTATGCAATGGTGTGCTCACTCGCGCTCTCTCTCTCTCATGCCATCCTGTGCATGCATTCACAGCTTCAGATGGTTGAAATGTGGAGGAGTCAATTCGTTGTGCTTGAGCGTGTATGTGACAAAATTAAAGGCTTCTTTTTAATTTACCCACAAATGTATTTATTCCACTTGAAAAATGTATGGCAAACCAGCTACCAGATTTGGGACACTATGACATCCTGAACTATTTAGTATTTGGGACTTCTAAATACACAGAAGATGCTAAAGGAAGACAAAAGTACAGATGCCTACCAATATTCTGAGGCAGGTTTTGTGCTGGAATGTTATGGGAAATTCCCAATAAAGAAAAATACCTTATAACAAAGGTAAGCTCAAATGCAGACTTCTAATAGCAATAAACAAGCCAGGGCCCAGACCTAGCATATTTTATGCTGTTTAGCCTACATTATTAGTACATAACAAACATGTTAGTCTAGCCAAGCATTAGGTCTAATTAAATATATTGCGTCTAAAGCCCACATCCTGATATACATTTTAAAGTTGCACAGAGCTTTCATGTTAACCTGATATACAGTAAAATGTTCTCCACACATAGAGGAATGTTTTTTTATCCAGTCTTATTGTTTAACTGCAGCTCACCATTTTTCTTGTCTTTCTGGGTTTACCAGGAAGTGGTGAAAAGTTAAACTAGGCTTATCTCCACATCTGTTATTATATCCTAAAGCACTTCAGGTCTCTGGCATTGTTCTTTTAGATGTAACTTCTATAAGTTTATGTGTAGACGTACTGAATTGGGCTTCCAATCACTTGCGTACACTTGTGCCAGTTGCTGGCAAACGCAAAACTTGGCTAGATAAACAAATCTGCTGTTATGATGACATGTTAAAGGCCCCTCTAAGCCCATACCTGCTACTGTGGAGTTGAGCCCATGCATTCTAAGGCTAAGATAGCTAAACACTAGCTAGAATGATTTAGTTATCTGTCCAGAAAAATGACATGTCATCTAACCTTGCTCTGTCTTGCAGTTGCACTCACTAGGCAGGCTTTCATTTTCTTTTCCACTGACTTTTGGCTTGCAGGAGAGTGGAGTCCGCCAAGTTTGCCCACACCAACTTGTTTTGGTCAAAAGTAGGTCAAACACGTCCCATGGTGGTTACATGATATTGCTGCTTGCTTGCTTTGGCAGTTCTTGGAATTGTAAAACATGGGGTGCATTTTATCTCAGCAAAACAGTGACACATAGGATACATGGTGTGTACAACATCACAACATCTTGAAACTCCAACAGCTATAGACATAAAATATTTTGCCCAGAATTCAACTTTGTAGTCAGCACCTTTAAATAAAACTTTAAAAGAAGTGTCATTTAATTTTATTTCACTTCATTTTTACAGATACATTACTGGGTGTGAGGCCTCTGGGGCTTTTGATTCAGTGTGCTTTGCATTTTTTAAATGGGACTGTTACTGTTTTCCCATGTTTATTCACCAGCTATGGGTCAGTCATCTGCAGTAATCTTCTTTCACCCCCAAGGACAATTTAGAGAGATATCATAAATAAAAATGGTCTTAATACAATAAAGAACATTTTGGAGTTCCCATGAATATTATTATGCCCAGATAGTCAGTGGTTAATGTTAAAACAGTAAGTTGGCTCTGCTGGGCTGTCTATCGTCAACTCAACTTGGTTACTCTCAATTTAACCACTCTTCAGTGAACAGAAAAACAAAACAATGTTCACACACACACACACACACACACACACACACACACACACACACACACACACACACACACACAGAGAGAGAATAAACCTGGATGGCCTTTTATTGCCATCTTTATTTTGCCTGGAAGTTCTGCTGGAAGCCAAACTCAAAAGCACAAAGCAGCTGAGAACAAATGCAGCATCTGACTCAACTGCCATCCATCCATTTTCTGCTGCTTATCTGGGGGTAGCAGCCTAAGCAGAGCTGCCCAGACCTCTCTCTCCCCGGCCACCTCCACCAGCTCTTCCGGGGGAATACCGAGGCATTCCCAGGCCAGCTGAGAGATGTAATCTCTCCTCCTGGTAGGGCATGCCCAGAAAACCTCCCTTGGGAGGCATCCAGGGGGCATCCTAGCAAGGTTCCCGAACCATCTGACTCCTTTTGATGTGAAGGAGCAGCGGTTCTACTCTGAGCCTCTCCTGAATGACCAAGCTTCTCACCCTATCTCTAAGGAAGAGCCCAGCCACTCTGTGGAGAAAACTCATTTCAACTGCTTGTATCTGCGATCTCATTCTTTTGGTCACTACCCATAACTCTTGACCATAGGTGAGGGTGGGAACATAGATGGACCAGTAAATTGAGAGCTTTGCCTTTTGGATCAGCTCTCTCTTTACCACAACAGACAAGTTTAGCATCCGTTTCATTGCTGATGCTGCCCAGATCCATTTGCCCACTCCCACTCCCCCCTACCCTCACTTGTGAACAAGACCCCAAGATACTTGAAAACTCCTCCACTTGAGGCAGCAACTCCCCCTGACCTGAAGTGGGAATTCTACCCGTTTCCGGCTGAGTACCATGGCCTCAGACTTGGAGGTGCTGATCCTCATCCCAGCTGCTTCACACTCGGCTGCAAACCATCCCAGCACCTGCTGGAGGTCACAGATTGATGATGCCAACAGGACCACATCATCCACAAAAAGCAGAGATGTGATCCTGAGGCCACCAAACTGGACACCCTCCACCCCTTGGCTGCACCTAGAAATTCTGTTCATCAACTTTACGAACAGTACCAGTGACAAAGGGCAGCCCTGGTAGAGTCCCACCTGCACCGGGAACAAGTCTGACTTACTGCCAGAAATGCAAACCAAAATCCTGCTCTGGTCATACAGGGAGAGAATGACCCACAGCAGTGGGTCCCGAATCCCATACTCCTGAAGCACCCCTTACAGGGCACCACGAGGGACACGGTTGTAAGCCTTCTCCATATCCACAAAACACATGTAGACTGGTCGGGCAAACTCCCATGTATCCTCCAGCACCTGGTCCAGTGTTCCACGACCAGCACAAAAAACACTTTGTTCCTCCTGAATCTGAGGTTCAGCTATCGACTGAACTCTCCTCTCCAGCACCCCAGCATAGGCTTTCCCAGGGAGACTGAGAAGTGTGATCCCCCTATAGTTGGAACACAGTCTCCAGTCCTCCATTTTGAAAAGGGGGACCACCACCCCAGTCTGCCAATCCAGAGGCACTGTCCCCGACCTCCATGCAATGTTGAAGAGGCGTATCAGCCAAGACAGCCCAACAACATCCAGCGCCTTCAGGAACTCAGGGAAAATCTTATCCACCCCTGGAGCCTGGCCACCGAGGAGCTTTTTAACCACCTTGGCAACCTCAGCCCTCGTGATGGGTGAGTCCTCCCAATTGCCCTCAGACTCTGCATCCTCCTCAGACAACATGAAGGTGGGATTGAGGAGATCCTCGAAGTATTCCTTCAACCACCAGATGATATCCCCAGTTGAGGTCAACAGCACTCTATCCCCACTGTAAACAGTTGGAACAGAGCACTGACACCCCCCCCCCCCCCCAAGCCACCGGAAGGTTTGCCAGAATCTCTTTGAGGCTGACTGAAAGTCATTTACTGGACTCTGACTCAACTGCAATTACTCTAAACTGTATTTGACAAACACCTTGAAGATATGCCCTTAAAACAATCTTAATGTGATCCTGAATACTGATAAGGAGCCTTTTTCATGAAAATCCAAGTCAGCCTACCCTGGCAGACCATTAAGGATCCCCCCCCCCCACACACACACACACACACACACACACTAGACATATGGTCTGAATCTAAAAGTACATGCTGATTTTACTTGTTTACAAGAATGAAGGCTTGAATTGTTTAACAGAAAAATAAGCATCAAGTTCTGAATGGAAAAAATGAGTTAATTAACATTATAGGGCATAAGAAGATGAGAAATAATAAGATGTTCAAAAACATAATGGTTTGTCCACTGCAGCATACAGGCATCTGATTATCTGTACTTTTCACTGACAGCTTCAAAATTTCCCCTCACCAGAATGCCTGGGCGAAATACCTTCCCTGCAAAGATACAGCTGAATGAGTTGTTACCTATACTAATACCCTATCTAAGACATTTGAGAAAATCTGAAATGAAGTAGGCTACAGTAATTCAGATAGTGGTATTTCAAATGACATTTCTAAGATTATTGTTTCTACTAGTTAAAGAGTACTTAGCAAAAAGAGTTGTTAAGGCTTTTATTTCTTTCCTGTACCCTTGACCCAGATGACAAAGTTCCAGAGGGAGTAACGGATAAGATTTTAAAAATGGAAAGAGAAATACAATTATATTAAATTTAGTATTTTCCTTGAACTGTAGGGTAAGGGGAGTCATAAGCTTCACCCAGTGTTACATCTCCAGAGATATATTCTGACTTTTCTTCCACATTGATGGAACAAAGGTCAAGGCAAAAGTAAAGGATATAGGATGGCAAATATATAAATAACTCTGCCCAGTTAATGAGACTGAGGACTACACTACATTTATAACGAATATTAAAGGATTCACAGAACACATCCTAAAAAGGGAAAATTGATACCAACATAACAGTTGTATATGATTAAAGAAATCAGGGTACATAATTAGAACTGATTAAAAAAATAAAGGCAATGCTTTATTTGGACAGTCCCACAAAGACACTCTCCAAACCATCCACAGACTTTCATAAACTAGAGAATCAACTGATTAACATCATGTCCCCTCCTGTTTCTCTATCTTTCAACATGTTAAAAATGTACAAATAGAGTTCACATGAACTGAATTTTTGTTAGAAAAAAGATTAAGTCTCCAGATGATCCATCTACCAAACATCAACAACAGGGACATTGTCAGAAAGTGAAAAAAGGGACAGTTGATCGTCTTTAGAGAGTGTCTACAAGAAGCTAAACATCAACAACCATAAACTGTTGGCACACTGCAAAAAAAAAAGATATCTCATCTCATCTCATTATCTCTAGCAGCTTTATCCTTCTACAGGGTCGCAGGCAAGCTGGAGCCTATCCCAGCTGACTACGGGCGAAAAGCGGGTTACACCCTGGACAAGTCGCCAGGTCATCACAGGGCTAAAAAGATATCTTAGCAAGTGAAAATATCTTGAAAATAGTTGAAACAATCTAGCATTTCCGATGAGAAGAATACAATCCACTAATTCTGAGATTATTAAACCTAGTTCTGTCCATGCAGCAAGATAATTTTACTAGTATTAAGTAATTTTCTCCTCAAATTCAGTTTTCAATCTTTTTTCGCAGTGCATATTGCTTACAATTAGTTAAAAATGCTCACTTGCCTTGTAACAAGTAAAATTAGCCTGTTAGCCAAAAATCCAAGCTATTTTATAATACAACCCTGATTCTAAAAAAGTTGGGACAAAGTACAAATGGTAATTAAAAACAGAATGCAATGATGTGGAAGTTTCAAAAATTCCATATTTTATTCATAATAGAACATAGATGACATATCAAATGTTTAAACTGAGAAAATGTATCATTTAAAGAGAAAAATTAGGCGATTTTAAATTTTATGACAACAACACATCTCAAAAAAGTTGGGACAAGGCCATGTTTACCACTGTGAGACATCCCCTTTTCTCTTTACAACAGTCTGTAAACGTCTGGGGACTGAGGAGACAAGTTGCTCAAGTTTAGGGATAGGAATGTTAACCCATTCTTGTCTAATGTAGGATTCTAGTTGCTCAACTGTCTTAGGTCTTTTTTGTCGTATCTTCCGTTTTCTGATGCGCCAAATGTTTTCTATGGGTGAAAGATTTGGACTGCAGGCTGGCCAGTTCAGTACCCAGACCCTTCTTCTACGCAGCCATGATGCTGTAATTGATGCAGTATGTGGTTTGGCATTGTCATGTTAGAAAATGCAAGGTCTTCCCTGAAAGAGACATCATCTGGATGGGAGCATATGTTGCCCTAGAACCTGGATATACCTTTCAGCATTGATGGTGTCTTTCCAGATGTGTAAGCTGCCCATGCCACACGCACTAATGCAACCCCATACCATCAGAGATGCAGGCTTCTGAACTGAGCGCTGATAACAACTTGGGTCGTCCTTCTCCTCTTTAGTCCAAATGACACAGTGTCCCTGATTTCCATAAAGAACTTCAAATTTTGATTCGTCTGACCACAGAACAGTTTTCCACTTTGCCACAGTCCATTTTAAATGAGCCTTGGCCCAGAGAAGACGTCTGCACTTCTGGATCATGTTTAGATACGGCTTCTTCTTTGAACTATAGAGTTTTAGCTGGCAATGGCGGATGGCACGGTGAATTGTGTTCACAGATAATGTTCTCTGGAAATATTCCTGAGCCCATTTTGTGATTTCCAATACAGAAGCATGCCTGTATGTGATGCAGTGCCGTCTAAGGGCCCGAAGATCACGGGCACCCGGTATGGTTTTCCGGCCTTGACCCTTACGCACAGAGATTCTTCCAGATTCTCTGAATCTTTTGATGATATTATGCACTGTAGATGATGA
This sequence comes from Neoarius graeffei, assembly GCF_027579695.1. Taxonomy (NCBI): domain Eukaryota; kingdom Metazoa; phylum Chordata; class Actinopteri; order Siluriformes; family Ariidae; genus Neoarius; species Neoarius graeffei. The sequence continues at coordinate 76,474,826 of NC_083570.1, forward strand.
TATGTTCAAACTCTTTGCAATTTTACACTGTCGAACTCCTTTCTGATATTGCTCCACTATTTGTCGGTGCAGAATTAGGGGGATTGGTGATCCTCTTCCCATCTTTACTTCTGAGAGCCGCTGCCACTCCAAGATACTCTTTTTATACCCAGTCATGTTAATGACTTATTGCCAATTGACCTAATGAGTTGCAATTTGGTCCTCCAGCTGTTCCTTTTTTGTACCTTTAACTTTTCCAGCCTTTTATTGCCCCTGTCCCAACTTTTTTGAGATGTGTTGCTGTCATGAAATTTCAAATGAGCCAATATTTGGCATGAAATGTCAAAATGTCTCACTTTCGACATTTGATATGTTGTCTATATTCTATTGTGAACACAATATCAGTTTTTGAGATTTGTAAATTATTGCATTCCGTTTTTATTTACAATTTGTACTTTGTCCCAACTTTTTTGGAATCAGGGTTGTAGTTCTTACATGTGTATTTAAGAAAACAAATGCATTTCCAAAAAAAGAAATGTTTTATTTACTTTCTAAATATGTCTATTGTTTCTGCCTGTAGAAATCATATTAGGAAAATGAGCCAGTTTAACAAACATGGCTAAAAAGGTTAGTCAGCTTGAAAGTGTTTAAAAATCCTAGCTTACTGGCTAAGTGTGCTTTCCTCATGCAGAGAATGTCATGGTTTTATCAAGTTTTTGGTTACATGTCAAAGCAAAAGACACATGCCTAAATTTGTAAGTTTCTCAGGAAGAATATCACTTGTCAAGTTATCAATGATGTACAAGAGCCATCACTTAGAGATAGCAGCAGAGAAATGAAAAACTGGGAATTTTAGAGTTTTACATATTCTCCTTGTGTTGGAATGGGTTTCCTCTGATTCCTTCCCACATCTCTAAAACCTGCCTGTAGGTAGACTGATGTCTCTGAGGTCCTGTCCAGGGTGCATCCCTGCCTTGCACTCAGTGGCTCTGGATCCACTGTAAAAGTCATCAGTGGTTAGTGAAGATGAATGAATGAATGACCTTAAATTATAACAGTTACATTAATTATATTTTAAAAGCCAGACTGGACAAGACCATCTGCTGATTAATTAAATGTAAAGGCCATCTCCCAAGTTCCCGATTTAAGAATAAAAAAAATATATACAGTATATACGAAAACACCATACACTTATGCACAAAAGTTTGTGTAGATAGTTTGATTCTAAGTGTGTTTTAGAGTCTTCAAACTGGCTGTGTTTCTAATTAGCAACAAATATCTAACTATCTGACCTTTCTATCCTAGCCATAGTCTGATTTATTTTCTTACTAATTTTATCTGGTTATTCTGGCAATTTCTGCAATGAAACTTTTATAAGCTTATGACTTTGAGCAAGAATACTGTAGATGGCAGCGCGTACACACGCAGCGGCTCCTCTCTGTCCCAACAGAACAGTGTTTTCGTGTTTTTTGTGTTTTAAAACAGTATGTATCTGTTCGTCTTTGTCACGTCCATCAGTCTTAAGGCGCACATACTCCCATGAGTTTCTGCTCAACATCTGCAGAACTATATTCACGGATATAAATCCAGTGGAGGCGGAAGTGCTATGCGACTACAGTTTGCTCCAGAGGCCTGCCCAACCACTGACTCCCACTCCTGCATCCAGCCCACAGTGGAAGCGCCACAGGCGGACCATGTGGAAGCAGAAGAGGGGCAAGCACGGAGGTATCCGGGCTAGGCTAGCGGCTAGCCCTCACTGGCCGGCTATCCCTACCATCACTCTGGCCAATGTACACTCGCTGGACAACAAGCTGGATTATGTCCACCTACTCCGCTCATCTTCTAAGTCTGTGAGTGAGTGTTGTGTCCTTGTGTTTGTGGAAACATGGCTTAACGACAGTGTCCTGGACTGTGCCATTCAGCTAGCCTGGCTAACATGCTACCGGGCAGACAGAGTGCGAGTGGGGTGGGGGAAGACTCGTGGTGGAGGACTCTGTGTTTACAGTCATGCCTGGTGCCGTCATGCTGTTGTGGTCTGCAAACACTGCTCATGACTGGTGGAGTTTATAATTATTAAGTGCCGGCCATTCTACCTGCCAAGGGAATTTACAGCCATATTGCTGGTAGCAATATACATCCCTCCCAGCTCCAATAACAACAGGAGTGAAGTACTGAATGAACTCTATCAGCACATCAGTGAGCAGCAGACAGCCCACCCAGATGCTTTCCTCATCCTGGCTGGGGATTTCAACCATGTAAACCCCAAGAGCTTGTTCCCAAAACTCTATGGACATATCAACTTTCCCACATGTGGAAACAATACCCTGGACAATGTTTACACCATGCACAAAGGCGCCTACAAAGACCTACCCCTCCCCCACCTCGGGGCCTCAGATCACTCCACTGTTATGCTAATGCCAGCATACAGGCCGCTGGTTAAACTCACCAAACCAGCGACAAAGCAGGTACGTGTGTGGCCAGAGGGGTCCTCAGAGGAACTCCAGGACTGTTTTTCCACCACTGACTGGAGCATGTTCAGACAGGCGGCCCCCTACAACAACACTAAAGATCTCCAGGAGTACACGGAGACTGTCACTGCCTACATGAGGAAGTGCATGGACGACGTTACAGTCACCAGAACCATCTCCATTCGGGCAAATCAGAAGCCATGGCTGACAGGGGAAGTCCACAGGCTCCTGAGGGCTTGGAATGCCGCCTTCAGAGCTGGGGATGAGGTGGGCCTGAGGACAGCTAGGGCCAACCTGTCATGAGGCATCAGGGTGGCCAAGAGACAGTATTCCAGGAACACTGCTGACTACTCCAACGACAGCAGAGACACCAGGAACCTGTGGCGGGGGATTCAGACCATCACAGACTACAAGCCCTTGCTGCAGACCTGTGATAACTCCACCTCTCTGCTGAATCAGTTGAATGACTTCTTTGCTCGCTTTGAGGCAGACAACAGCACCACGGCACAGAAGACCCCACCACCTCCCGGTGACCAGGTGTTGATGCTGTCCCCAGACAGCGTGAGGAGAGCTCTCAGGACAACAAATGCACGGAAAGCCCCAGATCCTGATAACATTCCTGGTCATGTCCTGAGAGACTGTGCCGAGGAGCTCACAGATGTCTTTACAGACATCTTCAACATCTCGTTGAGCCAGGCTGTTGTCTCCACGTGCCTCAAAACCACCACCATCATCCTGGTCCTGAAGAAGCCGTATCTCCTGCTTCAATGACTACCGCCCTGTTGCACTCACTCCCATCCTCATGAAGTGCTTCGAGCGGCTAGTCATGCGGCATATCAAGTCTGCCCTCCCCCCCTGTCCTGGACCCTTTCCAGTTTGCATATCAGTCCAACTGTTTGACCGATGATGCCATCTCCACTGCCCTCCACTCAGCCCTCACCCACTTGGAGACAAAAGACTCGTACGTCAGAATGCTGTTAATAGACTTTAGCTCAGCATTCAACACAATCATTCCTCAGCAGCTCATTAATAAACTGGACCAGCTGGGACTCAACACCTCCCTGTGCAACTGGCTGCTGGACTTCCTGACGGGGAGACCACAGTCTGTATGGGTCGGCAGCAACTCCTCCAGCATCATCACATTGAACATGGGGGGCCCCCCAAGGATGTGTGCTGAGCCCCCTCCTCTTCACTCTGCTGACCCACGACTGCACACCAACATCCAGCTCCAACCTCTTCATTAAGTTTGCGGACGACACGACTGTGGTGGGTCTCCTCAACAATGGCCATGAGACAATCTACAGGAGTGAGGTGAGCTGCTTGGCCATGTGGTGCAAGGATAACAATCTCTGCCTGAACATGGAGAAGACAAAGGAGATTGTTGTGGACTTCAGGAGAGCGCACACCCAGCATGCTCCACTAACTATCAACGGTGCTGCAGTGGAGAGGGTGAGCAGCACCAAGTTTCTGGGTGTGCACATCTCTGAAGACCTGTCCTAGAGTGACAACACCGCATCACTGGCCAAAAAAGCCCAACAGCGTCTGTACTTCCTCCACAAACTGAGGCGAGCAAGAGCCCCGGCCCCCATCATGCACACATTCTACAGAGGCACCATCGAGAACATCCTGACCAGCTGCATCACTGTGTGGTACGGCGTCTGCACCGTGTCCTGCTGCAAGACTCTGCAGCACATCGTGAGAGCAGCTGAGAGGATCATTGGTGTCTCTCTCCCTTCTCTTATGGAAATCTGTAACTCCCACCTCACCCGCAAAGCCATCAGGATTGCAGGTGACCCCACCCACCCATCTCACAGCCTCTTCAGCCTGGTGCCGTCGGGGAGGAGACTGCGGAGTGTTATCTAGAGTGTTTATACTGTTTATATTGTTTATTTCAATTATTCTATTTTTTATTTATTGCATTGCCTTTTTGCATCGTGGGTCAGAGAGGACTGAAATTTCATCTGTGCTGTATGTCGAGCATGTATAGCATATTTGACAATAAAGTTGACTTGACTTTTATGTTAATACTCTATTATTCAACTTACCCATCTGATCAGGGTCTGTCCAAAATAACCTTCCTATGGCAGTGAAGAACATTAAATTCACTCTTATTTGTCTTTGAGGTTGTTTTCAAAGTTAAACACAAAAAAAGGGGAAAAAATCAAACTTTAACCACTTATACTCTCAGAAACTGTTGGTAGATCCAGGAATACATTGCTCACCTTTGTAATTACATATTTTCCTGTTAGTTTCAGTATAGTTCATTCCAGTGGCAAACCGTTACTATTAGAACTGAGACTTCAGCTCAGCCAAAATTTAGCCAGACACACAAAAAAAAAACCCGGGCCAAAGATTTAGCAAGAGTTTAGTGGCAGGTTGCCAGGTGGCTCTGCTGTGTGTAGTTGCAGATGTTGATTTTAAAAGTAACTAAGTAAATTACAGAGAGAAATGAATACTTAAGTCTGAGTGAAAAAATACTGGGGTGAGTGCGTGTAACTGACTATAACCAGTCAGTTACTCTAATAATAATTAAAAGTCTTTGTAGGCCTAATAGATGATGCAGAGGAGGTGAAGAGTTAATCTGTCAGCATTTGTTCTGGAAAACAATGAATGACAGAGCTATCAACACATGGAGACAGGGGAAAGGATTCTGGCATCCCCCTTTCCAGACATCCTAAGCACGATAAAAAAACCCAAAAACAACCCCCCCCCCCAAAAAAAAAAAAACTATAAAAGGTACATACTGTTCAGTAGGCTGACTACATTACACTGTGTGAGATAAAACAGACTATTATAATCATGCACTTAATACTGAATGTATAGTATAGTTTACAATGTACAATAAATGAAAAACATACAGTAATGAAAAAATATGACCGATCTTAAGAGATTTCTTAACATAGTCAGGCAAACATACCTGGAAAACAATGAATGACAGGGCAATCAACACACAGACAGGGGAAAGAATTCTGGCATCCCTACAACATAATACACCAGTTAGTACTGAAATGGCGACTCAGATAAACACTCAACTTTTCACACGGAATTTTATGACGCTAATTTACATATTTGATCCAATACAAACAGCGGATGTGTGTCAAAACATTCTTACTTCAAAAAATAAACATCATATGTTGGGGAAAAGGTCCATATATATTTGGACACTGACACAAATTTTGTTTTTTTTTTTACCTGTTTACTGAAACATATTCAAGTTATAGTTATATAATGGACATGGACATAAAGTCAAGACTTTCAACTTTCATTTCAGGGTATCCACATTAAAATTGGATGAAGGGTTTAGGAGTTTCAGCTCCTTAACATGTGCCACCCTGTTTTTAAAGGGACCAAAAGTAATTGGACAGTTGACTCAAAGGCTATTTCATGGGCAGGTGTGGGCAATTCCTTCGTTATGTCATTCTCAATTAAGCAGATAAAAGGCCTGGAGTTGATTTGAGGTGTGGTGCTTGCATTTGGAAAATTTTGCTGTGAAGAAAACATGCGGTCAAAGGAGCTCTCCATGCAGGTGAAACAAGCCATCCTTAAGCTGCGAAAACAGAAAAAAAACATCCGAGAAATTGCTACAATATTAAGAGTGGCAAAATCTACAGTTTGGTACAGCCTGAGAAAGAAAAAAAGCACTGGTGAACTCATCAATGCAAAAAGACCTGGACGCCCACAGAAGACAACAGTGGTGGATGATCGCAGAATAAATTCCATGGTGAAGAGAAACCCCTTCACAACAGCCAACCAAGTGAACAACACTCTCCAGGAGGTAGGAGTATCAATATCCAAATCTACCATAAAGAGAAGACTATATGAAAGTAAATACAGAGGGTTCACTGCACGGTGCAAGCCACTCATAAGCCTCAAGAATAAAAAGGCTAGATTGGACTTTGCTAAAAAACATCTAAAAAAGCCAGCACAGTTCTGGAAGAACATTCTTTGGACAGATGAAACCAAGATCAACCTCTACCAGAATGATGGAAAGAAAAAAGTATGGCAAAGGTGTGGTACAGCTCATGATCCAAAGTATACCACATCATCTGTAAAACACGGCAGAGACAGTGTGATGGCTTGGGCATGCATGGCTGCCAGTGGCACTGGGTCACTAGTGTTTATTGATGATGTGACACAGGACAGAAGCAGCCGGATGAATTCTGAGGTATTCAGAGACGTACTGTGTGCTCAAATCCAGCCAAATGCAGCCAAACTGATTGGTTGGCGGTTCATAATGCAGATGGACAATGACCCAAAACATAAAGCCAAAGCAACCCAGGTGTTTATTAAAGCAAATAAGTGGAATATTCTTGAATGGCCAAGTCAGTCACCTGATCTCAACCCAATTGAGCATGCATTTCACTTGTTAAAGACTAAACTTCAGACAGAAAGGCCCACAAACAAACAGCAACTGAAAACCGCTGCAGTAAAGGCCTGGCAAAGCATTAAAAAGGAGGAAACACAGCGTCTGGTGATGTCCATGAGTTCAAAACTTCAGGCAGTCCTTGCCAAAAAGGGTTTTCAACCAAGTATTAGAAACGAACATTTTATTTACAATTATTTAATTTGTCCAATTACTTTTGAGCCCTGACATGAAGGGATTGTGTTTAAAAAATGCTTTAGTTCATCACATTTTTATGCAATCATTTTGTTCAACCCACTGAATTAAAGCTGAAAGTCTGAACTTCAACTGCATCTGAATTGTTTTGTTCAAAATTCACTGTGGTAATGTACAGAACCAAAATTAGAAAAATGTCTCTGTCCAAATATTTATCGACCTAACTGTGTGTGTGTATGTGTATATATATATATATATATACACACACAGTGGTGCTTGAAAGTTTGTGATCCCTTTAGAATTTTCTGTATTTCTGCATAAATATGACCTAAAACATCAGATTTTCACACAAGTCCTGGCAACTTGTCCAGGGTGTACCCTGCCTCTTGCCCATAGTCAGCTAGGATAGGGTCCAGCTCGCACGTGACCCTGCACAGGATAAGTGGTTATGGATAATGGATGGATGGATAGTCAGTTATTATTTATATTATACAGTGGTGCTTGAAAGTTTGTGAACCCTTTAGAATTTTCTATATTTCTGCATAAATATGACCTAAAACATCATCAGATTTTCATTCAAGTCCTAAAAGTAGATAAAGAGAAACGAGTTAAACAAATGAGACAAAAATATTATACTTGTTCATTTTTTTATTGAGAAAAATGATCCAATATTACATATCTGTGAGTGGCAAAAGTATGTGAACCTCTAGGATTAGCAGTTAATTTGAAGGTAAAATTAGAGTCAGGTGTTTTCAATCAATGGGATGACAGCCAGGTGTGAGTTGACACCCTGTTTTATTTAAAGAACAGGGATCTATCAAAGACTGATCTTCACAACACATGTTTGTGGAAGTGTATCATGGCACGAACAAAATAATTTTTGAGGACCTCAGAAAAAGCGTTGTTGATGCTCATCAGGCTGGAAAAGGTTACAAAAACCATCTCTAAAGAGTTTGTACTCCACCAATCCACAGTCAGACAGATTGTGTACAAATGGAGGAAATTCAAGACTATTGTTACCCTCACCAGAAGTGATTGACCAAAAAAGATCACTCCAATAGCAAGGCATGTAATAGTCGGCGAGGTCACAAAGGACCCCAGGGTAACTTCTAAGCAACTGAAGGCCTCTCTCACATTGGCTAATGTTAATGTTCATGAGTCCACCATCAGCAGAACACTGAACAACAATGGTGTGCATGGCAGGGTTGCAAGGAGAAAGCCACTGCTCTCCAAAAAGAACATTGCTGCTCATCTGCAGATTGCTAAAGATTACGTGGACAAGACAGAAGGCAATTGGAAAAATGTTTTGTGGATGGATGAGACCAAAATAGAACTTTTTGGTTTAAAAGATAAGCATTATGTTTGGAGAAAGGAAAACACTGCATTCCAGCATAAGAACCTTATCCCATCTGTGAAACATGGTGGTGGTAGTATCATGGTTTGGGCCTGTTTTGCTGCATCTGGGCCAGGACGGCTTGCCATCATTGATGGAACAATGAAATCTGAATTATACCAGTGAATTCTAAAGTAAGATGTCAGGACATCTGCCCATGAACTGAATCTCAAGAAAAGGTGGGTCATGCAGTAAGGCAACGACCCTAAGCACACAAGTCGTTCTACCAAAGAATGGTTAAAGAAGAATAAAGTGAATGTTTTGGAATGGCCAAGTCAAAGTCCTGACCTTAATCCAATCGAAATGTTGTGGAAGGACCTAAAGCGAGCAGTTCATGTGAGGAAACCCACCAACATCCCAGAGTTGAAGTTGTTCTGTACAGAGGAATTGGTTAAAATTCCTCCAAGCCAGTGTGCAGGACTGATCAACACTTACCGGAAATGTTTAGTTGCTGTTATTGCTGCACAAGGGGGTCACACCAGATACTGAAAGCAAAGGTTCACATACTTTTGCCACTCACAGATATGTAATATTGGATCATTTTCTTCAATAAATAAATGACCAGGTATAATATTTTCATCTCGTTTGTTTAACTGGGTTCTCTTTATCTAATTTTAGCACTTGTGTGAAAATCTGATGATGTTTTAGGTCATATTTATGCAGAAATATTGAAAATTCTAAAGGGTTCATAAACTTTCAAGCACTGCTGTGTGTGTGTCTACTGTGTATATATATATATATATATATATATATATATATATATATATATATATATACACACACACACTGGGTTAATGAATATTGTCCATGCAGGATTCACAAAGCCAGCTTACCCCTGTTTTCAGGACAGTAACCCTTTCATTTCTGAAGCAAATTTGATAGAAAATGAGGCCAAATTAAAATTATAAGAAAATAATTATAATGAAATTCTGAAAGAAATGAAAGAATGAAAAAAAAAATCATATATAACATTTGAATGCTGATATGGGCCTTTTCTGAATGCTTAGAAGGCCCTGACAGTTCCCCTCTGGTTCATTCATAATAGAACAAATGTAAATGTAATTCATAATAGATATTGAATACTATATTTTTAGATTCATAACTATAGATAAGCCAAGACTTGAATGGGCTCACTAAGCAATATATTCATGTTTGTTAGATTATTGGTGGTGGCACAGTGGTGTAGTGGTTAGCGCTGTTGCCTCACAGCAAGAAGGTCTGGGTTTGAGCCCCGTGGCCGGTGAGGGCCTTTCTGTGTGGAGTTTGCATGTTCTCCCCGTGTCTGTGTGGGTTTCCTCCAGGTGCTCCGGTTTCCCCCACAGTCCAAAGACATGCAGGTTAGGTTAACTGGTGACTCTAAATTGACCGTAGGTGTGAGTGTGAATGGTTGTCTGTGTCTATGTGTTGGCCCTGTGATGACCTGGCGACTTGTCCAGGGTGTACCCCGCCTTTTGCCCATAGTCAGCTGGGATAGGCTCCAGCTTGCCTGCGACCCTGTAGAACAGGATAAAGCAGCTAGAGATAATGAGATGAGATAAAAATCGGCGGCACGGTGGTGTAGTGGTTAGCGCTGTCGCCTCACAGCAAGAAGGTCTGGGTTTGAGCCCCGTAGCCGACGAGGGCCTTTCTGTGCGGAGTTTGCATGTTCTCTCTGTGTCCGCGTGGGTTTCCTCCGGGTGCTCCGGTTTCCCCCACAGTTCAAAGACATGCAGGTTAGGTTAACTGGTGACTCTAAATTGACTATAGGTGTGAATGTGAGTGTGAATGGTTGTCTGTGTCTATGTGTCAGCCCTGTGATGACCTGGTGACTTGTCCAGGGCGTACCCCGCCTTTCGCCCGTAGTCAGCTGGGATAGGCTCCAGCTTGCCTGCGACCCTGTAGAACAGGATAAAGCAGCTGGAGATAATGAGATGAGATGAGATTATTGGCTGAAGATATTTAACCTGTTGCATTTTCCTGAGCTTGCAGTGAGAAGTGTGATGGCAATTAAGCTAATTATCTACATGATTCTGAAATTCCAATTCATGATATTCACTATGCAAGCTGATAATATCTTCATAGTATACCACAAACTACAATGGGACTACTGTATTTAAGAAAGAAAGAAAGAAAGAAAGAAAGAAAGAAAGAAAGAAAGAAAACAACCATGAAAAATAGACTAATTACATGGTATTATACATTCGGAGTTTGTCACTGTTCTATGATCCTTTTCAATTTAGAGACTCACTTATTCACATTTTCTATCTTGCCCAGTGCCTTAATCTGTTTTAGATGAGGTGGTATGAGATATCAAATGAAAAATTGTCAAGCTGTATCTGATGTGAAAGGTTGTTATTCAATTCCAATTCAATTCAGTTTTATTTGAATAGTGCATTTAACAATAGACATTTTCACAAAGCTGTCAAAGATCTGATACCCACTTAAGTCAGTTAAACTCAACCAGGATCCTCATTAACACCTGTGTAAATAGATCGGAATCTCTGACTTACAGTACCTCATTGTGAGCACAGTCAAGCATGTGCGCATACTAATATTTCTAGGTACCTTCAATTCAGAACAGGAATGTGTAAGAAGTCCATTATCAGAAACTCGAATATACTGTATCATTACATTATCATGTATTTGTAAATAGTTTAGTTTAACAAAAGTTTAGCTCAATACTTATTGTATTTTGCTGGTAACAATTAGTTAAAATTCTTCCTGAAGTCATACCCCACTAATGATGATACACAAAGCATAATTAAAGTACACATCTTTCTATTCTGCTCATTGAGATTTTATTTGTTTCAATTTTCATTCACTCTGCCAAAGGGTTTATAGTCATACTGTAGTTCAAAAAGAGGTAGTTCATTAGAGTTAGTGCCTGGGGGAATAGCTGTATAGGGAGAGTGGAGATGAGAAAATACTGTAGGTGTGGTGATGAGCCCAAGAGTCAGACTGACATGGAGAAGCAGGGAATGTACTGCATCTTCTTTGTGTGGCATGAGTTCAGGCACCTGTGTGCAGTGCAGATGAAATATAGGATTTTTGATGACAGTGATAGTGCAGATGTGTATGTGGTGGAGGTGAGGGTTAGGGCTTGGTTCTAAATTATTAGTGCAGAGGGAAGTTTTGGGATGAAAAGCATAAAGTGGAAAAAGTGAGCAAAGAGAAGGGGGGGGGGGCAGTAGATGAAATAAGCTGTAAGCATAGTGGGCTTTTGTGCCTTAGTTTTAGCCCTATGGGGCTCCATTGGCATGTGGTGACTTTATATGCTATTATATCACTTCCTCTCCCTGAGTGCATATGCATAAAGACTTTCAGCCAGGCTCTAACATTCTCCTACAAGATCTAAAAACACAGGAATTTCAAATTCAAATGCTAATATCCTATCCCACAGCTACAGCTGGACAGGAGGTTAAACAAACAAACAAACAAACAAACAAACAAACAAACTGTATTGGAGTCTGATATTATTTCATATTTTCTTACTGTGTGTGTTCAAATGTCAGGGTTCTTTCCTATTGACTTATATAAGACATATAGGACATACACCAGTCCACAACATTAAACTAAAAGTGAAAGAAAAAAAAAAGCACACAGCATAGGGGACACACACACACACACACACACCCTTAATCAAGTCTTCTTTGAAATAAATATCATTCTGGGTTTGGCTTTCAAAATGCCAAATGGGCTCAGTCCTGCAGTCCTCCATTGATACCATATTTCAAATCACTGGAGACTCTTATTTGATCTGGTCACAGGAGACAATGTGGCCCAAGTAACGAGTAAAGCTTGGGATGAGGAGAGGAAAAATGAGGCACAGGTGTAACTTTAGGTTCAAACACAATCCAGTTACCTTGCCACTCCTAATCAGAAAGTGCCAGAGAGCAAGTTGAAGAGAAGTCCAAATCAATTTGCCTGCAGTGGCCAGAGCCTTAAATAAGAAATGATCTGGCAAAGATATATCATGATTTCCATTGCTATTACCACAAATTGTCATCATGTACGGTTGCTGATTTAGTAAGGAATTAGGTAAAGGAATACTAATTGGTAACCCTCATTATGCTTCAGCGCAATGAATGACTTCACATTCATATTCCACTGATATCAGACAAAAAAATACTTTACCATATATGTGTACTTCAGAGACATTTGTTGGCAAGTGCATTATAACCTCCTTTACATGCCCTGACTATGTATAGGTGCATTTAAAAAAAAAAAAGAATAGTCAAGTCAAGTCAACTTTATTGTCAAATATGCTACAGTATACATGCTCGACATACAGCACAGATCATTCCTCTCTGATCCACAGTGCAAACAGGCAATGCAATAAATAAAAAAATAGAATAATTGAAATAAACAATATAAACAGTATAAACACTCTAGATAAAAAATAGACATAGACTAAACACTCATACACACACACACATATATATAAATTGGAGCAAAAGGACATAAAATAAACAGTCAAGGGCACTTGAGGTATAGCAGGTAAACATGAAATAAGCAGTATAAACAATAAACTAATAGCTGTTAAGGTGAGGTAGTGTGGAATAGTGCAAATGAGCGAGGTAAAGTGAAATGTGCAGTCCCTGAGTTCAGTGTGTGAATGAATGTTGAGATTATGTGTGTGTGTGTATGTAGACCCCGAAGCCGCTGCCAGGCGCCGCCATTTGCGCCATTTAGAGTTTCAGCCAAAGCCAGCCAACAATTTTTTACGCCAAATTGAGCCACCATCTATTAAAATTTGGCTCAGCCAGCTAGAATAACATACATCAAACAATAGTTTTATCTATCACATAGAGACATACATGAAAAAAGAAATGTCAAACGTAATCAACTTTGCACACTGGAACAACAGACATCATTGCAACAGATTGACTGGTATCGCGAGACCCTAGTCGCTCGGTTGCTACGATACAGGGGAGACTCGGTTGGCCCCAAGGTGATGAGAAGGTGCTAAAGCGGCTGTGGTGCACTGCTGACCACTCGACATGACCTTGAACGAATGTTGAAGAAATGAAATGGCGGAGGGAAACATGTATGTAATAAAAGGTAATTTTGTTCTTTTGTCATACTTAGCTAATTCTAAGCTACTCGCATTTTTGCATCATCTTCTAATGTTTGAAGTAAGAATGCTGGGCGTGCGTTTCTCAAACAACTTCGTAGGTTAGCAAACTTAGCATTGAAGTACTTTGTACACAGGTTAGCCTTTGCAGGCTTACTTGTTATTTTGCCTAAATAGCACTTTGGATTCGCACGGGGTAAGTAAAACCTGTGATCTTTTAATTTGCAAATTACTACCTCAGCTCTGCGTTACTTGCAACGCATCTGCATGGGATAAACACCGTCCACAAATTACTTTATTTTACTGACATGATATTATGACTGGATAAGTCTGAGAAAGAGACAGAAAAGGCACACGCAATGACAATTGGCACGCTTATTTTGAAAATGGTGTCTTTTGCCCTCTGTTCTATGGCAAACAATCCTCTTGGAAGTTCTTGTAAATTTGAATCATTAAAAAAAAACTATTTGTTTAAGTAAAATCTGATGGTTAGTTTTATTAACCTACATTTTATCACATTTTGTAAGTAAGTAATTTTAGTTCATAAAACACATTTAAAATCAGTGAAAATTAACCAAAGTGATATCGTGATACAGTCTTAATAATGGACCCACTTTGATAGTGTCAAGCTAAGAATACTAAAATGAGCAATAAAACATTATACAAGTATTGCATGGTCAAGCAGCAGGAAAGTTGGACACTAAACATACTGTACATTCCAATAGACAAAGACAGCCTGCATAGTGGCAAAATGCAGACAACCCGTAGCCTATATATTTGTAAGTAATGCACTGCATATTGAGATCTTGTAAATCAGTGGAACATAGAGTCTATAGTCATAGACTATAGGCATGAAATACACACACTATACGTATGTGTGTGCATGAAATGACAGCGTCAGCCATTTGTAGCCATAAACATTTTGGTGGCTGCAGCAGCCATTATGGTTTTGGCTGAGCCGGCTAGCAAGCCAATAACTTCATCAGCCAGCCATTATTCTTGAAACAAACGGCTTCAGGGTCTGTGTGTGTGTGTTGGGGGGGGGGGGGGGGGGGCTGTGAGGGTGACATGATGTCAGATGCTGAAGGGGGGGCAGAACAGGGAGGGATTTGGGCCTCCTGACCACCTGGTGAAAGAAACTGTCCTTGAACCTGCTGGTTTTGGCCTGGAGACTCTGCAGTCTTCTCCCCGACAGCAGCAGGCTGAAGAGGCTGTGAGATGGGTGGGTGGGGTCACCTGCAATCCTGATGGCTTTGCGGGTGAGGCGGGAGTTATAGATTTCCATAAGAGAAGGGAAAGAGACACCAATGATCCTCTCAGCTGCTCTCATGATGCGCTGCAGAGTCTTGCAGCAGGACACGGTGCAGGCGCCATACCACTTGGTGATGCAGCTGGTCAGGATGTTCTCGATGGTGCCTCTGTAGAACGTGTGCATAATGGGGGCCGGGGCTCTTGCTCTCCTCAGTTTGCGGAGGAAGTACAGATGCTGTCAGGCTTTTTTGGCCAGTGATGCGGTGTTGTCGCTCCAGGACAGGTCTTCAGAGATGTGCACACCCAGAAACTTGGTGCTGCTCACCCTCTCCACTGCAGCACCATTGATAGTTAGTGGAGCATGCTGGGTGTGCGCTCTCCTGAAGTCCACAACAATCTCCTTCGTCTTCTCCATGTTCAGGCAGAGATTGTTGTCCTTGCACCACATGGCCAAGCAGCTCACCTCACTCCTATACAGTAGATTGTCTCATGGCCATTGTTGAGGAGACCCACCACAGTCGTGTTGTCCGCAAACTTAATGAAGAGGTTGGAGCTGGATGTTGGTGTACAGTCATGGGTCAGCAGAGTGAAGAGGAGGGGGCTCAGCACACATCCTTGGGGGGCCCCCATGTTCAATGTGATGGTGCTGGAGGAGTTGCTGCTGACCCGTACAGACTGTGGTCTCCCTGTCAGGAAGTCCAGCAGCCAGTTGCACAGGGAGGTGTTGAGTCCCAGCTGGTCCAGTTTATTAATGAGCTGCTGAGGAATGATTGTGTTGAATGCTGAGCTAAAGTCTATTAATAGCATTCTGCCGTACGAGTCTTTTGTCTCCAGGTGGGTGAGGGCTGAGTGGAGGGCAGTGGAGATGGCGGCATCGGTCAAACAGTTGGATTGATATGCAAACTGGAAAGGGTCCAGGGCGGGGGGGAGGACAGACTTGATATGCCACATGACTAGCCACTCAAAGCACTTCATGAGGATGGGAGTGAGTGCGACCGGGCGGTAGTCATTGAAGCAGGAGGGAGACGGCTTCTTCGGGACCGGGATGATGGTGGTGGCTTTGAGGCACGTGGGGACAACAGCCTGGCTCAACGAGATGTTGAAGTTGTCTGTAAAGACATCTGTGAGCTCCTCGGCACAGTCTCTCAGGACATATACTGTGAAATTTCTTTTTGTCATAAGTTAATTCAAAAAGGGAAACTTTCATATATTCTACATTCATTACACAATGAAATATTTTGAGCTTTTTTTGGTTTTAATTTTGATTATTTTGACTTATACCTCATGAAAATCAGAAATCCATTATCTTAAATGATTAGAATATTTCCTAAGATCAATCAGTAAAGGATTTACAAAACAGAAATGTTCAACTTCTGAAAAGTATGTTCATTTATAAACTCAGTACTTGGTTGGGGTTCCTTTACCATGAATTACTGCATCAATGTGGCATGGCATGGAGGCAATCAGCCTGTGGCACTGCTGAGGTGTTACTGAAGCACAGGTTGCTTTGATAGCAGCCTTCAACTCATCTGTATTTTGGGGTTGTGTGTTTCTCTTCTTCCTCTTGACAACACCCCATAGATTCTCTATAGGGTTCAGGTCAGGCAAGTTGGCTGGCTAATCAAGCACAGTAATATGGTCAGCAAACCATCTGGTTGTAGTTTTGGCACCGTGGGCAGGTGCCAAGTCCTGCTGGAAAAGGAAATTGGCATCTTCATAAAGCTTGTCAGCAGATGGAAACATGAAGTGCTCCAAAATCTCCTGGTAGATGGCTGCATTAACTTTGGACTTGATAAAACACAATGGACCAACACCAGCAGATGACATGGCACCCCAAATCATCACAGACTGTGGAAACTTCACACTGGACTTCAAACACCTTCAATTTTGTGCCTCTCCACTCTTCCTCTAGACTTGAGGACCTTGATTTCCAAATGAAGTGCAAAAAATTTACTTTCATCTGAAAAGAGGATTTTGGACCACTCAGCAACAGTCCAGTTCTTTTTTTCTTTAGCCCAGGTAAGATGCTTCTGACATGGTTCAGGAGTGGCTTGATATTAGGAATCTGAAAGTTGTATCCCCTTTTCTGAAGATGTCTGTGCATTGTGGCTCTTGATGCACTGACACCAGCCTTAGTCCACTCCTTGTTGAAGCCCTCCCAAGTCCTTGAATCAACTTTTCTTGACAATCCTCTCAAGGCTGCAGTCATCCCTGTTTACTGTGTACCTTTTCCAGGAATAACATTCTGTGGCTTACCCTCCTTGTGGAGGGTGTCGATGATCATCTTCTGGACAACTGTCAAGTCAGCAGTCTTCCCCATGATTGTGGTTATGTGTACTGAACTACGGTAGACCGAGGGATACACTGACCCAAACATCAACCTAAACCACTTGTGAGTCACAAATGCTTCAGCTAGTTAATAATAATAATAATAATAATAATAATATGTGCAGAAAGCAATCTGAGTCCCTTTTAAATTGAACAACTTGGTGGCACACAGGGCTCAGCTGAAATAAATGATTCAGGAGAAGAAACTGTCCAAATCATGTCCTCCAACAGTGCCTTCCTTTTAATCCAATGACTAGCTCTTCATCAGAGAAATACAAACATACTACCTCGACATCCAAGAGATTCGTGTGGGCTGATAATCATTTAGTTGAACCATGCTCAACTCTAGCCTCAGATAACTTGAAAATAAGTCTGAATTGGCCTCTTTAAGCTTGTTGGTGCCTCTGAAAGTTTTTAAACAAGCCATGCACTGTAAAAAATGGCTGTGAAATCTACAGTTATTTACTGTATTAAACGCAGTAACATTACTGTGTGATTTTTACAGTAGAATGCTGTAAATTTTACAATAAAACCTTGTCCACATGACAAAATCACAGTAGTCTAAGTATTACAGTGAAAATCACAGTAGTCAAAGCGTTACTGTAAAGAAAATCACAATAGCCGGTATAGTACTGTAAATAGAAAAGTAAACTACTGTATTTTATATATATATATATATATATATACCACTACACCACCGTGCCACCCATATATATATATATATATGGGCGGCACGGTGGTGTAGTGGTTAGCGCTGTCGCCTCACAGCAAGAAGGTCCTGGGTTCGAGCCCCGGGGCCGGCGAGGGCCTTTCTGTGTGGAGTTTGCATGTTCTCCCCGTGTCCGCGTGGGTTTCCTCCGGGTGCTCCGGTTTCCCCCACAGTCCAAAGACATGCAGGTTAGGTTAACTGGTGACTCTAAATTGACCGTAGGTGTGAATGTGAGTATGAATGGTTGTCTGTGTCTATGTGTCAGCCCTGTGATGACCTGGCGACTTGTCCAGGGTGTACTCCGCCTTTCGCCCGTAGTCAGCTGGGATAGGCTCCAGCTTGCCTGCGACCCTGTAGAAGGATAAAGCGGCTAGAGATAATGAGATGAGATGATATATATATATATATATGTGTGTGTGTGTTAGATTTAAAAAAAGTATCTGGGCACATACTTTTTATATCATATTTATGACTTCTTATTGCATTATTAACTCATAATGCATTTTTATTTTTTATCAACAGTAAGTTTTATCTTTTTTTTTCTTTCACTGGCTGACATGGGGTGACATAAATTTATCCAATGAGGATCAAGAGAGTTCAACGGTCATGCTTCGAATGGGCCAGTCACGTCAACGTAAAAACCCGCGAACACAGCACTTGCAGTTCTGACTGTCAGAGTAAGGAAAGCTTCATGACTGCTCCTAATCACTCTTATATCGGTGCGTTAGACAAGGCGTTGTTTTGTGCTTGTTTTCATTTTTGTTGCGTTTGCATCGTCTATGTTCATTTTTGGGCGGCACGGTGGTGTAGTGGTTAGCGCTGTCGCCTCACAGCAAGAAGGTCCTGGGTTCGAGCCCCGGGGCCGGTGAGGGCCTTTCTGTGTGGAGTTTGCATGTTCTCCCTGTGTCCGCGTGAGTTTCCTCCGGGTGCTCCGGTTTCCCCCACAGTCCAAAGACATGCAGGTTAGGTTAACTGGTGACTCTAAATTGACCGTAGGTGTGAATGTGAGTGTGAATGGTTGTCTGTGTCTATGTGTCAGCCCTGTGATGACCTGGCGACTTGTCCAGGGTGTACCCCGCCTTTCACCCGTAGTCAGCTGGGATAGGCTCTGTGACCCTGTAGAAGGATAAAGCGGCTAGAGATAATGAGATGAGATGTTCATTTTTTTCACTGTTGTAACATTTTTGGCTGCACGGGAGAGAGGTTTTTTCCCTCCAACTTTTGCTTCTGTGGGAGTATTCATCCTGGATGCACCACCAAGTAGCGTTGGGACTTCCAGAAAATCGGTAAGCAGATAATATTTTCCTGTTCATATATTTTGTTCTATAAAATTAAAATAAAAAAAAAAGTTATGTTGAGTATGAAAACTCGAGTTCATGCATTTTACTTCATACCTCTTAATCCTGCATGTGTTCATTGATTGACTGATTCACTGAAGTTTATTCATGTTCTGTTTATAAAACCTTTATCTGTAAATAGTTCTCTGACTCTTGTGATCAAAAACATTCATCTGAAGCTAAATTCGGAGGCTTTTATGTAAATAGTTTTCTAATAAACAATACATATAGAAACTTCTGATCAACTCGTATAAATTTCCAGCGAAAAAGACAACTTCTGGGGTAAGACCAGACTATTTCTGGGTTAAACCACACCCACTTCTGGGTAAAGCCCCATTCAGAGTACGGATATAGATAATTTAGTTGATTTGAACAGATACAGATAATGGTGTACTCATTCCTAGTAGCCACCTCTGCTGTCATTATTGTTATTTCAGATTGCTTGCTATGCATGTGTCACTTTTTGTTTATCTTTCACCAACCCAGTTACTTTATCTGCTCCTTTTATCTGTTTTATGCACTGCTTGGAAGATATGTATGCCCCTTGACCTGTTTTTACAGTCATTCATGTGGAGCAAATCATTTTATGGAATGTATTGCTATGAAATATAATTTTTGTAATGTCTGACTCTGACTAAGGAGAGACAATCCTGACTGCGAAAAAATGGATGCTGTCGATCAAGGGGAGGGTCATAATTCCACCTGCTGCTCACCTGACTGACTTCACCACTGCCTTGGCCGCTCTCTTCGCCTGTTATGTTTTCAACCTAGAGTATCAGGTGGAAGCCAACACAACATTGGAGTTTGTTCAGAGGTATTAACTATCTCAAATAGTTGATTGTAAAGATTGAAATGTAAAAGCAAATTGACAATTGAAAGCTGTTCAAAATCACCCTCTTCCTTTAAAATGTTCTTGGTCTTGAGTATGTAAATAGTGTAGGTTGAAGTCTCCTTACAACTTGAATGCTTTGTTAGAGAACAGAAGACTCGTTGACATGTAAATATTGTCCCACCCTCTAACTCCTATACTCATTTTCATAGGTTTTTGGTCAGGATTAATCCTGACTCCACTAAGTGCAGTGCCAAGGAGCAGATGAGCAGGAAGACTGGGAGAGTGGTGAAGCGGAAGACTTCCTACATGAACCCCCATGTGATCTCCTTCATCAGGGACTTCACTGAGTTCAATTGGCTAAGTGACTAGATAGAGGTGAGGTTCTGATAATAGCTTTTACATTGAAAGTTCAAGATGGTTTATTTAAAGATGTTATCTCAAATAGTTTTATTAACCCTTGTGGGATTATCTGCATTTATTCTGCTCACACAGAAGCCATGAGGATAAGCTACATTATTCACAGATAAAGTAGGTTACAAGAACAAATATTGTTGACAGTGCTGCATTAAGTTTGTTAGCCCACATTCTGATTGAAGAATATGTAATTGAGTGCTCCTGCAGCCAGTGACACACCTCTTATCAGGAACAAGTATCTTGACATGATACCGACATCACCATCTTAGACCCTCATCTCATATGTGGTGCATTACAAAGTAATTGTAATAAATGTAATTATTAATGTGTTTTCTTCTTTAATTTCAGGGCTCCAATTGGGATTCTGGGTCCCAAGTTCAGTCCAAGGGTCTCCAAGTCCAAGTTTTTTGTCTAAAATGTTTGGCAACTTGTGCTTTATGTTCCTGTTCACCAAAGCAATACTGTAAATAATCCTGTTAACAATTTTCTTGTTTTCTGTAGTTGATTGAAATATTTTAGAATATGGGTCATTCTATTAATGGTTAATATTAAATCACAGTGATTCAGCATTTAAATGGTACAGTGAGAAACTGAATTTAGTGATTACCTGTTAATCACTGTTAATAGTACTGCACTGCCATATACAATACCGTTAAAAAAATGACAGTGCTTTGTTTTTACAGTAAATAAACCAGCACAGTAAATACAACTGAAATCACAGTATTTAATTGATATTTAGTCAGCAGTTAAACTACTAATACTGTAATACAACTGAAATCACAGTACTTAATTGATATTTAGTATACAGTTAAACTACTAACTGTAAATACAACTGAAATCACAGTATTTAATTGATATTTAGTATACAATTAAACAACATACTGTGATTTCAGTTGTATTTACAGTATGTTGTTTAACTGTATACTAAATATCAATTAAATACTGTGATTTCAGTTGTATTTACAGTATTTAATTGATATTTAGTATACAGTTAAACTACAGTAATACTGTAAATACAACTGAAATCACAGTATTTTATTGTTTTTTTATTTTACAGTAAATACATCAATATTGTAAATGGAATTACAGTACTTCTACTGTAAAATATATTTACAGTAATTACCTGGTTAATTGCTGCCAGTAAGTTACTGTAAATTTTACGGTAAATGTTTTACAGTGTGGCAGTCACTCTAAAAATGAGAGCAGCCTGAAGGCTATCTCATAGTGCCACATAATACAAATGTTCTTTTTCACACAGTGCTGGTTACATTGGAATTCAGTGAAAGGATTTTTTTTTTTTTTAATTGAGACCTTTAAAGCAGAATTTGAACACACAGTTCAACCATGCCCAGGCTCTGTGGCACACATTCTAGCTTACTGTATATGATGATCACAAGCAGGCTGAGCAGAGCCACATGCCTGTCACTGATGCCTGTATCATGTTGATAATGGTCTCAGCAGATGAAACACGATGTCCAGATGTGCACTGATGACATTCTTGTGGTCCACAGTGGGGGAACAGATTGAAACCTTGCTCCTAGCAGTGCAACATCTAGGTCAGGGTATGAGGGGCAACTCTCCACCAACCACTCTCCAGGACATTATACTCTGGTGAATGTGTGAAATCCAAGCCAACAAAATCTGTTTTGTATGACAGGCACTTTTAGTTTCCTCCCAGAGAGGTTTCAGAATCACTAAACCCACAGACCACTCACATGGCACCTTCAGTAACTGTAACTTGGTTCTGTGATCCAGTGCCCACAAAAATTCTGCCCATCTCAAGCAAGTCTTAGGGAGGGAGAATCATGTTATCAGGTTCCTGTGTGCCCTCTATCCATCTCACTGGGTAGGCCCTAAATAGTCAAGCCCACCCATTCACACATACATTACCACCACTGGGTCTTATGGAGCATGCTCATGAAAAGCAGGGGCTGGTGACTGGACAATTTACATAAACTTAATCAGAATCTTAATCTTGACATGCTAGCCAATATTCCAGGACTGCAAACTGTAGTTCTGCAGTCAGCCCTTAACCACCTTGCTCTGATCAAAGACAGTCATTTTGAAGCAGAATTAAAAACCTAGGCTCCAAGGCTTCAACTTTTATATAAGTTTGAATGAAGGACTAGTACACCTGGAGCCTTAAAGAATGCTTAAAGATATTTGTAAAAGTGCAAGTATATAATCATATTTAAGACAATCATGTTGTGAAAGAATAAACTCCTTTGAGCTTCTTTTGACAAACCTGTGATACTGCACACAGACATACTATAAATAAGTCTTTGCTTCATTTTTTCCTCTTGCAAAACTACTTCAGAATTTCTGACCTCTGTGAATGGTCATGCCTCCTGTTGTAGAGGCACCCAGACATTTTCATTGTCCTTATTATCATTTTTCTCTGGTGGAGTAGTGTTCTGTAGTCATGGCTGACTGCTTGTTAAAATGGAGATATAACTGAGTGTTGTTTAATTAAATACAATTCAGTTCAATTCAATTTGATTTTATTTATAGGGTGCTTTTAATCATGAATGTTGTCAGAAAGCAGCTTTATAGAAACTCAGATATAAACTTTAAAATTGAAATTTTATCCTTAATGATCAAGCTAGGGGCAAAAATGAAAATGCCCTCAGACTACAAGAAGAAGAAACCTTGATGGCAACTATAGACACAAAAGGCAATCTATCCATTTGTCACAGGGCCGGGGCATGGTTGAGCTGTGTGTTCAAATTCTGCTCTACTGTGTGACAACAGATAGTGTGATTATAAATAATTTCCGTCCAATATTGTGTGAATACTGGTTTTGACCTTGCTTTATGAACAGGGCTGAAACTACATGGACAAATTTTGGCTTCAGTTGCACTCATCTATGAGAAGCTTACACACACACTAAATAAATAAATTTTATACACACACACACACACACACACACACACACACACACACACACACACACACACACACACAAATAAATCAGTGGAAGTACACCTACCAAGGTCAGGTTTCTGAAGACATGCAGCTCAGCCGTAGGTGTAATCCTCACATTCTGTGCTAACCTTCAGACACCCCTGGGATTTTTAGGTCCTTTTTTACACCTTCACATACCTGATGTGGTGTTCAGAGTTGCCAACAACTACTGTTTACAAGATACAAGACACAGGAAAACTGTGCTTTTCTGCTTTTTCAGCTAAAGCTGGGGTCAGATCAAATATAATAAAATTTACCCAGCGGACAAGCCAGTTCACTCATTGGGAAAGGATGTGGCATGTGTAAGAGTCAATTGCTTGTTCAATTGCCCATTACCCAAGTAAAATTTGAACTTTAGCGTCACAAACCTTGGTATTATAGGTCAGTGAACAGTAAAAAAGGAGGATGGTGTTTTTTTTGTTCAGTGAGAAAACAGAGGAGTTGTTAATTTATTAAAGGTGACATATCCGTTTTCTATAAGTTGACACAGTACCCTGAGGTCCTAATGAAATGTCTGTGTCATGCTTTGGTCAAAATACCACAAGGATAAACCACTACAGCACCCTTTCACCCTGTCTAAACAGTCATATTCAAAACAACTGAGATGAGTGCCTGTTTTTCTTTCACAAAGGCAGTTCTCAAGCCATGAGTGGAGATAGACGACTTGCAACCACGTGATCAAAATCTGCTATGTCATGAGCGTCCGCCATGATGGTGGATATACAAGCAACTAGGATGGCAGCCGCTGAAAGTGCGTCTGTAAACAATGCTGAATTTTCTCAGTATTACCATGATTTGAACGGTCGAGGGAAGATTTGATACCGGTACAAACAGAAGATAGATATGTGTGGTTTTGATGCATATTATGAAAAGTCAGACTTTTCAGAAGATAAGACACTTTCACCGACCATCGAGCACCCAGATATTGTGTTCTATCTGGTTTGGCTGCCCAGGGCTTAATTTGAGCTTGAACATGACAGAACAAGATCCGCAACCTCCGTCGTCAGATCCGGCAGCTATTTTCATTTCATTTGGTGTCCCGGCAGCTATTTAAATGGATCAGATCACCTCCGTGACCATCACAAAGGGAAAAAAATCAAACAATAAATTAAATAAATAAGTAAATAAAAATTTGTTTAGTGTTCGGTTTTGATATCTGTTGTTGATTTCTCTCCTATGACATCCACAAAATCTATGCGAAAGGGGAAGGGGGGGGACATGGGGTGTATACTTCCGCTCAATAGAACACCGGCTTTTTGTAGCCGTTAGCTTGCGCTGTGGAAAAAATGGCAAAAAAAACAAAACAAGAAAGCTTACTAAAATTTTTCAAAGTCCCAGGACAGCCGGATCCTAAACGACCTAAAATGGATGACATTGGACACAGTAACACTGCACCAGCACCTGCTGCAAGTGTACCAGCCTGGCACTGCTTTTAAATTTGAAATATGCTTGAAATCCTAGGCTATGCTTTTAAATACCCTACTTAAATCCTTAAAATGAGTCATTTAACTCATGTCTTGTGTGATCTGATCTCCAATGGTGAAATAAACCGCTTGTGATATGAGTACAGTCTGTTATTTTAGAAGATAAATTTAATATAGAATTTAATATATAGCCTAATAAAAAATAATATTTTATAACATAATATCATGACATATTACTGTCTGTAACTGTTCATCACTAAAGCATTTTCTAAGATCATAATGTCTGATATTATTATTATTTTTTTTTTTTTGCCAAGCGGGGCTACTGCCGGGTTGGTCGACACGTCGTAGGTCTATTGTTCAAATGCGTTCTACAGTCTATAGGGCTGCGTTGTGGGTGCAAGTGCCAGGACCGTTTTATTTATTTACTTTCTTTATAATCTCAGTCAGATACACAAGCAAGATTAAGTCTTTACTCTGCTGTGTTTTATTATGGCCATCAATATATTGTAACCTGTGTTTGATTTGGTAATTGTTGATCCAGTTGTTGCCTTAACGCAGAGGTCTGCAATGGCTCGGGAGCCAGATGTGGCTCTTTTGGTGACTGCATCTGGCTTGCAGATTAATCCCTGCCGATTAAGATTAAGCCCTGCCGATGTTGTTCAACCAT
Source organism: Neoarius graeffei (assembly GCF_027579695.1). Classification (NCBI taxonomy): domain Eukaryota; kingdom Metazoa; phylum Chordata; class Actinopteri; order Siluriformes; family Ariidae; genus Neoarius; species Neoarius graeffei. Next base: position 76,500,206 of record NC_083570.1, read on the forward strand.
GCTCGTCTCCTCTCCATACTAAGCCTCAGAGTTTCCTCACCCTCTTTCCGAATCACGGACAGAATTCTAAAAAATCGGAATGTGCCACGGTCACAAGTACTGTTGTAACCACAACCATATACAGTACAAAGCTATGGCATAGCTCAAAGAATGCTTAAAGTAGTGGAAAAACAAAGAGAGTTGCACATGCATGACTATGGTTTGTATGGAATGTCACTTGACCCTGCATTTGTATATCCCCCAACATGGCCGACATTCAGGTTTCTATTTTGCTTTGACATCACTTGCAAGTCAAGGATACTCAGATGAGGAGGAAGGCTCATTCTAATGATCCCATGACACAGAAGAGGGAGCCAAATCTGAACAGCTTGTTGAAGCACATGTTTTTTGGAAAAAAAAAAAAGGCAACCCAAAAAGAAACGGACTGGGTTGTTGTATTTCAGAATTTGTTGGTTGGTAGGCACTCTAGATACCCAAATGTATGAACAAGCACTGAAAAAGTGAGTTTTTCATAATAGGTCCTTTTTAAATAGTTATTAAATAGGATATTTTTGTATTTTATTATTTTGTATTGTATTACTGTTGTTTGATGGCGCAATCTAAAAAAAAAGTTGGATTTCTAAATTAACAGTCAATTCATTGAATAATAAAGGCACAAGTTAGTACGTGCTGTGCATATCCATTTAATATTTTCTTTTCATTTGTATCATAAAAATAGTATCTGATTTGACATAAGTTGTTTAACATTTTCTTTTCATGTCAGTAATACAAGTATAAGGACAAATTTTTATACTTTACTCTTGGTCAGATGTACAAATAAGCCAACAGTAAATATTATTACACCTGTTGACAATTTATTTTCATGTGCAACAATGTAACATCTAAATCTGGCTGCAGACTGAACAGTTGTGTAAAGTAAGCAACAAAGATTAGCAGGAAAAAAAATTACATGCAACTTATTTGCAGCACCTACACATAAAATGTCAATGTTCTGGCATAACATATGATACATAGTGATGTATCAGAATTTCCCGCAAATAATCTTTGAGAGCATTCACACCAACATATTTTACCTACCTAAACTCTACTACTACTACAACTACGACAGTATTTGGATAATATTGATATGTCAAAAATAAGTTTACTTTTTTTTTTTACATATTGAGCATTGTTCTCTTCATTCATAAAGTTCCCTACTTTTTATATGACACCAGGCTCATGAAATGAGCCTAAGTACTCCTGTTTTTTGCAAACACAGTTGGGATTGCAAGTCATGTAGTAAAATGCAAATTGTTTTTATCCTGTAAATTCTTGGACATGAAATAGTGATTTTTTTTTTAAGACTCCAACTCACTGTCATTAAAGGTGGGGCGGGGCATTAACTTATTTTGTTATATAAGTTCATAGCAAAAGAGTTTGTTATAGCGGGGTTGCAGTATACTAAGATAATAGGCAAAAATATTAGCAGAAGTCACCTCTATCATGAACTTGGCTGATGATCGTAAGTATCAAAGTCATAGTCTACACACACAGATTAGATTCCCAAGCAACAAAATGCCCGCGGCCCGGAAGCGGCTCGATTACGGCAAAAAACAGTCGGCCAACACTCGGGAGTGAATCTCTGTCCGATTCCGTGCCGAGCACTCGGCTCGAATGCGGACCGAGTGCGGAAAGCCGCATGTTTAGAAATCGGCCCGCTTCTGGCGCTGGTAACTGTAGGTATGCGAAATTACACTTGGGCCAATTCCGGAACGCCGAGTGGCCATCTAGCAGCTATAGCCAGGCATGAAAAAGACAAGGTAAAATGGCAAAGTAGAGACGATGCAAGGTGCAAAACATAAAGAAGGCAGGAACACTGGAAGTCAAGGATATGCAAGCTCATGGAAATGAGCAAGTATTTGCAATGAGATTATCTAGCTGGGTGGTTTATTTTCATAGTCCTTTACTATCTGCATGGTTGTAGACAGTAATCAGTTGAGGCTGAATGCTGAGTTTACCAGGAATAGTTCTGTGACAGTTTTTTAATGAGATCCTGACAGTTCATTTAAAGCCCCATTATGGGAGAAATGCCTTTTTTTTTTTTGCTCCTGGGCTCCCCCTACTGTTGTGGAGCATAATTCACTTTTACAGCAGTGCCATAAGTACAAGTTGCGCTTTGAGCCCCTCTGACAGCTGTACACCTGCTTTTGTGGACAAGCTGATGGATATGGAAGAGGTGTAACACCAGATTCTATCACCATCGCATTCTATACATGTTGTGGCCACTGGGCAGCTTGAATTCGCTCACACAGATTAATTTATTACGCAAACAATGTAAGCTCATAGACCACTATAAACCTGGTTTTATATTGAGCACATTTGAGATTCTCTGTTCGATTTTTCAAGAAATAAACCCAAAAAGGACAAATGCGTATTTATTTACTTTGGAGTGGACAAGCATAGACAATGTCAGAAGCCAAAGAACCATGTCGACTGACAAGATGGAGAAATATGACAGGATTTTGCACAAACATGAGTGGATGATTTATGACATCAGAGATGTACACTGACATAACACAATGAACAACAAAAATGAATGAGTTTTAGTTTTCTGAAATACCATGCTTGCAGGGCGGCACGGTGGTGTAGTGGTTAGCGCTGTCGCCTCACAGCAAGAAGGTCCTGGGTTCGAGCCCCGGGGCCGGCGAGGGCCTTTCTGTGTGGAGTTTGCATGTTCTCCCCGTGTCCGCGTGGGTTTCCTCCGGGTGCTCCGGTTTCTCCCACAGTCCAAAGACATGCAGGTCAGGTTAACTGGTGACTCTAAATTGACCATAGGTGTGAATGTGAGTGTGAATGGTTGTCTGTGTCTATGTGTCAGCCCTGTGATGACCTGGCGACTTGTCCAGGGTGTACCCCGCCTTTCGCCCGTAGTCAGCTGGGATAGGCTCCAGCTTGCCTGCGACCCTGTAGAACAGGATAAAGCGGCTAGAGATAATGAGAATGAGACCATGCTTGCATTTATAGGTAAATATACAACCCCAATTCCAAAAAAGTTGGGACACTGTGTAACTGTAAAAAAAAATGTAAATCATGGAAACCCAGGGGCGATTTCTCAGAGACAAGGGAAGCCGAGCTTCCCCTAAAATTCTCTCCCCAAACTGCGGCATCTACGATGTTGAATTCTCATTAAAACAATAACTTGCATAATATATGCCCAAGATTGTATTTACGTTCATAACTATCCTGTAACTTATTTGAGTGATGTCTGACGGACTTGCAGTTCGCTACGAGAATCACCTTTGCTGCCAGGCTGTAACCAGCGTTGCCAGATACTGCTGACGTTTTCCAGCCAAAATATGTTCAAAACCCGCCAAAATGCACTTAAAACCGCCCAATCTAGCAACACTGGCTGTAACCTTTCTTATTTCAATGGGCTCTATGGCTGGCAGCCGGGTATCCGTTGCAGTCTATGAGAGGGCTCTGAACAGCCAATTTCGGCTAGTTGTTATTGGTTAAAATCGACAAAATCGTCACTTCCAGGGAAGCCGGGCTTCTCTGGGACTAAACGAGACAGTGGGAGGGACAAGAAGCCGGGCTGATGAAGGATTATTGGAGGTAGTGTTTGAAAGACATGAGGAGGGCGGGCTCTGTACTTCGGCGTCAGCGAGGAACACTGAAGTATGATCAGTGAGTCCCCAGCGGATGTCGATAAAGTGTAGTCGTGTGCCAAAGTGCTGTCTGACTTTCTTTTCATATAAACGTTTCTTCTCATTGATGTCTCTGTACATTACTCTGTAAATAAATGTAAATATTACTAGTTGTGCTCCGTTAACTTTCATCCATTCTATCAGTTTGATCATTCGCGAATTCACTCGTTTATTTCATTTGTAGTTCAATCTGGTTGTAGGCTAGCTTGAGCCTTATTGGGATCTGCAGTGCTAGCTGCTAACAGAAATTGGTGAAGTCTCTGGAAAGCACAACCAGTTAGTATGACAGGGTCACAGACCATTTTCTGGAAAAGGAGCGGAGGGCAGAATTTGTGTATAAAAAGTGTGCATCATATAATGTTCATGAATCTGAAGTGTGTATATTGTTCAGTAATGTTAAGAGAATGGTGGGCTCTGTGTTATAGGTTATACCTGGGTATAATATTCAAGGTTCTGTGTGTTGCATAGCCTACCTGGTTATGAATTTCCAGACTGTGTTGCAGAAGATGTTCAAGGATGTGTTGCACAGCTGGGTGTTGTGTTAAAGACTCTGTGTTGCATATCAGGGTATGATGTTCAAGGCTCTTCGTTGAATAGCCAGTGATTTTTGGATGTTTGATATTTTTGATTAAGGATATGAGGCACTAGCCTGGCAAGCCAGAATATAACATGAAATGTACAAGCAAAAATACTTTCTGCCACTAGGTAGGGTTATCTAGTTCACTATGCTAATGGGGCACACCTTTCTATGCTTTGATATCCGGCCTACAGGTTTTACGATGAATGCGTAAAATGGGCTTCCCCTGTTTTAAAAACCAGCAGCCGCCACTGTGGAAATGTTATATTTCATTAAAAATAGGACAAAGATAATATATTAAATGTTGAAACTGAGAAATTTGTTGTTGTTGTTTTTGTTCATTTTTAATTTGATGTCAGCAACGTTTCAAAAAATTTGGGACAGGGCATGTTTACCACTGTGTTGCATCACCTCTACTTTTAACAACACTCTGTAAACATTTGGGAACTGAGGAGATGAATTGCTATAGTTTTGAAAGAGAAATGTTGTCCCATTCTTGCCTGACATACAATTTAATTTGCTCAACAGTTCAGGGTCTCCTTTGTTGTATTTTGCACTTCATAATGCACCAAATGTTTTAAATGGGAGACAGCTCTGGACTGCAGGCAGGCCAGTTTAGCACCTGGACTCTATTATTATGTATCTATGCAGTTTTAATATGTGCAGAAAGCAGTTTGGCATTGTCTTGCTGAAAGAAGGAAGCCTTCCCTGAAAAAAGATTTTGTCTGGATAGTTGCATATTGCTCTGAAACACACACACACACACACACACACACACACACACACACACACACACACACACATATATATATATATATATATATAATTCAGCATTAATGATGCCTTCCCAGATGTACAGTCTATGCCATCATGTGCACTAATGCACCCTCATACCATCACAGATGCTGGCTTTTGAACTGTGCACTGATAACTAGCAAGATGGTCCCTCAGCTCTTTGGCCTGGAGGATGTGGTGTCCATGATTTCTAAAAAGAATTTCTTATTTTGATTTGTCAGATATTGGAACAATTTTTCATTTTGCCTCAGTCCAACGTAAAAGAGCTCAGGCCCAGAGAAGCTGGTGGTGTTTTTGGATATTGTGTGTGTGTGTGTATATATATATATATATATATATATATATATATATATATATATATATATATATATAAAGCAGACACATGTCTAATTTTAATCTTTTAATGCAGTATTGCCTTAGGGCCTAAAGATCACAGACATCCAATTTCAGTTTTCAGCCTTATCTTTTGCATACAGAGATTTCTCCAGATTCTCTGAATCTTATAATTGTATTATGTACTATAGATGATCTGATCTCCAAATTCTTTGCAATTTTACACTGAGGAACGTTTTCCTAAATTGTTGCACTGTTTGCACAGAGTAGTATCTTTCACAGAGTGGTGAACCCCTCCCCATCTTTACTTCTGAGAGACTCAGCCTCTTTGTGATATTCTTTTTATACCCAATCATGTGACTGACCTTTAATAGATATATTACGTTCATTATGTCTTCTTATTAAATCAAGTTATTAGTTTTCTTTTGTTACAGACATGTAAAAGTTTTTTCCTTTACCTGACATGTTTCGACGGTGTAACTTCCGTCTTCATAAGAGGGTCACCCAGATGTTGGTGTGTGACTTGCTTTCCATAACATCAGCTGATTATAAAAGCACGTCACACACCAACATCCGGGTGACCCTCTGATGAAGACGGAAGTTACACCATCGAAACATGTCAGGTAAAGGAAAAAACTTTTACATGTTTTTAACAAAAGAAAAATAATAACTTGATGTGACTGACCTGTTGCTATTTAACCAAATTAGGGGTTTATTTGGCATGACACAACTTTTTCAGTCTCTTGTTGCCCCTGTCCCAACTTTTCTGAAACATGTTGTTGACATCAAATTCAAAATGAACATCTCATCTCATCTCATCTCATCTCATCTCATTATCTCTAGCCGCTTTATCCTGTTCTACAGGGTCACAGGCAAGCTGGAGCCTATCCCAGCTGACTACGGGCGAAAGGCGGGGTACACCCTGGACAAGTCGCCAGGTCATCACAGGGCTGACACATAGACACAGACAACCATTCACACTCACATTCACACCTACGGTCAATTTAGAGTCACCAGTTAACCTACCCTGCATGTCTTTGGACTGTGGGGGAAACCGGAGCACCCGGAGGAAACCCACGCGGACACGGGGAGAACATGCAAACTCCGCACAGAAAGGCCCTCGCCGGCCATGGGGCTCGAACCCAGGACCTTCTTGCTGTGAGGCGACAGTGCTAACCACTACACCACCGTGCCGCCCCTCAAAATGAACATATATCAAAAAAAAAATATTCTCAGTTTCAACATTTGATATATTGTCTTTATACTATTTTCAATGAAATATAGGGTTTCTATGATTTGAAAATTTGACATTCTGTTTTCATTTATGTTTACACAGTGTCCCATGTTTTTTGGAATTGGGGTTGTGTGCATATATATGGTGTCTTGCAAAAGTATTCATCCCACATCATGTTTGTCTTGTTTTGTTGCATTACAAGCTGGAATTAAAATTAATTTTTTGGGGAGGTAGCACCATTTGATTTACACAACATGCCTATAACTTTAAAGGTGAAAATTGTTGTTTTATTGTGACACAAATTATAATAAAGATGAAAAAAACAGAAATCTGGTGTGTCCAGAGGTATTCACCCCACCCCAAAGTCAATACTTTGTAGATCCACTTTTTGCTGCAATCAGAGCTGTCAGTCTCTTGAGGTATGTCTCTATTAGCTTAGCACATCTAGCCACTGGGATTTTTGCCCATTCCTCCAGGCAAAACTTCTCCAACTCCTTCAAGTTAGATGGGTTGCACTGGTGTACAGCAAGCTTCAAGTTATGCCACAGATTCTCAATTGGATTGAGGTCTAGGCTTTGATTAGGCCATTCCAAGACATTCAAATGTTTCCCTTTAAACCACTCCAGTGCAGCTTTAGCAGTATGTTTAGGGTCATTTTCCTGCTGGACCATGATCCTTCATCCCAGTCTCAAACCTCTGGCTGACTCAAACAGGTTTTCCTCCAGAATTGGCCTGTATTTAGTGCCATCTATTTTTCCTTCAGTTCTGACCAGCTTTCCTGTCCCTGCAGATAAAAAAAAAATCCCCATCTATGATACTGCCACCACCATGCTTCACTGTAAGAATGGTGTTCTCAGGGTGTTGGGTTTATGCCACACATGGCATTTTCCATGATGGCCAAAAACATAAAATTACAAATGTGCTTTCTTAAGCAGTGGCTTTTTTTCTGGCCATTCTTCCAGAAAGCCCCACTCTGTGGAATATATGGCTGTGGCAATGGGGGCATGGTCAAGCGTTGGTCTGTTACTGGAGGACGGAGTCAGGGAAGGTAAGTGGCAGAATCACTACACCTGATGCCAATTAACCTGTGTTTGTGTGTCTTCCCCAGTGACCGCTCCCTATATAAGGAGAGAGAGAGCAGAAGAAGAGAGCTCTCTCCCTGACCAGACGACTGATGTGTGTGTGTGTGTCTGTGTGACTGGGAGTTTGTAAAGCTGAAAATAAAGAGTTTTGAGACCTCAGTTCTGGCCTGCCGTACTTCTGTGCTCCACCCACCCGCTCAAAGTCTTACAGTGGTGCTGAAACCCAGGACGGAGCACAGATGAGAACAGCCCCATGGAGTCCTCCCCTTCGTGGACCTGATCCACGCCCTCACCACGGCCCAACAGAGCCAGCACCAGGCGCTGGTTGCCCTCCGAAAAGAGCAAGCGCAAAGGTTCGAGGCACTGGTGCTGGCACAACAGGAAGATTGTCAGGCGTTCTGGCACTTCCTTGCGTCAGTAGGGTCCACCACCTCCACTGCTGTGGGCCCTCCCCACCTCACCCTAACGAAGATGGGCCCGCACGACGACCCCGAGGCCTTCCTAGCGCTCTTCGAGCAAGCAGCAGAGGCCTGGGGCTGGCCGGTGGAACAGTGCGCAGCACGCCTCCTCCCCCTGCTAATGGGGGAGGTGCAGCTGGCCACGCTACAGCTCCCTGCCGACAGCCGGCTGGTCTACGCAGACCTGCGCCGGGCCATCCTCCAGCGTGTGGGGCGCACCCCAGAACAACAACGCCAGTGCTTCCACGCTGTATGCTTAGAGGAGGTTGGCCGTCCGGTCGCGTTTGGCCAGCAACTCCGGGACGCCTACTGGCGCTGGCTGAGGGCTGACAACCGCAACGCCGAGGGAATCGTCAATCTGGTGGCACTGGAGCAGTTCATCACCCGACTTCCTGAAGGGACCGCAGAGTGGGTCCAGTGCCATCGCCCGGCGTCACTGGATAAGGCCATCGAGTTGGCGGAGGATCATTTGGCGGCTGTTGCCACAGCAGGAGCACAGATCTCCTCTTCTCCTCTCTCCCTCTCTCTCCCCCTCCCCTTCTGTGTCTCGTCCTCGCCCCATTCCCCCACCGCGGAAGTGGGGGCCGGCTGCACCCCAGCCGGCCCGTCGCACCCCCGGTGCCCTCCCGTCGCACCCCCGGTGCCCTCCCGTTTCCCACTTCCGTGTCTGTCTCTCCCCCCCCTCAGGTGAGTGAGCCCCAGAGTGCCGGTGCAGACAGAAAGCCCGGGCCAGTTTGCTGGTGCTGCGGGGAGCCAGGGCACCTCCAGCATCAGTGCTCGGCAATGGAGGTGGGTGCGGTGGTCCGGATCCCCAACGTGCCAGGAACCGCCCTCGATTGGGCCGGAGCATATTGCAGACCGGTGAGTGTCCAAGGGGATACGTATCAGGCTTTGGTGGACTCTGGCTGTAAGCAGACCTCAATCCACCAAAGCCTGGCGCAAGACGAGGCATTGGGGAGAGCACAATTGGTGAAGGTGTTGTGTGCACGGGGATGTTCACGACTACCCTTTAGTGTCGGTCCACATTCTATTTTGAGGGGAGAAATCTAGTGTAAAGGCGGCGGTTAATCCTCGCCTTACCCACTCGATAATTTTGGGGACTGATTGGCCGGGATTTCGGGAGTTAATGAGTCATTTAGTGAAGAGTGGGTCCTGCCGTAGTTCAGCAGGGGGAGGTCCCGGTGTGGCATTGGCAGGAGCAGCTGTCACAGAGCCATCTATGTCATCACCGTGTCAGAGTGAGCAGCAGGCTCCTCCTCCCTCTCTCGGGGAATCCCTCGCGGATTTCCCATTAGAACAGTCGTGAGACGAGACTCTGCGGCATGCATTTGACCAAGTGAGAGTAATCGATGGTCAAATGCTCCAACCAAATGCCACCCTGTCCTTCCCCATCTCTCTATTATGAAGGATAGATTATACCGAGTGACGCAGGACACTCAGACTAAAGAGCAGATCACGCAGCTTTTGATCCCAAAGAGCTGCCGGGAATTGGTATTCCAGATGGCTCACTTTAATCCCATGGCTGGACACTTGGGGCAGGATAAGACACTAGCCCGAATAATGGCCCGATTCTATTGGCCAGGGATTTGCAGCGATGTCCGTAGGTGGTGTACGGCATGCCGTGAATGCCAATTAGTAAATCCAGCGGCCATTCCAAAAGTGCCTTTGTACCCTCTACCATTAATCGAGACCCCATTTGAAAGAATTGGGATGGATCTCGTTGGGCCATTATATCGGTCAACACGAGGGTATCACTTTATTTTAGTTCTGGTGGACTATGCAACGCGATACCCAGAAGCAGTGCCTCTTAGCAATATCTCAGCACACAGTATTGCAGAAGCATTCTTCCACATCATCTCCCGAGTTGGAATCCCCAAGGAGATTCTGACTGATCAAGGCACTTCGTTTATGTCACACACACTGCATGAACTGTATGGGTTATTGGGAATTACGCCGATCCACACCAGCGTTTATCACCCACAAACGGATAGTTTAGTCGAACGGTTCAATCACACCCTCAAAAACATAATTAAAAAGTTTGTATGCGAGGACTCACGCAATTGGGATAAATGGCTCAAACCCCTGTTGTTCGCAGTGCAAGAGGTCCCACAAGCCTCCATGGGGCTCTCCCCATTCAAATTATTATTTGGGTGTAAGCTGTGCGGCATCCTAGATGTACTGAGGGAAAATTGGGAGGAGGGACCTTCACCGAACAAAAAAGAAATTCAATACGTTATTGACCTATGTGCAAAACTCCACACACTCACACACCTAAACCAGGAGAACTTGTGGCAGGCCCAAGAACATCAAATCCACCTGTATGACAGGGGTACATGCCTTAGGGAGTTTGCAGCAGGAGATAAAGTACTTGTACTGTTACCCACGTCGAGCTCCAAATTGATCGCCAAGTGGCAAGGACCCTTTGAGGTTACACGGCAAGTCGGGGACGTTGACTATGAGGTGAGGTGAATGGACAGGGTTGGGGCGCTACAGATTTACCACCTCAATCTGCTCAAACTCTGGAACGAGAAGGTCCCCAAGGCGCTGCTGTCATTGGTTCCAGAAAAGGCGGAGCTGGGGCCGGAGGTTCAAAAGGGAACATTGACATCGCTTACCTCTCCGGTCCCCTGTGGAGACCACCTCTCCCCGACCCAACTCACGGAGTCTGCCCAGTTGCAGACCGAATTTTCGGACGTGTTCTCGCCCCAGCCCGGCCGCACCCGCCTCATAGAACACCACATTGAGATGCCCCGGGGGGTGGTAGTGCACAGCTGCCCTTACAGGCTACCCGAACACAAGAAGAAGGTGGTTCGGGAAGAACTTGAGGCCATGCTCAAAATGGGCATCGTCGAGGAGTCCCACAGTGACTGGAGCAGCCCGGTGGTCTTGGTTCCCAAGGCCGACGGCTCGGTCCGGTTCTGTGTGGACTATAGAAAAGTCAACGCAGTGTCTAATTTCGATGCGTACCCAATGCCTCATATTGACGAGTTGCTGGATCGACTAGGCATGGCTCACTTTTATTCAACACTGGATTTGACAAAGGGTTATTGGCAGATCCCCTTGACTCCACTATCCTGAGAAAAAATGGCCTTTTCCACACTGTTTGGTTTACACCAATTTGTCACACTTCCTTTTGGGCTGTTTGGGGCGCCCACTACATTCCAGCGGCTTATGGACAGGGTCCTCCACCCCCACGCCACCTATGCGGCCGCATACTTAGACAACATCATAATCTATAGTAATGACTGGCTGCCGCACCTAAAACACCTGAGGGCCATCCTTGGGTCGCTGAGGCGAGCGGGTCTCATGGCCAACCCGAAGAAGTGTGCGATTGGGCGGGTGGAAGTATGGTATCTGGGCTTCCACTTGGGCAATGGGCAGGTGTGTCCCCAGATTAATAAGACAGCAGCGATTGCGGCCTGCCCGAGGCCCAAAACCAAAAAGGGGGTGAGACAGTTCCTGGGGCTGGCTGGCTACTATCATAGGTTTATACCTAATTATTCGGACGTCACCAGCCCGCTGACTGATCTCACTAAGAAGGGGGCACCAGATCCGGTCCAGTGGACAGAGCAATGCCAGTAGGCTTTCTTGGAGTTGAAGGTTGCACTGTGTGGGGGGCCACTGTTACACTCCCCTGACTTTTCTCTCCCCTTTATGTTGCAGACAGATGTGTCGGACAGGGGGCTGGGGGCTGTTCTGTCCCAGGAGGGTGAGGGGGAGGATCGCCCCGTACTGTACATCAGCAGGAAGCTGTCGGTGCGTGAGGGGCGCTACAGCATGATAGAGGAGTGCCTAGCCATCAAGTGGGTGATCCTCGCCCTCCGCTACTACCTGCTGGGATGCCCTTTCACCCTGTTCGGACCACACACCCCTCCAGTGGCTCCACCGCATGAAGGATGCCAATGCGTGGATCACCTGTTGGTATCTGGCACTCCAGCCCTTTAACTTCAAGGTGATCCACAGGCTGGGGGTGGAGATGGTCGTGGCGGACTTCCTCACCCGTCGGGGGGGGGGGGAGTCGGCTGCAGGCCGGACGGCTGCCCGGCCTGAGTCGGGCGGTGGGGGTATGTGGCAGCAGGGGCGTGGTCAAGCGTCAGTCTGTGACCGGAGGGTGGAGTCAGGGAAGGTAAGTGGCAGAATCACTACACCTAATGTCAATTAACCTGTGTTTGTGTGTCTTCCCCAGTGACCGTGCCCTATATAAGGAGAGAGAGAGCAGAGGAAGAGAGCTCTCTCCCTGACCAGACGACTGATGTGTGTGTGCGTGTCTGTGTGACTGGGAGTTTGTAAAGCTGAAAATAAAGAGTTTTGAGAACTCAGTTCTGGCCTGCCGTACTTCTGTGCTCCACCCACCCGCTCCAAGTCTTACAATGGCTTAAAGTGGTCCTCTGGACAGATACTCCCATCTCTGCTGTGGATCTTTGCAGCTCCTTTAGTGCTATCTTTGGTGTTTTGGTTGCATCTCTGATTAATGCTGTCCTTGCCTGGTCTGTGAGTTTTGGTGGGCAGCCTTCTCTTGTCAGGTGTGTAATGGTGTCATATTCTTTCCGTTTTGCTATAATGGATTTACAGTAATGGTGCTCCCTGAGATATTCAAAGTTTGGGATTTTTTTTAACCCAACCCTGATCCATACTTCTCCACAACTTTGTCTCTGACATGTTTGGAGTGCTCCTAGGTTCTCATGTTGCTTGCTTAGTAGTGTTCAGTGATGGGAATAACGGCGTTAGAAATAAACGGCGTTACTAACGGCGTTACTTTTTTTAGTAACGAGTAATCTAACTAATTACTTTTTACATCGTTATAACGCCGTTCCCGTTACTTACAATAAAATACTATGCGTTACTTTATTAAAGCTGTTCTCATCTGGCACGCTGCTCATTCAGCCTTTCTTTACTCTGCTTTAGTGTGAGGCGGGGAGACACGAGACAACGACACAGTAAGCCAATCAGAGTAGATTTGGACAACAGACGTAGGTAGGCCACGCCTACTGCACGCTCTTTCAATCGGAAGAGCCAGCGATGGCGAGCGGTTAGCCCAGCACTGCGCTTTCACATTGGAAATACAGCCAGGACTTTTCATTACTTGAAATAAAAGGCAAGAGTGTTTACGTGCAATGCACATTATGTCGAGGAACAAAGCGTTTGTCCTCGTCAGTGGCCAGTAATTAGTAACATAATTTGAATAACTACAAAAATATATTACATTTGATAGATGTCTTATCTCACATTGTCCCACAAAAATATTAATATAGTGTAGATAACATTACTAATTGGTTCTGTTAAGTGTCCATTTCAGTCATTAAACACATTTAACATTCACTTTTATTATGATTACACTAATTGAATTTGATTTTTTTTTGAGGGGGAACAAAATGTAACGGAATAATTACTTTCCCTGGTAATTAGTTACTTTTATGACAAAGTAACTCCGTTACTAACTCAGTTACTTTTTGGGAAAAGTAACTAGTAACTATAACTAATTACTTTTTGAAAGTAACGTGCCCAACACTGGTAGTGTTGCAGTGTCAGGGTCCTTCCAGAACAGACTGATTTATACAGACATCATGTGACAGACCATGTGATACTTTGATTGCACACAAGTGGATCTTCATCAACTAATTATGTGACTTATGAAGTTGTACCAGCTCTTATTTAGTGATTTCATACAAAAGGGGTGAATACTTATGCACAATCCAGATTTCTGCTTTTTCATTTTAACTGTTGTTTTTGTCACAATAAAACAACAATTTGTACCTTTATAGTGGTACAAATGTTGTGTAAATCAGTTGGTGCTAACTCTCCAAAAATCCATTTTAATTCCAGCTTGAAATGCAACAAAACAGGACAGGACAAACACCAGCCGGGATGAATACTTTTGCAAGACACTGTGTGTGTGCACACATATAAATAGAAGAAAGACAGAGCTAAATTAGGACAGTTGCTCACGAAGACAGCAACAAACAACAAGAATTGGTAGTGGCACTACACCCACTTTTGGTGTGTGTAAACTAGTGGTGTAGAGCCATATACAGTCACACAGTGAAGTGAGGTAGCTGTCGGAATAGTGGAACTGTAACACTAGTACAGCATGTGATATGGTACATGATAGTACAGATAAGGGGAGCGGGGAGGTAGTGCTTTGGAAATACAGAAAAGGACAAAATATACAGAATATATACATATGTGTGCAATGTCCCATGTGAATCAAGTGCAGGAGAGAGAGAGAGAGAGTGTGTGTGTGCGTGTGCGTGCAATGTTTCACATGAGTGCAGGAGAAAGCATGTGTCTGTGTGTGAACATGATGGCAGTCTATGTTATCAGCTGCTGTTATACAGTCTGATGGCAGTGGGCACAAATGAGCGTCTGTAGAGCTCCATCTTGCTCTTACAGTGGTGCTTGAAAGTTTGTGAACCCTTTAGAATTTTCTATATTTCTGCATAAATATAACCTAAAATCTCATCTCATCTCATTATCTCTAGCCGCTTTATCCTGTTCGACAGGGTCGCAGGCAAGCTGGAGCCTATCCCAGCTGACTACGGGCGAAAGGCGGGGTACACCCTGGACAAGTCGCCAGGTCATCACAGGGCTGACACATAGACACAGACAACCATTCACACCCACATTCACACCTACGGTCAATTTAGAGTCACCATGTTAACCTACCCTGCATGTCTTTGGACTGTGGGAGAAACCGGAGCACCCGGAGGAAACCCACACGGACACGGGGAGAACATGCAAACTCCACACAGAAAGGCCCTTGCCAGCCACGGGGCTCGAACCTGGACCTTCTTGCTGTGAGGCGACAGCGCTAACCATTACACCACCGTGCCGCCCCATGACCTAAAATATCATCAGATTTTCACACAAGTCCTAAAAGTAGATAAAGAGAACCCAGTTTAACAAATGAGACAAAACTATTATACTTGGTCATTAATTTATTGAGGAAAATGATCCAATATTACATATCTGTGAGTGGCAAAAGTATGTGAACATCTAGGATTAGCAATTAATTTGAAGGTGAAATTAGAGTCAGGTGTTTTCAATCAATGGGATGACAATCAGCTGTTAGTGGGCACCCTGTTTTATTTAAAGAACAGGGATCTATCAAAGTCTGATCTTCACAACACATGTTTGTGGAAGCGTATCATGGCACGAACAAAGGAGATTTCTGAGGACCTCAGAAAAAGCATTGCTGATGCTCATCAGGCTGGAAAAGGTTACAAAACCATCTCTAAAGAGTTTGGACTCCACCAATCCACAGTCAGACAGATTGTGTACAAATGGAGGAAATTCAAGACCATTGTTACCCTCCCCAGGAGTGGTCAACCAACAAATATCACTCCAACAGCAAGGCATGTAATAGTCGGGGAGGTCACAAAAGACCCCAGGATAACTTCTAAGCAACTGATGGCCTCTCTCACATTGGCTAATGTTAATGTTCATGAGTCCACCATCAGGAGAACACTGAACAACAATGGTGTGCATGGCAGGGTTGCAAGGAGAAAGCCACTGCTCTCCAAAAAGAACATTGCTGCTCGTCTGCAGTTTGTTAAAGATCATGTGGACAAACGAGAAAGCTATTGGAAAAAATGTTTTGTGGATGGATGAGACCAAAATAGAACTTTTTGGTTTAAAAGATAAGCGTTATATTTGGAGAAAGGAAAACACTGCATTCCAGCATATGAACCTTATCCCATCTGTGAAACATGGTGGTGGTAGTATCATGGTTTGGGCCTGTTTTCTCCATCTGGGCCAGGATGGCTTGCCATCATTGATGGAACAATCTCATCTCATCTCATCTCATCTCATCTCATCTCATCTCATCTCATCTCATCATCTCTAGCCGCTTTATCCTGTTCTACAGGGTCGCAGGCAAGCTGGACCCTATCCCAGCTGACTACAGGCGAAAGGCGGGGTACACCCTGGACAAGTCGCCAGGTCATCACAGGGATTGATGGAACAATGAATTCTGAATTATACCAGCAAATTCTAAAGGAAAATGTCAGGACATCTGTCCATGAACTGAATCTCCAGAGAAGGTGAGTCATGCAGCAAGACAACGACCCTAAGCACACAAGTCGTTCTACCAAAGAATGGTTAAAGAAGAATAAAGTGAACGCTTTGGAATGGCCAAGTCAAAGTCCTGACCTTCATCCAATTGAAACATTGTGGAAGGACTTGAAGCGAGCAGTTCATGTGAGGAAATCCACCAACATCCCAGAGTTGAAACTGTTCTGTACAGAGGAATGGGCAAAATTCCTCCAAACTGGTGTGCAGGACTGATCAACAGTTACCGGAAACATTTAGTTGCAGTTATTGCTGCACAAGGGGGTCACACCAGATCCTGAAAGCAAAGGTTCACATACTTTTGCCAGTCACAGATATGTAATATTGGATCATTTTCCTCAATAAATAAATGACCAAGTATAATATTTTTGTCTCATTTGTTTAACTGGGTTCTCTTTATCTACTTTTAGGACTTGTGTGAAAATCTGATGATGTTTTAGGTCATATTTATGCAGAAACATAGAAAATTCTAAAGGGTTCACAAACTTTCAAGCACCACTGTAGGTGGAATGAGCTGATGACTGAAATGAGCTGCCCAATTGCCACAATTCCTCATGGACAGGGTGAGAGGGGCTGTCCAGGATATCTCTGATTTTTTCTCTCATCCTCCTCTTACCCACTGACTCCAGACTGTCCAGCTCCAGACCCAACACAAAGCTGGCTTTCCTCACAAGCTTATTGAGTTTGTTGGCCTCTCCATTCTTGATGCCCCAGCTGCAGCACACCATGGCAAATAATTGGGCACTGGCTACCACAGACTGTTCAAATGCCTTCAGGAGTTTGTTGCAAACACTGAATGACCTCAACCTCCTCAGCAAGAACAGCCTGCACTGTCCTTTCCTGTACAGGGCATCAGTGTTGTGTGTCCAGTCCAGTTTATTGTTGTTCTGCACCCCAAGGTACTAGTTTGAGTCCACCCTTTCCATTTCCTCTACCTGAATGAAAACAGGGACAGAGGGGCTTCTCTTCCTCTGGTAATCTACCTCTAGCTCCTTAGTCTTGCTGATATTGAGCTTCAGGTGGTTGTTGCTACACCATGTAATGAAGTTCTCAATCAGACCGCTGTACTCCTCCTCATTGTCTCTTGTGATCCATCCAACAATGGAGGAGTCATTGGAAAATTTCTGGAGGTGGCAGGAACCAGAGTTGTAGCCAGGGGCGATTCTAGCATCTGATCTTTGGGGGTGCTTAGCCCCCTGAGCTGACAGAGGCACCTGGCTTGAACGACAGTGTTTCCACGTTTATTCCGCATTTAGACTAGACTTAACTAGACAAGAAGACTAGACTTATGCAATGTTTTAACAGAAGCTGACCCAATAAACTATGATATCTACACATTTACGACCACTGACACAAATATTTACGTTATATTTTTAACTAAACAAGACCTACTACTGCATTTGTAATGTTGGAGCTATTCATTTTGAACAGTGGTAATTGTTAATTAATGTGTTATTGTGTATTGTGTAATAATAGTGTGTATTATTATGATTTTACATTAGTTTACATTAGTTTATATTTTTTGTTATATTTGTTATATTTTGGTCGTGTTCTTTTGATAGTCATTTGTTTAATTGTTTGCTTTGTGCATGTACGTTTCAGTGTCTGTTTTGATTAATTTGCTCATTATTATGATGTTATTTATGATAAATATATAAATATAAATATATAAATAGATAAATGATAAGCAAACGTAAACGCTATGTTACATGAAATAAAATTGAGTAACACACGGTGGTCTAGCACCGTAGCACTTGTACAGCTCTGCACAAAAGTATCTCGATATGGATGATAAATGTTGTTTTTATCATTCTGTTCATAGACCAGGGAACATCAATATTGCATTATGCATATTACTGTGTTGTGTTTAACAATTGTAACTCCAGTCCGTACCTTCACATCTCGCTATGCCAGTAATACTCAGGTGCTACTTCGAGTTCCTCATCGGCGTGGAATCCAGTTAAAAAAAACACCATGTCATAGCAAGCACTCGCGCGGACAGGCAACCCAATCAGAGGGGACGCAAGGAGGAGAGGGATTTTACTGCTCATAGAACTATCACGTAACAGGTGAATTCAAGAACACACACGCCCGCACACACATTCATTGCGCAGTGCGCAAGGGCACTTATTTCTAAAAATTACGTCCAAAAGCAGTGTTTTTGAGGGTGCTGAGCTAGGGGGTGCTGAGCTCGTTTTTGGGGGTGCTTGAGCACCCCCAAAAATAGGCTAAACACGCCCCTGGTTGTAGCAGAAGTCTGAGGTGTAGAGATTGAAGAGGAACAGTACCAGTACAGTTCCTTGGGGTACACTGATGTTGCTCATCACCGACTCAGAGACACAGCCATCCACTCTGACATACTGTGGCTGGCCTGTGAGGTAGTCCGTGATCCAGGAAATAGTCTTGAGGTGCAGATGCATCTCCAGCAGCTTCTCTCTTAGTAGGCCAGTGTTGAAACACTGGAGAATACAAAGAACATGACTCTCACAGTACTTCCCTGCTTCTCCAGGTGAGACAGCATCCTCCACCCCGATATGTGGCTGATAAGCAAACTGCATTGGGTCCAGGAAAGCTGTAAGCTGGGTCCTCAAGTGCTGCAGAACCAGTTTCTCAAAGGTCTTCCTAAAAAGAAGAAGAAGAAACTTTTATTCATCACATGCACACTTCAAGCACAGTGAAATTCATCCTCTGCATTTAACCCATCTGAAGCAGTGAACACACTCAGAGCAGTGGGCAGCCACACCAGAGCACCCGGGGAGCAGTCAGGGGTTAGGTACCTTGCTGAAGGGAACCTCAGCCCAAGGCCACCCCATGTTAACCTAACTGCATGTCTTTGGATTGTGGGGGAAACCGGAGCACCCAGTGGAAACCCATGCAGACACGGGGAGAACATGCAAACTCCACACAGAAAGGCCCTCACCAGCTGCTGGGTTCGAACCTGGAACCTTCTTGCTGTGAGACGACCGTGCTAACCACTACACTACCGTTCCTGACATGTCATGTCAGAGCCACAGGTCTATAGTCATTAAGATGACTGGGACAACTGTTCTTTGGCACCGGAACAATGCAGGAGGTCTTCTAGAGTGTAAAGAGAGATTGAAGAGGTGCTGTAGAGGAGCTGCCAGTTGCCCAGCATACACTTTCAGGATCCTGGGTTGATGTCATCAGGTCCACTGGCTTTGCTGCTCTGAAGCCTGGAGAGCTCCTGCTGCATGTGGATGGTGGTGAATGTGGGGGCTGGGTGGTGAGGGGGTTTGCATGGAGCTGTGAGTTCCTGGCTGTGGATGAGTAGTTATAGGAGGGGATGGAGTGATGAGGTGTCCTGGTCCACTGTTATGGTAATATTGCTTGAAGGGGACTGATGCATGAGGGTTGGCTAACCTCTGTGATCAGAAGTCTGCTGGGGGGGATAGTGGAGGTGTCAATGGGAAGGGGAGCAAGGGCTACAGCAGAGGTGTTAATTGAGGTATTTCACCTGATGTCACAGGGTCACGTGACGCCCCGGTGTCCACCATTTTGGACGGCAAGCTAGCTAATGTCAACAACAGTAGCTGGTATGTTACTGTAGCAATGTTTACGTTCAGTCATTTGGATGACTGTTAAAACCTTTCAGTCTCAAGTTTTTCCTTTACTGGATTTACTAGTTTACTGAGCTAGCGCGCGCTGGCTCCCGGCTTGGCCGGCTAGCGTGCGCTGGCTCCCGGCTTGGCCGGCTAGCGCGCGCTGGCTCCCGGCTTGGCCGGCTAGCGCGCGATGGCTCCCGGCTTGGCCGGCTAGCGCGCGCTGGCTCCCGGCTTGGCCGGCTAGCGCGCGATGGCTCCCGGCTTGGCTGGCTAGCGCGCGATGGCTCCCGGCTTGGCCGGCTAGCGCGCGATGGCTCCCGGCTTGCCCAAGCGCGCTAGCTCAGTAAACTAGTAAATCCAGTAAAGGAAAAACTTGAGACTGAAAGGTTTTAACAGTCATCCAAATGATTGAACGTAAACATTGCTACAGTAATATACCAGCTATGATGTTGTTGACATTAGCTAGTGCTAACAGCTAGTTGCTAATACACTGCTACAACTACACCGACCCTAATAATACAGTTCTTAGTCATTGCCTGGTAACAGCAAATTTATAACGGGCCATGTCTCAACAGACTAAGAAGTTATTTCAATGACATTTAATAACATTTTGTTTATCCTGAGGACCGAAAGTAAATGAAAATGTGAACAAACCTTAGCTGTAATCAGATGGCGACCACCGGCTCCAGGGACAACCCACTGATGTAGGCATGTTACCCAGCCTGACACAAAATATTTGTAGGTATCCAAACTCGTATACGCTTTCAGATCAATACCTGTGTATGGCGATGGGTTTTTAACGACATAGGTATACAGATCATGTGGGCTGAAGTCAGGTAAAGACGAGGGCTTCGTGTACTTCCGTACGTCAGTGAACAATCCTGGTGGAAGCAGGTAAACGTTGTTCTCTAAGCCTGCTAACCTCAATTTTTGCAAATACCTGTCCCTCTGCTCGCCCTGTAAATGCCCTATGTCACTGGATAGTGAAGGTGTTTTCTGCATCTCGCTCCTTTTTCTTTTATGTTTTTCGTTTGTCGCCTTCCTCGCATTCAAACTGATTCGAGCCGTGCCGTCCAAAATGGCAGCATCACATGACTTGGTCACGTGAGTGAAATACCTCAATAGGGGCAGGGGTGTTGAAGGGAGACCTTGTCTCATTGTCTAGAGACACAGAGGTGGGGGTTGTGTTGAAGCTGTTGAAAAATAGATTGAGTTCAGATGCAAATGCTAGGTCTCCCTGCACTCCAGGTGAAGGCAGACTGCATCATCATGCATTTCATCCCATTCCATACCTTTTTTGTGTTGTTCTATCCCATCTTTGCCTCAATCTTAGAAGAAGAAGAAACCTTTATTTGTCACATGCACACTTCAAGCACAGTGAAATTCATTCTCTGCATTTAACCCATCTGAAGCAGTGAACACACACACACACACAGAGCAGTGGGCAGCCACACCAGAGCACCCGGGGTCAGGTACCTTGCTCAAGGGCACCTCAGCCCAAGGCCGCCCCACATCAACCTAACTGCATGTCTTTGGATTGTGGGGGAAACCAGAGCACCCGGAGGAAACCCACACAGACACGGGGAGAACATGCAAACTCCACACAGAAAGGCCCTCGCCAGCCACTGGGTTTGAACCCGGAACCTTCTTGCTGTGAGGCGACCGTGCTTACCACTACACTTCTCCCTGTAGCTATCCCTAGCCTCTCTCAGCTTCCTCTTAAGCTCCTTTTGAATTGCTGGGTTTCACTCACGTGACTTTTCTTAGTGGTTTTACTGGAAGTGAAATAGTTGGTCGAAACAGCTGACTAGTTCAAACAACGAGCGATAACTTATCAAAGTATGCTTGTA
Source organism: Neoarius graeffei (assembly GCF_027579695.1). Taxonomy (NCBI): domain Eukaryota; kingdom Metazoa; phylum Chordata; class Actinopteri; order Siluriformes; family Ariidae; genus Neoarius; species Neoarius graeffei. The sequence goes on from NC_083570.1 coordinate 76,521,851, forward strand.
ATCTAGAAGCCACTGCTCACTTTAGATATATTCAGGAGATTGCTATGTGCAACGGAATAGACGCCTACAGTCTGGGAAAGAAGGATTTGTCATACAATCTCGAAAACTATCCTTCAGCTGAGTTCCCTGACATCTCAAACTATCTGGTGTTTCAGACATCCTTCTACACTGCAAAACAGATGAAAGCGTGGAAGAGTATGGAGGCTTACAACTTTTTTGGATGTGGCTGGGTAAAGGACCTCGGTATCAAATCGCTGCTGAATGAATTCTGTATTGGTTTTGCCTGTGTAAGTATTTTTTTAAGCTTTTTGTTTGCGTCTTTACAATGAAGTGCTGCAAATTGAAGTGTAAACAAACAACAGTTCACTTGATTTTCACTTTTGTTCGCTCTTATCTCTCAGGTAAATCATTCACAAAGATCATCAGAAACCCCTTTAAAGACCTGGATCTTAGTTAAACAAGACGGACAAGTGATCATGGCACATTGTAACTGTATGGCTGGGTAAGAATTTTGTCATGACCTTCATGCATATAGACTTTGACTAGTGAGTAGTAAACAAAGAAACAGCTGGGAACTTTAGCACTTTGTGACTAAAAAAAGTACCATAAAATAATGACACACAGCAAGAAAAGTACTTGGAAAACACTAACAACATAGGTGAGAGGGATATACAAACCTTTCACGAAGTGATTACTGCAAACTACAGCATGCTTCGACTCGGCTCCCTTCGATTTCAGTAAGAGGTTCAAAAGCCACCTTTCTCGACATCTTTTTGTGAAATCCTGTGTTCATTCACCATTTTTTATTAGCTTTACTGGGAACCCTGAAGAAATTTTTATCAGTTTCATGGTTTGATAGATTCGAACAACCTAAAACAATGCAAGTGGAAGGCATTTTTAATGGAAGCAATGCACCTTCTCTGTACAAATGATTTGTCAACTGAGCTTTGGTAGACCACCAGCTCAACTTTTGAATAATTAATGAGGTGGATGTGATGTCACATGAAACTCAGCAATAGCCAAGAGTTCCTCTCTGTCCTTAGCCATGAATGGCCTCTTCTTCTTGTTAAGAAGGCCCTTGATTTCTTTGGTTATCCATGGCTTATTGTTGTGATAGCAGCACACCTTCCTGATGGGTACAATCATCTCCTGAACTGGAGCCAGAGTCCAGCCCAAAGCTCAAGTCGTCTCTAGAGCTCGAATCCAGCCCGGAGCTTGAGTCCATTTTCAGTCCTGGATCCAAGCCAAGTCCAGGACCCAAGTCAAGAGTCTGAGCATGATTCCAGCCCAGAGCCCAAGTCAAGTCCTGAGCTCAAGCCTACTCCTAGTCTGGAGCCCGAGCCGAACCCCCACTGGAGCTCTTTTTTTCTGGGGGGGGGGGGGGGGGGGTGTTCTGTCAGTCATGCATGCTGTGGTGCGTGCACCTGAAGGCGCACCTCGGGCTGCATGCACTTTGAGTGGACTCCAGTGCATGCACCGTTAACGACACACACCTGAACTCAATTAAGGAGCGATGTACATCTATTTAAGGACTGTGCCGATGCATGATCTGTGCGAAATATTATGCGATGTCAGTACGCATTACTGAGCCTTACTACCCATGTTTCTGATTTCCTGTTTCTTGATTCCTGTGCCTGTTTCTCATTCTAGTTCTTGCTTTGCCTCTGATATCCTGTTTGCACCTTGCCCGACCCTTTTGCTTGTTTCACGTTTTGGAGTTTGCCTGCCAATTTGGACTGTTTGCCTGAATGCCTATTTTCTCTACTGTGTATACAGGGGGCTGCAAAAGTAGGTATACAGTAATGAAAAACAAAATGTTAGTATTAAATGAAACCTAGCACCACTATTATAATGCTGGTAATACTGGAATAATCCTTACTGTATACCTACTTTCGCAGTCCCCTGTATATACACTGCACTTTATTATTAAACTTACTTCTGCACTTACATCTGCCTATCTCATGTACCTGACACTCTGCTGAAGGCAGTATATGATCACATAGAGCATTGCTCACAGTCTTTCTGAAATGGCTACATCTTCACCAAGACACAATCCAAATTTAGATAGGAGTTCTGTGAATGGAAATGTTTTGGTTGGAAGAATGTTGGTGGTTGGAAGAATGTTCAGGATCCACGATGGTGAAGCATTCAGCATCAGTCTGGGAAGCTCTTGTATGAAGTTGGTATGGAGTGACAGTGTGTGGATTTGACTGATTATGTAAATACATCTCTGTATTTACATGCATGATAATTGGTGTAACAACGGAACAATTATAGGTAAACACTGTTCCCCAGACCTCGAGTACATGTCTGTAAGATGCCAGCCTTTTTTTCTACCGAGAGAGCTAACTGTAGTGATTGTCACAGCTGTGTATATTCCACCTGACACCAGTGTGAACACAGCGCTCTCTCTCCAGCTGAACACCATAAACAAACAGCAGCCGGCCCACCCTGATGGTGTTCATATAATCACAGGAGACTTTAATAAGGCCAACTTAAAGACTGTACTGCCGAAGTTTTACCAACATGTTAAGTGTTCTACTAGAGGGGAGAACACTCTGGATCATGTTTACTCCAATATCAAGCATGCATACAGAGCCGTACCCCTCCCCCACCTCGGCCAGTCAGACCATCTTTCCTTCCTGCTCTCCCCAGCCTACACCCCCCTCAGATGCAGAGCCAGGCCCACCACAAGGACTATCACAACCTGGCCTGACAATGCACTCTCCAAACTACAGGACTGCTTTAAACAGACAGATTGGGACTTATTTGAACACCAGGAGCTGGAGACATTCACAGGAACGGTGCTGGACTATATCAAGCTCTGCATCGGGAATGTGACGGTGGATAAAAACATCCAGGTCTTCCCAAACCAGAAACCCTGGATGACCAGCCAGGTCCGCTCACTCCTCAGGACTCACGATGCTGCTTTCAGGTCAGGTGATAAAGCTCTGTACAGAGCTGCTCGAGCTGATCTGAAAAGAGGAATAAATAAAGCCAAGGCGGACCACAGGCTGTGCATAGAGTCCCACCTGTCCAGCAACAACGCACAGGAGGTGTGGCAGGGCATTCAGGACATCACAAACTTCAGAGACTGTGATGTGCCAACAGGAGACTGGAGTGCACCACTAGCAGAGGAGCTAAATCACTTCTTTGCTCACTTTGAAATATCTCAGCAGCACTCATCTGCTCCTGCCCTGCCCCCACCACCACACAATTCCTACACCACTCCTTTCACAGGAGCATGATGTCAGATGGGTGTTCCGGGCAGTGAACCCCAAGAAAGCTGCTGGCCCAGATGGTCTACCGTACCTGGTAAGGTGCTCTGAGTGTGCGCCCACCAGCTCGCCCCTACCTTCACCAGGATCTTTAACCTCTCCCTGGCTCAGGCAGTCATCCCACCCTGCCTAAAATCTGCAACAATAATCCCAGTGCTGAAGAAGTCTCCCATCACCAGCCTGAATGATTACCGTCCTGTGGCCCTCACCCCGGTAATCATGAAGTGCTTCAAGAGACTAGTTCTTCAGCACATCAAGGACCACCTCCCCCCAGACTTCGACCCCTACCAGTTCGCATATCGCACAAACAGATCCACAGAGGATGCCATTGCCGTAGCTCTCCACTCTGTGCTAAATCACCTGGAGCAGCAGCAGAGCTATGTCCGCATACTCTTTGTGGATTACAGTTCAGCTTTTAATACAATAATCCTGGACATCCTTATTAGAAAACTGGACACTCTCGGCCTCCCCCGTCTCACATGTGCCTGGTTAAAGGACTTTCTTACTAACCAGCCCCAGACTGTGAGACTTGGCCCCCACTTCTCCTCCACCTGCACATTGAGCACTGGCTCTCCACAGGGCTGTGTGCTGAGTGCCCTCCTGTACTGCCTCTACACCCATGACTGTAGTCCGACCCACAACAACAACAACCTTATCGTCAAGTTTGCTGACAACACCACAGTGGTTGGAATCATCTCAAAGGGAGACGAGGCAGCCTACAGAGAGGAGGTCCTGAAGTTGGCAGCCTGGTGTTCAGAAAATAACCTCGCTCTGAACACCAAGAAAACCAAAGAGCTCATTGTTGACTTCAGGAAGCACAGCACCGACCTAGCCCCCCTCTACATCAACAACATGTATGTGGAGAGGGTCCACACCTTCTGGTTTCTCAGTGTCCTCATCTCCGCCGACATCTCCTGGTCAGCAAACATTACAGCAGTCATTAAGAAGGCTCAGCAGTGGCTACACTTCCTGAGAGTCCTCAGGAAGTACAACTTAAGCTCCAACCTGCTGCTGACCTTCTACTGCTCATCCATCAAGAGCCTGTTGACGTACTGTATTACAGTATGGTACGGCAGCTGCACTGCTGTAGACAGGGAGAGGCTCCAGAAGGTAGTTAAGGCAGCACAGAAGATCATTGGCTGCCCTCTCCCCTCCCTGATGGACATTTACACCTCCCACTGCCTTAGCAGAGCTAAGAACATTATCAAGGACAGCTCCCACCCTGGCTTTGATCTGTTCGACCTGTTGCCCTCAGGGAGGTGCTACAGGTGCATCAGGACAAAGACAAATCGATTAAAAAACAGCTTCTTTCCAAAAGCCATAACCGCCCTGAACTCGGATATGCTCTGACTTTATGGTCTATTTATTTTACTATTTTACTAATTTATAATGTGCAGTACTTTATAAGATGACTATGCAATACTTTTGTAATGTGCAATACCACACTCCATAATGTGAAACGCAACACATTCACCTCAGGACTGTGCACCTTACACACAACACATGCACCTCAGGACTGTGCACCTTACACACAGCACATACACCAAGTCTGTGCACCTTACCTTACTTTGCAATACTTCATAAATGTGTAATATTTTATCTTATAATGTGACTCTCTCGTGCAATAATGTATAATGTGACTGTTTCTGTGCAATACTTTATATGTGCAATACCTCACTCCATAATGTGTAACACAACACATACACCTCAGACTGTGCACCTTCCCCCCCTTACACCCCCTTCCCCCCTTTTTTTCTCCCCCCCTTCCTCTCTCTCTCTCTACTGCTGTTTGCACTGTTATTGGAGATGCTTTAATCTCATTGTACATGTGTAGTGACAATAAAGGTATTCTATTCTATTCTATTCTATTCTATTCTATTCTATTCTATTCTATTCTATTCATATTTACTGTTTGTACTGTTTAATAGCAAATCAGACATTAAATAACATTATTTACGATAATTTTATCAATATAATTGACTTGGGAATCAGCTACATCAACTCTGGCCTATTCATCATTTCAGTGACCTAACCATCATCAAAAGCAGGCTACTTAGTATAATGACCTTCTTTGTAATACAGGAAAACTTACAAATAAAATATTATATGCATTGTCTGTGTACAGTGGATATAAAAAGTGTACACACCCTGTTAAAATGATAGGGTTTTTATGTAAAAAAATTAGACCATCATAAATAATTTCAAAACATTTCCCACCTTTAATGTGATCTATAACCTGTACAATTCGATTGAAAAACAAACAAGTCTGTTGGGGGAAAAACATTAAAAAAATGTACAATAAGCTGGTTGCATAAGTGTGCACACCCTTAAACTAATACTTTGTTGAAGCACCTTTTGATTTAATTACAGCATTCAGTCTTTTTGGGTACACACCTGCCATCAATTAAAATTATGCTGATTAACCCCAAATAAAGTTCAGCTGTCCTAGTAGGATTTTCTGGACATTTACTCAGTTTCATTCTCCAGCAAAAGCCATGGTTTGCAGAGAGCTTACAAAGCATCAAAGGGATCTCATTGTTAAAAGGTATCAGTCACGAGAAGGGTACAAAAAATTTCCACGGCATTAGATATACCATGGAGCACAGTGAAGACAATTATCAAGAAGTGGAGAAAATATGGGACAGCAGTGACATTACCGAGAACTGGATGTCCCTCCAAAATTGATGAAAAGACAAGATGAAAACTGGTCAGGGAGGCTGCCAAGAGGCCTACAGCAACACTAAAGGAGCTGCAGGAATTTCTGGCAAGTACTGGTTATGTACTACATGTGACAATCTTCCATATTCTCCATATGTTTGGACTATGGGGTAAGGTTGCAAGACGGAAGCCTTTTCTTAAAAAGAAAAACATCCAGGCCCGGCTAAATTTTGCAAAAAAAAAATACATCAACTCTCCCAAAAGCATGTGAGAAAATGTGTTATGGTCTGATGAAACCAAGGTTGAACTTTTTGGCCACAATTCCAAAAGGTATGTTTGGCGCAAAAACAACACTGCACATCACCAAAAGAACACCATACCCACGGTGAAGCATGTTGGTGGCAGCATCATGTTTTGGGGTTGTTTTTCTTCAGCTGGAACAGGGGCTTTAGTCAAAGTGGAGGGAATTATGAACAGTTCTAAAAACCAGTCAATTTTGGCCCAAAACCTTCAGGTGTCTGCTAGAAAGCTGAAGATGAAGAGGAATTTAATCTTTCAGCATGACAATGACCCCAAGCATACATTGAAATCAACAAAAGAATGGCTTCATCAGAAGAAAATGAAAGTTTTGGAATGGCCCAGCCAGAGCCCAGACCTAAATCCAATTGAAAATTTGTGGGGTGACCTGAAGAGGGCTGTGCACAAGAGATACCTTCACAATCTGACAGATGTGGAGTGCTTTTGCAAGGAAGAGTGGGCAAATATTGCCAAGTCTAGATGTGGCAGGCTGATAGACTCCTACCCAAAAAGACTGAATGCTGTAATTAAATCAAAAGATGCTTCAACAAAGTATTAGTTTAAGGGTGTGCACACTTATGCACCCAGCTTATTTGACTTTTTTTTTATTTTTTATGTTTTTCCTCCTAACAGATTTGTTTGTTTTTCAATTGAATTGTACAGTTTATAAGTCACATTAAAGGTGGGAGAAATTTTGAAATTATTTATCGTGGTCTCATATCTTTTTTTTTACATCAGAAAAACCTATCATTTTAATGGGGTGTGCACACTTTTTATATCCACTGTGTATTGTATGCAGTATAGTTTGCTAAGGTTGGAGTATAGTTTTCACCCTATTATGTCCTCCTGAGAACCAACCCATAGACTTGTGTCCTCTGTAGTTGACATTTGTTTTACGTGCACACCCTCTTACTCTTTCAAGCAATTAACTTGAATCCTGGTGTTTTATAAAGAGTACATCCTGGGCTTTCCAGTGATATATCATGTGACTAGGAGGGTTGCTGGGAAATTCCTAGTAAGGAAATCACAACAAAAGAGAAATTGAGAGACACATTTTTTGGATATATATATATATATATATATATATATATATATAAAATCTCCTTCTCACCCCCGGCGGGGGGGGTGGTATCCATGTCATCCTCAAGCTCGGGTCCTCTACCAGAGGCCTGGGAGTTTGAGGGTTCTGCGCAGTATCTTCGATGTTCCTAGGACTGCGCTCTTCTGGACTGAGGCTTCAGATGTTGTTCCTGGGATTTGCTGGAGCCACTCTCCCAGTTTGGGGGTTACTGCCCCAAGTGCCCCCACTACCACGGGGACCACGCAACCCTTGACCTTCCACATCCATTCCAGCTGCTCTTTCAGCCCTTGATACTTCTCAAGTTTCTCATGTTCCTTCTTCCTGATGTTGGTGTCAGCTGGGATCGCCACATCTATCACCACCACCCTCTTCTGCTCTTTGTCCACCACCACTATGTCTGGTTGGTCAGCCAGGATCTGTTTGTCAGTCTGGAAGCTGAAGTCCCACAGAACCTTGGCCCTGTTGTTCTCAGCCACCTTCTGTGGTATGGCCCATTGGGACTTGGGTACTTCTATTCCATACTGGTTGCAGATGTTCCTGTATACTATCCCAGCCACTTGGTTGTGCCTCTCCATGTACGCTGATCCAGCTAGCATCTTACACCCTGCTACTATGTGCTGGACTGTTTCAGGGGCTTCTTTGCACAGTCTGCATCTTGGGTCTGATCTACTCTGGTAGATCCTGGCCTCTATAGCTCTTGTGCTTATGGCCTGTTCTTGTGCTGCCATGATTAGTGCCTCTGTGCTGTCTGTCAGTCCTGCATTATCCAGCCACTGGTAGGATTTCTTGATATCAGCCACTTCCTCTATCTGACGGTGGTACATGCCATGTAGGGGTTTGTCCCTCCAGGTTGTCTGTTCCTCCTCCTCCTCTGCACTCTCATCAGGGTTCTGCTGCCTGAGACATTCACTTAGCAGTTCATCCTTTGGGGCCATCTTTCTGATGTATTCTCGGATTTTCGATGTTTCATCCTGGACCGTGGTCTTGATGCTCACTAGCCCTCGGCCTCCCTCTTTCTGCTTAGTGTATAGTCTCAGGGTGCTGGACTTGGGGTGGAACCCTCCATGCATGGTGAGGAACTTTCTAGTCTTGATATCCGTGGCTTCTATCGCCTCCTTTGGCCAGTTTATGATACCAGCAGGGTATCTGATGACTGGTAGTGCATACATGTTGATGGCTCGGACCTTGTTCTTACCATTCAGCTGACTTTTCAGGACCTGCCTTACTCTCTGGAGGTATTTGGCTGTGGTTGACTTCCTTGTGGCCTCTTCATGGTTTCCATTAGCCTGTGGGATGCCAAAGTACTTGTAGCTGTCTTGGATATCACCTATGTTGCCCTCTGGTAGGTCAATCCCCTCAGTCCGGATCATCTTGCCTCTCTTTGAGACCATCCGGCCACACTTGTCCAATCTGAATGACATCCCTATGTCATCGCTGTAGATCCGGGTGGTGTGGATCAGCGAGTCTATTTCTCGCTCGTTCCTGGCATACAGCTTGATGTCATCCATGTAGAGCAGGTGGCTGATTGTTGCCCCACTATGGAATCGGTACCCGTAGCCGCTCTTCGTGATGATCCGACTGAGGAGGTTCAGGCCTATGCAGAACAGCAGTGGTGATAGCGCATCTCCTTGGTATATGCCGCACTTGATGTTGACTTGGGCAATGGGTTTTGAGTTGGCCTCTAGGGTTGTCTTCCACATTTCCATTGAGTTCTGTATGAAGGTCCTTAGGTTCCTGTTGATCTTATACAGTTCCAGACATTCCAGTATCCATGTGTGTGGCATTGAGTCGTAGGCGTTCTTGTAGTCAATCCAGGCAGTGCACAGGTTGGTCTGTCTCTTCTTACAGTCTCGGGCAACTGTTCTATCGACCAGTAGCTGGTGCTTGGCTTCTCTGGTGTTACTGCCAATTCCTTTCTGTGCCTCGCTCATGTATTGAGCCACATGCTTACTCATTTTTGCCGCAATGATGCCTGACAGGGCCTTCCATGTTGTGCAGAGACAGGTAATTGGCCGGTAGTTGGATGGGATGGGTCCCTTCTGGGGGTCCTTCATGATTAGGACTGTCCTGCCTTGGGTTAGCCATTCTGGGTGGGTTCCATCCCTCAGCAGCTGGTTCATCTGTGCTGCTAGGCGTTCATGTCGTTCATGCAGTTAGCTTCTTCAGCCAGTACATATGGATCATATCGGGGCCTGGTGCTGTCCAGCTCTTCATCTTTGACACTCTTTCTTATTGGTTCTTGTTCTGGGAGGTTGCTGTGGTCAGCTCTTAGGTCCACTAACCATTGGGCATCGGTGTTGTGTGATGCCTTTCTTTCCCATATGTCTTTCCAGTATTTTTCCACCTCAGCTCTTGGTGGGTCTGACCGGTTGTTGTTCCCCTGCCACTGAGAGTACACCTTGGCTGGTTCAGTGGAGAACAGCTTGTTTATTCTCCTGGCCTCTCCCTCCTTGGTGTATCTCTTCAACTGGGTGGCCAGAGCTGTTAGTCGCTGTTTGGCAGTTTCGAGTGCCTCTGGTATGGAGAGTGAGTTGTACTTCCTGGGTGCCCCTTTATTCACCATGTTCCCTTTCTGTAGTTCAGCTAGCTGGCTAACTTCTCTCCATGCTGCCTTTATCTTAGCCTCTAATCGTCTCTTCCATGGTGGATACTGTTTATGTCCCGAGCCCACCTTGTGTCCAAGCATCTCCATGATTACTGTTGCTGTACTGTGTATCAGCTTGTTGGTCTCAGATTGTCTTCAGAGCAGCATTCACATCTACTAGTAGATCTTCTGAAGGTACTTGGCAACTCAGCTTTGGTATTTGTCGGGGGCTCCAGGTTTCCAGTTGGATCACGATCTTCCTTCTCAGGTCAGCAGCTCTTGTGTTGAGGCTGTTAGCTGTTGGGGCTTGGTACCCAATCTCTTGTGGGGATGATGACATCTCCCTGCTGACCTGTCTTCCCCTTGCCGTAGCATCGTTGTTGTATTTCATTAATCTCTAGTTGTGAGAGTAGATTTCAATTACGGATGTTGGAACACTGGGCTAATAGCTGTTTCTTTGTTAGCCTTGATTGTGGGTTTTGAAGTATCCAATGGTCCCACATTCGCTGCATGTATCCCCTCTCTCTGGGATTGCTTGTATAGTAGCATTCCAGCAAATCCGTATTTTCTGTCCTCGTCCATCGATGTCTTGTTCCAGTAGCCCATTTCTCATCAGTTTGCCCTGGTTCCCTAGCAACTGACACAGACCTTGTTGACCCGGGCGACGTCTGAGCCGGTATGACTCTATCAGTTATGTCTTCACTCATTCCTGAGGTAGGCTGATATATCATGAGGGGTTTTGCCTAAGGACCCTTACTGGATGATGTTTTGCCCCGACTGGGATTCGAGGCCTGTGCCCTTGTGTTTTTGATATTTTTTTGCTTTCTTTGGACTTTGTACCTTTTTGATCTTCTGATCGTTCAGCATTTTGCCTTTCCTTTTGTTTTTGGACATTTAACCTTTGGATATTTTTATTTTGGTTTATCTTCTGAGCTTTTGGATTTTCTTTTTGTTTTTTTCCATTGGATTGTATATAGTGTAAATAAACTGTTTTTTGATACTCTACTTTCGCCTCACGCCTCTGCACTTGAGTCATCCCCCTGGTGGCCTAGTGGGGGTTTGCTGGATTATCATACCAGCGACCTGGGTTTGAATCCCAGCAAAACCCTAACACCGTGTGGGTGCTCTGGTTTTCCCCAAAGACATGCAGGTTAGGTTAACTGGTGACTCTAAAGTGAGTGTGAATGGTTGTCTGTGTCTATGTGTCAGCTCTGTGATGACCTGGCGACTTGTCCAGGGTGTACCCTGCCTTTTGCCTGTAGTCAGCTGGGATAGGCTCCAGCTTGCCTGCGACCCTGTAGGACAGGATAAAGTGGCTAGAGATAATGAGATGAGATAAAACGGAAGATACAACAAAAAAAGACCCAAGACAGTTGAGCAACTAGAATCCTACATTAGACAAGAACGGGTTAACTTTCCTATCCCTAAACTTGAGCAACTTGTCTCCTCAGTCCCCAGACGTTTACAGACTGTTGTAAAGAGAAAAGGGGATGTCTCACAGTGGTAAACATGGCCTTGTCCCAACTTTTTTGAGATGTGTTGTTGTCATGAAATTTAAAATCACCTAATTTTTCTCTTTAAATGATACATTTTCTCAGTTTAAACATTTGATATGTCATCTATGTTCTATTCTGAATAAAATATGGAATTTTGAAACTTCCACATCATTGCATTCCGTTTTTATTTACAATTTGTACTTTGTCCCAACTTTTTTGGAATCGGGGTTGTAAATACAGTTGTGGTCAGAAGCTTGCATACACACATCATGGACAGCAACTCTTTTTGCTTAACTCAAACCTTAAATCAGGACAAGAAGACAAGAAGCCTTTATTTATTCCATGTACACTCAAGCACAGCCTTGAGCATGATTAAATTCCTCCTCTGCATTTAACCAATCTGAAGCATTGAACACACACACATGTGCACATACAAGTGAGCAGTGAGCACACACACATACCCAGAGTAGTGGGCAGCTATGCTACAGTGTCCAGGGAACAGCTGGGGTTAAAGGGGAACTGAAGGCAAATTTTTTATTATCAAAATTCTATTTATCTCATTTTATAAAATGTAGGAATGCATTTCTGACAGCTATTTTGTCACTGCTATAGCAAGTTATGAGTGTTTGAAATATGCTATGTACAATGTTGTAATATATCAGTCTATATGTCAAAACAATGGCCATAAATGAGATTCACTGAGACCTGTGTGAGACTTTATAGGATGGAAGTAAAACGTACAGCAGAAATCAAAGTGATCAACATCTGCCAAAGTTGTCAAAAGACGCGCATGCCCTCCTTCGTAATCAAGCCGAAAGTTTTCCCTGTGTCCAAAATCGCTCCCAACTCACTATATAGGGCACTATGTAGTGGGGACGCCATTTTGTAGTGCTGTCCGAAACTTTAGTGAGGATTATGTGAGAAATGCACTCAGTATAATATGTATTTATCACAAAAATACATGCATGTCTTTATTATTTTGAAAACCCACCAGCTGCCTGATCTGGCACATTTTAATTGTGCAACAGTAATGACATAAATACCAGCGCAATGGACTAGTCCTTATCCTGTCATCTTTCCAACTCTTTTTTACTCCACATTGGTTCGAAGACGTATGGAATAATCTCCATCACTGATGAAGCTGGCAAATCTCAAAATTAATCTAAATTGGAATGATATGGCGATCTGTCTGCTGTGTAAACAGTTTTCAAAATGGTGGCACTGACTCTTCATGTTTGAAGTCTTGCACAAGTCTCGTGAAGATCGCGTGGATAAGCGACGCCTGCCGTGGACCATACAAACTACATTCAACATGGCTAAAAATCAAAAAGGCCAATAAGTGAAATATAATATGCCAATACGAGTCATGATATAAGGTTAATAAAACCAAAAACGTAATTGAATAACATGTTAATTAAGAAATAAAGCAAGTTTAAAAATGACTTCAGTTCCCCTTGAAGTCCCTTGCTCAAGGGCACTTCAGCCCAACCTTCAGGCCATGGCTGCCCCATGTTAACCTAACCACGTGTCTTTGGACTATGAATCAATATGATCCTATCAAACAAAATGGATGTACTCAAAATTAATAACCTGAAAGTGTGTAGTGAGTGTGTGACAGTTTTTGACACCCCCCCCTTTTTTTTTCTTTGTTGAGACAACACAGTCTTTGGAATATCGCTGCTTGCTGATTGATCTGTGTGACAGTTCGTATGAGTGGGAGGAGCACAGAAGGACAGCAGGCCAGAACTGAGTTCACAAAACTCTTTTATTTTGCACTTTTCAGCTGCAATTTACTCTCCCAGCCACGCACGTGCACACACACACAAGTCGTCTGGTTGGGGAGAAAGCTCTCCTCCTCTGCTCTCTCTCTCTCTTTAAATAGGGTGCGGTCACTGGGGAAGACACACAAACACACGTTAATAGACATCAGGTGCAGTGATTCTGCCACTTACCTTCCCTGACTCCGCCCTACAGTCACAGACCGATGCTTGACCACGCCCCCGCTGCCACATACCCCCACTGCCCGACTCAGGCCGGGCGGCTGTCCGGCCTGCAGCCGACTCCCCCCCCCCCCCCCCCGACGGGAGAGGACGTCCGCCACGACCATCTGCGCCCCTGGCCTGTGGATCACCTTGAAGTTAAAGGGTTGGAGTGCCAGATACCAACGGGTGATCCGTGCGTTGGCATCCTTCATGCGGTGGAGCCACTGGAGGGGCACGTGGTCCGAACAGAGGGTGAAAGGTAGGGCTGCTCGATTATGGAAAAAATAATAATCATGATTATTTCAGTCAATATTGAAATAATGATTATTCAAACAATTTTTTGAAACAATGCATTTATTCAGCATTTCTCTTTAAAACAAAAAAACCTCTTTCTTATTGATCATTTACATTCACCTTTCTTTCAAACTGAAAATAAACATAGTCTAGAAAAACTTAAGTTTGCGATGTATAAAACTGTCATGGTCCTACCTGTGGGCTTCTCTCTTCAGGTAACATCTCCAATCAGCATTACCGGCCACGCCCACTCTCACTTCCTCTTATTAACTTTCAGTGACTGTCATTGGCTGTTGCCGATCACCTGCTTCCCCCCTGTGTGTATTTAAGCTGCAGTTCTCCCAAGCCTCAGTGTCAGATCGTCTGCAACTTCCAGCGTGATAACCTGCTCTGTGTTCCTACTACTCTGACTCCTGACGATATTCTGTTCCATCTGACTCTGTCTGCTCTCCAGCCCCGGTAACCTGATCTGCCTTCTGTCCTGTCGACTCTGCCTCTTGCCTGCCTCTCCTGTACCTTCGACTGATCTCCAGCTTGCTGAGGGACTACTGCTGGGAGACTGCCTGAAACCCAAGTGCTGTCAGCCTACAGCCACACCTCTCTGACAATGCCTGATCCTGTCTGATCTCAGCTGCTAAGCAGGGTTGGGCCTGGTTAGTACTTGGATGGGAGACCTCAGATGTTCCCACCAGCTATCCCTACCTCTTAGTCCTCCTGCCACTGAACTTCACACACACATTCTTCCTTTTCCCCTGTTATTATTAAACTGTGGTTTGAGTGCATTTGATCTCCTCTCCTGTCTGGTCCTTGACATAAAATAAAAATATTCTTTTGACAAAAGACAGAAAAACAAATGTACATTCTATATAGTTGTCCACAATCTCTATATTTAAAAAATAAAATAAAATAAAATAAATGTACTTATTTATATAAGAATATCCAAAAATAAACTTTGGTACACTTTAGTGCAATACTACAAAATTCCAAATCAAACGTTTTTGTAAACAACACCCACTATTGCATGGGTGCAAAGCAACTGAAATGAACTTTAACTTGAATAAGTTTAGGTGAATATGGCAAATGCTGTTAAGATTTCTTAAAGGTTTTTTGCAAGAAATACCAGCCTGTTAACATGATCAGGTTTCAGAGATGCACGCAAGCAAGTAACAATGTTTCCACTAGTGCTAAAAACTCTCTCTGACGAGGAGCTTGTGGCAGGGACACACAAGTATTTCCTGGCGAGATTTGAAAGACGGGTGGCACGGTGGTGTAGTGGTTAGTGCTGTCACCTCACAGCAAGAAGGTCCGGGTTCGAGCCCCGTGGCCGGCGAGGGCCTTTCTGTGCGGAGTTTGCATGTTCTCCCCGTGTCTGCGTGGGTTTCCTCCGGGTGCTCCGGTTTCCCCCACAGTCCAAAGACATGCAGGTTAGGTTAACTGGTGACTCTAAATTGACTGTAGGTGTGAATGTGAATGGTTGTCTGTGTCTATGTGTCAGCCCTGTCATGACCTGGCGACTTGTCCAGGGTGTACCCCGCCTTTCGCCCGTAGTCAGCTGGGATAGGCTCCAGCTTGCCTGTGACCCTGTAGAAGGATAAAGCAGCTAGAGATAATGAGATGAGATGGGTAGATAGCTTTTGCATCTCTCCACCATGTCAGAGGGTCCTTCTCAGGATCTATTGTTTCTGTCTGGAAGTAAGGCTGGATCTCAAGAGCAATGACTTGTTCTTCTTGCGGAGGAGGCCCTGCAGCCTGGTCTGTGGTGGCCTTGAAGAAGCTGCCCAGGCCCTTCTTCCTCCTCTTGCAAGGAACAGCATCCTCTGTATCAGCATCCTCGCTACAAGCAGGGGGCGCAGCTGTCTCAGAAGGGGCTCCCACCTTAGAGACAAAAACACAAATGGGAAAACATATTCAACAGCTATGTGTTAATATAATATTTATATTTACCACACAATCTTGACATTATTATTGTATTAATGTATTGTTACTAATTAGATTATTATTACCATAGCACTGGCAGTCCTCACATCCCTCAGCTCCATTTTCACTCGATTCACTATGGATTCCTTC
This sequence comes from Neoarius graeffei, assembly GCF_027579695.1. Taxonomy (NCBI): domain Eukaryota; kingdom Metazoa; phylum Chordata; class Actinopteri; order Siluriformes; family Ariidae; genus Neoarius; species Neoarius graeffei. The sequence goes on from NC_083570.1 coordinate 76,537,588, forward strand.
TTGTCTTCATCCCCATATTTTAACTTGAAGCGTGGGTCTAGGGCAGAGGCCATGTCAAGTATCTCTTGTATTTCACGGTCACTATATTTCTCATTGAGATACTCCAGTATGTTATGTTTGATAGTTTTGGCAAGTAGTGTGTCATCCTCCTGGTCTTTCAAGACTGAATTGTTGAAAAGGTGAAGGGTGGGCTTCACAAGAGAGACACTTACGTATTTCTCTCCTGACAGCACGTCAGTGAACTCAACCAGAGGGGTTAGTGACTTATTGACAGCTTCCAGTACATCAATGTCCTGCCAGGAGAGACAGAGATGACGGAGTTTCCGGTCATTAGAAAGGACCTGGGCAATGGCCTTCTGTTGTTCAAGGATTCTGTCGATCATGGCCTGTCTAGATCCCCATCTGGTCGGACATTCCGTCCTGAGGGAGTGCTGAGGCAGATTCAGTTGCTTCTGGACCTCTTCAAGATCCCTCTTCTTTTTCCAGCTGTAGCTGAAACTGCTGACCAACTTCTTACAGACTCCCATTGCACGGCTGATCTTGGGATCCTTCATTGCATTTTCTAAGATAACATAACACAAAGATTAAAAAAAAATATTAGTATCACATATTATTTACCTAGCAATGGGAAGGCTACACACAACTGATAACACAGCCATTGGGGTAAAACTAAACTTATTAATAATAAACGAATAACACAAATTAATGCTGTCCTGGGTTGTTCTACACTCTGCCATTTATTGATAGTATCAGTGTCCAGCTCCACCCAGGTTAAGCATAGGCTAAAATAAAATGTTAAGCACAATACATTTAGTATGCTATGGTCTGAAAAAGCACTGACTGCTCATAGGCCATAAACAGTAACTATCACTGTTACCTGTAAGTACCATCACTATTTTATATGTCCTTCGTGGTATTTGTCACAATGGAATTAACTGCTACTCACCTATGGCCAAGAGGAGTCTGTGCCTGAAACATTGGAGCCTCAGCCATCCATTGATTTCAGTAGCCAGCTTCATATTAGCGGCATTATCAGTGGTAATGCAGACCAACTTTTCTTCATTTAATCTCCATTCCGCCAGAGCTTCCTTCAGTACATCCGCGATGTATTGTCCGGTATGGTCTTCGGGCAGGCCCGTTTCAAGCTATTTGGGGGTCCTAGGCAAAGGGGGATCTGGGGCCCATAATTATCCCCCCCTCGATGAAAGGCCTTATGGCCGCCTACCCACTGAAGACTTAATAAATAAACATCACACATATTGTAATCATTCTTACGTACGATTTTTACTTAATAAATGAACTCTTTACATTATTATAAATAATTATCAAACCCAATTAAACACAAGAATAGACAAAATACACACACACACACACACACACACATATATATATATATATATATATATATATATATATATATATATATATATAAAATATGAAAATAAGACAAAGTAATTTACAGTATATACACAAGTAGAAATAACTTCAAATGGTGATTAAATGATTACAAACATGAATAAAAATCTTAATAAGAACCAGCACAAACAGAAAAGTGTAAAATGTATAGAAAAACAGAAAAAAATTTAAGAATACACAACTAGAATCATGGGCAAAATGTCTAAAACTGTTCTCTCAAACTTGCCATGTTGTAGCCATTAGCCGTGCTGATCGCAGCAGGGCTTCCTTGCAGAAAGTTCGGGTTTCTTAGATGAATTACTGCATTAATATCCGACCAAGGTCACAAACGTAGCCTATTTATGTAAAAAAGAGCTTTCTTGTGAGCCATCCCCTGTCCTACTCCATTCATGCTCACGACACACTAGCTACTTCTGATGAAAGCCATGCAGCTTGCTGAAACTAACTCTGACTATGACATTTGATAAACACAATAAGTTAATCTGGGAGAAGTTGACAGTCTTTCACCTATTTGTGTGGCACATATTAGAATTTTTAGCCAGTCCTTGCAAGTTTGTCAGCCTGTTGTGCATGACAACATTTACATCACTGTTATAAACACTGTCTACAAGATAACTACCATTAACGTAAGCTAGCTACCAAATTTGCTTGTCAACCCGCTTGGTATTAATGAGCGTGTACATTCTCACTTACCAGTGTCTTGTTTTTTTCTGTCTTCCTCTTCCCTTTTCTTCTTTCTCTTCTGGCTCCCTGAAGGGTAATTTCGCTTCATATTTGATTTCGTTTTTTTGTTTGTTTTTTTTTGCCGCGGAGCTCTGCAACCACTTGACTGGACAGAGATGGGCATTGAGGGGTTGACAACAGACTGTCATTGCACTTTTTGGCCAAAGCATGTAGGGAGGTGCTGTTGTGCATTAGGGGGCCCCCCTTGGAACTAGGGTATTTCAACAAGTGTCATTAGCAGTGTTGCCAGATACTGCTGACGTTTTCCAGCCCAAAATATGTTCAAAACCAGCCAAAATGCTCTTGAAACCGCCCAATCTGGCAACACTGGTCATTAGGTGCTGCGCTGCCGCGCTCAAAAAGTTGTCATTGCTATTGAATACATAACCAGCCATTCAGCAGCAGGGGCCCTTCGAGGGCTGGGGCCCTAGGCAATTGCCAAGTCTGCCTACCTTGTTGCAATGGGTCTGTCTTCGGTCATGAATGCTGTTTGGAGACACTTCACTTTCAAATTGAATTCTGCGTTGATGAAGTGAACTGTGAGACTGATATATGGCTCTGCTGTATGGCTAGACCAAAGATCTGTCATCGCTGCGAAGTCATCTGCTTCATAGATTTCTTTTACGACTTCACCTCGACATTTTTCATACATGATTGGCAGAACCGTTCTGCTAAAATGATGTCGAGAGGGCAGTGCATAACGTTTGTCAAACTCGTTTATCATTTTCTTAAAACCCCCACCCTCTACTGCATTGATAGGCTGCATGTCTTTGGCTAAATAATATCCGATGGATGCTGTGAGTGCGTTGTGCCTCTCCGACCTCATGGCATACGGAGTGGCATTGTAGAGAGTGGCTGAAATGGATGGCTGCATTGTCTTGCTGGTTGTGGCGGCATCGGCTTTATCTTTTTGTTTGTTTTTTATTGTTTCTTTGTGAATAACTTTATGGCTCAGTTTCAGGTGGTTGAAGAGGTTTGTAGTGTTGCCAAGAGATGCAGATACGACCTTATTGCAAATCTTACACACGATGGTAGTTCGGATTCTTCGAATCCGAAGTGATCCCATATTACAGATGTTTTTCATCCCTTTTTGTCGATCAACCAATTCTGCCCTCCTTCTGTCATCCTGCGACCCTACCTCACGCCAAACAATTCACAATCTCTCCTCCTTTCAGCTGCATGAGTGGAGAGCCATAGAGAGACACACACTGCTTCCGCCGCATGAGTGTTGTTGGCAAGTCTGCGCATGGGCCTGCAGGAAGGAAATGTATTGCGTGTGCGCGTCCCTGACAAATGGCAAAATAATCGTTTCAACTGGATTATATGAATTTTGAGAATGTTTGACACAAAAATCGAAATCGTGATCAAAATTCAATTAATTGCACAGCCCTAGTGAAAGGGCATCCCAGCAGGTAGTAGCAGAGGGTGAGGACCGCCCACTTGATGGCCAGGCACTCTTTCTCGATGGTGCTGTAGCGCCCCTCACACACCGACAGCTTTCTACTGATATACAGCACTGGACAGTCCTCCCCCTCCACCTCCTGGGACAAAACAGCCCCCAGCCCCCTGTCTGACGCATCCGTCTGCAACATAAAGGGGAGAGAAAAGTCAGAGGAGTGTAACAGTGGCCCCCCACACAGTGCAGCCTTCACCTCCGAGAAAGCCCACTGGCATTGCTCCATCCACTGGACCGGATCTGGTGCCCCCTTTATAGTGAGATCAGTCAGCGGACTGGTGACATCCGAATAATTAGGTATAAAACTACAATAGTAGCCAGCCAGCCTCAGGAACTGTCTCACCCCCTTTTTGGTCTTGGGCCTCGGGCAGGCCACAATTGCTGCTGTCTTGTTAATTTGGGGACGCACCTGCCCATTGCCCAAGTGGAAGCCCAGATACCGTACTTCCACCCGCCCAATCGCACACTTCTTCGGGTTGGCTGTGAGACCCGCTCGCCTCAGCGACCTAAGGACGGCCCTCAGATGTTGCAGGTGCCGCGGCCAGTCATTACTATAGATAATGATGTCATCGAGGTATGCGGCCACATAGGTGGTGTGGGGGTGGAGGACCCTATCCATCAGCCGCTGGAACATAGCGGGTGCCTCAAACAGCCCAAAAAGAAGTGTGACAAACTGGTGTAAGCCGAACGGTGTGGAAAAGGCCGTTTTTTCTCGGGATAATGGAGTCAAGGGGATCTGCCAATAATCCTTTGTCAAATCCAGTGTTGAGTAAAAGCGAGCCGTGCCTAGTTGATTGAGCAACTCATCAATACGAGGCATTGGTACGCGTCGAATTTAGACACCGCATTGACGTTTCTATAGTCTACACAGAACCGGACTGACCCATCGGCCTTGGGTACCAAGACCACCGGGCTGCTCCAGTCACTGTGGGACTCCTCGACGATACCCATTTCGAGCATGGCCTCGAGTTCTTCCCGAACCACTTTTTTCTTGTGTTCGGGTAGCCTGTAAGGGCGGCTGCGCACGACCACCCCCGGGGGCGTCTCAATCTGGTGCTCTATGAGGTCGGTGCAGCTGGGCAGGGGTGAGAACACATCCGAAAATTTGGTCTGCAACTGGGCAACCTTGAGTTGGGTCGGGAAGAGGTGGTCTCCACAGGGGACTGGAGAGGTACGCAATGCCAATGTTCCCTTTTGAACCTCCGGCCCCAGCTCCACCTTCTCCAGAACCACCGACACCAACGCCACAGGGACCTCCTCATTCCAGAGTTTGAGCAGATTGAGGTGGTAAATCTGTAGCGCCCCATCCCTGTCCGTTCGCCTCAGCTCGTAGTCAACATCCCCAACTTGCCATGTGACCTCAAAGGGTCCTTGCCACTTGGCGATCAATTTGGAGCTTGATGTGGGCAACAGTACGAGTACTTTATCTCCCGTGCAAACTCCCTAAGGTGCGTACCCCTGTCGTACAGGCAGGTTTGCCATTCTTGGGCCTGCCGCAAATTCTCCTGGGTTAGGTGTGTGAATGTGTGGAGTTTTGCACACAGGTCAATAATGTATTGAATTTTATTTTTACTTGTTGAAGGTGCCTCCTCCCAATTTTCTCGCAGCATATCTAGAATGCTGCGTGGCTTACGCCCATATAACAATTCAAATGGGGAGAACCCCGTGGAGGCTTGTGGAACCTCTCGCACTGCAAATAACAAGGGTTCGAGCCATTTACCCCAATTACGTGCATCCTCACTTACGAATTTTTAAATTATATTTTTGAGGGTACGATTGAACCGTTCAACTAAACCATCCATTTGTGGGTGATAAACGCTGGTGCGGAACGGCTTAATTCCTAATAACCCATACAGTTCGTTCAGTGTGTGTGACATAAACGAGGTGCCTTGATCAGTCAGAATCTCTTTGGGGATTCCAACTCGGGAGATGACGCGGAAGAGCACTTCCGCAATACTGTGTGCTGAGATATTGCGAAGAGGCACTGCTTCCGGGTATTGCATTGCATAGTCCACCAGAACTAAAATAAAGTGATACCCTTGTGTTGACCGATCTAATGGCCCGACAAGATCCATCCCAATTCTTTCGAACGGGGTCTCGATTAATAGGAGGGGGCGCAAAGGCGCTTTTGGAATGGCCACTGGATTTACTAATTGGCATCCACAGCATGCCGTACACCACCTACGGACATCGCCACAAATCTCTGGCCGATAGAACCGGGCCATTATTCGGGCTAGTGTCTTACCCTGCCCTAAGTGCCCAGCCATGGGATTAACGTGAGCCGCCTGGAATACCAATTCCTGGCGGCTCTTTGGAATCAAAAGCTGCGTGACTTGTTCTTTAGTCTGAGTGTCCTGCATCACTCAGTATGATCTCATCTCATTATCTCTAGCCACTTTATACTGTTCTACAGGGTCGCAGGCAAGCTGGAGCCTATCCCAGCTGACTACAGGTGAAAGGCGGGGTACTCCCTGGACAAGTCGCCAGGTCATCACAGGGCTGACACATAGACACAGACAACGATTCACACTCACATTCACACCTACGGTCAATTTAGAGTCACCAGTTAACCTTACCTGCATGTCTTTGGACTGTGGGGGAAACCGGAGCACCCGGAGGAAACCCATGTGGACACGGGGAGAACATGCAAACTCCACACAGAAAGGCCCTCGCCGGCCACGGGGCTCGAACCCGGACCTTCTTGCTGTGAGGCGATAGCGCTAACCACTACACCACCGTGCTGCCCCTTCAGTATAATCTATCCTTCATAATAGAAAAATAGGGGAAGGACAGGGTGGCATTTGGCTGGAGCATTTGACCATCGATTACTCTCACTTGGTCAAATGCATGCCGCAGAGTCTCGTCTCGCGACTGCTCTAACGGAAAATCCGCGAGGGATTCCCCAATAGAAGGAGGGGCCTGCGGCTCTTCACTCTGTCATGGAGATGACATAGACGGCTCTGCAACAGCTGCTCCCACCAATGCGACACCGGGACCTCCCCCTGCTGAACTACGGCAGGACCCACTCTTCACTAAATGACTCATTAACTCCCCAAATCCCGGCCAATCAGTCCCCAAAATTATCGAGTGGGTAAAGCAAGGATTTACCGCCACCTTTACTCTAAATTTTTCCCCTTGAAAAAGAATGTGAACCGACACTAAAGGGTAGTTGTGAACATCCCCGTGCACACACAACACCTTCACCAACTGTGCTCCTCCCAATGCCTCGTCTTGCACCAGGCTTTGGTGAATTGAGGTCTGATTACAGCCAGAGTCCACCAACTCCTGATATGTATCCCCTTGGACATGCACCGGTATGCGATATGCTCTGGCCCGATCGAGGGCGGTTCCTGGCATGTCGGGGATCCGAACCAACGTGCCCACCTCCATTGCCGAGCACTGCTGTTGGAGGTGGCCCGGCTCCCCGCAGTGCCAGCAAACTGGCCCGGGCTTCCTCTCTGCACCGGCACTCTGGGGCTCATTCACCTGAGGGGGGGGGAGAGACAGACACAGAAGGGAGAAACGGGAGGGCACCATGGGTGTGGCAGGCCGGCTGGGGTGGAGCTGGCCCCTGTCTCCGCAGTGGGGGAACGGGGCAAGGACGGGACACAGCAGGGGAGAGAGAGAGGAGAGGGGAGAAGAGGATGTCCGCTGTCTTGCTGTCGGAACAGCCACCAAATGTTCCTCCGCCAGCTCGATGGCCTGATCCAGCGATGCCAGGCGGTGGCACTGGACCCACTCCGTGGTCCCTTCCGGTAGACGGGCGATGAACTGCTCCAGTACCACCTGATCGATGATTCCCTCGGCGTCGCGGTTGTCGACCCTCAACCACCGCCAGCAGGCGTCCCGGAGTTGCTGGCCAAACGCGAACAGCCGGCCGACTTCCTCCAGGCGCAGAGCGCGGAAGCGCTGTCGCTGCTGTTTGGGGGTGCGCCCCACACGCTGGAGGATGGCCCGGCGGAGATCCCCGTAGACCAGCCGGCGGTTGGTGGGGAGCTGTAGCGTGGCCCGCTGCGTCTCGTCCATTAGCAGGGGAGGAGGTGCGCCACGCGCTGTTCCACCGGCCAGCTCGAGGCCTCTGCTGCCTGCTCGAAGAGCATGAGGAAGGCCTCGGGGTCATCATGCGGGCCCATCTTAGTTAGGGTGAGGGGGGACGGGCCCGCGGCAGTGGAGGTGGTGGGTCCCACCAACGTGAGGAGGTGCCGGAACGCCTGTCGATCTTCCTGCTGCGCCAACACCAGGGCCTTGAACTGTTGTTCTTGCTCCTTCTGGAGGGTGACTAGCACCTGGTGCTGGCTCTGCTGGGCCGTGGTGAGGACGTGGACCAGGTCTGCGAAGGGGGAGGACTCCATGGGGCTGTTCTTTTCTGTGCTCCAATCCTGGGTTTCGGCACCACTGTGACAGTTCGTATGAGTGGGAGGAGTACAGAAGGACGGCAGGCCAGAACTGAGTTCACAAAACTCTTATTTTGCACTTTTCAGTTGCAATTTACTCTCCCAGCCACACACGTGCACACACACACACACAAGTCGTCTGGTTGGGGAGAGAGCTCTCCTCCTCTGCTCTCTCTCTCTCTCTCTCTCTCTCTATCTTTAAATAGGGCGCGGTCACTGGGGAAGACACACAAACACATGTTAATAGACATCAGGTGCAGTGATTCTGCCACTTACCTTCCCTGACTCCACCCTCCAGTCACAGACCGATGCTTGACCACGCCCCCGCTGCCACAATCTGGTTCTGGTGTGTTGTGGTAGATGGAATGGCTACATTTCCAGCTGGGAATTGTGTAGTGTCTGCAGGGACATTCTATATACCTCCAGTCTCAAAGCTGTCATCATCCAAAATGAGTTATCTTTCATTAGGGTTTATCCTGAGGTGTTCCTGCACTGCACAAATGTCTCACCTTTTTGGGTGGTAATTCTTACCTTTCACCAGCACTACATATGAGCAGTCACTGAGTTGGTCAATGCAAATGCCAACACCCATCATGAACATGAATATCATGGCAATATTTGGCATACAATTATTTCTTTTAACTGTTCTTTTTCTGGGGAAGAATGATTGTACAACATACATATCTCTTTAATAAAAAAAAAAGCTTTTAACTTGCCAAAGCCAAGGTCTCTTAACTTCCTGTTCATGATCATATGATTGATTGCAACTGGTAATAAAAAAACATCAGAAGGGTTGGTTCAACATTTTCAAGAAAGAATATGTTTCAGGACACTTTGAGCAGGGCCAATTGTATATAACTATGCCATTATTCTTTACAGAAGTTTGCTTTATAGTGAAAGGGGTGTGGTAATATCACCAGTTTGGATTGGGCATGTCTACAGTATGTTAGTGTGATCAGGGTTAGAAGCTGACCTTTCTTACACTGAGCTGATACTCTAAAATATCTGTGGATAGGCCTGTCTTCAGAATTTGTCATTCATTCATTCATTCATTCATTTATTTTACTTATGTAATAAGTTCAGCAAGTGCTTGCTACAGAATGAGGTCAATGAGTAAAATAACAAAACTGGATATTTAACCATACCATAAAAAATTATCTTCAGCTGTGAACCAGAAACTGTGGACCTGCATTAGACAGCAGAAAAAGAATCCTAACTTTGAAATCAGACATAAGACATGAAGGAGAAAATCCTGGCAGCTTTGAGAGCTAATTTAAGGGTTTCACACACTGAATTATAGGAAATACAGAGTATCCACAGCTTGTGCATTTGATGATCAAAACCTTCACCCCTGTTATCCTTCCAAGCAAAGTACAGAATCCAACTATCAAGCTGTGTGGCCTGGATGTTGACCTCTAATTAGTCTCAACACTCATCTATCTGCTACATAAATCTGGCTGCTTTTTGAGCTGATTGCACTAACATGTTATTGAAAGCATTTCGCTATCACTGAAATCATTTGCCTGTATGTCACTTCATGAGCATAAAAGTGATGGGGTTCACGATGAGGGAAGGGTAAAAAGAAGTGTGCGTGCACTGTGTGAAACAACGTCCCAGTGCCTTGTGATGAGAATAATGAGGTAACTGCTTCAGTGAACACAATATAGATGCAGTTCAAGCATGCTACTTTGGCAAGTGATACAAACAACATACAACTTTTGCATCAACTATTCTACTCAGGGGCGGTCTTACCATATAGGCATAGGTAGGCGGCTGCTTGGGGCCCCCCACCAGCGGTCGTAGTAGGGGGGGCCCCCAACCAACCTCAAAAAAAAAAGAAAAAGCCCCTTATCATGATTCATGAACACTTCAAAAGTATGGTACATTTTACTAATATTCCTAAGAAATATGTTATAGTAGTTAAAATGTCCAGTTCATGGTTATCTGTCCCTACACATACACCCCATACTTTCACAATGAAATGGACTAGTCCATAATGCTGCGCAGCGCGAAAGGTAAACACATAGTGGTCTGAACAACACAAAAATGAAAAGGAGTTACCCAAGCGGATCAGTGGCACTAGCTGAGGAGGATAACATCAAGCAAGACACATTGTTGCCACCTTCCATCACCGACAGTGTCAACGTTGACACAAATGAGGTGGAAGAGTTATCCAGTGATGGCCATTTTGACACCGATGATGATGTCCATATTGTTAGTTGGTGACAATGTTTTTTTATTATTATTATTTTACATTTTTCTACATCTGGCTGTGCATCATGTACGTGTGAAGACCTGTGAGAAGACATCAACAAGTAGGACTCTGTGATGTGGAGAACAATCTCTCTTTTCTCTCTCATAGACTCTCTCATTCACTCACCCTCTCTGTCTCACACACACAACACTCTCTCACACTGTCTCATTCTCTCTCACTCACTCACTGACACATACATTCACATGGATATGGAGTTGCTTAGAGCCAAATGCCACCTCATCTCTCAGTCCACACTTCTTACCTCCCCTCACTCACACACACACACACACACACACACTCTCTCTCTCTCTCACACACACACACACACACACGGAAACACTCACTCACACACAAACAATCATGTCTCATCTCATTATCTCTAGCCGCTTTATCCTTCTACAGGGTCACAGGCAAGCTGGAGCCTATCCCAGCTGACTACGGGCGAAAGGCAGGGTACACCCTGGACAAGTCGCCAGGTCATCACAGGGCTGACACATAGACACAGACAACCATTCACACCTACGGTCAATTTAGAGTCACCAGTTAACCTAACCTGCATGTCTTTGGACTGTGGGGGAAACCGGAGCACCTGGAGGAAACCCATGCGGACACGGGGAGAACATGCAAACTCCACACAGAAAGGCCCTCACCGGCCCCGGGGTTCGAACCCAGGACCTTCTTGCTGTGAGGCAACAGCGCTAACCACTACACCACCGTGCCACCCACACAATCATGTACATAGTTTTATTTATAGAATATTTGAAATGTTCTGATCTTTAAAAAAAAATAAACAGTGCTGGTTTTCCTGGCATTTTGGCAAAGACAGATGTTATCTGAAATCTTGTTCTCTGTTGGGTTCCATCATGACTATTAGTTTGTGTAGTGCTACACTTTGTGTGTTCTCTGCTTTCCATCTTCATTTTGGAGTAAAGAAGTGTATGCAGGGTTTAAAGGGGAATGTTTTTTTTTATCCTCTCCAACCTTTACTTCCCTATAGATTAGCTTTACCTGCCTATCCACCATGCAGTCGGTACATTGTTTTGTTTTGTTTTTTTGTTTCGGATCGGATGGGGGGGCCCATACATACCTTCGCCTGGGGCCCCCAATTTGCTAAATCCGCCACTGATTCTACTTATTCTACATTCTATGCCTGGCATTTTTTAACCCCTTACTTTTAGAACACCATCTATTGGGATTACTGCAATGCTACAGCTCCTTTTACATATACTGAAATCTAGCCCTCTGACCGACATGACTAAATTCTTACCAGATAAGTTATAACTATTGACAGAGTGAGAAAACAACACAGCAACTTTGTTTGCTTAACTCAAACTTTAAATCATCTCATCTCATTATCTCTAGCTGCTTTATCCTTCTACAGGGTCGCAGGCAAGCTGGAGCCTATCCCAGCTGACTACGGGCGAAAGGCGGGGTACACCCTGGACAAGTCGCCAGGTCATCACAGGGCTGACACATAGACACAGACAACCATTCACACTCACACCTACGGTCAATTTAGAGTCACCAGTTAACCTAACCTGCATGTCTTTGGACTGTGGGGGAAACCGGAGCACCCGGAGGAAACCCACGCGGACACAGGGAGAACATGCAAACTCCGCACAGAAAGGCCCTCGCCGGCCCCGGGGCTTGAACCCAGGACCTTCTTGCTGTGAGGTGACAGCGCTAACCACTACACCACCGTGCTGCCACTTTAAATCATATGGAACAAAATGGATTTGTTCAAAATTAGTAACTTGAGAGTGTGTTGACAGTGTGTGAGTTTGTGACTCCACCCGTCCCCCTCTTTTTTTTTTCTTTATTTAGCCAGCACAGTCTTTGCTTGCTGAATGCTGCTTGCTGTTTAATCTGCTTCTGTTGTGTTGTAAGGGTGGGCTGGTAGGCAAGGCAAGGCAAGTTTATTTATATAGCACATTTCATACACAGTGGCAGTTCAATGTGCTTTACAGAAGTAAAAGCAGAACAGTAAACAATAGAAAATAAAATTACATAAAATAATTGGGGAAGAAAAGTAATAAGAATTAAACAATAGTAGAAATAAAATAATAAAATGAAATAAAGTTAATCAGCCTCGAGATTAATTATTATTATGGGTTTAACTCATAAAGCGCGCTCTTCCCGTGGCTCTTCCACGAGGATCACCAAAAATCGTCCCGCAGACAAAATCTACGAGGATCACAAATATCACATAAAATGCGCTCTTCCCATGGCTCTTCCACGAGGATCCCCAAAAATCGTCCCGCAGACACAATCTACGAGGATCACCAAATAAAATCGTCCCGCAGACAAAATCTATGAGGATCACAGTAACAAAGAATTAAAGTAAAAGTAAAATCATTAAAATCCAAGATAAAAAGAAATTAAAATAAAGAAAGTAAAATCATTAAAATCAAAATTAAAAGAAATTATGTTAAAGGAAATTAATTACTTAGGTAAAAATTAATCAAGTGAAAGCATCTGAAAACAGCTTTGTCTTGAGCCTGGATTTAAAACTAACAACAGTAGGAGCATTTTTGATATCATCTGGAAGTTGGTTCCAAAGCTTAGCAGCATAGCAACAGCATACCCTTTTTGTTCTTGTAAGAACCCTTGCTGCTGCATTTTGGATTAGTTGAAGCTCTTTGATGGTCTTTTTTGGAAGACCTGTGAAAAGGCTATTGCAGTAATCAACCCTACTGGAGATGAAAGCATGAATAAGTTTTTCTAGATCATGTTTTGACATGAGACCCCTGAGTTTAGAAATGTTTTTTAGGTGATAGAATGCAGACTTTTTTTACCACTTTCATATGACTGTTGAAGTTAAGTTCGCTGTCAATAAGGACACCAAGGTTTTTGACAGTATCTTTTGCTTTAAGCCCCTTAGTTTCAAGAACAGTGGCAATCCTAAGCCTTTCCTCCTTTTTGCCAAATATAATTGCTTCAGTTTTATCTGCGTTCAGCTGAAGAAAATTGTGAGACATCCATTTGTTAATTTGGTCAATGCATCTATGAAGAGACTCAAGAGAGGCATAGTCATTAGGTGACATAGCTAAGTAAAGCTGACTGTCATCTGCATAGCTATGGAAGTTTATTGAGTTATTCTTAATAACTTGTCCAAGTGGGAGCATATAAAGGTTGAATAGTAATGGTCCCAGGATTGAGCCCTGGGGAACCCCACAGTTCAAGGACACTGGTGATGAATTGTGGCCTCCAATGGCCACATAAAAAAATCTTTGTTGTGGGTAAGATTTTAACCAGTTGATTACTATACCAGTAAATCCAACCCAATGCTCCAGTCGATGTAACAGTATGGAATGATCTACCGTGTCAAATGCAGCACTTAAGTCTAAAAGCACCAAGACTGATGCACCAGCATCAGAATTAAGACGTAGGTCATTCATGACTTTAGTAAGAGCTGTTTCAGTGCTATGGTTGGCACGAAAACCTGACTGAAACTTTTCAAAACATCCATTTAATGTCAGGAAGGCAGTTAATTGATTAAAAACAATTTTTTCAATTGTTTTACCAACGAATGGCAAATTGGATATGGGCCTGTAGTTGTTGAGTACTGAGACATCCAGGTTATTCTTTTTCAGTAGGGGTTTTACAACCGCTTTTTTCAGAGATGAAGGAAACATGCCAGTTCGTAAGGTGGTGTTGATAATCTGAAGTACCTCATCTGATATTAGGTGAAGAACAGATTTGAAAAAGACTGTAGGTAAAATGTCCAGTTCAGATGTGGAGGAGCTGAGACTTTGTACTGTTTTTCTCAGAGTCTCAACATCAATTAAACTAAATGTTGACATTGTATTACGACTCCCTCTCTCGTTATCCAGTGGTTCCAGATTTTGAAGTGTTTGCACCTGTGTGGCTATATTCATATGTATTTTATCAATCTTTCCTTTTAAAAAAGATGCAAAGTCGTTGCATGTATTAACTGAGAGAAATTCAGAAGGCATTTGTTTTGATGGGTTTGTTAGCTTTTCAACTGTAGAAAATAGCACACGGGCATTGTTGATATTCCTATTAATAATGTCAGCAAAAAAGACTGTCTTGCTTTAGAAATTTCTAAGTTGTATTTACATAACATCCCTTTGTAGATTTGATAATGAATCTGGAGTTTAGATTTACGCCATTTTCTTTCAGACTTTCTACATTCCCTCTTTAACATTTTAACTGCTGGATTTAGTTTCCAGGGTGCTATTCCTTTGTCTATGACTCTTTTGGTTTTAAAAGGAGCAATAGCATCCATAATATGATTCATTCTTGAATTAAAATTTTCCATTAGATCATCTGCACAATCTGAAGATTGACATGGGAGTTCTGAGAGTGCCTGCTCAAAAAGAGCTGCTGTGCCATTGGTAATTACCCTCTTTTTTTTTACAGTCACAGGCTTGTTTTGAAAGTGAGGGGAAATGGAAACATCAAAGAAAACACAGAAATGATCAGACATACCCAGGTCCATGACACTAGTAGATACATTAAGACCCTTAGTGATGACAAGGTCGAGGGTGTGGCCATGGGAGTGTGTTGGCCCTTGTACATGTTGTGTTAGGTTGAAGGCATCAATCAGTGTAAGAAATTCATTTGCATATGTGTTATCTGGATTATCAACATGGAAATTAAAATCCCCAGAAATAATAAGATTGTCAAACTCTAAACAAATATCTGACAACAGTTCGCCAAACTCCTCTAGGAACAGTGGTGCAGAAAGTCTTGGTGGTCTGTAAATAGTCAACACTAATATGTTAGAAGAACATTTTAGGATTGCACTTAGGTATTCAAAAGATGTAAAATCACCAAGAATTGTCTGTTTGTACTGAAAACATGCCTTGTATATATTTGCTATTCCTCCTCCCTGTTTATTGGCTTTTCCAACACTCATGAAATCAAAGAGTGGGGGAGTTGCTTCAATAAGAGTAATAGAGCTACTTGATTGTTCAAGCCAAGTTTCAGTAAGAAGCATAAAATCCAGTTTGTGTGTACCGATGAAGTCATTAATTAAAAAAGGCTTATTAAGTGATCTTACATTCTGAAGAGCTAGTTTTACAGTGAATGTGGGGATAATTTCCACAGAAGCTTTCTGTAGTTGTTTTGGAACTGGAAGGAGATTTGACGAGTTTACCCCATTGATAGGATGAATAAGAACACCTCTCCTTCTTGTTAGCACAGGAATAGAAAAGTACGTCATGGGTCCCAGCTTATTTTCAAAACTACCATCTGGACCCAGATTATATCAGTTCATTCCAACATGAAGGTCTTCACTGCTGCTGGTGAACTGTAGCTGTGCACATGGTCCTTGAGTCTTATATGTAATCACAGGGGGAGGTAGGTGGAATGGCTCCAGCTCCAGCTACCGTAGGAATTGTGTATTATCTGTAGGGAAATCTGATATACCTCTGGTCTCCCATCTGAGATGATATACAGTGTCTTGCAAAAGTATTCATCCCACTTGGTGTTTGTCCTGTTTTGTTGCATTGCAAGCTGGAAATAAAATGGACTTTTGGAGGGTTAGCACTATTTGATTTACACAATATGTGTACCACGTTAAAGGTGCAAATTGTTGTTTTATTGTGACACAAACAATAAAGATGAAAAAAAAAACAGAAATCTGGAGTATGCATAGGTATTCAACCCCTTTTGTATGAAACCCCTAAATAAGAGCTGGTCCAACAAATTCACTTCATAACTCACATAATTAGTTGATGAAGATCCACCTGTGTGCAATCAAAGTGTTACATGATCTGTCACATGATGTCTGTATAAATCAACCTGTTCTGGAAGGACCCTGACTCTGCAACACGACTAAGCAAGCAACATGAGAACCAAGGAGCACTCCAAACATGTCAGAGACAAAGTTGTGGAAAAGTATAGATCAGGGTTGGGTGAAAAAAAAATTCCCAAACTTTGAATATCCCAGGGAGCACCATTAAATCCAATACAGCAAAATGGAAAGAATATGGCACCATTACATACCTGACAAGAGAAGGCTGCCCACCAAAACTCACAGACCAGACAAGGAGGGCATTAATCAGAGATGCAACAAAAACACCAAATATAACAAGAAGGAGTTGCAAAGATCCACAGCAGAGATGGGAGATGACCATTTTAAGCCATACACTCCACAGAGCAGGGGTTTATGGAAGAGTGGCCAGAAAAAAAGCCATTGCTTAGAAAACAAGTCAAGTCAAGTTTATTTGTATAGCGCTTTTAACAATAAACATTGTCGCAAAGCAGCTTTACAGAATTTGAATGACTTAAAATATGAGCTAATTTTATCCCTAATCTATACTCAATGAGCATGCCTGTGGCAATGGTGGCAAGGAAAAACTCCCTCAGACGACATGAGGAAGAAACCTTGAAAGGAACCAGACTCAAAAGGGAACCAATCCCCATCCGGGCAACAACAGACAACATGACTATAACATTAACAGTCCTAACAAATTTAGCTTCGTGTCATGGTCCTACTGTACCTGTGGGTTTCCTCTCTTCAGGCAACATCTCCACTCCTCTCCACTCAGCATTACCGGCCATGCCCACATACACTTCCTCTTATTAACTCTCAGTGGCTGTCATTGGCTGTTGCCTATCACCTGCTCCTCCTCTGTGTGTATTTAAGCTGCTGTCCTCCCAAGCTTCAGTGTCAGATCGTCTTCTAGGCGTCGACCCTGTCAACTCTTCAGTCCTGGTAACCTGACCCTGCTTTTCTGTCCCTTATCTTGCTACCTGATCTGTGACTCTGTGTTCCAGCCTGTTCCCTACTCCTGCCTGTTGTGCTGTCCTGTCTGTCTGCTGAGGGACTGCCTGAACACCTAGTGCTGTCAGCTTACAGCCTCCCTACTCTGACAACACTTGATTCGATCTGAAGCTAGGCAGGGTCGAGCCTGGTCAGTGCTTGGATGGGAGACTGCAGATATCACCACCATGCTCCCACCAGCCATCCCTGCCTCTCAGTTCTCCTGCCACTGAACTTCACACACGCACATCCTCCCAACTCCCTTTCCCCCCCATTATCAATAAAACTCAACATTTAACTGGCACTCTTGGGTCCTCATCTGTTTCCCCTGACACTTCATTGATGCTATAAACCCCCCACCGACAGAAACCCGAGCGCAAAACCGTTCATGACAACTGCAGTCCCCAGCCACAAAAGCACCACTGCAAGAGTCCAGAGTGTCCTCCAGGCGCAACCCCCAACTCTCCACATGGGGCCGCCCTGCACAGGAGCAATGCGATGAGACTCCAACCAGACACAGGGAGGTCCGAGGAGCAGAAGAGGTCAGCATCTCAATCCCAGGACTGACATGTAACTCAGAGGGACAGATTTGGGGGGGGAGAGAAGAGAGAGAAAACACAGGTTGTTAGGTATGCCCAATGTCACCTGAATAAGTAGGAACAGTATACATATTGCACTGAGTACAAGCAGGGACTCCAGCAACTATAACAGCATAACTAAAAGGAGAGAGCCAGAAGGCAACACAGGCATGAGGGAGCCCTGGGACATAAAGCAGCCAGCCACTACACCGTCAACAAACTTGAGTGAGCAAGCGAGTGGGGACTGACAGCATCCATACATCCCAGTTTACCAAAACACTATGTCTGAGGACCCTCCAGATCTACACCTTTACCTCATAAACACCATTAATAAAAGGCTTGACTAAACAGATATGTTTTCAGCCTAGACTTAAACACTGAGACTGTGTCTGATTCCTGGACACGACTTGGAAGGCTGTTCCATAACTGTGGGGCTTTGTAAGAAAAGGCTCTGCTCCCTGATGTAGCCTTCACTATACGAGGTACCAGCAGATAGCCTGCACCTTTTGATCTAAGTACTGTAGGTGTGGCGGGTCATAGAGGAGCAGAAGTTCACTCAGGTACTGTGGAGCAAGACCATTCAGTGCTTTAAAAGTCAATAATAGTACTTTATAATCAATACGAAATTTGATTGAGATCCAATGCAGTGTGGATAAGACAGGGGTGATGTGGTCATATTTTCTAGTTCTAGTAAGGACTCTTGCTGCTGCTGCTGCTGCTGCTGCAAGTGCATAAACTACCTGTTTATGCACTTATTGGAACATCCAGACAGTAAGGCATTACAATAATCCAACCTGGAGGTAACGAAAGCATGAACTAGTTTTTCCACATCATGTCAAGTCAGGTCAAGTCAATTTATTTATATAGCACATTTAAAAAACAACAGGAGTTGACCCAAAGTGCTTTACAGTCATAGCTAGTAATAAACTTAAAAACATCGCTGTGGCAGCGGGGGCGTGGTCAAGCGCCGGTCTGTGACAGGAGGGCGGAGCCAGGGAAGGTGAGTGGCAGAATCGCTACACCTGATGGTAGTTAACCTGTGTTTTGTGTGTTTTCCCAGTAACCGCTCCCTATTTAAGGAGGCAGAGAGAGAGAGCAGAGGGAGCGCAACCCGGGACCAGAGCAGAGTGTGCGTGTGTGTGTGTATGTGGGCTTACATGGCATTTAAAATTGAAAAGTTGTTTAATAAATAGCCTTCTCTGCCTCTAAGCGTTGTCCTGCCATCCTCTGTGCTCCACCCACACTTTGCAAGCGCTACAGTGGTGCCGAAACCTGGGAAAAGGTGGAGCACCAACTTTGCAGCCCCATGGAATCCTCCCTGTTCGCGGACTTGGTCCACGCCCTCGCCACGGCTCAGCAGATCCAGCACCAGGCACTCGTCATGCTCCGAAAGGAGCAGGAGCGACGCTTCGAAGCCCTGGTGCTGGCCCAGTGGGAAGATCCAGAGGCGTTCCGGCATCTCCTCGTGTCGGCGGGGTCTGCCAGCGCCCCGGCCACGGGCCCGTCTCCCCTCACCGTGACCAAGATGGGCCTGCAGGATGACCCCGAGGCGTTTATCACCTTGTTCGAGCAGATCGCCAAAGCCTCGGGGTGGCCAATGGAGCAGCGCGCGGCACGCCTCCTCCCCCTCATGACGGGAGAGGCGCAGCTGGCCGCACTACAGCTCCCCGCCGACCGCCGGCTGGCCTATGCTGACCTTCGCCGGGCCGTCC
Source organism: Neoarius graeffei (assembly GCF_027579695.1). Classification (NCBI taxonomy): domain Eukaryota; kingdom Metazoa; phylum Chordata; class Actinopteri; order Siluriformes; family Ariidae; genus Neoarius; species Neoarius graeffei. The sequence goes on from NC_083570.1 coordinate 76,556,854, forward strand.
TCCAGCGCGTGGGGTGCACGCCCGAACAACAGCGCCAGCGCTTCTGCGCGCTGCGGATGGAGGAAGTCGGCCAGCCATTCGCGTTCGGCCAGCAGCTCCGGGATGCCTGCTGGCGGTGGCTGAGGGCCAACGATCGCGACGCTGAGGGAATCATCGATCAGGTGGTGCTGGAGCAATTCATCGCCCGCTTACCAGCCGGAACCGCGGAGTGGGTCCAGTGCCACCGCCCGGCGTCACTGGATCAGGCCGTAGGACTGGCAGAGGATCATTTGGCGGCTGTTCCGGCGGCAGGACGGCTGACGACGCCATCTCTTCTCTCCTCTTCTCTCTCTCTCCCCCCCTTCTGTGTCCCGTCCTCGTCCCATTCCCCTACCACGGAGGCGGGGGCTGGCTCCACCCCAGCTGGCCCGCCGCACCCGTGGTGCCCTCCCGTCTCTCCCTTCTGTGTCTGTCTCTCCCCCCCCTCAGGTGAGTGAGCCCCAGAACACAGCTGCAGAGGGAAGGCCCGGGCCGGTTTGCTGGCGCAGCGGGGAACCGGGCCACCTGCAGCAACAGTGCGCAGCTATGGAGGTGGGGGCGGTGGTGCGGATCCCCGACGCGCCAGAATCTGCCCTCGATTGGGCCAGAGCGTATCGCATACCGGTGAGTGTACAAGGGGCTACATATCAGGCGTTGGTGGATTCGGGTTGCAATCAGACCTCGATCCGCCAAAGCCTGGTGCAAGACGAGGCATTGGGGGGAGCACAGGGGGTGAAGGTGTTGTGTGTGCACGGGGATGTTAACAGATATCCGTTGGTGTCGGTCCACATATATTTCAGAGGGGAAAAATCTATAGTGAAGGCGGCGGTTAATCCTCGCCTTACCCACTCTTTGATTTTGGGGACTGATTGGCCGGGATTTCAGGGTTTAATGGCATGCCTAGTAAAGAGTGGGTCCTGCCGGTTGACAGGGGAGGGTCCCGGTGTCGCTTTGGCTGGAGCTGCGGTCGCAGAGCCATCTACGTCATCTCTGCGACAGAGTGAGGAGCCGCCGGCTCCTCCTCTTTCTATTGGGGAATCCCTCGCGGATTTCCCACTAGAACAATCGCGAGACGAGACTCTGCGACACGCGTTTGACCAAGTGAGAGTAATCGATGGTCAAACGCTCCAGGCGAACGCCACCCCGTCCTTCCCCTATTTTTCCATTTTGAAGGATAGATTATACCGAGTGACGCAGGACACTCAGACGAAAGAGCGAGTCACCCAGTTATTAATTCCAAAGAGCCGCTGGGAATTGGTATTCCAGGCGGCTCACTTTAATCCCATGGCTGGACACCTCGGGCAGGATAAAACACTAGCCTGAATAATGGCCCGATTCTATTGGCCGGGGATTCGCAGCGACGTCCGTAAGTGGTGTACGGCGTGCCGCGAATGCCAGTTAGTAAATCCAGCGGCCATTCCAAAAGCGCCCTTGCACCCCCTACCATTAATCGAGACCCCGTTTGAAAGAATTGGGATGGATCTCGTCGGGCCATTAGATCAGTCAACATGAGGGTACCACTTTATATTGGTTCTGGTGGACTATGCAACGCGATACCCGGAAGTGGTGCCTCTTCGCAATATCTCAGCACGCAGTATTGCAGAGGCTCTCTTCCACGTCATCTCCTGGGTTGGAATCCTGAAAGAGATTCTGACTGACCAAGGCACCTCGTTTATGTCACGAACACTGAGCGAACTGTATGGGCTACTGGGTATTAAGCCGATCTGCACCAGTGTTTATCACCCACAAACGGACGGTTTAGTTGAACGGTTCAATCGCACCCTCAAGAATATTATCAAAAAATTTGTAAGTGAGGACGCACGTAACTGGGATAAGTGGCTCGAACCCTTGTTATTTGCAGTGCGAGAGGTCCCCCAAGCCTCCACGGGGTTCTCCCCGTTTGAATTATTATATGGGCGTAAGCCGCACAGCATCTTAGATGTACTGCGGGAAAATTGGGAGGAGGGACCTTCACAGAGCAAAAACGAAATTCAGTACGTCATGGACCTGCACGCAAAACTCCACACGCTCACCAACCTAACTCAGGAGAATTTGCAGCAGGCCCAGGAACGGCAAGCCCGCCTGTACAACAAGGGCATGCGCCTTAGAGAGTTCACTCCGGGAGATAAGGTACTTGTTCTGTTGCCCACGTCGAGCTCCAAATTAATCGCCAAGTGGCAAGGACCCTTTGAGGTCACACAGCGAGTCGGGGACGTCGACTATGAGGTTAGGCGAACAGACAGGGAGGGGGCACTACAGATCTACCACCTCAATCTGCTTAAACTCTGGAACGAGGAGGTCCCCGTGGCATTGGTGTCGGTAGTTCCGGAGAAGGCGGAGCTGGGGCCGGAGGTTCAAAAAGGGACATTGGCATCACGTACCTCTCCGGTCCCCTGTGGAGACCACCTCTCCCCGACCCAACTCACGGAGGTCACCCAGTTGCAGGCCGAGTTTTCGGATGTGTTCTCGCCCCTGCCTGGTCGCACTAACCTCATAGAACACCACATAGAGACGCCCCCGGGGGTGGTAGTGCATAGCCGCCCTTATAGACTACCCGAACACAACAAAAAGGTGGTTCGGGAAGAACTTCAGGCCATGCTCGAAATGGGCATCATCGAGGAGTCCCACAGTGACTGGAGCAGCCCGGTGGTCTTGGTTCCCAAGGCCGACGGCTCGGTCCGGTTCTGTGTGGACTATAGAACAGTCAACGCGGTGTCTAAATTCGACGCGTACCCAATGCCTCGTATTGATGAGCTGCTCGATCGACTAGGCACAGCTCGCTTTTACTCGACACTGGATTTGACGAAGGGATATTGGCAGATCCCCTTGACTCCATTATCCCGGGAGAAAACGGCCTTTTCCACACCGTTCGGCTTACACCAGTTCGTCACACTTCCGTTTGGGCTGTTTGGGGTGCCCGCTACGTTTCAGCGGCTGATGGACCGGGTCCTCCGGCCCCACGCCACCTATGCGGCCGCTTATCTAGATGACATTATCATTTATAGTAATGACTGGCAGCGGCACCTGCAACACCTGAGGGCCATCCTTAGGTCACTGAGGCGGGCGGGACTCACTGCCAACCCAAAGAAGTGTGCGATTGGGTGGGTGGATGTACGGTATCTGGGCTTCCACTTGGGCAACGGGCAGGTGCGTCCCCAAATTAATAAGACAGCAGCGATTGCGGCCTGCCCGAGCCCCAAGACCAAAAAGAGGGTGAGACAGTTCCTGGGGCTGGCTGGCTACTATCGTAGGTTTATACCTAATTATTCGGACGTCACCAGCCCGCTGACTGACCTCACTAAAAAGGGGGCGCCTGATCACCCATTGGTATCTGGCACTCCAATGCTTCAACTTCAAGGTGGTCCACAGGCCGGGGGTGCAGATGGTCATGGCGGACTTCCTCTCCCGTCAAGGGGGGGGGGGGGGGGGGGAGTTGGCTGCAGGCCGGACAGGCGCCCGGCCTGAGTCGGGCAGTGGGGGTATGTGGCAGCGGGGGCGTGGTCAAGCGCCGGTCTGTGACAGGAAGGTGGAGCCAGGGAAGGTGAGTGGCAGAATCGCTACACCTGACGGTAGTTAACCTGTGTTTTGTGTGTTTTCCCAGTAACCGCTCCCTATTTAGGGAGGCAGAGAGAGAGCAGAGGGAGCGCAACCCGGGACCAGAGCAGAGTGTGCGTGTATGTGTGTATGTGGGCTTACACGGCATTTAAAACTGAAAAGTTGTTTAATAAATAGCCTTCTCTGCCTCTAAGCGTTGTCCTGCCGTCCTCTGTGCTCCACCCACAGTTTGCAAGCACTATAATCGCCTAGCTAGGCTTATAGCTCAGAGCTGAGGCACCACAGAATTACAGCTGGAATAAATACATAAGAGAATATATATAATAACAATGATAATAGTACAAGAACAAATAATAATAAAAGCAGTGCAAAGTTGTAAAAAAGGAAAAATCACTAAAAAAAGAGAAGAGGTAAAAATAGATAGATGAATAAAAAAATAAAAACAATAATAAAAATAAAATAAAAGGGGCCTCAAACAGAGTTAAAAGCAAGGGAGAAGAAATGGGTCTTGAGAGAAGATTTAAAACTAGAAATGGTGGGACATGACTTGATATGAGGGGGGAGAAAGTTCCAGAGTTTGGGAGCAGCTACAGAAAAAGCTCGGTCCCCTCTGGTCTTGAGGCGGGTGCGAGGGACAGCAAGTAGATTCTGTGAGGATGACCTAAGACACATAAAAGTGAAATGTGGATGTAAGAGCTCAGAAATGTAAGATGGAGCTACACCATTAAGTGCTTTAAAAACAAACAGTAGGATTTTAAAATCAATTCTGTACTTTACAGGAAGCCAATGCAGTCAGACTAAAACTGGAGTGATGTGGTCTTTCTTCTTTGTGCCTGTTAAGAATCTAGCAGCTGCATTTTGAACTAGTTGTAGTCTGGAAATGTTGGACTGACTAATACCAGCGTAAAGTGAATTACAATAGTCAAGTCAGGAGGAGATAAAAGCATGAATAAGAGTTTCCAGATTATTATGAGATAAGAGGGGCTTAAGTTTGGCTATTGAATGCAGCTGATTAAAACTGCCTTTGACCACATCATTGGTTTGTTTATTAAAATTCAAAGAGCTATCCAACATGACACCAAGGTTTTTGACCACACTGTGTAAATTAGCAGATAGGGGACCAAGAGCATTACTCAGATTTGAGACTGCACTTGGGGAGCCAAACAAGATTACTTTGGTCTTGCTGTCATTAAGCTGGAGGAAATTGCTAGACATCCAGGACTTTATTTTATCTAGGCAGCTAAATAGCTTATCCAAGGCACAGGAGCTGCTAGGAGTAACAGGAAGATACAGCTGTGTGTCATCTGCATAGCAGTGATATTGAATGTTGTACTCACTGAGTATGGAGCCTAGAGGTAGCATGTACAAAAAGAATAATAACGGGCCTAAAATAGAACCTTGAGGGACACCACAGGTAATGGGGGCAGTGGAAGACGAGGGGTTACCCAGCTCAACAGAGAAAGTTCTATCTTTGAGATAAGAGGTGAACCAGTCTAGAGCTTGGTCTTGCAAACCAACCTCATCTTTCAAACGCTTCAGCAAGATGTTATGATCGATTGTATCGAAAGCTGCACTGAGATCTAGAAGTCGGAGAATTGCACAGGAACCAGAGTCAACACAGAGAAGAATGTCATTGTGGGCCTTTAACAGTGCAGATTCTGTACTATGCAAGGCTCTAAAACCTGACTGAAATTTGTCTAAAATGTTAAAACTGTTCAAGTAGGATGAGAGTTGTTGAAACACCACTTTTTCTAATACCTTGGAGATAAAAGGTAGTTTGGAGATTGGCCTGTAATTTTTTTAGATTGGCGGGATCCAGGTTGAGCTTTTTTAACAGAGGTTGGACAATAGCATGCTTAAAGCCAGAGGGGATAATGCCGGTAAGTAAGGAGCTATTCACTATGGCAGGAATAATAGGGCAAATGAGGGAAAAAATGTCTCTGAAAAGACAAGATGGAATAGCATCAGAGGAACAATAGGAAGGTTTCAGGTGAGAGACCACCTCGGACAGCTGGGAGGGAGACACAGGTGAGAACTGATGGAGAAGGCATGCCGAGGTGTGAGACTCAGAAAGGGCAGAGTTAGGAGGTATAATGTTAGCTCTGATTGTATTGATCTTATTAATAAAGAAGTTTAGAAAATCTTCACAGATTTCTGGGGAGGAGGTGGTGGAAACAGCAATTGGGTTTAGAAGAGAATTTATAGTTTTAAACAGAACTCATGGTCTGTTGGCTTGTTTGTTGATTAATTCAGCATAATAGTCAGCTTTAGCCTTTTTCACAGAAATTTGGTAGAGCTTAAGTTGGTCTAGGAAGATGTCATAAGAGATTTAAAGGTGGTCTTTTTTCCACTTGCGCTCAGCCCTTCTGCAGGCATGTCGTAGAGCATGGGTGGAGTCATTTAGCCAAGGGGATACGGTGATGGCCTTGGCCCGCTTCACTCTTAAAGGAGCTACATGGTTAAGAGTGTCTATGCATGATGAAGTGAAGAGTGAAGCTAGGTCCTCTGTGTCAGAGCAGGTGGCTAAAGCATCAGAGATAAGAGGGAGGTGCAAGCTCCTAAATGTGTTGGAGAAATGAGCAGCAGTGGAAGAATTTATAGATCTTGTGAGTGAGTGTGGTTGAGGAGGGGTGAGGAAAGAGCAGAGCCAAGAAGACTCAAACTCGATCAGCAGGTGATCAGACACCGTGATATTAGAAATAGTCATGTTATCGATATGAAGGCCAGAGGATAGGACTAAATCAAGTGTGTGACCCTTATGATGGGTTGGGCCTGAGACTGCTTGACTTAAATTGAAGAAGTCTAAAAGGCTTAAAAATTAATTTACCATTGGTTTGGTTGGGCAGCACACGTGGATATTGAAATCCCCTAAAATGAGTAATTTGTCAGAGCGAGTGGCCATATGAGAGAGGAGACCAGAAAACTCTGTGATAAAATTACTAGAGGATTTGGGGGGTCTGTATATCAAGGCACAGAGGACAGGACACTGGGCATTAATGGCAAGAAGCTGTACCTCAAAAGTAGAGTACATATCAATTGGCAGAAGTCTACATTTGAAAGAGTTGTTGTGAACTGTGGCTAAGCCACATCCACATCCAGACACCCTAGGGGAGTTCAGAAAAGCAAAATTCGGGGGGCAGAGATCACCAAATGAAGACACATCTCCAACATTAACCCAGGTTTCAGTTAAAAGTAGAAAGTCCAGCTTATGTGAAATAATGTCATTAAGAATGAAAGTCTTATTAGCCAAAGAACGGGTATTTAAAAGTGCTAATTTGACAGGTATTCGTTGTGCAGACAACATAGGAGACACAGTCTTATTAAACATCAGCTGACTGAAGTTCGCCACATTGAAGTTGTCATGTAGTGACATTAAATTTCTTATCTTAGCAATATTTCTGAGATGAAAGAAAGCTATCTGGGTAATGTTATCAATGTGAGTTTCGAATGAAAGACTGAGGTCAATAATCACTCTGAGGTCTTTTACTGCTGCACGTGAAGAAACAGAAAGGCCATCCAGAGTTACTGTGTAATCAGAAAACTTACTTCTAGCTGCATGTGGTATGAGTACAAGTACTTCAGTCTTGTCAGAGTTAAGCAGAAGGAAATTAATAAGCATCCACTGTCTAATGTCCTTTACACATTCCTCAGTTCTCTTAAGCTGGTGTCTCTCATCAGGTTTTGCAGAAACATACAACTGTGTGTCATCAGCATCACAGTGGAAACTAATACAATGTTTACAAATAATATCACCCAGAGGTAACATATATAAAGAAAAAAGCAGTGGACCCAAGACAGAACCTTGTGGAACACCAAACTTTACCTTACGTCTAGAAATATCACCATTTATATCAACATACTGATAGCGATCAGTTAAATAAGAGCTGAGCCAGGAGAGGGCCGTTCCCTTAACTCCCACAACATTTTCTAGTCTATCCAGAAGAATGGAATGATCAGTGGTATCAAATGCTGCACTAAGGTCAAGCAACACAAGCAGCAAGACACAGCCCTGATCAGACGCTGTGATGTTATGTGTTAATAACATTAGAACTCCAGTTCCCATAATGCCTTGTGAGCTAGGCATGCGCACTAGATGAAGAGAAGCAGGAAATGTTTTTGTTTTGTATGCCTGGACATGCCGCTGCAGTAACGTGTAATGAAACACAAGTTTATTCAACACGCCTCATCTGTTCATCACCTAGAATAGAACAGATATGACATGGTGTCAGAAAGTGGTCATTTGCAAGTGAAGACAGAAGAAAAGGGAAGCTGCGTTTTGCAACGAGAGCCACGTTAGAAGGCGAAAAGTTAGTGGCAGGAAAAAAAAGTCACCGGTCGCGTCAGATAGTTGTTAGCTTTGAAAAGTATAGCTAGCTACGGTGTATCGGCTGAGATGGCATGGCTGAAGGTGACAATGAAGACATTAGTGCTGTGGAGGAAGATGAGGAGGATTCACCACAAGTAGAGGCTGAAATAGCTCCTGAAATTGGCGAACCAGAAGAGATTCAAGTGGTCGAAATCCTGGTACAAAGACCTGCGGTCGTCATGGATAAGCTGAATCCACCGTCGTGCATGGAACTGACTGGTAACCTTGCAGATAATTGGAAACGGTTTAAACAAAGATTCAATATCTACTTGGCAGCAAGTGGGGCAGGGGGTGATGAAGAAAAATTGAAAGCGTCCATCTTTTTGCATGTTATTGGAGAAGATGCTCTGGACATATATAATAGCTTTCAGTTAGATGAAGCTACCCTAACATTGACAACACTTATGACCAAGTTTGAAGAATATTTTGTGCCAAGTCAAAATGTCACGTTTGAGCGGTATAAGTTTTTTACCCATGACCAGAAACAAGGCGTACCTTTTGATCAGTATTTAGCTGAGCTCCACACACTGAGCAAAACATGTGAGTTTGGGACTTTAAAGACTCACTAATTAGAGACAGGATAGTCTGTGGAACTGATGATAATGCACTCAGAGAAAGACTGCTCCGTGAGACAGGACTGACATTAGAGAAATGTGTCACCATGTGTAGAGCAGCAGAAACAACTCATGCACAGGCCAAGGAGCTGCACAGAGGTGAAACAGCAGTGCATGTAGTGAAAAAGGAGCATTAAAGAAAGTCATTTGACAAACAAAAAGATCTCATCTCATCTCATTATCTCTAGCCGCTTTATCCTTCTACAGGGTCGCAGGCAAGCTGGAGCCTATCCCAGCTGACTACAGGCGAAAGGCGGGGTACACCCTGGACAAGTCGCCAGGTCATCACAGGGCTGACACATAGACACAGACAACCATTCACACTCACATTCACACCTACGGTCAATTTAGAGTCACCAGTTAACCTAACCTGCATGTCTTTGGACTGTGGGGGAAACCGGAGCACCCGGAGGAAACCCATGCGGACATGGGGAGAACATGCAAACTCCGCACAGAAAGGCCCTCGCCGGCCACGGGGCTTGAACCCGGACTTTCTTGCTGCGAGGCGACAGCGCTAACCACTACACCACCGTGCCGCCCCCAAACAAAATATGCAAATGAAAAATCTGAGTTTAAGTGCGATAAATGTGGCAACAGTCATAAGCCCAAGTCATGTCCAGCATATGGCAAGTCGTGTAATAACTGTGGAAAAAACAATCACTTCTCCAAATGCTGCAAAGCGACGTCAACAAAAAAGAAAGTCCATGCAGTGGAAGAAGAGGATGATGACTCTGTAGAGGAGAAAGACTTTGTAGTGGACTGTGTACAGACTTGTGGCATGGACAAAGCTGAATGGATTGTGCCGATTGAGGTAAATGAGACTATAATACCATTCAAGCTCGATACAGGAGCCCAGGTAAATTTACTGTCTATTCAGGACTATAGAACACTGACCGTAAAGAGCAAGATCCATCCTGTAAAGGTCAAAGTGACGGGATACACAGGTGAGACCATACCTGTGAAAAGAAGCTGCATAGCAACCTTTAAGAATAAAGGACAGCGGATTAAGACACAGCTGCTGATCGTGGATAAGAGTGTACAGCCAATCCTCGGACTCAGTGCATGTGAAAAGCTCAATCTACTCAAGAAAGTGTTTGTAGTGACATCGCCATCAACTTCAAACGATCATGACTCGCTCATGGAGGAGTACAGAGACTGTTTTGAAGGACTCGGATGTCTACCTGGACTACACAAGATACATGTGGATAAAAGCGTGTCCCCAGTTGTGCATCCATGTAGGAAAGTGCCATTCAAGCTTAGGGAAAGGCTAAAGGAGGAGCTGGCACGTATGGAAAAAATGGAAGTCATCAAAAGGATTGACGAGCCTACGGAATGGGTCAGTTCACTGGTGATAGTTCAGAAGAAGACAGGTGCTTTGAGAATATGCCTTGATCCAAGGGACCTAAATAGAGCAATAAAGAGAGAACATTTCAAGTTACCAACCAGAGAAGAAATCATGGCGCAGTTTGCTAGTGCGAAATGGTTCAGCAAATTGGATGCCTCGTCAGGTTTCTGGCAGCTAAAAATAGAAGAGGAGAGTTCAAAGCTTTGCACTGTCAACTCACCTGAAGGCAGGTATCGCTTTCTTCGTCTCCCATATGGCATCTTGTCAGCACCTGAGGTATACCAGAAAACCATACACATGATATTTGAACACATACCAGGAGTTGATACTATGATGGATGATATAATTGTATGGGGATCTACTCGTGAAGAACATGACATGAGGCTGACACAAGTACTAGACAAGACAAGAGAGGTGAACCTGAAACTGAATAAGGACAAATGCGAGTTTGGAGTGAAAACACTTACCTTTGTCAGTGACGTGGTCAGTGAAGAGGGGGTGAAACCGGATCCAAGAAAGGTATCAGCGATCTACAACATGGAGCGACCCCAAAACAGAGACGACGTCAGAAGGTTCCTCGGTATGGTAACGTACCTCGCCAAATTCATACCAGATCTTTCCACACGCTCAGCACCACTCAGAAGCCTACTTGATCAGAAAAATGAATGGTTGTGGTCATGTGAGCAGGAACAGTGCTTTAAGCAATTAAAAGAGACTCTAACACAAGAGCCTGTGCTGAAGTTCTACGATCCAGAGAGGAGCACCAGGATCTCAGCAGACGCTTCGCAGTACGGTCCTGGGGGCGGTGCTACTACAGCAACATGAAGAGCAGTGGCTACTGGTTGCTTATGCATCCAGGGCTTTGACGAGCGCCGAGTCCTGGTACGCTCAAATAGAAAAAGAGCTTCTTGCAAGTACATACTCATGTGAACGATTTCATCAATATGTCTATGGCCAAGCGTTTGAAGTGGAAATGGACCATAAACCACTTGTTTCGATCATGTCCAAGCCATTAAATGATTGCCCTGTAAGAATACAATGCATGTTGATAAGACTACAGAAATATGATGTACAAATGATATACACACCAGGGAAGTACATGTTCACCGCCGACGCTCTATCCCGAGCAGTGGACAAGAAAGAGAGTGCTGACAGTGAAAGGTGTGCTGACATACAGGCTTATGTGGATATGATTGTGTCATCACTACCGGTTTCTGCAGACAGAACCAAGCAAATCAGGAAAGAAACAAACGAAGACGAAACATTGAAAGAACTGAAAGAGACAATACAGAAAGGATGGCCTAAAAGCAAAAGTAACTGTCCAAAGAGAATACAGGACTACTGGAATCACAGAGCTGAGCTTACAGTAGTGGACGACATCATATTCAAGGGAAGCAAGTTCGTCATTCCATCCTCACTACGAAAAGTAATGCTCCAAAAGATTCATGAAGGCCACCTCAGAGAAGTCAAGTGCAAGCGTAGGGCTAGAGAAGTAATGCACTGGCCGAGAATCAACCTTGACATACACCAGACTAAAGCCTCCTGCAAACTTTGCCAAATATACAGACCAAAACAACAGGCAGAGCCGCTGATGCCTCATCCTGTGCCTTACAGACCTTACTATAAAGTAGGAGCTGACTTGTTTGATTGTAATGGAAAGAGTTTCATTGTGGTCACAGACTATTTTTCCAACTATCCCGAAGTCGGACAACTGCAATCTACATCAAGCAGAACAGTCATCAGCTACCTAAAGACAGTGTTCGCGAGACATGGCATCCCGTGTGAACTGTTTACAGACAATGGCCCACAGTTTTCTAGCTGTGAGTTTGCCTCATTTTCCAAAGAGTAGGGATTCCAACATACAACTTCGAGTCCTACTTACCCGAAATCCAACGGTTTGGCAGAGAGCTCTGTAAAGATAGTAAAAGGTCTTATGAAGAAGTCTGAGGACAGAGATGATTTTCAGAAAAGCCTACTCATCTACAGGAGTGCACCACTTGAGAATGGCCTATCGCCAGCACAGATGCTGATGGGTCGCCACATTCGTTCCAACCTGCCGGTCAGTGAGGACTTGCTGACACCCAAAGGTGCATCTAAGGTGAGAAAGGAAAAGGAGAGACAAAAAATGAAACAAAAACAGCTACATGACAGGACAGCGAAACGTCTACCTACCTTGAGGCGTGGAGACCGAGTGCGTCTCAGAGACATTAACACAGGTACATGGAGACAACAGGGACATGTCGAGGAAGAACTTTCTCCACGCTCCTACAGAGTGTGGACTGTCGTTGAGAAGGAATTGCACAGATCTTCAACTACAACCGACTGATGAAGACACAACAGCTCAGGAGGTTGAGCTTCAACAAGACATACCTGAACCTCCTGAATTGCCCAACAGCGAACCAGATCACACTACCAGTGGTCAGACAGCAGTGTCCAAGTCACCTACTGCTGAGAGACTTTTGAGACCTCAGAGACATATAAAGCCACCGCAGAGGTTGATTGAGAGCTGCTGAATGGAACATGGACTGTTTAGTTATGCTCACCCAGAGTTCCTAATGAAAAGCAACATGGACTGTTTAGTTATACTTACCATGGGTTATGAAAAAAAAACTGTTTATGGTTAATGTACTTACCTTTGTTTACTTGAACAAAAAAAAGAAGAATGAAAAAAGAGAGAAGAATGTGAAAAAAATCAATGATATGCTGTAAAGAAAGTGTGAAATGTGATATAGCATAGGTACATGTATTATTATTCTGATCCACTGAAGAGATTGTGTGATGTTGTTTAGAGGTCCAATGTTTATTGGGTTGTTAAGAAAGAAACATAGAGCTGGGAAAAATAGACAATGTTCAACAGTTAAAGATAAAAGTTTATTGTGCAGCATAGGAATATTGTTTTCTTTCTAAGGGGAAAAATGTGATGTTATGTGTTAATAACATTAGAACTCCAGTTCCCATAATGCCTTGTGAGCTAGGCATGTGCACTAGATGAAGAGAAGCAGGGAATGTTTTTGTTTTGTATGCCTGGACATGCCGCTGCAGTAACGTGTAATAAAACACAAGTTTATTCAACATGCCTCATCTGTTCATCACCTAGAATAGAACAGATATGACAGATGCCAACAGTAGGTCGTTTACTACTTTAACCAGAGCTGTCTCTGTGCTATGATTAGGTCTAAATCCTGACTGATACATTTCATGGATGTTATTCCTATGTAAATATGAGCATAACTGCTGTGCCACAGCTTTTTCAAGGATCTTGGAGATAAAGGGGAGGTTTGATATTGGCCAATAATTGGACAGCTGACAGGGATCAAGGTCAGGTTTTTAAATCAGGGGTTTGATAACTGCTAGTTTAAAGGATTTGGGTACATAGCCAATCGTAAGAGAAGAATTTATTATTTTTAGAAGCGGTTCAATTACTTCAGGTATTATCTGTTTGAATAGATGTGTAGGTAAGGGATCTAGTACACAAGTTGAGGCTTTTGATGCCAAGATTAATTAAAGTAATTCAGTTTCTTTTAGGGAAGTAAAACATTCTAATTGATGATCTGATACAGTTATATTGTTAACTACAGGGTCACTTACATTGTCTGACCTAAAATTAGTAGTTCGAATTTTTTGTCAGATATTCTCAATTTGGTCATTAAAAAAATTCATGAAATCGTTGCTACTACATAGTACCAGTATGCATGTGTCTATAGTGGACTTATTCCTGGTTAATTTTATGACAGTATTAAAAAGGAATTTAGGATTATTTTTGTTACCTTCTATTAGGTAGGAGAGATATGTTGATCTCGCAGCACTGAGAGCTTTTCTATACTTCAGGAAGCTCTCCTTCCACGCTAATTTGAACACTATCAATTTTGTTTGACGCCATTTATGTTCCAATTTTTGCGTGGTCTGTTTTAAAGTGTGAGTGTCATCATTATACCAGGGTGCTAATTTTTTTTTGTCTCTGACCATTTTCCTTTTAAGAGGAGCTACATTATCTAAGGTATGGCGGAATGTTGACTCTATGTATGTGAACCTTTGCTTTCAATATCTGGTGTGACCTCCTTGTGCAGCAATAACTGCAACTAAACATTTGCGGTAACTGTTGATCAGTCCTGCACACCGGCTTGGAGGAATTTTAGCCCATTCCTCCGTACAGAACAGCTTCAACTCTGGGATGATGGTGGGTTTCCTCACATGAACTGCTCGCTTCAGGTCCTTCCACAACATTTCCATTGGATTAAGGTCAGGACTTTGACTTGGCCATTCCAAAACATTAACATTATTCTTCTTTATCCATTCTTTGGTAGAACGACTTGTGTGCTTAGGGTCGTTGTCTTGCTGCATGACCCACCTTCTCTTGAGATTCAGTTCATGGACAGATGTCCTGACATTTTACTTAAGAATTCGCTGGTCTAATTCAGAATTCATTGTTCCATCAATTATGACAAGCCGTCCTGGCCCAGATGCAGCAAAACAGGCCCAAACCATGATACTACCACCACCATGTTTCACAGATGGGATAAGGTTCTTATGCTGGAATGCAGTTTTCCTTTCTCCAAACATAACGCTTCTCATTTAAACCAAAAAGTTTTATTTTGGTCTCATCTGTCCACAAAACATTTTTCCAATAGCCTTCTGGCTTGTCCACGTGATCTTTAGCAAACTGCAGATGAGCAGCAATGTTCTTTTTGGAGAGCAGTGGCTTTCTCCTTGCAACCCTGCCATGCACACCATTGTTGTTCAGTGTTCTCCTGATGGTGGACTCATGAACATTAACATTAGCCAATGTGAGAGAGGCTTTCAGTTGCTTAGAAGTTACCCTGGGGTCCTTTGTGACCTCACCGACTATTACACGCCTTTCTCTTGGCGTGATCTTTGTTGGTCGACCACTCCTGGGGAGGGTAACAATGATCTTGAATTTCCTCCATTTGTACACAATCTGTCTGACTGTGGATTGGTGGAGTCCCAACTCTTTAGAGATGGTTTTGTAACCTTTTCCAGCCTGATGAGCATCAATAACGCTTTTTCTGAGGTCCTCAGAAATCTCCTTTGTTCATGCCATGATACACTTCCACAAACATGTGTTGTGAAGATCAGACTTTGATAGATCCCTGTTCTTTAAATAAAACAGGGTGCCCACTCACACCTGATTGTCATCCCATTGATTGAAAACACCTGACTCTAATTTCACCTTCAAATTAACTGCTAATCCTAGAGGTTCACATACTTTTGCCACTCACAGATATGTAATATTGGATCATTTTCCTCAATAAATAAATGACCAAGTATAATATTTTGGTCTCATTTGTTTAACTGGATTCTCTTTATCTACTTTTCGGACTTTGTGTGAAAATCTGATGATGTTTTAGGTCATATTTATGCAGAAATATAGAAAATTCTAAAGGGTTCACAAACTTTCAAGCACCACTGTACATTTAATACAGTTGCGTGGTGAGGTGCATATATTATTACACAGACATATTTTTAATGAGATGAGATAATGATCTGAGATAACTTGAGACTATGGAAGTATGACTATATTTTCTATGTTTAACCTGAATGTTAGTATTAGATCGAGGGTGTGACCACCATTAGGGGTCAGTCGTATGACATTCTGATTAATCCCTACTGAATCTAAAATGGACATAAACGCTGTTTTCAAAGGGTCTTCTGGGTTATCGAAGTGAATATTAAAATCTCTGACAAATAAAGCTTTGTTTAAGGAAATAACCAGATCTGAGATAAAATCTGCAAATTCAGAAAGAAACTCAGAGTATGGCCCCGGGGGCCTGTAAATAATAAGTAACAGAATTAACTAGGTAGACTTATTTTCCGAGGCTACATACATTATACGAGTATGAAGAACTTTAAATGTATTACATTTATAACCAGGTAATCATTATAAATAACCGTGACGCCTCCTCCTCTGCCAGTTAGACAAGGCTGGTGTACAGTGGGGCAAAAAAGTATTTAGTCAGTCACCAATTATGCAAGTTCTCCCACTTAAAAAGATGAGAGAGGCCTGTAATTTTCATCATAAGTATACCTCAACTATGAGAGACAAAATGAGAAAAAAAATCCAGAAAATCACATTGTCTGATTTTTAAAGAATTTATTTGCAAATTATGGTGGAAAATAAGTATTTGGTCAATAACAAAAGTTCATGTCAATACTTTGTTATATACCCTTTGTTGGCAATGACAGAGGTCAAACATTTTCTGTAAGTCTTCACAAGGTTTTCACATACTGTTGCTGGTATTTTGGCCCATTACTCCATGCAGATTTCCTCTAGAGCAGTGATGTTTTGGGGCTGTCGCTGGGCAACATGGACTTTCAACTCCCTCCAAAGATTTTCTATGGGGTTGAGATCTGGAGACTGGCTAGGCCACTCCAGGACCTTGAAATGCTTCTTACGAAGCCACTCCTTCATTGCCCGGGCAGTGTGTTTGGGATCATTGTCATGCTGAAAGACCCAGCCACATTTCATCTTCAATGCCCTTGCTGATGGAAGGAGGTTTTCACTCAAAATCTCACAATACATGGCCCCATTCATTCTTTCCTTTACACGGATCAGTTGTCCTGGTCCCTTTGCAGAAAAAAGCCCCAAAGCATGATGTTTCCACCCCCATGCTTCACAGTAGGTTTGGTGTTCTTTGGATGCAACTCAGCATTCTTTCTCCTCCAAACATGACAAGTTGAGTTTTTACCAAAAAGTTCTATTTTGGTTTCATCTGACCATATGACATTCTCCCAATCCTCTTCTGGGTCATCCAGATGCTCTCTAGCAAACTTCAGACGGACCTGGACATGTACTGGCTTAAGCAGGGGGACATGTCTGGCACTGCAGGATTTGAGTCCCTGGCAGTGTAGTGTGTTACTGATGGTAGCCTTTGTTACTTTCGTCCCAGCTCTCTGCAGGTCATTCACTAGGTCCCCCATGTGGTTCTGGGATTTTTGCTCACCATTCTTGTGATCATTTTGACACCACGGGGTGAGATCTTGCATGGAGCCCCAGATCGAGGGAGATTATCAGTGGTCTTGTATGTCTTCCATTTTCTAATAATTGCTCCCACAGTTGATTTCTTCACACCAAGTTGCTTACCTATTGCAGATTCAGTCTTCCCAGCCTGGTGCAGGTCTACAATTTTGTTTCTGGTGTCCTTTGACAGCTCTTTGGTCTTGGCCATAGTGGAGTTTGAAATGTGTCTGTTTGAGGTTGTGGACAGGTGTCTTTTATACTGATAACGAGTTCAAACAGGTGCCATTAATACAGGTAACAAGTGGAGGACAGAGGAGCCTCTTAAAGAAGTTGTTACAGGTCTGTGAGAGCCAGAAATCTTGCTTGTTTGTAGGTGACCAAATACTTATTTAACTGAGGAATTTACCAATTAATTCATTAAAAATCCTACAATGTGATGTCCTGGATTCTTTCCCCCCATTCTGTCTCTCATAGTTGAAGTGTACCTATGATGAAAATTACAGGCCTCTCTCATCTTTTTAAGTGGGAGAACTTGCACAATTGGTAGCTGACTAAATACTTTTTTGCCCCACTATATATAACTGCATCCAGGAGGACTCGCTTCATTTAATGCTATATATTCATTTGGCTTAATCCATGTTTCAGTTCAACAAAGTACATTACACTCCTGATCAGTAATGAGTTCATTAACCATTAGTGCTTTTGATGTAAGAGATCTAATATTTAATAGCCCCACCTTTAGATCAAAGGTGCTGGCAGCAGCTGTACAGTCAGTATGATCTAATTTTATATTGATTAGGTTCCTGGAACAAATTCTCTGAATATTTCTACCTTTTTGTTTAGCTCAGGGAACAGACACAGTCTTGATGTAGTGGACCCTGAGTGATGACTCTGTGCAGCTAGCAGACAGTCGGTTTAGCCTGTTCATCTGCTCCCTGGCCTTGGCTCTGGATTGTCAGAAATTAACTAGGCCTGTTCTGAGACTATGGCCTGTGGTGCAGAAAATGAGAGCAGCACCTTCCCGAGTGGGATGGATACTGTCCTGCCTGAACAGGCCAGCAGTGCCCTCAAAATTAGCCCAATTATCTATAAAGCCCACACTGTTTTCAGAGCACCACCTGGACAACCAGCAGTTCAGTGACCATAACCTGCTGTAAGTTATATCGCCACGCCACATTGGGATGGGGCCAGAGCATACTACAGCATCGGACATTGCCTTTGCTAATTTAAACACCTCTACAAAGTTACTCTTTGTAACCTCAGACTGATGAAGGCGTATATCATTAGCTCCTGCATGGATAACTATCTTTGAGAACTTGTGCTTGCAGAGGACCCTAAGATTACCTGCTATGTCTGGTGCCCTGGCTCACGGTATACACCTGACTAAAGCTGCTGGTGCCCCCAAAGGCTGAGCTAATTTCACATGCCGTATGATAGAGTCCCCTATAACCAGAGCTCTTTCAGGTTTCTCAGTGGGTGTATCACAAAGGACAGCAAACCTATTCAACACGTGACACGGAGAGGAGTAGTGCTCCCGTGGGTGAGCCTCAGTGGTAGCTTTGGCTGTACACTTATGCTGTCCAGCCGTCACCCATTCGCCCCTCTGTAAGGGCTCTAATGCCAGAGTTGGGGGATTGCTAACTCCACCTAAGGCATCCAGACTTTCCCCTACAGAAACTACACTTTTCTCATGCTCACTGACCTTCCCTAAAGCCTGGACATGCACTTCTAGCACTGTAATCTTCTCCATCAGAGAGCTAAATTATCTGCACTAATCACAAATAAAGCTATTGCTAGCTAGGGAGGAAGAATGACTAAACATCCTGCACTCAGCACACTGAACAGGCTGAAGGTGTATCATGATGAAAAGATTCACATACCTTAATCGAAGATCTGTTGATATTAAAGCAGATCCGATGTGGATGGCCTCCGCTTGTGGTCTTTACGCAGGAGAAGAAAAAAAAAAAGAAAAACACATTTGGAGTTTGCCCAACAGCATGTGACAGAGTCCCCAAACACATGGTAGAAGATTCTCTGGTTGGATGAGACAAAAATTTATCTTTTTGGCCATCATGGGAAATACCATGTGTGGCACAAACCCAGCGCCCTGAGAACACCATTCCTACAGTGAAGCATAGTGGTGGAAGCATCATGTTGTGGGGATATTTTCCATCTGCAGGGACAGGAAAGCTGGTCAGGACTGAAGGAAAGATGGATGGCACAAACAACATGGCAATTCTGGAGGAAAACCTGTTTGAGTCAGCCAGAGGTTTGAGACTGGGATGAAGGTTCATGGTCCAACAGGAAAATGATCCTAAACATACTGCTAAAGCTACACTGGAGTGGTTTACAGGGAAGCATTTAAATGTCTTGGAATAGCCTAATCAAAGCCCAGACCTCAATCCAATTAAGAATCTGTGGCATAACTTGAAGCTTGCTGTACACCAACACAACCCATCTAACTTGGAGTTGGAGCAGTTTTGCCTTGAGGAATGGGCAAAAATCCCAGTGTCTAGATGTACTAAGCTAAGCGGCATGGTGGTGTAATGGTTAGCATGGTTGCCTCACAGTAAGAAGGTTCTGGGTTCAAACCCAGTGGTTGGCGAGGGCCTTTCTGTGTGGAGTTTGCATGTTGTCTGTGTGGGCTTCCTCTGGGTGCTCCTGTTTCCCCCACAATCCAAAGACATGCAGTTACAGTGCCTTGAAAAAGTATTCATACCCCTTGACCTTTTTCACATTTTTGCACCTTACAACCACAAACTTAAAAGTTTTTTATTGAGATTTTATGTGATAGACCAACACAGAGTAGCACATAATTGTGAAGTGAAACAAAAATGATAAATGGTCTTCAAAATTTTAAACAAATAAAAATCTGAAAAATGTGGTTTGCATTAGTATTCAGCCCCCCTGCGTCAATACTTTGTAGAGCCACCTTTTGCTGCAATTACAGCTGCAAGTCTTTTGTGGTATGTCTCTACCAGCTTTGCACATCTAGACACTGAAATTTTTGCCCATTCTTCTTTGCAAAATAGCTCAAGCTCAGCCAGATTGGATGGAGAGCGTCTGTGAACAGCAATTTTCAAGTCTTGCCACAGATGCTCAATGGGATTTAGGTCTGGACTTTGACTGGGCCATTCTAACACATGAATATTCTTTGATCTAAACCATTCCATTGTAGCTCTGGCTGTATGTTTAGGGTCATTGTCTTGCTGGAAGGTGAATCTCCTTCCCAGTCTCAAGTCTTTTGCAGCCTCCAACAGGTTTTCTTCCAGGATTGCCCTGTATTTAGCTCCATCCATCTTCCCATCAACTCTGACCAGCTTCCCTGTCCCTGCTAAAGAAAAGCATCCCCATAGCATGATGCTGCCACCACCATGTTTCACAGTGGGGATGGTGTGTGCAGGGTGATGAGCAGTGTTAGTTTTCCACCACACATAGCATTTTGCATTTAGGCCAAAAAGTTCAACTTTGGTCTCATCTGACCAAAGCACCTTCTTCCACATGTTTGCTGTGTCCCCTACATGGCTTCTGGCAAACTGCAAATGGGACTTCTTATGCTTGTCTTTCAACAATGGCTTTCTTCTTGTCACTCTTCCAAAAAGGCCAGGTTTGTGGACTGTACGACTTATAGTTGTCCTGTGCACAGATTATCCCACCTGAGCTGTGGATTTCTGCAGCTCCTCCAGAGTGATCATGGGCCATGTCTTGGTAGGTTTGCAGTTGTGCCATACTTTTTCCATTTTTGAATGATGGATTGAACAGTGCTTCTTGAGATGTTCAGAGCTTGGGATATTTTTTATAACCTAACCCTGCTTTAAACTTCTCCAGAACTTTATCCCTGACCTGTCTGGTGAGTTCTTTGGTCTTCATGATGCTGTTTGTTCTTCAGTGTTCTCTAACAAACCACGGAGGCCTTCACAGAACAAGTGTATTTATGCTGAGAGTAAATTACACACAGTAGGACTCTTTTAACTAATTAGATGACTTCTGAAGGCAATTGATTGCACTGGATTGTATTTAGAGGTATCAGAGTACAGGGGGATGAATACTAATGCACACCACATTTTTCAGATTTTTATTTGTTTAAAATTTTGAGGACCATTTATCATTTTCGTTTCACTTCACAATTATGTGCTACTCTGTGTTGGTCTATCACATAAAATCTCAATAAAAAAAACTTTTAAGTTCATGGTTGTAAGGTGGAAAAATGTAAAAAAGTTCAAGGGCTATGAATATTTTTTCAAGGTACTGTAGGTTGACATGGGGCGGCCTTGGGCTGAGGTGCCCTTCAGCAAGGTACCTGACCCCTGACTGCTCCCTGGGCACTCTGGTGTGGCTGCCCACTGTTCTGAGTGTGTGCATGTGTTCACTGCTTCAGATGGGTTAAATGCAGAGGATGAATTTCACTGTGCTTGAAGTGTGCATGTGATGAATAAAGGTTTCTTCTTCTAATAGAGACATACCCCAAGAGACTTGCAGCTGTAATTGCAGCAAAAGTTGGCTCTACAAAGTATTGACTTTTTTTTTGGGGGGGGGATGAAAAGTCACTGTATATATACACACACAGTACTATGCAAAAGTCTTAGGCACATGTAAAGAAATGCTGTGGACTAAAAATGGCTTAACAATAATGAAATGAAATGTTTCAACTTGAAAAAAAATTCTATAAACAGCAGTAAGCCATCTCATTATCTCTAGCTGCTTTATCCTGTTCTACAGGGTCGCAGGCAAGCTGGAGCCTATCCCAGCTGACTACAGGTGAAAGGCGGGGTACACCCTGGACAAGTCACCAGGTCATCACAGGGCTGACACATAGACACAGACAACCATTCACACTCACACCTACGGTCAATTTAGAGTCACCAGTTAACCTAACCTGCATGTCTTTGGACTGTGGGGGAAACTGGAGCACCCGGAGGAAACCCACGCGGGCAATATGCAAACTCCACACAGAAAGGCCCTCGCTGGCCACGGGGCTCGAACCCGGAGCTTCTTGCTGTGAGGCGACAGCGTGAACCACTACACCACCGTGCCGCCACAGTAAGCCATAATAAATGAAATTATGCCAATATTTGGTGTGAGACGACCCTTTGCTTTTTAAATAAATAAATAAATAATAAATAAATAGTGGTCTCCGTTACAATTAGTGCAGTTTTATAAGGAAATGAGCTATAGGTTTTACTAAGCATCTTACAAAACCAGCCACAGTTCTTCTGTATACTTTGACTCACACTTGCTTCTTCATTTTGCAGCAAAATGCACTCACCTTCATTACATTTTATTTTTTAATCTGAAAAGTGGTATCTTATGGAATATGCTGACTTTGTTTCCATAACATTTAATTTTGTGCTCGAAAATGAATATTTACAACTCTATTTTTGTACTGACTTCATAATGCAGAAGTCATAAAATAGAACTCTGTAACAAAACTAAAGCCATATTAAGAACTCCAAAGAGTTTTGTGAGACTATTAGCCAATGTGTGGTGGACCTTGATGAAGAGCTTTGTAGCTATGATGTTAGTGTCTTGTTTACGAGTGTACCAGTCAATAAGGCCCTGCATGTTGTTCTCAGCCACCTGCAAGGGGACCCCACCCTGAGTGAACTCACCAACATGTCTCCAGAACAAGTGACAAAACTGCTCGAATTTTGTGTCAGTTGCACATACTTCACGTTCCAAGGTAAATTCTACCACCATATCCATGGGGCTGCCATGGGGTCACCCGTGTCTCTTATCCTATGTAACCTGTACATGGAGGACTTTGAATAGAAAGCCCTGTCCACGGTGCCCCACCCACCCAGGTGGTGGTTCAGGTATGTGGATGACACATACATGAAGCTAGCTAAGGAACACACCCAGGAGTTTACCATGCATATAAACGCCACTGACCTGGACATACAGTTCACCACAGAGAAGGAGGAAGATGGGGGAGTTGCCTTTCCTGGACACTTTGTCAAGGTGTGCTTCTGATGGAACTATCTCCACTTCAGTGTATCGTAAGGAAACCCATACAGACCAGTTTCTAGCCTTCTCTTCAAATCATCCACTCGACCAGAAACTAGGGGTGGTCAGAATCCTGTACCACAGGGCTAATACTGTGGTTTCTGACCCAGAGGACAGGCCTAAAGAACTGCACCACATCAATCAGGCCCTGAGTAGATGTGGTTACCCAACATGGGCACTAAAACAGTCTGGTAGGAAGCCCAAACCAACGGTAGAAACACAGGAGGGTGTGACAACCAAATCCAGAACTGTTTCTCATGTTACACTGCCATATGTGAAAAACTTGTCAAAGGAGCTAAGACGGGTGTTTTGGGGGTATGTGGTACAACTGTATTTCAAGCCCTCCAGCACTTTACAACAGTTGCTGGTGAGGCCTAAGGACCCTGCTCCTGCTAGTGAACAATGTGGACCTGTGTACCTCATTCAATGTGAGGGGAGTGACAAGCAGAAGTGTAATGCTTCTTATGTTGGGGAAACCAAACGATCTCTTCGAACTAGATACATGGAACATAGACATCCAAGTTCAATATCATCGGCCATATCGCAACATATTCACAAGCACCACAAGGGACACAGGATACAGCTAGACAATGTGAAAATTCTAGAACAAGAGCTGGACTGGTTTAAATGAGGTGTACAAGAAGCCATCTACATCAGAACCCTCAAGCCCTCCCTGAATCGAGACAGGGGCTGGTACCAACTTCCAGATATTTGGGATAACATTTTTTCAGGCATGCGTAATGCATGCTCAAAGTGACATCATTTCCCCCTGATGAAGACAATGGATAGAGCTGAAAGCTTGGGTAAGCAAGCTTTTTATGCAGTACAAAGTATTTTAAAAAATCACTTATGATTAACAAAACTAAAGCTTGTATGAAAAAAGAGGGTGCTTAGAATTTTAGAATTTCAGAATACTGTATACTGTATCTCTCTCTTATATATGTGGCAGATCACAGAATCCAGGGACACATGTCGGCCCAGGGGCATTTTGAGTTATTGACAGATTCAGAAAGTACAGTTTCTAAGCTTTCCAATGATGCCTTCCATGTGGAGATCTGACAATATTTGAAGAATGTGTGGCCTTTTGAAAGTGTATACTTCTTAAAAAAGAAAAGGGAGAAAATCGCTGAAGCGAGAATCGCATGTGGGTGGAGCACAGAGGACGGCAGGACAGAGTAAAATTCAATGACTTTTTATTTGCTCTTTTCAGACGCATACACCACTCTCTCAGCCACGCGCACACACACACACACAAGTCGTCTGGCTGGGGAGAGAGCTCCCTTCCGCTCTCCCTCTCCCTCCTTAAGTAGAGGGCGGTTTACTGGGGAAAACACACACAAACACAGGTTAATTACCCTCAGGTGAAGCGATTCTGCCACTTACCTTCCCCGACTCCGCCCTCCTGTCACAGACCGGAGCTTGACCACGCCCCCGCTGCCACATACCCCCACCGCCCGACTCAGGCCGGGCGCCCATCCGGCCCGCAGCCGACTCCCCCCCCCCCTTGACGGGAGAGGAAGTCCGCCATGACCATCTGCACCCCCGGCCTGTGGACCACCTTGAAGTTGAAGGGTTGGAGTGCCAGATACCAATGGGTGATCCGCGCATTGGCATCCTTCATGCGGTGGAGTCACTGGAGGGGCGCGTGGTCCGAACAGAGGGTGAAAGAGCGCCCCAGCAGGTAGTAACGGAGGGCGAGGACCGCCCACTTGATCGCCAGGCACTCCTTCTCTATGGTGCTGTAGCGCCCCTCACGCACTGACAGCTTCCGACTAATGTACAGGATGGGGCGATCCTCCCCCTCCAACTGCTGGGACAAAACGGCCCCCAGCCCTCTGTCCGACGCATCCGTCTGCAACATAAAAGGGAGAGAGAAGTCAGGGGAGGGCAAAAGTGGCCCCCCACACAGTGCAGCCTTTACCTCAGAGAAAGCCCGCTGGCACTGCTCCGTCCACTGGACCGGATCTGGCGCCCCCTTTTTAGTGAGGTCAGTCAGCGGGCTGGTGACATCCGAATAATTAGGTATAAACCTACGATAGTAGCCAGCCAGCCCCAGGAACTGTCTCACCCCCTTTTTGGTCTTGGGCCTCGGGCAGGCCGCAATCGCTGCTGTCTTATTAATTTGGGGACGCACCTGCCCGTTACCCAAGTGGAAGCCCAGATACTGTACTTCCACCCGCCCAATCGCACACTTCTTTGGGTTGGCAGTGAGCCCCGCCCACCTCAGCGACCTAAGGACGGCCCTCAGGTGTTGCAGGTGCCGCTGCCAGTCATTACTATAAATAATGATGTCGTCAAGGTAAGCGGCCGCATAGGTGGCGTGGGGCCGGAGGACCCGGTCCATCAGCTGCTGAAACGTAGCGGGCACCCCAAACAGCCCAAACCGAAGTGTGACGAACTGGTGTAAACCGAACGGTGTGGAAAAGGCCGTTTTTTCCCGGGATAATGGAGTCAAGGGGATCTGCCAATATCCCTTCGTCAAATCCAGTGTCGAGTAAAAGCGAGCCGTGCCTAGTCGATCGAGCAGCTCATCAATACGAGGCATTGAGTACGCATCGAATTTAGACACCGCGTTGACTTTTCTATAGTCCACACAGAACCGGACCGAGCCGTCAGCCTTAGGAACCAAGACCACCGGGCTGCTCCAGTCACTGTGGGACTCCTCGACGATGCCCATTTCGAGCATGGCCTGAAGTTCTTCCCGAACCACCTTTTTTTTGTGTTCGGGTAATCTATAAGGACGGCTACGCACTACCACCCCCGGGGGCGTCTCTATGTGGTGTTCTATGAGGTTAGTGCGACCGGGCAGGGGCGAGAACACATCCGAAAACTTGGCCTGCAACTGGGCGACCTCCGTGAGTTGGGTCAGGGAGAGGTGGTCTCCACAGGGGACCGGAGAGGTACGAGATGCCAATGTCCCTTTTTGGACCTCCGGCCCCAGCTCCGCCTTCTCCGGAACTACCGACACCAATGCCACGGGGACCTCCTCGTTCCAGAGTTTTAGCAGATTGAGGTGGTAGATCTGTAGCGCCCCCTCCCTGTCCGTTCGCCTAACCTCATAGTCGACATCCCCGACTCGCCGTGTGACCTCAAAGGGTCCTTGCCACTTGGCGATTAATTTGGAGCTCGACGTGGGCAACAGGACGAGTATCTTATCTCCCGGAGTGAACTCTCTAAGGCGCGTGCCCTTGTTGTACAGGCGGGTTTGCCGTTCCTGGGCCTGCCGCAAATTCTCCTGAGTTAGGTGGGTGAGCGTGTGGAGTTTTGCGCGCAGATCCATAACGTACTGAATCTCGTTTTTGCTCTGTGACGGTCCCTCCTCCCAATTTTCCCGCAGTACATCTAAGATGCCGCGCGGCTTACGCCCATATAATAATTCAAACGGGGAGAACCCCGTGGAGGCTTGGGGGACCTCTCGCACTGCAAACAGCAAGGGTTCGAGCCACTTATCCCAGTTACGTGCGTCCTCACTTACGAATTTTTTGATAATATTCTTGAGGGTGCGATTGAACCGTTCAACTAAACCGTCCGTCTGTGGGTGATACACGCTGGTGCGGATCGGCTTAATACCCAGTAGCCCATACAGTTCGCTCAGTGTTCGTGACATAAACGAGGTGCCTTGGTCAGTCAGAATCTCTTTCGGGATTCCAACCTGGGAGATGACGTGGAAGAGGGCCTCTGCAATACTGCGTGCTGAGATATTGCGAAGAGGCACCGCTTCCGGGTATCGCGTTGCATAGTCCACCAGAACCAATATAAAGCGGTACCCTCGTGTTGACCGATCTAATGGCCCGACGAGATCCATCCCAATTCTTTCGAACGGGGTCTCGATTAATGGTAGGGGGTGCAAGGGCGCTTTTGGAATGGCCGCTGGATTTACTAACTGGCATTCGCGGCACGCCGTACACCACTTACGGACGTCGCCGCGAATCCCTGGCCAATAGAATCGGGCCATTATCCGGGCTAGTGTCTTATCCTGCCCGAGGTGTCCAGCCATGGGATTAAAGTGAGCCGCCTGGAATACCAATTCCCGGCGGCTCTTTGGAATTAACAACTGGGTGACTCGCTCTTTCGTCTGAGTGTCCTGCGTCACTCGGTATAACCTATCCTTCAAAATGGAAAAATAGGGGAAGGACGGGGTGGCGTTCGGCTGGAGTGTTTGACCATCGATTACTCTCACTTTGTCAAACGCGTGTCGCAGAGTCTCGTCTCGCGATTGTTCCAGTGGGAAATCCGCGAGGGATTCCCCAATAGAAAGAGGAGGGGCCGGGGGCTCCTCACTCTGTTGCAGAGATGACGTAGACGGCTCTGCGACCGCAGCTCCAGCCAAAGCGACACCGGGCCCCTCCCCTATCAACCGGCAGGACCCACTCTTTACTAGGCGTGCCATCAAACCCCGAAATCCCGGCCAATCAGTCCCCAAGATCAAAGAGTGGGTAAGGCGAGGATTAACCGCCGCCTTCACTATTGATTTTTCCCCTCTGAAATGTATGTGGACCGACACCAACGGGTAGCTGTGAATATCCCCGTGCACACACAACACCTTCACCCCTTGTGCTCCCCCCAATGCCTCGTCTTGCACCAGGCTTTGGCGGATCGAGGTCTGATTGCAGCCTGAATCCACCAACACCTGATATGTAGCCCCTTGTACACTTACCGGTATGCGATATGCTCCGGCCCGATCGAGGGCAGCCTCTGGCGCGTCGGGGATCCGCACCACCGCCCCCACCTCCATCGCTGCACACTGTTGCTGCAGGTGGCCCGGTTCCCCGCAGTGCCAGCAAACCGGCCTGGGCCTTCCCTCTGCAGCTGTGTTCTGAGGCTCACTCACCTGAGGGGGGGGGAGAGATAGACACAGAAGGGAGAAACGGGAGGGCACCACGGGTGCGGCGGGCCGGCTGGGGTGGAGCCGGCTCCCGCCTCCATGGTGGGGGAATGGGGTGAGTACGGGACACGGGAGGAGGGGGGGGAGAAAGAGAGAGAGAAGAGGAGAGAGAAGACGATGTCGTTGGTTGTCCTGCCACTGGAACAGCCGCCAGATGATCCTCCGCCAGTCCTACGGCCTGATCCAGCGACGCCGGGGGGCGGTGGCACTGGACCCACTCCGCGGTTCTGGCTGGCAAGCGGGCAATGAACTGTTCCAGCACCACCTGGTCGATGATTAACTCGGCGTCGCGATCTTCGGCCCTCAGCCACCGCCAGCAGGCGTCCCGGAGCTGCTGGCCAAACGCGAACGGGCTGCTGACTTCCTCCATCCACAGCGCGCGGAAGCGCTGGCGCTGCTGCTCCGGCGTGCGCCCCACGCGCTGGAGGACAGCCCGGTGAAGGTCGGCGTAGGCCAGCCGGCGATCGGCGGGGAGCTGTAGTGCGGCTAGCTGCGCCTCTCCCGTCAGGAGGGGGAGGAGGCGCGCCGCGCGCTGCTCCATCGGCCACCCTGAGGCTTCGGCGACCTGCTCGAACAATGTGATGAAAGCCTCGGGGTCGTCCTGCGGGCCCATCTTGGTTAAGATGAGGGGAGACGGGCCCGCGGCCGGGGCGCTGGTGGACCCCGCTGACGCGAGGAGACGCCGGAACACCTCTCGATCTTCCTTCTGAGCCAGCACCAGGGCTTCGAAGCGGCGCTCCTGATCCTTCCGGAGTGTGACGAGTGCCTGGTGCTGGCTCTGCTGAGCCGTGGCGAGGGCGTGGACCAAGTCCGCGAACGGGGAGGATTCCATGGGGCTGCAGGACTGATGCTCCACCTTATCCCGGGTTTCGGCACCACTGTAGCGAGAATCGCGTGTGGGTGGAGCACAGAGGACGGCAGGACAGAGTAAAATTCAATGACTTTTTATTTGCTCTTTTCAGACGCATACACCACTCTCTCAGCCACGCGCACACACACACACACAAGTCGTCTGGCTGGGGAGAGAGCTCCCTTCCGCTCTCCCTCTCCCTCCTTAAGTAGAGGGCAGTTTACTGGGGAAAACACACACAAACACAGGTTAATTACCCTCAGGTGAAGCGATTCTGCCACTTACCTTCCCCGACTCCGCCCTCCTGTCACAGACCGGAGCTTGACCACGCCCCCGCTGCCACAATCGCCCTCAAAGTTTTCCATCTCAGCTACTCTGGGTGTAGGGCGGGCACATTTGCATGACATTAAGGAAAGCCCTACCCCCTAGTAGCTAGCACGATACTACTTTCATGTAAACAACGATCACCACGTCAATTTTCCTTCCATGCAAAGTATGCCCAACACAATTATGAAGTACAAAAATAAGTCCTAAAGTATACTTTAACATTTTGTGGTTGAAAAATTACTCACACCGTAAGAAAGAAAGATAGCACGATGATGACACAACTAACACAACACCAGTTTCATGTAAAGCCTCGGTCACAACCGGCCGTATGTGCTCCTACAGCCGGTCTACATGCAAAAAACGCAAGAAACACACGGAGAGCGCGCATGAAACGCACGAGAGCGCACGTGTGACGTGCTGATTTTCGAGCCGCAGACTGGCCGCAGAGGTTCTTTGTCATGTCAAACAAACTCTACGGGCGCTTACGTTTTTTTCAGGTTGCAAGACAAACTTACGGCCAATGCGCGTCTTTCTCCGTGAACAAAAAAAACCCCGCAGCGATTTGGGAAACGCCAAAAATCACACGGCCAAAAAATCGTACGTCTGGTTGTGACCTAGGCTTAACCAAACCACAACACTCTCCGTTACATGCAAAAATAACCACATAGCCTTAGATTAATAAACTTACCCCATCAGAAAGAGAAACGGCTGGGAGTGCGTTGTCAGGCCAGGTTGTGATAGTCCTTGTGGTGGGCCTGGCTCTGCGTCTGAGGAGGGTGTAGGCTGGGGAGAGCAGGAGGGAAAGATGGTCTGACTGGCCGAGGTGGGGGAGGGGTATGGCTCTGTACACGTGCTTGATGTTGGAGTAAACATGATCTAGAGTGTTCTCCCCTCTAGTGGAACACTTAACATGTTGATAGAACTTTGGCAGTACAGTCTTCAAGTTGGCCTTATTAAAGTCTCCTGCGATTACGTGAACACTGTCAGGGTGGGCCTGCTGCTGTTTGTTTATGGTGTTCAGCTGGAGAGAGAGCGCTGTGTTAACACTGGCGTCAGGTGGAATATACACAGCTGTGACAATCACCACAGATAGCTCTCTCGGTAGAAAAAAAGGCCAGCATCTTACAGACATACTCAAGGTCTGGGGAACAGTGTCTGTCTATAATTGTTCCGTTGTTACACCAATTGTCATGCACCTAAATACAGAGCCCCCCTCCTCTGCTCTTACCGGAGTTCTCAGTCCTGTCCCAGCGGAGCAGAGTGCGACCTGCTAGCTGCAAGCTAGCATTGGGTATTTCTGGATGAAGCCAGGTTTCAGTGATAATTAAAACACAGCAGTCACGAACATAGTGATTTCCAGCGAGTTGTAATTCCAGATCATCTGTTTTATGCACCAGGGATCTGGCATTGGAGAGACCTATATCCGGCTTGGTGGACCTATATCCGGACCTGTGGCCCTGCTTCTGCTTCCTCTCCCTCCTCCATCTGTGTCGCCTCCTAGACCGGACAACAATCCACGGAGAGCCCGGTGGTCTTGCTACGGTATGTCATCTGGGATGTTATGCCTGAAGTGAAAGTCGCTCGAAACAGATATCTGATGTTGGTCACCGATGGCCAAAAGTGTCTGACGGGTGTACTGGATGTTCACAGTAAGTAAGTAAGTAAGTAAGTAAGTAAGTAAGTAAAATTTATTTGTATGGCGCTTTTCACAGACAAACAGTCACAAAGCGCTTTACAATGTATCAAAGCCAAAAACAATAGGAAAGGAAGAAATAAAAATAATATAAACAGTAAACAATAGCAAGCAAAACAAACCTAATAAAAAAGGTATAAATTAAAACAAATTCAAAGACAAAGTGGGCCCAGTTGTACAATAAGAAAAGCAAATAACAGAAAAACAACCTAGCCAAAAGCCTGTCTAAAAAAGTGTGTTTTTAATTGGCTCTTAAAAGCATTTAAAGAAGGAGCAAACCTGAGTTCAGCAGGTAAGTCATTCCACAACCTGGGGCCAACCACTACAAAAGCACGATCACCCCAAGTCCTAAGGCGGGTACGTGGGACAGACAGTAAGTTTTGATTATTGGACCTAAGAGAGCGAGCAGAGGATAGGGGGTGCAATAACTCAACAAGATAGGCAGGGGCCTGGCCATGAAGTGATCTGTAGATAATGGTGAGGATTTTGAACTGAAAACGGTACTGGACTGGGAGCCAATGTAGGGAGCGGAGGATAGGAGTGATGTGAAAAAATCTGTTGGACCTAGTGAGTAGCCTGGCGGCAGCATTTTGGATAGATTGCACATGAGAAATGACAGATTTGTTGAGGGCAAGAAAAAGAGAGTTGCAGTAATCAATGCGGGAAGAAATAAAAGCGTGGATGAGCATTTCTAGATCAGTGTGGGACACCATAGATCTAAGCTTACTAATGTTACGTAAGTGAAAAAAGCCAGATTTTGTTAACTTTTTAATATGAGGCTGAAAAGAGAGGGAGTTGTCAAAGATTACCCCAAGGTTTCTCAGACTGGGGCGAACAAAAGCTGAGTAAATTCCCAAATTCTGCTTAATCTCTGATGCCAATAAGTCTGGGGCAAAGATTAATATTTCTGTTTTGTTATCATTTAATTGTAACCAGTTTTCTACCATCCACCCCTTAATGGCTTCCAGGCATTCTAGGTGTCTAGAGAGGCTAGCTACCTCCTTTGGGCTAAATTTAAAAAGCAGTTGTAAGTCATCTGCATACATTAGATAAGTGATGCTAAAATTCTGAAAATTCACAGAACTGATGGTGCACAAACAAACAAGAAAGAAATATAAAAGCAAACAAAAAAAGAGCACTGAAAAGGAGAGCCATGAGCCGCTGCAACCACGTGCGCCGCCATCTTGTGTGTGTGTGTATATATATATATATATATATGTGTGTGTGTGTGTGTGTGTGTGTGTGTGTGTATTTATATATATATATATATATATATATATATATATATATATAAATAAAACAGGTGGCACTGGGGTGTATTGGTTAGTGTTTCTTCCCATGTCTGCGTGGGCACCCTCCGGGTGCTCTGGTTTCCCCCACAGTCCAAAGACATGCAGGGTAGGCTAATTGGTGGCTCTAAATTGGCCATAGGTGTGAGTGTGAATGGTTGTTTGTCAGTCAGTGCGTTTACATGCACATAGAGAAAATCAAATTTCTGCCGTTGCTCGACTGAAATCGAAGTTCAAAATGCCATGTATACACCTTAATTCGGCTGAAATTGAACCGAACTTGATTTCTCGGAATCGAGCTACACGACCTAGATTATGCGATTTCTGCCGAGCTACTTAGTGCATGTATACCATATTGAGCTACGTATTCAAGCTACTTACTTCAGCACTGCCCTTTCCGGAAGTGACGACGAGACCACAAGCGGGAAACAACAGCCTTGGTCGGCATGACAACAACATGAATCTTTTCTTTTTGTGGCATTGTTTGCACTGTTAAAATTTAGCTCACTTACTGTATCACCAAATACATCTGTACAGCTGTTGCATAGCTGTGAATTGTGTACATAAACAAGTCACTGTATTTGTTTGTGTGTGTGTGTGTGTGTGTGTGTGTATATAGATGTCCAACATCTGAAGATTGTCAATAAAAACAAAACAATTTAACTTTTTGTGTGTTTATTAAGACATAAGTTAAATTGTAAGCAAAAAATGGACTTTAGAAAAATATTTTTTGTAAGCAAAGAAAAAATTTTTGTAAGCAAAAAATGGACTTTAGAAAAATATACAATTGTGCAAAATAAGTTGTCTTACAAAACAGTGGTCTGCGCAGGACAGTTTGTAGCCATACAGTCTGTTAGAGCAAGCCTAACAGCTTGAGCACGGAACTTGTGAACACAGAACTGCCAGTGTTGCCAGATTGGGCGGTTTTAAGTGCATTTTGGCGGATTTGAACATGTTTTGGGCTGGAAAACGTCAGCAGTATCTGGCAACATTGCTGATAACTTTGTTTATACTCTTGAATAGCTCTTCTTCATGATGACAACTGGAAGTGTACCAACACGATGGGGCGTGTAGCGCCACCTGTGGCTCGGGTGCACAATGCACCTCACACAATAGCTCGATTTCATTGTGTGCATGTAAGATTGGATTTCTCTGGCACCCTGCTGGGACCTTCAGCTCGATTACCGACAGCAGCTCGATTTGGATGTGCATGTAAACGTAGTCACTATGTTTTAGCCCTGTGATGACCTGGTGACTTGTCCATGGTGTACCTTGCCTCTCGCCCATAGTCAGCTGGGATGGGCTCCAGCTTGCCCGAGACCCTGTACAGGATAAGCGGCTACAGATGGACTACAGACAGATGGATATGTATCACATACAATGACTGATGAATAATATTTCTGTTAATTTCCTGGATTTGCTTCTTAGCTTGTTATTTGTTATTTATTCCATTCAAATACTGTTATTTGCTTGTTCATGACTTAGTCCAGATAACATGCAAAAAACTACTCACACATAGACACCTGTCTTTTTCGTGTGTGTGTGCAATATATTCAAGTCAGACTGTTCAAACTAATTTCATTAAACATGTGTAAAATGTATATAAAAGCATAATGGCTAACCTAGCCAGTTTAACATTTGGTAAAATAGCTAGTTGTTCCAACAGCCACTGACTGAGTAATTTTACAGTCCTGTAGGTCTCATCATCATCATCATCATCATATTTTAGTCATGAGAAAAGGGTTCACTGATGAACAGTTTGTGTCAACATTTTGGTTGGCTTCATTTTAAACACAACTGACCAGTGAGAAAATGTCTGGTTTTCCCATTTCAACCTTGAAAATAAAGTGAGATTACTGCTCTCCTTGTACTAATCATTTAAACCCTCGGCTCCTACTCCTGAACTCCAATGAGCAGCAAAAATAAATAAATAAATAAATAAATGGGGGGGGGCAAAAAAAACTTCTGATGTCCATCAATATCTATCTTGTCTCAATAATTTAGGTGAATACACAACAAACATAGTGGGAAACATACAATATGCTTTTTAATCATACAAATAATTGGATTTTACCAAGCAGAAAAGTTGGTTTAAACATTATCTAGCTGACATAGTTAGTTATCTGTCAGTCGGCTAATCTGCCTGATAGCAAATTGTAATGGTGATCTCAAACTTTATACAGATTGACTAAAACCTGGTTCAGTAACACAATACATAGGTTAACCAGGGTAACTATAATGCCAACAAAAAGTTTTACCTCTCATGTCCTATTAAGCATTTGAAAAACCTTGAGAAATCAAGGAACGTAATCAGGGTGAGTGTGCATGTGTTTGTATATGCATTTAGTGAGAATCAAAATGAGACAGTAGCCTTGCAGAAGTAAGTAGAAGGGTGGGGCCAAGGGATTGCCAGTGATTGGATATGAACACCCAGATGGTCAAACTTGTCAATTGTATGTGATAATAATGTTAACCTATGCCATGGCCCAGCCATTCAAAAGGGAACATAACATACACACTCCTTTTTCAGTGTGTAGTATTACAGTTCATATGAAATAGTCCAGCAGCACAGTGGCCAGCCACTAATATAGTAGGTCTGATTCTGAAGGTCACATTTTAGGCTAGCTAGTTCTCTGATCAATTTGCTAGTTTGGACAGCATGTGTTTAGTGATTAAAATACATTCCATAACGTTGTTGCAATAAATGTCAGTGTCACAACTTTGTGTTGGGATACAGAGTAACTGGGAGTCAGGCTTCAGAACAGCTGTTTTTTCTTTATTTGTACTTTTCAGTGACTGCTAGCACACACACACACACACAGCAGAACACAGCTCTTTCTCTCTCGTTACTGGCTATCTGAAAGATACACAGAGACACGTTAATAGACAGGCAGTAATTAGACATGGGTGTAACTCGTCATATTTTACCTGCTGGTTCAACCTGACTCCTTGCCATTCGCAGCTGATGCTCGACCACACCCTTGCAACCACAGTCAGTTTTATTAGCCCATATATTTTTGCATTTGAGAGAAATAACTATTTCAAGAAGCTAAACATGAGTATGCGATATTATATGAAACAACTTTGTTTGGTAATGTAATAAAGCTAGATTGTGTCTTCTTTCATATTGTGTCGTCTTTCATAGTGTGTCTTCATTCACACTGTAGTTTTTGTTCTAACATCTTGATCCACATGCTCCTTTTTTTAAAATTTGATCACCTTCCCCTCTAAAGGTCTCTGCATGGCCCTGCTATCAACCATCATTTATGACACCATGATGACAGTACAACTTGTAGCTGCTAACTCCATATCAGCAAACTAAAGCCATTTTTTGATCTATTGTTTTGATTTTCAAAATATAATTTCAATTCAGTGGAACTGAATTCCAGGCCTACTGTAGAGTGTCTATAGCTATGATAATTGGCTATATATTGTAACTGGCTGTAATATGAATAAATTTGTCTTCTTTTCCACTGCAGGAAGTTGTTCTTGAATCCCATCAGTAATGGACTCTTAAATGCTGTGGCCATTGCTATAGCTTATGTGATGGTATATCAATAAGTCAGTAACCTTGATGCAAGTCTAACCTGGTATTAGCAAACAAGCTAAGTCACTTGAAAATAGTAAATTAATTTTGTCAAATTAACAAAACATACATCACTAGAGTTCATGTATTCTAGGAATGTAAAGAAGTCTTGAATTACTCCAGCATATTGAAACATTTTACTGTATTACCTTTGGTTGAGCCAGGAGTAGTCATTCTCAGTTTCCACACTGCAGTCTCGTCTCGTCTCATCTTCATCCGCTTATCCGGGGCCGGGTCACGGAGGCAGCAGTCTGAGCATGGAAGCCCAAACTTCTCTTTCCCCAGACACCTCAGCCAGCTCCTCAGGAAGAACACTGAGGCATTCCCAGGCCAGCCGAGAGACATAGTCCCTCCAGCATGTCCTGGGTCTTCCCCGGGGCCTTCTCCTAGGGGGACATGCCTGGAACACCTCCCCAGGGAGGTGTCCAGGAGGCATCCGAAAGAGATGCCCGAGCCACCTCAGCTGATTCCTCTCGATGTGGAGG
This sequence comes from Neoarius graeffei, assembly GCF_027579695.1. Taxonomy (NCBI): domain Eukaryota; kingdom Metazoa; phylum Chordata; class Actinopteri; order Siluriformes; family Ariidae; genus Neoarius; species Neoarius graeffei. Next base: position 76,592,846 of record NC_083570.1, read on the forward strand.
AGCAGCAGCTCTACTCTGAGCTCCTCCCGAGTGACTGTGCTTCTCACCCTATCTCTAAGGGAGCGCCCAGCCACCCTGCGAAGGAAACTCATTTCGGCCACTTGTATCCACGATCTTGTTCTTTCGGTCATTACCCAAAGCTCATGACCATAGGTGAGAGTCAGAACATAGATCGACTGGTAAATCGAGAGCTTTGCCTTTTGGCTCAGCTCCTTCTTCACCACAATGGACTGGTAAAGCGACCACATCACTGCAGAGGCTGCACCGATCCGCCTGTCGACCTCACGCTCTATCCTTCTCTCACTCATGAACAAGATCCCGAGATACTTAAACTCCTCCACTTGAGGCAGGACTTCTCCACCAACCTGGAGAGGGCAAGCCACCCTTTTCCGGTCGAGAACCATGGCCTCGGACTTGGAGGTGCTGATTCTCATTCCAGCCGCTTCACACTCGGCTGCAAACCGCCCCAGTGCATGCTGAAGGTCCTGGTTTCAAGAAGCCAACAGGACAACACCATCTGCAAAAAGCAGAGATGAAATCCTGTGGTTCCCAAACAGGATTCCTTCTGGCCCCTGGCTGTGCCTAGAAATTCTGTCCATAAAAATTATGAACAGAAACGGTAATAAAGGGCAGCCCTGCTGGAGTCCAACATGCACTGGGAACATATCTGACTTACTGCCGGCAATGCGAACCAGACTCCTGCTCCGTTTGTACAGGGACCGGACAGCCCTTAGCAAAGAGCCCCGAACCCCATACTCCCAAAGCACCCCCCACAGAATACCACGAGGGACATGGTCAAATGCCTTCTCCAGATCCACAAAGCACATGTGGACTGGTTGGGCAAACTCCCATGAACCCTCGAGCACCATATGAAGGGTATAGAGCAGGTCCAGTGTTCCGCGACCAGGACGAAAACCGCATTGTTCCTCCTGGATCCGAGGTTCGACTATTGGTCAAATTCTCCTCTCCAGTACCCTGGATTAAACCTTCCCTGGGAGGCTGAGAAGTGTGATTCCCCTATAATTGGAGCACACTCTCCAGTCCCCTTTCTTAAAAAGAGGGACCACCACCCCAGTCTGCCACTCCAGAGGTACTGTCCCTGACCGCCATGCGATGTTGCAGAGGCGTGTCAGCCAAGATAGCCCCACAACATCCAGAGACTTGAGATACTCAGGGTGGATCTCATCCACCCCAGGTGCCTTGCCACCGAGGAGCTTGCAAACCACCTCAGTGACTTTGGCTTGGGTAATGGACGAGTCCACCTCTGAGTCATCAGCTTCCATCTCCTCTATGGAAGACATGATGGTGGGATTGAGGAGATCCTCAAAGTATTCCTTCCACCGCCCGAAATATCCCCAGTCAAGGTCAACAGCTCCCCACCCGCACTGTAAACAGTGTTGGCAGACTACTGCTTCCCCCTCCTGAGGCACCGGACGGTTTGCCAGAATTTCTTTGAGGCCGACCGATAGTCCTCTTCCACGGCCTCCCTGAACTCCTCCCAGTTCCGAGTTTTTGCTTCCACAACTGCCCGAGCTGCGGCACGCCTGGCCTGCTGATACCTGTCAGCTGCCTCAGGAGTCCCGGATGTCAACATGGCCCAATAGGACTCCTTCCTCAGCTTGACGGCATCCCTTACTTCCGGTGTCCACCACCGGGTTCGGGGATTGCCGCCATGACAGGCACCGGAGACCTTGTGGCCACAGCCCTGAACAGCTGCGTCTACAATGGAGGTAGAGAACATGGTCCACTCAGACTCAATGTCCCCCTCCTCCCTTGGAAGCTGGGAGAAGCTCTCCCAGAGGTGGGAGTTAAAGACCTCCCCGACAGAGTGCTCGGCCAGACATTCCCAGCAGGCCCTCACCATATGTTGGGCCTGCCAGGTCTGTCCGGCTTCCTCCTCCGCCAGCGGATCCAACTCACCACCAGGTGGTGATCAGTTGACAGCTCAGCCCCTCTCTTCACCTGAGTGTCCAAGACATAGGGCCGGAGATCAGATGAAATGACAACAAAGTTGATCATCAACCTCCGACCTAAAGTGTCCTGGTGCCATGTGCACTTATGGACACCCCGATGCTCGAACATGGTGTTCGTTATGGACAAACTGTGACTAGCACAGAAGTCCAATAACAAAACACCACTCGGGATCAGATCAGGGAGGCCGTTCCTCCCAACCCCTCCAGGTGTCACTGTCATCGCCCACGTGAGCATTGAAGTCCCCCAGTAGAACAATGGAGTCCCCAGTCTGAGCACCTCTCAGTACCTCTCCCAGGGACTCCAAGAAGGCCGGATACTCTATACTGCTATTCGGCCCGTAGGCACAAACAACAGCAAGAGCCCTCTCCCCAATCCGAAGGCGCAGAGAGGCAACCCTCTCGTTCACTGGGGTAAACTCCAACACATGGCGGCTGAGCTGGGGAGCTATAAGCAAGCCCACACCAGCCCGCTGCCGCTCACCATGGGCGACTCCAGAGAAGTGGAGAGTCCAGCCCCTCTTGAAGAGCTGGGTTCCAGAGCCCAAGCTGTGTGTGGAGGTGAGCCCGACTGTCTCTAGCCGGTACCTCTCAACCTCCTGCACAAGCTCAGGCTCTTTCCTCCCCAACAATGTGGCATTCCATGTCCCAACAGCTAGCCGCTGTGTTCAGGGATCAGGTTGTCGAGGCCCCTGCCTTTGACTGCTGCCCAATCCACACTGCACCAGCCCCCTACGGCTACCTCTGTGGGTGGTGAACCCACAGGAGGTCGGGCCCACGTCACCGCTTCGGGCTGAGCCTGGCCGTGCCCCATGGGCAAAGGCCCAGCCACCAAGCGCTCGCATACGAGCCCCAACCCCGGGCCTGGCTCCAGGGTGGGGCCCTGGCTGCGCCATACTGGGTGACATCATGGTCCTTGATCAGTTTTGGTGAACTGCTCTTGGTCTGGCCTGTCACCTAGGACCTGTTTGCCTTGAGAGACCCTAACAGGGGCGTAATGCCCCCGACAACATAGCTCCTAGGATCATTCAAGCACACAAACCCCTCCACCACAATAAGGTGGCAGTTATAGGAGGGGTTCCACACTGCAGTCTGGTGGCTAATTAAAGCATATACGCAAAACCATGGCTTCACTTTCATTTATAAATGCCTTGAGACCTCAAGAATGCCACAGGAATAGTTTTAAGCATCAATAATAAATCTAATATAGTAATTTTTATGATTAAAGTGATTTATATAGGTAGCGGTCTGAGTGAATGACCTTGACGTCTATAACGTCACAACAGGAAGGCTATCAGTCTCATCACCATTTCTGCTATATTAAAACACAGTGATGTGTCTAGGGCCACCGCCGCTGTTTCTCAAATTCAGGAAATTCCAATCTTGGACACCACTACTCTCAACCAATCAGAAAGAACAAAACAACAATCTCTTTCTTCCGGTCAAATCTGGCAGGCGTTTGAACTGTTCAAGATGGGGGAGGGCGGGTTGGAGATACTCGACACACCATTTGAAAGTTGGGAGCACTTTAAAGGGTTTTTTTAGTGTGTGGTGCAAAACAAATGGTCACCTTTTTACTGTGAAGAATTCCAGAACCAGTGAAAAAGCTAATAAGAACATCAGGCCTGGACAGCCACTGTACGATGCCAAGTTTAAGTAATCCTTACCCTAGGGTAAGGGTTAGGTGGCCACAAGTAATATACAGTGGGGCAAAAAAGTATTTAGTCAGCCACCAATTGTGCAAGTTCTCCCACTTAAAAAGATGAGAGAGGCCTGTAATTTTCATCATAGGTACACTTCAACTGTGAGAGACAGAATGGGGAGAAAGAATCCAGGAAATCACATTGTAGGATTTTTAATGAATTAATTGGTAAATTCCTCTGTAAAATAAGTATTTGGTCACCTACAAACAAGCAAGATTTCTGGCTCTCACAGACCTGTAACTTCTTCTTTAAGAGGCTCCTCTGTCCTCCACTTGTTACCTGTATTAATGGCACCTTTTTGAACTTGTTATCAGTATAAAAGACACCTGTCCACAACCTCAAACAATCACACTCCAAACTCCACTATGGCCAAGACCAAAGAGCTGTCAAAGGACACCAGAAACAAAATTGTAGACCTGCACCAGGCTGGGAAGACTGAATCTGCAATAGGTAAGCAGCTTGGTGTGAAGAAATCAACTGTGGGAGCAATTATTAGAAAATGGAAGACATACAAGACCACTGCTAATCTCCCTTGATCTGGGGCTCCACAAGAACGGTGAGCAAAAATCCCAGAACCACACGGGGGGACCTAGTGAATGACATGCAGAGAGCTGGGACCAAAGTAACAAAGGCTACCATCAGTAACACACTATGCCGCCAGGGACTCAAATCCTGCAGTGCCAGACGTGTCCCCCTGCTTAAGCCAGTACATGTCCAGGCCCGTCTGAAGTTTGCTAGAGAGCATTTGGATGACCCAGATCTGCATGGAGAAAATCTTTGGAGTAATTCTCACTTATTTTCCACCATAATTTGCAAATAAATTCTTTAAAAATCAGACAATGTGATTTTCTGGATTTTTTTTCTCATTTTCTCTCCTAGTTGAGGTATACCTTTGATGAAAATTACAGGCCTCTCTCATCTTTTTAAGTGGGAGAACTTGCACAATTGGTGACTGACTAAATACTTTTTTGCCCCACTGTATTTAATTTAGGGAAACAGCGGCGGTGGCCACAAGTAAGATATTTAATTTAGGGAAACAACGGCGGTGTCCTTAGCCTCAGCCATTTATTTTAGGGAAACAGCGGCAGTAGCCACAAGTAAGATATTTAATTTAGGGAAACAGCGGCGGTGTCCTTAGCCTCAGCTGTTTAGTTTAGGGAAACAGCAGCGGTGGCCGCAAGTAAGATATTTATTTTAGGGAAACAGCGGCAGTGTCCTTAGCCTCAGCCAAAACACAGAGCTGACTGCAACTCCAATCCTCTATTTTGAGCTAATTTATCACTGTGCCATGTAGATGTGTTGCTGGCCGGTACAGCAACATGACAGAAGGTGGATTTACGTTGCATTCATGGCCCAAGAATGTTCAAACTGCAAAGATTTGGAGGCATTTTGCCAGAAGTTCATGGGCACATTGGGCCAGCTACGAAGTGGTCTCTCCTCTGCACATTTTACTGAAGACTCATACGAGACATCTGATCTGTTGAGGAGCATTGGCTATAAGCACATATTGAAAGAGGGTGCAGTACCAACAATTAAAGAAAAAGAAAACAAGAAAAGGAAAGTATTTATTTCATTTTATATTTTTAAAGTGAGTTCAGTTGCACCAGTTCTCCCAGAGCGTGAGCCGAGGGTTGGTAAAACCCAGGATGGAACAGGATGGGACATATCGCTCAGGCAGTGACCTCCCCGTGGTTGTTGCTAAAATCGGTGATGTCCCATTCCATCCTGGGTTTTAGTAATTGCCTGAGCCGAGCAGTAATGGCAGAGTACACAGTATGGAAAGAATGAGTGTAGCAGCTGTCTGATTTTTTCCGCTGGATATTGCTGCCATCTTGCCCTTATGTGGAAGAAATTAATGAACGGAGAACTGAACAAACAACTGAAAGTCAGATTGTTTCAAAACAATCAGCCACAAGCTCGGCCTTCAAGAAGCGAGAACACAAACGGGTAAGCGCCGACTCTGATTTGGGAAAAAAAATCAACAAAAACAAAAAGTTGTTTACCTGTATTTAGATTAATTCATGTAACTTGTATTGTGTGTTTAAGTTACTGGTATAAGATTATCTAATTTCCTTCAGAATGTGATTGTCTCAGTTCATGATTAAAATACCCATTTATGCAGCAAACAAGAGTCAAGGATGGAAATCCTATCCACTCAGAAATATATTTAAAAATAAAGGTTCTGCGTATCTGCTTTCAGATGCACATGGATAGTGATGGCATGAGGTACATTGAGTGGCATGAAGAGGTCATTGCCGACAAAGCATTGGCACAAATCTTTATATATATATATATATATATATATATATATATATATATATATATATATATTTTTTTTTTTTTTTTTTTTTTTTCCCCCCCTGCATTGAGGAACCTTACTGAAGAATAAACTGAAATGACTGGTAACGATTGGTAATCTGAGCCCAGTTCATTGATGTATAGCATGTAGTCATGGACTGACTGCAAGAAGTATAGACCTTCAAGATTTGTAAATAGTATTTTCAACATCTCAATATTTTTTTCCCTTGGAAATATCAAGAAGAAAGAATGCCGATATTCAATTTCAATAATACTCAAAGTATAAACTTTAATATAAAATATTTTAAAAATGTTCTGTTACTCTATTTAAGAATTATCTGGGGGTAGATAATTCTTAAATAGAGTAACAGAACATTTTTAAAATAGGGCGAATATAATGTAAAAAAAAAACAAGCTTTGTACACAGACATACATACTCACAGTGGTGCTTGAAAGTTTGTGAACCCTTTATGATTTTCTATATTTCGGCATAAATATGACCTAAAACAACATCATATTTTCACACAAGTCCTAAAAGTAGATAAAGAGAACCCAGTTAAACAAATGAGACAAAAATATTATACTTGGTCATTTATTTATTGAGGAAAATGATCCAATATTACATATCTGTGAGTGGCAAAAGTATGTGAACCTTTGTTTCAGTATCTGGTTTGACCCCCATGTGCAACAATAACTGCAACTAAATGTTTCTGGTTTGCCACTGCTGTCAGCCATCTGATTATTTGTACTATTAAAACAGAGACATGAAATCTGTCAGTTAGGTCATTATCGTGTGTCATTAGGAAAATACTGCACTAAGCTGCCAGTGAACATCTGTAGTTTAATGGAGAGGGGTTGACTTGACTGGATATCACCTTGCTGCCCAATATCAACAAAATAACAGTGGTGAAGGTTATTGAAAACTTGAATATTTCAGCTCCACTCCCAGATGCCAGTACCTCAACCTTTTATGCCTTATATTTGTGCTTGCATTTTTATCATTACCAATATATAGCCCTATATTTTTTGTTAAAGCAGTGCCCTTGCCCTGATTGATTCAGGCTCAAACAAAAAGAACAATAGCTGATTCTAAAGCTAATTGATAAGTGTAAATTTACCTGCACATCCAATTGAAAGGATTTTACCAAATCCAGTTGATTATGTAATACCTAGGCAAGGCAAGGCAAGTTTATTTATATAGCACATTTCATACACAGTGGCAGTTCAATGTGCTTTGCAGGAGTAAAAGCAAAACAGTAAACAATAGCAAATAAAATTACATAAAATAAATGGGGAAGAAAAATAATAAGAATTAAACAATAGTAGAAATAAAATAATAAAATGAAGTAAAAATTCAGTTAAAAAAACAGCAGAATAAAATAGAATAAAAGTTAAGTAAAGTTTAAAATGTGCAGAGACTGTAAAAGTTAAGAAAGTTTAAAACATGTAAAGATGACAATATTAATCAGTTAGCAGAAAGCATCTGAAAACAGCTTGGTCTTTAGTCTAGATTTGAAGCTGCCAACAGCAGGAGCATTTTTAATGTCCTCTGGGAGTTGGTTCCATAGCTGTACTGCATAGTAGCTAAAAGCTGCTTCACCACACTTTGTTTTAACAACAGGCTTTACCAGTAAATTTTGCTGCTGCCATCTGGTAGATCTGATTAGGGTTAGGCCACTGCAACATATCAGAGAGGTAATTGGGCCCTGTACCATTTAGAGATTTGTACACCAGCAGCAATACTTTAAAGTCAATTCTATAGCTTACTGGAAGCCAGTGAAGGGACCTTAGAATTGGAGTAATGTGCTCTGTTCTTTTTGTTCGTGTGAGAACCCTAGCTGTTGCATTTTGAATCACCTGAAGTCATTCGATGGTCTTTTTTGGGAGGCCTGTGAAAAGGCCATTGCAGTAATCAACCCTACTAGAGATGAAGGCATGTATAAGTTTTTCCAGATCATTTTTTGACATAAGTCCTCTTAGTTTGGAAATGTTTTTTAGGTGATAAAATGCCGTTTTAGTGATTGCTTTCATGTAACTGTCAAAATTTAGCGCGCTGTCAATGAAAACACCAAGATTTTTAACCATATCTTTTGTTTTAATCCCCTTTGTGTCAAGAATAGTGGTAATCCTGAGTCTTTCATCTTTTTTCCCAAATAGAATTACTTCTGTTTTATCTGTGTTCAGGTGAAGAAAATTTTGTGACATCCAGTTGTTGATTTGGTCGATACACTGGTAGAGACATTCACAGGGGGCATAATCATTAGGTGATAGAGCAAAATAAATTTGGGTGTCATCTGCATAGCAGTGATACAAAATTGAGTTGTTCTTGATAATTTGTCCAAGTGTGAGCATATAAAGGTTGGATAGTAATGGTCCAAGAATCGACCCCTGGGGGACACCACAGGTCAAGGACATTGATGTTGAGGTACAATTTCCCATGGTAACAAAGAAGCTTCTATCTTTTAAGTATGATTTTAACCAATTGATAACTTTACCAGTCAACCCAACCCAGTGTTCAAGTCGATATAGCAGTATGTTGTGATCAACAGTATCAAAAGCTGCACTGAGGTCCAATAACACCAGGACCGATGTTTTGCCTGCATCAGTATTAAGACGTATGTCATTTATAACTTTAATCAGCGCTGTTTCAGTGCTATGATTGGCACAAAATCCTGACTGAAAGTTATCAAAACAGCTGTTTGATATCAAGAAGTCAATGAGTCATAATTATAGTACAATTATTTGAGAACTTCAAAGTGGTAGGGTAGTGGTGGCTCACAGGTTTAAATTCAAATGTAGAAGTCACTGTTTGTAGTGTATCCTGTCTTAACTCCATGTCACTTTTGATAATACAGTACACATTGCAAATAAATACATGTTTAAGTGATGAAACTAGGGTGATTAGTATGACTGTCTGAAGATACCAAAACTATTTTAATGCTATGTATGTATGTTTATATGTAGTTGTACAAGTAGACTGATGTTATACATCAGTAGAAAGAAGTAAACATTGTCCTTTGGAACTTACTGTTGGTATCTGAATAGAGAGCTAAAGCTAGCAATCAGAACAAGTTGTGCTATAGAAACTAACTAGCAGCTGTTGTTGAGTTCTGTTTTCTTTTGTGGTCATGTTACTGAAGCAAATTGATTGTTTTCAATCTTCAGTTTATATGTTCAAGCATGAGACAATTTTTTTAAAATAAGCCTAACCTGCTTCTGTCAGAACACTGAATCTGTAGTGTTGGTTAGGTCAGATTCCCCATTAATCATGGGGGGGGGGGGGGGGGGGGGGGGGGAGTACTGTGGCAGGATCTTCACAGAACTGGACATAAATGGCCTGAAACAATGTTGTGAAAAAAAAACTGGGTCAAAAATGTCTCCATATCAATGTGAGAGACGAATAATTGCCAACCCAAAAAGTTATTGTTGCGAAAGGTGGTTCTACATGTAACTGAATTACAGTGGTGCTTGAAGTTTGGGAACCCTTTATAATTTTCTATATTTCGGCATAAATATTACCTAAAACATCATATTTTCACACAAGTCCTAAAAGTAAAGAGAACCTAGTTAAACAAATGAGCCAAAAATATTATACTTGGTCATTTATTTATTTATTGAGGAAAATTATCCAATATTACTATCTGTGAGTGGCAAAAGAATGTGAACCTTTGCTTTCAAGATCTGGTGTGACCCCCTTGTGCAGCAATAACTGCAACTAAACATTTCTGGCAACTGTTGATCAGTCCTGCACACTGGCTTGGAACTTTAGCCCATTCCTCTGTACAGAACAGCTTCAACTCTGGGATGCTGGTGGGTTTCCTCACATGAACTGCTGACTTCAAGTGCTTCCACAACATTTCGATTGGCTTAACGTCAGGATGTTGACTTGGCCATTCCAAAACATTAACTTTATTCTTCTTTAACCGTTCTTTGGTAGAACTACTTGTGTGCTTTGGGTTGTTGTCTTGGTGTATGACCCACCTTCTCTTGAGATTCAGTTCATGGATAGATGTCCTGACATTTTCCTTTAGAATTCGCTGGTATAATTCAGAATTCATTGTTCCATCAATGATGGCAAGCTGTCCTGGCCCCCATGCAGCAAAACAGGCTTAAACCATGATACTACCACCACCATGTTTCACAGATGGGATAAGGTTCTTATGATGGAATGCAGTGTTTTCCTTTCTCCAAGCATAATCCTTCTCATTTAAACCAAAAAGTTATACAGTTAGGTCCATATATATTTGGACACTGACACAATTTTTTTTTTTTACCTGTTTACTGAAACATATTCAAGTTATAGTTATATAATGGACATGGACATAAAGTCTAGAGTTTCAGCTTTCATTTGAGGGTATCCACATTAAAACTGGATGAACGGTTTAGGAGTTTCAGCTCCTTAACATGTGCCACCCTGTTTTTAAAGGGACCAAAAGTAATTGGACAATTGACTCAAAGGCTATTTCATGGGCAGGTGTGGGCAATTCCTTCATTATGTCATTCTCAATTAAGCAGATAAAAGGCCTGGAGTTGATTTGAGGTGTGGTGCTTGCATTTGGAAGATTTTGCTGTGAAGAAAACATGCGGTCAAAGGAGCTCTCCATGCAGGTGAAACAAGCCATCCTTAAGCTGCGAAAACAGAAAAAAAACATCCGAGAAATTGCTACAATATTAAGAGTGGCAAAATCTACAGTTTGGTACAGCCTGAGAAAGAAAAAAAAGCACTGGTGAACTCATCAATGCAAAAAGACCTGGATGCCCACAGAAGACAACAGTGGTGGATGATTGCAGAATAATTTCCATGGTGAAGAGAAACCCCTTCACAACAGCTAACCAAGTGAACAACACTCTCCAGGAGGTAGGCGTATCAATATCCAAATCTACCATAAAGAGAAGACTGCATGAAAGTAAATACAGAGGGTTCACTGCACAGTGCAAGCGACTCATAAGCCTCAAGAATAAAAAGGCTAGATTGGACTTTGCTAAAAAAACATCTAAAAAAGCCAGCACAGTTCTGGAAGAACATTCTTTGGACAGATGAAACCAAGATCAACCTCTACCAGAATGATAGCAAGAAAAAAGTATGGTGAAGGCGTGGTACAGCTCATGATCCAAAGCATACCACATCATCTGGAAAACACGGCGATGGCAGTGTGATGGCTTGGGCATGCATGGCTGTCAGTGGCACTGGGTCACTAGTGTTTATTGATGATGTGACACAAGACAGAAGCAGCCGGATGAATTCTGAGGTATTCAGAGACATACTGTGTGCTCAAATGCAGCCAAACTGATTGGTCGGCATTTCATAATACAGATGGACAATGACCCAAAACATAAAGCCAAAGCAACCCAGGAGTTTATTAAAGCAAAGAAGTGGAATATTCTTGAATGGCCAAGTCAGTCACCTGATCTCAACCCAATTGAGCATGCATTTCACTTCTTAAAGACTAAACTTCAGACAGAAAGGCCCACAAACAAACAGCAACTGAAAACTGCTGCAGTAAAGGCCTGGCAGAGCATTAAAAAGGAGGAAACACAGCATCTGGTGATGTCCATGAGTTCAAGACTTCAGGCAGTCATTGCCAACAAAGGGTTTTCAACCAAGTATTAGAAATGAACATTTTATTTACAATTATTTAATTTGTCCAATTACTTTTGAGCCCCTGAAATGAAGGGATTGTGTTTAAAAAAATGCTTTAGTTCCTCACATTTTTATGCAATCATTTTGTTCAACCCACTGAATTAAAGCTGAAAGTCTGAACTTCAACTGCATCTGAATTGTCTCATCTCATCTCATCTCATCATCTCTAGCCGCTTTATCCTTCTACAGGGTCACAGGCAAGCTGGAGCCTATCCCAGCTGACTACAGGCGAAAGGCTGGGTACACCCTGGACAAGTCGCCAGGTCATCACAGGGCTGACACATAGACACAGACAACCATTCACACTCACATTCACACCTACGGTCAATTTAGAGTCACCAGTTAACCTAACCTGCATGTCTTTGGACTGTGGGGGAAACCGGAGCACCCGGAGGAAACCCACGCGGACACGGAGAGAACATGCAAACTCCGTACAGAAAGGCCCTCGCCGGCCACGGGGCTCGAACCTGGACCTTCTTGCTGTGAGGCGACAGTGCTAACCACTACACCACCGTGCCGCCCGCATCTGAATTGTTTTGTTCAAAATTCATTGTGGTAATGTACAGAACCAAAATTAGAAAAATGTTGTCTCTGTCCAAATATTTATGGACCTAACTGTATTTTGGTCTCATATGTGCACAAAAAATTTTTCCAATAGCCTTCTGGCTTGTCCACGTGATCTTAAGGAAACTGCAGATGAGCAGCAATGTTCTTTTTGGAGAGCAGTGGCTTTCTCCTTGCAACCCTGCCATGCACAACATTGTTGTTCAGGGTTCTCCTGATGGTGGACTCAAGAACATTAACATTAGCCAATGTGAGAGAGGCCTTCAGTTGCTTAGAAGTTACCCTGGAGTCCTTTGTGACCTCGCTGACTATTACACACCTTACTCTTGGAGTGATCGTTGTTGGTCGACCACTCCTGGGGAGGGTAACAATGGTCTTGAATTTTCTCCATTTCTACACAATCTGTCTGACTGTGGTTTGGTGGAGTCCAAACTGTTTAGAGATGGTTTTGTAACCTTTTCTGGCCTGATGAGCATCAAGAATGCTTTCTCTGAGGTCCTCAGAAATCTCCTTTGTTCGTGCCATGATACACTTCCACAAACATGTGAAGATCAGACTTTGATAGATCCCTGTTCTTTAAATAAAACAGGGTGCCCACTCTCACCTGATTGTCATCCCATTGATTGAAAACACCTGACTCTAATTTCACCTTCAAATTAACTGCTAATCCTAGAGGTTCACATACTTTTGCCACTCACAGATATGTAATATTGGATCATTTTCCTCAATAAATTAATGACCAAGTATAATATGTTTGTCTCGTTTGTTTAACTGGGTTCTCTTTATCTACTTTTAGGACTTGTGTAAAAATCTGACGATATTTTAGATCATATTTATGCCGAAATATAGAACATTCTAAAGGGTTCACAAACTTTCAAGCACCACTATAATAAATATTATATATATATATATATATATATATATATATATATATATATATATATATATATATATAATAGACAAAATGTCTCCACAATGCAGAACCTTTAACAATATTTACTACAGAGAGGCACTAGGCTGGCCTGCTGTGGTTTGGAAAAGCCCCTTGTTTCTGAACCCTTCAAGTTGGCAAGCAAATGATGAGGAAGTGGATCAATCCTCCCCACTCCCCTGAGTAGTTACAGAGAAGGCAGCAATAAAGGTTCTCAGCTTCTTCAGAGGACTACTGCGTGTACTATTTGTGATTGAAAAGAGTTCAAAACTTGTGAATGGGGAAACCAATAGAGATTACTCTGGTAATTGTTTCTGTTGTTTTAATAAGGTGGTTTATTATTTTTCCCCCTTAATAGCCATCATTAAAATACATTCTCTATGACAGGAAGCCTTTAAGCAGGGGTCTTTAAGAAAATGTGCAAAAAGAATCCTAAATGAGAATGTACAATTATATCTTAAAAAAATTGTGAAATATGATGAACAACAAAAAACATGTTCCGAGACCTTTCCGAATTATGGCCTTTTTAGTACTTGCAAATAATCTTCAAAATATCTGCATGTGAGTGATGCAACAATAAATGGCTGGCTAATTAATTAATTGTTCATGAAAATTTGGCTCTTAGTTGCCTCATAAGACCTCATAATCATGTGCAAATGTCTAATCTATGTTGGAAAATGTGCTTTCTGCATAATAATAGTGATTGGGAAGTTACAGCTCAAGTGAAAGTATTCCAATTAATTTTTATCCAAATGAAAATAAAATACAATCAAATATTGCTCCCCCCCACTTCTTTTTATTGCTCACAATGTATCCGATTTCACTAATCCATTAACTCTGTCAATTAACAAGATCTTCATTCAGCTTAAAAAAATATTCAGGGTATGCTAAAACAATAGTAACACTAAATGACTGGAAACCTGATTGGAGGATACATGAAGGCTTTACTTCAGAAGTAACTGTGTGCACACCACCATGAAGAATTGCATACGAGGTGAGATGAAAAATGTGAAACATAAATATTTAAATAACCATTTCAGATGTGGGCGGCACGGTGGTGTAGTGGTTAGCGCTGTCGCCTCACAGCAAGAAGGTCCTGGGTTCGAGCCCCGGGGCCGGCGAGGGCCTTTCTGTGTGGAGTTTGCATGTTCTCCCTGTGTCCACGTGGGTTTCCTCCGGGTGCTCCGGTTTCCCCCACAGTCCAAAGACATGCAGGTTAGGTTAACTGGTGACTCTAAATTGACCGTAGGTGTGAATGTGAGTGTGAATGGTTGTATGTGTCTATGTGTCAGCCCTGTGATGACCTGGCGACTTGTCCAGGGTGTACCCCGCCTTTCGCCCGTAGTCAGCTGGGATAGGCTCCAGCTTGCCTGCGACCCTGTAGAAGGATAAAGCGGCTTGAGATAATGAGATGAGATGAGATTTCAGATCTGCCAATCTTTACACATTTTGCATAGGAGCATTACATTTTAACATCAGAATGCAAAAATGTGCCAAAAGAGCATCTTAAGAAAATTCTTATTCTACACAACTTATTTGCAGTTGTGTATAATAAGAATTTTCTTAAGATTAGTAATCAAACAACTGGATGAAACTTTTCAAGATTATGCTAAAAGAGCAGTATTGTTTTTCCCCTATAAAACAGCAGATAAGCCAAGTTATTTTTTTAATACATTGTGAATATGAAACATAACCTATCGCTGTGTCCAAAAGAACTATCATTAAATAAGTATAAAATATCAGTTCACCATGTCAGCCCTGCAATGACCTGGTGACTTGTCCAAGGTGTACCCCGCCTCTCACCCATAGTCAGCTGGGATAGGCTCCAGCTTGCCCATTACCCTGCACAGGATAGGCGGCTACAGATAATGGATGGATATCAGTTCACCATATTTATTAGAGGCCGCACGGTGATGTAGTGGTTCCACTGTTGCCTCACAACAAGAAGGTTCTGGGTTTGAGCCCAGTGGCCGATGGGGGCCTTTCCGTGTGGAGTTTGCATGTTCTCCCTGTGTCTGTGTGGGTTTCCTCCAGGTGCTCTGGTTTCCCCCACAGTCCAAAGACATGCAGGTTAGGCTAATTGGAGACTCTAAATTGACCATAGGTGTGAATGGTTGCTTGTCTCTATGTGTTAGCCCTGCGATGATCTGGCGACTTGTCCAGGGTGCACCCTGCCTCTCACCCATAGTCATCTGGGATAGGCTCCAGCTTGCCCATGACCCTGCACAGGATAAGCGGTTACAGATAATGGATGGAATATTTATTCGAGCTGCCACTGGAATATTTCAGCCAGAAATATTCAATGAGAGTGCAGGTTCTTAAAGAACTAGGAAGTGGGGTTCATGGGGAAAAAAGTTTGTATACCTGTGCTCTACAGAAATTTCAACCTATGCATACACTGACTAAAGAAAGACAAAGGAATTAGAGAGACAAAGGGATTACAATGAGAAAATACCAGCTGTCTTCAAAAGAGTATATGGAGTCATTTAATATTGTTCAAAAGAGCTAACAATTAAATTACTCTCCTGGATATCCATTATGTTCACAATTATCTATATTAGACCTTATAAAAATGTGTTGTCATACACCACTACAATTTTCTTTCTCTGTGAAAGACTAGTTTTTGAGCCCATTTCAATTACAGAGAGTTATCCTCTTGGACCAATTGTTTGACTAGTTCCAGCATTACATAGACCACCTCGAGAAATCACACATCATCAGTCTTGGTACTTACTAAATCCATGCAACTTTTGGCTTTCTGGAAACCCCCTTTTATGAAAAGGCCCTTTTCAAAGAAAAATAGACAGACCATTCTCTAAGATCTCTCAGACTGTTCATTAATGATTATACATCATGTGCCAGCACATAAGAGGGAGATGTTGACTCAGCATTCATTGATTGCCAGTCAAAATCACTGTGATCACTTGCTGATTTTTGTTACCATAAAAAGCCTTTGGTAATAAAGAACATTTCACTTAAATTTCAAAACAAGTAATTCAGGCATGATGCTGACAAACAAAGTGGTATGCCAACCTATGAACCATTTTGGCCTCATACCTAGACTGGTCCTGTTCATTGCAATTGGCTTCTAAGTAAATTAAACTTTAATTTCCAATACAGTATTTTCAATTGCAAGTACTGATGAAAGCATTATGGTTACTGACTTTGCATGTGATCATAAATATCCCTTCACGTAAAGGTTTCTCCCTCCTTTATCATTCCAGAGAGTGCAGAGAGGCACCACAATGTCCATTTCAAACAGAATTTGTTGTGAATTGCACCACTGGCCTTCTGAAGGCCTGATGGCACTGTCCTGATGCAATAGGCAGCAAGCTCATAATGTTCAACAAATTCAGAAAGATAATGAAAGCAAGTACCCAGAGAAATAAGCTTGCTATCCCCATGTCATTGTTAAGTATTCAATATACATTTTGGTCAAAATGGGAATCTGTCATGGCACTGGATTTTTATATCACTTCACGGCAAGGCAAGGCAAGGCAAGTTTATTTATATAGCACATTTCATACACAGTGGCAGTTCAATGTGCTTTACAGAAGTAAAAGCAAAACAGTAAACAATAGCAAATAAAATTACATAAAATAAATGGGGAAGAAAAATAATAAGAATTAAACAATAGTAGAAATAAAATAATAAAATGAAGTAAAAATTCAGTTAAAAAAACAGCAGAATAAAATAGAATAAAAGTTAAGTAAAGTTTAAAGGAACAGTCCACTGTACTTCCATAATGAAATATGCTCTTATCTGAATTGAGACGAGCTGCTCCGTACCTCTCCAAGCTTTGCGCGACCTCCCAGTCAGACGCAGTCAGACGCACTGTCACTCCTGTTAGCAATGTAGCTAGGCTCAGCATGGCCAATGGTATTTTTTGGGGCTGTAGTTAGATGCGACCAAACTCTTCCACATTTTTCCTGTTTACATAGGTTTATATGACCAGTGATATGAAACAAGTTCAGTTACACAAATTGAAACGTAGCGATTTTCTATGCTATGGAAAGTCCGCACTATAATGACAGGCATACTAACACCTTCTGCGAGCTTCGGCAGCGCATTGATATGGAGCTCAGATATCAATGCGCTGCCGAAGCGCGCAGAAGGTGTTAGTACGCCTGTCATTATAGTGCGGACTTTCCATAGCATAGAAAATTGCTACGTTTCAATTTGTGTAACTGAACTTGTTTCATATCACTGGTCATATAAACCTATGTGTAAGATTGTATGTGTGTTCTCGTGCATAGCTGTACTGAACTTATGACCTGTTCACATCCTGGTAAACGTGCATAGCCGCGAGAACATACTCTTCTGCTCTTCTCTGTACCTTCTAGTTTCGCTGAAACCACATTCCTGGACCCTCCTGTTCTAGGGGGTGTACATTCTGCTCTTTCATGTATAATAAAAACGACTCCTTATCTGGCGAGTTCACCTTGTGCCCCCGGGCCCCTTACCTATCTTGTCACGAAAGCTTCTGATGTATATAAACCCTGCTCTTTTTGTGTATCACTGAGCAGTGCCTGAATAAACCAGATTGATTTCATTCGTGTGGTTTGTTTTCTCCCTGCTCCAGAGCGCTCTTACGTCAACGCATCTGAACTGAGACAGACACAGGTTCTAACAATTTGGTGACCCCGACGTGATACTCTCAATCAGGTAAGACATGTTTGATTGACTACCTGGTTGGCAGTAGTTTCGTAGTGTCCTACGGAGGACAGTTTTCCCTGGTTCGAGTCCAGGAAGAGCGCGCTATACAAATTTGTACTATATTTGTTGTCTGTTCCTCTTCAGATCCGTTTGTTGTCATTGTACGATGGGAAGCTCGTTCCCTAAGCCTGCGCCAGGGGAAACCCCGGCCGAATGGATGACTAGGTGCGGTTTTGCTTATTATGTTTCTCCCTGGCTCGATAATTTGGCAGGTTGGACTGAGGCCAACCCTCAAATTCCTTCCTATCCTCGTCAAGGTACATTCGATCCTGGTTATCTTGCATCAGCCTATCGCAGGATTTATGAGGGATTAGGGGACCCCGGTTGGGATCGCCCGTATATGCGGGAGGGTTACGCTAAGTGGTATGACATGAAAAAGGTATGGGATAATTTTAAACAGGCCTATACTCCCCGTTCAGTCTTGAAGTCCATCCCGAAGCCTCGATCTGCGCCCGTTACTACAGAAACGGTGGAGGCGGCGTTGGGAAAATCTAAATCTCCTTCTGCTCCTCCAGCCTCGTTAGACAGTAAACCTCCGCCTTACAGTAAGACCGGAAAAGCTACTGGTAAATCGTCGTCATCTGTAAAAACGATTCCTAAAATTTATCCGTCCCTGGCTGCTGTGTCTGCGTGCCCCCCCCCCCACGGTTGACAGAGGGCAGCGCCCTGGAGGGATAAAAGGTGCGCCTGCATCAGCCAAGACCGGCAAAGACGAAGAAAGCAGTGACGACACCGATGATGACACTGATGATGATGATTGGGATAATCCCGATGGTGTGGGTCCAGACGCCGGCTCGCGTCCTTATCCGCCACAAAACGCTGCTTGTGTATGGGTTGCAAAGCGCAGTGGTATTGATATAACTCCTCCGTCCCCGTCGGCTCTTAAGGACATCATCTCACTTCTTCCGTCACCCGACAAGCCTCTGCTCTTCGTTGATCAGTTAATTAATGTTTCTCGTAACTGTCAGCTAACGGGAGCCGACTACCGGTTTATTCTGCAGAATAAATTAGGAGGCGCATACGATGAGACGGCCCTGTTAGAAAACGTACAGGTCCTCCGCCCCGTCAACGATATTGCTGTTAATGTTAAGGAGGAATTGCCTCCGGTAGGGGAAAACGGTCGCCCTCGCCAGCGCACCGTGTCTACCTTCTTTTGGAAAGACACGCCGGACGCGCTGCAGCAGCTTCGCGAGCAGTTGACGCGATACCTGCTCGCCTTAAAACAAGCAAATAGAGACCTGTCACAGGTCACTAATTGCAAACAGGAGCGTTCTGAGCTGACGTCGGCTTTCTGGAAGCGCTTTGGGGAAGTTTGGCAACATTTGGGAGGTCTTGAACTTGATTTGGCAAACCCGAACCCAATGTTCTTGTCCACCTTTCTGTCTAATTGTCGCCCCGAAATACAGAGCGTATTAAAACATCACTGGAGTGACCGGAATAATCTGGTCCTCCGTCAGGCCGGGGAGCGGGTGCGCACGTTGGAGAGCGATGGTCTTTTAGACTGTAAAACGAATAAAGCATGTTTATCCGTCGTGCCGGGCGGACGAGCGGAGGGACGACAGGAGAGGGGTCGCCGAACGGGACCGCGCGGCGGGGGAGGGAGGAGAAATGGAAAGTGCCACTATTGTGGAAAAGAGGGGCACTGGATAAGAGAATGTCATGCGAAACAGCGAGATGAGCAGGAACGCGAGAAACCCGTCATGCGCGCCGGTTCAAGCCCCACAGGGCAGAGAGATCCTGCCCGCCCATAGGGCTGCCCTCAGAGCGATGAAACCCCGACCGTTGCTATGTTAAATCTTTTATTCAGCTCCCCTCTTAACGAAGATCTTCCCACTATTGTTTTATGCCTGGCAGGGACTGAATATCCTTTTTTACTCGACACCGGGGCTACCATGTCCTCAGTGGGGAGGGAATATGCGGGTCCTTTATCTACACGGTCTGTAAGCTCTGTGGGAATAGAAGGGGTTCCTTTCCATTCCAGTTGCACGCCCCCCCTTTCTGTTACTTGTGCCCTTGATCCTTTACTGAAGTTTTCTCACTCCTTTGTTTGCATGCCTGATTGCCCTTTTAACCTGCTTGGACGGGACCTCATGAGCCTCCTAGGGCTCTCTATTTCTTTTAGTGGCTCACACATGGTTGTTGACATACCAGACGACACTTCGTCGGCTGCTCTTGCCCTCACCTCCCTTTCTCTTCCCCATAACCTTCTCAATGCTGCTTGTGCCGTTACCCACCTCACACCCTCTCTTTCTGACCTTCCAGCTTCTCTTTGGGCGGAACATAAGGACGAGGTGGGCTTTGTTAACTGTACCCCTTACGAGGCGGTCATTAAACACTCTTCGCCAGTATATGTAAAACAGTACCCCCTTTCCCCAGCTAAACTGTCTGGCATTGATGATGTTCTGTGTTCTCTCCTAGAGCAAGGTGTGGTTGTTCCCTGTGTCAGCCCTTATAACACCCCAGTGAACCCGGTGCAGAAGCCCAACGGCACGTGGCGTTTCACCCAGGACTTGCGTAAGATTAATGAGTTAATTATCCCAGTCGCCCCATTAGTTCCAGACGTTCCCTCTCTTATGGCCTCGATTCCGTGTGAACATGCGTTTTTCTCTGTGATTGACCTCTGTTCTGCCTTTTTCAGCGTCCCTGTGGGCTGTGAGACACAGCCCCTGTTTGCTTTTACGCATAGGGGTAAGCAGTACACCTGGACCAGGTTACCTCAAGGGTATGTTGATTCTCCTGCGGTCTTCACAGCCGTGGTTAGGGACGCCTTGGCCGATTTGTGCCTCCCCTCGGGCTCCTCCGTGCTCCAATACGCGGATGATCTTCTGGTAACGGCGGAGGACGAGGACCTTTGCGCTAAAGCCACACTCGCTCTCCTCTCTCTTCTGGCGCAAGAAGGTTTCAAGGTCTCACGAACTAAGCTTCAGTTCTGCCTCCCCACTGTTCGATATCTGGGTCACGATCTCTCCCAGGGCTCCCGCAGGCTCAGCCCCGAGCGTGTGCAGGTCATCCTAGACACTCAGGTGCCTGCCACCAAACACGCCCTCATGGCTTTTCTGGGACTTATTAATTACTGCCGCCAGTGGATTCCTGACTGTTCCACCTATGACAAGTGTCTGCGCTCTGCAATTCTGCACTCGGACCCTTTGACTCAGCCCCTGGTGTGGTCTGATGAGATGCTGACGGCCTTCAGGGCCTTGAAACAGGCTTTATGCTCGGCCCCTGCTCTCGGACTTCCGAATTACCGTTTGCCGTTTCATTTATATGTGTGCAACCAGCAGGGAACTGCGTCTGGGGTTTTGGCGCAGGAGCACGGGGGGGGTATGCGGCCTTGTGCGTTCCTCTCTAAAACTCTTGATTCTGTGGCACAGGGTCTCCCTGCTTGCCTCAGGGCGGTGGCTGCATGTGCTGTCATGGTCACGGACGCTGAACGGCTGGTTTTGTCTCACCCGCTCGTTCTCCACACCTCACATGATGTAGTGCACGTTTTAAAGAACCTCAGTACCCAGCATTTATCTGCGCAGCGTCGCTCTGGATACGAGTCTATTCTTTTGGCCACCGAAAACCTTACTGTTAAGCCCTCCTCCTCCTTTGATTCTCTCGCGCACGCGCTTCAGCGCCTCCTCAATTCACAGGATGATTTTCTTCCTTCTGAAACACACGACTGCATTTCTAGCATTCTTTTCGAGACAAGTATCCGCCCCGACTTACGCTCCACCCCGTTACTTTCAGGTGATTCGCTGTTTGTGGACGGCTCGTGCTCACGCCCCTCTGACGGCGTTTTCGTGTGTGGTTATTCTGTGTGCCGCCTTCCTGATGAAACTGTTGAAGCTTTTTCTCTTCCTTTCTCCTCGGCTCAGGCTGCCGAACTATACGCTCTAACCCGTGCATGTGTTATTGCTCAGGACACAGACGTCACTATCTACACTGACTCACGTTACGCTTTCGGCGTTGCTCACGACTTTGGTCGGATTTGGGCTTCGCGTGGGTTCACCACTGCAGACGGTAAGCCCATTTCTCATTCTTCGCTTGTTACTGATCTTATTACAGCGTGTCTTCTCCCGCGCTCTTTAGCCATTGTTAAGACTCGTGCTCATTGTATTGGGGACTCTTTTGAGATCAGGGGAAACTCTCTCGCCGATCGCATTGCCAAAGCCGCGGCTGCCTCCGGTGTTTTTCCGCCTTCGCTTACTCTCTCCCTGGTCTCATCCAGCCGTATGATTAGTGCCGTTCTTCCGGACATTGACTTGATCTCCCTCCAGGCCTCCGCTTCGGCCTCAGACAACCATTTCTGGGACTCATGCGGCGCGCAGCCGTCTGACGGCGTTCGGATCGATGCTCAGGGCCGCCTTTGTTTGCCTAGACATTGCACTCCATTTCTCGTCCGCGAGTTTCATGGTCCCACTCACCGCGGACGAAGGGGGGTAGTGGAGGATTTATCCAAAATATTTTGCATCGACAAAATACACACCGATGTACATCACATTCTAGACAGATGTTTAACGTGCGCCCAGAATAATCCATCTAAACCAGGCGCGGTACATCAGCACCTTCCCATACCTGACACGCCGTTCCAGGAATGGCAGATTGACTTTACTCACATGCCAAAACAGGGCCCCTTTAAGTATCTCTTGGTCATGGTCGACAAATTTTCACGATGGGTGGAGGCTTTCCCTTGCGGGAAAGAAGACGCTCGCACGGCGGTAAACAAATTGACGCAAGAAATCATTCCGCGTTATGGTCTCCCGGTAGGGATAGACTCTGACAAAGGTACGCCGTTCACCTCTAAGGTGACACAAGAACTGTGTAAAGACTTAAAGATCCATTGGCGTTTCCACATCCCGTACCATCCGCAGTCCTCCGGCATTGTGGAGCGCGCAAACAGAACAATCAAGGGTAAGCTGCGTAAAGCCATGCAAGAAGCTGGTACTAAAAATTGGGTACAAGTTTTGCCTTTAGTTCTCGCTGACATGCGAATGACCGCTCAAGTGGCCCTCGACAACCTGTCTCCGTACGAGCTCGTGATGGGCCGGCCTTTTCCTACACCCTGGCGCAGAGGTATGCAGGCTATAGGAACGAGTGATCTTGATGTACATCTCAGTGAGTACGCCGTGGGTCTCATGCGGGTGTTGGATGAGTACTGGACGAGACTAAATTCCAAAAAGCCTCCCATTCCTGAGGCACCCACTCACCCCTTTGAGGTAGGGGATAAAGTGTTGGTAAAGAAATTTGCGAAATTAGGCGCTCCTTTGGAGGAACCGCCCTACAGTGAACCCACGGATGTGCTCGCTGTAACTCGAACGGCTGTACTAACTGACCTTTTTCCACAGTGGATCCACGCCAGCCGAATCAAGAAGGCTCCAATAGTAAATTGAATCTATGATGATGATGTCTAACAGGTTTTTGTGTTACAGAAGGTTGTTGTGACAACAGCTGACGGCCTTTTCAGGGATCCTCTCCCCAGCATCTGGAATAATCCGGTTTCGGCTGATCTACAAAGAGGGGATGGTCGGTGAGTCCTGCAGACTTCTGGGCTAAAGAATCTGAAAGACACGTGAGCCTGGGCTACCTTCAACTATCTACATCCTGTGGACACAGAAAGAACAAAGTCAGTGACCAGTATGACTTTCCTTCTGGTATTGGTCTTAGTGCTTGGAGCAGGGAATCCCGCTCAAGCCAGCCACGAGGACAACGTTTTTTGGCAATTTGCCAACTGGACTGCTAAACAACATACTAATGAATCATGTTATGTCTGTCATTTAATGCCTGTGAGCTCAGCATCTGTGTCTCTCGCTCCTAGGTCGCAGAACGGCTCGTTTGGCGCCTTACAACAGTTAGCTCGCTCATGTTTAACTTTGGTGTGTCTGGGAGGGTATACAGTTAATCAAACACACACTCATTCCGAATTCTCTAACCACTCGCAGGTAAAAGGCTTGCACAATTGTCACAAGAACACGTCGAATAACCTAACTGATTGCTTAAAATCTATACGAACGATGCGGAAGTTTTGGATTCCAGAAATGTTTCGACCTCAAGGGTTCTCGGCTCAGGTACCACCAAAATTTGTGTTCCCAGTGTGTGTAGAACGACAGGGAAATACGAACTTTTCATTAGGACTGCTCTCCCGACAGCATTGTGGAACAATCCTGGATGAGTATAATTCTTCGAGTACATATGAAGCCTATCTTCAAAATGCCACATGTACATCTTCCCGGAACTGCTCTGTCATTGCCCCCGACATAGTAGGCACCGACCCGTTAGGCGATGATTGGTATTGGGTCTGCGGGACAGGAGTTTATCTCTCCCTTCCATTTATGTGGAACGGACGTTGTGGTCTAACACAATTTAAAAGCAAAATCATGATTGTCTTGCCATCAGGTAAGTCTCCGGGACGTCCGCGCACCAGGCGTTCTGTAAGCGACGATTCCTTCCCGCCGCCCGAACATCAATTAGAAAGCAAATGGAATAAATTCTGGCAATCATTAGTTCCCCAATACGGTCTAACCCAGGTCTGGAATCAACTGGAAGTGACTCACTATCGTCTGGCTACCTTCGTTAACGCCACTAACGCCGCCATAGAAGGCATCCGTGTCGAGTTAACAGCATTGCGCTTAATGACTACTCAAAATCGCATGGCCCTGGACATTTTCCTCGCCAAGGAGGGTGGTGTCTGTGCTATGGTAGATGATTCATGCTGCACTTTCGTCCCCGCTAATGATGATCCGAGTTTAGGTGACATTACACGTCAGCTAGAAAAAATGCGACAAGTAGCCCATGATTTAAAAATGGACGAGCAGGCCAGCTCTACTTGGGGCTGGGGGTGGCTGCATGTCCTCTTTGGGGGACTGGCCCCATACATCTCTATGATTATTCCTGTACTGGTGATTGGTCTTCTCGTTTGCATATGTGGCCCTTTTCTGTTTCGTTGCTGTATGGATAGGATCTACAATATGATGGTTGCGCACTCTGGTTACACCCCTATGTCTGCCAATACATTAGAGTCTAAACTGTAGTTATACTCTGTAAACAAAGTATAAAAGAGGGGATTGTAAGATTGTATGTGTGTTCTCGTGCATAGCTGTACTGAACTTATGACCTGTTCACATCCTGGTAAACGTGCATAGCCGCGAGAACATACTCTTCTGCTCTTCTCTGTACCTTCTAGTTTCGCTGAAACCACATTCCTGGACCCTCCTGTTCTAGGGGGTGTACATTCTGCTCTTTCATGTATAATAAAAACGACTCCTTATCTGGCGAGTTCACCTTGTGCCCCCGGGCCCCTTACCTATCTTGTCACGAAAGCTTCTGATGTATATAAACCCTGCTCTTTTTGTGTATCACTGAGCAGTGCCTGAATAAACCAGATTGATTTCATTCGTGTGGTTTGTTTTCTCCCTGCTCCAGAGCGCTCTTACGTCAACGCATCTGAACTGAGACAGACACAGGTTCTAACACTATGTAAACAGGAAAAACGTGGAAGAGTTTGGTCGCATCTAACTACAGCCCCAAAAAATACCATTGGCCATGCTGAGCCTAGCTACATTGCTAACAGGAGTGACAGCGCGTCTGACTGCATCTGACTGACTGGGAGGTCGCGCAAAGCTCGGAGAGGTACGGAGCAGCTCGTCTCAATTCAGATAAGAGCATATTTCATTATGGAAATATGGTGGACTGTTCCTTTAAAACATGCAGAGACTGTAAAAGTTAAGAAAGTTTAAAACATGTAAAGATGACAATATTAATCAGTTAGCAGAAAGCATCTGAAAACAGCTTGGTCTTTAGTCTAGATTTGAAGCTACCAACAGCAGGAGAATTTTTAATGTCCTCTGGGAGTTGGTTCCATAGCTGTACTGCATATTAGCTAAAAGCTGCTTCACCACACTTTGTTTTAACAACAGGTTTTACCAGTAAGTTTTGCTGCTGCGATCTGGTAGATCTGATTGGGTTAGACTGCTGCAACATATCAGAGAGGTAATTGGGCCCTGTACCATTTAGAGATTTGTACACCAGCAGCAATACTTTAAAGTCAATTCTATAGCTTACTGGAAGCCAGTGAAGGGACCTTAGAATTGGAGTAATGTGCTCTGTTCTTTTTGTTCGTGTGAGAACCCTAGCCGCTGCATTTTGAATCACCTGAAGTCGTTTGATGGTCTTTTTTGGGAGGCCTGTGAAAAGGCCATTGCAGTAATCAACCCTACTAGAGATGAAGGCATGTATAAGTTTTTCCAGATCATTTTTTGACATAAGTCCTCTTAGTTTGGAAATGCTTTTTAGGTGATAAAATGCCGTTTTAGTGATTGCTTTCATGTGACTGTCAAAATTTAGCTCGCTGTCAATGAAAACACCAAGATTTTTAACCATATCTTTTGTTTTAATCCCCTTTGTGTCAAGAATAGTGGTAATCCTGAGTCTTTCATCTTTTTTTCCCAAATAGAATTACTTCTGTTTTATCTGTGTTCAGGTGAAGAAAATTTTGTGACATCCAGTTGTTGATTTGGTCGATACACTGGTAGAGACATTCACGGGGGGCATAATCATTAGGTGATAGAGCAAAATAAATTTGGCTGTCATCTGCATAGCAGTGGTACAAAATTGAGTTGTTCTTGATAATTTGTCCAAGTGGGAGCATATAAAGGTTGAATAGTAATGGTCCAAGAATCGACCCCTGGGGAACACCACAGGTCAAGGACATTGATGTTGAGGTACAATTTCCCATGGTAACAAAGAAGCTTCTATCTTTTAAGTATGATTTTAACCAATTGATAACTTTACCAGTCAACCCAACCCAATGTTCAAGTCGATATAGCAGTATGTTGTGATCAACAGTATCAAAAGCTGCACTGAGGTCCAATAACACCAAGACTGATGTTTTGCCTGCATCAGTATTAAGACGTATGTCATTTATAACTTTAATCAGCGCTGTTTCAGTGCTGTGATTGGCACGAAATCCTGACTAAAAGTTATCAAAACATCTGTTTGATATCAAGAAGGCAGTTAATTGATTGAAGACAATTTTTTCAAGGATTTTCCCGATGAATGGTAGATTTGATATTGGCCTGTAGTTGTTTAATACTGAAGCATCCAGATTATTCTTTTTAAGTAGGGGCTTTACAACGGCTTTTTTTCAGGGACACAGGAACAATGCCAGTGTCTCGGGATGTATTTATGATCTGAAGCACATCTGTAATTATAAGGTGAAGAACAGACTTAAAAAAGTTGGTGGGCAGAATGTCCAATTCAGATGTTGAGGAACTGAGATTTTGAACAGTTTTTTCAAGAGTCTCGTAATCAATTAAACAAAATTCTGACATTGTGTTGAAGTTGTCTGTCTGTGTCACTGGTGATTGCAGCTTTTCAATTATTTGCAACTGAGATATATTATGAGCAATATTCTGCCGTATTTTATCAATTTTACCTTTGAAGAAGGATGCAAACTCATTGCATTTATTAACTGAGAGAAGTTCAGGTACTAGGGGCGGCACGGTGGTGTAGTGGTTAGCGCTGTCGCCTCACAGCAAGAAGGTCCTGGGTTCGAGCCCCGGGGCCGGCGAGGGCCTTTCTGTGTGGAGTTTGCATGTTCTCCCCGTGTCCGCGTGGGTTTCCTCTGGGTGCTCCGGTTTCCCCCACAGTCCAAAGACATGCAGGTTAGGTTAACTGGTGACTCTAAATTGACCATAGGTGTGAATGTGAGTGTGAATGATTGTCTGTGTCTATGTGTCAGCCCTGTGATGACCTGGCGACTTGTCCAGGGTGTACCCCGCCTTTCGCCCGTAGTCAGCTGGGATAGGCTCCAGCTTGCCTGCGACCCTGTAGAAGGATAAAGCGGCTAGAGATAATGAGATGAGATGAGAAGTTCAGGTACTAATTGTGGTGGGGGATTAGTTAGCTTCTCTACTGTTGAAAATAGCACATGGGCATTGTTCATATTCCTGTTGATGATGTTGGAGAAGAAAGATTGTCTTGCTTTATGAATTTCATAATTATATTTACAAAGCATCTCTTTATGAATTTGATAATGGATGTGAAGTTTAGATTTATGCCATTATCTTTCAGTCTTTCTACATTCTCTCTTTAGCAATTTAACAGCTGGGTATTGCTTCTATGGTGCTTTATGCTTGTCATTGACTCTTTTGATTTTGAATGGAGCAATGTCATCCATAATTTGGGTCATATTTAAATTAAAAAATTCCAGTAAATCATCTACAGAGTCTGACATCTTGGTTGAGATCCGAGAGAGAGCTTGCTCAAAGAGAACACATGTGTTGTAATTTATGACTCTCCTACCCATAGTCGTTGAGCTGTTCTGAATGTGAGGAGACATAGAAACATCAGAGAAAACACAGAAATGATCAGATAAGGCCAGGTCAACAACAGTAGTAGAACAGTAAGACCCTTTGTGATGACGAGGTCAAGGCTATGACCACGAGAGTGGGTTGGCCCCTGTACATGTTGTACTAGGTTGAAGTTGTCAATAAGTGCAAGTAGTTCTCTGGGATAAGTGTTTTCAGGATTATCTACATGCAAGTTAAAATCCCCAGATATAATAAGACAGTCAAACTCTAAGCAAATGACTGACAACAGTTCACCAAACTCTTCTAGAAAAACTTTGGCTGAATGTCTTGGAGACCTGTAAATAGTTAATAACAATATATTAGGAGAGCATGTAACAAGTGCACATAAGTGTTCAAAGGATGTAAAATCACCAAGTGAGGATTGTTTACATTGAAAAGAGGCTTTGAATATATTTGCAATCCCTCCACCTTTCCCCTGTCGGGTAGCATTCATAAAATTAAAATTTGGGGGAGCTGCTTCAATAAGGGTGGTAGCACTATTTGCTTGATCCAGCCAAGTTTCAGTTAAAAGCAAAAAATCAAGATTGTGTTTGCAGTTAAGATCATTAATTAAAAATGACTTGTTTGAAAGTGATCTAACGTTCAGAAGAGCTAGCTTTACAGAAAGTCTAGAAGTAATATCCGCTTGGGCACTCTGATGTTGTTTTGAAACAGGAAGGAGACTAGACTGGTTTACCCCCTGGGTTAAATATGCTTTATGTTTTCTATTTCTTATCAACACAGGAAGAGAGAATGGCATAGGCATACTGGGTCCCAGCTTGTTTTCAAAACTACACCCAATGCAGGGACCCACAGCACATCATACAAGACTCTCTGTATGTTCCATGACGTTGGGGGGGGGGGAGGATTGGAGAGGTCATGTATTTTTTAGATGGTGAAAAAGATTGGTAGCCAGCTGAAAGTCCTGGGTGAACACAATTCAGTCTGTTGGTTGATTTTTGATGAACTGGGTACACTGCTTGTCGCGAATGATTTAGGCTGGAAAAAGAGTGCAGCCATTGGCAGCAGTCTCTGCATACTTTTAGGGAAATCCATGCAGGGGGGAGACGTCGATGGTACAATAAAGTCAGAAGAGCAAGACTTTGGTGAGGTCTTTGTGAGTGTCTTCATGACTGTCTCTGTGGTGACCGTCTCCCTGACAGTCTCTGTGATACTTGCATGGGGTCGAGATGTGGATGATGCAGCCTTGGCATGATTGTCTTTGGTCAGGTCCTCAATCTGGATGGAATCGCATGATGGAATCGCATGCTCACATTCTTCATGTGATTGTTGATGTCCTTGGAAGTCTGCCCCAGATGGTTCTTGGCAGTCTGCCCCAAATGGCTGTGTGTCCTTGGTGAAGACTTGCATGGATGATTGTTTTGGCTTTGCAGAGGTATTGTTGATATTTGTAACTGGGTCAGTCTGCGATATCTTATCAACTGTTTTCCTCAATGCTGGCTGAGAGAAATTTGCATGTTGTAGAGTGAGGCTATAGTGATCCGCTAAAACTTTGGTCCCAGTCCGGCTGAGTTCAGTGATATTTGGCTTGAAGAATTCTCTGCGATTCCAGAAAAGGTTAAAATTGTCTATGAAGTTCATACCAAATAAAAAGTTTTTCCAAGCCAGGTGTTAAGACTGAAGAGTCGAGTAAATGCAAAGCTTCCCCTTGCAGGGAGTGAGCCACTGATAAAAGATTGTATTCCAGTCTTATAGAGGTCTGTAGGTGCATTTGGTAATTATTAAGTGATCTCATTAAATCAGTCTCATTAAATTTGAAGGTTAATAATTAAAATGAATCAGTCTCAAGTGAATCGTTCAAGTGAATCGAATCAGTGAATCATTCAGAGTGAATCATTCAAAGTAGTGAATCATTCAGCTAAATTATGGTATATTCCAAAGCGAATCATACCATTAATCCAAATTATTATGATCACTTACCATATTACATAACTTATATGCACCTTTTTGAATTCTTTGAGAGATTGGGTGACTTCAAAGATATTTTTGCACAACAATAAAGACACAGTTTGTTTAATAAATGAATTTGTTATAACAAAGATAAAAAATAAAATGAATAATGTCAGCAGATATAGACAAATATGATGATATGGTCATATACTTGAGTATGTATGTGTGTGTGTGTGTGTGTGTGTGTGTGTAAGATCGTGTGTGTGTGTGAGGGGCTATAAAATTTGGAATGTTATCTGAGGTGTTGGGGGAGGAGGTGAATCACCTCATGGTTCGCCTTGAGACAAAGGAATTCCACCCCTACTCATAACATTATCAAACCCCCTGAAATCTTGATAAGGTCAAAATGTGTGTTAAGGAGATTGAGGATATTAGTAAAAAAGAAGCATGCACAGCCTACCCCGATAGCAGAGGGTCGTTGAAACGACGTAGAGTTTTGGTCAGAATGGTCGGTTTCCGTCGTACGTCAGAAAATCAACGTTGAAACGGCGCCGTGAAACGTCGATTTCTCCGCCGTCTGAGAGGGTCGATTTATCACCGTTGAATCAACGTGGGTAAAGGTTGATCTGTCGACCGTCAGAGAAGGTTGAATATACGACGTTGAACCATCGTCACTTTTGCCGGCCAGTTTTCAACATTGGTAGGATGAGCAACTGGCCCGTAGCCAGGGGGGATCGGAGGGTTCGTTCGATCCCCCCCCCCGCGACACCACGCCCCGGACACACACGCCTCAAGATTACTCAAGATTTATTCATTTGTTCATGTCCGATGAATATACATTGATTCACATTTAAATTTACAATATCAAATCCAGACTAATCAAAAAAGAAAAGTAGACTAAGTGAGGACGAGTTAGAAAAACGGGTTCATTTCTCCTATGTTTATGTTTACACGTTTTGTTCAGACTGCTTTACACCCCAATCCAGTGGGTGGCGGTAATGCCCCCATTAGACCCCTTTCACTGACGTCACCCGAAACCGGAAGTAAACAAACCCTGCGCCACATTGGAAGACCAACAAACTCGTGATTTGGGGGAAATAAAGGCAGCACGCGGTATGTGAACCCACGAGGCACTTGGTTCATCATAAACCTACAATGGTAAACTTTTGTGCTGTGTTAGGGTGTTCTAACAAAGCTGATGGGAAAGGTGAAAAGAAGTCTTTCTACAGAATACCAGCTGTGATTGAGACACAAGCAAACCAAGGAGCTTTCTGCCAGGAGATAGAGAGAGGATTTAGCTGCTTTATGCAGAGCGGATCTGAATACTTCAAGTCTATTTTGTTACTGGTAAGTCACTAGGCTAGAGTGTTGTAGAACATTTTTTTAAATGTTTACTGAATAAAAACATCCTTAATTTTATCAAATATTCTCTACTCTATATTTCATTTCTTTCTTTTGTTTTAATTTTCCTCCCTCCATCCCTCTTTGGATTTTAAATATAGTTTTTCCCCATGTCCAAATAATGAGGTAGGGTGGCATTTAGAAACCCATAGCCTACTGCTGACTTTCTTTATCAATGCTGCATCAAATTAATTTTGGTTATGTTTTTCTGTTTCCATGTACAGGTCTGCGCCGCAGGAGGAATAGGCCACAATTATAAATAAATCATAAAATGTTTCTAAGAACTTGTTCAAGTGTGTTCTGTTCCTTATAAATGTTAAAAGTTATGCCTCATTAGATAGCTTGACAAACATTAGGAGAGGTGCATTGTTGCATGCATTTTTATATCCTGTTGTACATTAAACAGGACGTAGCCTACGCACATTGATATAAATTAAGTTTCACTTTCATGGTTGAAGTATGCATGTGTTCATCCTAGGCAAGAGCCCCGATGCTTTATTGTTAGCTAGTTTAATTTAGCCTGTTTTGCTTAATTTGTAGCCTTCCTGTTGTACATAAAACAGGAAGTAAAGTTGGATGAATCATCGCCGAAAATTCAACTATAAATCGACCGAAATACGTAGTTGAATAAAGGGTGAAAGGGGGTCTATTCTCTGTTGACCACCAGCCACTTTTCAACGTCGTTTCAACGGAAACTCGTATGAGCAAAGCGGTGTTGAATCAACGTCGGTGATCGACGGTGATTCGACGGCGTATAGGTCGAAGAACATGCCGATGATTCCACGTCGAATCAACGACCCTCTGCTATCTGGGTATCTAATTGAGAGATTAAAAACAGAACAATTCAATTCGACATGCTGCATGTCTAATAGTGTAAACATAACTTTCCTGAGTTTAAATTCACACTGTTTCAATAAAAGCTAAATTCCTAAGACTGATCTTTATTTATGCCCAACATTTTGACAGTCTTACTTCCAGTATCTCGCTTATATACAAGATTAGGGAGATGTTCTAAAACTTCTGAGTCTCGCCGTTGTGGAGCACGTGAGTCGATTCTGTGAGTCGATTCCGTGGACAGAGAACTTCTCTTGATCCGACGCGTCGTGGCTCGTGATGAGAAGGAAAGTCTCTGATTAACAAGGTGCACAGCGCTTCAATCAGGAGGAATTCTGGTCGCTCCTAATTATAAATTAACTGCTTTGAGCTGCAGTCGTACGTACTTAATGAATGAAACTGGTTGTAACTCACTGAGTTTAAAATTGCGTCATCTTAGAGTCTACCGTGGCCAAGGGTAAGAAAGAAAAGCACGAAACTCTGATTCTTGCAAGAAAGAAAAGACGTCTTTATATGGTTTTCTGGTCTCTTTATGCGTCCAGACCGCTTGGAATCCGGACACCAGAGAGAAGGAGCTAGGAGTTCGCGGGTTGTTTTATGCTTTCATGGCGGACGCTGTAGATGATCCCCGCCCCGGTGTGACGCAGGTCAACGCGGAAGTGGGCTGATGGGAAATGTAGTTTCTTAGTGGAATGTACCTACAGATCAGAAAAAAGTTCTCTGAAATCATCTTGGATAAACAGCTGTTCTCTGAAAACATCATTTGCTCCCACATGCACAACAATACATTTGATAGTTTTATGCTCTGACATGAGTTTCAAAATGCTGTCTTTGGTGTCAGAGATGGATGTATTTGGAAGGCAGCAAATAATCATCCCATGTCCTTTTTTAAATGTCTTACAGTGGAATCACCAAGAACAAGGGTTGTGGGATCAGGCGGTGTTATGAGCTGCTTTTTGCCTCTTCCCACAGCTCTTCGGTTGTGGTGCGATCTCTTTCTATGATGTGTTTGTCCGCCTGAAAATTCCGCTTCCACATCCCTGAGGCATTCAAATTTGTTCTGAAGCCTTATGGGCTGTGGATTTTCCATAGGATTGTAAATCCTATTGTAGTTTGTAGACCTGGCTCTATTTCTAATAGCATGGCTGTGGAGCATGGGTTGCATAGTATCAGAACGAACTGGTGTTGAGGTAATTACTCTTCTGTTTTTATTTTTGGGCCTGCCACCCATCATGTGCCAGTTTTCTGTACTCACATTTTGCCCTGTTAGATCGATGAATTCATCCACTCGATCTGCAATGCCATCGGCCTGTCGGGGTGCAATCTCTGCATTCTCAGCCACTGTTTCTGTACTCCTTTCCTGAGATATCGCTCTTAATTCATCCGTCTTTGGCAGGGCATCAATCTTTGATTCCAGAATAGAAATCCTCTGTTCTAGTTCTGTGCATTTTCTGCATTTTCTCCTGGATTTTTTGCCCCCTGGCATTTTGTTTTAAAAGCTAACTTATAAAGATGAAAAATAAAATGAAAAAATAGTGGAAATTAAATGAGAAAGTAAAGTAAAATAAAGATCAAGCAGGAGCAAAGCAAAGAAGCGCCACTTGCTTGAGTAGGTGGAAAAGAAGTAGGGAAATAGGGAATAGTAGTAGAAGATCTCACTGTAAAATTTAGAATTGAACAGGAGACAGGCAAGTGCAATTGTGTCAAAATTTCTCTCAGGTCCAAAATGCAAATGCAGTACTTGAGACCTGTTACACTCCTGGGCTCACATAATACTCTGGACTCCACTTCCCACAATCCCACTCACACACCTGACATTACCACATGCACTCCATCAGCCAAACCGGAGCCACTTCCTAGGAGTGGCTCCCCTGAGTTCTAATTGTCATCACCTGTACCTTTATGTCTGTATTTATACCCCTCTGTTTGTTTTGTTCATTGCACATTATTTCCTCCACATTTCTGTGAGCCTATTGAGTGTTTATATTTCTGATTGTGTTTCCGTGTATTACCCTTTTTGCCTTCCGGTTTCTTCCCGTTTTGCCTAGCCCTTGTGTTTATCTACTCGTTTCTCTCGTTTCCCTGTTTCTCGATCTTTGCCTGTTTCTTGATTCTGATTTACCTAGCCCTTGTGTTTATCTTGCCTGTGTTTTCCTGATTTCCAGTTCTTGGACTATTGCCCGTTTTATGACCTCGATTTGTCTAGCCCTCCCTCACTACTTTCTTGGATTTTCTGGTACTGACCTGATTATTGTACATTGTCCTCTCTCACTGTGTCTATTAAAACCTTGAGTTTATTCTTAATCCGCAAGCATCTGGTTTGTCACAGCTGCATTACAGAATACTGTGCCGACATGCAGATAGCAGATTACACGGAGCTACAGGTGGCACTTAGCAGTCAAGGACAGATGCTTGGACACCACCACCACTCTGTGACCCAGTCCATCCATAATTTTACTCAACAGC
Organism: Neoarius graeffei; assembly: GCF_027579695.1. NCBI lineage: Eukaryota > Metazoa > Chordata > Actinopteri > Siluriformes > Ariidae > Neoarius > Neoarius graeffei. Next base: position 76,627,612 of record NC_083570.1, read on the forward strand.
AGGGTGAGCAGCAAAAACAGTTAGTACAGATTGCCAAAAGCATGAAAGAAATCACAACCCAACTCCAACGACTCAGCCCCCCAGCGCGCTTATGGTCACTAACCAGGCTGCTCCCCATACAGTAGGTACCTGTTCATTTGTTGTCAGCAAGCCAGATAAATTTGATGGCTCATCTAATCAGTGTAAGGGGTCTCTGTTGCAATGCTCTATATATTTTTTTTCAAATTCCCCCCAGAGCTCAGACAAGGCTTGCATTTCTTTTGTGACTTCTCGCCTTACAGGCAAAGCCTTAGATTGGGCTACTGCAGTTTGGCCCATTGTCCAGTTTGACACTTACGACAATTTCTTTCAAGAATTCAATGTTGTTTTCAATCACGCCAATGAGAGTCGCTCTCCAGGGGAATTACTCACCTGTTTACATCAGCATAATCACTCAGTGTCAGACTACGCCTTGGAATTTCACACTCTTGCGGTTGGGAGTGGTTGGAATGAGCCAGTGTTACTAGTAACATTTTGCAATGGTTTGAACCCTGACATACTGATGGAGATGGCATGCAAGGATGACAGTCTTTCCCTAGAGAGGCTGATTTCCCTTGCCATTCACCTGGACCAACTGAAGCACAGGAGAGGTCTGCGTAGATCCCCTATGGCTCCAGCTGCTGCACTGGCTCCTCGTTGCCCATGTCCACCACTGATCCGGACTCCTAAGGAGCCAGAATCCCCCGAGCCCATGCAGTGTGACTCCTTCCGTTTGCCTGCAGAGGAGAGGCAACAACGTCTCCACTAAGGACTGTGTCTTTATTGCAGAGCTGCAGGTCACCTCCTAAGTGACTGTCAAATCTGCTGACACAGCACTTTGGCACTGACCCCGGGAAAGCATGTGAAGCCTGCTCCATGCATTAATGTGGTGAGTGCACCCACTAAGGGGTTGGTCTCCAAGTCCTTCCTCCTGCCTGTGACAGTTAACTACCCCCCCATCTGTCTGTGTGTTTTCAGCACTAATAGATTCCAGAACTGAGGGGGATTTTATCCACGTCGAGCTGGTGGAGCAACTCTAGATTCCTGTGGAGCCACTGGAGTCACCATTGAGACTGATGGCTGTCAATGGGGATCCAGTTGGAGAGGGACTTGTTACCCAGGTCATGAAACCCATTAATATGACTGTCAGTGCTTTGCATTCTGAAAAGGTTTGGTTTTTTTATACTAAACACTTGAGTATGTAATTATTTTAGGTTTGTCTTGGCTCAGAAAGCATAACCCCATCATATCCTGGTCTGACAAGAAAATACTCTCATGGTCCAGTTACTGTTATGATCATTGTCTCATGCTTTCCACAGCTCTGGTGTCATCTACCAATATAGAGGATGTGCAGTCACGTGGCCCGTCCGTGTTTACTCCGCCATATTGGACAGCTTCAGGATTGTTTACCTTGCACGAGCGTAATGGATCCAGGGAGTAATCCCCAAGAAAATTCGGAAAATACCCCATCTACATCGCGCGATAACTTGTCTAAGTTTGTTCAGCATCTTGAAGATGACGTGAGGCAGCATTATGTGGAAAAGTGTTCCAGGTTGGGGATTGCAGATCCGTACAACTTGCCGCAATCCTTGTTCAGGGAAATTCGGAGCTGCGATGCCGGCGATTTGCCCGATCTGGCCTACCACGACATTTACAATTTTCTTATTAATCGTGAATCGTGTTACACTGGCAAAGCCCTCAAAGCTTACAAGAGCCTGGAAGCTTATAAATATTTTGTTGCAGGATGGGTATCCCGATCTGGCCTACCACGACATTTACAATTTTCTTATTAATAGTGAATCGTGTTACACTGGCAAAGCCCCCAAAAAGCTTACAAGAGCCTGGAAGCTTATAAATATTTTGTTGCAGGATGGTTATCCCAACTATACCTCTGGAAGGTTCTGAAGAAGAATGTCTACTTGATAACCTCACGGGTAAGTGGCATTAAGATGTTTATCATAAAGAGACTATGCAGGATGTTTTATTGTAAGAATGTTCAAAATCTAAACTCAGTTCCAGATAATGACAGGGTTGTAAATATGTATGTTTTTGTCTGAAAAAAAAATCACAAATCACCGCTATCTTTATCTGTGCAGAATTATTCAATATCAGATATAAATGTATTAGAAGATTACACCTACCTGATATGAAGTGTTCACTACAAATTCGGCTGGTAAACCGGGGTACCAGTTTTCTCTTCGCACAGCGGACATGCAGTTTGCACGTCTCTCCTCGTCTGCGGGGAATCTATAAAATGACAGGCCCTCCTTTTGGCCCTGTCTATTGGTACAACCAAATGCTGAACAAGATATAACCATTCTCGAAAGATCTACTCCCACACACTTGATGATTAGAACGGGTTTGTCTAAGTTCTATGCGCGGCCATGCCGTCCAAGATGGCAGATAAACAAATATCATGTGACCTCGTGATGTCACATGCACGCTCTCTATAGAAAGCCCCAATGACAATGTCATAGTTTCCATGCCCCCTGAATACAGTGATTTGCTATAAGTGTTTAGTAAAAAGAATGCTACCAAACTTCCCCCTCATGGAGAATATGACTGTTCTATTGAGTTACTAGATGGTGCGGTCCCACCTAAATCTAGGGTTTACCCACTTACTCAGGCAGGAGAGTGCTATGGAGGAGTATATTCAGGAGGCCTTACAACAGGGTTTCATCCGTCCTTCTATTTCCCCCGCCGCTGCAGGGTTCTTTCTGTCAGCAAGAAAGACAGGGGACTTAGGCCCTGCATTGACTATCATGGGTTAAACCAAGTCACGAAACCGTATTCCTACCCATTGCCCTTAGTTCCCGTAGCGCTAGAACAACTTTGTGGAGCACATATCTTAACAAAACTTGATTTAAGAAGCGGTTATAACCTAGTCTGTATAAAGGAAGGTGATAAATGGTGTGAAGGAAATTTAGTGAATGAACATTCTTATTCTCTGTGTTTGTGTCCTTGGCTCAATGGCTGGTGATAAGCACACTGCCTTGTTTATGCCTGACCACGCATCTGTGGCGCTTAATTAGAGCACACTGGTTTGTCTGCTTTAACAAAGAGCTGATGTCTAACTTCAAGGCCAAGCCTCGAGCCAATTGTGTACAGATGTGAGCAGTAGGTGAATGCCTTTAGAGTATAATAGATCAGTGGTCCTCAAAGTGGGGTCCGCGAAATTTTGCTACAAAATAATAAACTTCCCTTATGTGGAGAAAAATGCTGCAGTATTTGCCCAATTGCATTATTCACATTATTCTCGTTATTCCCACTTGTATAACATAGCTAGGATAGCTTGGTGAGCTGATTGAAAGGCAGCAATCAGAGTTAGAAAAAAGAAAATGGATAGATTTTTGAAACAGATGAGTAACGACACTCCCAAACCAAGCAAAGTAAGAAAATATGACAAGACTTTTATATAGAATTTGGCTTCATTGAAAGCAGCGGTTGAAAGACAATGTGTGTGAACTGTCTCCAGGTGCTAGCTAATGAGGCTATGAAGCCAGCCAAGCTAAAGTGGCATCTGTTAACAAAACATCTGGAATACATCAACAAACCAAAATAGTTCTTTCACAGAAAAGGTGAGGAATATTTCTCTCAGCGAACAAGACTAACCAAGCTGGCAACTACATCAGAGAGGGCGCAGAAAGCTTATTTGGTAGCCCAGTGTATAGCTAAGTGTAAGAAGGCTCATACCATAGCAGAAGAGCTGATTCTTCCATCAGCAGTGGATATGTGCGAGGTTATGATCAGAACAGAGGCAGCTAACAAAGTGAAAATGGTACCACTCTCCAACGACACCGTAAGGCAAAGGATTGATCATCTCTCTGATGACATCTTGTCACAACTTCTAGGTAGACTTCGCTGCAGTGGTCAATATTCTATTCAGTTGGATGAGTCTACTGACATAGCTAGTGCAGCTCAGCTCATCACTCTTGTCCGCTATCCATGGGGAGTAACAATTTTAGAGGACTTTTTTTTGTTCTGCAAAGCGGTCCCAGGTAGGGCAACAGGAGAGGATATTCAGGCTCCTGGATGAATTTATTAATGAAGCTGGGCTGAGCTGGGGTAAATGTGTCGCCATGTGCACAGATGGAGCGGCAGCGATGACTGGCTGAAAGAGTGGTGTTGTCGCTCGCATAAAGGCTGTCAACCCAAATGTCAAGTCTGTGCACTGTATGCTTCATTGGCAAGCGCTCGCCTCCAAAGCCATTGAACCTGACTTGCACTTGGTGCTGAATAAAGCTGTGGCTGCAGTTAATTTTGTTAAGTCAAGGGCACTGCAGACACATTTGTTTGGGCAACTTTGTCAGAAGATGGACGCAGGCCACGACACACTGCTTTATCATTCCGAAGTGAGGTGGCACTCTCGCAGAAAGGTACTTCAGCGGGTGTTTGAGTTATGCACCGAAATGTTGGAGTTTATGCGAATGGAAAAGTCTGACATTGCAGACTTTTTCTCTGATCCTGTGTATGTTGCTATGTTGGCCTATCTGGTGGATGTTTTCAACGCCCTCAATAGCCTTAACCTCTCCATTCAAGGACGCTATGCCTCCATCCTTGAAGTAAGCAACAAACTCAATGCCTTCATGAGGAAAGCAGAGCTATGGCAAAGATGGCTACAAGATGGAGTGACAGACATGTTCCCACAGCTCACAGAATTTCTGCTCGCAAACAACCTGCCTGTGACTGTTGTGAAAGAGGTAGCCACCTCTCACCTCACTGCTCTCAGCAAGCACTTCACCTCATATTTCTCAGATGTAAACACTGATGCCTGGGACTGGGTGTGAGATCCCTTTGCTCCAGCAGCTACATACAGCCTTACAGGCAAAGCAGAGGAGGAGTTGGTGGACTTATCTTGCGATCGGACTTTGAAGGCCAGATTCCAGCAGGTGAGCCATGCAGAGTTTTGGCCCTCTCTAGCATTTGAGTATCCTGAACTCACAGCACATGCTATGCAGATATTGCTCCCCTTTCCTACTACCTACTTATCTGAGTCATCTTTCTCTACTTTGACTGCAATGAAGACCAAGTACAGAGCTCGTCTCCATGTGGAGAGTGATCTTAGAGTCTGTCTATCATCCATCACACCAAGACTGGACAAACTGTGTAGTGAGAGACGGGCACACCCATCTCATTGATGATAATGATGATGATACTGTTGCATTCCCCCTGACCCCCACCCCAAACCACCAACAATATGGTTAATCAGATATTTTCATAGTATTTAAAGTTATTTACTGTTGTCAATCTCACTTGCTCACTCTCCAGCTGCCCCCACCCCTACCACTAAAAATGGTTAATCATAACATTTTTAGTTGTAATGCATGAAATATTTCTAGCAGTTTGATTCTCTTACTGCAGTTTGATGCCTGTTACTGCATCAGTGCTTTTTCATTCTGTTTTGATGGTTAGTATATTGTCAGTCATTTTACACCATGATCAGTTACCTCTGATTGCATTGAGTGTTTTTTTTGTCAGTCTGTTATCTATTCTGAGGAGTTCTAAAATGTAATCCCATCAATATGTCAATAATCAATACTAAACTAAAATGGAATTCTATTTGTTCCATGGTATATTGTTCCAACATATATATATTTTTTTAATTTGCTAAATGCATTAAAATGACTATTTAAAACAATGTGGTAATAACTGTATGTAACAGGATAAATATTTATAAGCCTATATGGTTAAATTTGTGGCGCTATTATGAGGGGGTACTTGGAAAAATTTCTGCTCCACTGGGGTCCCCGGCCCAAAAAAGTTTGAGAACCCCTGTAATAGAGAACAGCCACTAAGACACAACTCAGAGTGCGCACTCTCGGCATCACCTGAGGTGGTGTTGTCGTCTTTTTTCTTTCCCTGTTTTATATCTCTGTTTTATATGATCTACTATAATAAATAACTGAAAAGACAACTGCTAAGCATTCTGAAGTGTTTATTAGAAGTTTCCATTACAATTTAGCGTCCCTGGGTGGGCCCTACACGTCTGATCCTCAAACGATGGGATACTCCCAAGGCCACAGTGCGGAGCTGAGAACTCGGATGAGAGACCAGACCGTCAGGGCTCACCAAACCAGTAAGTGATAACTTTGCATTCTTGTGTAAAGAAATTAGTGGAAACAGTATTTAAAGACTGATGTAAGAGACGGACAGAAATTTGTCCTAGTCAAGGAGGACTGCTAAGCTGTGGTACCATCAATATGTTTGCAGAAATGGATAAAACACAATTTTGAGACAATAAACCGTGAGTAGTTTATTGGGTTGTGTAAGAGAATTATCTGCCTAAGTGATGACTGGGTAATGGCTCACCTCAGGGGCGTGTTTAGCCTATTTTTGGGGGTGCTCAAGCACCCCCAAAAACGAGCTCAGCACCCCCTAGCTCAGCACCCTTAAAAACACTGCTTTTGGACGTAATTTTCAGAAATAAGTGCCCTTGCGCACTGCGCAATGAATGTGTGCGCGGGCGTGTGTGTGTTCTTGAATTCACCTGTTACATGATAGTTGTATGAGCAGTAAAATCCCTCTCCTCCTTGCGTCCCCTCTGATTGGGTTGCCTGTCTGCGCGAGTGCTTGCTACGACATGGTGTTTTTTTTAACTGGATTCCACGCCGATGAGGAACTCGAAGTAGCAGCTGAGTATTACTGGCATAGCGAGATGTGAAGGTACGGACTGGAGTTACAATTGTTAAACACAACACAATAATATGCATAATGCAATATTGATGTTCCCTGGTCTATGAACAGAATGATAAAAATGACTTTTATCATCCATATCGAGATACTTTTGTGCAGAGCTGTACAAGTGCTATGGTGCTAGACCACCGTTTGTTAGTCAATTTTATTTAATGTAACATAGCGTTTATGTTTGCTTATCATTCTTATCATGCTTATCAACAAAAAATATAAACTAATGTAAACTAATGTAAAATCATAATAATACACACTATTATTACACAATACACAATAACACATTAATTAACAATTACCACTGTTCAAAATGAATAGCTCCAACATTACAAATGCAGTAGTAGGTCTTGTTTAGTTAAAAATATAACGTAAATATTTGTGTCAGTGGTTGTAAATGTGTAGATATCATAGTTTATTGGGTCAGCTTCTGTTAAAACATTGCATAAGTCTAGTCTTGTCTAATCTAGTCTTCTTGTCTAGTTAAGTCTAGTCTAAATGCGGAATAAATGTGGAAACACAGTCGTTCAAGCCAGGTGCCTCTGTCAGCTCTGGGGGCTAAGCACCCCCAAAGATCAGATGCTAGAATCGCCCCTGGCTCACCTACTTGAGAGAGTGAAATAAGGGGGCGTGCTTCGACAGATTCACGTTCAGCGATTCGTAACTGCGAAAAAATTAAATCTTGCTCCCTTTGTTCTGTGTGAACAACTGGCCTGTCGTAGGAACAGGATAGAGAGGTTCGATTATGAAGTCGCCAAGACAGACCGGTGTGCACACAAAATATTGATGAATTAACAGAGCACTGTCCTCCAAATTCTGAAACAGAGAAATAGATCTTGTACACATGTGAGTTGTCTGAGGTTGTTGTGCTAAATGATACCTACTTTTAGCTTAAGGTAAATGTCAGATAAATTGTTTACTAATAAGAACATACCTAAAGGATTATTGTGTCACATTTTTGGACATACAACCCCGATTCCAAAAAAGTTGGGACAAAGTACAAATTGTAAATAAAAACGGAATGCAATGATGTGGAAGTTTCAAAATTCCATATTTTTTTCAGAATAGAACATAGATGACATATCAAATGTTTAAACTGAGAAAATGTATCATTTAAAGAGAAAAATTAGGTGATTTTAAATTTCATGACAACAACACATCTCAAAAAAGATGGGACAAAGCCATGTTTACCACTGTGAGACATCCCCTTTTCTCTTTACAACAGTCTGTAAACGTCTGGGGACTGAGGAGACAAGTTGCTCAAGTTTAGGGATAGGAATGTTAACCCATTCTTGTCTAATGTAGGATTGTAGTTGTTCAACTCTCTTCGGTCTTTTTGTCATATCTTCCATTTTATGATGCGCCAAATGTTTTCTATGAGTGAAAGATCTGGACTGCAGGCTGGCCAGTTCAGTAGCTGGACCCTTCTTCTACACAGCCATGATGCTGCAATTGATGCAGTATGTGGTTTGGCATTGTCATGTTGGAAAATGCAAGGTCTTCCCTGAAAGAGACGTCGTCTGGATGGGAGCAGATGTTGCTTTAGAACCTGGATATACAGTGGGGCAAAAAAGTATTTAGTCAGCCACCAATTGTGCAAGTTCACCCACTTAAAAAGATGAGAGAGGCCTGTAATTTTCATCATAGGTACACTTCAACTATGAGAGACAGAATGGGGGGAAAGAATCCAGGAAATTACATTGTAGGATTTTTAATGAATTAATTGGTAAATTCCTCGGTAAAATAAGTATTTGGTCACCTACAAACAAGCAAGATTTCTGGCTCTCACAGACCTGTAACAACTTCTTTAAGAGGCTCCTCTGTCCTCCACTCGTTACCTGTATTAATGGCACCTGTTTGAACTCGTTATCAGTATAAAAGACACCTGTCCACAACCTCAAACAGTCACACTCCAAACTCCACTATAGCCAAGACCAAAGAGCTGTCAAAGGACACCAGAAACAAAATTGTAGACCTGCACCAGGCTGGGAAGACTGAATCTGCAATAGGTAAGCAGCTTGGTGTGAAGAAATCAACTGTGGGAGCAATCATTAGAAAATGGAAGACAGACAAGACCACTGATAATCTCCCTTGATCTGGGGCTCCACGCAAGATCTCACCCCGTGGGGTCAAAATGATCACAAGAACAGTGAGCAAAAATCCCAGAACCACATGGGGGAACCTAGTGAATGACCTGCAGAGAGCTGGGACCAAAGTAACAAAGGCTACCATCAGTAACACACTACGCCGCCAGGGACTCAAATCCTGCAGTGCCAGATGTGTCCCCCTGCTTAAGCCAGTACATGTCCAGGCCCGTCTGAAGTTTGCTAGAGAGCATTTGGATGATCCAGAAGAGGGTTGGGAGAATGTCATATGGTCAGATGAAACCAAAATAGAACTTTTTGGTAAAAACTCAACTTGTCGTGTTTGGAGGAGAAAGAATGCTGAGTTGCATCCAAAGAACACCATACCTACTGTGAAGCATGGGGGTGGAAACATCATGCTTTGGGCCTGTTTTTCTGCAAAGGGACCAGGACGACTGATCCGTGTAAAGGAAAGAATGAATGGGGCCATGTATCGTGAGATTTTGAGTGAAAACCTCCTTCCATCAGCAAGGGCATTGAAGATGAAACGTGGCTGGGTCTTTCAGCATGACAATGATCCCAAACACACCGCCCGGGCAACGAAGGAGTGGCTTCGTAAGAAGCATTTCAAGGTCCTGGAGTGGCCTAGCCAGTCTCCAGATCTCAACCCCATAGAAAATCTTTGGAGGGAGTTGAAAGTCCGTGTTGCCCAGCGACAGCCCCAAAACATCACTGCTCTAGAGGAGATCTGCATGGAGGAATGGGCCAAAATACCAGCAACAGTGTGTGAAAACCTTGTGAAGACTTACAGAAAACGTTTGACCTCTGTCATTGCCAACAAAGGGCATAAAACAAAGTATTGAGATGAACTTTTGTTATTGACCAAATACTTATTTTCCACCATAATTTGCAAATAAAATTCTTTAAAAATCAGACAATGTGATTTTTTGAATTTTTTTTTTCTCATTTTGTCTCTCATAGTTGAAATATACCTATGATGAAAATTACAGGCCTCTCTCATCTTTTTAAGTGGGAGAACTTGCACAATTGGTGACTGACTAAATACTTTTTTGCCCCACTGTACCTTTCAGCATTGATGGTGTCTTTCCAGATGTGTAAGCTGCCCATGCCACACGCACTAATACAACCCCATACCATCAGAGATGCAGGCTTCTGAACTGAGCGCTGAAAACAACTTGGGTCATCCTTCTCCTCTTTAGTCCGAATGACACGGCATCCCTGATTTCCATGAAGAACTTCAAATTTTGATTCATCTGACCACAGAACAGTTTTCCACTTTTCCACAGTCCATTTTAAATGAACCTTGGCCCAGAGAAGACATCTGCGCTTCTGGATCATACAACCCTGATTCCAAAAAAGTTGGGACAAAGTACAAATTGTAAATAAAAACGAAATGCAATAATTTACAAATCTCAAAAACTGATATTGTATTCACAATAGAACATAGACAACATATCAAATGTCAAAAGTGAGACATTTTGAAATTTCATGCCAAATATTGGCTCATTTGAAATTTCATGACAGCAACACATCTCAAAAAAGTTGGGACAGGGGCAATAAGAGGCTGGAAAAGTTAAAGGTACAAAAAAGGAACAGCTGGAGGACCAAATTGCAACTCATTAGGTCAACTGGCAATAGGTCATTAACATGACTGGGTATAAAAAGAGCATCTTGGAATGGCAGCAGCTCTCTGAAGTAAAGATGAGTAGAGGATCACCAATCCCCCTAATTCTGCACCGACAAATAGTGGAGCAATATCAGAAAGGAGTTCGACAGTGTAAAATTGCAAAGAGTTTGAACATATCATCATCTACAGTACATAACATCATCAAAAGATTCAGAGAATCTGGAAGAATCTCTGTGCGTAAGGGTCAAGGCTGGAAAACCATACTGGGTGCCCGTGATCTTCGGGCCCTTAGATGGCACTGCATCACATGCTTCTGTATTGGAAATCACAAAATAGGCTCAGGAATATTTCCAGAGAACTTTATCTGTGAACACAATTCACCGTGCCATCCGCCGTTGCCAGCTAAAACTCTATAGTTCAAAGAAGAAGCCGTATCTAAACATTATCCAGAAGTGCAGACGTCTTCTCTGGGCCAAGGCTCATTTAAAATGGACTGTGGCAAAGTGGAAAACTGTTCTGTGGTCAGACGAATTAAAATTTGAAGTTCTTTATGGAAATCAGGGACGCCGTGTCATTCGGACTAAAGAGGAGAAGGACAACCCAAGTTATTAGTGCTCAGTTCAGAAGCCTGCATCTCTGATGGTGTGGGATTGCATTAGTGTGTGTGGCATGGGCAGCTTACACATCTGGAAAGACACCATCAATGTTGAAAGGTATATCCAGGTTCTAGAGCAACATATGCTCCCATCCAGATGACATCTCTTTCAGGGAAGACCTTGCATTTTCCAACATGACAAGGCCAAACCACATACTGCATCAATTACAGCATCATGGCTGCGCAGAAGAAGGGTCCGGGTACTGAACTGGCCAGCCTGCAGTCCAGATCTTTCACCCATAGAAAACATTTGGCGCATCATAAAACGGACGATACGACAAAAAAGACCTAAGAGAGTTGAGCAACTAGAATCCTACATTAGACAAGAATGGGTTAACATTCCTATCCCTAAACTTGGCAACTTGTCTCCTCAGTCCCCAGACATTTACAGACTGTTGTAAAGAGAAAAGGGGATGTCTCACAGTGGTAAACATGGCCTTGTCCCAACTTTTTTGAGATGTGTTGTTGTCATGAAATTTAAAATCACCTAATTTTTCTCTTTAAATGATACATTTTCTCAGTTTAAACATTTGATATGTCATCTATGTTCTATTCTGAATAAAATATGGAATTTTGAAACTTCCACATCATTGCATTCCATTTTTATTTACAATTTGTTCTTTGTCCCAACGTTTTTGGAATCGGGGTTGTATTTAGATATGGCTTCTTCTTTGAACTATACAGTTTTAGCTGGCAACGGCGGATGGCACAGTGAATTGTGTTCACAGATAATGTTCTCTGGAAATATTCCTGAGCCCATTTTGTGATTTCCAATACAGAAGCATGCCTGTATGTGATGCAGTGCCTTCTAAGGGCCCAAAGATCACGGACACCCAGTATGGTTTTCCGGCCTTGACCCTTACGCACAGAGATTCTTCCAGATTCTCTGAATCTTTTGATGATATGGTCGAACTCCTTTCTGATATTGCTCCACTATTTGTCGGTGCAGAATTAGGGGGATTGGTGATCCTCTTCCCATCTTTACTTCTGAGAGCTGCTGCCACTCCAAGATGCTCTTTTTATACCCAGTCATGTTAATGACCTATTGCCAATTGACCTAATGAGTTGCAATTTGGTCCTCCAGCTGTTCCTTTTTTGTACCTTTAACTTTTCCAGCCTCTTATTGCCCCTGTCCCAACTTTTTTGAGATGTGTTGCTGTCATGAAATTTCAAATGAGCCAATATTTGGCATGAAATTTCAAAATGTCTCACTTTTGACATTTGATATGTTGTCTATGTTCTATTGTGAATACAATATCAGTTTTTGAGATTTGTAAATTATTGCATTCCGTTTTTATTTACAATTTGAACTTTGTCCCAACTTTTTTGGAATCGGGGTTGTAGTCCAACCTGTTCTTCTTGTGATCCTAGTAAAGAAACTCAGCCATTGTTGTCACAACCTATTGATATAACAGTGTACAATGGGGAACAGAAACAGCAAGTTAGGGAAAGAAAAGAAAAAAAGCAAGTAAGCCTGAGGCTACATGTGCTATAATATAGCCTGGCTAACGCGACTTCAAAGCTCTCCGAGCATTTGGTCTGGCCAAGCTATTAAGCCAAACCATTTCCCAGAGCCCGTCATTGACCCACCTCCCTGAAATGCCTCAGTTTGCTACTGGTCGAAGCCAGAAAAGGCTGTGACAAAGCTTAAACCAATCACATCACTCTTTCCTCTGATGTATGCGACGCGACGGGGTTAACTGGTAGATTAAACTCTTACCGAAGCCGGTCGGGAGCAAGGTGAAAACGTCCTTCCTTTCAATAAATACCTCCAGGGCTGCTCTTTGCTCCATTTTCAATGAGAACTTCCTGTTGAATGCTTTCAATACAGCATCTACCGCTGTGTTAAAGGCTTGCCGCTGCTCCATGTTCATGATGTGAATGAAGCGCTTCCGGCATAGATTCTGTAAACAATCTATTGCTTCCGGTCGCAGTTCTACTACGTCACTGCCTTGAACACGCCTCTACCCAGGGCCATTGGAGATGCTCAAAGTTGATTGGTTCCCGATTTTTCGGGAGCTTGGAAATGCTGTAGATAGCCTGCCTGGCCAAACTAAGCTCGGAACAGGCCCTCATGTTGCGTCACGCTTAGGATGGGCGGGCCCAGGCTAGCTATAATAAGAATTGGGTGATCCTATGACAGCCCAAACATCCAGTTTATGAGAACCTCGTATGGCAAGGATTGTTTGGCACAGTTTGACATATGGGTAAAGGACTTAGGATTCCCAAAGAAGGACAGTTTTAGTCCCAGGCAGATAGAACCCTTAGAAGAAAAGTTGAAATGGAAGGAAAAAGAAGTCTGCAGATAATGTTAAGTTCTTAGGGGACTGGACGGCGTTTTCTGCATGGAAAGAAGAAACACTTAAGAGAGAATACAAAAGAGAGAAAATGACAGGCAGTGCCCTCACCCTCTTCTCAGTGTTGGAAATTTCAGATGGGCCCTGACCTGGAGTCTGCCCCACCACCCGACACACACTGCCTCCTCAGCAAGGCGGAGCATCACTCCCACAAGTGCCTCACCCACAGAAAGGGGGAGAAGTCGAGACAAAGCAAAAAACTGAGCCTCTGGAATCTCTCCCAGCCTACTAGCCACCTCCAGCATCGGCACCTCCCCTCACTTCTCCGTCACACACGAGATCCAGTCTTGCATATGGTGACAGAAGAGACACCCTCCTGGACCTGACCACATGCTCACCAGTGGGTCCACAAGGCCGTAACCTAAAGTCTGAAGTCCTTCATCTTCCAATGGTGGAAGTGGCTGGAGCTGACCGCGTGCTTCTAGCCCACAGACCCTGGATGATGGCTGATATCAAGGAAAACATGGCTTCTTTTCCCAATATGAGAGAGGTAGGAGGGAAGAGATTTTGTAACGAACTGTTATGTTTTACAGAGAATTCCAGCCAACCACCCATGAACTTTGCTGCCTACTCATGACCAAGATGGGTATAGATTGGAGCAAGAGTTCCAGAGAGTGTCCAGAAGCCGACTAGCAGATGGCAATAGTGAGTATAGAAATACCCTCACTGCTCTCTGTGCTTGTCTGATCGAAGCTTTTCCCTTGAACCTAGACATGACTAAGATCAGTATGTGTAAGCAAGAAGATGAAGTGGTGTCAGCATTTCTCGCTCATCTCACTGAACGAGAAACACAGTGGCCTGACCAGGCCCGTGACCCTGGCTGCAGTGGAGGGCACTCCTGAGCCTCACCAAGATTGAGCGGTATGCTGTACATGCAGAAAGGCTGCTGAAAGAGAAGACAAAGTCAACAAAAAAGACCAAGACCTACACGCCGCCACTCTCACTCTTCTCCAGACTGCTCAGCCTGGACCTAGAGGAAGAGGTTGATGTAGGGGCTGAGGCAGGATGACCCGTGGTGACCCATCCTGGATGAAAGGCACAACCTGCTACCACTGCAATCAGAAGGGACACATTGCTTGAGATTGTTCGCTACTGTGGAGACAGAGGCCCCATGAGGAGTACAGCAAAGCAGACTGATGGGCGGACTCCGGGAATGGGCCCTGCACAGAGAACAGGGGAGGTAACACACACACACACCCCTGATGATACACATAGACAGGAACATTCACATAACATTAACATTAAACACATTAATAGCAGCACCTGCATGCAACAGCAAGACTACACAGAAACGCCTGATACACCAGTCCAGGTAGATACACCTGAAGTTGCGTTAAGTTTGTTAAAATATACAACTACTCCCTTGTATGCCCCTCACTGTATGTGGGCATGTGTCGACTTTTTTTATGAGATTCTGGAGCGGGACACTCAGTCATACAACATGGGGTACTTCCAGTAGACCCACCGCTCAGCACAAATTCTATTCAGATGATGGGCATCTCAGGACGACCTGTAACCGATACTTTCTCAGTCAACCTCCTGTGTAAAAGCGAAGGAGGAATAGTTACGTCCCACTCATTCCTCATCTCAAATGTCCAGTAAGTTTGTTAGCATGCAATTTCTCATCTCATTATCTCTAGCCGCTTTATCCTGTTCTACAGGGTCACAAGCAAGCTGGAGCCTATCCCAGCTGACTAGGGGCGAAAGGTGGGGTACACCCTGGCCAAGTCACCAGGTCATCACAGGGCTGACACATAGACACAGACAACCATTCACACCTACAGTCAATTTAGTCACCAGTTAACCTAACCTGCATGTCTTTGGACTGTGGGGGAAACCGGAGCACCCAGAGGAAACCCATGTGGACACGGGGAGAACATGCAAACTCCACACAGAAAGGCCCTCACTGGCCACGGGGCTCGAACCCGGACTTTTTTGCTGTGAGGCGACAGTGCTAACTACTTCACCACCGTGCCACCCAGCATGCGATTTAATGTGCAAATTAGGAGTAAATCTCATGTCCACTCCAGATGGACTAACTATTGAAGCAAGTCTGTGAAGATTCTCAGTCATCCAGGTCATAGCAACTGGACTTGTTTGAAGATTCTTAAAGACGTTTCACCTCTCATCCGAAAGGCTTCTTCAGTTCTGTCTGACTAGTAGTGAGTATCAGGTATTTATCCTCTCATGGATGAAAAGCTCATCTAAGGTGTCGTTGAGTCATCCTGTTGGTGTGGGTCACTGGGGGCTGGATGTGAACAGCCTCGAGAGTCGTTAGGGTGATCAATGGATTGCCCATTAAGGTGATCAATGAAATGCTGATTCTCTCTGTCCTCTTGTGAGTCACTGAAAACAGCTGGGTTTTGGTGTGCATTCAGTTGTCTGGGAAGTGTGCCAAGGACTGGATTGTAGGTGGCTGATAAATGATGTCTCAGGCCCTGTCCACACGGCAACGGATTCAGGTGAATCGATAAAATTGTTTATCGTTTCGGCCTGGCGTCCACACGGCACCGGCGTTTTGGGTGCCCCAAAACGAAATCTTTTGAGAACGGGTTCCAGAGTGGAAAGATCTGGCAACAGCGCCGTTGTGAAGTCGTCTGGATGAGTAGAATGGATTTGTTTATGATGACGTCACAACCACATGTGCTTCACGCTGGGTAGAAGTGTAACAAACTCAATGCGAGATGTCAACAAATCCTATAACTTGGTTCATGAAACGCGCTTACAAAGTATTTTCACTGTGAATATTTATTGTGTAATGGTGCAAAGTGAGAGAGAGAGAGTCAATCCCGCCAGCAAAAATAGGGAAAAAAAGGAGTGATCTCACCTCTTCAGATGTTGGTTTAAGTCCTACAATACATTCCTCAAAAAGGGTGTAGAAGAACAAATTAATCCATCAACATGTAGCATTCAATTTATTCTGGACCATTAAAGACGCCGCCTTCTGCGTAGAATCATACGTCATCCTCACCGCCATATTGGATGGGGCAAAGCAGAGAATAAAGATGCCTCATTCATGTGCTGCGTTTAACTGTACCAACAGGTTTGCTGTCCAAACAAGATCACATGGGATTACCTTTCACAGGTGAGACTGGAAAAATACTTTTCATTGTATTTGGTCATTATAATGTAATTTTACGAACAGATTTTTCTGACTTTGTGGCTAATATGAAGTCTCACGCATAATAGTTTATGCGCATGCGTCCTTACTTCTTCCATTGTTCTGGTGTCTCTGAAGGGACCGTCTTACAGCGCCCCTAGAGGTGTGGCATGTGTATTGCATCGTTTTCAGCAAGCGTTGCTTTGCCATATGTACCTGATATTTTACTGATCCGTTGCCCATGTGGATGCGATATTTTTTTTTAATAACATCTCGTTGCCATTGTCATGTGGATGTAGCCTTAAAGCCCCACCTCTGTTCAGTGATGGCCATTCCAGGTTGACAAAAATGGCTTCTTTAACTCCTCGCTCATACCAACGATCCTCTCTGGCTAAAATGCGTACATTGCAATCCTGAAATGAATGTCCTTTGTTGTTAAGATGAAGGTAGACAGCAGAGTCCTGGCCTGAGGAACTGGCTCTCCTGTGTTGAGCCATACGCCTGTGGAGCGGTTGTTTAGTTCCCCAATATATGAGTCCATGCATTCCTCACTGCACTGAATGGCATACACTACGTTGTCCTGTTTGTGTCTGGGTATTCTGTCCTTAGGGTGGACCAGTTTCTGCTTCAGGGTGTTACTGGGTCTGAAATGTACCAGAATGTTGTGTTTTGTAGAAAATCCTCCTGAGTTTCTCAGATAGACCAGAAATGTAGGGAATGACAATGTTCTTGCGTTTGTTCCTGTTATCCTCCTTGTTCGTTATGTTCCTTTTTCTGCTCTTGAAGAAAGACCAGTTGGGATACCTGCAGTTCTGAAATGCTTTCTTGATGTGATTCTGCTCCTTCTCTTTTCCCTCTACCATTGTAGGGATGTTCTGAGCCCTGTGCTGCAAGGTCCTAATGACCCCCAATTTGTGTTCCAGTGGGTGGTGAGAGTGAACACAAATTGGGGGTCATTAGGACCTTGCAACACAGGGCTCAGAACATCCCTACAACGGTAGAGGGAAAAGAGAAGGAGCAGAAACACATCAAGAAAGCACTTCAGAACTGCAGGTATCCCAACTGGTCTTTCTTCAAGAGCAGAAAAAGGAACATAACGAACAAGGAGGATAACCGGAACAAACACAAGAACATTATCATTCCCTACATTTCTGGTCTATCTGAGAAACTCAGGAGGATTTTCTACAAACACAACATTCCGGTACATTTCAGACCCAGTAACACCCTGAAGCAGAAACTGGTCCACCCTAAGGACAGAATACCCAGACACAAACAGGACAATGTAGTGTATGCAATTCAGTGCAGTGAGGAATGCACGGACTCATATATTGGGGAAACTAAACAACCGCTCCACAGGCGTATGGCTCAACACAGGAGAGCCAGTTCCTCAGGCCAGGACTCTGCTGTCTACCTTCATCTTAACAACAAAGGACATTCATTTCAGGATTGCAATGTACGCATTTTAGCCAGAGAGGATCGTTGGTATGAGCGAGGAGTTAAAGAAGCCATTTTTGTCAACCTGGAACGGCCATCACTGAACAGAGGTGGGGGTCTAAGACATCATTTATCAGCCACCTACAATGCAGTCCTTGGCACACTTCCCAGACAACTGAATGCACACCAAAACCCAGCTGTTTTCAGTGACTCACAAAAGGACAGAGAGAATCAGCATTCCATTGATCACCTTAACGGGCAATCCATTGATCACCCTAACGACTCTCGAGGCCATTCACATCCAGCTCCCAGTGACCCACACCAACAGGATGACTCAACAACACCTTAGATGAGCTTTTCATCCACGAGAGGATAAATACCTGATACTCACTCACTACGTTTACATGCACATAGAGAGAATCGAATTTCTGCCGTTGCTCAACTGAAATCGAAGTTCAAAATGCCATGTATACACCTTAATTCGGCTGAAATTGAACCGAACTTGATTTCTCGGAATCGAGCTACACGACCTAGTTTATGCGATTTCTGCCGAGCTACTTTGTGCATGTATACCCTATCGAGCTAGTTGTCGAGCTACTTCCGGAAGTGACGAGTGACGAGACCACAAGCGGGAAACACAACAGCCTCGGTCGGCATGACAACAGTAGTAGCGAGCAGCAGAAGAGGTCAGGAGGAACAAACGAAGAAGAGAAAATGTGTATGTAGAGCTCTCTGAAGTGTGGGTGGAGCACAGAGGATGGCAGGACAAAGCTTCTGGTACTAATAGGCTTTTTATTGTTGGACTTTTCAGTTTAACAGCCTACTTTTATTCTTGAGAGAAGTGCCCGCACGCACGTGCGTGCGCGCTGTGTTCTAGTCCCGGGATGAGCTCTCCCCTCTGCCTCCTTAAATAGGGCGTGGTTACTGGGAAGACACACAAACACAGGTTAATTACTGTCAGGTGTACCATCGTTCTGCCACTCACCTTCCCTGGCTCCGCCCTCCTGTTACAGACCGGCGCTTGACCACGCCCCCACTGCCACAGGCAAGCAGAAACGTGCACTTCTGGAGCAATGAGGAGAAAGAGTTCATGCTCATTCAGCTTAAGGAGTTGAATATATTAAAATTCATGGACGGGAGAAAAACGCGCAATGGAGAACACGGAACTGATAACTTTGTTTACACTCTTGAATAGCTCTTCATGACGACAACCGGAAGTGTACCAACACGATGGGGCGTGTAGCGCCACCTGTGGCTCAGGTGCACAATGCACCTCACACAATAGCCCGATTTCATTGTGTGCATGTAGGATTGGATTTCTCTGGCACCCTGCTGGGACCTTCAGCTCGATTACCGACAGCAGCTCGATTTGGATGTGCATGTAAACGTAGTCACTACTAGTCAGACAGAACTGAAGAAGCCTTTCAGATGAGAGGTGAAACGTCTTCAAGAATCTTCAAGCAAGTCCAGTTGCTCTCTTTTACCACCCACAGTTATTGAAGTAAGTGAAATGTGCGGTGTATAGTATGGTCTTGGAAGCCCCCTGTATGTGTATGTCTGGTAGCTCTGCTCAGATCAACTCTCATAAACTCCCAAACACCTTGTACAGCTCACACACTTGAACACCATCAGTTGACTCAGATTATATGAAAGAGGAAGATTTGCATTGCACAGCACATGTTCACCAAGGGCAAGATGTAGAGTTTGAAAAGACTTGGGTTGCAGACCCCCACGCATGTGAAAGATTGACCCTCAAGACTATATATTGGTCTAAACATTATTGCGCTGCACAGGTCCATCTTACTCATTGTCCAAACAGCTGCATCAGTGTTTATCTCAGTGTTCTCAAACATGTTATGTGCGGCCTCGTGTCAGAGGACTCTGAGGTCGGCTGCTGCCAGCATGATTTCTTTGACATCATTAATTCCATACCCCATGTCTCATTAGCAAAGCCACGAGACGCCCATTGGAAAGACATGGGGAAATGGGTCAAGGAGTGCGTAGCCAATGGCGATGAATGGTCCCAAACAGAGGACCCTAGTGTGTTGTTTTGCCAAAAGCTTGGGGTCTACAAACAAAGTCATGCTACAGTATATGTGTGTGCATGTTGAGCGCAGCGTAATATTAGCCACTGGTGACCAGGGTCCTAGGGACCCCGGCCATAGTGGCCTGTTTGTCTCTGTTTCCACAGCCATAACTCCAGCAGAGGCGCACCCCAAATTGGCGGGAGTTCCAAATTCCATCTGGGCGAAGGGTAAACATGATGTAGGCCTAATAAAGAATGCTGAACCAGTGGTGATCACCCCCAAATCAGATTTCAGGCCGAGACAGACCCAGTACCCACTCAAACCAGAAGCAATCGCAGGTATAAGACCGGTCTTTGATTCGTTGCTGAAGGCAGGTGTAATTGTCCCTTGCCCGGACTCTCCAATGCACACTCCTATTTTCCCAGTTAAGAAGGCAAGAAAACCATCCCAGCCTGATGAGTGGAGGTTTGTCCAAGATCTGCAAGCAGTCAATGCTGCAGTTGTTCCACACGTACCTGACGTCCCTAAAGAGTGCTCTGCAGACCACACCCACTCTGGGATTGATTGACCCCAATAAACCATTTGTTCAAACTGTAGATGAAAAGAAGGGTTTCATAACCTCTGTTCTTTTGCAGAAGCATGGGGATAGATTAAGACCTGTAGCCGACTTCTCCAGCAAATTGGACCCAGTAGCGGCTGGACTTCCTGTTTGCCTGCGTGCAGTTGCTGCAGCTGAAAAGGCGGTAACTGCTTCCAGAAATATTGTGGGGTATACTAACCTTACCCTTTTGGTCCCACCTGCTGTCTCCCTGCTTCTGTTGGAGAAAAATACATCACATTTGTCAACACAGAGATGGTTAAAGTATAACACTGTCATACTTGATATGCCTAACATCATTGTGAAACATTGTTCTGTTCTGAATCCTGCCTCTCTTCTCCCTACAGAGGACGATGGAGAGCCACATGACTGTTGCTCTCACTAACGATTTTTGTTCCCCCAGGGCAGACTTAGAGTGACCCTTTGGGAAATCCAGACATGGTCCTCTATGTGGATGGTTCAGTCTCCAGAGACCCAGAGACGGGAAAGAACAAAGCAGGTTTTGCCGTAGTCTCAGATCATGAGGTCCTCAAGGCGCCGTGTCTGCCCTCAAACCTGTCGGCACAGGCCACAGAGCTCTGTGCCCTTATCGAGGCATGCAAATTGGCTGCAGGGCAACCTGTCAATATTTTTATGGACAGCAGGTACACATTTGGCATTGTGCGCGATTTTGGCACCATTTGGAAACACAGAAATTTTCTCACTAGCACAGGATCTCCCATTGCACATCATAAACTGGTGTCTGAGTTGTTGGATGCTATTCTACTCCCTAGAGCCATTACTGTGTGTAAGTGTGCTGCCCATACTAACAATACTGATCTTGCATCTCAAGGAAATGCCAGGGCAGACGTGGCAGCTAAGTGTGCAGCCTTAGCTTCCAGTTCACCCTCTAACCTTGCTTTTCCTCAGGTTTCTACCCCCTGTTTACCTCTAGCAGACCTTCAGGGCATTGCCACCCAGGACGAGAGACGAGTCTGGAAACAGACTGGCTGTATCTTTGCAAACTCGGTCTGGATTTGTCCCTCTGGCTGTCCCTGTCTACCAAAACACGTTCCCTTTCTATGCAAAATTGGCCCATGGGCTCACCCATGTGTCAAAAGGGGGGATGGTAGCAGAAGTAATAGAGATGGTTCACAAAGGGGTTTTCAAACTATGCTGCAAAATTTTGCAAGCAATGCTTGATATGTGCACAACATAATGCAGGTCAAGGTATCAAACTACTGTAACTCAAGCAACACACCCAATACCAGACAAACCATTTGATCAACTCCAAATGGACTTCATTGAACTGACACCTAGTGAGGGGAAAAAGGTACTGCCTGGTAATAGTTGACATGTTTTCAAAATGGGTTGAAGCTTTCCCCACAGCTAAACAAGACTCAGAGGCAGCAGTCAAAGCACTCCTGAGAGACATAATTCCTATGTGTCAAGGACCAGACAGGAGAGGAGATCAAATGCACTCAAGCCACAGTTTAATAATAACAGGGGAAAAGGGAGTTGGGAGAATGTGAAGTTCAGTGGCAGGAGGACTGAGAGGCAGAGATGGCTGGTGGGAGTGTGGTGGTGGCATCTGAGGTCTCCCATCTAAGTACTGACTAGGCCCAACCCTGCTTAGCTTCTGAGATCAGACAGGATCAGGCGTTGTCAGAGAGGTGTGGCTGTAGGCTGACAGCACTTGGGTTTCATGCAGTCTCCCAGCAGTAGTCCCTCAGCAGGCTGGAGTTAGTGAGCAGGCTAGAACACAGAGTCACAGATCAGATAGCAAGATAGGGGACAGAAATGCAGGGTCAGGTACCGGGGCTGAAGAGTAGGGCTCCAGGCAGGGCTGCTCACACCGGGCTGATGGAGAGGCAGGCGAGCAGCAGGGCTGGGCAAGCTGGAGATCAGGCGAAGGTACAGGAGAGGCAGGCAAGAGGCAGAGTAGACAGGACAGAAGGCAGATCAGGTTACCGGGGCTGGAGAGCAGACAGAGTCAGATGGAACAGAATATCGTCAGGAGTCAGAGTAGTAGGAACACAGAGCAGGTTATCACGCTGGAAGTTGCAGACGATCTGACATTGAGGCTTGGGAGAACTGCAGCTTAAATACACACAGGGGGGAAGCAGGTGATCAGCAACAGCCAATGACAGTCACTGAAAGTTAATAAGAGGAAGTGAGAGCGGGCGTGGCCGGTAATGCTGATTGGAGATGTTACCTGAAGAGAGAAGCCCACAGGTAGGACCATGACAGAACCCCCCCCCCCAAGGGATGGCTCCAGAAGTCCCTAGCCACAGATCCACCAAGATGGGCAGGAGGAGGGGGAATACCGGTGGAGGGTCAGAACTCCTCTGACCGGTCAGTGTGCAAGGCCTCAGGATCTGGTTCAGAATCGGACTCGGGGACAGTAGCGTTAGGCGCATCGTCATTCTGACAAGGACCCTTTGGTCGACCCCTCCGGTTGGCCGGCTGGTCCGGATGCAGGCGATGAAAGGTGCTGATGAGGGTACGGTCTAAAATTCTCCCAGCAGGAACCCACATCCTTTCCTCAGGACCATAGCCCTCCCAATCCACCAGGTATTGGAGGCCCCTGCCCCTGCGCCGTGACTTCAGCAGTCACCGGACGGAGTAGACCGGGCCACCATCGATGAGACGAGGAGGAGGAGGAGAAGGTGCAGCTGGGACCAGCGGGCTCTCATGCACTGGCTTAATCTTTGAGACATGGAAGGTGGGGTGCACTCTCATAGACTTGGGCAGTCAGAGCTGGACAGCAGACTGGCTGATTATCCTCTGGATCGGAAATGGTCCGACGAACTGAGGTGCCAGCTTACAAGACTCCACCTGGAGGGGCAGATCCTTGGCTGACAACCATACCTTCTGGCCCACCCGGTAGGTGGGCACAGGCGTCCTCTGCCGGTTGGCTCCAATGGAGTAGCTGGTGACTGACTTGAGGAGTGCAGCGCGGGCTTGAGACCAGGTGCGGCGGCATCGGCGTGCATAGGTGAGGGCAGATGGGCAGGTGACCTCTCCCTCCTGGCTGGGGAACAGGGGTGGTTTGTAGCCATACACGCAGTGGAATGGGGACAGTCCAGTGGCTGAGCTGGTGAGGGAGTTGTGAGAGTATTCCACCCACAGCAGGTGCTCACACCAGTCCCTAGGGTTGCATGACGCCATGCACCAAAGTGCCTTCTCCAACTCCTGGTTAGTCCACTCAGACTGGCCGTTGGACTGGGGTCGGAATCCAGAGGTGAGGCTGGCGGTGGCCCCGAGCAGGTGACAGAATTCCTTCCAGAAAGAGGAGGTGAATTGCGGCCCCCGGTCCGAAACGATGTCCCTGGGCAGCCCATGGATGCGGAAGACCTGCTGCAGGATGATCTGGGTGGTCTCTTTGGCCGACGGTAGTTTTGGGAGGGGAACAAAGTGTGCCATCTTGCTAAAATGGTCCACGATGGTGAGTAATGACAGTCATCCCATTAGAAGGGGGCAGACCCATAACAAAATCCAGGGAAATGTGGGACCAGGGTCGCATAGGCATGGGCAGATGCTGGAGCAAACCGGCAGGAGGCCGGCTGGAGGATTTATTCTGATTACAGGTAGGGCAGGCTCGGACAAAGTCTTGCACATCCCTGCTCATAGACGGCCACCAGAACCGTTGGGTGAGCAGGTGGTAGGTGCGAGTGGAACCAGGGTGGCAGGCTAGATGGGAGTCATGTCCCCATTGTATAACCTGGGATCGCAGGTCTTCAGGAACAAAGAGGTGACTTGCAGGGCATGCACTGGGGCTGGGTTGGTCATGGAGGGCTTCCCGCACTCGTTCTTCGATGTCCCAGGTCAGAGTAGCAACAATACAGGGGTCAGGTAGGATGGGAGCCGGATCCTTGGAGGAGGCATCATCCTTCTGGAACTGGCGGGAGAGTGCATCAGGCTTGGTGTTGTGAGATCCAGGCTGGTATGAAAGGGTGAAATTGAATCTGGTGAAAAAGAGAGCCCAGCGGGCCTGTCTGGGGTTGAGTCGTTTGGCGGTGCGGATGTATTCCAGATTCTTATGGTCTGTCCAGACCAGGAATGGGACTACGCATCCCTCCAGCCAGTGGCACCATTCCTACAGGGCGAGCTTGACCGCCAGCAGTTCCCGGTTGCCTATGTCATAATTGCGTTCGGCCGGCGATAGCCGGCGGGAGAAGAACGCACAGGGGTGGAGTTTGTTGTCATCCGCTGACCTCTGTGAGAGCACTGGCCCAACTCCCACAGCCGAGGCGTCCACCTCAATGATGAATTGCCGCTCTGCATCTGGCATCTGGAGGACGGGAGCAGTGGTGAACCGAGCCTTGAGGGTGGCAAAGGTTTCGTTGGCAGCCGGAGTCCAGGTGAAGGGCTGTTTGGTGCTGGTCAAGGCAGTGAGGGGTGATGCAACAGTGCTGTAATTACGAATGAATTTCCTGTAGAAATTTGCAAAGCCCAGGAACTGCTGAAGCTTCTTCCTGCTCTCTGGTACTGGCCATGAAGTCACTGCTGAGACTTTGGCAGGGTCCATCTGGATGCTCCCCTCTGCCACGATGTACCCCAGGAACACCACAGACTTGGCATGAAACTCACACTTCTCTGCCTTGACGAAGAGGGAGTTTTCAAGGAGACGACGGAGCACTTGCTGGACATGCTGGGTGTGTTCGGACAGGGGTTTTGAGAAGATCAGGATGTCGTCGAGGAAAACGAACATGAACTTGTTCAACATATCTCGCAGGACATCATTCACCAGAGCCTGGAATACCGCTGGCGCATTGGTAAGGCCAAACAGCATCACCCGGTATTCATAGTGACTGGTGGGGGTGTTGAACGCGGTCTTCCACTCGTCTCCCTCCCTTATCCGAACCAGGTGGTAGGCATTCCGGAGATCGAGTTTGGTGAAGATCGTGGCTCCCTGGAGCAGCTTGAAGGTGGAGGTAAGCAGTGGGAGAGGGTATCGGTTCTTGACGGTGATGTCATTGAGACCCCTGTAATCGATGCAGGGGTGCAGGGATCCATCCTTCTTTCCCACGAAGAAGAACCCAGCGCTGGCGGGAGAAGAGGATGGACAGATGAGGCTGGCA
This sequence comes from Neoarius graeffei, assembly GCF_027579695.1. Taxonomy (NCBI): domain Eukaryota; kingdom Metazoa; phylum Chordata; class Actinopteri; order Siluriformes; family Ariidae; genus Neoarius; species Neoarius graeffei. The sequence goes on from NC_083570.1 coordinate 76,653,280, forward strand.
GCCAGAGAGTCACTGATGTAGGCCTCCATCGCCTTCCTTTCCAGGGCGGACAGAGAGTAGAGATGGCCCTTGGGTGGTGCAGTGCCTGGGAAGAGATCAATGGTGCAGTCGTAGAGCCGGTGAGGAGGCAAGGAAGTGGCCTTGGCTTTGCTGAATACCTCCCAAAGGCTGTGATAACACACTGGGACATTAGTGAGGTCAGGGGCAGAGCTGGCAGGTGGAGTACGAGGGGTTAGAGTGGAGGCTCATAAGCAGGTCCGGTGGCAGTCCTTGCCCCATTCTCTTATTGCTCCAGTGGCCCAGTCGAGGTGAGGACTGTGCTGGCAGAGCCATGGATAGCCCAGGATGAGAGGTTGGCCGGGGGAATGGAGCAGGTGAAACTGGATGGTTTCGTGGTGGTTGCCTGACAGAGTCATCGGGACAGGGGCAGTGAGGCGGGTGACGGTGCAAAGGAGATGACCATCCAGTGCCCTGGCTGGAATGGAAGAGGATAAGCGATGGCTTTGCAGACCCAACTGGCGCGCAAGCTCTGTGTCCATGATGTTAGCCTCAGCACCAGAGTCAACCAGGGCGGCCAGGGTGTGGGTGGAATCCGACAGACGAAGGCAAACTTGGAGCATAGGTTTCTAGCTGGTGGAGGATTGGATGATCATTGAGCTCAGCCGGGCCCCTCCTATGTCCGGTGAGCTCGGGCTTCTCCGTGCGCTGATGACTGACTGAGTCTGGCGGGCCCTCTCTCGTCGACGGGTCTGGACCCGGCGGTCAATGCGGACAGCCAGGGCGATGGCCTCATCGAGTGTCGATGGTTGTTCATACGAGACCAATTCGTCCTTCATGTAGTCGGCCAGGCTGTGCAGAAAGGCGTCCACCAGCGCCTGCATGTTCCACTTGCTGCACTGGGCCAAGGTCCGGAAATCGATCAAGTAGTCAGCCACTGTTCATCTGCCTTGGCGAATACTCATCAGTCCTCCAGATGCCTCTACCGCCGACGAGCCCAGGTCAAAGACCTTAATCATCTCTGCTGCAAACAGGTCGAAGGAGGCACACGCCGGTGTCCGGCATTCATACTCAGCAGTCCCCCACAGGTGGGCATGGCCAGTCAGACGAGTGATCACGAAGGCCACCTTCGCTGCCTCCAACGTGAAGGTTCTGGGCTGCAGGTCAAACAGCAACCGGCAGCTGGTCAGGAAAGCACGGACTTGGGAGGGGTCACTGTCAAAACGCTCCGGACTGCCGACCTTGGGTTCCGGGGCATCGAGTGCAGCAGGAGCACCTCCCGGAGCTGGCCAGTCAGCGGCGGGTATGACAGGGGCTGATGCAACGAGGAGCAGCGATGGTTAACTCGGAAGAGCAGGGGGTGCTAGGGCGGTGAGCAGCTGGAGTGCTTGGTCCAGTCATTGTTGCTGTTGCTGATGACCAAGCTGGATCAGGGCTGCAACGTTGGCAGACATCTCCTTCGGTACACTGCAGCCGGTCTAGGGCAGAGGGTTCGGGCACTGACTCCATGTCTTGGTCAGATCGTTCTGTCAAGGACCAGACAGGAGCGGAGATCAAATGCACTCAAACCACAGTTTAATAATAACAGGGGAAAAGGGAGTTGGGAGAATGTGTGTGAAGTTCAGTGGCAGGAGGACTGAGACACAGGGATGGCTGGTGGGAGCATAGTGGTGGCGTCTGAGGTCTCCCATCCAAGTACTGACCAGGCCCGACCCTGCTTAGCTTCTGAGATCAGACAGGATCAGGCGTTGTCAGAGAGGTGTGGCTGTAGGCTGACAGCACTTGGGTTTCATGCAGTCTCCCAGCAGTAGTCCCTCAGCAGGCTGGAGTTAGTGAGCAGGCTGGAACACAGAGTCACAGATCAGATAGCAAGATAGGGGACAGAAATGCAGGGTCAGGTTACCAGGGCTGAAGAGTAGGGCTCCAGGCAGGGCTGCTCACACCGGGCTGATGGAGAGGCAGGCGAGCAGCAGGGCTGGGCAAGCTGGAGATCAGGCGAAGGTACAGGAGAGACAGGCAAGAGGCAGAGTAGACAGGACAGAAGGCAGATCAGGTTACCGGGGCTGGAGAGCAGACAGAGTCAGACGGAACAGAATATCGTCAGGAGTCAGAGTAGTAGGAACACAGAGCAGGTTATCACGCTGGAAGTTGCAGACGATCTGACACTGAGGCTTGGGAGAACTGCAGCTTAAATACACACGGGGGAAGCAGGTGATTGGCAACAGTCAATGACAGTCACTGAAAGTTAATAAGAGGAAGTGAGAGCGGGCATGGCCGGTAATGCTGAGTGGAGATGTAACCTGAAGAGAGAAGCCCACAGGTAGGACCATGACACCTAGGTGGGGTATACCTACCAAATCTCAAGTGACAATAGAACACCCTTTGCTAATGCAGCCCTAAAGAAAGTAGGAGCATTCCTAGAGATAGACCTGAAACAACCTTGTGCCTACCATCCTGCCAGTGCAGGAGCAGTGGAGAGGAAAATGGGTCCCTGAAAAATAAACTAAGCAAAGCTTGTGTAGAAACAGGGCTAGGATGGACAAAGGTCCTCCCTGTAGTACTCACACAAATGAGGATGCAAACTAGGCCTAAACATGGGTTAAGCCCATTTGAAATTGTTTGGACGAGTACCCAACACAGGGATAGGGCCAGCCCAAGGAACACTGCCGGACACCACACTGTGTGATGATGTAATGTTGAATTACTGTGCAACGCTGTCCTCTGCTTTGAAATCTATCCACAAACAGGTAAAGAAGTGCTTCCCAAGCCCGTTGAGGGACTTCTGCACGATCTACAACCAGGGGATTGAATAGTGGTGAAGGACTTCCGACGAACCAAGTGTAACAAGCCATGGTGGAATGGCTCATTCCAGGTCCTGTTCACGACCCCAATGGCAGTGAAGGTCACAGGCAGAGTGACATGGATCCACGCTAGCCACTGCAGGAGGGTTCCTGAACTGACTGAGCAGGAGGAAGAAGAAGGCCTGAAGGATCCAGGTGCTGACTAAAGCGCACGAGGAAGAAAGGCATCACTGCATGGAACAGTGCGAGTATCACTTCAATCACACATGCACTCTCAATAGGGAAGAGTATTTCAGTGTCTAGCTGATGGATAAGTCTTAGGGTTTCAAGTTTCCTCCAAGTCCCGGTGAGGTGGGACGAAGGCTGATAGGGCGTGCCTGCCCTCTGAGCACCAATACACATCAAGAAGGGCAAGGGTTAACTCGGTAACATCACTGAGGCACTGAACAAGATGTGCAAGGTTGCTGAACAATTACGAGCAGATGAACATGGAGGAGTCGAAGACAGTTGATGGCCTTGGTTCAGTGGATGGAAGACTCTGATTCCATTCACCATACCGGTCCTAGGCTTAGTGATTGTGATGCTATGTTTGCTCCTTGTTTTCTGTCAATGTTGTATGTCTGTGTTTCAGAGGCAGCTGACAAATATTGGTTATCAGATGGTGAAAATAGACCCAGATGACTTGCCTGACTGGCCTCCAAACCCACACAAAGACCATAACCCACCATTTGACGACGTCAGCACAGCTGATATGAAATTAGCCCTAGCTTAAAACACTCATTTGTGAAGGAAATTTAGTGAATGAACATTGCTATTCTCTGTGTTTCTGTGTCCTTGGCTCAACGGCTGGTGATAAGCATACTGCCTTGTTTATGCCTGACCATGCATCCGCGGCACTTAATTAGAGCACACCGGTTTGTCTGCTTTAACAAAGAGCCGATGTCTAACTTCAAGGCCAAGCCTCGAGACAATCGCATACAGACATGAGCAGTAGGCAAATGCCTTTAGAGTATAATAGATAACAGTCACTAAGACACAACTCAGAGTGCGCGCATTCAGCATCACCTGAGGCGGTATCATCTTTTTTCTTTCCCTGTTTTATATCGATGTTTTATATGATCTACTGTAATAAATAACTGAAAAGACAACTGCTAAGCATTCTGAAGTGTTTATTAGAAGTTTCCATTACAATGGAAAACAGCATTTCTCACCATGAGGGGGCACTGAGTATTTGGTAATGCCCTTTGGGTTGCGCAATGCCACGTCCGTATTTCAGGCTTTCGTTAATGATGTACTCCGGGACATGTTTGGCAACTATGTAATTGCATATATTGACAATATTTTGATCCACTACCCGAATCTTGAAACTCATATTCGTCATGTCCGTTCCATCCTCACGTGTCTGCTTGAGAATCAGTTGTTCATTAAAGGAGAAAGGTGTCAGTTTCATCTCCCTTCTACCTCCTTCTTAGGTTATGTCATCAGTCCGGAAGGTGTCGTTATGGACAATGAGAAAGTGAGAGCCATAACAACTTGGCCCATCCCTACATCCATAAAAGAGCTCCAACGATTTCTTGGGTTTGCTAATTTCCACCATCGATTCATTTGTAACTTCAGCAGTCTCTCAGCTCCCCTTACCAACTTATTGAAGGGAAAGACCAAGAGACTCTTGTGGAACCCCTAGGCGCAGGAGGCATTCGAAGCCCTCAAGGTAGCCTTCACCTCTGCCCCCATCCTGATCCCACTCAGCATTTCATGGTAGAGCCTCTGAGGTAGACACTGGGGCGGTGCTGTCCCAGCACATACAGTAGGTGACCCCTGTAAACTACATCCCATCGCCTTCTACTCCCACAAACTGACCCCAGCCGAACATAATTACGGTATCGGGGATAGAGAATTGCTGGCTATGAAATTAGTGTTCGAAGAGTGGCGCCATTGGCTAGAGGGAGCAATGCATACCTTCCTCGTGTTAACAGATCATAAAAACCTAGAATATTTACTGTCAGCTAAACGGCTCAACCCTCGTCAAGCTCAGTGGTCCCTCTTCTTTTCCCAGTTCAATTTTTCCATCTCTTATCACCCCGGTTCCTGTAATACTAAAGCAGATGCTCTGTCTTACATATATCCCAGTCCCGAAGCCTCCTCAGAGGCTGTCAGTGTACTACCCCCATCCGTTTTAGTCGCCCCCATTAGATGGGGAATAGATGAAGAGATCAACTGAGAACTGTCAGTCACTCCTGTCCCGGAGTCCTGTCCCATAGGAAGTAAATATATACCCACTCAATGCAGGGATAAGTTAATTACCTGGGCCCATTCCTCTCTGTCATCTGGACATTCTGGTGAGACATGTATGCACCAGTTATTATCTGGCAGATATTGGTGGGAGAATATGCTATCCGATATCCATAGGTTTGTCTCCTCGTGCACCACCTGTTCTAAATGTAAAACACCCAAAACCTTCCCTGCCGGTAAACTCATGCCCTTGCTTGTCCCTTCTCATCCATGGTCACATGTAGCAGTAGACTTTGTCAGTGACCTGCCCCCCTCACAGAATTACATGGTAATTCTGACCATTGTAGATAGGTTCTCACATGGAATTAGATTTGTTCCCTTCATTAGCCTACCTACTGCCTTTCAGACAGCTGAAAACCTTTTTAATTATGTGCTTCATCTATTTGGTATCCCAGAAGATATCGTGTCCAATTGAGGGCCCCAATTCACCTCACATGTCTGGTCTGCTTTCTTTGAGAGACTGGGGGTTAACGTCAGCCTCCCTTCCGGTTACCACCCCCAATCTAATGGTCAGTGTGAGAGGGTTAACCAGGAACTGGGAAAGTTTTTGAGACTATACGGTCATGAAAACCCAGCTGATTGGTTGGACTATTTGCCCTGGGCCGAAATAGCCCAAAACTCATTAATCAGCTCTGCAACAGGTCTCACACCCGTTCAATACATGCTGGGTTACCAACCCCCCTTAATGTCATGGTTGGCCATGCCCTCTGACAACCTGGCCATGGACAATTGAATGCAATGGTGCAAGCAGGTCTGGGAACAGACCTATCAGCAGATCAAGAACGCCCTCTGCCGACACAAGAGGATGGCGGATCGCCATAGAGGGGACACCCCTACCTACCTCCCTCAGGACAGTGTGGCTGTCGACTGGGGACTTCAGATTTCCTGAGGGAGGTAGAAAGTTATTACCCAAATATATAGGACTGTTCAAAATTCTCCAGTGAATCAATGAAGTTACATATAAATTGGATCTGCCTGTGCATTACTGTGTTTCTAACTCTTTTCATTCATCTCTCTTGAAACCTGTTGTCCCAGGTCCATTGGACGAGGCCACACCTGATATCACACCCCCACCTCTGGTGGACATAGAAGGTACCTCGGTGTATGCTGTCCACCGGTTGCTGGACTCCAGGAGGAGAAGAGGGACTCTGCAGTACCTTGTGGACTAGGAGGGCTATGGGCCTGAGGAGTGTAACTGGGTTCCCGCATGAGAGATCCTGGGATGGTGGAGGAGTTCCATCAGCATCATCCAGAGAAGCCCGTGCCTTGGCCTAGGGGCCATCCCAGGCACCATGGGTGCAGCCCTCCTGGCAGTCTGTGCAGCAGTGGTCCCAGAGGTCGTCCGTGGCGATGACCCTCTGTCCAGCACCGTGGCAGTTCTGATGGCTCGCTCAGGAGTGTTCCCAGCAGTGTGGGTGGTGGTCGTCATGGTCGCCCTCGGCCTCCTTGGAGGGTATGGTCACACTCCCGGGCTCACCTAACACTCAGGACTCCACATCCCACAATCCCACTTACACACCTGACACAACCACATGCACTCCATCAGCCAACCCGGAGCCACTTCGTAGGAGTGGCTCCCCTGATTTGTAATTGTCATCACCTGTACCTTTTTGTTTATGCCTGTATTTAAACCCCTCTGTTTGCTTTGTTCATTGCACAGTATTGCCTCCATATTTCCGTGAGCCTACTGAGCATTTATATTTCTGATTGCATTTCTGTGTATGACCCTTTTTGCCTTCTGGTTTCTTCTCATTTTGCCTAGCCCTTGTGTTTATCTGCTCGTTTCTCTCACTTCCCAGTTTCTCGATCTTCGCCTGTTTCTCGACTCCGATTTGCCTAGCCCTTGTGTTTATCTTGCCTGTGTTTTCCTGATTTCCAGTTCTTGGACTATTGCCCGTTTTATGACCTTGATTTGTTTAGCCCTCACTACATTGTTGGATTTCCCGGTACTGACCTGGTCTGATTATTGTACATTGTCTTCTCTCACTGTGTCTATTAAAACCTTGAGTTTATTCTGAATCTGCGAGCATCTTGTTTGTCACAGCCATGTTCCAAGACCTTTCTAATACATATGGGGAAAAGAAAGCACACCTTCCTTCAATACTATATTTTTATTTAGCAGGACCTAAATAAAAATTGTGTCCTCACCAGGGCTTTGAACCGGTTCAAGGAACGGAAACAGGGAACTTTTTCTATTTCACATGGAACAGAAACGAAACCAGAAACTTTATTATTTTTTATGTTCCGGAACAGAAACGCTTATTAAAAATAATGGTAACCGGTTAATACCGGTTTTTATTTCGTTCCTCAAAGTTTCCATAGCCTACAAATAAAAAAGTCATTCTTCTCCTGTGCAAGTTTCTATGACCCGCTGGGGTTCACTTCCTGTGTGACGTTCGCTGACTGAATGGAGAGAGCGGGAGGGTGGACTACTATCACGTCTCCACATCTTAAATAAGAGGTAAATATTGCAGTCTATCGTTACTCAAAAACGTCAATTTCAAACATGATATCAATATATTTGTCCACGTTAATGAGAGGCTCGTGAACATTAAATGATGTTAACCTCTGTTAGCCTATCAATGCATAGGGCCTGACTAGCCTTTGGTAACACACTAAACGAATTATCTTTCATTTTTGTCACTTTTTCTGTTTGTGTAGATGGGAAGACATACTGAGAATCCAAATCGCCAACATTTGAAATAATAATTGTTTTGAATTATTTCTAGTCTTATTTAATGAAGGTTGTAATAGAATTAGCCTACATTTGGCTTAAGCTGGATGAGACAGAGACATAATTTTATAGCCATTTGTTAAACAGCTGACAGGGAACGTAATTAACCGTTCCGGCAACGAAATTTTTTTGTTCTAACCAGTTTGGGAACGTCTATTTAATGGTGGAACCCAAAACCGGAAACGTTAAAATTCCGTTTCTGTTCGGAACGAACCAATAGGAAAAAAATTCTGGTTCAAAGCCCTGGTCCTCACTAACGTCTATAAACAAACAAATTCTATAAACAAAAAACGTTTTCAATATGGAGTACTCTTTCCCCCAAACAGTAAAATAACATTCAAAAACCATATGGGGGGATTTACACCCTATATAGTGGTGCTTGAAAGTTTGTGAACCCTTTAGAATTGTCTATATTTCTGCATAAATATGACCTAAAACATCAGATTTTCACACAAGCCCTAAAAGTAGATAAAGATAACCCAGTTAAACAAATGAGAAAAAAATTATACTTGGTCATTTATTTATTGAGGAAAATGATACAATATTACATATCTGTGAGTGGCAAAAGTCTGTGAACCTCTAGGATTAGCAGTTAATTTGAAGGTGAAATTAGTCAGGTGTTTTCAATCAATGGGATGACAATCAGGTGTGAGTGGGTACCCTATTTTATTTCAAGAACAGGGATCTAGCAAAGTCTGATCTTCACAACACATGTTTGTGGAAGCATATCATGGCATGAACAAAGGAGACTTCTGAGGACCTCAGAAAAAGCATTGTTGATGCTCATCAGGCTGGAAAAGGTTATAAAACCATCTCTAAAGAGTTTGGACTCCACCAATCCACAGTCAGACAGATTGTGTACAAATGGACAAAATTAAAGACCATGTTACCCTCCCCAGGAGTGGTCGACCAACAAAGATCACTCCAAGAGCAAGGCGTGTAATAGTCAGCGAGGTCACAAAGGACCCTGGGGTAAATTCTAAGCAATTGAAGGCCTCTCTCACATTGGTTAATGTTCATGAGTCCAGCATCAGGAGAACACTGACCAACAGTGGTGTGCATGGCAAGGTTGCAAGGAGAAAGCCACTGCTCTCCAAAAAGAACATTGCTGCTCATCTGCAGTTTGCTAAAGATCATGTGGACAAGCCAGAAGGCTATTGGAAAAATGTTTTGTGGACGTATGAGACCAAAATAGAACTTTCTGGTTTTAATGAGAAGCGTTATGTTTGGAGAAAGGAAAACACCGCATTCCAGCATAAGAACCTTATCCCATCTGTGGAACATGGTGGTGGTAGTATCATGGTTTGGGCCAGTTTTGCTGCATCTGGGCCAGGACGGCTTGCCATCATTGATGAAACAATGAATTCTGAATTGTACCAGTGAATTCTAAACGAAAATGTCAGGACATCTGTCCATGAACTGAATCTTAAGAGAAGGTGGGTCATGCAGCAATACAACAACCCAAAGCACAAGTCATTCTACCAAAGAATGGTGAAAGAAGAATAAAGTTAATGTTTTGGAATGGCCAAGTCAAAGTCCTGACCTTAATCCAATCAAAATGTTGTGGAAGGACCTGAAGCGAGCAGTTCATGTGAGGAAACCCCCCACCATCCCAGAGTTGAAGCTGTTCTGTACGGAGGAATTTATTAAAATTCCTCCAAGCCAGTGTGCAGGACTGATCAACAGTTGCCAGAAATGCTTAGTTGCAGTTATTGCTGCACAAGGGGGTCACACCATATACTGAAAGCAAAGGTTCACATACTTTTGCCATTCACAGATATGTGGGTCATTCTATGCCAAATCAACAAATATCTGACAAATTTATGCTCGACCATCTCAGATTTCAATGAAATTTGGAGGGCTCAGAGATACTATTAAAAGAAGTTAATCCCCAAAATTTGAGCTTCCTATCTCCAACGGTTTCAGAGATACAGGCATTTGAATTTTTCGATTTTTTTGCATTTTGCTCAAAACATACATATTTCAAAGTGTAATATAATCTTTATTATGCAAGATAGAAACCTAAATTTTGCACAGAAAGACTCAATGTCTTGTCCTACAAGCTTCAACTTAGAATTTCAGTGGTCATTGTATATTAGATGGTGATTTTAACAAGGAAATTAAAAAGACAAATTTGCATTTTTAATTCATTCTGGAAGCTTGCCTGTGGCAGTAATGCTTAAACTAAGAATGTTATTCAAATCTACACAGAAATATCTACCAATTTCAGTTTTACCAAGTCTCCACTATTCCTAGTTTGTCTGTAATAGGGTTTTGAAATTCGCCAATTTCTAAAACATGCTATTTTCAGTAGCAAGAAATCCAATGTGGGATAGCAGTTAGGAACTTGTAAATTTTTTTCAGTAATCCCCAAGACCCATATTTTATATTTCCAAATTTTTGTTCTGTGTCTCTCAATTGTTAGGGTTTTTTTCACCTCTGGCCCTCACCATCTCGAGATCAGTCCCCTCGTGTCACCCAGACGTCTGGGGGTGAGTCACAGAAAAAAGAAAGGAACCCCACAATCCTTAGTTCGCAATCTCTATTCGCAAGTCCCCCCTGAGATGAGAGTATACAGGGGTTTTATACGTGTGTATGTGAGTGAAACCTTGGGTCAATCATGACAATTTTAAACAAAGACTATGTTTAGTCTAACAAAAAAGTGTCTTCTCCACTGGACGAAGGTCAGGTTACACAGGAATAGTTTAAAATCACTGTTATAGTATATGTAATAGTCTAAAATAATAAAGGATCTTAAAAAGCTCTAAAATATTAAAATCATAAAGTCTTAACACCTTGTGCAGCAATAAGGCTAATATAACTCTATAAAACTATAAAACTAACATGAATCACTTAATGCAGCTTTAATTCTAACATTAAATCTAACATTGAATCATTTCAATTTCAAATTCAACACTGAAGAGACTGGTTAAATCCTAAATCACGTGTAGCTATAAAACTAACTTAAATCATGGCTTTAAATCTAACTTTTAATCCCAAATACATGTTGGATATGCAGCTGTGGGTGTGTGTGGGTGTGTCTGTGCTATGTGTGTGCATCGTAGGATGTCAGACTATGGTGTGATGGTATGATGACGTAGGTCAGTAAACCTTGGACTGAGCAAAACACATCTTAATTCCATCAATATGTGTGTGAGTGAAAATATATCCTGTATACATTTCATATTAGCAGATGTTCTAACAGATATCAACATTTAAGCACAACCTTAGGTCAGAGATAGAATGTTCCAAAAGATATCAGTATTACGTCTCGAGCAATGTGTCTAGCTTAGACAGAAGGTCATACAGTAACTTGGTCAAGTTACACAGAATTCAATGCCTTCTAGCTGAAATAGTAAAATAGAACAGAACAGAACAATATTAAAAATAAATCCTTACAATTCTGTCACAAAATAAATTACTGCCTTCTTGGTAAAGAATAAATACTTACAATTATTTATCCTTACAAAGGAATAAAACCTTACACCTTATGTTAATAGCAAACTTGTCATTGTAACACAAGTATTTTTAAACTACAGGGGTTTAAAAAATCCATTTTCACCAAATTCGAATTTTTGATATATTTTCATGTAACTGATATTTGAGGGTTAATAAATGCTTCAATAAGGCTCAAGTAGGTTAGGAGACATGTTTCTTCCACAATTTTAAATAAAATTTCAATTAATGCTCAGTATTAATTATTTGTAAATTGATTTTAATCTAAGACTGTGTAACATTAGCAATCAATGACCAGCTATTGTGTACCAGTCAACAGCCAGCCTTATCAATATCAACACAGCACAATAGGTGACCTTTGATACCAGAACAGGTGGCTCATATCTTATAGTTTTAGAGTCTGTAAACTGCATACTTGTTCAGATAACATTATATTGCTTGGATTATATTAAATACATTGTAATACAGAGCACTGAGAAAATTTACCAATGTTATTAACTAAATGTGTTTCTTTGCAAGGATTGGATATTTTGAATAGTTGACTAGGGAATTTAATTGTAGTTGCTTTCAATTTGAGATCAGTATAAATGAGTTTGTTCTTAGACATCTAGAAATGGCTGAACTTCCTCCCTGTTCTATAGGAATTGGACTAAAGAAAGATTCTGACTGCCATAAACTAACATACAACAGAAATTGTAAGTTAAATACACTCTCTCAGTATAGTTTGGAGCAAATTTCATTAATTAATAAAATTTCATTTTAGAACTTAAAGTTTCTTCTACTCGTTGCAGCTTTGCTTTGCCATATGCAGCTTTCTGTCTGTGGCTATACTTGGCAATTTTCAGTGGAGAGCAACCAATTGACACAAGGCTTTTGTCAAGTGATTCAGCTACCTCACCAGTGTATGTTGGATCCACATCTACACACATGCTCTCTTGTTCTGATTCTGTAGAACCTGCTGAATCTGCTTGGCTTAAATGTTCTTTCACTCTCTGTGAACATTTAGAACACAATTTTTGTCCAGATTTAATATTTTTATTTATCAGTTTTGAAAGTGAATCTGCTGTTTCAGGAAGAATTGAACGTAATTCTGTTTTAACTTTTTTCTTGTGCCTTTCATATGAATCACAACAACTTTTCTGTAGCTCTTCATATTTCATCAGAAACAGTTTCTCATGATGTAGACATACTGTGTCTGTGCTTGAAATGTTCTCAAGTTCAGTTCTCTGTTTAATTAATGAAATTTGCTCCAAACTATACTGAGAGAGTGTATTTAACTTACAATTTCTGTTGTATGTTAGTTTATGGCAGTCAGAATCTTTCTTTAGTCCAATTCCTATAGAACAGGGAGGAAGTTCAGCCATTTCTAGATGTCTAAGAACAAACTCATTTATACTGATCTCAAATTGAAAGCAACTACAATTAAATTCCCTAGTCAACTATTCAAAATATCCAATCCTTGCAAAGAAACACATTCAGTTAATAACATTGGTAAATTTTCTCAGTGCTCTGTATTACAATGTATTTAATATAATCCAAGCAATATAATGTTATCTGAACAAGTATGCAGTTTACAGACTCTAAAACTATAAGATATGAGCCACCTGTTCTGGTATCAAAGGTCACCTATTGTGCTGTGTTGATATTGATAAGGCTGGCTGTTGACTGGTACACAATAGCTGGTCATTGATTGCTAATGTTACACAGTCTTAGATTAAAATCAATTTACAAATAATTAATACTGAGCATTAATTGAAATTTTATTTAAAATTGAGGAAGAAACGTGTCTCCTAAACTACTTGAGCCTTATTGAAGCATCTATTAACCCTCAAATATCAGTTATATGAAAATATATAAAAAATTCGAATTTGGTGAAAATGGATTTTTTAAACCCCTGTAGTTTAAAAATACTTGAGAGACACAGAACAAAAATTTGGAAATATAAAATATGGGTCTTGGGGATTACTGAAAAAAAAAATTTACAAGTTCCTAACTGCTATCCCACATTGGATTTCTTGCTACTGAAAATGGCATATTTTAGAAATCGGCGAATTTCAAAACCCTATTACAGACAAACTAGGAATAGTGGAGAGTTGGTAAAACTGAAATTGGTAGATATTTCTGTGTAGATTTGAATAACATTCTTAGTTTAAGCATTACTGCCACAGGCAAGCTTCCAGAATGAGTTAAAAATGCAAAAAATGCAAATTTGTCTTTTTAATTTCCTTGTTAAAATCACCATCTAATATACAATGACCATTGAAATTCTAAGTTGAAGCTTGTAGTACAAGACATTGAGTCTCTCTGTGCAAAATTTAGGTTTCTATCTTGCATAATAAAGATTATATTGCACTTTGAAATATGTATGTTTTGAGCAAAAAACAAAAAAATTGAAAAATTCAAATGCCTGTATCTCTGAAACTATTGGTGATAGGAAGCTCAAATTTTGGGGATTAACTTCTTTTAATAGTATCTCTGAGCCCTCCAAATTTCATTGAAATCTGAGATGGTCGAGCATAACTTCTTGTTGATTTGGCATGGAATGACCCATGTAATATTGGATCATTTTCCTCAATAAATAAATGACCAAGAATAATATTTTTGCCTCAATTGTTTAACTGGGTTCTCTTTATCTACTTTTAGGACTTGTGTGAAAATATGATGTTTCAGGTCATATTTATGCAGAAATATCAAAAATTCTAAAGGGTTCACAAACTTTCAAGCACCATTGTAATTCAGTAACCTGTAGAACCACCTTTAGCAACAATAACTTTTTCGGTTGGCATTTATTAGTCTCTCACATTGATATGGAGACATTTTTGACCCAGTGTTTTTTTTTTCCACAGCATTGTTTCAGTTGATTGATTCAGGACATTTGTTTATGTCCAGCTCTGTGAAGATCCTGCCACAGCACTTTCTTTTTCCCATGATTAATTATGAATCTGAGCTGACTAACTACAGATTCAGTGTTATGACAGAAGCAGGTTAGGCTTATTTAAAAAAAAAAAAATTGTATAGTGCTTGAACATATAGACTGAGGATCGAAAACAATCAATTTGCTTCATTAACAGCAACAAGACCACAAAAGAAAACAGAACTCAACAGCTGCTAGCTAGCTTCTACAGTGGCATGCAAAAGTTTGGGCACCCTTACTGAAAATGTCTGTTACTGTGAATAGTTAAGTGAGCAGAAGAGGAACTGATCACCAAAAGGCATAACGGTAAAGACAATACATTTCTTTTCAGTGTTTTCTGCAAGATTTATGCATTATTTTTGTTTTGTACAATTGGAGAGTGAAAAAAGAAAAGGAACACCATGCAAAAGTTTGGGCACCCCAATACATTTGAGTTCTCAGGTAACTTTTACCAAGGTTCCAGACCTTAATTAGCTTATTGAGCTGTGGCTTGTTCAAATTCTTTGTTAGGAAAGGTCAGATGATGCAGACTTCAAAGCTGTATAAATTCTCTGACTCAAACTTGTCCCTAAAATCAACAGCCATGGGCTTCTCTAAGCAACTCCCTCGCATTCTGAATAATAAAATAATTGATGCTCACAAAACAGGAGAAGGCTACAAGAATGTAGCAAAGTGTTTTCAGGTAGCTGTTTCCTCAGATTGTAATGTTATTAAGAAATGTCAGTTAACAGAAACAGAGGAGATCATGGTGAGGTCTGGAAGATGAAGAAAACTTTCTGAAAGAACTGCTCATTGGATTGCTAGAAAGGCAAATAAAAAAAACCCTGTTTGACTGCAAAAGACCTTCAGAAAGATTTAGCAGACCCTGGAGTGGTGGTGCACTGTTCTACTATGCAGCGACACCTGAACAAATTATGACCTTCATGGGAAAGTCATCAGAAGAAAACCTTTCCTGCGTCCTAGACACAAAATTCAGAGTCTGAACTTTGCAAATGAGCATCTAAATTGTTAGGGCTGGTGGAGGTATGGTGAAGTTAGGATCCAAAAACAGAACACACACAGTAATCTAATAAATAAGATGATTTAATACAGAGAAGAAAGGGCATGGCAAATAGGTAAACAGACAGGACAAAAAACAAATGGCAAAAATAGTCCAGGCAAAAAGAGACAAACAACTAGACAAAAACAAAATCGCTAGTGTGAAAAACCATGAACAAGAAAAAAAAAACATTAGTGCAAAAATCCATGAACCAGAAAAAAAACCCTTCGAGCAAAAACCATGAACAAGAAAAGTTACTAGAGAGAAAAACCATGAGAAGCAAGAGTGGCACAGAAATGGCTAGAGTAGCAAATGAAATGTTCTGGCAAAAACAGAGTCTGAGAATGGCCTTTAAATAAGCAGCAGTGAAAACCAGGACATGAGTTCAGGGGAGAAGGAATTCCTGTCCCAGATCCGGATCGGCGCTGGCGTGAGAGATCCGTAATCTCCGGGGTGGATGTCCGGGGCAGAGCATGACATAAATAAGCCTGATGCATTTTGGAAACAAGTCCTGTGGACTGATGAAATCAAAATAGAACTTTTTGGCCACAATGTGCAAAGGTATGTTTGGAGAAAAAAGGGTGCCAAATTCCAGGAAAAAAAAACACCTCTCCAATTCTGAAGCATGGGTGTGGATCGATCATGCTTTGGGGTTGTGTTGCAGCCAGTGGCATTGGTTGAGGGAAGCATGGATTTGAATAAATACCAGCAAATTCTGGAAGCAAACATCACACCATCTGTAAAAAAGTTGAAGTTAAAAAGAGGATGGGTCCTACAATAAGACAATGATCCAATGGAATACCTCAAGAGGCACAAGCTGAAGGTTTTGCCATGGCCCTCACAGTCCCCTGACCTAAACATCATTGAAAATCTGTGGAGAGATCTCAGAAGAGCAGTGCATGCAAGACAACCTAAGGAACTTGTAGAACTGGAAGCCTTTTGCAAGGACAAAATGTGTGAAAATCCCCCAGGTAAGAACTGAAAGATTATTAGCTGGCTACAAAAAGTGTTTACAAGCTGTGATACTTGCCAAAGGGGGTGTTACTAAGTACTGACCATGCAGGGTGCCCAAACTTTTGCTACGGGCCCTATTCCTTTGTCATTTTGAAAATATAAAAGATGAAAATAAAAAATTGTTTTTGCTTAAAATATAAAGGGAATGAGTCATCTTTAACTTTATGCCTTTTGGAGATCATTTTATTTTCAACTTGCTTAACTGTTCACAGTAACAACAATTTTGACCGGGGTGCCCAAACTTTTGCATACCACTGTATAGCACAACTTGTTCTGATTGCTAGCTTTAGCTATCTATTCAGATACCAACAGTAGGTTCTTAAAGGACAATGTTTACTTCTTTCTACTGATGTATAACATCAGTCTACTTGTACAACTACATACATATATACATAGCATTAAAATAGTTTTGGTATCTCCAGACAGTCATACTAATCTCCCTAGTTTAGTCCCTTAAACATGTATTTATTTCCAATGTGTACTGTATTATCAAAAGTGACATGGAGTTGAGACAGGATACAGTACAAACAGTGACTTCTACATTTGAATCTAAACCCATGACCCACCACTACCCTACCACTTTGAAGTTCTCAAATAATTGTACTATAATTATTATTCATTGATGTAGGTATTACATAATCAACTGGATTTGATAAAATCCTTTTAATTGGGTGTGCAGGTAAATTTACACTTATCAATTAGCTTTAGAATCAGCTATTGTTCTTTTTGTTTGAGTCTGAATCAATCAGGGCAAGGGCACTGCTTGAACAGGAAATATAGGACTATATATTGGTAATAATAATAATGCAAGCACAAATATAAGGTATAAAAAGGTTGAGGTACTGGCATCTGGGAGTGGAGCAGAAATATTCAAGTTTTTAATAACCTTCACCACTGTTATTTTGTTGATATTGAGCAGCAAGGTGATATCCAGTCAAGTCAACTCCTCTCATTCCCATTAAACTACAGATGTTCACTGGCAGCTCAGTGCAGTACCGGTATTTTCCTAATGACACACAATAATGACCTAACTGATAGATTTCATGTCTCTGTTTTAATGGTACAAATAATCAGATGGCTGACAGCAGTGGCAAACCATTACTATTAGAGCTGGGACTTCAGCTCAGCCAAAAATTAGCCAGACACACCAAAAAAGCAACAGGGCAAAAGGTTTTGCAGCAGGATGCCAGGTAGCTCTGTTGTGTGTCATTATCGATGCTGATTTTTAAAGTAACTCAGTAAATTACATAGGGAAATGAATACTTAAGTGAAAAATACTGTGGCAAGCATACGTGGAAGAGAAGTCTGGAGACAGAAATCTTTTTTTCCTCAGTCATTAGCCTGTGCTACTTGCTCTTGATAGCACTGGCTTGACCGCTTTATTAGCGTTTGCTAATACTTCTGATGAACGCTACACCGGCTGGAAGGTTACGTCACTGCAGTGCTGACGGTACCCATTCATGGTTAAGCTAGTGTTGGCCTTTGAGACAGCCTAGGGAGATACATTTTTGGTCCCTCTCACTATAAATCAAACTCTGATTGGTTAATTCATCTGTCACTTTCTCCATCAACATACACTGCCATGGTCTTCTCTCCTGGCAATGAAGTCCTAACCAATGAGTGAACCAGCTCTAAACCCTTCTCTGCTTAGAGACAACAACAACAAAAAATCTAATTGGATAACTCTATTTCAATGTTTTCAGGACCGTAACCCCTTCATTTCTGAAGTAAATTTGATAGAAAATGAGGCCAAATTAGAATAGAATAATTATAATGAAATAAAAGATTAAAAAATGAGAAATTAAATATAACATCTGAAATGCTGATATGTTTGGGCCTTCTCTGAAGGCCTAGAAGGCCCTGACGGTTCCCCTTTGGCTGACAGATCATATAATGCCTTTTCTGTGTTCTTGTGTGTTTTGTGGGTAGTCAGTGTGTACACAACCTCAATACGTTTGGTGAGATTTAATTAATGTGCTTGCTGCACAAAGCAGCGCGAAGTGCTGCTTTGTGAAGCAAGCACACTGTTGTTCTTCTTAAGTTTACTTCATTATTATTATTATTATTGCACAAATTTTTGGGGCTGCTACTCCTACAGCTTTTGAGATACCGACACAGTTCCAACTCAGAAATGTCTGTCCTGAAGCGGTGTAGTGTGCTTGTATACAGCTTTTGGATTGATACACCTGTTCTCTTGTTCTTGTCATTTTGCTGTCATTTTTTTCCCATAGAGAATGAATGAGGCTCATGAATTGAATCGTCCTTCTCGGACATGCTTCATCACATACACACCAAACCTCATGTGATACCTCAGGCAAACTCCCCTGACATGTATACACATTTAGTTCTGACCCACACTCGGTTTTTCCTTTCTTTTTGTGCTCCATTCACTTCTATTCATTTTTGGCCCCATTGAAAATGAGTGGCGTTTTGAAAAAAAGCAGCTTTCACTCTCCGTCAAATTTCTGAACAGAGTGACTAAACTTCAAGAAATTTCACATGATGCCTCAGGGCAAGTCCCTGTACATATCCATCCCCTAATCTGAGACCTGCACTTGTCTTTTCCTTGGTTTTCACACATCCCTTTTTATCCCTCCATAGGCTTCCATTGATTTTTGGCCCCATTCAAATGAATGGAGTTTTGCTAACACTTCACTACATATCCACTGGTGTAATGTGCTTGTATACAGCTTTTGGATCAATGCACCATTTCTGTCGTCCTTGTCGTTTTTTCCCATAGAGAATGAATAGGGCTCATAAATCGAATTGTCCTACTCGGACATACTCCATTGGAGACGCACCAAACTTCATGTGATACTTCAGGCCAACTCCCCAGACACATACATGCAAACAGGTCTGACCCACACTCGTCATTTCCTTTCTTTTTGCTCATCCCTTTTTCCTTCATAGGCTTTCATTGATTTTTGGCCCCATTGAAAATGAATGGAGTTTTGGGAGAAAAACTTTCACTCTCTGTCAATGTTTTGAACTGAGTGACCAACTTCATGAAACTTCACATGATGCCTCAGGCTAAGTCTCCTCACATATCCATCCCCTCATCTGAGACCTGCACTTATCTTTTCGTTGGTTTTCACGCATCCCTTTTTACCTCCATAGGCTTGCATTGATTTTTGGCCTCATTCAAATGAATGTCGTTTTGGTCAGTAACACTTCACCACACTTCCATCAAACTTCATATGGCACCTCAGGCCAAATCACCCATCACAAACGATATGAGGTCTGACCCGCACTCATCTTTGTCTTGTCTTTCACCCATCCCTTTCTCCTCTACATTGCCACTAATTATTGGAAGCTTGACAGAGTCATCCCTGCATTCCCCCACAGGTGATAATGCCTTTGGCAAGGATCTGCTCATTTAAGACTTTGAGAACAAATCAATTTCAACTCAATGGACACTTTATTAGGAATACTTGCCCGTACACGCACACACATATGCTAGCAGTTAGCCCCATTAAAAATTAATGGAGTACTGGTAAAGAAGGCCCAGCAGAGACTTTACTTCCTGAGGGTCCTCAAAAAAAAAAAAAACATCTCCCAAAAACTGCTGGTGTCTTTCTACCACTGCTCCATTGAAAGCATTTTAACTTACTGTCTCTATGTGTGGTACACCAGCTGCACGATGGCACAGAGGAAGGCACTCTGGGGGGTCATAAAGGACGCCAAGAAAATAGTAGGCTGCCCTCTCCCCCCATTGGAAGAACTACACAGTTCCCACTGCCTCAGGAAAGCTCAACACATTCTGCACGACTCATCACATCCAGGTCATAAACTGTTTGAACTGCTGCCATCAGGCAGATGACACAGAACACTTAAAACAAAGAAAAACAGACTGAGAAACAGCTTCTTCCCAGTAGCTGTCAGCACAGTGAATGCTGCAAGTGACTAGATGTTTTGTATTGTGTGGCCGTGTTTTTATTCTTTTTTTAAAAAGTATTTTATATTTTTGTATATATTATTTTATCACGTCTCCCCTTTTATGTTGCACTCATCAAGGTCTGCAGTTTAATTTAATTTTGTTGTACATGTTACAATGACAAGATTTCTATCTATCTATAAACATTAGCATGTTAGCATGATAGCTATTAGCATGTTACCCATTAGCATGTTACCCATTAGCATATCATGCTAACTGCTAACTCATGAGTTAGTATGTTTGCCATTAACATGTTATCATGAGAGCTGTTAGCATGTTAAGATTAGCAGGTTAGCATGCTAACAGTTAGCACGTTTGTCAAAATATGTTAGCCTTCGCATGCCAATATTAGCATGTTAGCATGCTAACAGTTAACATATTCGCCATGGCATTCTAGCATGTTCACTTGAGCATGTTAGCATGCTAACAGTTAACCATTAGCATGTTAGCCTGCTAGCTGTTAGCATGCTAGTTGTTAGCATATTAACCGTAGTGTTGGCATGCTAACAATTAGCATGTTAGCCATTTGCATGTTAGGATATTAGCTGTTAACAGGTTATCATTTGCATGTTAGCTATTAGCATGCTAGCTGTTAGCATTAGCATGTTAGTATTAGCATGTTAGTGTTAATTGTTAACATGCTAACATGTTAACATTAGCATGTTAGCTGTTAGCTTTTTAGCATTAGCTTTTTGGCATGCTAGCTGTTAGCATTAACATGTTAACATGTTAGCATTAGCATGTGGACATGCTAGCTGTTAGCATTAGCCTGTTAGCATGCTAGCTGTTAGCATGTTAGCCAGAGCATGTTAGCCAGAGAGTTTTAACGTGTTAACCTTAGCATGTTCGCATGCTAGCTGTTAACATATTAGCCTCAGCATGTTCGCATATTAACAGTTTGCATGTTAGCACTAGAATGTTAACATTAGCATGTTTACATGCTAGCTGTTAGCATGCTGGCTGTTAGCATGCTCCCCAGTACCATATTCACCATTTGCTTATAAGCATACGAGCTATTAGCATGTTAAGGTTAACATGTTAGCATGATAGCTGTTCTGCTACAGCTCAGCAAGCACACTGCATTTTATCTGCAGAAATGCAGTCTAGTTATTATAGCTCACTCGTTTTTTGGAACGGCTTCTCCTCCTACAACTTTTGAGATAGCAACACCATTCCAACTCTTAAATATCTGGCATGAACTGGTGTAGTGTGCTTGTATACAGCTTTTGGATCAATGAACCCATTCCCTCCCCCCCCCCCCCCCCCCCATAGACAATGAATGGGGCTCATTAATCGACTCGTCCTGCTCGGACATGCTTCATTAGAGATGCATCAAACTTCATGTGACACCTCAGGTCAACTCCCCCGACACATACTGTACATGCAATTGGTCCTGATCCGCACTCATCTTTTCATTTCTTTTTGCTCATCCCTTCCCCCCCATTCACTTCCATTCATTTTTGGCCCCATTCAAAACTTTCACTCTCCATCAATTTTTGAACTGAGTGACCAACTTCAGGAAACTTCACATGATGCCTCAGGCCAAGTCTCCCCACATATCTGTCCCCTCATTTGAGACCTGTAATCATCTTTTCCTTGGTTTTCATGTATCCTTTTTCCTCTCCATAGGCTTCCATTGATTTTTGGCCCCATTCAAATGAATGGAGTTCTGTTCAGTAACCCTTCAGCACACATCCACCAAACTTCATATGACCCCTCAGGCCAACTCACCCATCACACACATGATATCAAGTCTGACTCACACTCGTCTTTACCTTGTCTTTCATCCATCCCTTTTTCCTCCCCATTGCCGCCAATTATTTGAGGCTTAACTGAGTCGTCCCTCCATTTCCCCATAGGCGATAATGCATTTGGCAATGATTTGCGAATTTGAAACATGGATGACAAGTCAACTTAAACTCAATGGCCAATTTATTAGGAACATTTGCACGTGCACGCGCACACAACATATTAGCCATTAGCATATTAGCATGCTAGCTGTTAGCAAGTGAGCTGTTAGCATATTAGCCTTAGCATGTTAACTGTTAGCATGTTAGCTGTTAGCATTCAAGCTGTTAGCATGTTAATCTTAACATATCAGCATGCTAACAGTTAACATTAGTCATTAAATGTTAGCATGCTAGCTGTTAGCACACGAGCCGTTATGTTAGCCTTAGCATGTTCGATGTTAGTATGTTAGACTTAGCATGTTAGCATGTTAGCTTTAGCATTTTAGCATGCTAGTTAACATGTTAACCGTTTGCTTATTTGCATGCTAGCTTTTTGCATGTTAGCAGTTAACAAGTCATAGCATGTTAGCATATTACCTTTAGCATGTTAGTTAACATGTTAGCCATTAGCATGTTAGCATGTCAGACATTGCATGTTAGCCTACTATCTGTTAGCATGTTAACCTTAGCATTTTAGCAAGTTAGCCTGTGCCTGTTAGCATGCTAACTGTTGGCATGTTGGCACACTAGCTGTTAGGCTGCTAACAGTTAGCATGTAAGCCTTAGCATGATCTCACACACACACACACACACACACACACACACACACAGGCTCTCGCAGACTCTGTCTTTCAAGGTGACCCTTTGCTACAGCCCAGCAAGCACACTTTGCATTTCCTCTGCAGAAATGCAGTCTAGTTAGATTTGTTAGCTATTTTGTTTATTATATTTTAAAAAATTGTGTATATTCTTCCAGCATCTACCCTGCATAAACTGCCTGATTCACATTTAGCAGTCACAATTAGGCTTTTTTTCTCCTAATTTGTTACCGAGAAGGTAGTTTAAGATGTTAGATTTACAGTAGTTAGTATTTGGGTGAAGTAGCATACATTGAAAGGGAATGATATAAATTATGTACATAAGAAAAACATTTGTAATAAATAGGACATGACATTTAAGCCTTTGTTTGTGGTCAGGGAAATGCCGTTTTGACTTGTGTCTGCAAAAATCGGCAAAATTGTATAATATACCAAATTAAGCACCTTTTCGGCACTGCTGATGCCACATAATTACAATGTTTTATAATACAATTATATACTAGACTGGGGCGGCACGGTGGTGTAGTGGTTAGCGCTGTCGCCTCACAGCAAGAAGGTCCGGGTTCGAGCCCCGTGGCCGGCGAGGGCCTTTCTGTGCGGAGTTTGCATGTTCTCCCCGTGTCCGCGTGGGTTTCCTCCGGGTGCTCCGGTTTCCCCCACAGTCCAAAGACATGCAGGTTAGGTTAACTGGTGACTCTAGATTGACCGTAGGTGTGAATGTGAGTGTGAATGGTTGTCTGTGTCTATGTTTCAGCCCTGTGATGACCTGGCGACTTGTCCAGGGTGTACCCCGCCTTTCGCCCGTAGTCAGCTGGGATAGGCTCCAGCTTGCCTGCGACCCTGTAGAACAGGATAAAGCGGCTAGAGATAATGAGATGAGATGAGATATACTAGACTGCACTAAGGCAAGGGCACTGACATACAAACCACATTTGGGTCTTTCAATTTTTTTGTCTTGTTTTTTTTCTTACTTTGATTGCACATCACACATTATATGTGACTTTCCAGACCATTTTCTCTACAGTTGAATAAAATGCAATGTCATACAGTGTTATCCATTCCCAACCTCAAATGAAATGAATGACATTTAATAAATCTCAGATGTTTTGAATAGGAATTGCTGTCCCTTAAGGTCCTATTGTCAACTGCATGGACAATTCTGAAGGTAATCAGGTCAAAGAAGAAGAAAGAGGTTTTATTTGTCACATGCACACTCAAGCACAGTGAAATTCATCCTCTGCATTTAATCTATCTGAAGCAGTGAACATACGCATGCACACACACATAAAGAGCAGTGCACAGCTATGCTACAGTACCCAGGGAGCAGCTGGGGGTGAGGTGCCTTGCTCAAGGGCACTTCAGCCCAAGGCCACCCCCATGTTAACCTAACTGCATGTCTTTGAACTGTGGGAGGAAACCGGAGCACCCGGAGGAAACCCATGCAGACATGGGGAGAACATGCAAACTCCACACAGAAAGGTCCCAGTCGGCCGCTGGGCTCGAACCCAGAACCTTCTTGTTTTGAGGTGACGGTGCTAACCACTACACCACTATACTGCCCTAAAATATATTAGACTAAAACAGATATCTGGAGGGTGGCACGGTGGTGTAGTGGTTAGCGCTGTCACCTCACAGCAAGAAGGTCTGGGTTCGAGCCCCGTGGCCGGTGAGGGCCTTTCTGTGCGGAGTTTGCATGTTCTCCCCGTGTCCACGTGGGTTTCCTCCGGGTGCTCCGGTTTCCCCCACAGTCCAAAGACATGCAGGTTAGGTTAACTGGTGACTCTAAATTGACCGTAGGTGTAAATGTGAGTGTGAATGGCTGTCTGTGTCTATGTGTCAGCCCTGTGATGACCTGGCGACTTGTCCAGGGTGTACCCAGCCTTTCACCCGTAGTCAGCTGGGATAGGCTCCAGCTTGCCTGCGACCCTGTAGAAGGATAAAGCGGCTAGAGATAATGAGATGAGATGAATAATAAATTGAGCTTGAGTAAATTACTATTCAAACAGTATAAATACTGTGTATCTCTCAGAATAGTTCAATACACACAACCGCAATCATGGGGAAGACTGCTGACTTAACAGTTGTCCAGAAGATGATCATTGACACCCTTCAGGGCAAGCCACAGAAGGTCATTGCTGAAAAGGCTGTCTGGAAAAGGTGCACAAGCAACAGGGATGACCGCAACCTTGAGAGGATTGTCAAGAAAAATCAATTCAAGAACTTGGCCTTTAGCACTTCAGAAGGAGTGGACTGAGGCTGCTGTCAGTGCATCAAGAGCCACCACACACAGACATCTTCAGAAAAGGGGCTACAACTGTTGCATTCCCAATATCAAGCCACCCCTGAACCAGAGACAATGTCAGAAGCATCTTACCTGGGCTAAGGTATCAAAGCAACCTGGGCTTCAGTAACACCTCTGCAGAGCCACAAGCTGATCACCTCCATGCCATGCTGCATTGATGCAGTAATTCATGGTAAAGGAGCCCCAACCAAGCATTGAGTGGATAAATGAGCATACTTTTCAGAAGTTGGACCTTTCTGTCTTGTAAATCCTTTTTGACTGATCTTAGGAAATATTCTAATAATTGAAGATACTGGATTTCTGATTTCATGAGCTATCATCATCATCATCATCATCATGGATGTCACGTCGAAGTCGACAACGACGACTGGTGGATGCGTGTGTGGGCGGGAAGGCTGGCAGCCGAAGCACAGGGTCTTGAGCAGGTGTTACATCTGAAGGGGGCATCGGCAAAATCTGGTGCTTTCCTCCTTAGTCTGGCCTGGCATATCTGGTAGGCACTCTCTTCCTCAAAGGAGGAAACTCCCTTTTGAATGGTGACTCTCCACAGCAGGCAGTTTTCTGCTTTTTGCTCGAAATCACAAGCAGCAATAACATACTTTTTAAGAGAGTCTTTAAACCATTTTCTGGGTCTTCCAACTTGGCATTCGCTACGCAAGCTTGCCATGAAACAGCTGCTTGGGAATGCTATGATCATCCATATGAACAAGGTGTTCTGTTCAGTGAAGTTGTCATTGTATGATGATGCTTTCAACAGATGAGCAGTTTGACTTGCATAACACCTTGGGATTGGATGCTTTTTCTTCAAGATATTTTCAAGAATTTGAGGCAACGTTGCTGGAAGGCCTCGAGCTGCTTGATGTGGTGGCAATATGTTGTCCAGCATTCAGCACCATAGAGTAGGGTACTTAAAATGACGACTCAAAAGACAGCAATCTTGGTTGTTAGGGTTATGGTATGGCTACTCCACACCCTCTTTTGCAGACGCCCAAAGGCTGTGCTAGCTTTTGCGATGCAGTTAGAGACCTCTCTGTCCAACTGGGCATCCCTCGGCAGAACATTCCCCAAGTGCATGAAGGCATCTGTGTTCTTTAGCTGCTTGCCATCGATAAAGACTGCAGGGTCAGCATACTGTGTCATGAGTGGAGGCTGATAGAGAACTTCTGTTTTCTTGATGTTCGCATTTAAGCTGAATCACTTTGAGGCTGCAGAGAAACTGCTCACCAGCATTTGTAGACTGTCCTCGCTATGGGCAAATAGAGTGCAGTTGTCGGCAAAGAGAAACTCCTGGACCAGTTGATATTTTACTTTGGTTTTTGCATGCAGTCTTGTTACGTTAAAGATATTTCCATTGTTTCTAAACCTGATATAGATGCCTTCATCTCTGCAGCTGGCCATTGACTCTTCAAGCATAGCTCCGAATATGATGAACAATATTGGGGTGATTACACAGCCTTGTTTAAGTCCAGTAATTGAAAAGTGGTCGGAAAGCTGACCATTAGCACATACTCGATCATGCATGCCATCGTGAAGCTTCATCAGTACTCTGATAAAATTGTCTGGGACACCTTTTTTTCCTAAGATCTTCCACAGGCTAGGACATGGAACGGCGTCAAAGGCCTTGGCTACGTTCTGCTCGACACACTTTTCTTGCAACTGTCTGGCAACAAAAATCATATCAATTGTTCCCCGCTCACTTCTAAAACCACATTGCGACTCGGAAATGACAATCAAGAATAGAGTGCACAAGTTGGTGTTGCATGATCTTTGAAACAATGATAAGGAGTGATACACCGCGATGGTTGTCACAATCACGGGAGTCCCCTTTATGCTTATAGATGACAATGATAGCATCCTTGAATTGGTCAGGGATGTCTTTGTTGTGCCACATGTGCAGTAGTAGGTCGTGAAGCTTGACGGTCAGGGATTGGCTTCCGTGCTTAAAGACTTCAGTTGGTAGGCCATCTTCACCAGCCGCCTTGCCTGTCTGTAGAGTGTGGATGGCATGGATGACTTCCTCTATTCTCGGAGGATTAGCGAGGTGTTCCAGGATTTCTCTCTGCTCCATTGCATCAATGCTACCTTGTTGGACATGGGATGGCTTGTTCAAGAGACTGCTAAAGTGTTCTGCCCATTGCTTTAGGATATCGGACATTTCTGTTAGGAGCTCACCCTCGGATGAAAAAAGGGGGCTAGCACCACACATCGCAGGACCGTAGAGCTCTTTAAGTGAGTGGTAAAAGTTTTTCATATCATGAGTATCAGCATAATGTTGGATTTGTATAGCTTTATTCATTAGCCATTTGTTTCTCAACTGCCTTGTCCTCTGGTGTAGAGAGTCCCTAGCCGCTGCAAATTCCTTTTCTGCTGCTCTGGTGTTTCGAGTGACATATCTAAGGTGAGCAGCATTCTTCTTTTCAATAAGAGTGCATTTCCTCAAAATTTTCAGAGAACCAGTCTGGCTGCTTCCTTTTGGCTACACCGAGCACATCTACAGCTGCATTATAGACCTACAGTGGTGCTTGAAAGTTTGTGAACCCTTTAGAATTTTCTATATTTCTGCATAAATATGACCTAAAACATCATCAGATTTTCACACAAGTCCTAAAAGTAGATAAAGAGAACCCAGTTAAACAAATGAGATGAAAATATTATACTTGGTCATTTATTAATTGAGGAAAATGATCCAATATTATATATCTGTGAGTGGCAAAAGTATGTGAACCTCTAGGATTAGCAGTTAATTTGAAGGTGAAATTAGAGTCAGGTGTTTTCAATCAATGGGATGACAATCAGGTGTGAGTGGGCACCCTGTTTTATTTAAAGAACAGGGATCTATCAAAGTCTGAGCTTCACAACACATGTTTGTGGAAGTGTATCATGGCACGAACAAAGGAGATTACTGAGGACCTCAGAAAAAGCGTTGTTGATGCTCATCAGGCTGGAAAAGGTTACAAAACCATCTCTAAAGAGTTTGGACTCCACCAATCCAGTCAGACAGATTGTGTACAAATGGAGGAAATTCAAGACCATTGTTACCCTCCCTAGGAGTGGTCAACCAACAAAGATCACTCCAAGAGCAAGGCGTGTAATAGTCTGTGAGGTCACGAAGGACCCCAGGGTAACTTCTAAGCAACTGAAGGCATCTCTCACATTGGCTAATGTTAATGTTCATGAGTCCACCATCAGGAGAACACTGAACAACAATGGTGTGCATGGCAGGGTTGCAAGGAGAAAGCCACTGCTCTCCAAAAAAACATTGCTGCTCATCTGCAGTTTGCTAAAGATCACGTGGACAAGTCAGAAGGCTATTGGAAAAATGTTTTGTGGACGGATAAGACGAAAATAGAAATTTTTGATTTAAATGAGAAGTGTTATGTTTGGAGAACGGAAAACACTGCATTCCAGCATAAGAACCTTATCCCATCTGTGAAACATGGTGATGGTAGTACTATGGTTTGGGCCTGTTTTGCTGCATCTGGGCCAGGACAGCTTGCCATCATTGATGGAACAATGAATTCTGAATTATACCAGCGAATTCTAAAGGAAAATGTCAGGACATCTGTCCATGAACTGAATCTCAAGAGAAGGTGGTTCATGCAGCAAGACAACGACCCTAAGCACACAAGTCGTTCTACCAAAGAATGGTTAAAGAAGAATAAAGTTAATGTTTTGGAATGGCCAAGTCAAAGTCCTGACCTTAGTCCAATCAAAATGTTGTGGAAGGACCTGAAGCGAGCAGTTCATGTGAGGAACCCCACCAACATCCCAGAGTTGAAGCTGTTCTGTACGGAGGAATGGGCTAAAATTCCTCCAAGCCGCTGTGCAGGACTGATCAACACTTACCGGAAATGTTTAGTTGCAGTTATTGCTGCACAAGGGGGTCACATCAGATACTGAAAGCAAAGGTTCACATACTTTTGCCACTCACAGATATGTAATATTGGATCATTTTCCTCAATAAATAAATGACCAAGTATAATATTTTTGTCTCATTTGTTTAACTGTGTTCTCTTTATCTACTTTTAGGACTTGTGTGAAAATCTGTTGATGGTTTAGGTCATATTTATACAGAAATATAGAAAATTCTAAAGGGTTCACAAACTTTCAAGCACCACTGTAGGTCTGTAGATGGTTCCACTTGTTGATTGAGTTGTATTGCATGGTGTCTACTGTAGCCAGCATCTTGTGAAGACTGTGTTGGAAATAGGCCCTGATTACTTGATCTTTAAGATGGGTAACATTGAGTTTCTTAACAGGCTGCTCATTTCATTTCATCATGAGTGGTTTGATGACAAGCTTGAGTGAGGATCTTACCATCCTGTGATCTGTATTGCATTCTGCACCCCTCATAACCCTTATGATAATTACATCTTGTATGTTGCGAGTTCTTTCAGTGATGTAATCAAGCAGATGCCAGTGTTTGGATCTCGGATGCATCCAAGTATTCTTGTAAATCTCTGGTAGCTGGAACAGGGTATTAGTGATGGTAAGCTGGTGCTCTTGGCATAGAGATAAAAGAAGACGACCATTTGTGTTGCACCTCCCGGTACCATGAGGTCCAATGATTTTTGGCCATGCTACATTGTCCCTGCCAACATGAGCATTGAGATCACAGAGTATAATCAACTTATCCTCAACAAGCATCTTGTTGATCAGGTTACTTAGAATGAAGTAGAACTGTTCCTTAACTGGCTCCTCATTTGTCATTGTTGGGGCATAGGCACCAATGACAAGCATAATGATTTCTCTCTAGAGGTAATGTGATAAGGCATTCGTTTATAGCTTGAGGAAGCAATGACAGCTTATTTGCAATTGATGTTCTCAGAATGATATCAACCCCATGAAGACTTTTCTCAGAAGCTGGTAGACCACTCCAGAAAAAGGTGTAGCCTGATGTTTCCTCATTAAGTTGCTCGCATTCTGTGAGGCAAATTTCAGTCAACACTGCTAAATCAATTGAGTACTTCTCCAGCTGGAGCCCAATAAGCATTGTTTACGTTCATTGTTGAGTGTACACACATTCCAGGTAGTGACCTTGAGAGGTTTTATACATTTCTTGTATATACATTTCTTGCATTGCAAGATGACCAGAGGTGACTCAGATGCAGTGGATAAAGTTGCAAGTTAGAAATCAGCTGCACTTCCCAATGTTCCACAGTATGTTAGGAAGGAAAAGGTTTCCGGAGCTGGTGCTGAGTTGACTGCCAGAACCGCAGTTTGCATGATGGCCGTTGGCTCACAAGGAGCTCATCCGCCCTTTGTCAGGTCTTGTTTTTTTGTCCTGTGGGGTAACATGCCACCATCCTCACCAGCATTCACTGGTGGGGGAGCCAGTTTAGATGCTGACCACCTGTCCATGCGGCAGGTTGTACTGGGTTACATGGTCAAAGATGACCCTGACCTTAATCCTTTTTGGCTGATCTTAGGAAATATTCTAATAATTTAAGATACTAGATGTCTGATTTTCATGATCTATAAGCCATAAAAAAGGCTTGAAATATTTCATTTTACATGTAATGAATATAGAACATATGAAAGTTTACCTTTTTAAAGTAAATTATGAAAAAATGAACTTTTTCATGATATTCTAATTTTTTGAGATGCATCTGTATTTACCAACAGGCATGAATTTATGTGAATATTATCAAAGACAAGAATATTATGATGCACACATGAAACTAACTACTGAACACTTGTTACTCTGATATTACATGACATATCTAAGAACATTACTCAAGCTATGGTGTCTTGCTCATTCGGTAAGTTGATTTAAATTAAACAACCTCAAATTAAACACAAAAATCATTCAATTTTGCTTTTTTTAATGGTCTAATAGCACTTTTCTGCCAGTTAAAGTCAAGCATGGCTTTTAATAATTTTCCTGAAATGTGTGCCAAAGTTTTAGGCAGAAGACCTAAGAAAGCGATCTAAAGTTATGGCTGTCTGTCCTTGAAACAATGTGTTCATTTTGACAAACCCAGCTGAATAGACTCTCCACTCCCCATGCATGCGCGTGCACACACACAAGTATTCCTGCTACTGCTAATAGTTCTCAATCACTCTCCAATAAAGAAAAGAAGATCTAAGAATCTACTTAGTTCTACTACTCAGTATGCATGCAATCAAAGAGATCATCAAGGAATGAAACTATTAGTGAATAAAGCTCTGTGAAAATTTTAGTGCTGACATATAATGACCAGATCTGCATATATGCAGCTTCCATGCGATAGTAAACCAGATGATCAGAATCCAATGTCCACTTACATCTTCCATAAACCCTGAGAATGTTTAATGGGTGTGTTCAATAAAGACATGAAAGATTGTGTTATTATAGTTGTTTGATCCTTATTGTAATGTAGATGATCAGATCATATATTATCTATTACATATTTTATATTACATATTTTAATGTAAGTTAAGGCAGGTAATTCCAAAAGGTTGATTTACTTTGCCTTGCCACTGTATTGTTAATTACGATTAAAAAAAAACCCTTCCTTTAAACTACTCAAAACTTTATAACAAAACTTTCATTTTGACCTTCATGCTTTTGTTACCTCTAGGTTGGATAATTGTGATGCCTTACTGTCTGGATGTTCCTAGAAGTACATAAACAAGCTCCCGTTAGTTCAAAATTCAGCAGCAAGAGTCCTGACTAGAACAAGATATGACATCACCCCTATCTTATCCACATTGCATTGGCTCCAATTTCATATTGATTATAAAATATAACGACTGACTTTTAAAGCACTGAATGGTCTTGCACCACAGTACCTGAGTGAACTTCTGGTCCTTTATGACCCACCATGTCTACTTCGATCAAAAGGTGCAGGCTATCCTTTGCTACCTCATAGAGTGAAGGTTACATCAGGGGGTGAAGCCTTTTCTTACAAAGCCCCACAGTTATGGAATAGCCTTCCAAGTAGTCTTTTGCCGCTTTTCCACTACCAACGCAGCTGAGTTGGGCTGAGCCGTGCCGTGCTGAGTTGGGCTGAGTGGGGCTGTTGGAGTTGCATTTCGACTACAACCGCGCTGAACCGTGCTGGCTGGAAGTGGGTAGACGCATTGGGTGGAGTTAGCGAAAGTGGGTGGACGTCACGTGATGTCGTTAGGCGGCGCAAACAGTGACATCAGTGACCTTTTAAGCGGTAGTCTCACGACCCAGATAGTAAACAATAAACATGGAGGACATGGAGTCATTAGTGTTGCTGGTCTTGGTGCTGTGGCTTGTTGTCATTGACAATGCCAACAGATACTGGCAAGAGCGTATAGATGAGGCAAGGCACATAAGGCTTCAGAAATTCTCGTAATTCGTAATTATTCTTCTTCCGGGTTTACGGTGTTTACAGATCCCAGCGTGCTCGTGGGGCGTGTGTGGGCATGTGAGGACACTCCTCCTCACCAATCAGTGCACAGGGGAGTGTCTCCTCATGCCCCTAGCCCCACTCGGCTCAGTTGGGCTCGCTTCAGCCCTACTCCAAAACTGTGCGAGTTTTGGGTGCTGAGTAGGGCTGAAGCGAGCTGAGTCATGCTGCTCTGAGGTAGTCGAAACGCGAGCCGTGTCGGGCTGAAGTGAGCTGAAGTGAGCTGGAAAAGGGTAGTGGAAAAGGGCCATTTTGGCCCTTTTCCACTACCCTTTTTCAGCTCACTTCAGCTCGCTTCAGCTCACTTCAGCCCGACACAGCTCGCGTTTCAACTACCAAAAACCAGCACGACTCAGCTCGCTTCAGCCCTGCTTAGCCCCTAAAACTCGCACCGTTTTGGAGTGGGGCTGAAGCGAGTCAAACCGTGCCGAGTGAGGTTGGGGGCGTGAGCAGACACTCCCCTGTGCACTGATTGGTGAGGAGGCGTGTCCTCACATGCCCACACACGCCCCGCGAGCGCGCTGGGATCTGTAAACACCGCAAACCCGGAAGAAGAAGAATTACGAGAATTTCTGAAGCCTTATGCGCCTCGCCTCATCTATACGCTCTTGCCAGTATCTGTTGGCGTTGTCGGTGACAACAAGCCACAGCACCAAGACCAGCAATACTAATGACTCCATGTCCTCCATGTTTATTGTTTACTATCCGGGTCGTGAGACTACCCCTTAAAAGATCACTGAATCAGTGACATACAGAGCATCGTGGACGAGTTCGCGGAGCGCAAGGCTCGTCGTATGCCCTTCAAATAATGCGCGCAGTAGGCTATTGATGTTTTATTATGAGCCATGTACAGTATGTCGCCTAATGTTTTTTTGTTTGAGTTACATGTTCGTTTGAAGGACTTAATGTACAAAATAACATAGTTGCACCCCGTAGTGTTGAAATTGGTAAACACAGTGCATTCAGTGAGGTTTGCACCGCCCTCCTTTTATTTCTGACTCTTCCTGTCACCGTTGCAACCTCTGAGCGCTCATTCGTATGCCCTTCAAATAATGTGCGCAGTATAGGCTATTGATGTTTTATTATGAGCCATGTACAGTATCCTAATGTTTTTTGTTTCTGAGTTACATGTTCGTTTGAAGGACTTGATGTACTAAATAACATAGTTGCACCCGGTAGTGTTGAAACTGGTAAACACCGCAGTTGCGGACATTTTGTAGCCTAAAATGATGTTATGATAAGCTTTAATAAAGGGCCCGGTCATTTGCCCCGCCCCCGGCCCGGCTCTGACTTGTTCCGCCACTGTCACTGATGTCACTGTTTGCACCGCTTAACGACATCACGTGACGTCCACCCACTTTCGCTAACTCCACCCAATGTGTCCACCCACTTCCAGCCAGCATGGTTCAGTGCGGTTGTAGTCGAAATGCAACTCCAACAGCCCCGCTCAGCTCGACTCAGCACGGCACGGCTCAGCCGCGTTTGTAGTGGAAAAGCGGCATTTGTGACTCACAGTCTCAGTGTTTAATTCTCGACTGAAAACATGTCTTATTAGTCAGACCTTTTGTTAATAGTTTTTATTTGGTAAGGGAGTAGATCTGGAGGGTTTGACTGATTGCTTTATTCCGAACAGTAAAGAACATATAAATACATACACACACACACACACACACACACGCACGCACGCGCACACACACAATGCAATAAATCAAAACATCATCATAAAACAAACAGAATAGCATAGTCACAAGGCAGTAACAATCTTTGGAAAGGATTAGGAAGAAGTAAATAACTTATCAAATCCTAACCCTCTATACCACCGCTAATCAAACATAACTTTGTGCCATAATAAACTATATATACACAAAAGAAAACAAAAGCAACAAACAAAAAAAAAACATACCAAGACATACCAACATGGTATAATATCGACCAAATCAAATATACAGATACTTTTGTTTTTATATAGTCGTTAACTTATGACTGCGCTTAGTTACGACTGACCGGTCGTAAACTGATCTGGTCGTAAGTCGGCCTATGTTAAACGAGCTCAAGTATATTGTGATGTATAATGATATTGTAATTGTCTTAAGGTCTTATTTCATCAACATTTTATTTCATTACCTTGGCTCATTATTTGGTTTAAGTCAAACACTGCATACTACACTGCATACAGTACAATTCGTTTAATATGTGCAAAACAAAAAATAAGAAATACAGGTGTGAAAAATAGAAAACATTTTAGTTTGAAACTTACCAAAATACAAATGTAAAACATAGCAAAATACAAAACTTTAGAGACCGCTGGCATCACTGGTGCTTTGCTGTGGGTCGCCTACGTCATCATCAGCTGTTGCAGCGCTTGGGCTGGCGGGAGGATTTGCTCGTTTCTTAAGGCCCGGTCCCACTGCACTTATGGATGCAAAGAGGATGTAAAACGTCAAAAAATCTTTGCCATCCGTTGGAAAACGCTATGCATCCGTTGTGTACTCATTGCATACGTGCTTCATACGCTCTATCCATCGAGCATCCGTCCACTGTGATTTCATCCGCGCAAAAAGTTTTGAGCTGCACAAAACTTTTAGAACGGATGAACTTTCCGCCATGTACGATGTAAATCCGCGACATATACGAGCAACAAACGTTCTATGTCCGTTATCATCTGTTAAACGTCTGCTGTATCCTCTCTGCATCCTCTGGGCATCCTCGCAACTCACATCCGCTGCAGCTGAAAACGGAAAGAGGGAGGAAAGATAAGGTACATGAAATGTCTATTCATCGTTAGTAGCACGGAAATAGAAAGGATGTAAGCGTATGCATCTCGTATATAAAGTATTCAAAACGGACAAAGTGTTTATATCTGGGATGTATCTCGTATATTTAGGATGTCTGGAGTATGTCTAGAGTATGTAGAAGGACACCTAGCGCAGTGAACGGTCTGCATCCGATATACATCCGCGCAACATCCCCTTTGTTTCCGTTAGGCGTACGTGATGCATCCCCTTCATCCGCTATGCATCTGCTCTTTCTGCTATGCGTCCACTTCTCAGTTATCACCAGTAACCCCTTCGGAGCTGTCATCCACTTCCATCCGCTTTCATCCGCTAGGCTTCCTATGAACATGCGTTTAACATCCCCGCTATATACTACCCACGTCTGTTCTTTTCCGTTCTGTTTTCGCAAATTTTTGCCAATTTTGTCCATTTCTGGAGCGGATGAAAACGGATAGAGCCACCCCCTAAATTTTGCTCGTCCGCTGTGTCCTTTTTGCATACGTTTTGTGTCCATCGGCCAGTGGGACCGGGCCTTTAAACCAGGAGCTGGGGCGGAAACTGTTGTACGCAGTGAGAGGCTGGATGCTGGGCGGAGCCAAGAGCGGAAACTGTCGTACTCTCAGCTGGGAAACACTTGCCAGTCATAACCAGACGGTTGTAAAGTCAACGACTACCTCTCTCTCTCTCTCTCTCTGTGTGTGTGTGTGTGAGAGAGTGATTTTATTTATTTTTATATAATCAATAGAATGTTATTGTAATTCCTCCTCCCTATACCTCAAAGATCTGTTCCTTATATCTTTTTTTTTAACTGGTTTATAGTTGTACATTTCATGAGCTCCACATTCAAACGATTCCATAGCTTTACTCCACAAATAGAAATACTGAACATTTATAACATTGTCCTAGCACTGCGAATTTTAAATTTCAATTTCAAATCAAATCAAGTTTATTTGTACAGCGCTTTTAACAATAAACATTGTCGCAAAGCAGCTTTACAGAATTTGAACGACTTAAAACATGAGCTAATTTTATCCCTAATCTATCCCCAATGAGCAAGCCTGTGGCGACGGTGGCAAGGAAAAACTCCCTCAGACGACATGAGGAAGAAACCTCGAGAGGAACCAGACTCAAAAGGGAACCCATCCTCATTTGGGCAACAACAGACAGCCTGACTATAATATTAACAGTTTTAACAGGTATAACCCTCAACTGTCCTCATGGGGCCGTCCTTCACAGGAGTGGGGCGATAAAACTCCGACCAGACACAGGGCACCAGGATGGATCAAGCAGGTCCGAGGGGCAGAAGAGGCCAGCATCTCAATCCCAGGATCAACATGTAACTCAGAGGGACAGATGGGGGGGGGGGGGGGGGGGGGGGTGGAAGAGAGAGAGAGAAAGAAAACACGTTGTTTGGTATGCCCTAAAAATGACAAGTATTAAATCTGTGTGGTAGGCTCGCAGAGACGAGAGTCTTTACATCAGGCATAACACACAATGGCATGTTAATATGGTAAAAAAATATAGCATGACCTGCTCTGGCTGGATGCTTGATTGGGTGATGGGAGCACACTCCTCAGCAATGATGAGATGCAGATGGGACCCTTAGGCCTGGCCAAGACAATTCAGTTACATTTCACCGGGTCTGGGACATGCAACAGAATGTCTGACGGCCGATTCCCTGCAGGCTACGATAGCCAGTCGAGGTCCCCACCGTCTCCACCAAAAGATTTCCTGTTGACTCCATGTAACTCAGAGGGACAGATTTGGGGTGGGGGGGAGAGAAAGAAAACACAGGTGGTTAGGTATGCCCAATGTGTACCTGAATAAGTAGGAACAGTATACATATTGCACCGAGTACAAGCAGGGACTCCGGCAACTAACTATGACAGCATAACTAAAAGGAGAGAGCCAGAAGGTAACACAGGCATGAGGGAGCCCCGGGACATAAAGCAGCCAGCCACTACACCGTCAACAAACTTGAGTGAGCAAGCGAGTGGGGACTGACAGCATCCATACATCCCAGTTTACCAAAACACTCTATGTCTGAGGACCCTCCAGATCTACTCCTTTACCTCATAAACACCATTAACAAAAGGCTTGACTAAACAGATATGTTTTCAGCCTAGACTTAAATGCTGAGACTGTGTCTGAT
The DNA here is from genome assembly GCF_027579695.1 of Neoarius graeffei. Lineage (NCBI taxonomy): Eukaryota > Metazoa > Chordata > Actinopteri > Siluriformes > Ariidae > Neoarius > Neoarius graeffei. Next base: position 76,690,601 of record NC_083570.1, read on the forward strand.
TCCCGAACATTACTTGGAAGGCTGTTCCATAACAGTGGGGCTTTGTAAGAAAAGGCTCTGCCCCCTGATGTAGTCTTCACTATACGAGGTACCAGCAGATAGCCTGCACCTTTTGATCTAAGTAGGCGTGGCGGGTCATAGAGGAGCAGAAGTTCACTCAGGTACTGTGGTGCGAGACCATTTAGTGCTTTAAAGGTAAATAGTAGTATTTTATAATCAATACGAAATTTGATTGGGAGCCAATGCAGTGTGGATAAGACAGGCGTGATGTGGTCATATTTTCTAGTTCTAGTAAGGACTCTTGCTGCGGCATTTTGAACTAACTGGAGCTTGTTTATGCACTTATTGGAACATCCAGACAGTAAGGCATTACAATAATCCAACCTGGAGGTAACAAAAGCATGGACTAGTTTTTCTGCATCATGCAATGACATTAAATTTCTTATCTTTGCAATATTTCTGAGATGAAAGAAAGCTATCCGGGTGATGTTATCAATGTGAGTTTCGAATGAAAGACTGGGGTCAATAATCACTCCGAGGTCTTTTACTGCTGCACGTGAAGAAACAGAAAGGCCATCCAGAGTTACTGTGTAATCAGAAAACTTACTTCTAGCTGTATGTGGTCCTAGCACAAGTACTTCAGTCTTGTCAGAGTTAAGCAGAAGGAAATTTATAAGCATCCAGTGTCTAATGTCCTTAACACATTCCTCAATTTTATTAAGCTGGTGTCTCTCATCAGGTTTTGCAGAGACATACAACTGTGTGTCATCAGCATAACAGTGGAAACTAATACAATGTCTACGAATAATATCGCCCAGAGGTAACATATATAGAGAAAAAAGCAGTGGACCCAAGACAGAACCTTGTGGAACACCAAACTTTACCTCGGTACGTCTAGAAATATCACCATTTATATCAACATACTGATAACGATCAGTTAGATAAGACCTGAGCCAGGAGAGGGCCATTCCCTTAACTCCCACAACATTTTCTAGTCTATCCAGAAGAATGGAATGATCAATGGTATCAAATGCTGCACTAAGGTCAAGCAACACAAGTAGCGAGACACAGCCCTGATCAGACGCCAACAGTAGGTCGTTTACTACTTTAACCAGTGTTGTCTCTGTGCTATGATGAGGTCTAAATCCTGACTGATACATTTCATGGATGTTATTCCTATGTAAATATGAGCATAACTGCTGTGCCACAGCTTTTTCAAGGATCTTGGAGATAAAGGGGAGGTTTGATATTGGCCGATAATTGGACAGCTGACAGGGATCAAGGTCAGGTTTTTTAATCAGGGGTTTGATAACTGCTAGTTTAAAGGATTTGGGTACATAGCCAATCATAAGAGAAGAATTTATTATTTTTAGAAGCGGTTCAATTACTCCAGGCATTATCTGTTTGAATAGATGTGTCGGTAAGGGATCTAGTACGCAAGTTGAGGCTTTTGATGTAGAGATTAATGAAAGTAATTCAGTTTCTTTTAGGGGAGTAAAACATTCTAACTGATGATCTGATACAGTTATATTGTTAACTACAAGGTCACTTTCATTGTCTAACCTTAAATTAGTAGTTTGAATTTTTTGTCGGATATTCTCAATTTTGTCATTAAAAAAACTCATGAAGTCGTTGCTACTACATACTGCAGGTGTGCATGTGTTGATAGTGGACTTATTCCTGGTTAATTTTGCTACAGTATTAAATAGGAATCTAGGATTATTTTTGTTATCTTCTATTAGGGAGGAGAAATATGTTGATCTCGCAGCACTAAGAGCTTTTCTATACTTCAGGAAGCTCTCCTTCCAAGCTAATTTGAACACTACCAATTTTGTTTGATGCCATTTACGTTCCAATTTTCGAGTGGTCTGTTTTAATGTGCGAGTGTCATCATTCTACCAGGGTGCTAATTTTTTGTCTCTGACCATTTTCCTTTTTAGAGGAGCTACATTATCTAAAGTATGGCGGAATGTTGACTCTAAGCATTCAGTTGCCTGATCAAGTTCTGCAGGGGCTGACAGTGACCCAATCAAAGTTGACAGCTCTGGGAGATCATTTATAAAGCTCTGTGCAGTAGTTGACGTGAAAGTACGTTTAATACAGTAGCGTGGTGAGGTGCATATATTATTACTCAGACATATTTTGAATGAGATGAGACAATGATCTGAGATAACTTCAGACTGTGGAAGTATGACTATATTGCCTACGTTTAATCTGAATGTTAGTATTAGATCAAGGGTGTGACCACCATTATGGGTCGGTCCTATGACATTCTGCTTAATCCCGACTGAATCTAAGATGGACACAAACGCTGTTTTTAAAGGGTCTTCTGGGTTATCGAAGTGAATATTAAAATCTCCGACAACTAAAGCTTTGTCTCAGGAAATAACCAAATCTGAGATAAAATCTGCAAATTCAGAAAGAAACTCAGAATATGGCCCCGGGGGCCTGTAAATAATAAGCAATGGAATTAACTGGGTAGACTTATTTTTCGAGGCTACATACATTATATGAGTATGAAGAACTTCAAATGTATTAAATTTATAACCAGGTTTGTGTGTTACACCTAGATAATCGTTATAAATAACCGCGACGCCTCCTCCTCTGCCAGTTAGACGAGGCTGGTGTATATAACTGTATCCAGGAGGACTCGCTTCATTTAATGCTATATATTCATTTGGGGCGGCACGGTGGTGTAGTGGTTAGCGCTGTCGCCTCACAGCAAGAAGGTCCTGGGTTCGAGCCCCGGGGCCGGCGAGGGCCTTTCTGTGTGGAGTTTGCATGTTCTCCCCGTGTCCGCGTGGGTTTCCTCCGGGTGCTCCGGTTTCCCCCACAGTCCAAAGACATGCAGGTTAGGTTAACTGGTGACTCTAAATTGACCGTAGGTGTGAATGTGAGTGTGAATGGTTGTCTGTGTCTATGTGTCAGCCCTGTGATGACCTGGCGACTTGTCCAGGGTGTACCCCGCCTTTCGCCCGTAGTCAGCTGGGATAGGCTCCAGCTTGCCTGCGACCCTGTAGAAGGATAAAGCGGCTAGAGATAATGAGATGAGATGAGATGAGATATTCATTTGGCTTAATCCATGTTTCTGTTAAACACAGTACATTAAACTCCTGATCAGTAATGAGTTCATTAACCATTAGCGCTTTAGATGTAAGAGATCTAATATTTAATAGCCCCGCCTTTAGATCAAAGGTGCTGGCAGCAGCTGTACAGTCAGTCTGATCTAATTTTATATTGATTAGGTTACTGGAACAAACTCTCTGAAAATTTCTACCTTTTTGTTGAGCTCGGGGAACAGACACAGTCTCGATGTAGTGGGCCCTGAGTGACGACTCTGTGCAGCTAGCAGACAGTCGGTTTAGCCTGTTCATCTGCTCCCTGGCCTTGGCTCTGGATTGTCAGAAATTAACTAGGCCTGTTCTGAGACTATGACCTATGCTGCAGGAAATGAGAGCAGCACCTTCCCGAGTGGGATGGATACCGTCCCGCCCTAACAGGCCAGCAGTGCCCTCAAAATTAGCCCAATTATCTTTAAAGCCCACACTGTTTTCAGAGCACCACCTGGACAGCCAGCAGTTCAGCGACCATAACCTGCTGTAAGCTACATCGCCATGCCGCATTGGGATGGGGCCAGAGCATACTACAGCATCGGACATCGCCTTCGCTAATTTAAACACCTCTACAAAGTTACTCTTAGTAACCTCAGACTGACGAAGGCGTATATCATTAGCTCCTGCATGGATAACTATCTTTGAGAACCTGTGCTTGCCTAGGACCCTAAGATTACCTGCTATGTCCGGCGCCCTGGCTCCCGGTATACACCTGACTAAAGCTGCTGGTGCCCCTAAAGGCTGAGCTAATTTCACGTGCCGTATGATAGAGTCCCCTATAACCAGAGCTCTTTCAGGTTTCTCAGTGGGTGCATCACTAAGGAGAGCAAACCTGTTCGACACGTGACGCGGAGAGGAGTGGTGCTCCCGTGGGCGAACCTCAGCGGTAGCTTTGGCTCTACGCTTATGCCGCCGAGCCGTCACCCATTCGCCCCGCTGTAAGGGCTCTAATGCCGGAGTTGGGAGATTGCTAACTCCACCTAGGGCGTCCAGACTTTCCCTAACAGAAACTACACTGTTCTCACGCTCACTAACCTGCTCTAAAGCCTGGACACGCGCTTCTAGCACTGAAATCTTCTCCGTCAGAGAGCTAACTAATCTGCACTTATCACAAGTAAAGCTAATAGAGCTATCGCTAGTGACGGAGGAAGAATGACTAAACATCCTGCACTCAGCACACTGAACAGGCTGAAGGTGTGCCATGATGAAAAGATTCACGTACCCTTAAATGAAGATCTGTTGATATTAAAGCAGATCAGATGGCCTCCGCTTGTGGACTTTACACAGGAGGAGAGAAAAAGAAAACTTCCGGTCTCGGCGTTCTTCCGGAAAAAGAAAGAGAAAAAACCGGGAAAAAAAACGGAAAAAGGAAAGCGAAAGTGAAAAGTACAAAAATGAAAGCGACAATTTCCCCCGAAAATTATAGCCTCTCTCTATCCGAGAACATTGTTTAGATATTCCTTGGTACTTTGTACATTATTAAGGTAGTTTTATATTCTATAATATCCCTGAATTTTAAACATTTTGAATTTAAGAATAGTGAATTAGGATGATCTCGGTAACCAGCACTATGAATTATTCTTATAGCTCTTTTTTGAATTATAGTTATTGCATAAAGTGAACATTTATACGTATTTCCCCACACCACTGAGCAGTAATTTAAGTACAGTAAAACCAGGGAACACTAAAGAACGTGGAGTGATTTATAGTCCGGGACATGCTTAGCTATACTCAACACAGATATGCTTCTTGATAGTTTAATTAGTATGTATTTTATATGTGATTTCCAAGTAATTCTATCATCTATTATTACCCCAAGAAATGTATTATTAGAAACTCTTTCAATATCAACACCATCTACCTGCACAGTTATTGCCTTATTTATTTTATAATTATTAAATAACATGATTTTTGTTTTAGACAGATTTAATGATAATTTATTTCGATCAAACCCACTTTTTAACCTGCACAATTCTGAAGAGATTATGTTTTCTAACTCATGTAAATTTGTTCCAGAACAAAACATATGTGTCATCTGCAAATAATACTATCTTTGATACTTTGCACATATCCTCAGGCATAGAGTGTTTTGGTAAACTGGGATGTATGGATGCACCCCCGCAATGTTCACTTGGGTTTGTTGACAGTGGAATGGCTGGCTGCTTTATGTCCCAGGGCTCGCTCATGTCTGTGTGACCTTCTGGCTCTCCCTTTTAGTTATGCTGTCAGTTAGTTTTTCCGGAGTCCCTGCTTGTACTCAGTGCAATATGTATACTGTTCTTACTTCTTAGGGGACACTGGACATACCTAACCTGTGCTCTCCCCCCCCCACCCCCTTTCTTTGAGTTATGTTGGGAAAAGCCAAAAAAAAGAGAGCCTGGATCCATATGAAATGCATACACACACATACAATGATGCTTGAAAGTTTGTGAACCCTTTAGAATCTTCTATATTCATAAATATGACCTAAAACATCATATTTTCACACAAGTCCTAAAAGTAGATAAAGAGAACCCAGTTAAACAAATGAGAAAAAGTATTATACTTGGTCATTTATTTGTTGAGGAAAATTATCCAATATTACATATCTGTGAGTGGCAAAAGTATGTGAACCTTTGCTTTCAGTATCTGGTGTGACCTCCTTGAGAAGGAATAACTGCAACCAAACGTTTCCGGAAACTGTTGATCAGTCCTGCACACCAGCTTGAAGGAATTTTAGCCCATTCCTCCATACAGAACAGCTTCAACTCTGAAATGCTGGTGGGTTCCTCACATGAACTGCTCACTTCAGGTCCTTCCACAGCATTCCGATTGGATTAAGGTCAGGACTTTGACTTGGCCATTCCAAAACATTAACTTTATTCTTCTTTAACCATTCATTGGTAGAACAACTTGTGTGCTTAGGGTCATCTTGCTGCATGACCCACCTTTTCTTGTGATTCAGTTCATGGACACATGTCCTGACAATTTCCTTTAGAATTTGCTGGTATAATTCAGAATTCATTGTTCCATCAATGATGGCAAGCCGTCCTGACCCAGATGCAGCAAAACAGGCCCAAACCATGATACTACCACCACCATGTTTCACAGATGGGATAAGGCCCTTATGCTGGAATGCAGTGTTTTCCTTTCTCCAAACATTACACTTCTCATTTAAACCAAAATTTCTATTTTGGTCTCAACAATTGTATTTCTCATTGAACTGGGAATAAGGGACAGGATAAAAAGTCTTTCCCATTCTCTTTCCTTCTAGCTTTCTAAGTAGTATATGCTTAAAAGGAAGAAAAGAGGAGGAAATAGGGGAAATGCCTAAATATTCAGATCCTACTAATAGTGTAATTCTTTCACCCAGAGAAGAATCATCATTTCACAGATACAGAAAACACGAAACATTATTTTATGTGGCGGCACAGTGGTGAAGTGGTTAGCGCTGTCGCCTCACAGCAAGAAGGTCTGGGTTTGAGCCCCGTGGCCGGCGAGGGCCTTTCTGCGTGGAGTTTGCATGTTCTCCCCATGTCCGCGTGGGTTTCCTCCAGGTATTCCGGTTTCCCCCACAGTCCAAAGACATGCAGGTTAGGTTAACTGGTGACTCTAAATTGACCATAGGTGTGAATGAGAGTGTGAATGGTTGTCTGTGTCTATGTGTCGGCCCTGTGATGGCCTGGCGACTTGTCCAGGGTGTTCCCCACCTTTCGCCTGTAGTCAGCTGGGATAGGCTCCAGCTTGCCTGCGACCCTGTAGAACAGGATAAAGCAGCTAGAGATAATGAGATGAGATTATTTTATGTACGAGTCTTTAGTAAATTGATAACATCAAACTTCTGGTTGAGAAAAAGTGCTCATCTAATTTCTTCTGTGTCATTAATTTTACACTGGTGATTCTACTCTTTCTACTAATCCTATCACAATGGACAGGGCTCTGTTGATTTTTGTTAATGCTTATTCAAGTGTCATTTTCGATTACATCAGCAACAAAGGCCCTCTGCCTTAAAATGTGTGTTCTAAAAGACAGACTCTGGAGTCACTACCACTTCAACACTAGTCTCCACAGCAAAATAAATACGTATTACTTGAAAATCACATGACTTGTAGAGGACTGGCCTAGCAGCCAGGACTAAAACTGAATTATTAGAAGTTTATGGCCATGCTCAGTCAGCCATGTTAATAATTATATTGAGAAATAGCTGATGGGGGTGTAGTGGTTAGTGCTGTCGCCTCACAGCAAGAAGGTCCTGGGTTCGAGCCCCGGGGCCGGCGAGGGCCTTTCTGTGTGGAGTTTGCATGTTCTCCCCGTGTCCGCGTGGGTTTCCTCCAGGTGCTCCGGTTTCCCCCACAGTCCAAAGACATGCAGGTTAGGTTAACTGGTGACTCTAAATTGACCGTAGGTGTGAATGTGAGTGCGAATGGTTGTCTGTGTCTATGTGTCAGCCCTGTGATGACCTGGCGACTTGTCCAGGGTGTACCCCGCCTTTCGCCCATAGTCAGCTGGGATAGGCTCCAGCTTGCCTGCGACCCTGGAGAAGGATAAAGCGGCTAGAGATAATGAGATGAGATGAGATGAGATGAAATAGCTGATGGGTTTCTGGACCTGGGAATGACTCATGGTTTTCTGAACAGCTTCCAAAGCATCCTCCCAGTCAAACTAAAGGAAATCATGTGTGTTGTTCAGTGAATGTATCTTAATAAATGTGTGTTATTGTAACACTAATACTATGTTTTTTTTTCATGATAGGAACAAAACATGTAGATCTCATTTTGGAGACAAAATGAGAAATTTGTACAATTGATCCACAGTTAAGAAGCAATTAGTCAGTGTGAAGTCAGACTTACAATGATGACCCACTCCTTCAAGGTGAACCTAGAATTAATTGTGGGTACTCATGGATGTGTTCTAGCTAAGTGTGAAATTGCCTTAGCTTATGTTAGGCTTAATCAAGAATTCAGTTACAATGATAGTCATGTTAATGTGCACAAAAGGTTCTAGTTTTATCAAATTTCTTTAACACGAAGGATATAATGCATGGCAGTGTAGTGGTTAGTACTGCCGCCTCACAACAAGAAGGTTCTGGTTTTCGAGCCCAGCGGCCTTTCTACGTGGAGTTTGCATGTTCTACCCATGTCTGTGTGGGTTTCCTCTGGGTGCTCCGGTTTCCCCCACAGTTCAGACACATGCGGTTAGGTTAAGAAGGGGCAGCCATGGCCTGAGGTTGGGCTGAAGTGCCCCTGAGCAAGGCACCTAACCCCCAGCTGCTCCCAGGGTGCTTTAGCATAGCTGCCGACTGCTCTGGGTATGTGTGTGCGCTCACTGCTCACTTGTGTGTGGATGTGTGTCTTCACTGCTTCAGATGGGTTAAATGCAGAGGAGAAATGTTACTGTGTGCTTAAGTCTGTGCTTGAGTGTACATGTGACAAAGGCTTCTTAAGATAATGTAGGCAGATAATTTCATCTTCATAGTTGTGAAGACTTAGAAAGAAAAATATCTTTCTTACATGTGCATTGTCTTCAACTTAACACCGGGCCATTAGTCCATAACTTGTAACCATTTTTTTAACAAAAAACAAACAAACAAAACCCTTTCCTACTGGAAGATTTTACCCACTGAGAAAACTACTGCACATATACACATAACTAAATTCATAGGCCTACACAAGCTTTTGAAAAATCTATAACCACTTCATATCATTACAGACCCACAAGGACCTGAATTGCTTACTATAAACAATGTTCCAACAGCCAAAGAAAACAAATAAGCATAAAAATGAGAAACACATTTGTTGGCTCAGTTGTTATGGTGAATAGAAAGTTAGTGTGCTCACAGCAAATTAGTAGGGCTGGCAAACAATTAAAAAATTTAATCACAATTAATCTCAGAATTTCATATAGTTAATCGCAATTAATCACATTTTTTCTTAAATCTATGTAAATAAGGCTTTTAAAGTGAAATGTTACAATTAAAATGGAGAACACGTTTTATGCTAAAAGTACTTGTTAAAAACTGCTGGTACAAGAGAAAATGGTAAGGGAGTTTATTCACTCACATACTAGGCAGTACTGAACATACAAAACACAAAATTGGATTTTGTGATGGATTAGGGAGCTGTAGTCTCAAATATAAAACATGTAGTCACATACTACTGTGTCTCAGTTCAGATGTGTGACAAAATAAAATAAAAATGAAATAAAACTTCAATTGTGTTGGAGCTGTATTCAGTCACAGCCTATAGGACTTCACAGTACTGTGCAAACAAAAATAAATTGCAGTTGGACTTCAATAAAGACATTGTGTCATATCACAGTACTACAGCATACTGAAATCTCACTTTACAGAAGTATTTTAGAACTGCAAAGTGCATACCAAAACCAACTCAATCACACTCTTCTTTTGAAATGAAACTTCCCGCTTAACAGACCTCTCAAATCACTCACACTTACTCTTATTGAAGCAGCACATGACAAGCCTCAACATGAACTATGGGTGACTCGCAGGGCCAAATTAGAATTTGCATTAACGGCACTATTTTTTTTAATCGCAATAAATTGAGATCGCGTTATCGCGTTAACTTCGACAGCCCTACAAATTAGATAATTAATTTCTTTGTCCCAAGAAATCAAATATGTGATGTGCATATCTTTCAGAGTGCAGGCACTTACAGATGTACGGTATGTGCAGATGAAGGCAGGATGCAAACTGTGAACAAAGCCAAAACGAGAGACTGGAACCGGAATCAGTAAACTAGCAAGTGCCGGGCGATCGGCGAACAACATAGTAGAGGGAAGACAAAGAACAAAAACATGAAAGATATAGCAAAGAATCAGAAATAACAAGGCTTAGTATATACTGAAAGAGCAGAACGATACGTCACACTGGAGTTGTGTGGGAAAGTGGCTTAAGTAAGGAGAGAGGTGATTAGGAAGACGTGTGCCAGCTGTAATCAGTAACTGGGAGACAGAGGCCGCTGTAAATCTTGGGGATTGTAGTTCAGGGTGTTCATGTTTGTAATCTGAATGTTCTTAGCAGGTTTACTGACAATATCAAACTCAGAAGGAATATCATTCCTCTCTTTGTAATATAAGACCAAACAACATGATATGACTGCAAATTTGGAGAAAATACATATTTTAATAAGCATGTGAGAACAAATAAATGGTTAATGCTAGGATTTGGGAAGGTATAGAAATTAATTTTTAACTCACAGGAAATTTGCCCTTTTATTGTGATGGATGTATATTTTTTAACCCTCAGCATGATTTATATGTTTGCAATTATCTACACAGTATATCTATACAATGTACAGTATATACACAAAATACACTGCATTCTGTAGTATATATGCACACATTGTCCACTTTATTAAGAATACTTGTACAGTTGCTCATTCATGCAATTATCGAATTATCCATAGATGTGGAAGCATTACATAATGGGGAAAATAAATAAATAAAAATTGGTGGCATGGTGGTGTAGTGGTTAGCGCTGTCGCCTCACAGCAAGAAGGTCTGGGCTCGAGCCCCGTGGCCAGCGAGGGCCTTTCTGTGTGGAGTTTGCATGTTCTCCCCATGTCCGTGTGGGTTTCCTCCGGGTGCTCCGGTTTCCCCCACAGTCCAAAGACATGCAGGTTAGGTGAACTGGTGACTCTAAATTGACCGTAGGTGTGAATGTGAGTGTGAATGGTTGTCTGTGTCTATGTGTTGGCCCTGTGATGACCTGGTGACTTGTCCAGGGTGTACCCCGCCTTTTGCCCATAGTCAGCTGGGATAGGCTCCAGCTTGCCTGCGACCCTGTAGAACAGGATAAAGCGGCTAGAGATAATGAGATGAGATAAAAATTGGTGGCACGGTGGTGTAGTGGTTAGCGCTGTCACCTCACAGCAAGAAGGTCCGGGTTCGAGCCCCATGGCCGATGAGGGCCTTTCTGTGTGGAGTTTGCATGTTCTCCCTGTGTCCGCGTGGGTTTCCTCTGGGTGCTCCGGTTTCCCCTACAGTCCAAAAGACATGCAGGTTAGGTTAACTGGTGACTCTAACTTGACCGTAGGTGTGAATGTGAGTGTGAATAGTTGTCTGTGTCGGCCCTGTGATGACCTGGTGACTTGTCCAGGGTGTACCCCTCCTCTCGCCCGTAGACAGCTGGGATAGGCTCCAGCTTGCCTACGACCCTGTAGAACAGGATAAAGCAGCTAGAGATAATAAGATGAGATGAGATAAATAAAAATCAATCACCTGCTCTTTCTCTAATCTTCAAATGTCCAGGTTCTGTGAGCCTGTGCCCACTGCAGCCTCAGATTCCTATTCTCAGCTGACAGGAGTAGAACCTGATGTAGTCTTCTACTGTTATCGCCAATCAACCTCAGGATTTGACATTTTGTGTGTCCTGAGATGCTTTTTGCTCACCATAGATGTACAACCCCGATGCCAAAAAAGTTGGGACAAAGTACAAATTGTAAATAAAAACGGAATGCAATGATGTAGAAGTTTCAAAATTCCATATTTTATTCAGAATAGAACATAGATGACATATCAAATGTTTAAACTGAGAAAATGTATCATTTAAAGAGAAAAATTAGGCGATTTTCAATTTCATGACAACAACACATCTCAAAAAAGTTGGGACAAGGCCATGTTTACCACTGTGAGACATCCCCTATTCTCTTTACAACAGTCTGTAAACATCTGGGGACTGAGGAAACAAGTTGCTCAAGTTTCGGGATAGGAATGTTAACCCATTCTTGTCTAATGTAGGATTCTAGTTGCTCAACTGTCTTAGGTCTTTTTTGTCGTATCTTCCGTTTTATGATGCACCAAATGTTTTCTGTGGGTGAAAGATCTGGACTGAAGGCTGGCCAGTTCAGTATCCGGACCCTTCTTCTACGCAGCCACGATGCTGTAATTGATGCAGTATGTGGTTTGGCATTGTCATGTTGGAAAATGCAAGGTCTTCCCTGAAAGAGACATTGTCTGGATGGGAGCATATGTTGCTCTAGAACCTGGATATACCTTTCAGCATTGATGGTGTCTTTCCAGATGTGTAAGCTGCCCATACCACATACACTAATGCAACCCCATACCATCAGAGATGCAGGATTCTAAACTGAGCACTGATAACAACTTGGGTCGTCCTTCTCCTCTTTAGTCTGAATGACACGGCGTCCCTGATTTCCATAAAGAACTTCAAATTTTGATTCGTCTGACCACAGAACAGTTTTCCACTTTGCCACAGTCCATTTTAAATGAGCCTTGGCCCAGAGAAGACGTCTGCGCTTCTGGATCATGTTTAGATATGGCTTCTTCTTTGAACTATAGAGTTTTAGCTGGCAACGGCGGATGGCACGGTGAATTGTGTTCACAGATAATGTTCTCTGGAAATATTCCTGAGCCCATTTTGTGATTTCCAATACAGAAGCATGCCTGTATGTGATGCAGTGCCGTCTAAGGGCCCGAAGCTCACTGGCACCCAGTATGGTTTTCCGGCCTTGACCCTTATGCACAGAGATTCTTCCAGATTCTCTGAATCTTTTGATGATATTATGCACTGTAGATGGTGATATGTTCAAACTTTTTGCAATTTTACACTGTCAAACTCCTTTCTGATATTGCTCCACTATTTGTCGGCGCAGAATTAGGGGGATTGGTGATCCTCTTCCCATCTTTACTTCTGAGAGCCAGTGCCACTCCAAGATGCTCTTTTTATACCCAGTCATGTTAATAACCTATTGCCAATTGACCTAATGAGTTGCAATTTGGTCCTCCAGCTGTTCCTTTTTTGTACCTTTAACTTTTCCAGCCTCTTATTGCCCCTGTCCCAATTTTTTTGAGATGTGTTGCTGTCATGAAATTTCAAATGAGCCAATATTTGACATGAAATTTCAAAATGTCTCACTTTCAACATTTGATATGTTGTTGTGGCAGCGGGGGCGTGGTCAAGCACTGGTCTGTGACAGGAGGGCGGAGTCAGGGAAGGTAAGTGGCAGAATCACTACACCTGATGGCAATTAACCTGTGTTTGTGTGTCTTCCCAGTGACTGCGCCCTATTTAAGGAGGGAGAGCAAGGTCTCTCCCCGGAACCAGACGCCGAGTGTGTGTGGGTGTCTGTAAACGTTAAAACATAGTTGTTAGACTTAAAAGTGTGACAATAAAAGTGTGTCAACCTGATCTCTGTCCTGCCATCCTCTGTGCTCCACTCATTCATAGCAAACCGCTACAGTGGTGCCGAAACCCGGGACGTGGAGCACCAGCCGATCAGCCCCATGGAGTCCTCCCCGTTCGCCGACCTGGTCCACGCCCTCACCACTGCCCAGCAAAGCCAGCACCAGGCGCTCGTCACCCTCCGAAAGGAACAAGAGCAACGCTTCGAGGCCCTGGTGCTGGCCCAGCAAGAAGACCGAGAGGCATTCCGGCATCTCCTTGCATTGGTGGGGTCCACCAGCGCTCCTACCGCGGGGCCGTCACCCCTCACCGTCACCAAGATGGGCCCGCAGGACGACCCTGAGACGTTCCTCACGTTCTTCGAGCAAGTCGCAGAAGCCTCGGGGTGGCCGATGGAGCAGCGTGCGGCGCGCCTCCTATCCCTGCTAACGGGAGAGGCACAGCTGGCCGCGCTACAGCTCCCCGCCGACCGCCGGCTGGCCTACGCGGACCTCCGCCAGGCCGTCCTCCAGTGCGTGGGGCGCACCCCAGAACAGCAGCGCCAGCGCTTCCACGCGTTGCGCTTGGAGGAAGTCGGCCGGCCGTTCGCGTTTGGCCAGCAGCTCCGGGATGCCTGCTGGCAGTGGTTGAGGGCCAACAACTGCGACACCAAGGGGATCATCGACCAGGTGGTGCTGGAACAATTCATTCATCGCTCGCTTGCCAGCAGGAACCACGGAGTGGGTCCAGTGCCACTGCCCGGCGTTGCTGGATCAGGCAGTCTAGCTGGCAGAGGACCATTTGGCGGCTGTTCCGGCGGCAGGACAGCAGACGGCATCTTCTCTTCTCTTCTCTCTCTCTCTCCCCCTCCTCCTGTGTCCCGTCCTCACCCCATTCCCCCACCGCAGAGGCGGGGGCCGGCACCACCCCAGCCGGCCCGCCGCACCCACGGTGCCCTCCCGTTTCTCCCTTCTGTGTCTGTCTCTCCCCCCCTCAGGTGAGTGAGCCCCAGAACACCGGTGCAGAGGGAAAGCCCGGGCTGGTTTGCTGGCGCTGCGGGGAACTGGGCCATGTGCAACAGCAGTGCACGGTGATGGAAGTGGGCGCGGTGGTTCGGATCCCTAGTGCGCCAGAGGCAGCCCTCGATCGGGCCGGAGCGTATCGCATACCAGTGAGTATCCAAGGGGATACATATCAGGCATTGGTGGATTCCGGCTGTAATCAGACCTCAATTCACCAAAGCCTGGTTCAAAACGAGGCATTGGGGGGAGCACAGGGGGTGAAGGTGTTGTGTGTGCACGGGGACTTTCACAGCTACCCTTTGGTGTCGGTCCACATTTTTTTCAGAGGGGGAAAAGTTATAGTGAAGGCGGCGGTTAATCCTCGCCTCACCCACTCTTTAATTTTGGGGACTGATTGGCCGGGATTTTGGGATTTAATGATGCACTTAGTCAAGAGTGGGTCCTGCCATTTAACAGGGGGAGGTCCCAGTGTTACTTTGGCAGGAGCAGCTGTCACAGAGCCGTCTACGTCATCTCCGCGTCAGAGTGAGGAGCCGCCGGCCCCTCCTCTCTCTCTTGGGGAATCCCTTGCAGATTTCCCATTAGAGCAATCGTGAGACGAGACTCTGCGATGTGTTTGACCAAGTGAGAGTAATCAATGGTCAAACGCTCCAGCCAAATGCCACCCCGTCCTTCCCCTACTTCGCGATTATGAAGGATAGGTTATACCGAGTGATGCAGGACACTCAAACTAAAGAGCGAATCATGCAGCTTTTAATTCCGAAGAGCCGCTGGGAATTGGTATTCCAGGCAGCT
Source organism: Neoarius graeffei (assembly GCF_027579695.1). Lineage (NCBI taxonomy): Eukaryota > Metazoa > Chordata > Actinopteri > Siluriformes > Ariidae > Neoarius > Neoarius graeffei. The sequence continues at coordinate 76,705,651 of NC_083570.1, forward strand.
CACTTTAATCCCATGGCTGGACACTTAAGGCAGGATAAGACACTAGCCCGAATAATTGCCCGATTCTATTGGCCGGGGATTCACGGCGATGTTCGTAGGTGGTGTACGGCATGCCGCGAATGCCAGTTAGTAAATCCAGTGGCCATTCCAAAAGTGCCTTTGCGCCGTCTTCCATTGATCGAGACCCCGTTTGAGATAATTGGAATGGATCTCGTCGGGCCATTAGATCGGTCAGCACGGGGGTACCGCTTTATATTAGTTCTGGTGGACTATGCAACGCGATACCCGGAAGCAGTGCCTCTGCGCAATATCTCAGCCTGCAGTATTGCAGAGGCACTCTTCCGCGTCATCTCCCGAGTCAGAATCCCGAAAGAGATTCTGACTGATCAAGGCACTACATTTATGTCACAGACACTGCGCGAACTGTATGGGTTATTGGGGATTAAGCCGATCTGCACCAGTGTGTATCACCCACAATGGACGGTTTAGTGGAACGGTTCAATCGCACCCTCAAAAATATCATTAAAAAATTTGTAAGTGAGGACGCACGTAATTGGGCTAAGTGGCTCGAGCCCTTGTTGTTCTCAGTGCGAGAGGTTCCCCAAGCCTCCACAGGGTTCTCCCCTTCGAATTATTATATGGGCGTAAGCCGCGCGGCATCCTAGATGTGCTGTGGGAAAATTGGGAGGAGGGCCCTTCACAAAGCAAGAACGAAATTCAATATATGTTATGGACCTGCGCGCAAAACTCCACATGCTCACCCACCTAACCCAGGAGAATTTGCGGCAGGCCCAGGAACGGCAAGCCCGCCTGTACAACAAGGGTACGTGCCTTAGGGAGTTCACACCGGGAGATAAAGTACTCGTACTGTTGCCCACATCGAGCTCCAAATTGATTGCCAAGTGGCAAGGACCCTTTGAGGTCACACGGCGAGTCAAATTTACCACCTCAATCTGCTTAAACTCTGGAAGGAGGAGGTCCCCATGGCGTTGGTGTCAGTGGTTCCGGAGAAGGCAGAGCTGGGGCCGGAGGTTCAAAAAGGGGCATTGACATCACATACCCCTCCAGACCCCTGTGGAGACCACCTCTCCCCGACCTTGCTCACGGAGGTCGCCCAGTTGCAGACTGAGTTTTCGCCCCTGCCTGGTCGCACTAACCTCATAGAGCACCACATAGAGACGCCCCCGGGGGTAGTAGTGCGTAGCCACCCTTACAGACTACCCGAACACAAAAAAAAGGTGGTTCAGGAAGAACTTGAGACCATGCTCGAAATGGGCATTGTCGAGGAGTCCCACAGTGACTGGAGCAGCCTGGTGGTCTTGGTACCCAAGGCCGACGGGTCCGTCCGGTTCTGTGTGGACTACAGAAAAGTCAACGCGGTGTCTAAATTCGATGCATACCCAATGCCTCGTATTGATGAGTTGCTCGATCGACTCGGCACTGGTCGCTTTTATTCGACACTGGATTTGATGAAGGGATATTGGCAGATCCCCTTGACTCCCCTATCTCGGGAGAAAACGGCCTTTTCCACACCGTTTGGTTTACACCAATTCGTCACCCTTCCGTTTGGGCTGTTTGGGGCGCCGGCTACGTTTCAGCGGCTGATGGACAGAGTCCTCTGCCCCCACGCCACTTATGTGGCCGCTTATCTAGATGATATCATCATCTATAGTAATGACTGGCTGAGGCACCTTGAACATCTGAGGGCCGTCCTTAGGTCACTGAGGCGAGCGGGGCTCACAGCCAACCCAAAGAAGTGTGCGATTGGGCGGGCGGAAGTACGGTATCTGGACTTCCACTTGGGCAACAGGCAGGTGCATTCCCAAATTAATAAGACGGCAGCAATTGCGGCCTGCCCAAGGCCCAAGACCAAAAAGGGGGTGAGACAGTTCCTGGGGCTGGCTGGCTATTACCGTAGGTTTGTACCTAATTATCAGTCACCAGCCCACTGACTGATCTCACTAAAATGGGGGCACCAGATCCGGTCCAGTGGACGGAGCAATGCCAGCGGGCTTTTTCTGAGGTAAAGGCTGCACTGTGTGGGGGGCCACTTTTACACTCCCCTGACTTTTCTCTCCCCTTTGTGTTGCAGACCGATGCGTCAGACAGAGGGCTGGGGGCAGTTTTGTCCCAGGAGGGGGAGGGGGAGGACCGCCCCATCCTCTACATCAGTAGGAAGCTGTCAGTGCGTGAGGGGCGCTACAGCACCATTGAAAAGGAGTGTCTGGCGATCAAGTGGGCGGTCCTCGCCCTCTGTTACTACCTGCTGGGGCACCCTTTCACCCTCTGTTCGGACCACACGCCCCTCCAGTGGCTCCACCGCATGAAAGATGCCAACGCGCGGATCACCCGTTGGTATCTGGCACTCCAACCCTTCAATTTTAAGGTGGTCCAAAGGCCGGGGGAGCAGATGGTCGTGGCGGACTTCCTCTCCCGTCAAGGGGGGGGGGGGGGGGGGGGAGTCGGCTGCGGGCCGGATGGCCGCCCGGCCTGAGTCGGGCGGTGGGGGTATGTGGCAGCGGGGGCGTTTTCAAGCGCCGGTCTGTGACAGGAGAGTGGAGTCAGGGAAGGTACAGTAAGTGGCAGAATCACTACACCTGACAGCAATTAACCTGTGTTTGTGTGTCTTCCTAGTGACTGCGCCCTATTTAAGGAGGGAGAGCGAGAGCAGAGGGTCTCTCCCCGGAACCAGACGCCGAGTGTGTGTGGGTGTCTGTAAACGTTAAAACATAGTTGTTAGACTGAAAAGTGTGACAATAAAAGTGTGTCAACCTGATCTCTGTCCTGCCGTCCTCTGTGCTCCACTTATTCATAGCGAACTGCTACAGTTGTCTATGTAGTGGAAGTTCATTATGTCTATCAATTATGGATATTTTAAGTTCGTTTCTTAGACAAGGATTTTTTAAACTTGTTACCTTGTTAACAGTTTCGGCGAGAATCTTCCGCCTTCTTCAGAAACATTCCTGTTTCTGAAGAAGATTCGGAAGATTCTCACCGAAACTGTTAACAAGGTAACAAGTTTAAAAAATCCTTGTCTAAGAAACGAACTTAAAATATCTACAGTTGTCTATGTTCAGTTGTGAATACAATATCAGTTTTTGAGATTTGTAAATTATTGCATTCTGTTTTTATTTACAATTTGTACTTTGTCCCAACTTTTTTGGAATCGGGGTTGTAAAAAGTAGTCATATGAGTTACCCTGTTGGCTCAAACCAATCTGCCCATTCTTCTTTGATCTCTGGCAGTAAGGGATTTCTACCCATTCTACTGCTTCTCACTGGATTTTTTTTAAACATCACTTTGTGCAAACTTTAGAGACTGTTGTGCCTGAAAATCCCAGAAGATCAGTAGTTTCTGAAATATTTAAACCAGACTGTCTGGCACCATCAACCGTGCCAAACAGAGTCAAAGTCACTGAGATCATATACAGTATTTCCCCATTCTGATGCGTTATTGAAAATTAACTGAAGTTCTTGCCTTGTATCTTCATGCATTGCAGTACATACAGATACAGAGCCGATATATGCAGATACAATGCATTAATGCATTGTGCTCCCATCACATGATTGGGTGATTTGATAATTGCATGAATGAGCATATGAGCAGGTGTTCCAATAAGGGCTGATCACCATGATTGTGTGTGTGTGTGTGTGTGTGTGTGTGTGTGTGTGTGTGTGTTCAAGCTCTCCAGCATCAAAGTGCAATGTAAGGTAAACTGGCTGCCTGGAAAGGCATATCACACACACACACACACACACACACACACACACACACACACACACACACACACACACACACAAAACCTCTTCCTGTTTGGCTCAGACAACCAGAGACTCACTCAATCATCCCACGTTCAACATCCTTGTAACATCTGTTCATTAGCACTGACAGATGAAAGAGAGAGAGAGAAGCAGAGAGAGAGAGGGACCTTTCGGTCTACCATCACTTTTTACTTGAGGCTGAAGGGCCTGACTGTCATGCCACCTTACACTATTTCCTGCTGTTAATGTGTGCAAGTGAGAGGGTGTATGTGTGGATTGGAAAATGTGTGTGTACACATGTCTGTACAGTGTGCACATTTAGGTGCAAGTACAATCCTAAAAGGATTTCTTCATATTTAATATTTTTCTCTCTCAATCTCTTTTTCTACAATATCATATGTAAATAGGTAGATGTGATTGATGTGACTGGAAAATAAATTATTCAGATTATTATTACAGCCTTGCAGCAAAGGACAGGTACCACCAAATAACAAGTACCAGAACATATAAGTAGAATACAAACCTATATACAGTGGTGCTTGAAAGTTTGTGAACCCTTTAGAATTTTCTATATTTCTTGCATAAACATGACCTAAAACATCATATTTTCACACAAGTCCTAAAAGTAGATAAAGAGAACCCAGTTAAACAAATGAGACAAAAATGTTATAATTGGTAATTTATTTAATGAGGAAAATGATCCAATATTACACATCTGTGAGTGGCAAAAGTATGTGAACCTTTGCTTTCAGTATCTGGTGTGACCCCCTTGTGCAGGAATAACTGCAACTAAACATTTCCGGAAACTGTTGATCAGTCCTGCACACTGGCTTGGAGGAATTTTAGCCCATTCCTCTGTACAGAACTGCTTCAACTCTGGGATGTTGGTGGGTTTCCTCACATGAACTGCTCGCTTCAGGTCCTTCCACAACATTTTGATTGGATTAAGGTCAGGACTTTGACTTGGCCATCCAAAACATTAACTTTATTCTTCTTTCACCATTCTTTGGTAGAACGACTTGTGTGCTTAGGGTCATTGTCTTAATGCATGACCCACCTTTTCTTGAGATTCAGTTCATGGACACATGTCCTGACATTTTCCTTTATAATTCACTGGTATAATTCAGGATTCATTGTTCCATCAATGATGGCAAGCCGTCCTGGCCCAGATGCAGCAAAACAGGCCCAAACCATGATACTACCACCACCATGTTTCACAGATGGGATAAGGTTCTCATGCTGGAATTCAGTGTTTTCCTTTCTCTAAACATAACACTTCTCATTTAAACCAAAAAGTTCTATTTTGGTCTCATCTGTCCACAAAACATTTTTCCAATAGCTTTCTGGCTTGTCCACGTGATCTTTAGCAAACTGCAGACCAGGGGCGGAGCTAAGGGGTGGCCGGGGGGGCATGGCCACCCCAGGGCCAGACAATAAAATTTATAAAACTGATATGTCCCACGAAATGTTAGTTACGCCCGCTGGATTTTTATTCCGCCTTTTTGGTTTCTGCGGGGATGCATATTACCGTAGCACACAAACATTTTGCGCGTTCAAGCAGCAGGTGGATGAGCAGGTTGTCATGACGGTGGTGGTATCAGATAGTCATGCTCTAGTCTGACAACACAACAACCTACGAACTACGTGAACGTGCGATTAATTTGGGAGGTAAGTTATTCATCTCTTATACTCTCTTCAAGTTTTCTCACTTTGTAGACATACAGTGACAATTCTGTCCTCAGACAATTCAGAGTTCCAGTAATCTCCAGAGTTTCCAGAAATCCCCACTTTGCCCGGAGTTTTCGAAAGTATCCGTTTTCAATGACTGAAACCTTCATTTACATGCAACCGTATAGATAAATATGCATCTTTATAGACATCTGGCTACAGTGGGATTTGTACTGTGTGCACACATAGATAGGTACTAGATAGATAGAAAGCAAAACGTTGGTGGTTTTTGATTGTACGACTCAAAAGAGAAAATTACGTCGGCAAGTTAGCTGTCTTTTAGTGCTTGACCATTCTTCTATCCTGTTTTTAAACCAATGGCTTTCACTGACTTGGCCTAGTGAGTTCTGCTCACCTGTCAGGCAAAATGAAAAGAAAGATTACACACTACTTCAGCCAGTGTAGTAATAGTAAACAGACATGCAGCGAAGACAGAAGGGACAGTGATGAGGGTGAGCAGGATAAGTTAGACAGCAACAGGATCTCTTCTGGAAATGGATCCCAAGGTACCACACATTGGCACTGCCATCATTGTATGTGTGTAGTTATGCCATGTGTTATGTTATGATGCTCAATGTAGCTGATGTACCTGTGTCAAAATCACTCAAATTTATCATGGTGATAATTTCAGCTGTTGTGTTTCAGACATTGACTCAGTAACACAATCCACACAGGGCTCTTTGCAAGGTAAGCAGTATGCCTACCATCATTGTTTACTTTTTGTATTATAATTGTGGTTAAATTGCATGTAACATTGCTAGGATATGATGCTTTATGATACAAACCTGACATCACCAAGTGCAACTATTATTCTAATGTTATGTTGTGTGGTTAAACTGACAGATATCAACAGGTTAGACCTGCGCCAACAGCCAGGACCAACCCTGGGTTGAGTGGGCCTCCTGCAGGTATAAATCATATTTGTGCAGTTCATACATAAATGTATATGGAAATATTTGGTGACATGGTTCAGATGGCTTATGGTGCATTTTTCTCATTTTAGACATTTCGAGATCAAGAGCAGATCCACCTGTCCAACCCCATCTCCAAGACTTTCCAAGGACAGCTTTTGGTAGTAGGCAAATACATTTCAGTGCTTTGTGGTATGGCCTACACACATGGATCGAATATTTGCGGTGCCAGGACACCATTTATTGTTACACCTGTAGGCACTTTAGCCTTCCGAACATGGGCACTACTTTCACACACATAGGATACAAAAACTGGAAAAAAGCCATGTATAAGGATAGTGGCTTTGCCACTCAATCTAAGTCTGAGGTGCACATTAATGCCATGTTGGCTTGGCAAAATCACAAAGACAATGATGCAGAGGAAACTCTGATAAACAGACTGTCACACAGCACCCAAGATTTAGCCCAGGAAAATCGTCATTATATTAAATGTGTTGCTGAAGTGTTACTCTTAACCGCCACTCAGAATATCGCACAAAGAGGACATAGGGAGAGTGAGGACAGTGACAACAAAGGGAACTTTCTGGTCATTCTAGAGCTTCTTGCAAACCATGACTCCATTGTTGAAAAGAAATTGAATAATAGTGTGCGCAATGGCAAATACACATCACCTCAAATCCAGAATGAAGTGTTGGCTCTATTAGCGGAAATGGTGTGCTCCACCATCATAAAGGAAGTGAAGGACAGTCAGGTCTTTGCCCTTTTGGCAGACGAGACTAAAGACATTTCAAAGAAAGAGCAAATGTCAATTGTACTAAGGCACTATTATAATGAGGAGGTGAAAGAAAGCTTTTTGCATTTTGAAGCTTTAGAACAGTTTGATGCCGCCAAATTGATCAAAAAGGTTGGTCAGTATACTTGAGCAATATGGCCTGGAATACAGAGAAAATTTAGTTGGGCAGGCATATGATGGCGCATCAGTCATGTGGGGGAAAAACAGTGGTGTTCAGGCTCGCCTGAAGGAGTTAGCGAATAAAGCCTTCTATGTTCATTGTAATGCCCATTGTTTAAACTTGGTGCTTGTGGACACGGTTAAAATTATCCCTGAGTTTGAAAATTTCTTTTCTGTGGTGCAGAAATTATACAACTTCATGTCAGGGTCATATGTTCACCCAAAGTGGCTCAATATGCAGAGACGATTGTATAAAGGGACACCACCAAAGGAACTGCAAAAGTTGAGTGATACACGCTGGGCCTGTCGACAGAGAGCATGCCAAACTATTCTTGATAGGCTCCCAGCCATCATCTGTGTTCTTGAAGAGTTAGATGCCAACGAAAGTGGTGACCGATCTGTTGAGGCACAAAGCTTGTTGGCCTTGTTAGATTTGCAGTTTGTTGTGCTTCTGGTCATACTTGCTAAGCTTTTTGGTGAGGCAAAATGTCTGTTGGAGGCACTCCAGTGCCAAAACTTTGATCTAGGTGTGGCTGTAGATTTGGTTGAGGCACTGGTATATAATCTTCGCAACTCCCGAAATGAAGAGTACTTTGAGGGGTTATGGAGGACTGTGATTGTTACAGCACAAGAGTGCAACATTGACATTGAACCCGTGAAAAGAAGAACACTGCTTAGTCAAAGACTGGATTATGCGCATGTGATGTCCACTCTCGGTGGGCGTTCTGAAAAAAACAAGGACACTTTCAGAATTGGGATTTTTTACCGAACAATAGATGTCATGCTGAATGAGATCGAGCGGAGGTTTTCAAAACCAAGTTGTACTGTTATGCAAGGTATTGAAGCCTTAAACCCCAAACGTAATCACTTCTCTGATGAGGAAGCGCTGTTTCCATTTGCTGCACTTTATGATTGCAATACAGAAGATTTGAAACATGAACTACATCAGTTTAAGCACATACTGGACAGAAAGATCCAAGCAGGCATCGAAAAGCCTTCAAGCATACTTGATGTGACGAAAATACTTGAGCTAAATCGTCAAGTTTTCCATGAACTATTCAGGTTGTATAAAATCGCAGTCACCATCCCTGTGAGCACAGCTTAATGTGAAAGAAGTTTCTCTGCACTGAAACTCATTAAAACATACTTGAGGTCAACGCTGGGTGACAGTAGATTGAACAACTTAGGCTTGCTCAGTGTGGAGTCTAGCCGAGCCAAATGCCTAAACTTGGATGAGTTTGTGAATCACTTTGCTCACTCTAACCGCAGAATACAACTTTAAAGTTAATGTTTGTCTGTTACATGAAAATATAGAGATGTTGTGTGTTACTGGTGGGAAATCAAATCTAGCTAATTCAAAATTTCCCAGGGGAGGACCCCCGGAACCTCCTCCCCTTTATTTAGTCACAGCATGGCCACCCCTTGTATATCTTTGGCCCCCCTTTGGCCACTCCATGTAAAAAATCCTGGCTACGCCACTGCTGCAGATGAGCAGTAATGTTCTATTTAGAGAGCAGTAGCTTTCTCCTTGCAACTGTGCCATGCACACCATTGTTGTTCAGTGTTCTCCTGATGGTGGACTCATGGACATTAACATTAGCCAATGTGAGAGAGGCCTTCAGTTGCTTAGAAGTTTCCCTGGGGTCCTTTGTGACCTTGCTGACTATTACACGCCTTGCTCTTGGAGTGATCTTTGTGGGTCGACCACTGGAGGTAACAGTGGTCTTGAATTTCCTCCATTTGTACACAATCTGTCTGACTGTGGATTGGTGGAGTCCAAACTCTTTAGAGATGGTTTTGTAACCTTTTCCAACCTGATGAGCATCAACAATGCTTTTTCCGAGGTCCTCAGAAATCTCCTTTGTTCATGCCATGATACACTTCCACAAATGTGTTGTGAAGCTCAGACTTTGATAGATCCCTGTTCTTTAAATAAAACAGGGTGCCCACTCACATCTGATTGTCACCCCATTGATTGAAAACACCTGATTCTAATTTCACCTTCAAATTAACTGCTAATCCTAGAGGTTCACATACTTTTGCCACTCTCAGATATGTAATATTGGATTATTTTCCTCAATAAATAAATGACCAAGTATAATATTTTTGTCTCATTTGTTTAACTGGGTTCTATTTATCTACTTTTAGGACTTGTGTGAAAATCTGATGATGTTTTAGGTTATATTTATGGAGAAATATAGAAAATTCTAAAGGGTTCATAATCTTTCAAGCACCACTGTAAGAACAATAGTAATGTAATGGTCATATAGTATATAATAAATTAGGATTGGTTTTCCTGTATTACACATTAGGGAAGTGAGACATGCCTTCTCTGAAAGACTTTCTCTCTCTTCCTCTGAAGATTTTTAGGTCTACAAAAGATATACTTGTCTACACTGAGACTAATATAGACATTTACTTAATCCCCTATTGAGGTCTGCCAAATGATTGGGCCATTTTAAACAAAATGAATTAGATTTCATCCCTCCCTGAAGTGAGCTTTGACAAACAGTGGTCTGATAAGAGATTATCAGTAAAAGTCAGAGAAAGCAAGAGAAGCTGAATCAAGAGTTAAGCCCTCACATACCATTGGGACACGGACACACACACACACACACACACACACACACAACAAACAAACAATTAATTTTGGGGCTTTAGCTCAAAACATAAACATGATTGACAATGTCTAATGGACAAATAGCCATTATAACCAATACTGAAACCTTGACCAAGTATGACATCCTTGTTTTGTCAGGATAAAACCAAAAACATTTTAAATGCTCTCTAATTTTGACAGCCAAATGATGCCAACAGCAACCTTGTCTGACTATACCCCTCTTTTAGTCTCAGTTTTAATATGACTGTTTCCTCCCCCTTGATTGCATCATGCCATATGCTTGTGTTATTGTTTCAGTTTCTGTTGTGATCCTGCTTCCAACCTTGTGTCAGAGGTTTCCCCCATTATTTGCACCCTTTGTAACACCTTAATTCATTTCAGTATTTGTGTATACCGAGTATCCCTTCTATTTTGGGAAGTCTTATTGTGCATCCTTGTGTCATTAAGTCCAAGCCTCGTTTTCGTCTTTCATGTATTTTTGAGTTCTATGTTTTGACCATTGCCTGTTTGGCCTATTACTGATTATGGACATTGGTCTGACCATGCCTTGACTGTATTACTACTCTCACTACAGAAAATGGTTGTGATTTCTTGATGGTCCCTTAATAAAAGCACACATGGAGCATATGCACTTGTCCTGCCCCTTCATCTACTTGCACATGTAGACCCTTGATTCAAGTTTCAAATTATGTGTATAGTATAATAACTGTCTAATTACAGCTGCAGTACCCCATAAAAAGACATTCTGTACTTTTAAAAAATCCAAACCTGAATGATATGCATAATGGGAGGATGGTTGATTCTCAGCAGCAAAATCTCCCATCATTATGTTTCAGTGGTTATCTGGGAGTGGTTTCCCAAAAGCATTGTAGCACAAAGATGATTGTTAAATGGTTGAGCGAGCATCACAATGAACATTCTCTGTCCTCGTTAAGATGCTCTTAGCATTAAGAGGCTTTGGGGAACCCCACCCCTGATTTGTTCATCAAAACACTCCCAGTTCTCCAACATGGAAGGGCTGATTCCAGTTTTATTGCTTGAAAATCAAAGCCAAGAGTGTCTTGGTTTTATGCTGAACTTTATATAATTTAAAATTCAACAAACAAGCATAAAGAAGCCAGTAGGGTATTTATGTCTATCTCTTTATTGGTGTCAGTGTTTATGCCCACTGTTTTAGAGCTTCATTTGATTTATTACACCAAAACACATCATAAGAGCAGTGAATGCTAACAGTAAGATTCCCCCGTGGTGCTTGTTTGAACACTTCCTATATTGGCCCTTTTCCACTACCCTTTTTCAGCTCACTTCAGCTCGCTTCAGCTCACTTCAGCCCGACACGGCTCGCATTTCGACTACCAAAAACCAACACGACTCAGCTCGTTTCAGCCCTGCTTAGCCCCTAAAACTCGCACCGTTTTGGAGTGGGGCTGAAGCGAGCCAAACCGTGCCGAGTGAGGCTGGGGGCATGAGCAGACACTCCCCTGTGCACTGATTGGTGAGGAGGAGTGTCCTCACATGCCCACACACGCCCCGCGAGCGCGCTGGGATCTGTAAACACCGCAAACCCGGAAGAAGAATAATTACGAATTACGAGAATTTCTGAAGCCTTATGCGCCTCACCTCATCTATATGCTCTTGCCAGTATCTGTCCGCGTTGTCGGTGACAACAAGCCACAGCACCAAGACCAGCCACACTAACGACTCCATGTCCTCCATGTTTATTGTTTACTATCCGGGTCATGAGACTACTGCTTAAAAGCTCACTGAATCAGTGACATACAGAGCATCGTGGACGAGTTCGCGGAGCGCAAGGCTCGTTGTATGCCCTTCAAATAATGCGCGCAGTAGGCTATTGATGTTTTATTATGAGCCATGTACAGTATGTCGCCTAATGTTTTTTTGTTTCTGAGTTACATGTTCGTTTGAAGGACTTAATGTACAAAATAACATAGTTGCACCCCGTAGTGTTGAAATTGGTAAACACAGTGCATTCAGTGAGGTTTGCACCACCCTCCTTTTATTTCTGACTCTTCCTGTCACCGTTGCAACCTCTAAGCGCTCATTCGTATGCCCTTCAAATAATGTGCGCAGTATAGGCTATTGATGTTTTATTATGAGCCATGTACAGTATCCTAATGTTTTTTGTTTCTGAATTACATGTTCGTTTGAAGGACTTGATGTACTAAATAACATAGTTGCACCCGGTAGTGTTGAAATTGGTAAACACCGCAGTTGCGGACATTTTGTAGCCTAAAATGATGTTATGATAAGCTTTAATAAAGGGCCCGGTCATTTGCCCCGCCCCCGGCCCGGCTCTGACTTGTTCCGCCACTGTCACTGATGTCACTGTTTGCGCTGCTTAATGACATCACGTGACGTCCACCCACTTTCGCTAACTCCACCCAATGTGTCCACCCACTTCCAGCCAGCACGGTTCAGCGCGGTTGTAGTCGAAATGCAACTCCAACAGCCCCGCTCAGCTCGACTCAGCATGGCACGGCTCAGCCGCGTTTGTAGTGGAAAAGCGGCATATGTCTGACTGCCCTGAATGCTCATTCATGCCTACATTCTCTCTCTCTCTCTCTCTCTCTCTCTCCCTCACATTTTTGGGAAAGCTATGTCTCTGTGTATACTCTCAGGAAAGAAATTATTATGGTGGAAAAAAGAATTAATATGCTGAAACTCGAAGCCACAGAAGAAATAGGTTTTATTCAATCTTGCAAGATAGGGCTCTCCCCTTCAGTGAAGAGCACATCTCATCTCTTTTGTACTCCCTTTATAGCCTATATATGTGAAAACCTTGAAGTTGAGTGTGTGCAAGTTTTATCTATCAGATACTGACTGAATGCAAAACAGTGAAATACACACACACTCTTGAGGACAAAAATATTTCTGCTTAGATGGTATAAATTAAACATTTAAATTTAGATGTTTAAAATCTTCTTAAACCCTTAAAATTTTCCATTATATTATTCACAGAAAGAAAGAAAAAGAAAGAAAGAAAGAAAGAAAGAAAGAAAGAAAGAAAGAAAGAAAGAAAGAAAGAAAGAAAAGAATTGCAGTTACATGACAGACCCTGGGAGGCAGTGTTGATCTTTGACAATGGGCTATGAAAACACACAAGAATGGAAATTGGATTACAAATAATATGCAGGGAAATGAATACAACCATATATAGATTTATAATATAAAATATTAGAGAAAATCACATTATATTGTTCCTATTGGTTATTACTTTTTTATCCCAGATAGTATTATAAAATATTTCATAAAATATGCAATGCTGATCTAGTAATCAGCTATAGATATCTTTATACAAGATAAAGATAAATATGTGTATCATAAGTCTAATGGCCTAGATTCATTCTACAATCAAAAGACATATGTGGCAGATCACAGAATCCAGGGACACATGTCTTCCTGGGCGCATTTTGAGTTATTGACAGATTCAGAAAGTACAGTTTCTAAGCTTTCCAATGATGCCTTCCATGTGGAGATCTGACAATATTTGAAGAATGTGTGGCCTTTTGAAAGTGTATACTTCTTAAAACAGAAAAGGGAGAAAATCACCCTCATAGTTTTCCATCTCAGCTACTCTGGGTGTAGGGCGGGCACATAATGGTGCTCATCTGCATGACATTAAGGAAAGCCCTACCCCCTACTAGCTAGCATGATGCTACTTTCAAGTAAACAAAGATCACCACGTCAATTTTCCTTCCATGCAAAATATGCCCAACACAATTATGAAGTACAAAAATAAGTCCTAAAGTATACTTTAACATTTTGTGGTTGAAAAATTACTCACACCGTAAGAAAGAAAGATAGCACGATGATGACACAACTAACACACTAGTTTCATGTAAAGCCTCGGTCACAACCGGCCGTACAGTATGTGCTCCTACGGCCGGTCTACATGCAAAAAACGCAAGAAACACACGGAGAGCGCGCATGAAACGCACGAGAGTGCGCGTGTGAAAAACACGAGAGCACGCGTGTGATGTGCTCATTTTCGAGCCGCAGAGGTTCTTTGTCATGTCAAACGAACTCTATGGGCGCTTACGTTTTTTTCAGGTTGCAAGACAAACTTACGGCCAACGCGCGTCTTTCTCCGTGAACAAAAAAAACGCAGCGATTTGGGAAACGCCAAAAATCACATGGCCAAAAAAATCGTACGTCCGGTTGTGACCTAGGCTTAACCAAACCACAACACTCTCCGTTACATGCAAAAATAACCACAAAGCCTTAGATTAATAAACTTACCCCATCAGAAAGAGAAACGGCGCCTTGCACACACCAATGCCTCCGATGGAATGTAGTCCTAGAACGGTCCGTGTATCATCCAATCATTCAAGTATTCCATTCAATCTGGAAAACGAGGTTGGTTTTTTTTTTGCTAGAAATGGTCATCTCCGATGTAAATACCGTGTGTCTGTTTGCTTCGCGGTGTGTGTCAGCTCCTCTGTGCTCTGTTTAGTAACTCATTCCATAGTGAAATTACACGCCTGTATGCAGTTAAGTAGCCATGTGCTCAGCCCATATCATACAGCTGATTCGCGGAAAAAAAACCAAAAAGACTTAAATCATCATGTGAATGGCCCATATGGTAATTTACCCACACCCCCCAGCAGGCTACAGTCCTGACAAAAACGAGACAATTTGCAAACAAAAAATATATGCTTTTCCAACAAAACAATGTATTATCTGAAAGACTGATTGCATTCTTCAAGATCTCAACTTGCACATGATGGAAAAAAAACAATCACAAATTTCGAAAAAAAAAGCTTCTTTTGCGATTATCTCGGATTCGTTTCGGCCGACATGTGTCCCTGGATTCAGTGAGGGGTCACATATTCCAAGATTCACAGTGCCCTCTGTCTCCCAATTACTGATTACAGTTGATATGCTTCTTCCTAATCACTGCTGTCCCTACTTAAGCTACTTTCCCACACTACTCCAGTGTGAAGTATTGCTCTGCTCTATCAGTACATAGCAAGCCTTATTATTCCTGATTGCCTCTCATTTACTGACTTTTTGCTTCTCTTTCACATTTTTGCTCTTCTCTCTACTATGTTGTTCGCTGATCGCCTGACCCTCGCTAGTTTACCGACCATGATTCCAGTCTCTCGTTTTTGCTTTGTTGACAGTTTGCATCCAGCCTTCATTTGCACATAAGTGCCTGCACTCTGACAATGTCCACTATAGAGAGAGAAGAGACCGTTATGCTAAGTTAATGTAATTGGGCATCCTAGAGAATAAGACATTTAAATAAAAAATAAGGATAGAATTAGTTGTTTCTTCTTGGGTAAACAATGATATGCTTTGTCAAAAAGGTCAATATAATAGTTACAGTGCCAGAGACAAGAAGCCATATAACAGCATTTGGCTTGTATCTAAATTTGAAGGGGTTTAAGAATCAGACACAAAAACAACGAGCTATATTAATAATGAAAAAAATGTACTTTGTATTAGAAAGAACTTTGAAAGAGACAAATTATGGAAAATTTGACTGTTACAGTTTGTGTGAATGTTAAACTGATTCTCAAGATTCTCCATTGCTAATATGGTCATAGGATTCATTCCACAATCATCTCTGCTTACAAGGACATCATATAATCCAGATGAATTAAAAATGGAGCACTCATGTGAGATGTGACTTTTCAACAATTTACTTACAATGAAAGTCAACATACCATTCTAAAATGATGAGGCTCCCATCAAAATTACAGGCAATGTCTAATATCTCATTGTGGCAATAGGGGCATGGCCAAGCAGCAGTTTATGAATGGAGGGTGGGGTCGGGGAAGGTAAGTGGCTAAGTCATTATACCTGGTGTCATTTAATGTGTGTGTGTGTGTGTGTGTGTGTGTGTGTGTGTGTGTGTGTCTGTCTGTCTGTCTGTGTGTGTATTGCAGGGATGAAGCATAAAAGGAGGGGGAGAGCAGAGAAGAGTCTCTCTCTACCAGAACACGTGTGTGTGTGTGTGTGTGTGTGTGTGTGTGTGTGTGAGTGAATGAGTGAAGGAGTAAAGCTGAACAAAATAACCAAAATAAAGTGTCTGTGTGAACATCAACTCTCGCTTGCTATGCTGTGCTCTACCCAAATCAGGGTCTGTTACAGTGGTGCCGAAACCCAGGAGTACAGAAGGGAACCACCCCATGGAGTCCTCCCCATCCAAAAAGCTCATCCTTGCCCTCGCTACTGCCCAGAAGAACCAGCATCAAACGCTGATCACCCTCCAAAAGGAACAAGAGCAACACTTTGAAGCCTTGATGCTGGCCCAGCAGGAAGATCACCAGGCGTTCTGGCATCTGCTCATGTCAGCAGGGGCATTGACCATCACCGCAGCAGGCACCCTCATGAAGATGAGCCCGCAGGACAGTCTGGAAGCGTTCCTCACCCTCTTCAAACAAGCAGCCGCGACATGGGGGTGGCCGCTTGAGCAGTGCACGGCGTGTCTCCTCCCGCTCCTGACTGGTGAGGCGCAACTTGTAGCACAGAGGCTCCCTGCTGACAGCCGACTGATGTATGCGGACTTGAATAAAGCCATCCTGCAGCAGGTCAGCCACTCCCTGGAACATCGCCAGCGCTTCCGGACACTGGCATTAGAGGAGGTCGGCTGACTGTTTGCATTTAACCAGCAACTCCAGGACGCCTGCCAGCAGTGGCTGAGGGCGAAAGATTGCGACACCAATGAGATCATCTATCTGGTGGCACTGGAACAGTTCATCTCTTGACTTCCGGAAGGAACGGCAGAATGAGTCCAGTGTCATCGCCCGGCGTCGCTAGAATGAGCCATCAAGTTGGCGGAGGACCATCTGGAGGTGGTTCCGATGGCAGGCATATGAGGTGTCTCATTGATTCTCCTTTCTCTCTCCTTTTCCCCATCTGTCTCTCTTTCCCCTCCCCAGCCAGCCCGTCGCACCCATGGTGTCCTCCCATCTCCATCGTCCGGGTCTGTGTTGTCTCCTCCTCAGGTGAGTGACGGCCATAACACCGGTGCAGAGGGAAAGCCTGGGCCAGTGTGCTGGGGCGGCGGGGAGTCTGAGCATCTCCAGAGTTGGAGTTCCGTAAGGGAGGTGGGAGCTGTGATCCAGATCCCCTATGTGCCAGAGACCGCCCTCGACCAGGCCGGAATGTATCACAGACCAGTAAGTGTTCAAGGGGATACACATCATGCGTTGGAGGATTCCAGTTGTAATCAGACCTCAATTCACCAATGCCTGGTGCAAAGTGAGGCATTGGGGAAAGCACAAGCGGTGAAAGTGTTGTGTGTGCACACGGATGTTCACAATCATCCCTTAGAGTCTGTCCATATTCTATTCCGGAGCCAAATGTCATGCTCCACCCCGGACATCCACTCCGGAGATTACGGATCTCTCATGCTAGCACTGATCCGGGACAGGAATTCCTTCTCCCCTGAACTCACTTCCTGGTTTTCACTGCTGCTTATTTAAAGGCCATTCTCAGACTCTGTTTTTGCCAGAACGTTTTGTTTGCTGCTCTAGCTGTTTCATGTTCATGTTTACCTGCTATACCTCAAGTGCCCTTGACTTTTTGTTTATTTGAACCAATTTATGTGTGTGTATATGTATGTATATATGAGTGTTTAGTCTATGTCTAGTTCATATCTAGTGTTTATACTGTTTATATTGTCTTTTTGAGTGTTTAGTCTTTGTGTAGTTCTTATCTAGTGTTTACACTGTTTATATTGTCTGAGTGTTTAGTCTATGTCTTGTTCTTATCTAGTGTTTATACTGTTTATTAATACTGTTTATATTGTTTGTCTGAGTGTTTAGTCTGTCTAGTTCCTATCTAGAGTGTTTATACTGTTTATTATTTGTTTGTTTGTTTGTTTTTTTCAATTATTCTATTTTATTTTTATTTATTGCATTGCCTGTTTGCACCGTGGGTCAGAGAGGACTGAAATTTCATCTGTGCTGTATGTCGAGCATGTATAGCATATTTGACAATAAAGTTGACTTGACTTGAATTGACTTCTGTGCCACTCTTGCTTCTCATGATTTTTCTCTCTAGTAACTTTTTGTGTTCATGATTTTTGCACTAAGCATTTTTTTCTGGTTCATGGTTTTTGCACTAAGGTTTTTTTTTTTCTGGTTCATGTTTTTTTGTACTGATGTTTTTTTTTTTCTTGTTCATGGTTTTTCACACTAGTGTTTTTGTCTTTGCCTGTCTCATGTTTTTGTCAAGTTGTTTGTCTCTTTTTGCCCAAACTATTTTTGCCATTTGTTTTTTGTCCTGTCTGTTTACCTATTTGCCACACCCTTTGTTCCCTGTATTAAATCATTTTTTATTCATTGGATTTTCTGGTTTGTGTTCTGCTATTGGATCCTACTTCACCATACCTCCACCAGCCCTAACAGTACGTTCTGGCCAACATGGATCCAACAGAACTCACCCATCTAACAGCCATCCAGCAGCAAGGGACTATCCTCGGGACCCACCAACAAGACCTACAACAAAATTACCCAGAACCTCGCCAACCCTGTCCAACTCACTCAACCTTCTCACCACGCAGATGCAGTGCTGTCAAGCCGTGCCTACCCCTGCTCAGCCGTCTCCTACTTCAGCTCCTGCCACCACCTTTCTTCACGAGCCTAGACTTCTAGCACCTCAGCCGTACAATGGAGAACCAGGTACTTGCAGATAGTTTTTGTCTCAATGTTCGTTGATTCTAGAACTGCAACCTCTGGCCTTCCCCACATAACGCTCCCGGGAATGCTCCTCACCGGCAAGGCCAGAGAGTGGGGAACTGTGGTCTGGGATGCCAATGCACCCTTTTGTTCCAGTTTCAAGGATTTCTTTGAGGAGATGAGGTGAACTTTTGACTGCTCTCTGTCCAGCCAGGAGGCGGCCAGAGAGCTCATGGAGCTGTGGCAGGGGTCCCAGTTTACCTCGGATTACGCCATCGAGTTCTGGACATTGGCAGCTTCGTGCGGTTGGAACAAGAACGCCCAGATTGACGCATTCCTGCACAGCTTGTCTGACGCCATCAAGGATGAGTTGGTATTGCGGGAACTGCCGTCAGACCTCTCCAGCCTCATGGACCTCACCAACTGCATTGACGCTCGGATCCAGCAACAGAGGCGAGAGAAGAACCGCCCCAAATTCACCTCCTCTCCACCTCCCACCACATCCGTTGAACCCATGCAGGTAGAATGGATTCGGGTGTCAGCGGAGGAATGACATCACCGGCAGAGCACGGGGGCCTGCTTCTACTGCAGTCTGCTGGGACACATCTGCCAAGCCTGCCCACTAAAAGGACGAGCCCACCAGTGAATCAAGGGGCCCTGGTGGGCAATGATCTGAACCAGTCCCCTGCGAATTGTCCATTACTTCCTGTCATCATTATCTGTGACAACCAGCATCGCCACCTCCAGGCCCTCGTCGACTCAGGGGCGGACAGGAACCTGATCTGCTCCGCCACTGCCAAGTGTCTGGGAATCCCGCTACTTGCTCTTTACGTCCCTCTCACTATCCTGACACTCAATGGCACCAGCTTGACCACCATCACCCTTACTGCCCCGCTCACCCTAAGGATTTCCAGTAACCACTCAGAAACCATCCAGCTTCACGTTATGAACAACCCCAACGTACCCATCATCCTAGGATTACCATGGTTAATGCAGCACCACCCCCACCTTAACTGGGCTGACAACATCATCCTAGGCTGGAGCCCGTCCTGCCTAGCTTCCTGTCTGATCTCCGCTCTGCCTCCCGCCAAACCACCGCAGCCTTCAGCCAGTGAGTTCCCTGACCTCTCTCATGTGCCTTTGAAATATCTGGATCTTAAACTTGCTTTCAGCAAGACCTGAGCAATGTCTCTCCCTCCTCACAGACCCTATGACTGTGGTATCAACCTCCTATCTGGGACAGCGCCACCCAAAGGATGACTCTACTCTCTCTCTCTCTCTCTCCTGTCGAAAGGCAAGCCATGGAGAAGTACATCTCCAAAATCTTTGGCAGCTGGGATCATCCATCCTTCCTCTTCCCCAACAGGGGCAGGATTCTTCTTTGTGGAAAAGGACAGGTCGCTCCACCCCTGCATTGACTATCAGGGTCTCAACGCCATCACAGTCAAGAATCGCTACCCACTACCGCTCATGACCACAGCCTTTGAACTACTCCAGGGAGCCAAGGTATTCACCAAGCTAGATCTATGCAATGCATACCATCTTGTCAGGATCAGGGAGGGGGACGAGTGGAAGACAGCCTTTAACACCACCACTGGTCACTACGAGTACCTCGTGGTCCTTTTCGGCCTGACCAATGCACCAGCAGTCTTCCAGGCACTCGTTAATGATGTCTTAAGGGACTTCCTAAACATCTTCATTTTTGTGTACCTGGATGACATCCTGATCTTCTCCTGATCTTCTCCCGCTCCCTGGATGAACATCGGGGTCATGTCCGGCAGGTCCTCCAGCGCCTACTAGAGAACAAGTTGTTCGTCAAGGTGGAAAAGAACGAATTTCACCAGAGCTCTGTCTCATTTCTGGGATTCATCATCTCCCCAGCAAGGATCCAGATGGACTCCCTCAAGCTCGAGGCAGTTGCCAATTGGCCGACCCCATCTTCGAGACAAGAGCTCCAGCGCTTCCTAGGATTCACCAACTTCTACAGGTGCTTCATTTGCAACTTCAGCACGGTGGCCGGACCTCTTTCAGCCCTGACCTCAACCAAGACCCAATTCAAGTGGGGGGAGGAAGCAGAGAAAGCCTTTTCCATGCTCAAGCACAGGTTTACCACAGCAACCATTCTTACTATACCTGATCCTACCAAGCAGTTTACTGTCAAGGTTGATGCTTCCAAGTCAGGGGTCACCTATTCTATCCCTTCTTCTTCTGCTGGCTATCCCCAGCTGAATGGAATTACGACATCAGCGACCAAGAACTACTGGCTGTTAAACTAGCCTTGGATGAGTGGAGGCACTGGCTCAAGGGATCGGTGTTCCTCTTCCTAGTCTGGACCAACCATAAGAATCTGGAGTACCTCAAGTCTGCCAAACACCTGAATTCCCGTCAAGCCCGTTGGTCTCTCTTCTTCTCCCGGTTCAACTTCATGCTCTCCTACTGCCCAGGCTCCAAGAACAGCAAACCCGACACCCTATCCAGGATATTCTCTTCCCACCAAGAGGAGTCCAGGCTGCCTGAGACCATCCTTCCTCCACGCTGCCTGGTGGGAGCCACCATTCTAGAGGTTGAGATGCTCGTGCAGAAAGCCCTGGAGCAGGACCCCAATGAAGGTAACCACAACAATACTCCTCCTAACCATCTGTTTGTTCCCTGTCCTGTGCAAACCCAGGTGCTGCAGTGAGTTCATGGCTCCAAGCTGGCCTGTCATCCAGGAACCGCCCAAACCCTGGCACTCATCCAGCAGCACTTTTGGTGGCCATCCATCAAGAAGGACATCCAGGAGTTCGTGGCAGCCTGTGACACATGTGCCCAGAACAAGACAGCCAATCGACCCCCTGCTGGCTTGCTAAGACCCCTCCTGACTCCACATCAACCTTGGTCTCACATTGCCCTGGACTTTGTCACAGGACTCCCCAACTCAGGTGACAACACATGCATACTCACTGTCATTGACCGTTTCTCCAAGACCATCCATTTCATTCCTCTGCCCAAGCTCCCCTCAGCCAAAGAAACCACAGAATTACTTGTCCACCATGTCTTTCACCTGCATGGACTACCCACCAACATCATTTCTGACTGGGGCCCTCAGTTCACTGCACAGTTCTAGAGGGCCTTCTGCAAACTCATCAGGGCCACCTGTCGTCTCACCTCAGGCTTCCACCCACAGATCAATGGCCAGGCAGAATGGGCAAACCAGGCTTTGGAGGTTGCACTCAGGTGCATGGCATCCAGGGATACCAGTTCTTGGAGTAAGTACCTACCCTGGATCGAGTACACTCATAACACTCTTCCTTCATCTGCCACAGGTCTCTCACCCTTCCACTGCTCCCTAGGTTACCAACCACCACTCTTCCCCAACCAAGAGGAGGAGGTCACTGTACCCTCAGTCCAGACCTTCATACGCCACTGCAGGAGGACATGGGCATTGCCCTGGAGAAAACTCATTCACTCCCCCCTAGCATCCAAGAGGCAGGCCGACAAACGCCGCTCTAAGGTGCCCACTTACTGGGTGGGGCAACGAGTCATGCTCTCCACACACAATCTGCCACTCAGAACCATCTCCCGCAAGCTGTCTCCCAGGTACCTAGGACCCTTCCTGATCAAAAAGGTAATCAACCCATGTTCCGTCAGACTGGCACTACCACTCACCATGCGATGCATCCACCCGATGTTCCACGTGTCACAGCTTAAACCTCTGGTCTCTAGTTCTTTGTGGCACTCACTCATTGATTTTGGGAACTGATTGGCCAGGGTTTAAAAAGCTGATGGAACATTTAACACAGTGGGTCTTGCACTAGTATGTCACAGGAAGTTCTCAGTGTGGCAATGACTGGAGATGTCACAGAGCCATGTACCGGTACATCAGCACTGTGTCAGAGCGACACTAGGAGTGAGGAGCAGCCTGCTCCTCCTCCCTCTCTCAGGGATTCCTTTCAGGAATTCCCATTAAAGCAGTCATGAGATGAGACTCTATGGCATACATTTGACCAAGTGAGACTAATCGATGGTCAAACTCTTCAGCCAACCACGACACCGGCCTTCCCTTATTTTGCTATTATTAAAGATAGATTGTACCGAGTGACACAGGACACTCAATCTGGTGAACGAATAACCCAATTATTAATCCTAAAGAGCGATAGGGAACTTGTATTCCATGAAGCTCACTTTAATCTCATGGCTGCACACTTAGGGCAGGATAAAACACTAGCCTAAATAATGGCCTGGTTCTATTGGCCAGGGATTCATGGGGATGTCCATTGGTGGTGTGCAGTGTGCCACAAATGCCAACTAATAAATCCCACAGCCACTCCAAAAGCACCTTTGCGCCCTCTCCCTTTAATTGAGACCCCATTTGAGTGAATTGGGATGGATCTTGTCAGGCCATTAGGTTGGTCAGCACAGAGATATTGCTTTATTTTAGTTCTGGTGGACTATGCAATGCGATATACAGAAGCAGTGTCTCTCTGCGATATCTCAGCATGCAGTATTGCAGAAGCACTCTTCCATATTATCTCCTGGGTTGGGATTCCAAAAGAAATCCTGACAGACCAAGGCACTACATTTATGTCATGCACACTAGGGTGCATCAGTTGCCCCCTAAAAATGAAAAGTTCCTCCGATCATGATGTATTTTTGTTTTTATGTTCCTTTTGGTAAGAAAACACACTGGGTGAAATATTTTGACAAAATTCAAAAGTTTAATGGTGGCACCAGGAGCTCAAAGTTATGGAAAAAGCTGCTATTTTATGACTTTTATGATAAAATTTCGATCACTTTTCATGAAACATTATGGCACCTTATAGAGTATACCAAATATCTTAGATACACATTTTTAGTACATATTCTAAATATATTATCAAGCACAGTTTGAGTGTTAGCTGTTCATTGAATCATTGTTCAACTACTTTTAAACAATGCAAATGTATTATGAATCACATTAATGCTTCTCAATCCCTTGCAAAGGTTCTTAACATGATCTCTGGGTCACAAGAAATCAATAAATAGAGTCCAACATTGTGATTCAAACCTTACGCGAAAACAAGCAATTTTTGGCAAAAAAAATGAACCACATGGTGCCACCATTAGACTTGAATATGGTCAAAAAAATTTTACAGGATGTCTTTATTGGTGAAAAGGAACACCCAAACAAAAATGCATCAGATTTTATGAAAGTGAGGGCAACTGATGCACCCTAATGCACACTGCACAAACTGTATGGGTTACTGGGCATTAAGTCTATCCACACCAGTGTCTATCACCCACAACAGATGAGTTAGTGGAGTGTTTTAATCAAACACTCAAAAACATAATTCAGAAATTTGTAAGTGAGGATGCACGTAATTGGGATAAGTGGCTTGAGCCCCTGTTATTTGCAGTTCAAGAGGTCCCGCAAGCCTCCATGGGGTTTTCTCCATTTGAATTATTATATGGACACAAGCTGCGTGGCATTTTGGATGTGCTATGAGAAAATTGTGGGGAGGGACCTTCATCTAGCAAAAACAAAATTCAGTATGTTCTTGACTTGCACGCAAAACTCCACACCCTCATGCACTTAACCCAGGAGAATTTGCGGCAGGCACAAGAAAGTCAAATTTGGCTGTATGACAGGGGCACGCACCTTAGAGAGTTCACGCCGGAAGGTAAAGTACTTGTATTTTTGCCCACGTCGAGTTCTAAATTAATTGCGAAGTGCCAAGGGCCCTTCAAGGTCACATGGTGAGTCAGGGACATTGAATATGAGGTGAGGTGAATGGATAGGGGCAGGGCATTGCAAATCTACCACCTCAACCTTTTAAAATGCTAGAATGAGGGGGTCCCTGTGGCGTTGGCATCGGTAGTTCCAGAGAAGGCAGAGCTGGGGCCGGAGGTAAAAAAGGTAACATCTCAAAGCACTCTGGTCCTCTGTGGAGACCACCTCTCACTGACCCAACTCACAGAGGTAGAAAAGTTGCAGGGTAAATTTTCCAACATGTTCTTGCCCCTACCCAGCCGTACCCACCTCATAGAACACCACATTGAAACACCCCCAGGAATGGTGGTGTGTAGCCACCCTTACCACCTGTCCAAACACAAAAAAATGTGGTTCAGGATGAACTCAAGGCCGTGCTCAAGATGGGCATAAATGAGGAGTCCCACAGTGACTGGAGCAGCCCAGTGGTCCTGGTTCCCAAGACTGAAGGGTCGGTTTGGTTCTGTGTGGACGATAGAAAGGTCAACGCAGTGTCCAAATTTGATGCATACCCAATCCATCGCATTGATGAGTTGCTTGATCAGTTAGGCTCTGCTCGCTTTTATTCGACACTGGATTTAATTAAGGGATATTGGCAGATCCCCTTGACTCCTCTATCCCAAGAAAAAAAAAAATGTCCTTTTCCACACAGTTTGGGTTACATCAATTTGTCATGCTTCCTTCATGGCCCAGTCCACCAAGTGTGGAGCCCACTGCATAGCCTGGACAGCATAGTGCTCCTGACAGACAAGGCATCCATCCTCAGTCATTAATCCGAGCACTTCCAGAACCTCTTCAGCACCAACCGCTCAGTCACCCATGCAGCAATCCATCACATCCCCCAACAGATGATCAGGGCTGAACTGGACAAAGTCCCTACGCTGGGTGAGCTCATCAAAGCCATAGAGCAGATCAAGCCTAGGAAGGCAGCAGGAATCAATGGCATACCACCAGAAATCTGGAAGTACAGCAGCCCTCACCTACATGCTAAGCTCCATAAATTCCTTGGCCACTGTTGGGAGCAAGGCAAACTCCCCCATGATCTCCAAGATGCAGTGATCATAAGCCTCCACAAAAACACGGGGGAAAAGTCCGACTGCTCCAACTATCGAGGAATTACACTGCTCTCCATTGCTGGTAAAATCCTT
The DNA here is from genome assembly GCF_027579695.1 of Neoarius graeffei. Classification (NCBI taxonomy): domain Eukaryota; kingdom Metazoa; phylum Chordata; class Actinopteri; order Siluriformes; family Ariidae; genus Neoarius; species Neoarius graeffei. The sequence goes on from NC_083570.1 coordinate 76,731,150, forward strand.
GCTAGAGTCCTTCTCAGTCGACTCGTGACCAGCATAGCAGATGATCACCTCCCTGAGTCTCAATGCAGCTTCAGGGCAAACAGAGGCACCATCGAAATGGTCTTTGTATTCAGGCAATTTCAGGAAAAATGCCATGACCAAAACAAAGGCCTGTACATGACCTTCATGAACCTATCCAAAGCCTTTGACACTGTGAGCAGACAGGGACTCTGGCAAATCCTGGAATGCCCGGGCTGCCCCCAAAGTTCCTGCATATGGTCATCCAGCTGTATGAAAACCAGTTGGGGAAGGTCCACTATGACAAACTCTCTGAGCCTTTCACCATAAGCAATGGAGTGAAGCAAGGCTGCATTCTCATGGTGACACTCTTCTCCATCTTCTTTAGCATGATGCTACACCAGGCTATGGAAGAGCTTGGAGAGGACGATGGTGTCTACATCTGCTATCGCACAGATGGCAGCCTGTTTAACCTGAGGTGCCTGCTGGCCCACACCAAGACATTGGAGCATCTGATCCGTGAACTGCTGTTTGCCAATGATGCCACACTGGTCGCTTACACTGAGCCAGCCATGCAGCACATGGTCTCCTGCTTCACAGACACAGCCCAACAGTTTGGCCTGGAAGTCAGCCTCAAGAAGACAGAAGTGCTTCACCAACTTGCACCTCGCAAGGTGTATCATCAGCCTCGCATCTGCATTGGCCCAACTGAACTAAACTCGATCCAGCAGTTCACTTACCTATGCTGCACCATCTCATTGGATGCCAAGATTGACAAGGAGCTCGTCGACAGGCTTGCCAAAGCAAACAACACCTTTGGCAGGCTCCAGAAAAGAATCTGGGGTAGCGAGGACCTAAAGAAGAACACCAAGGTCCTTGTGTACCATGCTGTGGTCCTGACTACTCTCCTTTATGGCTCTGAGGCCTGGGTCACCTATCACTGCCACCTGTGCCTCCTCGAGTGCTTCCATCAGCGCTGTCTTTGCTCCATTCTTAACATCCATTGGAGCGACTACATCACGAATGTTGAGGTCCTACAGAGGGTAGAGGCCACCAGTCTTGAGGCCATGCTACTGAAGTCACGGCTGCAATGGGCTGGACATGTGTCCAGAATGGAGGACCATTGATTACCCAAGATTGTCCTGTATGGGGAGCTGTCCTCTGGCCGTCGAAACCCAGGGGCCCCAGTCAAGAGGTATAAAGATCTCCAGAAGGCTTCCCTAAAGACCTGCAACCCAACTCCTGGACATCTCTTGCTTCAAACCATGATAGCTGGTGAAAAACTGTTCACAGTGCTGTCAGTTCCTTTGAGGACAATTGGAGAGCAAACCTGGAAGACAAAAGGAGCAGAAGGAAAAATAGACCAATCACTGATCCCAACCCTGATTTCATGCTGACCTGCAACCTCTGTGGCTGAACCTGTCTGTCGAGGATAGGTCTTATCAGTCACAAGAGAGCCTGTAGCCAATGTGGACATTCCCCCTCATAAATATTCATTCGCAAATCAAAGCCAAGAGAATTTTATCCCTCATCTATCCCCAATAAGCAAGCCTGTGGCAATGATGGCAAGGAAAAACTCCCTCAGACGACATGAGGAAGAAACCTCAAGAGGAACCAGAGTCAAAAGGGAACCCATCCTCATTTGGGTGACAACAGATAATATGACTATAACATTAACAGTTTTAACATGAAGTCAGTTTTGTTGATGTTATAACTCTTCATTGATGGAAACTTGAGTGCAAAACTGTTCATGACAACTGCAGTCCTAAAGTGAGCAAGTCAGCTATAGTCCTCAGCCATAAAAGCATTCCTGTAAGTGTCCAGAGCATCTTCCAAGTGTGACTTTCAACTGTCCATATGGGGCCATCCTCCACAGGAGTGGTGTGATGAGACTCCAGCCAGACATTGTGCATAAGGATGGATCAGGCAGGTCCAAGGAGTACAACCCTGATTCCAAAAAAGTTGGGACAAAGTACAAATTGTAAATAAAAACGGAATGCAATAATTTACAAATCTCAAAAACCGATATTGTATTCACAATAGAAGGCAGACAACATATCAAATGTCGAAAGTGAGACATTTTGAAATTTCATGCCAAATATTGGCTCATTTGAAATTTCATGACAGCAACACATCTCAAAAAATTTGGGACAGGGGCAATAAGAGGTTGGAAAAGTTAAAGGTACAAAAAAAGAACAGCTAGAGGACCAAATTGCAACTCATTAGGTCAATTGGCAATAAGTCATTAACATGACTGGGTATAAAAAGAGCATCTTGGAGTGGCAGCAGCTCTCAGAAGTAAAGATGGGAAGAGGATCACCAATCCCCCTAATTCTGCACTGACAAATAGTGGAGCAATATCAGAAAGGAGTTTGACAGTGTAAAATTGCAAAGAGTTTGAACATATCATCTACAGTGCATAATATCATCAAAAGATTCAGAGAATCTGGAAGAATCTCTGTGAGTAAGGGTCAAGGCCGGAAAACCATACTGGGTGCTCGTGATCTTCGGGCCCTTAGATGGCACTGCATCACATACAGGCATGCTTCTGTATTGGAAATCACAAAATGGGCTCAGGAATATTTCCAGAGAACATTATCTGTGAACACAATTCACCGTGCCATCCGCCGTTGCCAGCTAAACTCTATAGTTCAAAGAAGAAGCCGTATCTAAACATGATCCAGAAGTGCAGACGTCTTCTCTGGGCCAAGGCTCATTTAAAATGGACTGTGGCAAAATGGAAAACTGTTCTGTGGTCAGACGAATCAAAATTTGAAGTTCTTTATGGAAATCAGGGACGCCGTGTCATTCGGACTAAAGAGAAGAAGGATGACCCAAGTTATCATCAGCGCTCAGTTCAGAAGCCTGCATCTCTGATGGTATGGGGTTGCATTAGTGCCTGTGGCACGGGCAGCTTACACATCTGAAAAGACACCATCAATGCTGAAAGGTATATCCAGGTTCTCGAGCAACATATGCTCCTATCCAGACAATGTCTCTTTCAGGGAAGACCTTGCATTTTCCAACATGACAATGCCAAACCACATACTGCATCAATTACAGCATCATGGCTGCGTAGAAGAAGGGTCCAGGTACTGAACTGGCCAGCCTGCAGTCCAGATCTTTCACCCGTAGAAAACATTTGGTGCATCATAAAACGGAAGCTATGACGAAAAGACCTAAGACAGTTGAGCAACTAGAATTCTATATTAGACAAGAATGGGTTAATGTTCCTATCTCTAAACTTGAGCAACTTGTCTCCTCAGTCCCCAGACGTTTACAGACTGTTGTAAAGAGAAAAGGGGATGTCTCACAGTGGTAAACATGGCCTTGTCCCAACTTTTTTGAGATGTGTTGTCATGAAATTTAAAATCACCTAATTTCTCTTTAAATGATACATTTTCTCAGTTTAAACATTTGATATGTCATCTATATTCTATTCTGAATAAAATATGGAATTTTGAAACTTCCACATCATTGCATTCCGTTTTTATTTACAATTTGTACTTTGTCCCAACTTTCTTGGAATCGGGGTTGTAGAAGTCAGCATCTTGATCTCAGGATTGACATGTAACTCAGAGGAACAGATTTTTTTTGGGGGGGGAGAATAGAGAGAAAACACAGGTTGTTAGGTATGCCCAATGTCACCTGAATAAGTAGGAACAGTATACATTTTGCGTTGAGTACAAGCAGGGACTCCGGCAAAACTAACTATGACAGCATAACTAAAAGGGGAGAGCCAGAAGGTAACACAGGCATTAGGGAGCCTTGGGACATAAAGCAGCCAGCCACTACACAGTCAACAAACTCGAGTGAGCAAGCGAGTGAGGGACTGACAGCATTCATACATCCCAGTTTACCAAAACACTCTATGTATGAGGACCCTCCAGATCTACACCTTTACCTCATAAACATCATTAACAAAAGGCTTGACTAAGCAGATATATTTTCAGCTTAGACTTAAACACTGAGACAGTGTCTGATTCCTGAACACTACTTGGAAGGCTGTTCCATAACTGTGGGGCTTTGTAAGAAAAGGCTCCACCCCCTTATTTCTAGCTGCATGTGGTCCTAGTACAAGTACTTCAGTCTTGTCAGAGTTAAGCAGAAGGAAGTTATTAAGCATCCAGTGTCTAATGTCCTTTACACATTCCTCAATTCTATTAAGCTGGTGTCTCTCATCTGGTTTTGCAGAAACATACAATTGTGTGTTATCAGCATAACAGTGGAAACTAATACAATGTTTACAAATAATAAATCACCCCGAGGTAACATATATAAAGAAAAAAGCATTGGACCCAAGACAGAACCTTGTGGAACACCAAACTACCTCACTTTTTGTCACTAATTCTGCCTGGAGTCATGCAAGTACAAGGCTAACCATCCCCAGTATTATCATAGTAAAGAAGTCACTGAAAATGGTGAGCTATGTGCAGACAGGGAAAACAGATATACAAATCTGGTTAAAAATAAAGGCTGCATAAAAGTGCCAGCTGAAAGTTAGTTTTAGCTTTGATACAATCCGCTTCACATCAAAATCTGGACTTGGAGTACCTGGTCTCTAGATTCAGAATTAATCAGAACTTATTTATTTATTTCTATAACTTTGGCTTGGGGTACTTCTGCCCTTTTCCAGGATACAGAGGTACCATGTACCAGTGTTCTTCCCAGAGTGCTTTTGAATGTTGGGACCAACATGCTTAAATTTCATGTCATTCATGCTTAAATTTCATGTCAAGATTTAAATTTGCTGACAAACTATTTATTTTGCTCTGACACTTGCTGAAAAATCACATCAGATTCCTACTTTATGATGTTTGGGGAATAATTTGAAGGAAAATCAGTGTTTTGGGCCAGTTTGCTGCCATGATGCACTCAGGCAGACCAGAAATATCCCTGGGAAATCCCCAATCACAACAAACACCCTCAATCACTTTGCTGCTACACTGGTACCATGACACTTCAGTGTGCAGGCGAGATCTTGGTTTATGGTTTTTGTGTGGTTGTTATACATCTCCACATTTCAATCATGCTGAAAAGAGGTGCGAAATTCATATTTCTGACAGCTAAATGAGAGTAGGACAGAAGAGCCAGAAAGAGAAGAGGAAAGAAGTGAAACCAGAGACTTTGACACAGTAGATTGTGAAGGTGCTGAAAGGTGTTTGAAGCTGGCACAGATTTAAGGGTGGGGGGCACCCCCTGTCAAAAAAAAAAAAGTTTTAGTATTGCAGATACTAAGTGTGGCAGTAGGGGCGTGGCCGAGCGTCAGTCTGTGAATGGAGGGCAGAGTCAGGGAAGGTGAGTGGTCATGTCACTACACCTGTTATCAATGAATGTCTGTTTGTGTGTCTCCTTCAGTGACTGCGCCTGATAAAAGGAGGGTGAGAAGGGGAGGACAGTGCTGAGGACAGTGCCAAGGGCTTGCTACTAGCCTGTGTGTGTATATATGTGTGTGTCTGTGAGAGAGTGTGTCTAAATTGTGTGCTGGAAAGCAGCAATAAAGTGGAAAGTGAATTGCAAACAACCGCCTGCCATGCTTCTGTGCTCCACCCACACCAGAGTCTTCCTACAGTGGTGCCAAAACCCGGGATAGTACAGAAGGGAACAGTCCCATGGAGTCCTCGCCATTTAAGGAGCTGATCCATGCCCTCGCCACAGCCCAGCAGAACGAGCACCAAGCGCTGGTTGCCCTCCGGAAGGAGCAGGAGCAATGATTCGAAGCCTTGGTGCTGGCCCAACAGGAGGACCACCAGGCGTTCCGGCACCTGCTCATGTCAGCGGGGCCCACGACTGCCACTGGAGCAGACCCTCCCCACCTCATATTAATGAAGATGGGTCCACACGATGACCCGGAAGCCTTCCTCACGCTCTTCGAGCAGGCAGCAGAGGCGTGGGATTGGCCGGTAGACCAGCGTGCGGCACGCCTCCTTCCCCTGCTGACAGGCGAGGCGCAAGTGGCCATGCTGCGGCTCCCTGCCAACAGCTGGCTCGTCTATGCGGACCTTCGCAGAGCCATCCTCCAGTGCGTCGGCCACTCCCCAGAGCAACAACGGCAGTGCTTCCATTCGCTGTGCTTGGAGGAGGTCGGCCGGCCGTTTGCATTTGGGCAGCAACTCCGGGATGCCTGTCGGCGGTGACTGAGGGCAGATGACCGCGACGCCGAGTGAGTGATCGACCTGGTGACACTGGAACAATTCGTTGCGTGACTTCCGGAAGGAATGGCGGAGTGGGTTCAGTGTCATCGCCCGGCGTCGCTGGACCAGGCAATCAAGCTGGCAGAGGACCACATGGTGGCAGTTCCGACGGCAGGATGGCATGTCTCCTCTTCTCCTCTCTCTTCTCCCTCTGTTTCCCTTCCTCACCCCATTCCCCCACCGTGGAGGCAGGGGCCGGCTCCCCCCCAGCCGGCCTGGCGCACCTGTGGTGTCCTCCCGTGTCCCCCTTCCTTGTCTGTGTCTCCTCCCCCTCAGGTGAGTGATGCCCATAACACCAGTGCAGAGGGAGAGCCTGGGCCGGTATGCTGGCGCTGCGGGGAGCTGGGACATCTCCAACATCAGTGCTCCGCGATGGATGTGGGTGTGGTGGTCTGAGTCTCCGACATGCCAGAAACTGCCCTCAATCAGGCCAGAGCATATCACATACCGGTACGTGTCCAAGGGGATACGTATCAGGCTTTGGTGGATTCCGGCTGTAACCAGACCTCAATCCACCAAAGCCTGGTGCAAGGTGAGTAACTGGGGAGAGCACGAATGGTGAAGGTGTTGTGTGTGCACAGGGATGTTCACAACTACCCTTTGGTGTCTGTCCCCATTCCATTTCGAGGGAGAAAATATTGTGTAAAGGTGGCAGTTAATCCTCGTCTCACCCACTCGCTAGTTTTGGAGACTGATGCAGGGTCACAGCCAACCACAACACATCACCAGATGAGCTGAACGAGTTCTATGCTCGCTTTGACACCCTCAACACCAACCAACACAGAGGGACTCTACCAACAGAGGCTGCACAGAGCTCTTCACCTATTGTGACCATAACCGAGGTGAGCAAGGTCTTCAGGAGGACTAACCCCTGAAAGGCAGCTGGCCCTGACAACATCCCCAGCCGTGCTTTGAGGGCCTGCTCCACACAGTTAGCAGAGGTCTTCACAGACATTTTCAACCTGTCCCTCTCCATGTCTTCTGTGCCCACATGCTTCAAGACCACCACCATAGTGCCCCTCCCAAAAAAAAAAAACAATACAACATGCCTGAATGACTATCGACCAATTGCACTCACTTCAGTTGTAATGAAGTGTTTTGAGAGGATAGTCATGTCATACATCAAAAAGGACATACCAGACACAATAGACCCCCTTCAATTTGCATATCGTCAGAACCGTTCAACTGATGATGCCGTCAATGTAGCCATCCACACAGCCTTGTCACACCTGGAACACAGGGACACCTATGTTCGAATGCTGTTTGTGGACTACAGTTCAGCCTTCAACACCATCATCCCCAGCAGACTGACTGAGAAGCTCTCCACCCTTGAACTGACATCCTCCCTCTGCTGCTGGGTTCTGGACTTTCTCACAAACAGACCCCAGGCTGTCAGAGTTGGTACAAGAACATCCAGCACCAAGACAGTGAGCACAGGGACCCCCCAAGGCTGTGTGCTCAGTCCATTCCTGTATACCCTCTTCACCTACGACTGCACCCCCACCCAGAGCAACACTTCCATCATTAAGTTCGCTGACGACACCACTGTCATTGGGCTGATCACCAGCGGAGATGAGAGCGCCTACAGGGAGGAGGTGGCTCAGCTGGTCTCCTGGTGCCAGGAAAATAACCACTCCTTGAATGCTGAGAAGACCAAGGAGATGATTATTGACCCGAGGAAGAGGAGGAGAGACCAGCACGCCTCGCTGCACAACAACGGGACACAGGTGGAGAGGGTGAAAACATTTAAATTCCTCGGAACTCACATCAGTGAGGATCTCACCTGGTCACACAACACACAGCAGACCATCAAGAAGGCTCAACAGAGACTCTTCTTCCTGAGGAAGCTGAGGAAATTTGGACTGTCCACCAAACTCCTCAGCAACTTCTGCAAGTGCACAGTGGAGAGCGTCCTGACAAATTCCATCACTGTGTGGTATGGGAACTGCACAACTCAGGACAGAAAGGCTCTCCAGCGTGTCATTAAAATGGCACAGTTTATCTATGGAGCTGTCCTCCCCCCACTACAGGACATTTACAACACCCGGGTCACAAAAAGGCCATAGAGCATCATCAGGGACCAAACACACCCACAACACAGACTATTCACGCTCCTACCATCTGGCAGACGCTACAGGAGTGTGAAAGCAAAGACTACTAGACTGACAAACAGTTTTTACCCCCAGGCCATCAGGCTTTTGAACCAAGGATTATAATCACCATCTACCTCTATATTTCCATCAGGCTTTTGAACCATGGATTATAATCACCATCTACCTCTATTTCCATCAGGCTTTGAGCCACGGATTATATTAGCAATTTTGCACAAGACATTGCACAGTATATCTACCTCTATGTTTGCACATTGTTTTCCTCTTCCTTTTTTTTTTAGACATTGCACAGTATATCTACCTCTATGTTTGCACATTGTTTGTTTGCCTCTTTTTTTTAAATGTTATCTTCATTTTTCACTCTACTTTTATATTTTGCATTCCATATGCACTTTATTTTATATATATATTTCTTTTTATTTTGGTAAGCGTAGTTTGGTCGGGCAGTTGCAAAATAAGAATTTCATTACCCAATAATAAACAGCTATGTCTGTTATTGTGTATATGACAAATAAAAATCTTGAATCTTGATTGGCCAGGGTTTAAGGAAATAATGACACACATAGTGAAGAGTGGGTCCTGCCGTAATTTAGTTAGGGAAAGCCCCGGAGTAGCATTGGCGGGAGAAGCTGTCCCAGAGCTGTCTACTTCAGCACCGCGTCAAGGCTACACACAAAGTGAGGAGCGCCCCACCCCTCCTCTCTCTCTCGGGGATTCCCTTGCAGATTTCCTGTTAGAGCAGTCACGAGACGAGACTCTGCGGCATGCATTTGACCAAGTGAGAGTAATCGATGGTCAAATTCTCCAGCCAAATGTGACGCTGGCCTTCCCCTACTTTGCTATTATTAAGGATAGGCTATACCGAGTGACACAGGACACTCAAACTGGTGAAGAGATAAGACAGTTATTAATTCCAAAGAGCCGCCGGGAATTCATATTCCAAGCGGCTCACTTTAATCCCATGGCTGGACACTTGGGGCAGGATAAGACACTAGCCCGAATAATGGCCTGGTTCTATTCACCAGGGATTTGTGGGGATGTCCATCGGTGGTGTGCGGCGTGCTGCAAATGCCAATTAGTAAATCCCGTGGCCACTCCAAAAGTGCCTTTGCACCCTCTCCCCTTAATCGAGACCCCCATTTGAAAGAATTGGGATGGATCTCGTCAGGCCATTAGATTGGTCAGCATGGGGATATCACTTTATTTTAGTTCTGGTAGACTATGCAATGCAATATCTGGAAGCAGTGTCTCTCCACAATATCTCAGCATGTAGTATAGCAGAAGCACTCTTCCGATTTATCTCCCAGGTCAGGATTCCGAAAGAAATCCTGACGGACCAAGGCACTACATTCATGTCACGCACACTGCGCGAGCTGTATGGGTTACTGGGGATTAAGTCTATCTGCACCAGTGTCTATCACCCACAAACAGATGGCTTAGTAGTATGGTTCAATTGAACTCTCAAAAATGTAATTCGGAAGTTCGTAAGCGAAGACGCACGTAATTGGAATAAGTGGCTCGAGCCTCTGTTATTTGCAGTATGAGAGGTCCCGCAAGCCTCCACAGGGTTTTCACCATTTGCATTGTTATATGAGCATAAGCCGCATGCCATTTTGGATGTGCTATGTGAAAATTGGGAGGAGGGACCTTCACCTAGTAAAAATGAAATTCAATACGTTCTCGACCTGTGTGCCAAACTCCACACTCTCTCGCACTTAACCCAGGAGAATTTACGACAGGTGCAAGAACATCACGTCCGACTGTACAACAGGGACACATGCCTTAGGGAGTTCACACCGGGAGACAAAGTATTCGTATTACTGCCTACCGGTATGTCGAGCTCCAAATTGGTCGCCAAGTGGCAAGGGCCCTTCGAGGTCACACAGCGAGTCTGGGACATTGACTATGAGGTGAGGCAAATGGACGGGGTGGGGCATTGCAAGTTTACCACCTCAATCTATTCAAACTTTGGAATGAGGAGGTCCCCGTGGTGTTAGTGTCGGTAATTCCGGAGAAGGTGGAGGTGGGGCCGGAGGTTCAAAAAAGAAAATTGACATTGCCCACTGCTCCAGACCCCTGTGGAGACCACCTCTCCCCGACCCAGCTCATGGAGGTAGCCCAGTTGCAGAAAGAATTTTCTGACATGTTTTCACCTCTGCCTGGCCATACCCACCTCATAGAACACCACATTGAGATGCCCCGTGGGGTGGTAGTGCAAAGCCGCCCTTACCGTCTGCCTGAACACACAAAAAAAAGGTGGTCCGGGATGAACTTGAGGCCATGCTTGAAATGGGCAGAATCGAGGAGTCCCACAGCAACTGGAGCAGCCCAGTGATCCTGGTCCCCAAGACTGATGGGTTGGTCTGGTTCCGTGTGGATTATAGGAAAGTCAACACGATGTCTAAATTTGACACATACCCAATGCCTCGCATTGACCAGTTGCTTGATCGATTAGACGCTGCTTGTTTTTGTTCGACACTGGATTTAATGAAGGGATATTGGCAGATCCCCTTGACTTCTCTATCCCGAGAGAAAATGGCCTTTTTCACACTGTTTGGCTTACACCAGTTCGTCACACTTCCTTTTGGGTTGTTTGGGGCGCCCGCGATGTTCCAGCGACTTATGGACAGAGTCCTCCACCCCCACACCACCTACACAGCTGCGTGTTTGGATGACATTATCATATATAGTAATGACTGGCCATGGCACCTTGAACACCTTAGGGCCATCCTAAAGTCACTGAGGCGGGCGGGTCTCACAGCCAACCCAAAGAAATGTGTGATTGGGCGGGTGGAAGTACAGTATCTGGGTTTCCACTTGGGCCATGGGAAGGTGCATCCCCAAATTAATAAGACAGCAGCGATTGCGGCCTGCCCGAGGCCCTAGACCAAAAAGGGGGTGAGACAGTTCCTGGGGCTGGCTGTCTACTATCAGAGGTTCATACCTAATTATTCGGACATCACCAGCCTGCTGACTGATCTCACGAAAAAGGGAGCACCAGATCCAGTCCAGTGGATGGAGCAATGCCAACAGGCTTTTGCTAAGGTAAAGGCTGCATTGTGTGGGGAGCCACTGTTACACTCCCCTGACTTTTCTCTCCCCTTTATTTTGCAGACAGACGCATCAGACAGAGGGCTGGGGGCCGTTCTGTCCCAGGAGGTGGAGGGGGAGGAGCGTCCTGTGCTGTACATTAGCTGGAAGCAGTCAATGCGGGAAGGCAGGTACAGCACAATTGAAAAAGAGTGCCTAGCCATCAAGTGGGCAGTCCTCACCCTCCGGTACTACCTGCTGGGGCACCCTTTCACCCTCTGTTCAGACCATGTGTCCCTCCAGTGGCTCCACCACATGAAGAATGCCAACGCGCAGATCACCCGTTGGTATCTTGCACTCCAGCCATTTAAATTCAAGGTGGTCCACAGCCCGGGGGCACAGATGGTGGTGGTGGACTTCCTCTCCCATCGGGGGTGGGTGGGGGGAGTCAGCTTCAGGCTGGACGGCTCCCCGGCCTGAGTTGGGCAGTGGGGGTATGTGGCAGCAGGGGCGTGGCCAAGCCTCAGTCTGTGAATAGAGGGCAGAGTCAGGGAAGGTGAGTGGTCATGTCACTACACCTGTTATCAATGAGCGTGTGTTTGTGTGTCTCCTTCAGTGACTGCGCCTGATAAAAGGAGGGTGAGAAGGGGAGGACAGTGCCAAGGGCTTGCTACTAGTCTGTGTGTGTATATGTGTGTGTCTGTGAGAGAGTGTGTCTAAATTGTGTGCTGGAAAGCAGCAATAAAGTGGAAAGTGAATTGCAAACAACTGCCTGCCGTGCTTCTGTGCTCCACCCATGCCAGGGTCTTCCTACAGTGGTGCCAAAACCCGGGAGAGTACAGAAGGGAACAGTCCCATGGAGTCCTTGCCATTTAAGGAGCTAATCCATGCCCTCGCCACAGCCCAGCAGAACCAGCACCAAGCGCTGGTCACCCTCTGGAAGGAGCAGGAGCAAAAATTCAAAGCCTTGGTGCTGGCCCAACAAGAGGACCACCAGGCATTCCAGCGGTGTGTATATATATATATATATATATATATATATATATATATATATATATATATATATATATATATGTGTGTGTGTGTGTGTGTGTCTGTGAGAGAGTGTCTAAATTGTGTGCTGGAAAGCAGTAATAAAGTGGAAAATGAATTGCAAACAACCGCCTACCATGCTTCTGTGCTCCACCTACACCAGAGTCTTCTTACACCAAGATATGCCCACCATTTTTTATTTAATTAATAAGTTTTTTTTAAATAAACAAAATAAATAGTTATGTGGGATTAAGCTGAAGATTCTAGGATATAAATTTACATTTAATAGTAGGTCCTAGTTTAGGTTTTTTGCTAATGACACGAATGCAGTGAAAAGTAAGCTGGGCGAGTTCTGTTGGATTTTAACAGGGCACAGGAACTTCATGCATCTACATAATAACATACTGTATTCTCAGACTGCACTGTAGACTACATGTAAAGGGTGTGCGTCATCCTTTCATGTTTATGGTATCCTTAAAATTCATGCTCACAAGCCAAAATCATAAGACGTTGCAGCAGGCTGACTGTGTACACACACGTGTTGGCTGTCGGGCTACTGCTCATATTCATTAATAGGGTATCCCTGTACTTACTATACCCTGTGCATGTACATGGTACACTTGCTGTTTGGGGGGTGAGCCTCACTTTGATTTTTACGACAGCTGCTGGATAGGTCTGTGAGAGATGTTGATTTTTGTAACGGCTCTGAAGAAAATCTGCTTGGAATCCCCTGAGTCTTGGGAACTAAGACTTATTATAAGACTTGTTCACATGCAACTCACACAATCACTGTACAGTTCTCTCAGTCTATTAGACTCAGGAGCTCAGATTGCAGTTACTGACTTTGCATTATAGATGTGCAACTCTTACAGTCTTTGTTTATAGTTATCTTGGTATTAAGCTCTGTCTTAAGTGGCCACTTAGATTACTTCAGTTTACCTGGGTCTATTCAAGTCAAGTCAAGTTTATTTGTATAGTGATTTTAACAATAAACATTGTCACAAAGTAGCTTTCCTGAATTTGAACAACTTAAAATATGAGCTAATTTTATCCCTAATCTATCCCCAACAAGCATGCCTGTGGCCATGGTGGCAAGGAAAAACTCCCTCAGACAACATGAAGAAACCTCGAGATGAACCAGACTCAAAAGGGAACCCATCCCCATCCGGGCAACAACAGACAACATGACTAACATTAACAGTCCTAACATAAAGTCAGCTTTGTTGATGCTATAAACCCCCCACCAACGGAAACCCAGGCGCAAAACCGTTCACGACAACCGTAGTCCCAAAGTCAGCAAGTCAACTGCAGTCCCCAGCCACAAAAGCACCACTGCAAGAGTCCAGAGCATCCTCCAGGCACGACCCCTAACTGTCCACATGGAGCTGCCCTCCACAGGAGCGATGCGATGAGACTCCAACCAGACACAGGGCACCAGGATGGATCAGGCAGGTCAGCATCTCAATCCCAGGACCGACATGTAAATCAGAGGGACAGATTGGGGGGGGAGAAACAGAGAGAGAAAACACAGGTTGTTAGGTATGCCCAATGTCACCTGAATAAGTAGGAACACTATACATATTACACTGAGTACAAGCAGGGACTCCGGCAAAACTAACTATGACAGCATAACTAAAAGGGGAGAGCCAGAAGGTAACAGAGGCATGAAGGAGCCCCAGGACATAAAGCAGCCAGCCACTACACCGTCAACAAACTCGAGTGAGCAAGTGAGTGGGGACTGACAGCATCCATACATCCCAGTTTACCAAAACACTCTATGCCTGAGGACCTTCCAGATCTACTCCTTTACCTCAAACACCATTAACAAAAGGCTTGATGAAACAGATATGTTTTCAGCCTAGACTTAAACACTGAGATGGTGTCTGATTCCCAAACACTACTTGGAAGGCTGTTCCATAACTGTGGGGCTTTGTAAGAAAAGACTCTGCCCCCTGATGTAGCCTTCACTATATGAGGTACCAGCAGATACCCTGCACCTTTTGATCTAAGCAGGCATAGCGGGTCATAGAGGAGCAGAAGTTCACTCAGGTACTGCGGTGCGAGACCATTCACTGTCTTATATGTACATTGAAGGTCCTGAGCAGGAGCTCAGATTGCAGTTGCTAAAATAGCAATAATTTATTGATATAAGCTGTTTTGTGGTCGGTGTACTACACTGTAGTGTCATGTGGTAATGCATTATTGGACAATGCACCTTTCATAAATATTACCATATATCAGTTGTAATTCTGGTCTATGCATATACATGCAACTCTGACAATATAATTTTCAGTGACTAATAAAATGGTTTTGAAAGTTTCTACATTTAAAAGATAATTTTTGATATGGTAACTTTCTTTAAGATATTTCATTTATGTCAGGTACGCGAGGGAGGTGGATGTACTGTATGTGCAGAAGTGTTCAGTTTACAACCCCAATTCCAAAAAAAGTTGGGACAAAGTACAATTTGTAAATAAAAATGGAATGCAATGATGTGGAAGTTTCAAAAGTCCATATTTTATTCAGAATAGAACATAGATGACATATCAAATGTTTAAACTGAGAAAATGTATCATTTAAAGAGAAAAATTAGGTGATTTTAAATTTCATGACAACACCACATCTCAAAGAACTTAGGACAAGGCCATGTTTACCACTGTGAGACATCCCCTTTTCTCTTTACAACAGTCTGTAAACATCTGGGGACTGAGGAGACAAGTTGCTCAAGTTTAGGGATAGGAATGTTAACCCATTCTTGTCTAATGCAGGATTCTAGTTGCTCAACTGTCTTAGGTCTTTTTTGTCATATCTTCCGTTTTATGATGCGCCAAATGTTTTCTATGGGTGAAAGATCTGGACTGCAGGCTGGCCAGTTCAGTACCTGGACCCTTCTTCTACGCAGCCATGATGCTGTAATTGATGCAGTATGTGGTTTGGCATTGTCATGTCGGAAAATGCAAGGTCTTCCCTGAAAGAGACGTCGTCTGGATGGGAGCATATGTTGCCCTAGAACCGGGATATACCTTTCAGCATTGATGGTGTCTTTCCAGATGTGTAAGCTGCCCATGCCACACGCACTAATGCAACCCCATACCATCAGAGATGCAGGCTTCTGAACTGAGCACTGATAACAACTTGGGTCGTCCTTCTCCTCTTTAGTCCGAATGACACGGCGTCCCTGATTTCCATAAAGAACTTCAAATTTTGATTCGCCTGACCACAGAACAGTTTTCCACTTTGCCACAGTCCATTTTAAATGAGCCTTGGCCCAGAGAAGACATCTGCGCTTCTGGATCATGTTTAGATATGGCTTCTTCTTTGAACTATAGAGTTTTAGCTGGCAACGGCGGATGGCACGGTGAATTGTGTTCACAGATAATGTTCTCTGGAAATATTCCTGAGCCCCTTTTGTGATTTCCAATACAGAAGCATGCCTGTATGTGATGCAGTGCTGTCTAAGGGCCCGAAGATCACGGGCACCCAGTATGGTTTTCCAGCCTTGACCCTTATGCACAGAGATTCTTCCAGATTCTCTGAATCGTTTGATGATATTATGCACTGTAGATGATGATATGTTCAAACTCTGCAATTTTACACTGTTGAACTCCTTTCTGATATTGCTCACTATTTGTCGGCGCAGAATTAGGGGGATTGGTGAGCCTCTTCCCATCTTTACTTCTGAGAGCCGCTGCCACTCCAAGATGCTCTTTTTATACCCAGTCATGTTAATGACCTATTGCCAATTGACCTAATGAGTTGCAATTTGGTCCTCCAGCTGTTCCTTTTTTGTACCTTTTTTTCCAGCCTCTTATTCCCCCTGTCCCAACTTTTTTGAGATGTGTTGCTGTCATGAAATTTCAAATGAGCCAATATTTGGCATGAAATTTCAAAATGTCTCACTTTCGACATTTGATATGTTGTCTATGTTCTATTGTGAATACAATATCAGTTTGAGATTTGTAAATGATTGTATTCCGTTTTTCTTTACAATTTATACTTTGTCCCAACTTTTTTGGAATCGGGGTTGTAATAAAAAGTGTACACACACACACACACACACACACACACACACACACACACAAAGGCAAACAATCCAAATCAGCAGGCTAGATCAGAGATGTGAAAACGGGCAAAGGGTCGGTCGAGGCGCAAACAGAACATAAAAGGCTAAGCAAGAGCAATAATGGGAAACAGGCAAAAGAATCAAGAAAGCAGGAAAACCAGAACATGGGTAGAAAGGCTCAGTAATGCGTACTTAGCATAACATAATACTTCATGCTGCACTTGCATCAGCTGAGTCCTTAAATAGGTAAACACAGTTCTTTAATTGAGAAGAGGTGCACCTTGTTCACAGCGCGTGTGCTGGAGTCCACTCGGTGCACATGCAGCCTGAGGCGTGCCTTCAGGTGCATGCGCCACAGCATGCAGGACTGACAGAAACCCCCTCCCAAACAGCTCCCTCTGGGAGCGAAAATTCATAATACTTGGCCCCGGTGGGGGTTCAGGCTCAGGCTCAGGACATGACTTGGGTTCTTAGCTAGGACTGAGCCTGCGCTGGGGACTTGACTTGAGTTCTGGGCTGGAATCATGTTCATACTCCAGAACTGACTTGGACTAGGCTTGAATTCAGGACTGAAAATGGCCTCAAACTCTGGGCTGGATTTGAGCTCTGGACATGAGTAGAGCTTTGGGCTGGACTCTAGTTCCAGCTCAGGAGATGACTCAGGCTTGGGCTCTGGATCTGGCTTAGGCTCAGGGCTAGACTAGAGCTCTGGAGACGAGTTGAGCTTCAGTGATGACTCTGGCTCCAGCTCAGGAGATGACTCAGGCTTGGGCTCTGGATCTGGCTTGGGCTCAGGGCTAGACTCGAGCTCTGGAGATGAATAGAGCTTTGGGCTGGACTCTAGCTCCAGCTTAGGAGATGACTCAGGCTTGGGCTCTGGATCTGGCTTAGGCTCAGGGCTAGACTCGAGCTCTGGAGATGAGTTGAGCTTCAGTGATGACTCTGGCTCCAGCTCAGGAGATGACTCAACCTGGAGTTCTGGAACTAGCTTGGACGTAGGGCAGGAAATGAGCTTCGACTCAGGCTCTAGGCTGTATTTGGGCTCAGGAGAGGACTCGGGCTCTGCAGATGACTTGAGTTCTGGACTTGGCTCAAACTGTGGACTTGGCTGTCTTTTGAACTCTGGACTTGGCTCAGGTACAGGCTCGAGCTCTGTCAGTGCACTGCTTTGGTCCTGGTTAGTACCTGGTGACAGGATGACACAGGCATTTTCATAGCCGGCTGAGGCAGAGGTTATTCCAACGTCCTCTGACACAGGTTCAGGAACAGGCTCAGGTTCTGGCTTTAACTCTGGCACTGAAGCTGGTGCAGGTGCTAACTCTGGCAGTGGCTCTGGATTAGGCACTGACACAGGCTCTGATGCTGGCAGTGGCTCTGGAGTAGGCACTGACGCTGGCTCTGGCATAGACAGTGATGCAGGCTCTGATGCTGGCTCTGGCACTGAAGCTGGCTCCGATTCCAGCACTGGTTCTGGAGCTGACACTGGCACTGACTCTGGCTCCAGCAATGGTTCTGGAGCTGACATTGGCTCAGGTTCAGGCATGGATTCTGATACAGACACTAGATCAGGCATTAATTCAGGTGCTGGTTCTGGCTGAGAAACCAGCTCAAAGGAGACAGCCTCCAAGAGGAGCTCAGGAACAACAGCCTCCTCTGCTGTCTCTACATCAGCCACTGGGGAGAGCTCTGGAGCAATGGTCTCCTTGGATGAATTGGCCACTGGAAGGAGCTCTGGAGTGATGGCCTCCTCAGCTGGGTTGGCCACTGGCATGATTGCCCCTCCTCAAAAATTTTCATGGGGTTCTTCCTTTTCTTAGGATTCAAAAATGATCTTGAGCATGGCAAAGAAAGTCTGTGAACTTCGAAGACACAGGTGCTCGACACAAATCAGGTAATCCACCCATCTGCATGCTCGTCCAGCAATAAACATTAGTATGAAGCTTACCCAGATGGGTTCGAGTGGTTTGGGCTCTTGGATGTCCTCAGAGAATAAGTCACACTGTAGCTTGAATCCCATAGGGTGATATATTCTGTAGTAGATTGCCGGGGGACTCCAGTCAGTCTTCAGTCGAAAATACAAAGTGAGAGGCTGAGACAGGGAAACCCGGAAGCGGAATGGGATCGCATACTGAAATGCTTCTGCTACATCCATTGTATGGTGAAGTATTCTGCCAGGTACGTGAGGGAGGTGGATGTATGTGCAGAATTGTTCAGTTTAATAAAGTGCATATACTGTATATACAAATACACACAAAGGCAAACAGTCCAAATCAGCAGGCTAGATCAGAGACATGAAAATGGGCAAAGGGTCGGTCAAGGCACAAACAGAACATAAAAGGCTTAGCGAGAACAATAAAGAGAAACAGGCAAAAGAATCAAGAAACCAGGAAAACCAGAACACGGGTAGAAAGGCTCGGTAATGTGTACTTAACGTAGTGTAATACTTCGCGCTGCACTTGCATCAGCTCAGCCCTTAAATAGGTAAATACAGTTCTCCAATTGAGAACAGGTGCACCTTGTTCACAGCGCGCATGTTGGAGTCCACTCACCGCACGTGCAGCCCGAGGTGCGCCTTCAGTTGCACGCGCCACACAGTGTGCAAGGGCTGACAATTTACAACATGTCTCTGACAGCTCAAAGTGCATCTCTGGGCATTTAAAAACTGCAGTGCTTCCGGGGGCCTCAGGCAGACCACCAGCCTTATTGGGTTGACATCCCCCCTTCCCATTTTCCTGGATCCACCCCTATGAAGTAGTAAGTAGGCCTAAGTATAAAAGGTGTTACTGAAGATTGTGGCATTTGTGCAGTAAATGCAGTCTGCAGGGGTATTATTATTATTATTATTATTATTATTATTTTTAACTGCAACTGAACTCATTTAAACTTTTGATTCGTGGCAGTGATTCAGGTTATAAAACAACATTATTATATATGACATTGTTGTCAGATGATGACTTTATTTATTGTTCATGTGAACCCCATGCTGCAAACCACAGCATCACAGACCTCCACTTGTTGAAGTAACCTTTTCAACCGTGTTAACAGTAAAAAGTGACAGTGTCAGTACCACCATAAAATGCTCCTAAAATTTACCAGATGCCATCAAATGGGCTCCCTTTTTTCAAAACTTTTCCTGGGGAGGCCCCCCGAAACCTTTGGTGTGCTGCATGACCCTATGGCCAAAAAGTTAGGGCTTTATTTAAATTCTGGGGAGAACACTGATGTAGTATAAACTAATTTTTATTTATTTTATTTATTTAACCTTTATTTAACCAGGAAGTCCCATTGAGATTAAAAATCTCTTTTTCAAGGGAGACCTGGCCAAGATAGGCAACATTGAAAACTGTTACAGACATACAATATAAAAACATCAATAAAAACATAGAGACAATATTACAACATTAAAATCGAAATTATACATTAAAAACACCGACATCTTAAAGAAGTCATCTCTAGATCCTTCAGTTTAGCTTTAAATTCGTTTAAAGTAACTAGACAATCTAATTTAAACACATTTTGCAGGTTGTTCCATGCCATAGGAGCTGAATAAGCAAAGGCCTTTTCCCCAAACTCAGTACGGACATTTGGGACTAAAAGCAGATAATGATCAAGGGAACGCAAGGAATATTGTCCCATAATCTTTGGCACCATGAAAACACACAAATAAGGTGGAAGCAAACCCAAAATGGCCTTGTATATAAAGGCGTACCAATGATGGAGCCTGCAAGTGGCCAAAGAAGGCCATCCCACCCGAGAGTAGAGGTCACAATGATGAGTCAAGCCTTTTGCATTCGTTATAAATCTCAAGGCAGCATGATACACTGAATCAATCTTATGGAGATACTGAGCAGATGTATTTCTGTACAACAGATCTCCATAATCTAAAACAGATAAAAAAAAGTAGCAGCAACAAGTCTCTTCTTAACCTCAAAAGAAAAACATAACTTATTGCAAAAATAAAAACCCAGTTGAAGTTTCAGCTTTTTCACTAGCTGGAGCACATGTGCCTTAAAAGTGAAAGACTCATCAATTAAAACCCCCAAATATTTATAAGAGCTGACCATTTCTATGCATCTTCCGTCCAGAGTAACCACAGCAGAGGTTTGTGGTCTGGTCTTTGAATTGCTGAAGATCATACATTTTGTCTTTTCAGCATTAAGAACAAACTTCAACTGGATTAAAGTATTCTGAAAAGCATTAAATGCATTTTGCAGGTGTTCAATGGCCAAAATAACAGTAGAGGCACAAGAATAAATTACCGTGTCGTCAGCATAAAAATGAAAATTTGCATTTGGCACATTTTGTCCTAGGTCATTTATATATAAAGTAAATAAAAGCAGACCTAAGACAGAACCCTGTGGAACACCTTTATAAATGGATACAAATTTTGAACAAAGATCATCATATTTAATACATTGAGATCTATCATTTAGGTAATCTGAGAACCATGCTACTGCTTGCTCTGAAAGTCCTAAATTAAGAAGTCTAATCTTTAAGACACTGTGGTCAACGGTGTCGAAAGCTTTAGATAAATCAACAAAAAGTGACGCACAGTGCTGTTTCCTATCAAGTGCAATCAAGATGTCATTTACTACCTTCAAGCCAGCAGTGATGGTGCTATGCTTCTTCCTAAAACCTGACTGATAAGTAGAAAGAACATCATTGTTGAAAAGAAACTCCTTTAGCTGATTACTAACCAGAGTTTCAAGTATCTTGGCCAAAACTGAAAGATTTGATATTGGCCTATAATTATTCAAACAGGCTGGATCACCTCCCTTCCATAAAGGCAGGACAAAAGCAGACTTCCACAATTTAGGAACAACCTTGGTTTCTATAGAAAGATTAAAAATATAAGTTAAAGGCCTCGAAATAAAATCTGATGCCAATCTCAAGAAATATGGCTCAATAAGATCAGGCCCTGGTGCTTTTCTAGGATCCACACCCTTCAAGGCTTTACAAACTTCCTGCACAGAAAAAGGTACAAAATTGAACACTTCCCCAGTATTCACTGTAACTTCAGCACAGAAACTCTCAGATTTAGTATGAACAGTATCAAACAAGGAGCCAGAAGATATAAAATGCTCATTAAAACAATTCAAAATCTCCATGTTGTCATGAACAGCAATAGCGTCTTTCATAACACAAGTAGGTAGAACATGAGCAGTTTTTTCCACAGAGAGTGATTTTATCATTTTCCAAAACCTCCTTGGGTCATTAAAACTCTCAGTGGTAACAGACAGATAAAATTCTGATTTGGCTTTCTTTATAATAGAAGAACATCTATTTCTTAGTTGTCTAAAAACAAGCCAGTCTGAGGTACAACCCGTTGCCCTAGCCTTTGCCCAGGCCGAGTTACGCTCATGAACAGAGTCTGCTACTTCAGAGGAGAACCAGGGGTTATCACGACCTTTTACTCTGTATCTCCTATAAGGAGCATGAGTGTTAATAATATGTGTGAACTCATCTTTAAAAAAAGTTCCAGGCTGTCTCCACATCAGGAATCAGCTCAATTCTACTCCAATCAAAGTGATACAAATCATGATAAAATCCTGCTCATTAAAAAATTTAAGATTCCTCTTACAAATGATTCGTGACTTTTGTTTAGGAACCTTAGTGTTCCTTAAGGCAGCAACAACACAATGATCACTTAGATCATTACAAAATACACCGACAGCTGAAAATTTATAAGGAACATTTGTAAGAATTAAATCAATTAAAGTGGACTTTTCCATGCATTTAAGATTTGGACGAGTAGGCAAATTAATCAGCTGGGTCAGATTCACAGAATCACAAAAGGATTTGAATTCATCAGATACTGGCTTTAGCCAATCCCAATTCAAATCACCAGCTAAAACAAGTTCATTAAGTCTGGATAAAAGATATGATAAAGTATGCAATGCTTCCTTTGGGGCTGATGGTGGCCTATAACAGCCAACAACTGTTATGTTGACATTGTTGGCAACTTCCACATTTAAAGCCATGAATTCTAAGTGCTTATAGATTGATTCAGACAAAACAACCTTGGTGCGCAAGCTAGATCTGACAAAAATGGCAACACCTCCTCCTTTCTTTGGTCTGTCACAACGATAAACATTGTATCCATCAATGTTAATATCAATATCAGTGACTAATTTCGATAGCCAAGTGTCAGAAATGACAACAATGTCAGCATCAGTTGAATTAACCCATATACGAACCATATCTATCTTTGATAACAGGCTGCGTACATTAAGATGAATGATACTTAAGCCAGACAGATGTTTAAAGTCAGCTGGCATTGAAATACAGCGCAGCTCAGGACCAGGATTAGGTTCCACATTACCAGACATAAATAATAAAAGAATCAACCATTTCTGTTTTGCCATACAAGAGAGTCATTAGGCAAGTCACATGAGTCCAAATGAAATATCTGTTTGGATACAAAGCAGTTATTTAAAACCAGCAAGCTCTGAAAGCGAGGTAGAGCATCTAAAACATGCCAAGACACATTCAAGTCAAATGCCAACTGCTTTGGAGCTTGCACATTTTGTATAGTCTCCATTGAGTGAGTCCAAGATCCATAAGTAAAATCCAGTAAGATGCAAACATTATCTAGTGTACTCACGACAGAAGCTGGGTTGTTTACTTGTAGACTCCACATAGAGAATGCACAAAGCAAAAATCACAAGAAGCGCCATTTCACCAAGCCTGGTAGATGGTAGTCTAGGTATAGCTAACAGGCTACTAGAGCCTGGATGTTGCTGGCAAGCTGCTAGGGCCTGGTGTTATAGGTTGGAGCCTGGATGTAGTTGGCAGGCTGCTGAGGCCTGGTGTTGCAGGCTAGAGCCTGGATATAGCTAATAGGCTGCTGAAGCCTGATGTTATAGACTGGAGCCTGAATATAGCTGACAGGCTGTTAGGGCCTGGTGTTACAGGCTGGAGCCTGGATATAACTGACAGGCTGTTGGGGCCTAATGTTTTAGGCTAGAGCCTGGATGTAACTGGCAGGCTGTTTGGGCCTGGTGTTGCAGGCTGAAGCCTGGAAGTAGCTGGCAAATTGTTGAGGCCTGATGATGCAGTTGGGAGGTTGTTGGGGCCTGGTGTTACAGGCTGGAGTCTGGATGTAGCTGGCTGGGGCCTAGTTATAGCTGGCAGACTACTGGGGCCTAGATATAGCTAACTAGGGCCTGGATATCCTGGGCCTTGCCTGGTAAATTTAGCTCATTTAGCACAACAGTAGTATAGTTAAGCTGATGCAATCCCAGGCAAAGACAAAAAGTTTTGTTCTTCAAACAAAACCTGCATTTAAAAATAATACCAAAATAAAATGAAAACTTCAATCACTCAAGGTACTAAAAACAAATAAATATATAATTACAAACAAAACATAAACAAACACTAACACAAGGACAATAGACATGCTGCCATCTTGGAAAAGGAGGAGTATATGGTAGGCTCCTGCTTTGGTCAAGTTTTGCTCTTGGTCATTTTGACTGATCATTCTGGTCAATTCTTTTGAGTTCTGTTTTCCTTTTAACCCTGTTTTCCAATTTGTTTTCTGGGTTCACCAGTTTTCTACCACCTACCAAAAACATACCAGTAGGTGGACTGACAAAGATAAAATATCCCGAGCTGAGAATGAGTGTGTGTGAATGTGTGTGTATGTGGTACTGTGTGATGGACTAATATCTCTTTCAGTGTTCTTAGGATAGGCTCTAGAGCCACCATGATCCTGACCAGGATACTGTATATTGGTTACTGACAATGGGTGAACAAGTAAAACAGAGGAATGCCAATGGAGAGGCTAGGTTTTATAACTTATTGCTTGTGGGGGTTTCTTTGTTTTTTTCTTTGTTTTGTTTTGAATTGAAAAGTAAAATAATTTAAACTGACTTAATTTTATAATCATAACATTTAATCATCTCATCTCATTAGCTCTAGCCGCTTTATCCTTCTACAGGGTCGCAGGCAAGCTGGAGCCTATCCCAGCTGACTACAGGCGAAAGGCGGGGTACACCCTGGACAAGTCGCCAGGTCATCACAGGGCCGACACATAGACACAGACAACCATTCACACTCACATTCGCACCTATGGTCAATTTAGAGTCACCAGTTAACCTAACCTGCATGTCTTTGGACTGTGGGGGAAACCGGAGCACCCGGAAGAAACCCACGCGGACACGGGGAGAACATGCAAACTCCGCACAGAAAGGCCCTCGCCGGCCACGGGGCTCGAACCCGGACCTTCTTGCTGTGAGGCGACAGCGCTAACCACTACACCACCGTGCTGCCCACATTTAATCATGTTACTGAAAATAATAATAATAATACAATCCCGATTCCAAAAAAGTTGGGACAAAGTACAAATTGTAAATAAAAACGGAATGCAATGATGTGGAAGTTTCAAAATTCCATATTTTATTCAGAATAGAATATAGATGACATATCAAATGTTTAAACTGAGAAAATGTATAATTTAAAGAGAAAAATTAGGTGATTTTAAATTTCATGACAACAACACATCTCAAAAAAGTTAGGACAAGGCCATTTTTACCACTGTGAGACATCCCCTTTTCTCTTTACAACAGTCTGTAAATGTCTGAGGACTGAGGAGACAAGTTGCTCAAGTTTAGGGATAGGAATGTTAACCCATTCTTGTCTAATGTAGGATTCTAGTTGCTCAACTGTCTTAGGTCTTTTTTGTCATATCTTCCATTTTATGATGCGCCAAATGTTTTCTATGGGTGAAAAATCTGGACTGCAGGCTGGCCAGTTCAGTACCCGGACCCTTCTTCTACGCAGCCATGATGCTGTAATTGATGCAGTATGTGGTTTGGCATTGTCATGTTGGAAAATGCAAGGTCTTCCCTGAAAGAGACGTCGTCTGGATGGGAGCATATGTTGCTCTAGAACCGGGATATACCTTTCAGCATTGATGGTGTCTTTCCAGATGTGTAAGCTGCCCATGCCACACGCACTAATGCAACCCCATACCATCAGAGATGCAGGCTTCTGAACTGAGCACTGATAACAACTTGGGTTGTCCTTCTCCTCTTTAGTCCGAATGACACGGCGTCCCTGATTTCCATAAAGAACTTCAAATTTTGATTTGTATGACCACAGAACAGTTTTCCACTTTGCCACAGTCCATTTTAAATGAGCCTTGGCCCAGAGAAGACATCTGCACTTCTGGATTATGTTTAGATACGGCTTCTTCTTTGAACTATAGAGTTTTAGCTGGCAACGGCGGATGGCACAGTGAATTGTGTTCACAGATAATGTTCTCTGGATATATTCCTGAGCCCATTTTGTGATTTCCAATACAGAAGCATGCCTGTATGTGATGCAGTGCCATCTAAGGGCCCGAAGATCACGGGCACCCGGTATGGTTTTCCGGCCTTGACCCTTACGCACAGAGATTCTTCCAGATTCTCTGAATCTTTTTATGATATTATGCACTGTAGATTTTACACTGTCAAACTCCTTTCTGATATTGCTCCACTATTTGTCGGTGCAGAATTAGGGGGATTGGTGATCCTCTTCCCATCTTTACTTCTGAGAGCCGCTGCCACTCCAAGATGCTCTTTTTATACCCAGTCATGTTAATGACCTATTGCCAATTGACCTAATGAGTTGCAATTTGGGGCGGCACGGTGGTGTAGTGGTTAACGCTGTCGCCTCACAGCAAGAAGGTCCTGGCTTCGAGCCCCAGGGCCGGCGAGGGCCTTTCTGTGTGGAGTTTGCATGTTCTCCCCGTGTCCGCGTGGGTTTCCTCCGGGTGCTCCGGTTTCCCCCACAGTCCAAAGACATGCAGGTTAGGTTAACTGGTGACTCTAAATTGACCGTAGGTGTGAATGTGAGTGTGAATGGTTGTCTGTGTCTATGTGTCAGCCCTGTGATGACTTGGCGACTTGTCCAGGGTGTACCCCGCCTTTCGCCCATAGTCAGCTGGGATAGGCTCCAGCTTGCCTGCGACCCTGTAGAAGGATAAAGCGGCTAGAGATAATGAGATGAGATGAGTTGCAATTTGGTCTTCCAGCGGTTCCTTTTTTGTACCTTTAACTTTTCCAGCCTCTTATTGCCCCTGTCCCAACTTTTTTGAGATGTGTTGCTGTCATGAAATTTCAAATGAGCCAATATTTGGCATGAAATTTCAAAATGTCTCACTTTCGACATTTGATATGTTGTCTATGTTCTATTGTGAATACAATATCAGTTTTTGAGATTTGTAAATTATTGCATTCCGTTTTTATTTACAATTTGTGCTTTGTCCCAACTTTTTTGGAATCGGGGTTGTAATATGGATGTGTAGTGGTTAGCTCTGTTGCCTCACAGCAAGAAGGTCTGGGTTCGAGCCCCGTAGCCAATGAGGGCCTTTCTGTGCGGAGTTTGCATGTTCTCCCCGTGTCGTGTGGGTTTCTTCCGGGTGCTCCGGTTTTTCCCACAGTCCAAAGACATGCAGGTTAGGTTTACTGGTGACTCTAAATTGACCATAGGTGTGAATGGTTGTCTGTGTCTATGTTTAGCCCTGTGATGACCTGGCGACTTGTCCAGGGTGTACCCCGCCTTTTGCCCATAGTCAGCTGGGATAGGCTCCAGCTTGCCTGCGACCCTGTAGAAGGATAAAGCGGCTAGAGATAATGAGATGAGATGAGTTGCAATTTGGTCTTCCAGCGGTTCCTTTTTTGTACCTTTAACTTTTCCAGCCTCTTATTGCCCCTGTCCCAACTTTTTTGAGATGTGTTGCTGTCATGAAATTTCAAATGAGCCAATATTTGGCATGAAATTTCAAAATGTCTCACTTTCGACATTTGATATGTTGTCTATGTTCTATTGTGAATACAATATCAGTTTTTGAGATTTGTAAATTATTGCATTCCGTTTTTATTTACAATTTGTGCTTTGTCCCAACTTTTTTGGAATCGGGGTTGTAATATGGATGTGTAGTGGTTAGCTCTGTTGCCTCACAGCAAGAAGGTCTGGGTTCGAGCCCCGTAGCCAATGAGGGCCTTTCTGTGCGGAGTTTGCATGTTCTCCCCGTGTCGTGTGGGTTTCTTCCGGGTGCTCCGGTTTTTCCCACAGTCCAAAGACATGCAGGTTAGGTTTACTGGTGACTCTAAATTGACCATAGGTGTGAATGGTTGTCTGTGTCTATGTTTAGCCCTGTGATGACCTGGCGACTTGTCCAGGGTGTACCCCGCCTTTTGCCCATAGTCAGCTGGGATAGGCTCCAGCTTGCCTGTGACCCTGTAGAACAGGATAAAGTGGCTAGAGATAATGAGATGAGATGAGATTATTGCATGGAATATCACTGTTTTCATGCAAGCATACATTGCATAGTATCATATCATACTTCCACTCAAATGCTCTGTATGCGCCATTCTGCATGAACATATTTTGACCAAGCTAACCTCTACCATACTATTTGAATAAGACTGATATGTAATAAATAATTGGGGGGGGGGGGGCACAATTCTTGAGCATTGCACACTTCCTGCATAAATTTTGTGCTTTCATAACATTAGATTAGACTTACTGGGCACATGAAATAAGCCTACCTTCTCTGCAAATACAATTGTGTTTTGAAAATACCCACATTATTGTGCTGCATTACCACATGACTTGCAAGCTTCATTGTGTTTGCAGAGAAGAGAAGTTTCATGAGCCTATAGTTAAATATCAATGTGGCCCAGGTATTCTTTGCAACTTATCCATAAGGATCCCACAACTAGTCACATTGTGACCCCTCATAATGGAACAGAATAAGGGGTCAATGTACAGCCCAACTAGTGTTCTGACATACAGGGACTCAGGGGGATGGTGGTCCACATGTGCCCTGCTTACCCACCGGTGCCTCACTAGAGCCTCACTTGGCCCACTCATCCACACAGACATGTTGGCTTGGTTGATGTTTAATAAGCTAATGAGCTAATTTGGAATGAAAAGATAATATTATTAACCAGGTCACAGAAATTTCAATATTACTGGTTCAGTATAATTCTTCTGGAACATTTCTTTTCGATAAAAAATACTGATCAATTCCAGTTTATGTTTCTGCTCCATGAACCAGTTCAGATCCCTGGGATTATTATTCATTACCTGCATTATTTCACAGGACAGATAATGAACCTTATTTTCCAAGTGAAAATAGTGAGTGATTATTTATCACTCTTGCAAGCGATGTACTACATCCATTCAGTGACATGTTCATGCTGCACCTCATTAGGACCCCATTACCTCAGCAGTACATTTTAAAGCCTCAACTCCTCACTGACACTTATGAGGTGAGAAGGGATTTGACATTTCCAGGTCAAGCAAAACAGCCTCTCCATGGATCATTGATTGATGACAATCATTAAACCTTTTTTGTCTGTTCCCAAAAGTTGTATCTAAGCTTGCCAGTAGGATCACATGGATACTGATACTTATTTGATAAGTAAAGATACACTCTTCTACCCTCTTTTTTTCTAAACTAGGATTCGGTATTGAATAATTTAAGGTGAAATTATTAGAATGCTTGAAATTACAGTTTACTATAATTGACCTTGATTAAATAATAGAATCAGACTAAGTAACAGTTACAAAGACCACATCCGGGTGTATGATAATGTAATGCTATCAATGAGTAGCAGTAGTATAAATGTATAGTATAAATATTGCAGTAATATACAGTGGTGCTTGAAACATTGTGAACCCTTTAGCATTTTCTAGATTTCTGCATATATATGATTTAAAACATCATCAGATTTTCACACAAGTCCTAAAAGTAGATAAAGAGAACCCAGTTAAACAAATGAGACAAACAATATTATCCTTGGTCATTTATTTATTGAGGAAAATGATCCAATATTACATATCTGTGAGTGGCAAAAGTATGTGAACCTTTGCTTTCAGTATCTGGTGTGACCCCCTTGTGCAGTAATAACTGCAACTAAACATTTCTGGTAACTGTTTATCAGTCCTCCACACCAGCTTGGAGGAATTTTAGCCCATTCCTTTGTACAGAACAGCTTCAAATCTGGAATGTTGGTGGGTGTCCTCACATGAACTGCTCGCTTCAGGTCCTTCCGCAACATTCCGATTGGATAAAGGTCAGGACTTTGACTTGGCCATTACAAAACATTAACTTTATTCTTCTTTAACCATTCTTTGGGAGAACAACTTGTGCTTTGGGTCGCTGTCTTGCTGCATGACCCACCTTCTCTTGAGATTAATTTCATGGACACATGTCCTGATATTTTCCTTTAGAAATTGCTGGTATAATTCAGACTTCATTGTTCCATCAATGATGGCAAGCCATCCAGGCCCAGTTGCAGCAAAACAGGCCCAATCCATGATACGACCACCACCATGTTTCACAGATGGGATAAGGTTCTTATGCTGGAATGCAGGGTTTTCCTTTCTCCAAACATAATGCTTCTCATTTAAACCAAAAAGTTCTATTTTGGTCTCATCTGTCCACAAACATTTTTACAATAGCCTTCTGGCTTGTCCACATGATCTTTAGCAAACTGCAGACGAGCAGCAATGTTCTATTTGGAGAGCAGTGGCTTTCTCCTTGCAACCCTGCCATGCACACCATTGTTGTTCAGTGCTCTCCTGATGGTGGACTCATGAACATTAACATTAGCCAATGTGAGAGAGGCCTTCAGTTGCTTAGAAATTACGCTGGGGTCCTTCGTGACCTCACCGACTATTACACGCCTTGCTCTTGGAGTGATCTTTGTTGGTCGACCACTCCTGGGAAGGGTAACAATGGTCTTGAATTTCCTCCATTTGTACACAATCTGTCTGACTGTGGATTTGTGGAGTCCAAACTCTTTAGAGATGATTTTGTAACCTTTTCCAGCCTGATGAGAATCAACAATGCTTTTTCTGAGATCCTCAGAAATCTCCTTTGTTCGTGCCATGATACACTTCCACAAACATGTGTTGTGAAGATCAGACTTTGATAGATCCCTGTTCTTTAAATAAAACAGGGTGCCCACTCACACCTGATTGTCATCCCACTGATTGAAAACACCTGACTCTAATTTCACCTTCAAATTAACTGCTAATCCTAGAGGTTCACATACTTTTGCCACTCACAGATATGTAATATTGGATCATTTTCCTCAGTAAATAAATGACCAAGTATAATATTTTTGTCTCATTTGCTTAACTGGGTTCTCTTTATCTACTTTTATGACTTGTGTGAAACTCTGATGGTGTTTTAAGTCATATTTATGCAGAAATATAGAAAATTCTAAAGGGTTCACAAACTTTCAAGCACCACTGTATTACATATTGCAGATGGAGCTCTGGATTGCAGTGTGCCACTGTTTTCCTTCCCAAGTTCTAACTTAAGTTCTAATTAATATAATTGCATTCATTAGATCAACTTCCAAAAAGCATGAGTAAAGCATGAGCAATAAAGACAGCTAAATCTGTTTGTGACTGCCTCTCAGTGGTTTATGACAGCCCCTCTGCACCTCAAAATGTGAGCAGCGAGAAGGCAGAGCTCTATGCCACAATATTATGCCTCTCTCCCACGTGTTTATTAATAAGTTGCCTAGCATTTAATTGCTCTGTTATAGAAGAGCAACGACCACACAGTGAGAGATGTAGACTCAGTGGCACTTCACCATGGGAATGAAACTATTTAACATAGAGCTACTCAGCACGACATGGAAAATTCAGAGAACAGAGGTAGTTTGAAGTAAAGGACTACCAAGAAAACAAAATAAAGGCTGATTGGTAGCATGGTTATAAGGTATCAGGCTTTGTACTTACACCTAGTACACTAGTTAGGTAACATATACCTATCAAGGCAGTGTCATGTGTAATTAATAGTTGTGAGTTGCTCTTATTTTTACAAGTAGGAAGCTTAACACCATGGGTCTTCCTTGCAGTTTTATCTGAGCTACAGTGGTGCTTGAAAGTTTGTGAACCCTTTAGAATCTTCTATATTTCTGCATAAATATGACCTAAAACATCATCAGATTTTCACACAAGTCCTAAAAGTAGAGAAAGAGAACCCAGTTAAACAAATGAGAGAAAAATATAATACTTGGTCATTTATTTATTGAGGAAAATGATCCAGTGTTACATATCTGTGAGTGTCAAAAGTATGTGAACCTTTGCTTTCAGTATCTGGTGTGACCCCCTTGAGCAGCAATAACTGCAACTAACTGTTTCCAGGAACTGTTGTTCAGTCCTGTACACTGACTTGGAGGAATTTTAGCTCATTTCTCCATACAGAACAGCTTCAACTCTGGGATGTTGGTGGGTTTCCTGACATGAACTGCTCACTTCAGGTCCTTCCACAACATTTCGATTGGATTAAGGTCAGGACTTTGACTTGGCCATTCCAAAACATTAACTTTATTCTTCTTTAAACATTTTTCCATTGAATGACTTGTGTGCTTAGGGTTGTTGTCTTGCTGCATGACCCACCTTCTTTTGAGATTCAGTTCATGGATCATTTTCCTCAATAAATAAATGACCAAGTATAATATTTTTGTCTCATTTGTTTAACTGGGTTCTCTTTATCTAATTTTAGGACTTGTGTGAAAATCTAATGATGTTTTAGGTCATATTTATGCAGAAATAATTCTAAAGGGTTCACAAACTTTCAAACACCACTGTGTGTGTGTGTGTGTGTGTGTGTGTGTGTGTGTGTGTGTATATATATATATATATATATATATATATATATATATATATATATATATATATATATATATATATATATAGTGGTGGCCATGAGGTTTACATACAGTGGTGTTTGAAAGTTTGTGAACCCTTTAGAATTTTCTAGATTTCTGCATAAATATGACCTATAACATCATCAGATTTTCACACAAGTCCTAAAAGTAGATAAAGAGAACCCAGTTAAACAAATGAGACAAAAATATTATACTTGATCATTTATTTATGGAGGAAAATGATCCAATATTACATATCTGTGAGTGGCAAAAGTATATGAACCTCTAGGATTAGCAGCTAATTTGGAGGTGAAATTAGAGTCAGTGTTTTCAATCAATGGAATGACAATCAGGTGTAAGTGGGCACCCTGTTTTATTTAAAGAACAGGGATCTATCAAAGTCTGATCTTCACAACACATGTTTGTGGAAGTGTATCATGGCATGAAAAAGGAGATTTCTGAGGATCTCAGAAAAAGCATTGTTGATGCTCATCAGGCTGGAAAAGGTTACAAAATCATCTCTAAAGAGTTTGGACTCCACCAATCCACAGTCAGACAGATTGTGTACAAATGGAAGAAATTCAAGACCACTGTTACCCTCCCCAGGAGTGGTTGACCAACAAAGATCACTCCAAGAGCAAGGTGTGTAATAGTCGGTGAGGTCACAAAGAACCTCAGGGTAACTTCTAAGCAACTGAAGGCCTCTAACATATTGGCTAATGTTCATGTTCATGAGTCCACCATCAGGAGAACACTGAACAACAATGTTGTGCATGGCAGGGTTGCAAGGAGAAAACCACTGCTCTCCAAAAAGAACATTGCTGCTCATCTGCAGATGGCTAAAGATCACATGGACAAGCCAGAAGGCTATTGGAAAAATGTTTTGTGGACAGATGAGACCAAAATAGAATTTTTTGGTTTAAATGAGAAGCATTATGTTTGGAGAAAGGAAAACCCTGCATTCCAGCATAAGAACCTTATCCCATCTGTGAAACATGGTGGTGGTAGTATCATTGTTTGGGCCTGTTTTGCTGCATCTGGGCCAGGACGGCTGGCCAACATTGATGGAACAATGAATTCTGAATTATACCAGGGAATTCTAAAGGAAAATGTCAGGACATCTGTCCATGAACTGAATCTCAAGAGAACGTGGGTCATGCAGCAAGACAACAACCCTAAGCACACAAGCTGTTCTACCAAAGAATGGTTAAAGAAGAATAAAGTTAATGTTTTGGAATGGCCAAGTCAAAGTCCTGACCTTAATCCAATTGAAATGCTGTGGAAGGACCTGAAGCAAGCAGTTCATGTGAGGAAACCCACCAACATCCCAGAGTTGAAGCTGTTCTGTACAGAGGAATGGGCTAAAATTCCTCCAAGCTGGTGTGCAGGACTGACCAACAGTTACCAGAAATGTTTAGCTGCAGTTATTGCTGCACAAGGGGGGTCACACCAGATACAGAAAGCAAAGGTTCACATACTTTTGCCACTCACAGATATGTAACACTGGATCATTTTCCTCAATAAATAAATGACCAAGTATAATATTTTTGAATCATTTGTTTAACTGGGTTCTCTTTATCTACTTTTAGGACTTGTGTGAAAATCTGATTATGTTTTAGGTCATATTTATGCAGAAATATAGAAAATTCTAAAGGGTTCACAAACTTTCAAGCACCATTGTACAGTGACATGAATGTCATCTTGGACATGAATGTCATGGCAGTATTTGGGATTTCAGTAATTTCTTTGAACTGTTCTTTTTCTGTGGCAGAATGATTGTACAGCATATATCTTTAATTTAAAAAAAACACTAGAATTTGGTGAACAAGTTTTAATTTTCTTTGGGTTTTCTGAAATCAACACAGGGTCAAAATTATACATACATGCTCAAAGATTTACATACCGTCACTTAAATTATTAATTCAGAGGTGCTAAAATTTCCAAAATATCTTTTATGTTGCCAAGGCCAAGGTCTCTTAACTTCCTGTTAGTGATCATGATTGACTACAGCTGGTAGCTTCTCTGTGCCTTCATAAAATTGTTTTTTTTACAGCATTCATTGGATTGACCAACACACAATGCAATGGGAAAGTCCAAGGAGCTCAGTGCAGATCTGAGAAACAGGATCACAGTTGTACACAACTCCAGAATGTCTCTTGAAGCCATTTCTAAACAACTGCAAATTCCAAGATCAGTTCAAACAATTGGAAGCAAGTTATTGTGAGGTATAGTCACTTTGCCAAGCCACTTTGCTTCAAGAAAACCCAAACTGTCACCCTCAGCTGAAAGGAAATTGGTTTGGATGGTCATGAACAACCCAGGAACCACCATAGTACAGCACTGCCATGAACTGGAAGTTGATGGATCACTGTCTACAGTTCAGATCACCATGGACTAAGAGGCTGCTATCCAAGAAATAATGCCCTGCTCCAAAATTGACACTTTCAAGCTTAACTAAATTTTCGAGCTGACCACACAGACAAAGAAAAAAGCCTTCTGGAGAATAGCTGTATGGTCAGATGAGACAACGATTGAATTGTTTGGCCACAA
This sequence comes from Neoarius graeffei, assembly GCF_027579695.1. NCBI lineage: Eukaryota > Metazoa > Chordata > Actinopteri > Siluriformes > Ariidae > Neoarius > Neoarius graeffei. The sequence continues at coordinate 76,765,792 of NC_083570.1, forward strand.
TGACCACCATGTAAAGAGAGACACTGTACCAGCTGTTGGTGGTGGTAGGATCATCATGCTCTGGGACTGTTTTGCTGCCAGTGGAACTGGTTCATTGCACAAAGGGGATGGAATAATGAAGGAGGAGGACTACCTCAGAATTCTTCAGCATAAACCATCAGAAACTTGAACATGACTTGGGACTTGGGAGTTACAACAGGACAATGAACCCAAACACACATCAGAACTGGTTGTGGAGGAAAAAGCAAACTAATATTAAGCTTAAAACAAGTCTTGACTTCAACCCTATTGAAAATGTATGCGCCATGCTTATAAATCGAGTCCATGCCAAGAAAAAAAAAATTAACTCTACCAATTCTACCATAAAGAGTCATGAAATATCCAACCAGAATTCTTCCAGAAGTTTGTTCATGGTAAAGAAAAATGTTTGGTCAAGGTGAATCTTGTAAGAGACATTTTACCCAAATAGTAGATGTACTGTATCTATTTTTTTTGACCCTGTATGTATAATTTTGACCCAGTGTTGATTTCAGAAAACCCAAAGAAAATTAAAAGTTGTGCACCAAATTCTGTTTTTTTTTAATTAAAATGTATGCTTTACAATCATTCTGCCACAGAAAAAGAACAGTTCAAAGAAATTACTGAAAGCCTAAATATTGCCATGACATAAGGTCACCTTACAGATAAAAAGTCAACGTTAAAAAGAAAAATAAATGATAAAAACATCAAAATCAAAACAGCAAGTGGGTGGCTTAGAGCCCATATGCTAATTTAAAAAGGTGATTTTTAAGTGCACTTTTGAATTGTGAAACAGAGTCCAGGGTACGGATATGTGAGAGAAAGGAATTCCATATATATATATATATATATATATATATATATATATATATAATACAACCCTGATTCCAAAAAAGTTGGGACAAAGTACAAATTGTAAATAAAAATGGAATGCAATGATGTGGAAGTTTCAAAATTCCATATTTTATTCAGAATAGAACATAGATGACATATCAAATGTTTAAACTGAGAAAATGTATCATTTAAAGAGAAAAAATAGGTGATTTTAAATTTCATGACAACACCACATCGCAAAAAAGTTGGGACAAGGCCATGTTTACCACTGTGAGACATCCCCTTTTCTCTTTACAACAGTCTGTAAACGTCTGGGGACTGAGGAGACAAGTTGCTCATGTTTCGGGATAGGAATGTTAACCCATTCTTGTCTAATGTAGGATTCTAGTTGCTCAACTGTCTTAGGTCTTTTTTGTCGTATCTTCCGTTTTATGATGCGCCAAATGTTTTCTATGGGTGAAAGATCTGGACTGCAGGCTGGCCAGTTCAGTACCCAGACCCTTCTTCTATGCTGCCATGATGCTGTAATTGATGCAGTATGTGGTTTGGCATTGTCATGTTGGAAAATGCAATGTCTTCCCTGAAAGAGACGTCGTCTGGATGGGAGCATATGTTGCTCTAGAACCTGGATATACCTTTCAGCATTGATGGTGTCTTTCCAGATGTGTAAGCTGCCCATGCCACATGCACTAATGCAACCCCATACCATCAGAGATGCAGGCTTCTGAACTGAGCACTGATAACAACTTGGGTCGTCCTTCTCCTCTTTAGTCCGAATGACACGGCATCCCTGATTTCCATAAAGAACTTCAAATTTTGATTCGTCTGACCACAGAACAGTTTTCCACTTTGCCACAGTCCATTTTAAATAAGCCTTGGTCCACAGAAGACATCTGCGCTTCTGGGTCATGTTTAGATACGGCTTCTTCTTTGAACTATAGAGTTTTAGCTGGCAACGGCGGATGGCACAGTGAATTGTGTTCACAGATAATGTTCTCTGGAAATATTCCTGAGCCCCTTTTGTGATTTCCAATATAGAAGCATGCCTGTATGTGATGCAGTGCCATCTAAAGGCCCAAAGATCACGGGCACCTGGCATGGCTTTCTGGCCTTGACCCTTACGCACAGAGATTCTTCCAGATTCTCTGAATCTTTTTATGATATTATGCACTGTAGATGATGATATGTTCAAATTCTTTGCAATTTTACACTGTCAAACTCCTTTCTGATATTGCTCCACTATTTGTCGGTGCAGAATTAGGGGGATTGGTGATCCTCTTCCAATCTTTACTTCTGATCTTTACTTTACTTCTTTACGCTGCCACTCCAAGATGCTCTTTTTATACCCAGTCATGTTAATGACCTATTGCCAATTGACCTAATGAGTTGCAATTTGGTCTTCCAGTGGTTCCTTTTTTTGTACCTTTAACTTTTCCAGCCTCTTATTGCCCCTGTCCCAACTTTTTTGAGATGTGTTGCTGTCATGAAATTTCAAATGAGCCAATATTTGGCATGAAATTTCAAAATGTCTCACTTTCGACATTTGATATGTTGTCTATGTTCTATTGTGAATACAATATCAGTTTTTGAGATTTAAAAATTATTGCATTCCGTTTTTATTTACAATTTGTACTTTGTCCCAACTTTTTTGGAATTGGGGTTGTATTATACACACATACGATGTTAGTAGTGTCAAAATGTGTCTCATTTCTGATAGTAATTAGAAAATCACATCTCATCTCATTATCTCTAGCCGCTTTATCCTGTTCTACAGGGTCGCAGGCAAGCTGGAGCCTATCCCAGCTGACTACAGGCAAAGGCGGGGTACACCCTTGACAAGTCGCCAGGTCATCACAGGGCTGACACATAGACACAGACAACCATTCACACTCACATTCACGCCTACAGTCAATTTAGATTCACCAGTTAACCTAACCTGCATGTCTTTGGACTGTGGGGGAAACTTGGGCACCCAGAGGAAACCCACGCAGACACAGGGAAAACATGCAAACTCCGCACAGAAAGGCCCTCGCTGGCCACGGGGCTCAAACCCGGACCTTCTTGCTGTGAGGCGACAGCGCTAACCACTACACCACTGTGCCGCTTTAGATAATCACATGCCTAATGGAATTAAATTTGATTAAAATGTGGCAATATCAATGTGACATTATGATATTTATTCATAATTCCATAACATATTGAAATATGTTCATAATGTTTTGCGTATTCTTTTTAATAATTAACTCGATGTACTTGCAATGTACATGAAAAATTTAACACCGGCAGCATATTCAACACCAGTTTCTACCCATTGTGAGAGTCCCACAGAGGAGCATGCACATTCTTTGTATTCGGCTGTGAGGAGATGCTCTTTGTTATGAAAGAGTGATCCAGGTCCATCATACATTAAGAGCAAACTAACGTACTGTGTTGGCTACAGTGTTGTTTGGGAAAATGACATTAGCTTAACAATGGATCTTAAGAGGCAGTTAAAGACACTCTTAGCCTAAAGAGGCTCCTGGGAAACCCACCCCACTATGGACCCTTTTCACGTGACATCACGACAAACGCGGCCACCATTTTGGACATGTACTATCAGTAGTCTACCACAGCCAACAACAAGGAACGATGGCGAAGCATCGAAAGGAATATAGCCACCAAAGAAAGTTTTTACTTTCAGCAAGACTTCCATCATGCCATTATATTGTTGTGCACCTGGATGTAGTAACCATCAACACACAAGGCAAGATTTATCATTTTATCGGATCCCGACAGATGCTGACTGACGGAGAAGATGGATGGTCTCTAAAATATTGGCAAAATGATGTTTATTGACATAGCAATCATGTGTAACGGGAAGCATTTGCATATCCGAAGTGTTGTGTTTACATCAAAGATAAAATAAACCTATATGACAACGACTGCTGCTGCCAGGTTGGGGACACAAACTAGTAGAAAGGAAGTGTGCCAACAGACTTCCTTTGTGGTCGATTTTGCTTTAAGGTAAGATGCATTTAATTATTCGTCTGCTGTAGGTTTGGAATCGGTAGCCTGACCGATTCGTTCATGTTTGTGGTGCCATTTGTTTGTTCACGCGTGTTGAAATGGAAGATTGGTTGTTGACATGATTTCCAGTGATGCTTTGGTGCTGCTGTGGATCAGATGTGTTGAGTAGCCTGACTGTTTTTTTTTCTTGCGTGTGGTATCATTGTTGATGCGAGGTTGTTTTTTGAACATGCCAATGCGGACACGATTTCCCCTGATGAGTTATGACTTCAGATGCGATGCGTGTGTGGAGGTGTGGAGTCCGTGTGATATGTGCGTAAGATAGGCTTCTCATATGTTTGGAGATCCGCGCTCTGAGACAAGCGCAAGCGCCCCCCCCAAGGAAAAAAAAGGGACCCCCTGAAAATATCGGCATAGTTCGAACACTGGGTTGGAGAAAGTAATGGCAAATAGTGAGTGCACAAACCATAGAAGGTAAACTGTACACAGTGCCAGGGCAGTGTGATGGTATGTCTACTTTTAGATTGTGTTAGCTTATCAATGAACACACTCGTCACTCGACGAGTTTCACGTCTTTACGACGGATACTTAAATGTGTGTTAGGTATTATTGTTGCAGTCTAAGCAGTCGTTGTAGCAGCTAGATGAGCAAGAACCGAAAGGGTCTGTGCCATAAACAGTTATTTCTTCATGTCCAAAATGGCGGTCGCGTTTACGAAGGTCACGTGAGTGAAAAGGGTCTATACCTAAGCTTATCTTCTAAGATTAGTTCATAATACCTCTCTCCCATTGTTATATGTATTTATCTATTTGCCATAATTTATCATTATAAGCCCTTTCATCTAGAATTATGTTGGTTTTTCACCAGATGTTGCCAAGCTCTCGTTACAGTACAAATAAGTTTCTGTACCACACATTTTAACACCACAATAACACCACTTAAACTAACTAAAGTGAATATTCCCAGGACATTTTCAGTCTGATTTGCATGGCCAAAAAATTTCATGGTGGCAGTTAGAGTGAGGAAAGTCTTAAATCCACCCCTCACCTGATGCCAAATAAAGCATGTTCAGGCTCTCCAGAGGATGCTTTGCTCTGTTGCTCTGGTTCTTTCATTCTGATGTGAAATGATGTCTGAGCACAAGGTAGTCAAAGATAAAACTGTCATCCGTGAGTATAAACCTCCTTCAAATTTAGCATTTCTTCAACTAGGAAAGCCATTCCTTGTGTGTATCATTTCTGACACTTAGCCTATTAAAATGCAGAAAAAAACAAATGTACCCTTTTAAAATAGGTAGAGAATTGCAGAATTTATCCTTCCAAAAACAGCTGATGAGTCTGCCATTTATTACATAGTTATTATTTTATTATAATTATAGCTACCAGTGTAAAAACACAAATGTCTGCAAAATATATGGTGGGTATAAGGGAAATTATTAAGTAAATAAAAAATACTTTTTTCTAGTTTCAGGTGGTTTCTGATGGTTCTGAATTATCTTAGCTCTTAATTGTATGATAAGGTCTTCAAAATAAGCTAATATATGGGAAAATGTAGACCAGTAATCTACGACCATCAAAGAAACAAAAGCTGTTGGAAAGAAGTTCATTATGTACAGTAGTTCATTATTTTGGACATTGGTTTTAAGCACTTTTGTTGAAACAACAAATGTTTTCTAGTGAGTTTGTTGTTTATTACCAACATTTATGTTTATAGGTGAGGTGACCTACAATAAATATATTTTAAAAAATAAAATTAAATAAAAATAAATAAAATCCACAAATTGTGAAGGAAAGTGAAATTGTGTGACTCTAAACAAATGACACCAGTATACATGTTTATGAAATTATATTATTAGTTAAAACTATTTTATTAGTTAATCAAGGTCATTCCCCACCCCTAAGCAATGTCCCTAACAGACTCTGTGAAAACATGATGCTTTTGATCCATATAAGACACTGACATAAACCCCAACCCTTCTGACCCTCCTCTTGCAACATAATCATTCCTCCTCTTTTTTGGATGCTGTCCCAGATTCTTCATTGTCCTCCAAAGGGAGAGTCAGTGTGTCAAGGTAGATGAATATGGTGCTCTATGGCCTGATCAACTGCTGTGAGTCTGAGACCTCCATGTGGCAAAGCATGACCAAGATTGGAAGGTGAGAATGTTGCCTATCATTGTTATTGAGCTTACGCAGGCCTTTCAGGGAGATGAAGGTGGTGACTGTCGATTCGTAGACTATGACAATTCTTGATTCTCTCCTCACCAGCTTTTGTATGCACGATTTCTGAAGAGAAGGCATATACTAAGAAGTATTATTAAATATGTCAATGTCAATCTTGGTTGAGTTTCCCGATATCGTTGCCCTTTAGAGCTAAAGAGTGAGTTGAGAGACTCTCTTAAGCAACAAATGTTGTCCCTGTATGTGGTTTTCCTGAACTCACTCGTAAGAAGGAGTCTAAAGAGCAACAGGACAAAGAGCTTCTCTGCAGTATGCGTCCCCGATATAGGCATTAGTAGTTGCTAAAGGCAATCGTACTGGTGTTGCTGAAGGCATTAGTAGTTGCTAAATCCAGTCTATAAGGTCACATGGCATTTGTTTTTAACCAAAATCTAAAGAAATATAAAGTGTTTAAAATTAGATAATACATAGTATCATCTGGAAGCATTACATTCATAATGTGGTAATTAATTAATGAAACTATTTTACGTTTTTGGGCAATATTTTTATTCCAAGTGTGTTTTTAATGAAATGAACAAACATTCACATGAAAGAATGAGCAAATAATAAGCTAAATAATAAGCTAAATAATTAAGTAAATGTTTTCTCTGTGCCTGCTTATTTCACTGTTGCCCCCAGATCATGCAGTCAGGATTATTTCAACTGTTATCCACAATCCCAAGTGGGCAGTGTTCTCCCTTATAAGTGCACACACATGAGAGAGAGAGAGAGAGAGAGAGAGAGAGAGAGGTTTTGATCAGTGTGTAGTGTGTACCTAAGGAGGTTGTATTGACCTCCTTATATATAAATTGATCTATCTATCTATCTATCTATCTATCTATCTATCTATCTATCTATCTATCTATCTATCTATCTATCTATCTATCTATCTATCTAAGGAGGTCAATTCAACCTCCTTTGGTACACACTACACACAGATCAAAAACCTCTCTCTCTCTCTCTCGTGCACACATGCACACGCGCGCGCGCACACATACAATGTTAGAGGTGCAGAAATGTGTCTCATTTATGACACTAAATTAGTGAATTACTCACCTAATGGCGTTAAATTTGATTAAAATATGGCGATTTCAATGTGACATTCCAATATCCGTACATAATTCTATAACATATTGAAATATATTCATCATGCTTTGCATATTTATTTAATAATTAACTGGATGTACTTTCACCAGAAAGTGAAGAAAAATAATTACACGAAAAATAATTTAACACTGGCAGCAGATTCAACACCTGTTTCCCCTGCTGACACTTCGTGGCACATGTGCAGTCTGTGTATTTGGCTGTGAGCAAGTCGCTCTTTGTTTTGAATGAGTGGTCTGGGTCTCTCGGAAATTTTGAGCAAACTAAAGGACTACTTGGGCTACGATGTTGTTCAGGAAAACCACGTTAGCTTGACAATGGATCTTACGAGGTAATTTAAGACTCTCTTGGCCTTAAGAGGCTTTCGGGAAACCCACCCCTTGTTAGTAAATTAAATACATGTTAAATTAAATATGATAAGACAACCTTTGGGTGGCACAGTGGTGTAGTGGTTAGCACTGTTGCCTCACAACAAGATGGTCCTGGGTTCGAGCCCAGTGGCCAACTGGAGCCTTTCTGTGTGGAGTTTGCATGTTCTCCCTGTGTCTGTGTGGATTTTCTCCGGGTGCTCCAGTCTCCCCCACAGTCCAAAGACATACAGGTTAGGCTAATTGGTGGTGGTGAATGTGAGTGTGAATGGTTGTTTGTCTCTATGTGTTTGCCCTGTGATGACCTGGCAACTTGTCCAGGGTATACCCTGTCTCTTGCCCATAGTCAGCTGGGATAGGCTCCAGCTTGCCTGTGACCCTGTACAGGATAAATGGCTACAGATAATGGATGGATGGATGGATGGATGGATGGATGGATGGATGGATGGATGGATGGATGGATGGATGGAAGACAATCTTTGATCTTCTGTCAGGTTAGTAGTGGTAGTAGCAATTAAACAGGGCTCAAGAAAGTTAAATCATCATCCTCATTCTCAATTAGTACAACTAAAATAGTAAGGGTGTCATTCCATTACAGTAATTATAATGTTTTGATAGGGTTCACATAATGAATAGAATAAATCATCATGCCACATCTACTATGATCTTCATAATTAGGTTTATTCAAATATGTAAATAGAGTAATTCATCCTGGTTGAGGATGCCCTATGTTTAATGCAACTCCATCTCATAACTTATTTGTACAAGCTTATATCAATTTTTTGTCACAAATTCACAATGTATCAATGTATTGTGACATCAGCAGGCCAGTGCCCCTAGCGCACAACTTCACAAGCACTCCTTTCCACACTGCCGCAGTGGTGCTGAAAGGACAGTGTCCTATCTTCCCTCAGCAGCAATGCTGAAAAGACAACTCCACTTCAGCACCATTGTTGACAAACACAGCACACATGGCAGAGGGATGGGGAAACTAATCCGGTGTGGCTGGAGCTCAATAATCGGCACTCCCTCTCACCCGCCATGAGGTACAGGGAGGATATAAAAGGATGACACTCTGTCAAATGGGTGAGTAGGATGATGGTGAGAAGAAGTAACAAATCTATGCTGTTCTATCTGTCTTCCAACATATTCCACCTCTGACATTGCTCACCATCTCACCAATGGAAGTGGCTCCCCTACAGAGTGCCTTTGCTGAATGGCAGCCCCTCGATGGTCTCCACTGTACACTCCTCCACTTGGGCACAAAGACCCCCACACCAACTTGCACCCTCATTCCCTTTTCCCCACACCTTGCCATGTTTGCAAATAAAAGAGAACCTTTTTCTTGCACCCAATTCCAATCTCCAGTGTCTGTGTCTGAGCCAGAACACTAGAGGGTGCCACACTGGTGAAGAATGCAGGCAGAACATGCAGAACAGAATCAAACTCCCCTGTCCTAGATACAGTGGTGCAACCTCTCCTCAAGGTCAGTCTCCAACAGTCACCTCTCTCCCAGCAGATGGCACATGGCCTCCATATGGTGACCCAGGAGCTGCTGTCTCTCTGACAAGTCATCGCAGCTATGGTGGTACCCCTCCCTGGCCCAGGACACCCAACGCCTGCTCACAAAACTGACTGCCAATGATGATGTGGAGGCATTCCTGAGAACAATTGAAAGGGTTGCTACTTGAGAGGGTTGGGCCCTATGGGACTGGTCCCATGCCCTGGCCCCTCTGCTCACTGGGGAGGCACAGTGAGCCTTCTATGAAATCTCCAGCAAAGAAGTTGATAACTACACCACCCTCAAGGAAGAGGTCCCGGCCAACTGCAGGCTCTTATCCACTGATGTTGCCTCAAAGTTCCACCTTTGGGCCTACCAATTGAGCCGGGAACCATGTGGACAGAAATACATGCTCCTGCATATTGCCTGAAGGTGGCTCCAGCCAGACCAGCTATCCCCATCAGAGATAGTGGAATGCATCACCCTCAACAAGTTCCTAAGGGCCCTCCCCAGAGAAGAAATAAAGATTGTAGAAATGAAAACAGCAAAGACCCCAGGGACAGGGTCACTGCTCTCAAGTTTGCCCTATCCATGCTTGAAATTGGGAGGGGTCAGAGACAGCAGCGAGATCAAGACTTCCACCGAGAGTTCTGTCACTACACCAGTGCAACTCCTGGGACACCAAGAGGGACACAGGAACAGCAGCAACCCAGGCAAGTGGACTCCAGACAAGCCCATGCCTACTGAAACCAATAAGACTTCATTCTCCAAAGCCCATAAACCCTGATTAGCTGGCTGTGGCATGCATGATGTCCTCTGTGCCAATGCCCCCACCATCACTCTCTGATTAAATGGAAAGCCAGTCTCAGCCCTGTCAGACTCAGGAAGTGCCATCACCCTAGCTCGTCATTCAGGTCTGCCCATTGCTGTCAGACCCAGAGGAATCCTGGTGGTGACCTGTGATCATGGGGACATGAAAGAGGCAGCTAACGAGGTGAGTGGTCACTAAACATTGGGCTCATGCCAGCTCTACCTGTTTCCTTGCTTGTAGGAAGATACTGGCTGGGGTCCTATCACCCAGCACCTGAGAGGAGACAATGGACCCCCGGAGATGCAGGCACCAGCATCAAGCTCCAGCCCCTGCATGCCACCCTCCTCACCAAGGAAGAAGAAGGCGCAGATGCCAAGGTCAGGTCAGAAGGTGAATGCAACCTCCCCACTAACCTTCTCTCCATTGTGTTTAACCAGGCAACCAAAGGGGGGAACTTTGGCAGAAAGCAGAAAGGAGGATGACTGGCTGAAGCACTGCTGGGGCCAGGTGCTATGGATCAACAGGGAGAACACAAACCCTAGACAGGTGCTTCCCACAGCCTACTTCCTTGTCAAAATGGGTTGCTCTACTACCACTGCAGCCACTGTGGTGAATCCTGTGACCTCCTCATAATGACCTGCACAAAGATTGACACTATTGTGTAACTGGTCCATGCCCAACCACTAGGTGGCCACCTGGGACCCTCAAACAACTTGGAGAAGATGTGGGACTGGTTCCACTGGCCAGGCATGGTAGCAGAGGTATGCAACTTCTGCCAACAGTGTCCTCAATGTCAGAAGATAACCCCATACAAGGTGGTCACAGTGCCTCTCATGATGATTGGGACCCTGATGATGGGCTCCCATTTCGAGTGTTTGGGTATGGATCTGGTTGGATCACTTCCAAAGTCTGCCTATAGCCATGTGTTAGTGACAGTGGACTATACCACTATGTATCCTGAGGCCATCACCTTGCACAAAGCCACCTCCAAGAATATTGCACATGAGCTCATGGTCCTCTTCAGCTGAGGGGGAGTTCTGAAGGACTTGGTCACTGACCAAGGCACTCTGCTCATGTCTAAAGGGATGGTAGACTTATGTTGGCTGCTGCAGGTGAAACATCTGAAAACCTTCATCTACCACCCCCAGACAGGTGGGCTTATCAAGGTTCAATCAAACCTTAAAAAGGATGCTGCGATGAGTACTGGACAAAGAGGCCACAACTAGGACCTGCTCTCACCCTATATGCTCTTCACCATTCAGGAGATGCTCTAGACCCAACACAGCCTTCAGCACCATGCTGGGTCAATGTCAGTACCAGGTTCTCCACCTTGGCCTCCACAGGGAACCAGCAACTTTTCAGTGTCTAATGGATATCATCCTGTGACCCCATTGGCCTTAAGCCACTGCATACCTTGATGACATGGTCATCTACTCATGCACTTGGCAAGAGCACCTACACCAGCTCAAAAAGGTGCTGAACAAGCTCTGCTTAGCTGAGCTAACAGCAAACTCCTACAAATGCCACCTTGGACTCATGGAGGCACAGTACCTGTGCATCGGTTGGGGTCTCCTGAACCTCCAAGAGAAGAAGATTGAGGCTATCAGAAACTATCACCAACCTACAACAAAGGACCAAGTATGTACCTTCTTGAGTTTGGCAGGATACTACAGGAGATTTGTGCCCAACTCCTCCTCTGTAGTCTCCCCCCTCTCAGATTTAACTAGGAAAAGAGAGCCTGACAGTGTCCAATGGTTTACAGAAGCCAAATGAGCATTCCAAACACTAGAGATGTCCCTCACCAGCTCACCAATGTGCAAATACCCAGATTTCACCCAAACTTTTCTGGTACACACTGATGCCCACAAGACTAGTCTGGACACAGTCCTCTTCCAAGAATCTGACAGGGAGGAGAATCCAATAATCTACGTGAGTAGAAAACTGACCCTCACTGAGCAGCGGTATGTTGCTGTGGAACATGAAGCCCTTGCCATCAAATGGGCTATAGAAGAATTACAATATTATCTCACTAGTCGTCAATTCACCCTCATTACAAATCATGCCCCCTGTAGTGGATGGCTAAAGCCAAGGACTCCAAAAACAGAATACCCCACTGGTTTCTTTCTTTGCAGGACTTCTCATTCTTGCTCCAACATTGAGTGGGGTCCACCACAGAAATGCCAATGGCCTCTCGAGGAGGGATGCACTCTGGGCCCAGTTTCCCACACCAGCAGGCTCTTCAGCTGAGCTGTGGGGGGGTTGACAATGATATTGGCAGATTGATGGCCCTAGTGCACAAATTCACAAGCACTCCTCGCCAAGCTGCCACAGTAGCACTGAAAGAAGAGCGTCCTGATATTCCCTCTACAGCAGTGCTGAAAGGACAGTTCTGCTCCAGCACCACTGTTGACAAACAGTGCACGTGGCAGAGGAGTGGAGAAAACTAATCCAGCATGGCTGGAGCTCACTAATCAGTGCTCCTGCTCACCCTCCATGAGGCACAGAGAGTATATAAAAGGATGCTGATCTGTCAAATGGGTGAGTAGGAGGATTGTGAGAAGAAGAAACTAATCTATGCTGCTCCCTCTGTCTGCTGACATATTCCAGCTCCAACAGCCTCCCCAACAGAAGCAGCTTCCCAACAGAAGTGGCTCCTCTCCACTGCACCTTTGCTGAAGGGCAGCACCTTGGTGGTCTACACTGGACACTCCACTTGGGCACAAAGATCCCATGCCAACTCACACCCTCACTCCCTTTTCCCCACACCTTACAATATTTGCAAATAAAAGAGCACCTTCTTCTTGCACACAATTCCAGTTTCCTGCATCTGTGTCTGAGCCCAAATATGAGGATACACCACAATATCAACTTTTCAACAGACTGCTTTGTAGCACACACAATGCACATAATTTAACCATGCCCGCATCTTTATTGCTGAGAGCAGGCATGTGTCACATCCCTGTCTTCAGAACAACCATGCCCCCTTTTAGGTGAAAACAAGAACTGTAAAAGTGGTGGTGCCAAATTGGCAAAAGTAGTGGCTTTATGCCTAAAAGCTAAAAAAGAGCCCGTAACAGCTAAAATGCAAAACAGTGTTCTTATTTTATGCTATTACATAGGCAAAGACCTCATTATTTGCATTTACTGCCAGTCAAATTAGAGGGGCCGTTTCACCCAATAAGGGGCAGGGGTATTACATAATGACAAAGTACCCAGATGTGTTGCTTTTATTAATGGTATTGTGTGTTGCCTAGATCATGTGTACTTTAAGGGGACATATATTTAGACTTAGAAGGCTCATAAAAGAAGCCTAATTTTTAATTTGTTGTCAATGGCAGTGGAAAGTAATCAGCCGTTGAGGTGAGTATGTTTTTTCTTGACATTATCTACTCATTAACCATTCAGCTGTATGACTATCACAGTTAAATCAAATATAATTTTGCACACAGAGAAGAAACTGCATGGTACTAATTGCAATGAATGTTTCAAACTGTACACTGACAACAAAATACATCATCAGCTTCTAATGTTGCCATGATACCTACTGCAATAACCCGGAATCCTTGGCCACCAAATACAAACAAACAAACAAATAAATAAATAAATTTAAAAAAAAATCATTATGCTCTTTATGAATACAGGTATTTTTGAAAAATCAAATGTCATGTAACCTTGAAAAAGATTTTAGGGAGGGTCACTGTAGCCTGCAGGATACTGTGCCCCCACATTACTCTAATACTGAAGTCAAGTTGCATTAATCCCCATGTAAAATATAACCCTAAATCAGAAAAAGTTGAGAAGGTACAGAAACTGAAAATTAAAAATAAATAAATAAAATATAAGCAGTGATTTCTAAATTTACTTTGACTTGTATTTCATTGCAGACAGCATGAATCAAAGATATTTCATGTTATCCTTGGCCAACTTCATTTTATTTTTTAACATAAATATATTCCATGTATTCCTGCAACAATTCCAAAAACAAGTTGGAACAGGGTAATTTAGGGTTAGTAATGAAACAAAACAATTAAATAATGATGTGTTTTGAAACAGGTGATGTCAACAGGTGACTGTAAATTAGCAATAAAGTTAGGATCCACAAGCAGAACACAGACAGTAATCCAATAAATAATATGATTTAATTCAGGGAAGAAAGGGTGTGGCAAAAAAGTAAACAAACAGGACAAAAAACAAATGGCAAAAATAGTCCGGACAAAATGAGACAAACAACTTGACAAAAACATGAGACAGGCAAAGGCAAAAATGCTGGTGCAAAAATACATGAACAAGAAAAGACCCTTAGTGCAAGAAAACCATGAATCAGAAATAACCCTTCATGCAAAAAACACTATGAACCAGAAGAATGCTAGTGCAAAAACCATGAACAAGAAAAAGTCACTTGAGAGAATAACCATGAACAGCAAGAGGGGCATAGAAACAGCTAAAGAAGCAAACGAGACATTCTGGCAAAGTCTGAGGGTTTATACATACACAGCAGTGAAAACCAGGAAGTGAATACAGGTGAGAGGGAATTCCTGTCCCAGATCAGGATCAGTGCTGGCGTGAAAGATCTGTAATCTCTGGAGTGGATGTCCGGGGCAGAGCATGACAATTCCAGTGTGTAAAGGGCAAAGGTGTAAGCCTAAGCTGAACACCTGTGATCTCTGATCCTTCAGACGGCACTGCATCGAGAAAACTCATTTATCTGTAGCTGATATAATCACATGGGCTCCGGATTACTTTGATATGCCTTTGTCAAGCAGTACAATAGAGATTTACATCCACAAATGCCAGTTAAAACTTTACTGTGCAAAACAGAAGCCTTATATTCTGTGTCCAGAAGCACCATCAACTTATCTGTGCTTGGAGGCTTCTATAATGGACCATTACATGGTGGAAATATGTGTTGTGGTCAGAAAAGTTAGTATTCCAGGTCTTTTTTTTGGGGGAAAAAATTGGACGCCATGTGCTCTGGACCAGAGATGAAAAGGACTGTCCAGACTGTTACCAGCAACTAATGAATAAATTAACACAACAAGGACTTCATGTCTGTTTACTTTTGATATTTATGCATATTTTTTACATGATGATGCCAAAACCTATGATCAATCTGCGTTGAAGAAAAAAAAAAACCCTTAAAATTCTCTCACTTATCATTAGCATCTAGTCTGCTTACTGTTGCTTAAGCCTCACTCACAACCCACCATATGTGCTGCTATGGGTGGTCTACGGTAAAAAATTTGGCAAAACCGTGCTTGAGACTTGCGTGACACTTGCGTGTGTTCAGTGCCGTAGAAGGTCGCAGACTGCCTGTGGAGACTTTTGGTCCTGCACATGCAAATTCTACAGGTCTTGCGACAAATCAAGAACTTAGACAAATCAAGAACTCATTTAGTGTACGGGTCCCGTACACTACGTACAGGACCAGTACTCCTTTTGTACGCCTGAACCAAGTCAGCAGCATGGCTAATAGGGGCTTTTTGCGATGACAGTAAGATGCACAAGTGACGCACGGTCATTGTACGAGTGACATGCCTCAGAAGTACTACACAAATACTCCACACTTGCTATGTGTGTGGCCCGCAAGACAGAAGTACATCTCTCTTTCTACCCCTATGTGTGGCGTGCACGCAGTGCATGCAACCTGCACGCGACATGAGGGGCAAGACTCTGGGTATATATATTGGGGAGGAACCAAGGAACTGATCATGTAACATGTAGCATTGTAGAAGGGAAGAAGACCATCCCATTTGCTGTTTTTATTTAAGTATATGTTAACTTACCATGCAAACCTCAAATAATAAAACATGACTATAAGGGGATAACACATTTTATTACATTGTAAAAAATCCTAACTAAATAGCCCAACAGTTTGAGCACTGAAGCACACTTTGACTCTGACTCAGAGCTACTGTCCTGCTCCTACTCCTGCTGAGTGGTGGGACGGGGTGTCGGGATGTCCTTGTCCTCATCACTGAGCATAGCACAATGGTCTGACAGTGACGATAGGATTGCAATATCCTCACTTCTGGGCATCGTTAGCTGAAACATACTGTACATGAAAATCAGCATGTATAATATTAATTACATAAGCATATAGATACTAAAATGAATGTTTGCATGTGTATTTACCTGTGAAAATACCTTTGGCGGGGTGCTGTGCCTTCTGCCAACTTGAAGGCATACTTCTCACTGTCCGTGCGGGGCTTGCCAGTGCTGCTACAATCATCATCAAATTCTTCCTCCTCCTCCCCCTCTGCTGTTTCAGGCTGGGTTACTTTACTTTTGCTCGCTTCTTCTTGGGTCCCATTTTCTAAACTTTAAATTGAAAATTTAAAAATTTTTTCCACAAAATATCCAATGTTCTTCAGCCAAAAGACAGATGCAAAATGCTGCAGACATGCTGGTTTTATACCACTCCTGGCTTGCGTCACACGCAAGTCATGAGTGATTGTAATGTGCTAATCACATGCATCACACATGCTTCACAAGTGCAGTCCATACTCATAGCGCAGGAAACTGGTAAATTCAAGTCACACACACTCCACACTCACTGAACACGCTTCACTGATCACACTTGTCAGACATATGCTTTCCACAGGCTAACAGTGCAATTTTTCCCATGCCTCGAGGAAGTCAGGCGTGCAACTTGTACTTGACATGTACTTTGCCCGTACTCCTCCCCCAAACTTTTCCCTGGGTTTACCATGACCCTGCGGCATGGCTGTGAGCTACCAAACTCTGTGACCCATGCGTGTCCAAAACACTTATGGCGGGTTGTGAGTGAGGCTTTAGCAACAATGACAGCAGCTGAACTTTTTATATTACAAATGTGGACTACTTTGAATCTCTCTCTCTCTCTCTCTCCCAAACATTCCATCTCTTGACAGAAAGATGGTTTATTAAGTATTTTATATTGAACCACAAATTGAAGCCTAAGCAAAACTCAATTTGGTGGTCAATCACAACAACAACTTTCTCCAAATGACAATATGCAGTACTCTTAAATGGCTCAGCCTCATTTCTTAAAATTGCCCCCAATATTCTGATATATGCATCTCTATATCTATATGCAATAATACAAAGTATAGGAACAATGAACAGATTTGTCTTGATCCTGAATATCAATAGTAAACATGCATTGTTATGTTGCATAAGTGATACCTTATTTCCAACCTATAAGGGCATCATTTCTTTGTGGATTTACTTTTTTCTGTTTGTTGAGTGCAAATCAAATCATTCTCACATCTTAGATAGGCCTGCCTCTGTTGAAGGTGCTTAGAGCTCACATCACAGCCCATCTGCCCCATTCTCTTCAATTTGCCTCCAGAATCCATGCAGCTAAACCTGCAGGCTTAATGTAGGCTTCATACTTCATATTTCAATTAAATTTTCTTTATTTTTTGTTGCTCTTGTTACTATCCTTCTCTGTGAACAGGGTCATCCATCAAACTGACATCAGACTGTTTGACAATCCTTCCTTGGAGGTCTGTGAAGCATACATCTTAGGCCACAAGGTGTTGTCCTGTGAAGATCATCATTCATCCACTGAATTTCAGTCATTGCAACCAGAAGCTCATATTAATGTCACTCAAACATCACACACTTAAGTGGAGTGTGTATTATCCAAAACTTGTGTCCTTGGGTTTTCAGTCACTTCAAGACCAAACAGAATATTTTAACAAATAAATCATTAATTAATTAGGATAGCAGGCAAACACCAGCATAATCAACAAATTCATTAATCTATAATAATAATAATAATAATAATAATAATAATTATGGCCCAAGCACTGGAGGTGCAAGGCCTTATTGTTTTCATACAGATTCTTTATTAGGGCCCGAGCACCAGAGGTGCAAGGCCCTATTGTTTTTGTATAGATTCTTTTTATTATTAGGGCCCAAGCACTGGAGGTGCAAGGCCTCTGGTGTCCACACGAGGCCGCTACACCAGAGGTACCTTACAAGGCCCTATTGTTTTTCTACAGATTTATTATGATTATTATTATTATTATTATTATTATTATTACAGCCTGAGCACCAGAGGTGCAAGGCCCACTTGTTTCTGTACAGATTCTTTTTATTATTAGGGATCGAGCACCTGAGGTGCAAGGCCCTATTGTTTCTGTACATATTTTTAGGGCCCAAGCACTGGAGGTGCAAGGCCTCTGTTATCGACCAGAGGCTGCTGCACCGGAAGTGCAAGGCCCTATTATTTCTGTAGAGATTTTATGTTATTACGGCCTGAGCACCGGAGGTGCAATGCCTCTGTTGTCCACCAGAGGCTGCTGCACCAGAGGTGCAAGGTGCTATTGTTTCTCATCTCATCTCATCTCATCTCATTATCTCTAGCCGCTTTATCCTGTTCTACAGGGTCACAGGCAAGCTGGAGCCTATCCCAGCTGACTACGGGCGAAAGGCGGGGTACACCCTGAACAAGTCGCCAGGTCATCACAGGGCTGACACATAGACATAGACAACCATTCACACTCACATTCACACCTATGGTCAATTTAGAGTCACCAGTTAACCTAACCTGCATGTCTTTGGACTGTGGGGGAAACCGGAGCACCCGGAGGAAACCCACGTGGACACGGGGAGAACATGCAAACTCCACACAGAAAGGCTCTCGCCAGCCACGGGGCTCGAACCCAGACCTTCTTGCTGTGAGGCAACAATGCTAACCACTACACCACCGTGCCACCCGCTATTGTTTCTGTAACAATTTATTATTATTATTAATTTTAGGGCCCAAGCACCAGAGATGCAAGGCCCTATTGTTTCTGCTCTGATTCTTCTTCTTCTTTTTATTCAAAACTTTGCCATTTTGGAGGTGGTTCCCATGGGTGAAAACTCATGAAATTTCATACAGACATCAATCATGTGCACCACTACTCAGTGGTAGGGGCTTGACACCAGGTGGGTCCGGGGGACTCCATAGCACCCCCATATGTCATTGAGACTCCTGCCTGGTATATAATTTCACATATCCATGTCAGATTTGGTAGGTGTGTGGGTTCCCCAAGACAAACAAAACTGCAATATACATTGCATTAGCCATACTCAACAGGAAGTGAGTTATTTTTGGCTTTGTGCATCTTGACATGTGTTACATTTTAACGTACTTCTCCTGTATGTACATTGGATTCATGCCATATTTGGTATACATGATGTCAAGATGTTGCTGATTTTAAATTGCAAAGGGATTTGCAATATCTTGCAAGATGTTGAAACGGTGAACCAATAAATTTATACGTGACGCCACGCAAACAGAAAATGTGTCAGAAATTCACCATGCATTGCCTGATATGGCTCAAACATCACACATTATTGAATATGATGCTTCTGCTGATGTCCACATGCCCAACATCACCCTCTGGTATAGTACCACCATTTGGCCTTGGAAAGTAATGCCTCCATTGCCAAAAAACTCATCACTGGTGGGACATACATCAGATACCCAGGCTTTTGTCTCACATCTCAGATGTGTGTGCATTGTTTGATGAGCACATGTTACGGGTTGCAGACTCGGAGGTGCGAGGGCCCCTTATTGCTGTTTGCAGCTATGTTTACTTTTCTTCTTCTTCTTTTTCTTCAACATTTGGTCATTTTTCAGGTAGTTCCCATCAGCAAAAACTCAAGAAATTTGGTACACACATCAGTCAAGTGCACCATTAAGACTTCTGCGCAGTATATAGTTTCACCTATCCGTGTCAAATTTAGTAAGTGTGTGGGGGTGCCCCAACATGAGCAAAAGCCATTGCATTAACCATACTCACCAGGAAGTGAGTTATTTTTGGTTTTGTGTTTTGACATGTTACATTTTGACATACTCCTTCTAGGTGGTTTGTTGGATTCATGTCATATTTGGTATACATGATGTCAAGATAATGTTGATTTTAAATTTCAAAGGGACTTACGATATCTTGCAAGGTGTTGAAATGGTGAAACAATAAATTTATATGTTACATCACGCAAACAGGAAATGTGTCATAAATTCACCATGCATTGCCTGATATGGCTAAAACCTCACAGGTTATAGGACATGATGGTTCTGATGATGTACATGTGACCCATTGGTATAGTCCCACCATTTGGCAACAGAAAGGGTAGCTTTTTCATCAATTTCTGCTATACTGCTCCTAGATGATTCATAAGACTGTTCATCCAAATTTGGTATACATAAACTCATGGGTGTCTTGATTTTGTATTGTGAAGGAAGTTTTGATGTGTTAGACAGTGTAGTCATAGGGAAAGTATTAATTTGGGCACCTCTGAACAGATTTTTTGAGCTCCTTGACTAGTCTGGTGAGTGACAGCATGTGTAAACCAATCAAATGAATGACTTCCAGCATGGGGTATGTGTAACCAATCAAAATGAGTTACTTCTAGTATGGGGTTGGTCTAGAGGTGCCTATGTCATGGCAAACTGTAAATAATTCTGATCTAGCGGTGGCCATGTTTGGTTTTGATTAGCAGTGTTGGTAATGTACTGATATTTCGCATGCTTAATAAAAACACACTTATTTAATTGTGGTTGTGTGTGTTAATTTAGTGTTTAAGTCATGGATAATGGTTGGCATGCTGTCCTGATATGAAAATAGTGGACGAGGGGTCACGTTAATAAAACTCAGCTTTGTGTCGCTTTGTTCTTTATTAGTACTCAACTGCATTTCCTCAGAGAAAATGCAAAGTATGCTTGTTTGGTTGTCTCAGAGGCTCACTGACAGAAACTGGATCACACATGAGAGCTCATGCTCCATTTTGTCCCCCACGTCACCTACAGAGAGAGAGAGAGAGTCTGTATGTGTAGCTGTGTGTTCTCATATTTCTGTTTTTAAATGTCTCAACTCAAGGATCAAGGATTTTTATTACAGTATCATTGTGATTCACAACGAAATTCAGTTTGGCACTCTCCTAGCAGCAATTAAAAGGGATTAACCCCCCCCCCCCCCCACACACACACACACACAAGTGATAAGACAAGGACCGGTGATAAAAATAGTTACAATTATAAATAATAAGAAACAATAAATACATATAGGCAGCATTATGTAAAGTGCATGTAGTTCTAAGTAGAGGCCACAGCAGTAGGCTGTAAAATGCATTGGTGCTAATAAAGTGTAATAATGAAAGCGACACATCTCACTCTCATTCACCCACACTGACACATATACATGAGTTCATATCAACTCCATGCTGTCGTGTTTGTGGGAGGGGCAGGGGTTAGGGGCAGGGATTGTGGGTAATGGAAGCTGCAGCTCTAAAGCTGCTCCCCAGTCCTATATGGATGGAAGGAAGGGAGGGAGGGAGGGAGGAAGTGATGAGAGCTACAGTTCTTGTTCTAAGTGGAGGCTTAAGTGGAGGCTGCAGTAGTTTCCAGAGGGGGCGGGGGGTTGGGGGATGATGGAGGCTACAGATCTTGGGAAAAAGCTGTTCCTCAATCTTGTGGTTCGAGTCTGTAATGTGCGGTACCTCTTTCCTGATGGTAGGGGGACGAACAGGGTATGTCATGGGTGGGTTTTGTCTGTGCTTATTGACCTTGCCTTCCTCCTCAGGTGATCAGCACACACAGAGCCCAGGTCCAGGAACTCAGCCCCTATAATCTTTTGAGCTGAACTAATCACCCGGGCCAAGTCCCTCCTGTTCTCTGCAGTGCAGCCTGCATACCACACATTACAACTCTGGCAGAGGATGCTCTCTATTGTACTCCTGTAGAAGTTTGTAAGCAGGTGTGGAGGTAAGCTGACCTGTTTGAGTTTTTGCAAGAAGAAGAGCCTCTGCTGGGCCTTCTTCACCAGGTCAGAGGTATTAAGTGCCCATGTTAGGTCTCTGGTGATGTAAGTCCCTAGAAATTTTATAGAGTCCACCCTCTCCACCTCTTCCACATTGATGGAAAGTGGGGTCTGTTTGGTCCTCCTGGACCTCCTAAAGTCCACAATAATCTCCTTTGTTTTGGTGGTGTTTAGGACCAGGTTGTTATGCACACACCACTCTGCCAGATGTTGGACCTCCTGCCTGTATTGGGTCTCATTGTTGCCCCTGATGAGTCCCACCACAGTGGTATCATCAGCAAACTTTATTATGGTGTTGGATGAGTGGATGGGGACACAGTCATGGGTGAAGAGGGTGTCGAGGGCAGGGCTGAGTACACATCCCTGGGGTGCTCCTGTGTTCAGGGTTATAATTGCTGATGTCAGATTCCCTACTCTGACATTCTGTGGTCTGTTTGTGAGAAAGTTCAGAATCCATGAACAGAGTGAGGTGGGGAGACTGAGGTTAGTGAGTTTGTGCACCAGGTTATGAGGGATTATGGTATTAAAAGCAGAACTGAAGTCCACGAAGAGCATTCTGACATACATGTTTGGGTATTCCAGGTGGGACAGGGCTGCATGGAGTGTGATGGAGACCACATCCTCAGTAGATCTGTTTGCCTTATAGGCAAACTGGTGGCTGTTCAGGTCTGCAGGGATGTTGTCTCTGATGTATGACAGTATCATCTGCTCAAACCACTTCATGATTACTGGGGTGAAGGCAACTGGGCAGTAGTCATTGAAGCAGGTAATGGCAGATTTTTTGGGGATAGGGACAATGGTGGTGGACTTAAGGCAGGTGGGAACTATGGCTTGTTGTAGG
This sequence comes from Neoarius graeffei, assembly GCF_027579695.1. Classification (NCBI taxonomy): domain Eukaryota; kingdom Metazoa; phylum Chordata; class Actinopteri; order Siluriformes; family Ariidae; genus Neoarius; species Neoarius graeffei. The sequence continues at coordinate 76,788,288 of NC_083570.1, forward strand.
GAGAGGTTAAAAATGTCTGTTAAGACTCCAGCTAGCTGGTCATAACAGGACCTCAGTATATGGCCTGACACCCCATCCAGGCCAGATGCTTTGTTGGTGTTGATCCTTCTCAGGGTAGATCTCACCTGGTGGTGGTGAAGAGTAAGTGTCTGCTCCTCCACAGACTGAGTTCTGTCTGCTGTCACCTTGTTGTACTGCTTATCAAAGTGGGTGAAAAAGCAGTTCAGGGTGTCTGGAAGGTCCCTGTCCTGGCTGACCAGTATAGTGTTATGTTTGTAATTAGTTAGAGTTTTGATATCTCTCCACATGCTCTGGGGGTATTTGTTCCCAAAGTGACCTTCTATGCGCTGTCTATACCTGCCTTTGGCCTCTCTAATACCCTTTTTAAGGTCTCTCCAGGCAGTTCTATAAGCCAACATGTCTCCTGACCTGAAGACAATATCTCTTGTCCTGAGTAATCTCACATTACAATCAAACCAGGGTTTCTAATTAGGGAACACCTTGATGGTTTTAGTGCTCAATACTTTTTCTGTGCAGAAATTAATATAATCCAGGATGCTAGAAGTATACTCCTCCAAATCAGCCCCCTGTGAAAATACCTCCCACACTGTATTCTCAAAACAATCCTGTAGTGATGTAACAGCCTCCTCACTCCATACCTATACTGTCTTCACAGCTCATTTGGCTCTGCAGACAATTGGTTTATAAGATGGAGTTAATGTCAGAGAGATGTGGTCTGATAATCCCAGGTGTGGAGATGGTACAGCTTTATATGCCCTCTGGATATTTGTACACACTTGGTCCAGGATGTTTTTATCTCTGGTTAGAAAGCATACATTTTTGTGGAGTTTTGGTAATACTGTCTTGAGTTCTGTGTAGTTAAAATCCCCAACCACTATCACCACTCCCTCTGGGTACCCATCTAACTGGTTGCTAATAGAGCTGTGCAGCTCTTCCAGAGCTAGCTTAGTGTTCACTTGTGGTGGGATGTAAACAACTGTAATGAAGATAGCAGTTACCTCTCTTGGCAAGTAAAATGGCCTGCATTTCACAACTAATTATTCCACGTCCGGGGAGCAGTGCTTCCCAACAATGTCTGTGGCTATACACTAGTCGTTGTTTACATAAATACACACTCCTCCTCTTCTGGTCTTACTGGAGTCTGCAGTCCTGTCAGCTTGATGCATGGTGTAGCCTGCTAGTCCAATAGCTCCATCAGCAAGAGTGCTATCCAGCCATGTCTCCGTGATTACCGTCACACAGTTACCCATGTTGTTTGATGAAATCCTCAGCCTCATTTCATCGATCTTGTTGAGTGACCAGCAGTTGGCCAGAAAGAAACTGGGAAGTGGTGGTTGGTATGGGTTAGCTCATAGCCTAGCCTGCAAGCCGCCTCTTTATCCCATTTCTGCCTTCTGTCCTGGTGCTGCCTCCAGCACCTCCCAAGTGGGTAGTGGATCTCATTCTTGAGCCCTCCAAGGTGCAGGATCTCTGGAGGAATGTTGTCCAGTCCATCAATGGTATAGACCCAACGCTGTTTTCTGATAACAAGGAGTTCAGTTCGCTCATAGGTGACACGAGCGTCCAATGCATGGACAAGTAAAAAAACATACATAAAATGAAAATGCTGATATCCAACAGAGAGCACCAAGCCGCTGCGTACATGCATGCCACCATCTTGCTTCTCAAAAGGCTTGCCTCTTCTCAACTCGCAATACGAGATGACACATCATGCTCTAAAATCTTTTTTTTCTTTTTTTTTACATGAACTACAGTTGGTTGAGGGTAAATTCACAAAGAGTGTGGCATGATTTAAATCAGAGTGTGACGTGTGCTGTGTGACGTGTCCGAGCAGGATGATTTGATTCGTGAGCCCCATTCATTCTCTCTGGGAAAAAAAAAATGACAGTAAAACAAGAATGAGAGAACGGGCATGTCTATTTAAAACCTGTATTCACTTGCAGACAATTCACTTGGTGGACTCATGGCTTAGAACAGTAAGGACAGTTGTTAGTTATTGTTCTTCTGAAGTTTACTTTATAATAATAATAATAGGCGGCACGGTGGTGTAGTGGTTAGCGCTGTCGCCTCACAGCAAGAAGGTCCTGGGTTCGAGCCCCGGGGCCGGCGAGGGCCTTTCTGTGTGGAGTTTGCATGTTCTCCCCGTGTCCGCGTGGGTTTCCTCCGGGTGCTCCGGTTTCCCCCACAGTCCAAAGACATGCAGGTTAGGTTAACTGGTGACTCTAAATTGACTGTAGGTGTGAGTGTGAATGGTTGTCTGTGTCTATGTGTCGGCCCTGTGATGACCTGGCGACTTGTCCAGGGTGTACCCCGCCTTTCGCCCGTAGTCAGCTGGGATAGGCTCCAGCTTGCCTGCGACCCTGTAGAAGGATGGAGCGGCTAGAGATAATGAGATGAGATGAGATTTAGTTAACTTCTTTAATCATGTGAGAGCCTAATAATAATAATTTAAAAAAATACAATTAGGTGTTTATCTGGTTTCCCAATATGCCCTTCTTCTTGGCAAAAAATAAGAGGTGTCACTTCCACTTGAAATGTTATCATACATTATTGCATATTGAATAGGAACCGAGCTAATGCACCAGGCCTGTGATTAAATGTAAGCATCTTGAAGGTTAGAATAATCAGTATTTGTCTGAACAAATTTAGAGAGCTAATGATTCAACTCTTATTTTGGAGAGCATATAGTTTCTGGTATTCTTGAAATCTATTGTATTGTACTGACACATGTTTATATTATTTTGAGCACCCAAGTTCAATCCTTGAGACTAGGGTAAATAAAAGTGTGGCAGTAGGGGCATGGCCTAGTGTCAGTTTGTGAATGGAGGGCAGGGCCAGGGAAGGTGAGTGGCAAAGTCATTGCACCTGTTATCAATTAATGCTGTGTGTGTGTGTGTGTGTGTGTTGCAGAGACAGAGTATAGAAAAGGAGGGAGAAAGCAAAGAGAGGGGTCCCTCCTGACCAGAACACGTGTGTGTGTTGCGTGTGTGACAGTGTGTGAGCAGCAAAGCTCAAAAGCAAGAAAATAAGTAAAATAAAGTGTGTGAGAACATCAACTCCCACCTGCCATGCTTCTGTACTCCACCTACATCAGGAATGTATTACAGTGGTGCCAAAAGGGAACCCCCACATGGAGTCCCCCTCATTCAAGGAGCTCATCCATACCCTCACAACCACCCAGCAGAACCAGCATCAAGCACTGACCTCCCTCCAGAAGGAGCAGGAGCACTGCTTTGAAGCCTTGATGCTGCCCCAGCAGGAAGCTCGCCAGGTGTTCCAGTATCTGCTCGCGTTGGCAGGGGCTTCAACAGCCACCACAGTGGACCCTCCTCGCATCACCCTCACAAAGATGGGCCCGCATGATGAGCTGGAAGCTTTCCTCGCTCTCTTTGAGTAAGCGGCCGAAACGTGGGGGTGGCCACTTGAGCAGTGTGCAGTGCACCTCCTCCTGCTCCAGACTGGCTAGGCACAGCTCGCAGTGCAGCAGCTCCCTGTTGACAGCCAGCTCATGTATGCCGACCTAAAGAAAGCCATCCTGCAGCGTGTCGGCCACTCCAGGAACAACATCGCCAGCATTTCCGGACTCTGATGTTGGAGGAGGTTGGCTGGCCGTTCGCATTTGGCCAGCAACTCTGGGATGCCTGCCGGTGATGGCTGAGGGTGGAAGACCGTGACACCAATGGGATCATCAATCTGGTGGCACTGGAACAGTTCATCTCTCGACTTCTGGAAAGAATGGAAGAATGGGTCCAGTGTCATCACCCGGCATTGCTAGAACAAGCCATCGAGTTAGATATGTTACGTTCATTATGCCTTCTTATAAAATCAAATCATTAGTTTTCTTTTGTTTCAGACATGTAAAAGTTTTTTCCTTTACCTGACATGTGTCGATGGTGTAACTTCCGTCTTCATCAGAGGGTCACCCGGATGTTGGTATGTGACGTGCCTTTATAATCAGCTGATGTTGCAGAGGTGTGACCTCCCTGTCAGTATTGACAGGTCGGTCACACCTCCCGCTGTCAGTGTTGCCCCCTCAGGACGGCGCTCCAGGTGTGGGAGAGCATGTATGCCCCCTCATCCCTGTTTATTGTTCTTGGGCTACACTTTCTGATTTCTATAGACTCCTTAATCCAACGGTGGTATCTGTTGTTCTCTTGTTGTATGATTTGAGCATTGTCCCAGTCCATTATATGATTTTCCCTTCTGCAGTGGTCTGTTATTGCTGATTTGAGGTTCTCTTGCATGGCTTTATCTTTTATCTTTTATTGCTCTTGTTTGTCTCTGTTCTGTTTCTTTTTCACATTCCTTTTTATGTTCCTTTTTTTGTGTGCTAAAGCTCCTTCCTGTCTCCCCAATGTAGGTTTTGTTGCATGACTGGCATGGTATTTCATATATGACATTGCATTTATTGTGTTGGTCGATTTTGTCCTTAGGGTGAACTAGTAGCCGTCGTAGTTTTGTGTGTGGTTTCACGGGTGTTTGTATGTTGTGTTTTTTCATGGCTCTTTGGATTTGTTCTGTAACTCCTCTGACATACGGTAGAGTCACTACTGCTTTGCTTTCCTGTTTTTGGATTGTCTGTTTTCTTCCTTTTTTTGTCTATCTTTTCTTTTGTTTTCACTTGTTGTGCGCCTTTGTGTATGGCCCATGGTGGATATTGACATGTAATCAAAGCTTGCCATATGTGTTGTTCTTCTGTTGTGCATTCTGTGGAATCGGTTATGATTGCTGCACGTTCGTAGAGTGTTCTGACAACTGACAGTTTGGGGCCAGACTTTGATTACATGTCAATATCCACCATGGGCCATACACAAAGGCGCACAACAAGTGAAAACAAAAGAAAAGACAGATGAAAAAAGGAAGAAAACAGACAATCCAAAAACAGGAAAGCAAAGCAGTAGTGACTCTACCGTATGTCAGAGGAGTTACAGAACAAATCCAAAGAGCCATGAAAAAACACAACATACAAACACCCGTGAAACCACACACAAAACTACGACAGCTACTAGTTCACCCTAAGGACAAAATCGACCAACACAATAAATGCAATGTCATATATGAAATACCATGCCAGTCAAGGCAAGGCAAGTTTATTTATATAGCACATTTCATACACAGTGGCAGTTCAATGTGCTTTACAGAAGTAAAAGCAAAACAGTAAGCAATAGAAAATAAAATTACATAAAATAAATGGGGAAGAAAAATAATAAGAATTAAACAATAGTAGAAATAAAACAATAAAATGAAATAAAAGTTCAATTAAAAAAAACAGCAGAATAAAATAGAATAAAAATTAAGTAAAATTTAAAACATGCAGAGACTGTAAAAGTAAAGAGTTTAAAACATGTAGAGATGATAATATTAATAATTTTAGCAGAAAGCATCTGAAAACAGCTTGGTTTTTAACCTAGATTTGAAGCTGCCAACAGTAGGAGCATTTTTGATGTCCTCTGGCAGTTGGTTCCATAGCTGTACTGCATAGTAGCTAAAAGCTGCTTCACCACACTTTGTTTTAACAACAGGTTTTAACAGTAAATTTTTCTGCTGTGATCTGGTAGATCTGATTGGGTTAGGCTGCTGTAACATATCAGAGAGGTAATTGGGCCCTGTACCATTTAGAGATTTGTACACCAGCAGCAATGCTTTAAAGTCAATTCTGTAGCTTACTGGAAGCCAGTGAAGGGACCTTAGAATTGGAGTAATGTGCTCTGTTCTTTTTGTTCGTGTGAGAACCCTAGCCGCTGCATTTTGAACCAGCTGAAGTAGTTTGATGGTCTTTTTTGGCAGGCCTGTGAAAAGGCCATTGCAGTAATCAACCCTACTAGAGATGAAGGCATGTATAAGTTTTTCCAGATCATTTTTTGACATAAGTCCTCTTAGTTTGGAAATGTTTTTTAGGTGATAAAATGCTGTTTTAGTGATTGCTTTCATGTGACTGTCAAAGTTTAGCTCGCTGTCAATGAAAACACCAAGATTTTTAACCATTTCTTTTGTTTTAATCCCCTTTGTGTCAAGAATAGTGGTAATCCTGAGTCTTTCATCTTTTTTTTCCAAATAGAATTACTTCTGTTTTATCTGTGTTCAGCTGAAGAAAATTTTGTGACATCCAGTTGTTGATTTGATCAATACACTGGTAGAGACATTCAAGGGGGGCATAATCATTAGGTGATAGAGCAAAATAAATTTGGGTGTCATCTGCATAGCAGTGATACAAAATTGAATTGTTCTTGATAATTTGCCCAAGTGGGAGCATATAAAGGTTGAATAGTAATGGTCCAAGAATCAACCCCTGGGGGACACCACAGGTCAAGGACATTGATGTTGAGGAACAATTTCCCATGGTAACAAAGAAGCTTCTATCTTTTAAGTATGATTTTAACCAATTGATAACTTTACCAGTCAACCCAACCCAGTGTTCAAGTCGATATAGCAGTATGTTGTGATCAACAGTATCAAAAGCTGCACTGAGGTCCAATAACACCAGGACCGATGTTTTGCCTGCATCAGTATTAAGACGTATGTCATTTATAACTTTAATCAGCGCTGTTTCAGTGCTGTGATTGGCACGAAATCCTGACTAAAAGTTATCAAAACAGCTGTTTGATATCAAGAAGGCAGTTAATTGATTGAAGACAATTTTTTCAAGGATTTTCCCAATGAATGGTAGATTTGATATTGACTTGTAGTTATTTAATACTGAAGCATCCAGATTATTCTTTTTAAGTAGGGGCTTTACAATGGCTTTTTTCAAAGACACAGGAACAATGCCAGTCTCTAGGGATGTATTTATGATTTGAAGCACATCTGTAATTATAAGATGAAGAACAGACTTAAAAAAGTTGGTGGGCAGAATGTCCAATTCAAATGTTGAGGAACTGAGATTTTGTACAGTTTTTTCAAGAGTCTCATCATCAATTAAACAAAATTCTGACATTGTGTTGAAGTTATCTGTCTGTGTCACTGGTGATTGCAGTTTTTCAATTATTTGCAACTGAGATATATTATGAGCAATATTCTGCCATATTTTATCAATTTTACCTTTGAAGAAGGATGCAAACTCATTGCATTTATTAACTGAGAGAAGTTCAGGTGCTAATTGTGGTGGGGGATTTGTTAGCTTCTCTACTGTTGAAAATAGCACATGGGCATTGTTCATATTCCTGTTGATGATGTTGGAGAAGAAGGACTGTCTTGCTTTATGAATTTCATAATTATATTTACAAAGCATCTCTTTATGGATTTGATAATGGATGTGAAGTTTAGATTTGTGCCATTTTCTTTCAGTCTTTCTACATTCTCTCTTTAGCAGTTTAACAGCTGGGTATTGCTTCCATGGTGCTTTCTGCTCATCACTGACTCTTTTAATTTGGAATGGAGCAATATCATCCATAATTTGGGTCATATTTAAATTAAAAATTTCCAGTAAATCATCTACAGAGTCTGACATTTTGGTTGAGATCCGAGAGAGAGCTTGCTCAAAAAGAACACGTGTTGTAATTTATGACTCTCCTACCCATAGTCGTTGAGCTGTTCTGAATGTGAGGAGACATAGAAACATCAGAGAAAACACAAAAATGATCAGATAAGGCCAGGTCAACAACAGTAGTAGAAACAGTAAGACCCTTTGTGATGACGAGGTCAAGGGTATGACCACAAGAGTGGGTCAGCCCCTGTACATGTTGTACTAGGTTGAAGTTGTCAATAAGTGCAAGTAGTTCTTTGGCATAAGTGTTTTCAGGATTATCTACATGCAAGTTAAAATCCCCAGAAATAATAAGACAGTCAAACTCTAAGCAAATGACTGACAACAGTTCACCAAACTCTTCCAGAAAAACTTTGGCTGAATGTCTCCGAGGCCTGTAAATAGTTAATAATAATGTTAGGAGAGCATGTAACAATTGCACATAAGTGTTCAAAGGATGTAAAATCACCAAGTGAGGATTGTCTCATCTCATTATCTCTAGCCGCTTTATCCTTCTACAGGGTCGCAGGCAAGCTGGAGCCTATCCCAGCTGACTATGGGCAAAAGGCGGGGTACACCCTGGACAAGTCGCCAGGTCATCACAGGGCTGACACATAGACACAGACAACCATTCACACTCACATTCACACCTACGGTCAATTTAGAGTCACCAGTTAACCTAACCTGCATGTCTTTGGACTGTGGGGGAAACTGGAGCACCCGGAGGAAACCCACACGGACAGAACATGCAAACTCCGCACAGAAAGGCCCTCGCCAGCCCCGGGGCTCGAACCCAGGACCTTCTTGCTGTGAGGCGACAGCGCTAACCACTACACCACCGTGCCGCCCAGTGAGGATTGTTAACATTGAAAAGAGACTTTGAATATATTTGCGATCCCTCCACCTTTCCCTTGTCGGGTCACATTCATAAAATTAAAATTTGGGGGAGTTGCTTCAATAAGGGTGGTAGCACTATTTGCTTGATCCAGCCAAGTTTCAGTTAGAAGCAAAAAAATCAAGATTGTGTTTGCAGATAAGATCATTAATTAAAAATGACTTGTTTGAAAGTGATCTAACATTCAGAAGAGCTAGCTTTCCAGAAAGTCTAGAAGTAATATCCACTTGGGCATTCTGATATTGTTTTGAAACAGGAAGGAGACTAGACTGGTTTACCCCCTGGGTTAAATATGCTCTATGTTTTCTATTTCTTATCAACACAGGAATAGAGAATGACATAGGCATACTGGGTCCCAGCTTGTTTTCAAAACTACACCCAATGCAGGGACCCACAGCACATCATACAAGACTTTCTGTATGTTCCATTTGGTTTGATGGTGAAAGAATTGGAGAGGTCATGTATCTTTTAGATGGTGAAAAAGATTGGTAGCCAGCTGAAAGTCCTGGGCGAACACAGTTCAGTCTGTTGGTTAAGCGGGCCGAGAGGTTGAGCGGGCCGAGAGGTTGCGCGAGAGCGGGCCGAGAGGTTGCGCGGGAGCGAAGCTGCGCGAGAGCGGGCCGAGAGGTTGCGCGAGAGCGGGCCGAGAGGTTGCGCGGGAGCGAAGCTGCGCGAGAGCGGGCCGAGAGGTTGCGCGAGAGCGGGCCGAGAGGTTGCGCGAGAGCGGGCCGAGAGGTTGCGCGGGAGCGAGGCTGCGCGAGAGCGGGCCGAGAGGTTGCGCGGGAGCGAGGCTGCGCGAGAGCGGGCCGAGAGGTTGCGCAGGAACGGGCCGCGTAATAACAAACGCAATGCCCCCGAAGAAAGCTCCTACGGTCGAGGAGATTGAGGATATTAAAAAATCCCTCGACTTTCTGGGGGAAGAAATCTCTGCTGTCAGGGTGCAGCAGAAGACCATCCTGGACCTGGTAGAAGAGGTCAAAGCTCTGAGGCTGCAGAATTCAGAGAAGGCAAAGAGGATCGCCATTCTCGAGAACCGAGTGGAGGAGCTGGAGCAGTACACCCGGATGAATGACATCATTGTGACCGGACTGCAAATTCAACCCCGCTCATATGCTGGAGCAGTGGCGAGAAGAGACGGAGAGGAACTGAATGAGGAGGATGCTAACTCTGTGGAGAAACAGGTGTTAGCATTCCTGCACTCCAAGGGGATTGAGGTAAAAAGCAATAACATCGAAGCATGTCACCCTCTCCCACGGAGAAGCAACACAGGCAAACCAGCTGTAATAATGAGATTTGCCAACAGAAAGCATAAGATGCAATTGTTAAAACAAGGGAAGAAACTGAAAGGCTCAGATGTGTTTTTAAATGAGCACTTAACAAAAAAAAATGCAGATATTGCAAAAAAGGCGAGACTACTAAGGAAACAGGGGAAAATCCAAAACACTTGGACACAAAACTGCAAGATTTTCATCAAGCTGAAGGGATCTCCAGAAGAGGCCAAGATCTTGGTCATCCGAGATATTGGGGAACTGGACAAATTCTGAGGGAGCCAAATAAAGCAATTTACAATCATGACACAAGGACTGGACACTGGACACTGGACACAAGAACTGGACACTTTCCATTATACTGAGCACAAAATACAAGATATGGAAAATAATATTGATCCGGAAAATAATCTTTTCAGCAACATCAATATCAGCTGCCGGTATTACACTGAATATCAATACAATGCAAAGATCAGAGACGGAAATAAGATATCAATTATTCATTTCAATATCAGAAGTCTGTATGCCAATTTCCATAAAATGAAGGAATATCTCAGTCAGTTCAATACTCCATTCAATATAATAGCCATATCAGAAACTTGGATCAACGATGAGATGGGAGTAGATTTTGAGCTGAACGGGTATGAATTAAATTATATCAATAGAAAGAACAAAAGAGGAGGGGGAGTGGCAATATATGTTGATAATAGTTTGGAATATAAAATTAATAATAAAATGACGGTAGCTGTTGATGATTGGATGGAGTGTATTACAATAGAAATATGCTGTGAAAAAATGAAAAATATAATGGTGAGCTGTATATACAGATCTCCTGGATCAAGCATAGAAGTTTTTATAGATTGGATGGAAAGTATGTTTATAAAATCAACTCAGAAGGTCATGTACATCTGTGGTGATTTTAACATCGACCTCTTAAATCATAAGAAACATAAAATGACAGAAGAGTTCATTAATTCAATGTTAAGTATGGGACTGTACCCAACTATTACCAGACCAAGCAGGATCACTTCTCACAGCACCACTTTAATAGATAATATATTTACTAATATCCTGGAAAATAATATAGAGAGCGGTCTACTATTAACAGACATCAGTGACCATCTACCTATTTTTAATGTATATTACTGTAATTATAGCAAGAAAAAGGATAATAAAAATTATAAATATATAAGAATGAAAACTGAAGAAACCATGATTGCACTAAAAAATGACTTAATAATACAGGACTGGAATGTAGTTTATAAAGAAAAAGATGTTGATAAAGCATATGAGGAATTTTTAATAATATTCAATGAACTATATAATAAAAATTGTCCTATAAAGAAATACAGTAATATACATAAATATACAAATAGTCCGTGGGTCACCAAGGGGCTACAAAATGCCTGCAAAAAGAAAAATATATTATACAGACAATTCTTAAAGCATCGAACTATAGAGGCAGAGGAAAAATATAAAAAATATAAAAATAAATTAACTAATATTATGAGGATATGTAAGAAAGACTATTATAATAAATTAGTGGAGAAAAATAAAAACAATATTAAAGGTATATGGACTGTATTGAATGGTATTGTGAGAAATGGATCCAAAACTACAAATTACCCAGAGTACTACACTGTAAATGATAAGACCATAAATAATATGGAGGATGTGGTGAATGGTTTTAATCAATTCTTTGTAAATGTGGGACCAGATTTAGCGGCAAAAATAAAGGAACCCGAAACAACACAATGTGGGGACATAGAAGATATGGGGGACAGAAATCCAAGTACAATTTTTCTAACTGCAACTGATGAGGAAGAAATTATCCAAATTGTAAGAAAATGTAAAAACAAAACTTCTGCAGACTGGAATGATATAGACATGTTAACAGTAAAGACAGTTATTGAGGGAATTGTGAAACCACTCACCCACATCTGCAATTTATCTTTTCAATCAGGTACATTTCCAGACAAAATGAAAATTGCAAAAGTGATACCATTGTTTAAAACCGGAGATAGACACCATTTCACAAACTACAGGCCTGTTTCTTTACTCCCCCAATTCTCCAAAATACTCGAAAAACTTTTTTCAGATAGACTGGACAAATTCATTGAAAAACACAACCTCCTTACAGACAGTCAATATGGATTCAGAACGGACAGATCAACATCGATGGCACTAATGGAACTAATAGAGGAAATCACAAAATGTATAGAAAATAAAAAAATAGCAATTGGAGTATTTGTGGACCTAAAAAAAGCATTCGATACTATTGATCATAGTATATTATTAAGTAAACTAGAAAAGTGTGGTGTTAGGGGAGTTGGGTGGAGCTGGCTGTCGAGCTATCTAAGAAACAGGCAACAGTTTGTGCAGATAGGTGACCATAAATCTGATTTCATGAACATTACATGCGGGGTACCACAGGGGTCAATATTAGGTCCGAAATTATTCATAATATACATCAATGACATATGTACAATTTCGCAAGAATTGAAATTTGTTTTGTTTGCAGATGACACCAATATTTTTTGTTCCGGTGAGAATTTGCAGCAGACTTTAGAGATAATCACAACTGAAATAAATAAACTAAAACTATGGTTTGACAAAAATAAATTATCATTAAATCTAAGCAAAACAAAGATTATGTTGTTTGGGAGACATAAAATAGATTGTAATGTAGAATTGATAATAGACAATACTAAGATAGAAATGGTACAGGAAATTAAATTTCTTGGTGTGATTTTGGATCCTAAAGTCTGCTGGAAACCTCATGTAGGATACGTACGAGCAAAACTGGCAAAGTGCTCGGCAATTCTGTGGAAAACAAAATATATTCTTGATTGTAAATCTTTGCATACTATATATTACTCATTATTTTTGCCATATCTGACTTATTGTGTCGAAGTCTGGGGAAACACCTACAAAACCACTCTGCAGCCGATATGTACAATACAGAAAAGAGCAATAAGGACAATAAACAAAACAGGATACAGAGATCACACAAACCCACTATTCATAAAATCACACATGTTGAAATTTATGGATCTGGTCAAATTCAGAACAGCACAAATAATGTACAAAGCAAGAAATAATCTATTGCCAAAAAATATACAAGGAATGTTTAGTGAGAGAGAGGGGGGATATAATCTAAGGGGAGACCTAAATTTTAAAAAACCAAAGGTTCGAACAAATATGAAAAGCATGTGCGTATCGAGCTGTGGGGTGACTTTATGGAACAGACTGGAGACAGAAATAAAACAAAGTGCAAATATAATTCTGTTTAAAAAAAGGTACAAAAAAATATTTTTAAACAAGTATATTGCAGAGGAAATATGTTAATGGAGGATGATGAGGGATAAATAGAATAGGGTTGATTGTTATATTAGAACTAGCTTAGTATATGGTATATATTTATTTATGGGGATAGATATCTTCATATTTACAGGGATAAGTATGTAGTAGATTTTTTTTTTTTTTTTTTTGTAATTATATATTTATATAGATAGTTATGTGTATATGTATATATATGTATATGGATATGGTATGTAGTATATATTTATTTTTGTAATTATATATTTATATGGATAATCATGAAGTGTATATGTGGTATATATTTTTATAAGTGTATTAATGTAGTTTGGATTTCGGGGTAGTTAAAAAGGGGTGGGAAATTAAAAAAAAGTATTGTACTTCTTCCCACTCCTTTTTCGAACAATGTGCGGTGTATTGTAATGTATTAGCTCTTTATATTATTTTATTTATTCTTTTTTTGTCACTTTTTTCATTTTCTTTCTTTTGTATGTATAAATAGTTACATACATTTTTATACATGTTCGAAATAAATAAATTCATTCATTCATTTTGATGAACTGGGTACACTGCTTGTCGCGACAGAGTTGGGCTGGAAAAAGAGAGTGTAGCCATTGGCAGCAGTCTCTGCAGACTATTAGGGAAATCCATGCAGGGGGGAGATGGAGATGGTACAATAAAATCAGAAGAGCAAGACTTTGGTGAGGTCTTTGTAAGTGTCTCCATGACTGTCTCTGTGGTGACTGTCTCCCTGATAGTCTCTGTGATACTTGCATGGGGTCGAGATGTGGATGATACAGCCTTGAAATGATTATCTTTAGTCAGGTCCTCAATCTGGATAGAATCGCATGATAAAATCGCATGCTCACATTCTCTGTCTGATTGTTGATGTCCTTGGCAGTCTGCCCCAAATGGTTCTTGGCAGTCTGCCCCAGATGGTTCTTGGCAGTCTGCACCAGATGGCTGTGTGTCCTTGGTGAAGACTTGCATAGATGATTGTTTTGGCTTTGCAGAGGTAACTAGGTCAGTCTGCGACATCTTATCAACTGTTTTCCTCAATGTTGGCTGAGAGAAAATTGCAAGTCTATAATGATCTGCTAAGACTTTGGTCCCAATCCAGCTGAGTTCAGTGCTATTTGGCTTGAAGAATTCTCTGCAATTCCAGAAAAAGTTAAAATTGTCTATGAAGTTCATACCAGATGAAAAACAAGTTTTTCCAAGCCAGGTGTTAAGACTGAAGAGTCGAGTAAATGCAAAGCTTCCCCTTGCAGGAAGTGGGCCACTGATAAAAGATTGTATTCCAGTCTTATAGAGATCAGAAAAAAGTTTTCTGAAATCATCTTGGACAAACAGCTGTTCTCTGAAAACATCATTTGCTCCCACATGCACAACAATACGTTTGATAGTTTTATGCTTGGACATGAGCTTCAAAATGCTGTCTTTGGTGTCAGAGATGGATGCATTTGGAAGGCAGCAAATAATCATCCCATGTCCTTTTAAATGTCTTACAGTGGAATCACCAAGAACAAGGGTTGTGGGATCCGGTGGTGTTATGAGCTGCTTTTTGCCTCTTCCCACAGCTCTTCGGTTTTGGTGCGATCTCTTTTTATGATGTGTTTGTCCGCCTGAAAATTCCACTTCCACATCCCTGAGGCATTCAAATTTGTTCTGAAGCCTTATGGGCGGTGGATTTTCCATAGGATCGTAAATCCTATTGTAATTTGTAGACCTAGCTCTATTTCTAATAGCATGGCTGTGGAGCATGGGTTGCATAGTATCAGAACGAGCTGGTGTTGAGGTAATTACTCTTTTGTTTTTATTTTTGGGCCTGCCACCCATCATGTGCCAGTTTTCTGTACTCACATTTTGCACAGTTAGATCGATGAATTCATCCACTCAATCTGCAATGCCATCGGCCTGTCGGGGTGCATTCTCTGCATTCTCAGCCACTGTTTCTGTACTCCTTTCCTGAGATATCGCTCTTAATTCGTCCGTCTTTAGCAGAGCATCAATCTTTGATTCCAGGATAGAAATCCTCTGTTCTAGTTCTGTGCATTTTCTGCAGGATCTCCTGGATTTTTTGCCCCCTGGCATTTTGTTTTAAAAGCTAACTTATAAAGATGAAAAATAAAATGAAAAATATAGTGGAAATTAAATTAAAATTAAATTAAAAGCTTATAAAGATGAAAAATAAAATGAAAAAATAGTGGAAATTAAATGAGAAGGTAAAATAAAGATCAAGCAGGAGCAAAGCAGGAGCAAAGCAAAGAAGCGTCATGCAACAAAACCTACATTGGGGAGACAGGAAGGAGCTTTAGCACACGAAAAAAGGAACATAAAAAGGAATGTGAAAAAGAAACAGAACAGAGACAAACAAGAGCAATAAAAGATAAAGCCATGCAAGAGAACCTCAAATCAGCAATAACAGACCACTGCAGAAGGGAAAATCATATAATGGACTGGGACAATGCTCAAATCATACAACAAGAGAACAACAGATACCACCATTGGATTAAGGAGTCTAAAGAAATCAGAAAGCATAGCCCAAGAACAATAAACAGGGATGAGGGGGCATACATGCTCTCCCACACCTGGAGCGCCATCCTGAGGGGGCAACACTGACAGCGGGAGGTGTGACTGACCTGTCAATATTGACAGGGAGGTCACACCTCCGTAACATCAGCTGATTATAAAGGCACGTCACACACCAACATCCGGGTGACCCTCTGATGAAGACGGAAGTTACACCATTGACACATGTCAGGTAAAGGAAAAAACTTTTACATGTCTGAAACAAAAGAAAACTAATGATTTGAGCCATCGAGTTGGTGGAGGACCATCTGGAGGCAGTTCTGATGGCAGGCAGACGAGGCATCTCTGCTCGTTTCCTTTCTCACTCTCTGTTTTCTCCTTCTCTCTCTTTCCCTTCCCCACCCTGTTCCCCCACCACGGAGATGGTTTCCGGCCCCTCCCCAGCCGGCCCATTGCACCTGTGGTGTCCTCCCATCTCCCTCTTCCGTGTCTGTGTCTTCTCCCCCTTAGATGAGTGACGCCCGTAACGCCGGTCCAGAGGGAAAGCCTGGGCCAGTGTGCTGGTGCGATGGGGAGCCGGAGCATCTCCAGAGTCAGCACTCCATGATGGAGGTGAGAGCTGTGATCTGGATCCCTGACGCATCAGAGACCACCCCAATCAGGCCAGAATGTATCACATACCAGTAAATGTTCAAGGGGGTACATATCATGCATTGGTGGATTCTGGTTGTAATCAGACCTCAATTCACCAATGCCTGGTGCAAGGTGTGAGGCATGGGGAGAGCACAAGCGGTGAAGGTGTTGTGTGTGCATGGGGATTTTCACATTTATCCTCTAGTGTCTGTCCATATTCTATTCTGGGGCCAAAAGCATAGAATAAAGGCAGCGGTTAATCCTCGTCTCACCCACTCACTGATTTTTGGAACTGATTGGCTGGGGTTTCAAACCTTAATGGAATACGTAGTAGGGAGTGGGTCCTGCAGTAAAATGTCACAGGGGGATACCAGTGTGGCATTGACTGGAGAAGCTGTCACAGAGCCATCCATGTCATCACCACGTCAGGGTGATCCGAGGAGTGAGGAGCACCTCACCCCTCCTCCCACTCTCAGGAATTCCCTAAAGGATTTCTCTTTAGAGCAGTCATGAGACAAGACTCTGTGGCATGCGTTTGACCAAGTGAAAGTAATTGATGGTCAAACTCTCCAGCCAAATGCGGCACCTGTCTTCCTGTACTTTGTGATTATTAAACATAGACTGTATCAAGTGACGCAGGACACTCAAACCGGTGAACAAATAACAGTTCTTAATCCCTAAGAGCCATAGGGAACTCGTATTCCATGAGGCTCACTTTAATCCCATGGCCAGACACTTGGGGCAGGATAAAACACTAGCCCAAATAATGGTCCGGTTCTATTGGCCAGAGATTCTTGGGGATGTCTGTCAGTGGTGTGCGGTGTGCCGTGAATGCCAATTAGTAAATCCCATAGCCACGCCAAAAGCACCTTTGAGCCCTGTCCCTCTAATTGAGATCCCCCTTCAAGAGAATTGGTGTGGATCTCGTCAGGCCATTAGATCGGTCAGCACGAGGATATTGCTTATTTTAGTTCTGGTGGACTATGCAATGCGATATCCGGAAGTGGTGCCTCTCTGCAATATCTCAGCATGCAGTATTGCAGAAGCGTTCTTCTGTATTATCTCCTGGGTTGGGACTCCTAAAGAAATCCTGACAGACCAAGGCGCTTAATTTATGTCACGCACACTGTGCGAACTGTGTGAGTTGTTGGGAATTAAATCTATCCACACCAGTGTTTATCACCCACAAACAGATGGTTTGGTAGAGAGGTTTAATCAAACACTTAAAAATTTAATTCGAAAGTTTGTAAGTGAGGATGCACGTAATTGGGACAGATGTCTCAAGCTCCTGTTATTTGCAGTACAAAAGGTCCCGCAAGCCTCCATGGGATTTTCCCCGTTTGAATTATTATATGGGCAAAAGCCGCATGGCATCTTGGACATGCTGTGGGAAAATTGGGAGGAGGGACCTTCACTTAGTAATAATAATTCAATACATTCTCGACTTGCGCACAAAGCTCCACACCCTCATGCACTTAACCCAGGAGACTTTGTGGCAGGCACAAGAACATCAAGCCTGGCTGTATGACAGAGGCACATGCCTTAGAGAGTTCAGTCTGGGAGACAAAGTACGCATGTTATTGCTGCCCACATCAAGTTCCAAGTTAGTTGCCAAGTGGCAAGGGGCCTTCGAGGTCATATGGCGAGTTGGGGATGTTGACTATGAGGTGAGGTGAACAGATAAGGGTGGGGCTCTACAAATATACCACATCAACATATTAAAGTGTTGGAATGAGGTAGTCCCTGTGGCATTGGCATCGGTAGTTCTGGAGAAGGCGGAGCTGGGGCTGGAGGTAAAAACAACCAAAACCACAACCCGATCCACTCCGGTCCCTTGTGGAGACCACTTCTCACCAGCCCAACTCACAGAGGTGGCCTAGTTGCAGAAGCAATTTTCTGATGTGTTCTTGCCCCTTCCCAGCCACACCCACCTCATAGAACTCCACATTGAAATGCCCTCAGTGGTGGTGGTGCATACCATAGCTGTCCTTACCGCTTACCTGAACACAAAAAAAAGGTGGTTCAGGATGAACTCAAGGCCATGCTTGGCATGGGCAAAATTGAGGAGTCACACAACAATTGGACCAGCCCTGCAGTCCTGGTACCCAAGGCCAATGGGTCAGTCCGGTTCTGTGTGGACTATAGAAAACTCAATGCAGTGTCTAAATTCGATGCGTACCCAATGCCTCGCAGTGATGAGTTGCTTGATCGGTTCAGTGCAGCTAATTTGACACTGGATTTGATGAAGGGATATTGGCAGACAGATTTACAGAAATTCCTGGCAAGATGGTGGCGCATGTAGTTGTAGTGGCTCAGTGCTTTCCTTTTTGGTGCTTTGGATGGCTGTTTCTGTGCATGTTGGTTTTTGTTTTGTTTACATTCTGTTGGGTGAACAACATTTATAGCCGACATGATCTCCTGAAGATTGGAGTTGTCAGTGAGCAGGGTGTTGCAGCTGAGTTTCTCCACTCACATGACATTCCGGCGGACATAGCAAGGAGCCCCGGCTCTCCCTGGATTACCATCCCTGTAGGCAGGAGGCGGAGGCTGCGCAGGGAGAGGAAGCAGAAGCAAGGCTGCAGGGTCAGCATGCTAGGGAGGCTACAGAGGCAGCCACACAAACCACCTCTTCCCAGCATATTCCTCACCAACACCAGATCCCTCGTAAACAAACTGGATGAACTAAGGCTTCAGGTTGCAACAAACAACATCGTCAAGGACAGTTGCATCCTGTTGATTACAGAAACCTGCCTTTGTTCATCCGTTCTGGACTCTGCCATCCAGCTTGCAGGTTACAGAGCACAACATCATGACAGAACCAGTGACTCCGGTAAGAGCAGAGGAGGGGGGCTGTGTGTGTACATAAACAACACCTGGTGCACTAACACAGTGACTGTAGACAGTCATTGCTCCCCAGACTTGGAGTATGTGAATATCAAATGCAGACCCATTTACCTTCCCATGGAGTTTACTGTGGTCATGATCACTGCTGTTGACATCCCACCAGATGCTAATGCTAACTTGGCTCTTCGACATTTGTATGGCAGCATTTGCAGTCAGCAAAGCATTTATCCTGATGCTGTGTGCATCATAGCAAGGGACTTTAACCACATGGACTTAAAAGCAGTGCTCCTCAAATTCCATCAGCATGTTTAGTGTGCTACTAAGGGAGCCAACACTCTGGACAAAGTCTATACTAATATCAAGCTGGGCTACCGGGGTAGACCATTATCACACCTGGGCCAGTCGGATCATATGTCTCTGCTTTTACTCCCCACATACACCCCCATCAGGAAAACTGTTCCCACCACCATTAAGACTGTTAAAACTTGGCCTGATGAAGCCTCTCAGCAGCTGCAGGACTGCTTTGACAGAACCAACTGGGCTATCTTCAAACATGTAGACCTGGAAGTGTTCACTGACCATGTTCTGTGTTACATCAAATACTGCACAGACATTGTCACAGGGGACAAACGCATCCCGGTCTATCCCAGGAAGAAGCCCTGGATGACCAGGGAGGTCCAGCAGCTGCTGAAGGAAAGGGACATCACCTTCAGGACTGGTGATACGGCTCTCTTCAGCACAGCCCATGCCAACCTGAAGAGAAGCATCCGGAAGGCCAAGTCGGACTATAGGAGGAGGATTGAGGACCATCTGGACAGCAGCAACAGCAGGCAGGTGTGGCAGGGAATCCAGCACCTCACCAACAACAGGACCAATATTGGAACAGCTGATGGGGACGCTTCACTGGCGGAGGAACTGAACATCTTCACCCGCTTTGAGGAGGAACCACCAGAGGCAGCCACACCAGACACAGTAGCCCACAGCAACTTCACCCTCACAGTGGAGGAGGGTAAGGTGAGGAGCACACTATGAGCTGTCAACCTGAGGAAGGCTGCTGGACCTGATGGCATCACTGGACGCATTCTGAAGGACTGTGCAGGCCAGCTGGCTGGGGTCCTCACCAGGATCTACAACCAGTCCCTGTCCCAGTCCATTGTCCCACCTTGCCTGAAGGCCTCCACCATAGTCCCCCTACCCAAAAAAACAACCATCTCCAGCCTTAATGACTACTGGCCAGTAGCACTCACTTCTGTGGTGATGAAGTGCTTCGAGAAACTGGTCCGCAGTCATATCATGTCATTTGTCCCTCCCAGCTTTGACGCACACCAGTTTGCATACAGGGCTAATAGATCTACTGAGGGTGCCATAGTCACAGCCCTCCATGCTGCACTGACCCACCTGGAGCAGCAGAGGAGCTACGCACAGTTGCTCTTTGTGGACTTTAGCTCTGTTTTCAACACCATCCTTCCTCACAAACTGGTGTCTAAACTGTCAGCCTGGGGAGTTCCACACCTCACCTGCCTTTGGATAAAGGACTTCCTAACTGACTGCACTCAGAGGGTTAGAGCAGGCCTCCACACCTTCATGGCTATCATTCTCAGCACTGGCTGCCCACAAAGCTGCGTGCTGAGCCCCCTGCTCTATACCCTTTACACTAATGACTGCACCCCCACCCACCACAGCAACATCTTTGTCAAATTTGCAGACGACACCACAGTGGTGGAGCTCATCTCTGGAGGGGATGAGTCCACCTACAGAGACAAAGTGGGGTGGCAGGTGACATTGTGCAGTGACAACAACTTGCTCCTAAACACAACAAAGACCAAGGAGCTAATTGTGGACTTTAGGAAGAAGAAAACAACAATTCAGCCTTTATTCATCAACAGGGACATCTTGGAGGACCTGACTTGGGGCGCCATGACAATGGTACTGGTAAAGAAGGCCCAACAGAGACTTTACTTCCTGAGGATCCTCAGGAAAAACAGCATCTCCCAAATACTGCTGGCGTCTTTCTACCACTGCTCCACTGAGAGCATTCTAACTTACTGTCTCTGTGTGTGGTACACCAACTGCATGATGGCACAGAGAAAGGCGCTCCAGGGGGTCATAAAGGACACCCAGAAAATAGTAGTCTGTCCTCTCCCCCCACTGTAAGAACTACTTCCAAACTATGTGGCAGCCTACTTCAATGATATAATCATATATAGCAGTGACTGGCCACAGCACATAGAACACCTTAAGGCCATCCTGCAGGCCTCACAGCTAACCCGAAAAAGTGTGCGATTGGGCGGGTGGAAGTATGGTATCTGATTTTCCACTTGGGTCATGGGCAGGTGTGTCCCCAAATTGACAAAACAGCAGCGATTGCAGTCTGCCTGCACTGTAAAAAATGTAACTTGCAAAATTGTTGAGTGAAAAAAGGATTCTAAGTTGAATGAACAAATTTCCCTTCTAATTGTTCAAGTAACTAAAAAAAAAAGTTGAGATGCCTTTCCTTCACCACAAGTTCATAGGAATTGGAAAATTAAGTTAAGTGAACTTATATATTCAAGTGCTGATTGACGCCCCTTAACCAATGCCACTGCGCATGTGCACTTAACAAGTTCGAAAGTTTCAATGGTTGGGTGGAGTGAGAAGTCCGTGGAAACTGACACGAGACGTTGTATAGGAGTATAGACTAAGCTTTCCTCAACAGAGGCCAGGGAATTCCCTCCTTGTATGTCGGTATTTGTTTCTGTTTGTGTAATAATAGGCAAAGTGAAGTAGAACTTAAGTGTTGAGATGTTTGTGTTAACTAAAAAATGTAATGCACACTAAATCACTGTAAAAAAAATAGTCAAGCCAACTTAAAAATGTAACGCAACCTGCTGCCAAAGGATTTTGAGTAAACTCAACTTAGAACCATGATGTGCCAACTTGCTCTTCTAAGTTAATTGGCATTATTATTTCAATTTATTTCAACTAAACAATTTGTTGGACTGAACTTCTAAAGGCAAGTCAAGTCAACTCAACATAAAATACTCTTCTATGTGAACTTAAAATAATGCTTTGGGGTGTCGTGGCTCATGTGGATAAGGTGCCATACCATAAATCCGGGGACCTGGGTTTGATTCTGACCTAAGGTCATTTCCCAATCCCTCCCTGTCTCTACACTGTCCTATCCAATAAAGGTGGAAAAGTCCCCTCCAAAAAAGAATAATTTAGGATAACTTTGTGCCAACTTGCTTTTCCAAGTTAATTGGAATGATTATTTCAATTTATTTCAACATCACAATTTGAATGCACTGAACTTGCTAAATAAAGTAAGGTCAACATAAAATACTCATCTGTGTCGACTTAAAAGAGCAAGTCAGCACAGCTATTTGGCCCGGAGTTGTTTACTCAAAATCCTTTGGCAGCAGGTTGCGTTACATTTTTAAGTTGGCTTGGCTAATTTTTTTTTTTTTACAGTGTGAGGCCTAAGACCAAAAAGGGGGTGAGACAGTTCCTGGGGCTGGCTGGCTACTATTGTAGGTTCATGCCTAATTATTCGGATGTCACCAGCCCACTGACTGATCTCACTAAAAAGGGAGCACCAGATCCGGTCCAGTGGACGGAGCAGTGCCAACAGGCTTTCACCAGGGTAAAACCTGCATTGTGTGGGGGGGCACTCTTACACTCCCCTGACTTCTCTCTCCCCTTTATTTTGCAGACAAACACATCGGACAGAGGGTTGGGGCTGTTTGGTCCCAGAAGGTGGAGGGCAAGGAATGCCCCATGCTGTACATAAGCCACAAGCTCTCGATGCGGGAGAGTAAGTACAGCACCATTGAGAAAGAGTGCTTGGCCATTTAGTGGGTGGTCCTCACCCTCCAGTAATACCTGCTGGGGTGCCCTTTTACCCTCTGTTTGGACCACATACCCCTCCAGTGGCTCCACTGCATGAAGGATGCCAGTGCGTGGATCACCTGTTGGTATCTAGCCCTCCAGCCATTTAAATTTGAGGTGGTCCACAGGGCGCAGAAGGTAGTGGCGGACTTCCTGTCCCATCGGGGGGGTCTGCTGCAGGCCAGACGGCTCCCCAGCCTAAGCTGGGTGGTGGGGGCATGTAGCAGTGGGGGCATGGCCTAGCATCAGTTTGTGAATGGAGGGCGGGGCCAGGGAAGGTGAGTGGCAAAGTCAATGCACCTGTAGTTAATTAATGTTGCGTGTCCGTGTTGTTGAAGTGACAGAGGATAGAAAAGGAGGGAGAGAGCAGAGAGAGGGGTCTCTCCCAACCAGAACACATGTTTGTGTTGCGTGTGTGACAGTGTGTGAGCAGCAAAGCTGAAAAGCAAGAAAATAAGTAAAATAAAATGTGTGTGAACATCAACTCCCACTTGCTATGCTTCTGTACTCCACCCACATCAGGGACGCACAAAAATAAACACCTTTGTGTTTAATTCAATTCGGAATGATGGCACTGCTAAATACCGTACATCCCTCAGACATGGCAGCTTCAACAGTTTTCCAACAAATGACCCGAAGATGTCACTGTGGCAATATATGTCTGTCTAATTCATACATTTCACCCCATTATACAACCCTGATTCCAAAAAAGTTGGGACAAAGTACAAATCGTAAATAAAAACGGAATGAAATTATGTGGAAGTTTCAAAATTCCATATTTTATTCAGAATAGAACATAGATTACATATCAAATGTTTAAACTGAGAAATTGTATCATTTAAAGAGAAAAATTAGGTGATTTTAAATTTCATGACAACAACACATCTCATAAAAGTTGGGACAAGGCCATGTTCATCACTGTGAGACATTTCCTTTTCTCTTTACAACAGTCTGTAAACGTCTGGGGACTGAGGAGACAAGTTGCTCAAGTTTAGGGATAGGAATGTTAACCCATTCTTGTCTAATGTAGGATTCTAGTTGCTCAACTGACTTAGGTCTTTTTTGTTGTATCTTCCATTTTATGATACACCAAATGTTTTCTATGGGTGAAAGATCTGGACTTCAGGCTGGCCAGTTCAGTACCCGGACCTGTCTTCTACGCAGCCATGATGCTGTAATTGATGCAATATGTGGTTTGGCATTGTCATGTTGGAAAATGCAAGGTCTTCCCTGAAAGAAACGTCGTCTGGATGGGAGCATATGTTGCTCTAGAACCTGGATATACCTTTCAGCATTGATGGTGTCTTTCCAGATGTGTAAGCTACTCATGTCACACGCACTAATGCAACCCCATACCATCAGAGATGCAGTCTTCTGAACTGAGCACTGATAACAACTTGGGTCGTCCTTCTCCTCTTTAGTCCAAATGACACGGTGTCCCTGATTTCCATAAAGAACTTCAAATTTTGATTCGTCTGACCACAGAACAGTTTTCCACTTTGCCACAGTCCATTTTAAATGAGCCTTGGCCCAGAGAAGACGTCTGCACTTCTGGATCATGTTTAGATACAGCTTCTTCTTTGAACTATAGAGTTTTAGCTGGCAACAGCAGATGGCACGGTGAATTGTGTTCAAAGATAATGTTCTCTGGAAATATTCCTGAGCCCATTTTGTGATTTCCAATACAGAAGCATGCCTGTATGTGATGCAGTGCCGTCTAAGGGCCCGAAGCTCACAGGCACCCAGTATGGTTTTCCGGTCTTGACCTTAAAGCACAGAGATTCTTCCAGATTCTCTGAATCTTTTGATGATATTATGCACTGTAGATGATGATATGTTCAAACTCTTTGCAATTTTACACTGTCAAACTCCTTTCTGATATTCCGCCACTATTTGTCGGCGCAGAATTAGGGGATTGGTGATCCCCTTCCCATCTTTACTTGTGAGAGCCGCTGCCACTCCAAGATGCTCTTTTAATGCCCAGTCATGTTAATGACCTATTGCCAATTGACCTAATGAGTTGCAATTTGGTCCTCCAGCTGTTCCTTTTTTGTACCTTTAACTTTTCCAGCCTCTTATTGCCCCGTCCCAACTTTTTTGAGATGTGTTGCTGTCATGAAATTTCAAATGAGCCAATATTTGGCATGAAATTTCAAAATGTCTCACTTTCGACATTTGATATGTTGTCTATGTTCTATTGTGAATACAATATCAGTTTTTGAGATTTGTAAATTATTGCATTCCATTTTTATTTACAATTTGTAGTTTGTCCCAACTTTTTTGGAATTGGGGTTGTATACCGAAGTGCTCCTTTTTGATGTAATTTATCTATAGAATCATGAATGTAATGAACTTTGAACTATATAAAATATTGACAAATTGAATATAACTTGCATACAAAAACATTGCCTTGTTAAATGAACTTTATACACACAAAACAGTATGTCCAATACATATGTAAAGTAGAGACGGAGTGTGGGAATTATATTTTCTCTCATGTATACCTTTCAGTTGTGTAAGTAGTTTGTTGTTGCTGTGTGATGTATGTATGTTAACATGGGCTGGCAAGGTATATACATCATATACAAGTGTGTACATAACTGATAGTTAAGTGTGTATAAGCAAGTTGTTAGTTTTGTAAATAAGACGATGCAGTGGGGGCGGCACGGTGGTGTAGTGGTTAGCGCTGTCGCCTCACAGCAAGAAGGTCCTGGGTTCGAGCCCCAGGGCTGGCGAGGGCCTTTCTGTGTGGAGTTTGCATGTTCTCCCCGTGTCCGCGTGGGTTTTCTCCGGGTGCTCCGGTTTCCCCCACAGTCCAAAGACATGCAGGTTAGGTTAACTGGCAACTCTAAATTGACCGTAGGTGTGAATGTGAGTGTGAATGGTTGTCTGTGTCTATGTGTCAGCCCTGTGATGACCTGGCGACTTGTCCAGGGTGTACCCCGCCTTTCGCCTGTAGTCAGCTGGGATAGGCTCCAGCTTGCCTGCGACCCTGTAGAAGGATAAAGCGGCTAGAGATAATGAGATGAGAGATGAGACTATGCAGTGTGTAATGTCTAGAACAAGATTTAAAAGAAGTTAAGTTAATGTTGTGTTTAGTCCTTTTTTTAATTTGAAAAGAAGTGTAAATCAGGCACTCTAAAGTGGGAAGTACCTAATCATTTGTTTCATGTCACTGTGACAAGAGGCACCATCTATGTATTATGTCAAGGTTCAACTAGGCTATTTTCATGTTGCTGTGGATAAAACAATATATATTTATATGTAGGACAAGATTTAAAAAAAATCAACTTAATGGTGTAGTTAGTAGGATTTTTTTATGTCACTGCTATAAGAGGCACAATTTATGTATTATGTCAAGGTTCAATGAGGCTATTTTCATGTTGCTGTGGACAGAACACCAAGCAACTGTTAATGTCTATCAATGGTTTAACAAGGATCCAGGTACATAATGAAGATACATGCCATGATCCTTGCCTTAATCACCAACTTGATAGACCTGATTACATGCAACACAAAAACACTGTCTCATTCTAAAAGTACAGAAACTAACAGAGGCAGACTACATTGTTTATTCTAGGTGGAAAGGCTGTACAATATTAAAAATACAGAAATAATCAGATGTGGATGTAAGACTTTGAGTGGGTGGGTGGAACACAGAAGTATGGCAGGACAGAACTGAGTTGTCAAAACTCTTTATTGTGTTACTTTTCAGTCTAACGCACACACACCCCCAGTCACCCAGACACACCCACACATTAGTCCTCTGGTTCGGGAGAGAGCTCCCTTCCTCCTCTCTCTCCCTCCTTATATAGGGCGCAATCACTGGGGAAGACACACAAACACAGTTTAATTGACCTCAGGTGTAGTGATTCTGCCACTTACCTTCCCTGACTCCGTCCTCCGGTCACAGACCGACGCTTGACCACACCCCCGCTGCCACATACCCCCACCGGCTGACTCAGGCCGGGCAGCTGTCCGGCCTGCAGCAGACTCCCCCCCCCGCCTTGATGGAAGAGGAAGTCTGCCACAACCATCTGCACCCCCGGCCTGTGGATCACCTTGAAGTTAAAGGGCTGGAGTGCCAGATACCAACGGGTGATCCATGCATTGGCATCCTTCATGCGGTGGAGCCACTGGAGGGGCGCGTGGTCTGAACAGAGGGTGAAAGGGTGTCCCAGCAGGTAGTAGCGGAGGGCAAGGACTGCCCACCTGATGGTGAGGCACTCCTTCTCTATTGTGCTGTAGCGCCCCTCACACACTGACAGCTTCCTGCTGATGTACAGCACAGGGCGATCCTCCCCCTCCACCTCCTGGGACAAAACAGCCCCCAGTCCTCTGTCCGACGTGTCCGTCTGCAACATAAAGGGGAGAGAAAAGTCAGGGGAGTGTAACAGTGGCCCCCCACACAGTGCAGCCTTTACCTCAGAGAAAGCCCACTGGCATTGCTCCATCCACTGGACCAGATCTGATGCCCCCTTTTTAGTGAGATCAGTCAGCGAGCTGGAGACGTCCGAATAATTAGGTATAAACCTACGATAATAGCCAGCCAGCCCCAGGAACTGTCTCACCCCCTTTTTGGTCTTGGGCCTTGGGCAGGCCGCAATCGCTGCCGTCTTATTAATTTGGGGACACACCTGCCCATTGCCCAAGTGGAAGCCCAGATACCGTACTTCCACCCGCCCAATCGCACACTTCTTTGGGTTGGCCGTGAGACCCACTCACCTCAGCGACCCAAGGACGGCCGTCAGGAGTTGTCGATGCCGCGGACAGTCATTACTATAGATCATAATATCGTCCAAGTACGCAGCCGCATAGGTGGCGTGGGGGCGGAGGACCCTGTCCATAAGCCGCTGAAACGTAGCAGGCGCCCCAAACAGCCCAAAAGGAAGTGTGACGAATTGGTGTAAGCCAAACAGTGTGGAAAAGGCCATTTTTTTCTCGGGATAGTGGAGTCAAGGGGATCTGCCAATAACCCTTTGTCAAATCCAGTGTCGAATAAAAGCGAACCATGCCTAGTTGATCCAGCAACTCGTCAATACAAGGCATTGGTTACACATGGAATTTAGACACCGCGTTGACTTTTCTATAGTCCACACAGAACCGGACCGACCCGTCGGCCTTGGGAACCAAAACCACCGGGCTGCTCCAGTCACTGTGGGACTCCTCAATGATGCCCATTTCGAGCATGGCCTCGAGTTCTTCCCGAACCACCTTTTTTTTGTGTTCGGGTAGCCTGTAAGGGAGGCTGCACACTACCACCCCCAGGGGCATCTCAATGTGGTGTTCTATGAGGCAGGTGCGGCTGGGCAGGGGTGAGAACACATCCAAAAATTCGGTCTGCAACTGGGCAACCTCCGTGAGTTGGGTCAGGGAGAGGTGGTCTCCACAGGGGACCGGAGAGGTACGCGATGTCAATGTTCCCTTTTGAACCTCTGGCCCCAGCTCTGCCTTCTCCGGAACCAACGACACCAACACCACGGGGACCTCCTCATTCCAGAGTTTGAGCAGATTGAGGTGGTAAATCTGTAGCACCCCACCTCTGTCTGTTTGCCTCACCTCATAGTCAATGTCCCCGACTCGCCGTGTGACCTCAAAGGGTCCTTGCCACTTGGCGATCAATTTGGAGCTCGACATGGGCAACAGTACGAGTACTCTATCTCCCAGTGCAAATTCCCTAAGGAGCGTACCCCTGTTGTACAGGTGGATTTGTCATTCTTGGGCCTGCCGCAAATTATCCTGGGTAAGGTGTGTGAGTGTGTGGAGTTTTGTGCGCAGGTCAATAACGTATTGGATTTCATTTTTGCTTGGTGAAGGTCCCTCCTCCCAATTTTCCCACAGTACATCTAGGATGCCGTGTGGCTTATGCCCATATAATAATTCGAACAGGGAGAACCCCGTGGAGGCTTGGGGGACCTCTCGCACTGCGAATAACAGGGGATCGAGCCATTTATCCCAATTATGTGCGTCCTCGCTTACGAATTTTTAAATTATATTCTTGAGCGTGCGGTTGAACCTTTCAACTAAACTGTTTGTTTGTGGGTGATAAACGCTGGTACGGATCGGCTTAATTCCCAATAACCCATACAGTTCGCTCAGTGTGCGTGACATAAACTAAGTGCCTTGATCAGTCAGAATCTCTTTGGGGATTCCGACTCGGGAGATGATGTGGAAGAGTATTTCCACAATACTGCGTGCTGAGATATTGTGAAGAGGCACTGCTTCCGGGTATCACATTGCATAGTCCACCAGGACTAAAATAAAGCGATACCCTCGTGTTGACCACTCTAATGGCCCAACGAGATCCATCCCAATTCTTTCAAACAGGGTCTCGATTAATGGTAGGGGGCGCAAAGGCACTTTTGGAATGGCTGCTGGATTTACTAACTGGCATTCGCGGCATGCCGTACACCACCTACGGACATCGCCGCGAATCCCTGGCCAATAGAACCGGGCCATTATTCGGGCTAGTGTCTTTTCCTGCCCCAAGTGTCCAGTCATGGAATTTAAGTGAGCCACCTGAAATACCAATTCCCAGTGGCTCTTTGGGATCAAAAGCTGTGTGATCTGCTCTTTAGTCTGAGTGTCCTGCATCACTCGGTATAAACTATCTTTCATAATAGAGAAATAGGGGAAGGATGGTGTGGCGTTTGGCTGGAGCATTTGACCATCGATTACTCTCACTTGGTCAAACGCATGCTGCAGAGTCTCGTCTCACGACTGTTCTAACAGGAAATCCACAAGGGATTCCCCGAGAGAGGGAGCCTGCTGCTCCTCACTCTGATGCAGAGATGACGTAGACAGCTCTGTGACAGCTGCTCCCACCAATGCCACATCAGGACCTCCCCCTCCTGAACTACGGCAGGACCCACTATTCACTAAATGAGTCATTAACTCCCCAAATCCCGGCCAATCAGTCCCCAAAATTATCGAGTGGGTAAGGCGAGGATTAACCACCGCCTTTACACTAAATTTCTCCCCTCGAAATAGAATGTGGACCGACACTAAAGGGTAGTTGTGAACATCCCTGTGCACACACAACACCTTCACCAATTGTGCTCTCCCCAATGCCTTGTCTTGCACCAGGCTTTGGTGGATTGAGGTCTGATTACAGCCAGAGTCCACCAAAGCCTGATACGTATCCTCTTGGACACTCACCGGTATGCGATATGCTCCGGCCCGATCGAGGGCGGTTCCTGGTGCATCAGGGATCCGGACCATCGCACCCACCTCCTTCGCCGAGCACTGATGCCGGAGGTGCCCCGGCTCCCCGCAGCGCCAGCAAACCGGCCCGGGCTCTCTCTCTGCACCAGTGCTCTGGGGCTCACTCACCTGAGGGGGGAGAGAGACAGACACAGAAGTGGGAAACAGAAGGGCACCATGGGTGCGGCGGGCCGGCTGTGAGGGAGCCAGCCCCCGCCTCCACGGTGGGGGAACGGGGCAAGGACGAGACGCAGAAGGGGGGGAAGAGAGAGAGGAGAGAAGCGAAGAGGGGATCTGTGATCCTGCCGTGGGAACAGCCACCAAATGATCCTCCACCAACTCGATGGCCTGATCCAGCGAGGCTAGGCGATGGCACTGGACCCACTCCGCGGTCCCTTTGGGAAGTTGTGCGATGAACTGCTCCAGTAACACCAGATCGACGACTCCCTTGGCATCGTGGTTGTCAGCCCTCAGCCACCACCGGCAGGTGTCCTGGAGTTGCTGGCCAAATGCGAATGGGCGGCCGACCTCCTCTACGCGCAGAGCGCGGAAGCTCTGTTGATGTTGTTTGGGGGTGCACCCCACACGCTGGAGGATGACCCGGCGCAGGTCTGCGTAGACCAGCCAGCTGTCGGCGGGGAGCTGTAGCATGGCCAGCTGCACCTCTCCCATTAGCAGGGGGAGGAGGCGCGCCATGCGCTGTTCCACCGGTCAGCCCGAGGCCTCTGGTGCTTGTTCGAATAGCGCAAGGAAGGCCTCGGGGTCATCGTGCAGGCCCATCTTCGTTAGGGTGAGGTGGGGAGGGCCCGCGGCGGTGGAGGTGGTGGACCCCCTGACATGAGGAGGTGCCAGAATGCCTGACGATCTTCCTATTGCACCAGCACCAGGTCCTCAAACCTTTGCTCTAGCTCCTTTTGGAGGGCGACCAACACCTGGTGCTGGCTCTGTTGGGCCATGGCGAGGGCGTGGACCAGATCTGCGAAGGGGGGGGACTCCATGGGGCTGTTCTCCTCTGTGCTCCGTCCCGGGTTTCAGCACCACTATAAGACTTTGAGCAGGTGGGTGGAGCACAGAAGTACGGCAGGCCAGAACTGAGTCCTCAAAACTCTTTGTGTTACTTTTCAGTCTAACACACAGTCACCCAGACACACCCACACATTAGTCGTCTGGTTCGGGAGAGAGCTCCCTTCCTCCTCTCTCTCCATCCTTATATAGGGCGCGGTCACTGGGGAAGACACACAAGCACAGGTTAATTGACCTCAGGTGTAGTGATTCTGCCACTTACCTTCCCTAACTCCGCCCTCCGGTCACAGACTGATGGTTGACCATGCCCCCACTGCCACAGTGTATTACAGGAACTGTCCAATGACATGAAACAAAATGAACAGCAAGTTGATAAATTCAAGCCCTTAAACTGATGTGTAGCAGTGAACAATGCAATCAAGACATACTGTAAACATGCAGAGTATGGCCTCATGGGTCCTGAAGTACACTAGCAAGACTGTTGCCTGTAAACAGTCGCAGCATGTTGTTTTCACATGTACATGATCAATTAATGTTCCTGCTTCTATAGTGGACTTTGAAACTTCTTGTTCATAACCCTCTGGTATAGTGCCACCATTCGGACCTGGACAGTAATAACTCCATTGCCTAAAAACTCATCACTGGTGGTGCACACATCAGATACACAGGCTTTTGTCACATATGCAAATTATGTCACTGAAGTGCCCAAGAGTGGCGGCACACATGTATACAGTGGCTTTGCTCTTCTATGATGAACTAAATTTTGTTGTACATTTGTGAAGTGACAATAAAGGCATTCTATTCTATATATATCTCAGATGCATGTGCATTGTATGATGACCACATGTGAAGGGTCGTGGCACCAGAGGTGCAAGGGCCCCTCATTGCCGCTTGCAGCTATATTTATTTTTATGCCTCCGCCACCGTAAGGTGCAGGAGGCATTATGTTTTGGGGTTATCCATCTGTCCATGCTTCCGTCCGTCCATCCATGCGTGCGTCCGTCCATCCTTAAACCTTGTGAACGCGATATCTCAAAGGCTGATGAAAGGAATTTCACCAAACTTTCAACATTTGTGCGCTTTGGGACAAACATGAACTGATTAGATTTTGAGATCAAAAGGTCTAAGGTCAAGGTCACTGTGAGGTCAAATGTCTGTCCGAGAACCTTGTGAACACAAGATCTCCAAGGCAAATCAAAGGAATTTCACCAAACTTTCACCATTTGTGCATTTGGAGACAAAGATAAACTGATTAGATTTTGAGATCAAAAGGTCTAAGGTGAAGGTCACTGTGAGGTCAAATGTCTGTCTGAAAACCTTGTGAACACAGTATCTTCAAGGCTAATACAAGTAATTTCACCAGGTCATGATTATTATTATTACTATTATTGACAATTATTTTGTGTGCATTTGTATCTTGCTCACTGTTATGTGATTTATTTCATGCTTCAGTTAACTAAATAACTAACTCTAATCATTAAGCAATTCTACCATCCAGTCAGCCACATCATGACCAATTAAGCTTGTATGATGGTTGTTTAAAAAAATCAATATGGGTAGACAGATGATGATGATGATGATGATGATGACGACAATACACCAGTAGTGGAGATGGGGCTTATCTATTGACTACAGTGCTCATGGGGTGTATAAAATGGAGCCATTTGTCTTCATGCTACTGCTCCACTAAACCCTCTCAGTGATGGTGTGTTTAGCAATAGCATGTTCATCTTTTGAATCATGATGTAGTGAAGGGGTATGCAGCAGGAGCACTGTAAAGGATGGTATCATCCCATGGCATCATGGCAAGGGATTGCAAGAAGCTACATCATACAAAGTCATCTTATACAATTATGTGCTTCCAACTTTGTGGCAATAGTTTAGGAAATAACCACAAATGTGTCCACATGCTACTGTGTATATTTCATTAAGATTGTAAACATTTTACTGGGCTAAAGAACTTCATACACAACCACATCAACCCTACCTCCACCAGTTGATATATGCAAAGCAGGTCATGAGCAGTTTGAACCACCTTCTTCCCTATCCCCCTACTCTCATTCTACATCAAACTCTGTGATATTACTTTTAACCTGGAATGTTGTGCTTTTCTGCTCCCAGTCTCTGATAGCATTGCTCTACTGACATTAATGAGTTCTTCACAGGGAAAGATTAATTAAGATGAACTCTTCCCTGCCCACCCTTTCACCATCTGCTTCTTTTAAGCAGCATGTCCTCAGCCAATTCAGTGCTACTATCAAGTCACAGAATTTCAATGTATTATTACAGGTTATTTTAGGTGTTTCTATATGGGATCAGGGAGAAAGAATTGAGGGTATAATCACATGGAATAGCACATATGGTCCATCCATTATCCATAACTGCTTATCCTGTGCAGGGTCGTGGACAAGCTGGATCCTATCCCAGCTGACTATGGACGAGAGACAGGGTACACCCTGGACAAGTTGCCAGATCATCACAGGGCTGACACATAGAGACAAACAACCATTCACACTCACACCTATGGTCAATTTAGAGCCAACAATTAGCCTAACCTGCATGTCTTTGGGGTAAACTGGAGAACCTAGGGGGAATGTGCAAACTCCACATAGAAAGGACCCTGTTGGCCACTGGGCTCAAACACAGAACCTTCTTGCTGTGAGGCAACAGTGCTAACCACTACAGCACCATGCAACCCCAGCGCATGTGGTTCTCAAGAGTAACTTTTATTTACATCCAGGTGTGGACACATTATTAATTCATTAGGTAGCCTTCCTAGTGGGTTTATTTTCCCCCATATTTTTTTCCACGTCAAGGTGACTACATGTTTGGCTAAATCACAGCACTGCACTGTATTTTGCTCAACTTCATCAATATTTTGTGATTGCATTAAAAATTGGGCCTCCCCTAAAATGTAATTAAAATGTGGCAGTGAAATGTCTGTATTATGCATTACTCTTGCAGAAATTCAATATTTTAACAAGTCAAATTATCAAATATCTAACTGCAGTATTGTACTGTTTCTTCAAGAAATGCAACTTTTTTAAAGCCCTGATACACAGCCAAAAGGAATCTATTTAAGCATGGGCTTCTATAGCAGATTCAAATAGACTGTGTTTTGATGGGAGGAAAGATAAATACTCATTGGTCAATGAGTTATTAATACATTTTGAGTCCTGCCTAGATGCTGTGTATTTCTGGGGGTGTATAGGAATGTGTGAAGATGGGTTTTGCATAGAAAAATATCTTAATGTTTATTGGACAGTGTGTCCCACCTTTATGTATACATTGTAGCTTCTCTATATGATAATTAGGAGGACTCTCCAAGGGGCCAAACCATGAAAGAAAATCCTAGTCATTGAAAACACTAATGCCCTTAGCAAAAAGAAGTTTATTCAAGTGTATTATGAGTATACTTATTTTTTATTAAAACTGAGGAAGTATACTTGAAGTTGACTTTTCATAAACTATATTTTATATACTTAAGAATAGTATAGTGAAGTATACTTGGCTTATACTGAAAAGTATAAACAAAAGTCTAAGACTAAGTGCATTCATACTTAGACTTACACTTGTACTTTAATACTAAAACTTATACTTTAGTATACTTATGTCTTTCTACCACAAAGTACTAATACTTAGTATATCTTGCTGCAAGTGCATAATAAGGTCAAGTCATTGACTCATGATTAACATTTAATTTATATATTAATATAATATAATACTGGAGTTTAAAACTTTACAGTATATAGTATGTGTGCTCAATTGCATTATCTTTATGTACCTTAAAATCATACACAAAAACAGAAAAAAACTTTTGACTTGACTTTATTGATCAAGAGACCATTATGTTTACATTTTTACATGCAAATGTGCACTTTTTCATTAAATTTTCTCCACTAAGGAAGGACTTGATTTCATTGGTCTTTGTTTTTGAAATGTTTGAAAATATATCAAACTTGTTTTCAACATTCTGTCTTGTGATTTTGTAAATGTATCACACTCTTGTGTACATACAGTATGAGTAAACTTTAAGAATACTTTAAGGAGTATATTTCCAGTATATAAATAGTAAGCTACAAGTAATATGCCAAGCAAACTTAAAGTATAACAAGTAAACTAGTGAAATAATCAACGTTTATAACAGTATACTTAAAGCATACAATAATAAACTAAAAATAGGGACTCGAAGTATATAACTAGTACAATGGCAGTATATCGATAAGTGTACTTGTGGTATACTTTCAGCATACGAGAGGGATATATAGTATTGCCACCTGTCCCGGTTTTTCCTGATTGTCCTGGATTTTCATGGTCTGTCCCGGAAAAAAAAAATAAAAATCCGGGACACTGAATGTCCCGTTTTTTTGTACATGATGGGCAAAATGTGTATTTCAACTTGCGAGCCAGCTGAGAACCAGTTTGCTTTTCCATGGCTCGCCGTGCTAAGCGGAGCCACATCATTACGTCGCTGAATACGTCTTTACGTCGCTGTATATGTCACTTATGTAGCTGTATACGTCAGTTACGGCGCTATGTTTACATAAACCTTGGCGCGAATATCAAAGCAAAAACAACACAGAAGAAGCAGCAGCAGCTGCAACAACAACAATAATAATAATGTATGACTTCGCGTTTGTACAGCTGCTGCTTCTCGTCACTTAAAAATGGCGACCTTTCGTGGTCTTGTTATTGTTGTTGGTCTTAACAACTCCGCCCCCCCGCTGACATAAGTGATTCTTTCCTCTGGCCCAGCAGAGAGTTGGTGCTAGCCTGGAACCGTTTTTTCTGGCCCCAGAGCCAGTTCTTTGTGAGTGGAAACAGAAAACCCGGTTCCAAACTAAGCACTGGCCCCGAACCAGCCCTGGAACTGCTTTGGTGGAAAAGGGGCAATGGAGGATGCTTGGACTGATAAAAGAAACAGACTCTCTGTTGCAATGGTGAAGGCTGAGCTTCAAGTCAGGCTAAACTTTCAGTTGTCCTGTACTGAGTTCAAGACATTCATTGAAAATCAGCCAGGACTCATAGCAGCAGCAAAGAAAAACACCAAATATAAATGGAAGATTAGGTAAGGTTTTGGTGAATTAAATGAAATAGTGTAGTGTAGTACATGCTCCTGTATGTACTGTATGTGCCCAGTTATATCAGTTACATGTCCTCCTATGTATTTGTTTAGCCAAGAGCAGCAAGCAGCAGAGGCACAGGCAAGCACAAGCAAAGCACACACCACACTCTAAGCAATCAGGTAAGCTGTTTGACACTACACCTTAGATTGTTACATTCAGGTATTCTTAGATACAATGAAAAATTAGATTATTTATTTTTATTCCACATAAGCAAACAAACAGAACTTAATTATTTATTCCCCTTTTACCTGTGCCCACTACTGCCCCCAGGTGTCCACAACCAAAAACTGTTGGAAATTAATGAAGACCTGCTATATTATGTAAAGCAATTAACTAAACAAATAACTAGCAAAAGTGTTATTTTTACTAATTAGAGCAATACAATTTCAGCATAGAAGGGCGATTTTTGTCTTGGGTTAGATGTACGAAGGGCACCGTTGCTTACAAGCAAAAAGGTCGATTGGATGGTCGAAATGTCCAGGATTTTTGTCAGACACAGGTGGCAACCCTAGGGATATATCAAGTACATTGATAGTATATACATGAGTGTACTTGTTGTATACTTTAAAGTGTACTTTTGCAAACTTAAAATGCACTTTAAAGTATACTTTTATAAACTTGAAATGTTCCGATTTAGTCCGAAAAAGTATTAAATTTGTATACTTTCTAGTACACTAAAAGTACATGGTCTGTAGTATATTTGCTATACTTACTGTATACTTATACTGAAGCATACTTAATAAAATGAACTTTAAGTATACTACTTTTTGCTAAGGGTGCTGTTGACCTTAGCTGATTTTTGGCACGACATGGCAGACATTGCTACTTTTGTTGAGCTGATTTTTTTTTTTTTAAACTCATGAGGAGAGACTCATCTCCTCAATCCCACCGTCATGTCTTCCACTGAGGAGACTGAGGCTGATGACTCAGAGGTGGACTCGTCCATTACCCAAGCCGAAGTCACTGAGGTAGTTTGCAAGCTCCTCGGTGGCAAGGCACCGGGGGTGGATGAGATCCGCCCTGAGTATCTCAAGTCTCTGGATGTTGTGGGGCTGTCTTGGTTGACACGCCTCTGCAACATCGCGTGGCGGTCGGGGACAGTGCCTCTGGAGTGGCAGACTGGGGTGGTGGTCCCTCTTTTTAAGAAAGGGGACCGGAGAGTGTGCTCCAATTACAGGGGAATCACACTTCTCAGCCTCCCAGGGAAAGTTTACTCCAGGGTACTGGAGAGGAGAATTCGACCAATAGTCGAACCTCAGATCCAGGAGGAACAATGCGGTTTTCGTCCTGGTCGCGGAACACTGGACCAGCTCTATACCCTTCATAGGGTGCTCGAGGGTTCATGGGAGTTTGCCCAACCAGTCCACATGTGCTTTGTGGATCTGGAGAAGGCATTCGACCGTGTCCCCCGTGGTATTCTGTGGGGGGTGCTTCGGGAGTATGGGGTTCGGGGCTCTTTGCTAAGGGCTGTCCGGTCCCTGTATGAACAGAGCAGGAGTCTGGTTCGCATTGCCGGCAGTAAGTCAGACCTGTTCCCAGTGCATGTTGGACTCCGTCAGGGCTGCCCGTTGTCACCGGTTCTGTTCATAATTTTTATGGACAGAATTTCTAGGCGCAGCCAGGGGCCGGAAGGAATCCTGTTTGGGAACCACAGGATTTCATCTCTGCTTTTTGCGGATGATGTTGTCCTGTTGGCTTCTTCAAACCAGGACCTTCAGCATGCACTGGGGCGGTTTGCAGTCGAGTGTGAAGCGGCTGGGATGAGAATCAGCACCTCCAAGTCCGAGGCCATGGTTCTCGACCGGAAAAGGGTGGCTTGCCCTCTCCAGGTTGGTGGAGAAGTCCTGCCTCAAGTGGAGGAGTTTAAGTATCTTGGGATCTTGTTCACGAGTGAGGGAAGGATGGAGCGTGAGATCGACAGGCGGATCGGTGCAGCCTCCGCAGTGATGCGGTCGCTTTACCGGTCCGTCGTGGTGAAGAAGGAGCTGAGCCAAAAGGCGAAGCTCTCAATTTACCAGTCGATCTACGTTCCGACTCTCACCTATGGTCATGAGCTTTGGGTAATGACAGAAAGAACAAGATCGCGGATACAAGCGGCTGAAATGAGTTTCCTTCGCAGGGTGGCTGGGCGCTCCCTTAGAGATAGGGTGAGAAGCACAGTCACTCGGGAGGAGCTCAGAGTAGAGCCGCTGCTCCTCCACATCGAGAGGAACCAGCTGAGGTGGCTCGGGCATCTTTTTCGGATGCCTCCTGGACGCCTCCCTGGGGAGGTGTTCCAGGCATGTCCCCCCGGGAGGAGGCCCCGGGGAAGACCCAGGACACGCTGGAGGGACTATGTCTCTCGGCTGGCCTGGGAACGCCTCGGTGTTCTTCCCGAGGAGCTGGCCGAGGTGTCTGGGGAAAGGGAAGTTTGGGCTTCCATGCTTAGACTGCTGCCTCCGCGACCCGGTCCTGGATAAGCGGAAGAAGACGAGACGAGACGAGATGAGGAGAGACTGAGTGCCATGGACATGGTGCCTGATGGACAGGTAAAGCAGATAAAACAGAAACACACACACACATATGAATAGATGTATATTTAAATGAAACATTGGTGCTTGCCCTGTATTAAAAATCAGCCACCACTTGTTTCCACATACCTACATGGTGCTGATTCTGAGAAGATTGTGCTGAGGCAGATTGTGCCTCAGCCATTGCAGGAAGTGGGATTCAGAATGAGTAGTGCATGCTATGGTTACAATATTTATGTGTATCACACTACCATAAATTCAATTACTGCCATAAATTATTATTAATAAAAACATAGCAACACAGCTTCCTTCCTTATCTTCCTTAATTATCTAAATTACTCCTTGTTGGCTGGCATTGCTGACACAGAACTATGTAGAGTAGAGTGGGGGAAAAAGCCCCCCTTAAGGAACATTCAGTTTTTCTCCAAGTTGAAATGAACCATGTGTTTAGTTTTATCATAGTTTTTGACAACAGTGACATGAACAATAATGCCACCTAAAGTTTGCCTAAAGTTAATACTTAATTTTTTTTTTAACAAAAACAAACATTGTGCCAAGGGGGCCTTTTACCCCCCCCCCCCCCCCCCAGTGGGGTAAAAGGCCCCCTGAGGTGGGGCAATAGGCCCCCTCACTCAAAAAAAGCTGTTTGGATAGCAAAAGTGTTTACTTAAGCCTATAAAGTGAAAGAAACAAGAAAATATCTCTGAATTAATGAATAGATGCATTATTTTATTATATTTCACATTTTAATTTAAATATAATTTTGTGTGGATTGAACATGAATTAACAAAGAACAAGTGCATCAATAAATAATGCTAATATTATTTTTTTTAATATTAAGTTCAAATTACTTGCTTTACTCAATCAGGTAAGCAAGATGTTATTAAAAACTATGTATCTGCTATTCAGAAATGTATGAAATACAGTAATTATGATAAAAGGAAACGATGCCCCCTGGGGGCCATTTACCTCGCCATTAAGGGGGCGTTTTACCCCACAGACTACACTTTTACAAAAAAGGGTCTTACTTTCAAAATGTGATTCAACTTTTTATACCTAATGTATTTTTTTAACGTACTGACTTGTCTACTCATACCACATACACAGCTGTGATATCTGACGAAATAGCAGCTATCTAAATACAGTTTTACTGATATCTGAAAATTATATCACTTACCATGAAATTTGATCTCTCTCCCCTGCGTTGCTGATATGCGATCCACAGTGGATATTTGTATATCCCCGTTGTCAAGCCAGTCCATATCAACAATAGAAATGTAACTTTGCGCCATCTGGTGGTTATTTTGGGTAAAACAGGCCGGGGGCGTATTACCCCACGGGGGCTTTTCCCCCCACTCTACTCTATATGTGTGATTAGCAGCTTGGTTAATTGTTAGTTCAATTCAAAACATACACTTTTATCATGAAATGAATCAGTTGTATTGTTGGAAGGGAGAAGCCATATAAGAACTGTCATAGCTTCACAAACACTACAAATAGTGATGGTTATTGAGTGACTGAACAATTGTGAGTACAAATCCCAGGGCTAGCAGATAGATACTGTACTCCTGGATCATGAGTCAGGTCAGTTTATTTGTATAGTGCTTTTAACAACAGACATTTTCACAAAGCAGCTTTACAGAAAAATAAAGAATTGAAACATATGAACTAATTTTATCCCTAAAAAATGATTTATCCCCAGTGAGCAAGCCTGAGGCAGTGGTGGCAAGGAAAAACTCACTCAGCCAGCATGAGGAAGAAACTTTAGAGGAACCAGATTCAAAAGGGAACCCATGCTCATTTGGGTGATAACAGATAGCATGTTTATAAATAACTTGCTTCAATAATTGTGTCCTATATGGTCAAACGGTACAACTGTGTAACCAAGAAATTCACTATCATCCCAACATGAAGTCTATTTTATTAAAGCCACAAACTGTTCATTGATGGAAACCCAAGCACACAACCATTTATGACAACCACAGTCCCAAAATCATCATGACAATTGCAGTCCCAAACCATTGTAGCAAAACTGTAAGTGTGCA
Organism: Neoarius graeffei; assembly: GCF_027579695.1. Lineage (NCBI taxonomy): Eukaryota > Metazoa > Chordata > Actinopteri > Siluriformes > Ariidae > Neoarius > Neoarius graeffei. The sequence goes on from NC_083570.1 coordinate 76,829,035, forward strand.
GAGCCATCTTCTAAGTGTATCTTTTGACTGTCCATATGGGGCTATCCTCCACAGGAGCAATGTGATCAGGACTCCAGCCAGAAGAAGGGCATCAGGATGGTCAAGCAGGTCTGAAGAACAGGAGAGGCCAGCATCAGTGGTATCTCAGGATTGATGTGTAACTTGACAGAGCGAGAGAGAGAGAGAGAGAGAGAGAACACAGGTTGTTAGGTATGCCCATTGTCACTTAATGGCTAAGAATGGTTAAGTATATATTGTGTGTTGAGTGCAAGCAGGGACTCCGGCAAGACAGCATAACTAAAAGGGAGAGCCAGAAGGTAACACAGACCTGAGGGAGCATTGGGACGTAGCAGCCAGTCACTCCACCATTAACACACCTGAGTGAACATGTGTATGTGTGTGGGGGGGGGGGGCAAGAGGAAGATCTTCATAATTTACCTTTGAAAAACAATTTGCAATAGAGGATACAAGGTTTAAAATCTATTAATATTGTATTTCCTTTTCATCTCATCTCATTATCTCTAGCCGCTTTATCCTTCTACAGGGTCGCAGGCAAGCTGGAGCCTATCCCAGCTGACTACGGGCGAAAGGCGGGGTACACCCTGGACAAGTCGCCAGGTCATCACAGGGCTGACACATAGACACAGACAACCATTCACACTCACATTCACACCTACGGTCAATTTAGAGTCACCAGTTAACCTAACCTGCATGTCTTTGGACTGTGGGGGAAACCGGAGCACCTGGAGGAAACCCACGTGGACATGGGGAGAACATGCAAACTCCGCACAGAAAGGCCCTCGCCGGCCATGGGGCTCGAACCCAGGACCTTCTTGCTGTGAGGCAACAGCGCTAACCACTACACCACCGTGCCGCCCGTATTTCCTTTTGTTATTATTAATTTATTCTTCAGAGGGGTGGCACAGTGGTGTAATGGTTAGCACTGTTGCCTCACAGCAAGAAGGCCCGGGTTCGAGCCCCGTGGCCAGCAAGGGCCTTTCTGTGCGGAGTTTGCATGTTCTCCCCGTGGGTTTCCTCAGGGTGCTCCGGTTTCCCCACAGTCCAAAAACATGCAGGTTAGGCTAAATGGTGGCTCTAAATTGACTGTAGGTGTGAATGTGAGTGTGAATGGTTGTCTGTGTCTATGTGTCAGCCCTGTGATGACCTGGTGACTTGTCCAGGGTGTACCCCGCCTCTCACCCATAGTCAGCTGGGATAGGCTCCAGCTTGCCTGCGACCCTGTAGAACAGGATAAAGCAGCTAGAGAAAATGAGATAAGACAATGTAAATTTATGGGTTATTATTTTGAGATTCATAGTTATTCATGGTTGTAGACAGTAGTTAGAACATTTTGTGGGGATATTTACATTTTTTTTCTCTGTGCTTTCACGGAGGGTGGTCGCATTTCTCTGCTCTCCTTTCCCTTATTTTCCCTGCTTGTGCTCCTCTGTCTCGTCTTGTCTGTCTATACTTTTGAGAAACTCTCTCCGCACTGCTCTCCAAACTTAAAAATCATGGAATTGATAAACTGGTCTCCTAACGAAATTGACACAGTTTTCTTGATGAGAAGCCTGGGTTCGGGGGAACCCACCTGTCCTGCCGGAACGTTCGTGGCTGGCTACACAATGGATGTGTGGGAGCAGTGGCGGGTCGTGTGCCTGGCGATTCTTTCTGTGGAGGACATTGAAGACATCTACCTATTCAGAACCATGATTACAGGACTTTTGCTGATTGGATTAGGCATTACTCTGGTTTATCGAGGAAATCAGAAAACGGTGACAGCTGTTCAAAGCCCCATAAAGCTGCCCAACATGATTGAAGTGGTGGGCAGAGCTGTCGGCACTCAGACTGTGGCTATTCAGAACTTAAACTGCAACATGGATGACGACATCATGGAGACGCTTTCGGCTTTGCAAAGGAAATGGATTGATTCAGAGACCAGGATGGACAGACAGAGTGGTCGTGTAAAAGTATGCGTCTACTCACCCCAAGACCAAACAATCCCAATCTTATCTGCTTTTGGCTCCCTCAGACAGCACTGGCCTCGGCCAAGGCCATTGCTGGGACAACATCTCCCCCTGAAGGTCACTGCTGTGAGACACTCTTGCATTCCTTCCCCCACTTCCCACGGTTGCTGTTTTTACCCCCAGTGTGACAAGCGGGTGCGTGGCCAGTGCCATCATGGCTGCAGGAGCAGATGGCTGCTTGCTTGCACTGGGTTACCTCTACCTCCCCCCACCCCTGATCGCCCCCCTCCCACCTCAAGTCCCATGTTTTCATATTGTAAAGTGTACTTGTGTTATTTTGTGCTTATGTGCTGAGGTGTTTTTTTTTTTTTTTTAATGTTCCCACACTGTACTCCTCACAGGAGCATAGTGTGGGGGTTGCTTTTTTTCTCCTCCCCTCTCCTCATGTTACTCTGTATTTTTTCTTTTCATCCCTGTCTTCCTGTCCTGTATACTCCCCCTCTGTCAATTGTGTGTATGTGTGTATGTAAGGACAGGTTGATGGTCAATTTCACTGGTACTTGTGACTAGTGATAATAAAGGGTTCATTCATTCATTCAAAATACTAAGAAGAATAATTAGAGTCAAATACTTAGTTCCTGAACTCAGTCCAAGAGATCATGGCAGTAAAACCTGCTAGGGATAAGCTGTTTTGAGTGAATACTGAGCTGAGTACTTCAAAGGCAGGTTATACCACTTACCCTATGTGGCAGCAAAGGTTTTGCAAAGGTCAAGCATTGGCTGTGAACAGTGAGGAGTCAGGTTGAACCAGCAGGTAACATGGGATGAGTTACACCTGTGTCTAATTACTGGCTGTCTATGAATATGTTTCTCTGTATGTATTTCAGGCAGCCAGTTACTAGAGAGAGGTGAACTTTGCAGTGCTTTGTTTGTGTTTGTGTGCTTGAGGCAGTGGTCACCAAAAAGTGAAAGTTAAAAATTAAAACACACCTGTTCTTGAAGCCTGCCTCCCAGTTCCTCATTGTCCCAATAATGAAAGTTGATACACTGGGGCTGAAACCTGGGACTGAGGAACAAACGCTGGCATGGAGTCCAAACCAGGTGAAGAGCTCCTTCAAGCACTTTTCAGCAATCTCCAAAGTCAGCATCAAGACCTCTTTGCACCATGCATGGACCAGGGGCAGCTCTTCCAGGCTCTGCTCAAAACCCAGGCACAGGACCAACAGGTGATCAGTAGCCTGGTCCAGTCAGTCCACTCCAGCGGTCATTCCTGCAGCCAACTTCCCCATCCAGCCAGTCAAGATGGGGTTGCAGGATGACCCAGAAGCATTCACTGAGCTGTTTGAGTGTGTTATGGAGGCATGCTCATGGCCAAACTCGCAGTGGGAGGCCTGCCTATTGCCGCTCCTGTTGGGGGAAATCCAACTCATGGCTCAGCAGCTCCCTGTCACCAGCATGCTGGAGTACCCAGACCTGAAGTGGCTATACTGCACTGGAGGAACTTTGCCAGCATTTCTGTGCCCTAACATATGGTAAAACTGGCCAGCCATTTGCTTTTGCCCAATGGCTCTGAGACACCTGCTGACAGTGATTGCTGACTAGTGCGTCTGCCACTGAGGACATCCTAGATCGAGTTGCACTGGAGTAGTTCATCACACAACTGCAGAGTGAGATATTGGAGTGGGTCCAGTGTCACCATGCAGCATCACTGGAGGAAATGGTCCAGCTGGCAGAGGATCACCTGATGGCATTTCCAGGAACAGGTGCTCCTGCAACATCTCTCTCTCTCTCTCTCTCTCTCTCTCCTCAGCCCTCCCCTACTCTGGCCCCATGGAAGTGAGTGCCACCTCCCCCAAAACCCGCTCCCAAACTGTCCATGTGTCTCCTCAACCCCTTCTCCTTCTGTGTCTGTGCTGCCACTAACCCCCTCTCTCTCCACAGGTGGACTTATTTGTGCCCACCAAAATTGGAAGTAAGTCTGGGCAGGTCTGTTGGTGTGATATGTAGCCTGGGATTTCCTGGAATCAACACTTCCACAAAGAAGCGGGGATTCTGATTCACATTCCTCATGTGCCATGGGCTTCCTCTGATTGAGCAATAATGTACCATGTCTCTCTGAGTATTCAAGGGGGTACACATTGGGCTTTGATGGATTCTGGTTGTAATCAGACCATGTATCAAAGCTGGATTCGATGAGAGGCACTTGGAAATGCACAATTGGTTCATACATGGGAATGCTCACAAAAATCTGCCAATACCTGTCACTATTTGGTACTGTAGTGGTTAGCACTGTCGCCTCAGTGCAAGAAGGTTCTGGGTTCAAACCCAGTGGCCAACAGGCACCTTTCTATGTGAAGTTAGCATGTTCTCCCTACGCCTGCATGGGTTTCCTGTAGGTGCTCCAGTTTCCCCTACAGTTCAAAGACATGTAGTTAGGTTAACGTGGGGTGGCCTTGGGCTGAAATTCATTTAATTTGTTTATTATATAGGAAATGATTAAAAGTAATATTTCAGTTGCAGTTAAACAAGCCTGACTCAATTAAAACTGGTTTATAGCAGGCTCCTGTTCTGCAGCACATATAGTAAAAATCACATCACAATACAATCATGACAAAAATCACATTGACAATACAAACAAAACAAAATTAAGGATGTCAACAAAAATAAAAACAATGCAAACAGCTACATACATAGAAATTGAAAAGGAGAGGATTGAAGCAATGTTTATATATATATATATATATATATATATATATATATATATATATATATATATATATATATAAAGTTACTTTAAGCAAGGCATCTAACCCTCAACTGCTCCCTGGGCACTTTGGCCACTGCTCTGGGTATGTGTGTGTGCTCATTGCTCACTTGTGTGTGTGTGCATGCATGTGTTCATTGCTTCAGATGGGTTAAATGCAGAGGACAAATTTCACTGTACTTGAGTGTGCATGTGACAAATAAAGGCTTCTACTTCTATTCATTTCCAGGGTGAAAACGATAGTGTGGAGGTGGCAGTTAGGCTGAGCCTCACCCATCCACTTATCCTGGGGACAGACTGGCCAGGATTTAGAACTTAAATAACACAGTTAGTAGTGGATTGTTCCTGCAGTAGCACGTCACAGGGTAATCCTGTGGCAATGTTGGCTGGGGAGGCAGTCCCAGGGCCATTCTGTATCAGCTCTGTGTCATGATGACATGGTGAGGGGGGGAAGGCACTGCCCCTCCTCACACTTTGGGAAATCCTTCATGTGATTATCCACTGGAGCAGAATTGAGATGAGACTCTGAGTCACTTTTGACCAACTGAGAGTAATAAACGGTCAAACCCTCCAGCCTAATGTTGCATTATCTTACCCATATTTCTCCATTATTAAGAAAAGATGATATCAAGTGATGCAGGATACTCAGACCAAAGAAGAGACAACACAATTGTTAGTCCCAAAGAGCCACAGGGAGCTTTTATTCCACGTGGCATATCAAAATTCTGTGGCTGGGCATTTAGGTCAGGATAAGACACAAAATCGTCTCATGGCCTGCTTTGATTGCCCAAGGATTCTCACAGATGTCTGCAGGTGGTGTGGCTTCTTGTGAATGCCAGCTGGTAACTCCAGCAGCCACTCCAAAAGCGCCTTTGGGCCCATTACCATTAATTGAGATCCCCATCAAAAGAATTGGGACTGATCTTGTTAATAGGGTAACCACACTAGAGGCGGAATGAGCCGGAATGCCGTCGGAATGAAAATTCTTCGTATATTCCGGGATATTAGAAGTGCATTCTAAAAATTCTGACTGTTTTCTGAGTGCATTCCAAACATTCGGGCCCATTCTTGTGGCTGGCCCGAATGTTTTGCTCATGCTCAAAACATTTGCGGTGCATTTGAAGAGGAGAAATATCGAACGGCATTCGAAGTGTATTCTAACTGCATTCTGAATGTATTCTAAATATTCTTATGGCATTCCAACAGCATTCAAAACATTCTGATCATGTTCAAGGAAAAAATCAAAATGGCAAGCCACTTCAAATCCTGCCAGAATGTCCCGAATGTGCCTCGAATGAGCCGGAATGCCGCCGGAATGCCATCAGAATGAAAATTCTTCATATATTCTGGGATATTCAAAGTACATTCTAAGTATTCAAGCTGCATTCTCTTTGAATTCTTAGACATTCAAAACATATTCGGCGGCTATTCCGGGAGCATTCTGACTGCATTTGAGGTGAATTCATACAGCATTCGAGGCACCTTCTGACCAGACTTCGGGTGATATTCGGGCAGCAATCGAACCACACTTGTATGGCATTCGAAGTGCATTCTTAATATTCTTACTGCATTCTAACAGCATTCTAGGTATTCCTACTGTGTTCCAACTACATTTGAACTGCATTCAAAAGCTAATACACCCGGAATGTGCAAGAATCATTCGAGGCGGGTTCGAAGCGCATTCTAAGTATTCGAACGGCATTCTGACAAATCTGTAAGAATGTTGGTAAGTTTGAAATTCCAGCCCGAATGTGGCATGAATTTTGAAAAATTTTTCATTCCGTCTGGTTCTGCTTGATTCCTGCTAATTCTGAATGAGTGTGATGGGGGCCTAAGCCATTAGACCAATCTGCATGAGGGTATCACTTTATGTTAGTCATCATGGATAATACAATGCAATAACCAGAAGCAGTACCTCTTCACAGTATCTCTGCATGTAGTCTTGCAGAGGCACTCTTTTGCATTATCTTCAGAGTTAGGATTCCAAAAGAAATCCTTCTTGATTAAGGCACTACTTTCATGTCACATACACTGAGTGAACTGTATGGATTAGTCAAGTCAAGTTTATTTGTATAGTAGTTTTAACAATAGACGTTGCTGCAAAGCAGCTTTACAGAATTTGAATGACTTAAAACATGAGCTAATTTTATCCCTAATCTATCCCCAATGAGCAAGCCTGTAGCGGCAGTGGCAAGGAAAAACTCCCTCAGATGACATGATGAAGAAACCTCGAGAGGAACCAGACTCAAAAGGGAACCCATCCTCATTTGGGCAACAACAGACAACATGACTATAACATTAACAGTTTTAACATGAAGTTAGTTTCGTTGATGTTATAACTCTTCATTGATGGAAACTTGAGTGAAAAACTGTTCATGACAACTGCAGTCCTAAAGTTAGCAAGTCAACCGTAGTTCTCAGCCATAAAAGCATTCCTGTAAGTGTCCAGAGCATCTTCCAAGTGTGACTTTCAACTGTCCATATGGGGTCATCCTCCACAGGAGCGATGTGATGAGACTCCAACCAGACATTGGGCATCAGGATGGATCAAGCAGGTCTGAGGAGCAGAAGAGGTCAGCATCTCAATCTCAGGATTGACATGTAACTCAGAGGGACAGACTGGGGGGGGGGGAGAAAACACAGGTTGTTAGGTATGCCCAGTGTCACCTGAATAAGTAGGAACAGTACACATTTTGCACTGAGTACAAGCTGGGACTCGGGCACAACTAATTATGACAGCATAACTAAAAGGGGAGAGCCAGAAGGTAACACAGGCATGAGGGAGCCCCAGGACATAAAGCAGCCAGTCACTATACCGTCAACAAACTCGAGTGAGCAAGCAAGTGGGGGACTGACAGCATCCATATATCCCAGTTTACCAAAACACTCTATGTCTGAGGACCCTCCAGATCTACTCCTTTACCTCATAAACAACATTAACAAAAAGCTTGACTAAACAGATATGTTTTCAGCCTGGACTTAAACGCTGAGACTGTGCCTGATTCCCAAACAGTACTTGGAAGGCTGTTCCATAACTGTGGGGCTTTGTAAGAAAAGGCTCTGCCCCCTGATGTAGCCTTCACTATACGAGGTACCAGCAGATAGCCTGCCCTTTTTACCATCTACTGTACAACCAGACAGGCTAGTTGAATGATTTAATCAAACACTAAAAAACAATTTGTAAGTTCATCCATTGTAAGTTCATCATTCTCAAAACAAAAATGAAATTCAGTATAGTCTTGACATGGGAGTAAAACTCCATGCACCAAGTCACATAATTTGCTTCAGGTGCAAGAATGTCAATCCCACCTGTACCTTACATTACATTACATGGCATTTAGCAGGTGCTTTTTTCCACAGCAATGTACAACAAATGCAAAAGTCAGGAACATGAAGGGCTGAACTTCTAGACAAGAAAGTTCTAGTGCCAAATGAACAACTGACAACATTAACTAGTGTAATATGCTGTTGACAGAGCCGGCCCCTGGCATAAGCAATATAGGCAAATGCTAAGGGTGCTGCGTCCATCCAGGGGCGCAGAAACGGGGGGAGAAAAATTATGACTTCCACTATTCTGAAAACGAGTCAGCATTTTAATGTCTTAGCCTAATTTAATTGTACAGCAAAGCATGTAGTCAGGGTGCGATTTGTCAAAAAAAGTGGGGCGGGGTGGGGTGTGGTGGTGGTTGTTAATCATGAAACAATAAGCACTCAACAGTGGTTCGCCCTGTCTATAGTGTGTCTTCGGGCGCACAAGTGTGCATCCGCGGCTATTCTCTGTTTTGGCCTAAGTGTTGTTGGCTAAGGAGTGTTTTTGCATAATGTAGATAACTGGCATAGATCTGTTGCTTGTTTTGAATATGGCTGCACTTGGAGCAGTCTGTCGGTGTCGTTGAGCAGTCTGGGCTGAAGTAAAGGTCTTTTATGCACCGAACATGTTTCTCAGCGAGATATTCCAATGGTGCCTGGCACGTTTTTTTTTTAATAAAACAAAGTTGCTTTGTTGATCTGTGTTCTCATTAAAATGACAGTTTAGCAGCTCATTCAAGCAACCATGTTGCGAAGAGCTTCCTGGAGGAAAATATAATAAACGCGTTGAAAACAAGAAACAATCTCAGTGCGTCAAGACTACAGGGAAACGAAACAAGCACTCAGATGTGTTCTCTTTACAAATAGCATAAATGGCACACTTTCTCTCCTGTAAAGGAAGAAGACACAAAAGCAACTCACCGAGCGGGTGGTGAGGAATTCAGTAAATAATAATAATAATAATAATAATAATAATAATTATTATTATTATTATTAATAGACCTGTTACTTTCCCAAGGCGCCCCCTCTCGTCCGACCAGGCTTTACATATGCTAGACATCAAAGTGCTGAGAAAAAAAAATAGGAAAGCAGCACAACATATCAACATATAGTAAACTAGTATTTCCCTTGTACTATATTCAATATCAACATATACACATATAGTTACATATCAACAGTTTTTTTTCCCCCGTTCTACATTTAGGTTTTCAATAGTTGAAGTTGAAGGCAGTACCAAAAAACACCACTAGAGGTCTTTTTAATATCACAATTTTATATATTTTTATTTTTATTTAAATCCTTGTATTTTTCATGCACACTGGTTTCTTTAATATCTTATTTTGTGCAATGCCTTATTTATATTGCATTTACAAATTACAACACTTGTTTACATTTTTTTTATTTTGGGAGTACTGTAAATGTAATACTTTATGTAAGCCATTTATATTATGTTTCATATATTCAGTTCATATGTTGTATTTGTTTCTTTAATTCAGTATTAAATATTTTGAATGTGCAATTTCTTTATTTAATGCCTTTAAGTATTTTGAACGTGCAATTTTTTTTGTTTAAATAAAAGAATGTTTTAAGACAAAGCTATTCCATTTCTTGTTAGTATAGATACACTATCAGTGGCTTTAACTGGTGTTGGGGAGGGGGCACCACCTAAAATCTTGCCTAGGGTGTCAAATTGGTAAGGGCCGGACCTGGCTGTTGAAATACCAATGCTCAACCAGCCAAGTGAACAAACCAATCATATAAAGTATAAGAAAATAGAGAACTCAAAACAGACCATACACAGCCTGGGTTGGTCAAGATTGAAATGCAGTTATACACTGGGCAGGGAACAAGGGGAGAGATGCAGCCTGAAGAGGATTGTCTTCAGTCTATGCTTGAAGGTGATCAGGGAGTCAGCAGTTCTGACCTCAATGGGAAGATCATTCCACCAACGGGGAACCAGGACAAACAGTAGTCTTGATCAGGCTAGGCAGGAGCGGAGAGGAGGAGGGGCCAGGTGACCAGTATTTGCAGAGCATAGGGATCTGGCTGGTGTGTCGGAGGGGATCAGACTCTGGAGGTATGCTGGCCCTAACCCCTTAAGATCCTGGTAAGCTTGCACCAATGTCTTAAATTTGATGCGAGCTGCAATAGGTGGCCAGTGCAGGTCGGCAAGCAGGGGGTGACATGGGAAGAACAAGGGAATTTATAGACCAGGCAAGCTGCAGCATTCTGGATGAGCTGCAGGGGTCTGATGGCAGAAGCTGGAAGGCCAGAAAGGAGGGAGTTGCAATAGTCCATGCAGGAGAGGCTCAGCACTTGGACCAGGAGCTGAGTAGAGTAGATGGTAAGAAAAGGGTAGATCCTTTGGATGTTGTAGACCGGGTCATTGTCCGGGTTATTGCAGCGATGTTTGGTGAGGAGGAGAGTTTGTCATCGAATTCAACCCCTAGGTTCTTCACACTGGATGAGCTGATAAGGATGACAGGAGGATAGAGTGATCAATAATGTCAAATGCAGCAGAAAGATCAAGGAGAATACAGCTAAGGGCATTTGCACTGGGAGATAAAGTGCTCATTTTACTGCCCATGTCAAGCTCAAAGTTACTCACCAAGTGGCAAGGGCCATTTGAGGTCACACAGTGAATTGGGGAAGTCAACTATGAGGTCAGGCACACAGATAGAGGCAATCTGTGGTTGGTAGAAGAGAGCAACTGGACTTGCTTGAAAAGAACGTCTTCAAGACTTTTCAAGCAAGTCCAGTTGCTCTCTTCTACCAACCACAGATTACTATGTACCTGGATGACTGAGTATCTTCACAGATATGTTTCTACGCACTTTGGGATGAGTTCCCTTCGACTGGTGCGGGAGTATGAGAAGACTTCCAGAAAACTGGCAGACATCTTAGCCAGAGAGGATCGTTCATTTTTGTCAACCTGGAACGACCATCACTGAACAGAGGTGGGTGTCTATGACATCTATCAGCCACCTACAATGCAGCCATCAGCATTCTGATTTGGATTCTATGATGATCCATGAGAGGATAAATACTTGATACTCCCTATTAGACAGACAGAACTGAGGATGCCTTTCGGATGAGAGGCGAAACGTCTTCAAGACTTTTCAAGCAAGTCCAGTTGCTCTCTTCTACCAACCACAGATTACTATGTACCTGGATGACTGAGTATCTTCACAGATAAGATAGAGGCAATGCATGTCAAATTTACCATTTAAATCTCCTGAAACCGTGAAGAGAGGAGCTTTCTGTGGCTCTGGCCCTGGCAGTTCCTGAGATGGCGGTACTGGGACCAGAGGTAAGTCCAAAAAGTGTGGTCCAATTCACCCCAGTCCCCTGTGGAGACCACCGCTCAGCGATATGTTTCTGTGATACATTTTGGTCCCTTCCCAGTCACACCAACCTCATAGAGCACCAAGTAGAGACTCACCCAGGGATGGTGGTGCACAGCCGCCCATATCGGCTCCCCAAACACAAGAAAAATTTGTCTCAGGATGAACTCAAGGCAATTCTTGACATGGGCATAATTGAGGAGTCGCAAAGCAACTGGAGCAGCCAGTGGTCTTAGTTTCCAAGGCCAATGAGCCAGTCCAGTTCTGTGTAGAGTATAAAAAAGTAAACATGGTGTTTGAATTTGGCACATATCTGATGCCTCGGTGGTGTAGTGGTTAGTGCTGTCGCCTCACAGCAAGAAGGTCTGGGTTCAAGCCCCGTGGCCGGTGAGGGCCTTTCTGTGCAGAGTTTGCATGTTCTCCCCATGTCCACGTGGGTTTCCTCCAGGCGCTCTGGTTTCCCCCACAGTCGAAAGACATGCAGGTTAGGTTAACTGGTGACTCTAAATTGACCGTAGGCGTGAATGTGAGTGTGAATGGTTGTCTGTGTCTATGCGTCAGCCCTGTGATGACCTGGCAACTTGTCCAGGGTGTACCCCGCCTTTCGCCCGTAGTCAGCTGGGATAGGCTTCAGCTTGCCTGCGAACCTGTAGAACAGGATAAAGCGGCTAGAGATAATGAGATGAGATGAGATCTGATGCCTTGCATTGATGAACTGCTCAATCATTTAGGTGTGGCTTGCTTTTATTCACCACTGGATCTAACAAAGGGATATTGGCAGATTCCCTGGACTCCTATTATCCTGTGGAAAAAAAGGTATTTTCCACTCTGTTTGGGAAGCACCAATTTATCACCCTTTTGTTTGGGTTGTTTGGGGCCCCAGTGATGTTTCAGCACCTCATGGACAGAATCGTCCATGACTACAGTGCATATGCCACTGTCTATTTAGATGACATCATTATTTATAGTAATGACTGGCAGCAGCATTTAGAACATCTAAGGGCTGTCCTGAGAGGCATGCAGGACTCATGGCAAACCCAATGAAGTGTGTAATTGGGACTTTTCTCTCCCTTTTGTTTTGCAGACCGATGATTTGGACAGAATGCTAGGGGTACTTTTGTCCCAGGTGGGGGAGGGGAAGGAGCGCCCAGTACTGTACATTAACTGCAAGCTCTCAATGTGAGAGAGTAAGTCCATCACCATCGAGAAGGAGTGTCTGGCCATCAAGTGAGTGGTCCTCACTCTCTAGTACTATCTGTTAGGATTCCCTTTCACCCTCTGTTCCAACCATGCCCCACTCCAGTGGCTCCACCACATGAAGGATGCCAATGCATTGCTCACCCATTGGTATCTGGCCCTTTAGCCCTTCAAGTTTGAGGTGGTCCACAGGCCAGGGGCACAGATGGTGGTGGTGGTGGATTACTTCTCCTACTGGGGGAGGGGGGGGAGTCAGCTGCAGGCTGGATGGCTCCCTGGCTTGAGTTGGGCAGTGGGGGTATGTGGTAGCAAGGGCATGGTTGAGCGTCGGCTGTGAATGGTGAGGAGTCAGGTTGAACCAGTAGATAACATGGGATGAGTTACAACTGTATCTAATTATGAGCTGTCTATGAATGTGTGTCTCTGTGTGCCTTTCAGACAACCAGTTACCAGAGATGGAGAGCTTCCCTTCACAGTGCCTTGTTTGTGTTTGTATGTGCCTGAGTCGGTTGTCATGTATTGTTAAAATGAATGTGTGTGTGTGTGTGCGAATATGTTTCTTGTTATGGTGTATGTTCTGTATCTTGTTATGTGAGTGTATCTTCCTGACAAAATTAAGTTTTGAAGTCATTCATCCATCCATTTTCTATACTGCTTATTCATCAGGGTCACATGGGAAGCTGGAGCTGACTTTCAACAAGAGGTGGGGTACACCCTGGGCAGGTTACCAATCTATCATGGGGCTAATACAGACGTGAACAACCATTCACACTTGCAGGCAATTTAGAGTGGCTAGTTGACCAAATCCATGTCTTTGGGCTGTGATAGAAAACTGGATCACCCAGAAGAAACCCACACAGACACTGAGAAAACATGCAGACTCCACACAGAAAGGCCTCAGTCAGCCACAAGGTTCAAACCCAGAACCTTCTTGCTGTCAAGTGACAGTGCTAATGACTGCACCACCATGCCACCCAACCCAATACTCAAAGAGCAAAAATTGCTTTTATTGTGAGTTAGTTTATAATTTAATACCATTTTAATGAATATGTTTTTTTTTATGAGATGGCATGGTGGTGTAGTGGTTAGCACTTTCACCTCACAGCAAGCAGGTTCTGGGTTCGAACCCAGTGGCTGATGGGGGCCTTTCTGTTTGGAGTTTGCATGTTCTCCCTGTGTCTGCATGGGTTTCTTCCAGGTACTCTGGTTTCTGCCACAGTCCAAAGACATGCAGGTTAGGCTAATTGGTGGCTTTAAATTGGCCATGGTTGTTTGTCTCTATATGTCAGCCCTGCAATGATTTGGTGACTTATCCAGGGTGTACCCTGCCTCTTGCCCATAGTCAGCTGGGATAGACTCCAGCTTGCCTGTGACCCTGCACAGGATAAGCGGTAATGGATGGATGAATGTTTTGTAAATGTCTTCTGTACTCAATCATTGATTTTGTCTTTTAGAATGTCTATCATTTCGATTTCTAACTGTTCTACGAAAAGTTCTTTATAGTCAAGAGTGAGATCATCAGGCTGTACACAATGTATTTACTTCCTTTTTTCAACTTCTGATTTCTTTTAACTGATGTGTTCTAACATTTTTAATCAATTTGAGTCTATACTGTAGCTATAATCTACTGTAGCCTTGCAACACTGTTACTCCACACCTGTGAAAAGAAAGGGTTCCCATAACAGGTCCTATTGTGATGTTGATATTAAATGCTTGTTTATTCTCTTGTTGATTAAAGAGGTACCTTCTTGTTTTATGCACACACTTGTGAAAGTGCTTCTTAAAAATAATGAGAGAGTTTCAGAGATTTCAACTTTTGGACGATTTCAAAACTGCAATTTTCTGAGTACTCACCTGATTAAAATGACATTCAAGGAAAATTCTGGGATTTTCCAAGAATAACACAGCACCCCAATCAGTGCCTGTTGTTGATTATTGTGCAGGGACTGTTTTCTCATGTTTACAAAAGGGATCCTTTTCATGTTGTCAGACACTCATTCCTATTGTCGTAATCAAATTAATATTCAGACATTACTTTGGAAATAGATTTCCACCATCACAATGGATTTGAAATATAACAGTCAAGATTTAATGTGATTGAAAAATAGTCTTTCAGTTAGAGGTTTAACAAAAATACTGCATTTGCCATTTACAACCCCGATTCCAAAAAAGTTGGGACAAAGTACAAATTGTACATAAAAACGGAATGCAATGATGTGGAAGTTTCAAAATTCCATATTTTATTCAGAATAGAACATAGATGACATATCAAATGTTTAAACTGAGAAAATGTATCATTTAAAGAGAAAAATTAGGTGATTTTAAATTTCATGACGACAACACGTCTCAAAAAAGTTGGGACAAGGCCATGTTTACCACTGTGAGACATCCCCTTTTCTCTTTACAACAGTCTGTAAACATCTGGGGACTGAGGAGACAAGTTGCTCAAGTTTAGGGATAGGAATGTTAACCCATTCTTGTCTAATGTAGGATTCTAGTTGCTCAACTGTCTTAGGTCTTTTTTGTCGTATCTTCCGTTTTATGATGCACCAGATGTTTTCTATGGGTGAAAGATCTGGACTGCAGGCTGGCCAGTTCAGTACCCGGACCCTTCTTCTACACAGCCATGATGCTGTAATTGATGCAGTATGTGGTTTGGCATTGTCATGTTGGAAAATGCAAGGTCTTTCCTGAAAGAGATGTCATCTGGATGGGAGCATATGTTGCTCTAGAACCTGGATATACCTTTCAGCATTGATGGTGTCTTTCCAGATGTGTAAGCTGCCCATGCCACACGCACTAATGCAACCCCATACCATCAGAGATGCAGGCTTCTGAACTGAGCGCTGATAACTACTTGGGTCGTCATTCTCCTCTTTAGTCCGAATGACACGGCGTCCCTGATTTCCATAAAGAACTTCAAATTTTGATTCGTCTGACCACAGAACAGTCTTCCACTTTGCCACAGTCCATTTTAAATGAGCCTTGGCCCAGAGAAGACGCCTGCGCTTCTGGATCGTGTTTAGATACGGCTTCTTCTTTGAACTATAGAGTTTTAGCTGGCAACGGCAGATGGCACGGTGAATTGTGTTCACAGATAATGTTCTCTGGAAATATTCCTGAGCCCATTTTGTGATTTCCAATACAGAAGCATGCCTGTATGTGATGCAGTGCCGTCTAAGGGCCCAAAGATCACGGGCACCCAGTATGGTTTTCCGGCCTTGACCCTTACGCACAGAGATTCTTCCAGATTCTCTGAATCTTTTGATGATATTATGCACTGTAGATGATGAGATGTTCAAACTCTTTGCAATTTTACACTGTCGAACTCCTTTCTGATATTGCTCCACTATTTGTCGGCGCAGAATTAGGGGGATTGGTGATCCTCTTCCCATCTTTACTTCTGAGAGCCGCTGCCACTCCAAGATGCTCTTTTTATACCCAGTCATGTTAATGACCTATTGCCAATTGATCTAATGAGTTGCAATTTGGTCCTCCAGCTGTTCCTTTTTTGTACCTTTAACTTTTCCAGCCTCTTATTGCCCCTGTCCCAACTTTTTTGAGATGTGTTGCTGTCATGAAATTTCAAATGAGCCAATATTTGGCATGAAATTTCAAAATGTCTCACTTTCGACATTTGATATGTTGTCTATGTTCTATTGTGAATACAATATCAGTTTTTGAGATTTGTAAATTATTGCATTCCGTTTTTATTTACAATTTGTACTTTGTCCCAACTTTTTTGGAATCGGGGTTGTAAAATAATTATAAAGTTAAAGCATCATTTTTAATACAACCCCAAATTTGGGACAGTAGAGAAAATGTAAATTGAAGCACTCTTGTTAGGGAATGAGAAATGGGGAGACAGGCTTGACAACTCAAGGTGTGTTTTTATTTTCCTGGACGTTCACTTTTCAGTGATTTTAGTTTATGCACACACACACACACACACACACACACACACACACACACACACACAACATGGTGCTGGGGAGCTCATCTCTCTCTCTCTCTCTCTCTCTCTGATTCTCTGCTTCTCCCTGAAAGAAAACAGAAAACACACAAAAGTAAATTGCCAATAATCAAACACAGGTGAAACTCGTCACGGTACCTACCATTTCTACCTGACTCCTCAATGCTGACAGCTGATGATTGACCATGCCCCCACTGGCACACAAATTAAAAAAGAAAGCAGTGATTTCTAAATCTACTTTGACTTGTATTTCTTTGCAGATCGTTTGAACCCAATATTTCATATTTTGTTTGGTCAACTTCATTTCATTTTTTAAAAAAATATACATCCATTTCTGCATTTCAGGCCTGCAACACATTCCAAAAAAGCTGGGATGGGCAATTTAGGGGTAGTAATGAAGTAAATCAGTTAAATAATAATGTGATTTGAAACAGGTGATGTCAGCAGATGATGGTAAACATGATTTGGTACAAAAGCAGAAAGGCAAAGTCTTTGTGGAGCATAGATGGGCTGAGGATCTCCAGATTGTCAACAAATGGCAAAGGGAATTATTGAATTGTTTATAACCAATGTTCTTCAAAGAAAGATAGGAAGGAATTTGGATATCACCTACTCTGGTGCATAGAATCATTAAAAAAATCAAGTGTATCATGCTCAGATGAATTAGTATTCCAGGTCTTTTTTTTGAAAAAAAAAAAAAAACACCATATGCTCTGGACCAAAGACCCAAAGGACCATCCAAACTGTTACCAGCAACATCTCCAAAAGCCAGGGTCTGTCATAGGAATTACAATATCACTGATCGCAAGTCCTTGCAGAGGATTGTGAGAATGGCTGAGAGGATCCCTCAGGGTCCCTCTCCCATCACTTATAGAACTGTACAATAACACTATGCTGTGCAACCAGCATTGTGGCAGACTGCTCCCACCTCTCCCATGGATTCTTCACCCTTCTGTTGTCTGACAAAAGGTTTTGGAGCATCCAAACCACCACTAATACTACAACCACCACTGATACTACAAGATACTACAACAGCTTCTTCCACCAGGCAGTGAGGCTCCTCAACACCTCAGTGCCCCCTTCCTGCACCAAGAGCCTGAAAACAGACTGACTTACTTCTGGACTGTTTACATTGCAATGATACTTTAAGCTAGCACAAAATCACATTACAGTCTCCATGGCATAATTTGAAGAAGAAGCCTATATTTGTCACATGCACACTTCAAGCACAGTGAAATTCATCCTCTGCATTTAACCCATTTGAAACAGTGAACACATGCACACACACTCAGAGCAGTGGGCAGCCACACCAGAGCACCCGGGGAGCAGTCAGGGGTCAGGTACCTTGCTCAAGGGCACCTCAGCCCAAGGCCACCCCACATCAACCTAACTGCATGTCTTTGGATTGTGGGGGAAACTGGAGCATCCGGAGGAAACCCACGCAGACATGGGGAGAACATGCAAACTCCACACAGAAAGGCCCTCGCTGGCTGCTGGGTTCGAACCCGGAAACTTCTTGCTGTGAGGTGACCGTGCTAACCACTACACTACCATACCATGCAATGGCAATGTACATTGCCATTGCATTAATCATTGCTCAGTTTT
The DNA here is from genome assembly GCF_027579695.1 of Neoarius graeffei. NCBI lineage: Eukaryota > Metazoa > Chordata > Actinopteri > Siluriformes > Ariidae > Neoarius > Neoarius graeffei. Next base: position 76,847,194 of record NC_083570.1, read on the forward strand.
TAATATTTGTTTGTCCTTTTGACTTGTACCAGTTTGTTTGTTTTTTGTCTTGTATTTTGTCTTTTATGTAACACCATGTGTCTTAAAGTGCTGATGACACGTTTTTGACATCTTTGGCGATGTTTTATAACATAAAAAGTAATTCCTGATGATCCATATATTAATTCACGAAGGCACCTATTTTACAAGTTATGATAAAAAACACGGCTATTTGGGCAAATTTGATGGGGCTGCAGCACCCAGGAGACGAAAGAGGAGGAGGAGGAGCTATATGACGTCAGCGAAAGAACCTTCCTCCTAACTTACCAGTTTGTTGTTGATGCGGCAGGTGTTCAGTTTATCATTATTAGTATTTTTATTATACATTATTATACATTATTATATATAGTTATTATGCCTTCGCGTTGTGTTGCCGGCTTTTGCTCCAAAACCCACAAGGATGGGGTAAGTTTATTCAAGTTTCCCAGAGATCCCGAGCTGCATGCGAAGTGGGTGAAGCAAGTCAGGTGCACTCGTGACAAGTGGGAGCCCTCACCAACATCCGTCCTGTGCTCTGAACACTTCGATTTGGATTGTTTTGACACCCTTCCCAGCTTAAAAGAATCTCTTGGGTGTTCAGTTCAGCACAAACGTGTGCTGCTACCATCAGCAGTGCCTACAGTATTCCGGAGGGGGTCTACTAGTAGCTATGCCAGATCCAGCAGTCGCCTGGGACAAGGCGACTCCTCCAAAGACAGTCCAACTGTCAGAACATGTGTTGAGAAATGACATAAGATAAAGGTACATAGAGCTATAGAGTGTTCCGTCATGATGCTAAAAATAGTAACCTTGCGGTCTGCATGGCCATCTTGGAAGTGACTCGCTCCAGAGCACTCATAGAGTACACATCATAGAGTACACATTCATCTCATCTCATCTCATTATCTCTAGCCGCTTTATCCTTCTACAGGGTCGCAGGCAAGCTGGAGCCTATCCCAGCTGACTACGGGCGAAAGGCGGGGTACACCCCAGACAAGTTGCCAGGTCATCACAGGACTGACACATAGACACAGACAACCATTCACACTCACATTCACACCTACGGTCAATTTAGAGTCACCAGTTAACCTAACCTGCATGTCTTTGGACTGTGGGGGAAACCGGAGCACCCGGAGGAAACCCACGCGGACACGGGGAGAACATGCAAACTCCGCACAGAAAGGCCCTCACCGGCCACGGGGCTCGAACCCAGGACCTTCTTGCTGTGAGGCGACAGCGCTAACCACTACACCACCGTGCCGCCGAGTACACATTCATGATAATCATAAATGTAATCATAAAGTCGGCATGATATCAGTCATGTATTTGCTTGTGAAAGCTTGCGGCTTTCATGTAACTGCCGCCTAGCAACGAGAGGCAAAGGGTAAAGAGGGTAGGCTATCATAGATTCTATTCGGAAGAGATCAATACATGATTGCTTAAAAATTAGGCATTTTAACAATTTGCATCTGTTTTGTGATTATCGTGACACTTGTGTGTTATATAGAACTGTATGTCTTATCAGCACATCGAGGATCTTCCACCGGAGGCTTTAGCAGGTACTCGTAGCAACACTACACTTTACCCTTTGCCATGCGTTGTTAGGGAACGGTAGCAAGTACCCCCATGACCGACTTCAAGAATATGTAGAAAAAATTTAGAAATTATACTTTCCAAAAGTCATTTGAGCTTAGTGTATTGCAATTCCATTTATATTGTAGGTTCTTGCTGATGTTTCTGCGGAGTATGACGCAGCTGCTGAATCAGAAGCTGCAGAGTTTGTATGTACTAGTTGTGAACATTCACATTATTATCAATCTCATTTATTTAAAATCAGATAAAATCATGCCATCATGATCACTGCTTAAAGTACCAGTATTTGGTTGTTGAAAAGCTACAAACGCTCACCGGCGTTTTCATGCGCCATTTCCATTGAGTAGAACAGCCAGTGAACCACAGCGTGTTCTTCCACTGACGTCACAGCATGGCCGCGAGCCACGGACCCAGTTTTCTTGCACTGTGCAATTAAAAGTTGGATATTCGAGTAACAACAGCTTCTTTTCACGTAATTATAACAGAAATCTAACATGTTTGCCATGTTGTATAGTTTATTTAAGAAATTGCATAGAGTCATGTTCGTGTCATCAGCACTTTAAAGAAGCATTATTTCAACCTCACTATGTACTTGTATATGGACAGCTGCCAATAAACATCTCTTGAATATTAAATCATGTATTGGATTGTCTCATTGCCCTTGGCAAAGGTATATCACACCCCTATTATGGCAGCATTAATGCAGAAAGGTACAATGAGATTTTGGAGCAACATATTCTGCCTTCAAGATGACATCTTTTTCCAGGGATATTTCAACAGTATGCCAGTGAAGTCAAGAGGAGGAGGGATGTCATCTGAAACAGCAGGGAGCAGAGCAATGACTTTGCTGAAGCCAGGTGGTGGAGCAATATCCTCAGCAAAGCCAGAGGGGAGAGCAACATCCTCAGTGTTGGCCTCATGCAGGGTTCAAGAGCCTTCTGCGTTGGCCTTGTACAGAGCTGGAGAGGCCTTGCTGCTGGATTTGAGGAGAATAGCCTCACCCCCTCCCACACATGCACAGAATATTTTTAGGGGAGGCTCCATTTAGCTAGTGGAAATTTTGCTCTCAGGAGGATGGAGAACCCCTGAAATGTAGTCAGGTTTGAGTGTTCTTGCACAACTGGACATTTCCCCCATACATGAGCTTGACTGGTAAGCTATGAGTGCATCCTCTCTCATCAGGCTTGGGATCCTCCAGGATTTGAAAGTATATATCATCTTGCAGAATTAGTCCATTTGGGAGAAGTTGATGCATTGTAAGGAGCCTCCCCTAGAATGTATCATGCACATGATGAAACAGGGGTGGAGACAGGATGAGGAAGTGAAAAACAATGTCACCAAATGAATCTAATGGCTTGTCATGTTGAAGGGTATTTGTGAAATCTATACATATGTAACGGTTATTATGTGATTGAGTGGAGGATAGCCAGGGTGGTTTCCTTTAGAATTAGTAGGACAGAGGGTTTATTTTAGGAGTTTGTGGCAGTGGGGGCGTGGTCAAGCGCCGGTCTGTGACAGGAGGGCGGAGCCAGGGAAGGTGAGTGGCAGAATCACTACACCTGATGGTAATTAACCTGTGTTTGTGTGTCTTCCCAGTAACCGCGCCCTATTTAAGGAGGCAGAGGGAGAGCAGAGGAGAGCTCTTCCCGGGACAAGAACACAGCGTGTGTGTGTATTTATCTAATAAGAATGATTGTTATACTGAAAAGTCTGGCAATAAAAGCCTGTTGGTCCCTGAAGCTTTGTCCTGCCGTCCTCTGTGCTCCACCCACACCTAAGAGAGCTCTACAGTGGTGCCGAAACCCGGGAACAAGGTGGAGCACCAACCCAGCAGCCCCATGGAATCCTCCCCATTCACAGACCTGGTCCACGCCCTCGCCACGGCTCAGCAAAGACAGCACCAGGCGCTCATCACGCTCCGAAAGGAACAAGAGCGGCGCTTCGAAGCCCTGGTGCTGGCCCAGCAGGAAGATTGCGAGGCGTTCCGGCATCTCCTCGTGTCGGCGGGGTCCACCAACATCCCGGCCGTGGGCCCGTCTCCCCTTACCGTGACCAAGATGGGCCCGCAGGACGACCCCGAGACGACCCCGAGGCGTTCCTCGCATTGTTCGAACAGGTCGCCGAAGCCTCAGGGTGGCCGATGGAGCAGTGCGTGGCGCGCCTCCTCCCCCTCCTGACGGGAGAGGTGCAGCTGGCCATGCTACAGCTCCCCGCCGACCACCGGCTGGCCTACGCAGACCTTCGCCAGGCCATCCTCCAGCGCGTGGGGCGCACACCAGAACAACAGCGCCAGCGCTTCCGCGCGCTGCGGTTGGAGGAAGTCGGCCGGCCGTTCGCGTTCGGCCAGCAGCTCCAGGACGCCTGCTGGCGGTGGCTGAGGGCCGACGATCGCGACGCCGAGGGAATCATCGATCAGGTGGTGCTGGAGCAGTTCATCGCCCGCTTACCAGACGGAACCGCGGAATGGGTCCAGTGCCACCACCCGGCGTCACTGGATCAGGCAGTAGGACTGGTGGAGGATCATTTGGTGGCTGTTCCGGCAGCAGGACAGCCGACGACGTCTTCTCTTCTCTTCTCTCTCTCTTTCTCCCCTCCCTTCTGTGTCCCGTCCTCACCCTGTTCCCCCACCACGGAGACGGGGGCTGGCTCCACCCCAGCCGGCCCGCCGCACCCGTGGTGCCCTCTCGTTTCTCCCTTCTGTGTCTGTCTCTCCCCCCCCTCAGGTGAGTGAGCCCCAGAGCACTGGTGCAGAGGGAACGCCGGGTCGGTTTGCTGGCGCTGCGGGGAGCCGGGCCACCTGCAACAACAGTGCGCAGCAATGGAGGTGGGAGTGGTGGTATGGCTCCCCGATGTGCCAGAGGCTGCCCTCAATCGGGCCGGAGTGTATCGCATACCGGTGAGTGTCCAAGGGGCTACATATCAGGCGTTGGTGGATTCTGGTTGCAATCAGACCTCGATCCGCCAAAGCCTGATGCAAGACGAGGCATTGGGGGGAGCACAGGGGGTGAAGGTGTTGTGTGTGCACGGGGATGTTCACAGCTACCCTTTGTTGTCGGTCCACATATTTTTCAGAGGGGAAAAATCTATAGTGAAGGTGGCGGTTAATCCTCGCCTTACCCACTCTTTAATTTTGGGGACAGATTGGCCGGGATTTCGGGGTTTAATGACGCGCCTAGTAAAGAGTGCGTCCTGCCATTTGACAGGGGGAGGTCCCGGTGTTGCTTTGGCTGGAGTTGCTGTCGCAGAGCCGTCTACATCATCTCTGCGACAGAGTGAGGAGCCGCCGGCTCCTCCTCTTTCTGTTGGGGAATCTCTCGCGGATTTCCCATTAGAACAATCGTGAGACGAGACTCTGCGACATGCATTTGACCAAGTGAGAGTAATCGATGGTCAAACGCTCCAGCCGAACGCCACCCCGTCCTTCCCCTATTTTTCTATTATGAAGGATAGATTATACCGAGTGACGCAGGACACTCAGACGAAAGAGCGAGTCACACAGCTGTTAATTCCAAAGAGCCACCGGGAATTAGTATTTCAGGCGGCTCACTTTAATCCCATGGCTGGACACCTAGGGCAGGATAAGACACTAACCCGAATAATGGCCCGATTCTATTGGCCGGGGATTCGCGGCGATGTCCGTAGGTGGTGTACGGCGTGCCGCGAATGGCAGTTAGTAAATCCAGCGGCCATTCCAAAAACGCCTTTGCGCCCCCTACCATTAATCGAGACCCCATTCGAAAGAATTGGGATGGATCTCGTTGGGCCATTAGATCGGTCAACACGAGGGTAGCGCTTTATATTAGTTCTGGTGGACTATGCAATGTGATACCTGGAAGCGGTGCCTCTTTGCAATATCTCAGCACACAGTATTGCGGAGGCCCTCTTCCACATCATCTCCCGAGTTGGAATCCCGAAAGAGATTCTGACTGACCAAGGCACCTCATTTATGTCACGAACACTGAGCGAACTATATGGGCTATTAGGTATTAAGCCGATCCGCACCAGCGTTTATCACCCACAAACGGATGGTTTAGTTGAACGGTTCAATCGCACCCTCAAGAAGATAATTAAAAAATTCATAAGTGAGGACACACGTAACTGGGATAAATGGCTCGAACCCTTGTTATTTGCAGTGCGAGAGGTTCCCCAAGCCTCCACAGGGTTCTCCCCATTTGAATTGTTATATGGGCGTAAGCCATGCGGCATTTTAGATGTGCTGCGAGAAAATTGGGAGGAGGGACCTTCACAGAGTAAAAACGAAATTCAGTACGTTATGGACCTGCGTGCAAAACTCCACACGCTCACCCACCTAACTCAGGAGAATTTGCAGCAGGCCCAGGAACGGCAAGCCCGCCTGTACAACAAGGGCACGCGCCTTAGAGAGTTCACTCCGGGAGATAAGGTACTCGTACTGTTGCCCACGTCGAGCTCCAAATTAATCGCCAAGTGGCAAGGACCCTTTGAGGTCACACGGCGAGTCGGGGATATTGACTATGAGGTGAGGCGAACGGACGGGGTGGCGCGCTACAGATCTACCACCTCAATCTGCTTAAACTCTGGAACGAAGAGGTCCCCGTGGCGTTGGTGTCGGTAGTTCCAGAGAAGGCGGAGCTGGGGCCGGAGGTTCAAAAGGGACATTGGCATCACATACCTCTCCAGTCCCCTGTGGAGACCACCTCTCCCCAACCCAACTCACGGAGGTCACCCAGTTGCAGGCCGAGTTTTCGGATGTGTTCTCACCCCTGCCCGGTTGCACTAACCTCATAGAACACCACATAGAGACGCCCCCGGGGGTGGTAGTGCGTAGCCGCCCTTACAGGCTACCCGAACAGAAAAAAAGGTGGTTCGGGAAGAACTTCAGACTATGCTCGAAATGGGCATCGTCGAGGAGTCCCACAGTGACTGGAGCAGCCCGGTGGTCTTGGTACCCAAGGCCGACGGGTCGGTCCGGTTCTGTGTGGACTATAGAAAAGTCAACGCGGTGTCTAAATTCGACGCATACCCAATGCCTCGTATTGACGAGCTGCTCGATCGACTAGGCATGGCTCGCTTTTACTCGACACTGGATTTGACGAAGGGATATTGGCAGATCCCCTTGACTCCATTATCCCGGGAGAAAACGGCCTTTTCCACACTGTTCGGCTTACACCAATTTGTCACACTTCCTTTTGGGCTGTTTGGGGTGCCTGCTACGTTTCAGCGGCTGATGGACAGGGTCCTCCGGCCCCACGCCACCTATGCGGCCGCATATCTTGATGATATTATCATTTATAGTAACGACTGGCAGCGGCACCTGCAACACCTGAGGGCCATCCTTAGGTCGCTGAGGCGGGCGGGTCTCACTGCCAATCCGAAGAAGTGTGCGATTGGGTGGGTGGAAGTACGGTATCTGGGCTTCCACTTGGGCAACGGGCAGGTGCGTCCCCAAATTAATAAGACAGCAGCGATTGCGGCCTGCCCGAGGCCCAAGACCCAAAAGGGGGTGAGACAGTTTCTGGGGCTGGCTGGCTACTATCGTAGGTTTATACCTAATTATTCGGACGTTACCAGCCCGCTGACTGACCTCACTAAAATGGGGGCGCCAGATCCGGTCCAGTGGACGGAGCAGTGCCAGCGGGCTTTCTCTGAGGTAAAGGCTGCACTGTGTGGGGGGCCACTATTACACTCCCCTGACTTTTCTCTCCCTTTTGTGTTGCAGACCGATGCATCGGACAGAGGGCTGGGGGCAGTGTTGTCCCAGGAGGTGGAGGGGGAGGACCACCCCATCCTGTACATCAGCAGGAAGCTGTCAGTGCATGAGGGGCGCTACAGCACTATTGAGAAGGAATGCCTGGTGATCAAGCGGGCGGTCCTCGGCCTCCGTTACTACCTGCTGGGGCGCCCTTTCACCCTCTGTTCGGACCACGCGCCCCTCCAGTGGCTCCACCGCATGAAAGATGCCAACGCGCGGATCACCCGTTGGTATCTGGCACTCCAACCCTTCAATTTCAAGGTGGTCCACAGGCCGGGGGCGCAGATGGTCGTGGCGGACTTCCTCTCCCGTCATGGGGGGGGGAGTCGGCTGCGGGCTGGATGGGCGCCCGGCCTGAGTCTGGCGGTGGGGGTATGTGGCAGCGGGGGCGTGGCCAAGCGCTGGTCTGTGACAGGAGGGCGGAGCCAGGGAAGGTGAGTGGCAGAATCACTACACCTGATGGTAATTAACCTGTGTTTGTGTGTCTTCCCAGTAACCGCACCCTATTTAAGGAGGCAGAGGGAGAGCAGAGGAGAGCTCTTCCCGGGACAAGAACACAGCGTGTGTGTGAGTGTATTTATCTAATAAGAACGATTGTTATACTGAAAAGTCTGGCAATAAAAGCCTGTTGGTCCCTGAAGCTGTGTCCTGCCGTCCTCTGTGCTCCACCCACACCTAAGAGAGCTCTACAGAGTTCTAGTAGAGTTTTCCCATCTGCACTTTTACTGCAGGGAGGAAATACAGCACCATGATCCCCATGGGTAAACTATGATTGTATGCCAACACATTCTAGTTCAAAGCCTCTGTCTACCCTTTCCATGAATCACACCTGTCTGTCTACAAAAACAAGAAGGCTTTTGCTCTGCCATAGGTGTTCCAAATTAACTGAATGACCATTTTGTAGCTTTGCTAATAACCAGGCATAGAAATGCATCTCAAAATAAGCCTGAATGTATCGAACCAGCTGGTATGCAGTTCTCAAAAACAGAAGGTGTGCATTTGCACACATCCAGAGTTTGTTCAGCCACCTCCTCATTGCTTGTGATTGTGGGCTCCTCTAGTCTCATCTCATCTCATTATCTCTAGCCGCTTTATCCTTCTACAGGGTCGCAGGCAAGCTGGAGCCTATCCCAGCTGACTACGGGCGAAAGGCGGGGTACACCCTGGACAAGTCGCCAGGTCATCACAGGGCTGACACATAGACACAGACAACCATTCACACTCACATTCACACCTACGGTCAATTTAGAGTCACCAGTTAACCTAACCTGCATGTCTTTGGACTGTGGGGGAAACCGGAGCACCCGGAGGAAACCCACATGGACACGGGGAGAACATGCAAACTCCACACAGAAAGGACCTCGCCGGCCCCGGGGCTCGAACCCAGGACCTTCTCGCTAACCACTACACCACCGTGCCGCCGGCTCCTCTAGTACTTGATGTAAAATACCACTTGTATTCCTTGCAGCCTGCACTAATACTTACAGCCCTTTTAAGCCTTCCTGAAAATGTTGCACTACTAGCAAAGCGGCCTTGTTTTTTTCCATTTTTCTTTCCCTTTCAGATTTTTCCACATCATCTCTCATTACTATTTCCCTTTTTGAAAGGAGAACAACTAAGGGCATACATCAAATGGGGAAAACATATACTCAGCCAGTGCCTCATATTACATATTCTTTTCACCACTATTGGCATAGTTGTTGAGCATTCAAGACAATATTGAAATTGTCAGATGTATATCATTCCAGTAGGCTTGCTACCAGTCAACATCCCTGCCAATCATAGAAAGTCTATATATGGGCTGTGTGTGGACACTTGTGATATTCTGACTTCCTTTATGATCAGGACAACTTTGTTTCCATTGAAAAGGCTCACATGGTCTGTGAGTTGAGCTTCATCCCTGTGAACTGCAGTATGTGCAGCTGTCAAATTACTCTTTTGTCAACTGACTTTCACTCCTAGAGCTACCATATGTGACCCCTCACCGAATCCAGGGACACATGTCGGCCAAAATGAATCCGAGATAATCGCAAAAGAAGCATTTTTTTTCGAAATTTGTGATTTTTGTTTTTTTCCATCATGTGCAAGTTGAGATCTTGAAGAATGCAATCAGTATTTCAGATAATAGATTGTTTTGTTGGAAAAGCATACATTTTTTGTTGCAAATTGTCTCATTTTTGTCAGGACTGTAGCCTGCTGGGGGGTGTGGGTAAATTACCATATGGGACATTCACATGATGATTTAAGTCATTTGTTTGTTTGTTTTTTTCCGCGAATCAGCTGTATGATCCAAGTTGAGCGCATGGCTACTTAACTGCATACAGGCGTGTGATTTCACTATGGAATGAGTTACTAAACAGAGCGCAGAGGAGGTGACACACCGCGAAGCAAATAGACACTTGGTATTTACATCGGAGATAACCATTTCTAGCAAAAAAAAAAACGCAACCTCGTTTTCCAGATTGAATGGAATACTTGAATGATTGGATGATACATGGACCGTTCTAGGATTACATTCCATCAGAGGCATTGGTGTGTGCAAGGCGCCGTTTCTCTTTCTGATGGGGTAAGTTTATTAATCTAAGGCTGTGTGGTTATTTTTGCATGTAACGGAGAGTGTTGTGGTTTGGTTAAGCCTAGGTCACAACCGGACGTATGATTTTTGGCCGTGTGATTTTTGGCATTTCCCAAATCGCTGCGGGTTTTTTTTTTGCTCACGGAGAAAGACGCGCGTTGGCCGTAAGTTTGTCTTGCAACCTGAAAAAAACGTAAGCTCCCGTAGAGTTTGTTTGACATGACAAAGAACCTCTGCGGCCGGTCTGCGGCTCGAAAATCAGCACATCACATGCGCGCTCTCGTGCTTTTCACACGCCCGCTCTCATGCGTTCCATGCGCGCTCTCGTGCGTTTCTTGCGTTTTTTGCATGTAGACCGGCTGTAGGAGCACATACGGCCGGTTGTGACCGAGGCTTTACATGAAACTAGTGTTGTGTTAGTTGTGTCATCATCGTGCTATCTTTCTTTCTTACGGTGTGAGTAATTTTTCAACCACAAAACGTTAAAGTATACTTTAGGACTTATTTTTGTACTTCATAATTGTTTTGGGCATACTTTGCATGGAAGGAAAATTGACATGGTGATCTTTGTTTACATGAAAGTAGTATTGTGCTAGCTCGTAGGGGGTAGGGCTTTCCTTAATGTCATGCAAATCAGCACCATTATGTGCCCGCCCTACACCCAGAGTAGCTGAGATGGAAAACTTTGAGGGCGATTTTCTCCCTTTTCTGTTTTAAGAAGTATACACTTTCAAAAGGCCACACATTCTTCAAATATTGTCAGATCTCCACATGGAAGGCATCATTGGAAAGCTTAGAAACTGTACTTTCTGAATCTGTCAATAACTCAAAATGCCCCCGGGCCGACATGTGTCCCTGGATTCTGTGATCTGCCACATATGTGAAGAGAAGAACACTAGCTTGCAAATTAACTGCGGTTAATGTCCACACAGCAGCCAGTTATCCAGATAGTGGCTGTTGCACATACACCAGGAAGTGCACTAGGGTAACTCTCACACATTTTTCAACACTAAACTCAGATATGTAATAGATAGATTTCACTTCCTTTATTTGGAATCAGAAAATACCTTGAAGGCTCAATGGTCTGTGGATTATTCTCTTGGCTGTTTTTGTTACAGTGACTGTGCATTTCCACAGGTCACTCTAACCCTGTGGATAGTGTGTTTAGTAGCCACTGGGCTGTTATAATGTTCCTATATTACAGTACAGCCATCAATCCCATGGATGGAGAACTACCCCACTATCAGCTGAACTATTTGTTTTGTACTGATTAGATAAATTAGGGGGAAAAATATATATGCCAATGAATTATTGTTATCTTTGTTGTAATAGGAAACATGACTATATTCAGTATATTTTTCCCTCATACTAAGATGTCTTTTTTAAAGAGAATTTACACCCTTAAATGCTTAACAAGATGACAGCAGGAAAGAGGATGAGCATGATAAGGATGAGCAGATCTTTTATAGGCTTCCTGCGAGGTGATGACTTGGTATTGGTCAAGGAATTGAGAAAACAGGAAAACTATACTAGTTCCAAAGGAAAATGTCCTAGTCATGAACAAAGTATTTTTTAAATTTGTTCCTTCAAGACAAACTAAGTGAATTTTAAAATTTAATATTGTTTTTGCTTTATTAGGCTAGATGAGAATAAATGTCTCTACTTATTTGGCATACACGTTTAGCCAAAACAGTTTACAAATGAAGAGTGTACAAGTACAAACCAAGTATATTGGTTACACATGGAGGGCTACCTAAGTGCCTTGCTCAAGGGCAAAGATTAATTTCCTGGGAGACTTCTTGGAAGTTGGACTGACAACTTTCTGACCACTAATGGAAAACTTTAACTACTGAGCTGCTTCCAGACAAAATGGCTCATCAATACACATTTGAGCTTAAGCCTTGACCAATTCCACCAGGATCAGATCCCCACTGTTGAAAATAAGAGTAGTTGAGTCTCAAACATGAACATGGGAAAATCCATGAGCATAAGATGGTTTGTGCAAGTGAGTGTGACAAGTCAGTGTCAAGCTTGATGTAGCCTCAGTGGCTGTGGAGACAATAGCCCCTACACCTTAGTCTGAATAGGCCAAACCCTCCTTATCATCTATTACTACTGTCATCTCACAGCTTAACTGTCTTTCCTTATAATATCTATTTCCACCTATTCTCCCTCAACCCTCTCTCTCTTTCACTTTCACATACACTGTCATCCACACACAGAAACACATACCCTCCCTCCTCTCTCATGCCATCTCTCTTTATCATGATGGATGGTTCAGCCATTTTCAATTTCTACTTTTCAAAAATGGTCTTCAGAGAGTGAGGAGGAGCCTAGAGAGAAGAGACATGTCACACAGATCCCTCGCTATGAAGAAGGCTGTATAATTATAAACTGGGAATTGTAAATATTCAATGTTCAACAGAATAGCAAAATGTACTGACAGGAAAATTTACCAAAGAGAGGAAAAAAAACACATTCTGTGCAGATGCACAACTCATTGTGAATCATTATTTAATTATATTCTGTTAGTAATTGAAGCAGAGAGCATATTGATATACTCAGACAATTTGAGAGAGGCAGATTTAACATCAGTTCTCTTTCATCACTTGTGTGCTAGTTTCTTGAAATCCAATTGCATCTTTACTGTACTACACTTACTGGTTTGATGCATTTGCATTTCTCTCTGGAAATGAGTTGATCTAGGGAAATAGGCCTAAATAACAGCAAAAAAGAAAATAAGCAGAAGATATATTTGTTTACTACAAGGTGTTGAGTGTATGCATTGTAAAAGAATAGTTTGTGTTCTAGATCCATATACAAACCAACACAACACTTGCAAGTTCAGATAAAGTAAATCATAAATAGCATAAAAAAGACCAGTGTCAACCCCTGCCACAGTGGGTCATACAAGGACAAGTTTATGTACTAATCCCATTTCCAGAAAAGTTGGGATATTTTCCAAAATGCAACAAAAACTAAAATCTATGATGTTGATTCACGCAAACCTTTAGTTAACTGATAAAAGTAGAAAGAAATGATTTTAAATAGTTTTGCTGACCAACTTAATTGTATTTTGTAAATATAAACAAAGTTAGAATTTGATGCCTGCAACACACTCAAAAAAGTTGGAACAGAAGCAAAATAAAACTGTTTAACATAAATAAGTTTATAGGATATTCAAGGAACACCATCTTGGAAGATTCCACAATAAGCAGGTTAATTGCCAACATGATTGAGTATAAAAAGAGCATGCACCAAAGGATCAGTCTTTGCAAGAAACAATGGGTCATGGCTCACTCCTTTGTGCCAAAATTCATGAGAGAATTGTTAGTCAATTCAAAAAGAACATTCATTCATTCATTATCTCTAGCCACTTTATCCTTCTACAGGGTCGCAGGCAAGCTGGAGCCTATCCCAGCTGACTACGGGCGAAAGGCAGGGTACACCCTGGACAAGTCGCCAGGTCATCACAGGGCTGACACATAGACACAGACAACCATTCACACTCACATTCACACCTACGGTCAATTTAGAGTCACCAGTTAACCTAACCTGCATGTCTTTGGACTGTGGGGGAAACCGGAGCACCCGGAGGAAACCCACGCAGACACGGGGAGAACATGCAAACTCCACACAGAAAGGCCCTCGCCGGCCCCGGGGCTTGAACCCAGGACCTTCTTGCTGTGAGGCGACAGCGCTAACCACTACACCACCATGCCACCCCTCAAAAAGAACATTTCTTAACAAAAGATTTTAGGTCTTTCTAAATCAGCAGTACATAATATAGTGAAAAGATTCATGGAATAGGTGGGTTGCATCCGACGCTGTATCTGCCTCACGAAATATGAAAGACATGAAGTGGAGGTCAGCTAAGCTCACTGTTCACAAAGCATTACTATCACTGAGGTGCCTTGCTAGTCATTAAAATGCCCTACGCTTGTGTTGTTTTGGGCTGTTTGAATCAAACAAACCATGAAACTGATAAAAGTTTCTTCCAGGTTCCTTGTGAAGTTATAAAAAGGGTGAAAGAGCAAAGGATTTTACCAAAAGATGAGAAAAGTGGCTCTTGAACTGTTCACTGTGATCGAAGAGAGCCAAGTTGAAGAATGCTTGAGTTTGCGGTGATCACTTCATGAAAGGTTTGTACATTCCTCTGATTTATTTCATTTGGATTTAAAAATGACTTTTCTTACCATTTTCTGGTATTCCATGATATTTTGAAGTTCAAGAGATGCTTAAGTCCTCAGATGTGTTTTTGTATACTTTTTGATCGTGTTTGCCATATTGTAAACTAATGCGTATGTTTTCACTTTATTTATCAGGATGTCCTAGCAATGTTTACATGGATAATGATGTAGATTGGGCTCCTACACTGTACTAGATAGATAAGATAATTGAAACAATCCATGTAAAACACAAAGGCAGAGCTCACGAGTTAACAACACAAACACCTGGCCATGCAGTTATAATGAGCCGTGATAACTTCTCCACCCTGTTTCACCAATACCCAAGTCTTTAAAAGGGTTTCTGTGGCCATTTGTAAATGATTTACCTGGAAGTGATGGGCAGGGAGGATTGAGAATTGAGCTGCTGTGGTTTGTTTACACCTGATATTAAAACTTGTGTTCTAGCAACCATCGCAAACGTGTACAAAAAGCCCAAAAATGCCTGCTTACCCAGGCATAAACAATACAGGATTTATCTTGTAGTGTCTTGGTCCCCAGATCTTTAACCGAGCAACATACGGTATAAAAAGTTGTATGCCTCCATACTCTTCCAGGTTTTCATCTGTTTATCCATGTAGAATGATGTCTGCAGCACCAGGTAGTTTGGGATGTTGGGGAACTGAATGGATGGATAATTTTCCAACTCCTAGGAAAAAAAACCCTCCTTTGCTAACATGTAAGGATCTATCCCATTGCAAAGAGCAACTTTCTGAAGGTATCTTGGCTGTGCATTGGCCTCTAATCTGTGAAAATAGTCAGAGATGGTTTCACTAGCTCTTTGCATAACCGCTGCCAAATTGGTTTGCCTGACCACCACTTCATTCACCACTTCATTTGGTGTCACATGACTGAATACAACCTATTCTGAGACATCTCAGCGCATAAACAGCAAGGCTGAAACCACTGTTGAATGTGTGTGACCTTCAAGCCCTCAGGCAGCACTGCCTAAGAAACCATCATACTAAAGTGACAAATATAGCGACATGGGCTCAGGGGTATTTCAGAAAACTGTTGTCACTTAAAATAGTCTGCTGCTGCATCTAGAAATGCAACCTGAAACTGTATTATGCAAGGAGGAAGACATTCGTCAGTTCTGTGGAGAAATGAAGTCAAATTTTGCTGGGCCCAAACTCATCTAAAATAGACCAAAAGACAGTGGAAATGTATGCTGTGCTCAGAAGAGTCCACATTTCAGCTTGTTTTCAAGAAAACTGGACATCAGGTTTTCAGTGCCAAAGGTGAACACAGCCATCCAGTTTGCTATCAAGAAAGATGCAAAAGCCAGCATCTGTGATGGTATGGGGGTGCATCAGTGCCCACGACATGGATAAGTTGTATGTGTGTGAATTTACCATTGACACAGAAGCATATATTGGGATTTTAGAGAGACATATTCATTAAGGCAACGTCTCTTCCTGGGAAGTCCATACTTATTTCATCAGGACAATGCCAGGCCTCATTCTGCATGGGCTACAACAGTGTGGCTTCATAGACACAGAGTGTGTGTACTTGAATGTCCTACCAACAGTCCTGGGGTGGGTTTCCAAAAAGCCTCTTAAGGCTAAGAGCATCTTTAATTACCTCTTAAGATCCATTGTTAAACTAATGTAGTTTTCTCGAACAATGTCACAGCCACAGTAGTCCTTTAGTTTGCTAATAACTTATGAGGGACCTGGACCACTCTTTCACAACAAAGAGCGTCTCCTCACAGTTGAATACACAGAATGTGTATGTGCCGCCGAGGGACTCTCACAATCAATGGGTGGAAACTGGCATTGAATTTGCTGCCAGTGTTAAATTATTTTTCTTGTACATTGCAAGTACATAGAGTTAATTATTAAATAAATATATGAAAAACATGAATATATTTCAATATGTTATGGGATTATGTATGGGTATTGTAATGTCACTTTGATATTGCCACAGTTTAATTAAATTTAATTCCATTAGGCAAGTGATTATCTAATTTAGTGTCATAAATGAGACATTTCTGAGTCTTGAGGAGATGGGTTCTCCTTCAAGACTCAGAGCCTGGTGTTCCTGGATGAGAGCATTCTCAACAAGTGGACCTTGAATAGTGGGTTTCAGACATGACACATGGAATGTAGGAGCAATGTGACTGTGCAATGGGAGCTCTAGTCTGTAGAAGACCTCATTGATGCAATGTAGCACCCTGTATGGGCCGATGTAGTGTGCCTGAAGTTTCTTGCATGAATTGCATTCCCTTAGCTCAGGTGTGGACACCCATACTCTGTCACCTAGTTGAAAATTCCAGATTGTTACCTCTGTGTTTGTCAGCATACTCCCTGTGCTTGGCATTCACTGCCTCAATATGCTGGTGAACCTCCTCCCATACTGCTTGGCTTCTGGAGAACCAGTCCTCCACCACCAATATCTGTGCTGGTGAGTCATCCCATGGGAACAAGGGTAGTTGGTAGCCGAGTATGCACTGGAAAGGTATTAACTGTGCAACTGAGTTCTTGAGTAAATTTTGTGCATACTTCGCCCAAGGGATGAAACAAGACCAGTCCCCCTGATTCCTCATGCAGAAGATTCTCAAAAAACAACCAGCCAATCTCCTGGTTGTCCCATTCCACCTGGCCATTGGACTGTGGATGATATCCAGACGTGAGGCTTACTGAGACTCCAAGACGTTCCATGAAACAAGTCCATAGCCATGATATGAACTGGGGACCACAGTCACTGACAATATCCTCAGGGATACCAAAGTACCTGAATACCTTCTGAAACAGCAGTTCTGCTGTCTGAAATGCAGTAGGAATGCTTGGTAAGGGTTAAGTCTCAGAGCCTTCAAAAATTGGTCCACAGTAACCATGATGGCTGTGTTACCCTGAGATGGTGGTAGGTCTGTGATGAAGTCAATGGCCAGGTGGGACCATGGTGTCTGAGGTACAGGGAGGGGACACAGCTTACCAGAGCAGGAGCAGGAAGCGATGAAGTGGTTAATTTCAGTCTGCATCTTCTCCCACCAGTACTTACTCCTTAGCATTTGGTAAGTTCTTTGACTATTAGGGTGACCTGTGGCAGGAGATGCATGTGCCCATGTGATGAGTTTACTTTGAATTGGCTTAGGGATGTATAGCAAGTCAGGTGGGCACTCCTCTGGGCACCTTCAGGGTTGGGAGGCTCTTATCTCCTTATCCAATTCCTAAGTGATTGACTGAACAAAGCATTTTGGTGCAAGAATGGGATGAGGTTTAGGGTTACAAGGTGGTGGACTGAAGGTTTGGGACAGAGCATCAGACTTAGTGTTCTTATGCCCAGGACGGAAGGAGATCGTGAAATCAAACCTCGTGAAGAAGAGAGCCCATTGGGCCTGATGTGGGTTCAATCTCTTTGCTTTCTTGAGATACTCTAAATTTTTGTGGTCGGTTAGTATCACGAAGGGGTGTGTAGGTCCCTCTAACCAGTGCCTCCATTCCTCGAGGGCGAGCTTAATGGCTAGTAGTTCACAATTCCCGACATCATAGTTCCTCTCAGCTGACGGGAGCTTCTTAGAAAAGAAAGCCACAGGGTGAAGCTATTGTTTCCTGCTGGGATAACACCCCTCCCACTCTAGTCTCTGATGCATCTCGACTGTGAAAGACTTAGTTGGGTCAGGATACTACAGGATGGGGGCTGAGGTGAATGCAGTTTTGAGTCAGCTGAAGACTTCCTCAGCTGCAGGGTTCCAGAGAAGATGTTTGGGACCTTTCTTTAGCAGGGTGGTTAAGGGAGCCACAATGGTGCTGAAACCTCTGATAAAAGTGTCAGTAGAAGTTAATGAAACCTAGAAAATATTGAAGCTCCTTCACAGATGTGGGTGTCAGCCAAGACATGATGGCAGACACCTTGAAGGAATCCATGCTGACTCCTTCTGCATTGATGTAACCCAGAAACAAAATCTGATGTAAATGGAATTCACACTTCTCAGCTTTAATGTAGAGTTGATTTTTGAATAGATGCTTAAGAACTGACTTGATGTGTTCCAGGTGACTTGCTTCATCAGGGGAGTAGATCAGAATGTCGATGTATGGGATTACAAACTTCCCCAGCGTGTCTCAGAGCACATCATTTCTGGGACATTGGAAATGCTTGGTGCTGAAGAAGGGCCATATGGCATGACCCAGTACTCAAAATGGTTGGCAGTGGTGCTAAACACTGTCTTCCATTCGTCATCCTCTCAGATTCTGATGAGGTTGTATGCACTGCACAGGTCAAGCTTAGAGAAGATTTTAGCAGAACATAGTTATTCTAAAGCAGAGGGAACCAGTGGAAGTGGATATGGGTACTTTACAGATATTTGGTTTAGTCTTCTGAAGTCTATACAAGGTCAAAGGTGTAGGTGCAATGGGCTTACCAAATCAGTCTCATGTAAAAAGGTATCAGTCTCGTAAATTCATTAATCAGTAAATCAAATCAGTCTCATAAATTCATTAACAAAATGGGTGAAGGCAATTAGAGTTCTTTTCTTGGCAGAGGTTGGCACTTCAGTGAATATTGTGACAATAGACAGGACACAGTTTATTCCAAAGATACCATTTATTGAAATAGCTGACAGGAATTAGCAAACTAATACTGATCAGATATAGCAACAATAGCAGTCAAGGAATAATTCAATAGAAATGATGGTACAATATATACATATAAGAATCAGTAGTGTGTATGATAATTGAGTCACTAATGGTGATCAGAAGTAATAGGGCGAGTGGATGTTAAAATGTGACAGGGAAAAATCACGTGGTTGTGTGTGCGCGCATGTGTGGAATGCGAATGGAATGCACGAGCCATGTCAGGCCGCGCCTACAAGGAGAGCACATGAAAATTAAGACAAAGGAATCTGGAGTTTGAACTAGCCTCGGTTAACAAGCGAGAAAGAGAGAGCACATGCACAATCTAACTAAACAGATAGTAAACAAAGTAAATCAACAACACACGGTCTAAGACCGACTTTCATGTGAATCAAAATGCGTACATTTAAATCATAAATGAATTCAAATAAACAACACTCTCTTCACATTAACTAGCTACAAGTAAAACTAACAAACTTTGCCCAGATGCCAGCCTTACTTATTAGCGATTGGAAGTGTGCCTTCTCAATTCGGGAAGAAGATGGTTTTGTCCCTTACTCGGGGTGATCACTCTTATTAGCAGTTGGAAGTGCCTTCTGTTATCCATGAGAAGACGGTACTGAAAGTGAGCCTTCTGATCCGAGATAGCATGGAACGCAGATCTGGAGTGAAGACGGTTTTGCTCTTTCTGCAGCTCGTCAGCTGGAGACCCTCGGCATCTTGTCAGGCGCCTGATGATCTAGAAAGAGTCTTGCTTATAATTTCATTGACGTAGGAGAAAAGGGGCAGAGGGAGCTGGTCGCCTCTTTCCCTTTCTGAAGTATTGCATAGGCTGCAGTAACTATAACTGGTTCAATTATTATTACAACTCTGCGAAGGTCAAGCACATTGAACTTTGGCTAAAGTCTGGTATCAATAGCTGGTTCTTTGTTCTCTGTCCTTCTGTAGCACCAAATGCATCGGCTTCTCTCTTTCACGCATGGAATCCACCAGAGAGGACATCCATGGTCAGAGAGAGGGAGATTTAATTTCCCTTGCTGATTTAAAGCAGTCATGACATCACTGTACCTGGTATCAGGTATCCTCCCTGTCCAATACCATTACAGGAAGTCAGAGGAAGGGGAGAAGGTAAAGCATGGCATCGAGTACAGAGATGGGTGTGTTTCAAATTGGTTGTGAAAGGGTTACCATGGTTATGGGCATGGCCACTGTCCCTACAAAGGCCTCCCCTCTTCTTCTCCACAAAGAAAAATCCTGTGGAGGCAGGTGACTTGGAGGGATGAATGTAACCCTGTTTGAGCACTTCCTGAATGTACTTCTCCATTGCAGCCTGTTCCTTCTGGGAAAGCAGGTAGATGCAGCAGTGTGCAGGTGACGTGCCTGGGAGGAGATCAATAGCCCATTCATAAGGGCGATGTGGTGGTAGGCCACAAGCCTTACCCTTACTAAAAACCTCCTTCAGGTCAGAATAACATTCTGGTACATTGTTCAATGAATCCAGTTGAGGACTTTCAACAGAAGTACACAAACTGTATAGCTGGGGACACAAACAGTTCTGAAAGCATGTAGGGGACCATTGGAGGATTTCCTTGTTTTGCCAAGATAGAGGGTTGTGGAGCTGTAACCAAGGGAAACCCAGGATGATGTCATGGTTAACCATAGAAGTCACAAAAAGTGAAATGAGTTCAGAATGGAGAGCTCCTACTTGGATAAGAACAGGAGTGGTTCTAGTTGTGATGAGACCATCTCCTATAGGTCCTCTGTCGATGTTCCTGATGCTGAGTGGACTCTGCAGAGGAGTTGTGGACAAGTTGAACTCCTGGATGATCATACCGTCAATGAAGTTCCCCTCCACCCCTGAGTCAACAAATGCAGATAACACGTGGGTCGAGACTGGCAGTTTCAACGACAGGTATTTTCAATGATTGTGAGTTAAATTTTCTCACCAGACTCATTGAATCAGGAGCAGGCTCAGAGTTGTTGTTGTGAGTAGGGCAGACTGTACACTGTGTTATATAATGGTTGGAACTCCCACAATAGAAGCATAGCCCCTCGCATCGCCTTCTCTTGTTTCGAGCATTTCAGCCTAGTTTGAGAAACCTCCATGGGTGTGGACACATCAGCTGACTGAGCTGGTTTGGTGTCCTCCTTGAGAGAGGGTTGGCTGGAAAGTAGATGATCCAGTTGAATAGCGAGGTACTGTATATAAGGGAGTCCAAAGTGTTCATCTAGTTATACAAAGTGTTCAAAGTGTTGTAGTTCATCTCTACAAGCCAGTTCACTCAATATTTCAGGACGAAGAACTTGGCAAAGCACTGCTTTCAAAGCCAGCTCATTCTATCCACTAGTGGCTGCAAGAGTTCGGAAATCCAGCACATACTTGGCTACTCCTCTTGCCCCTTGGGTTATGGTGAGTAGGCTTTTGCCAACTTCTATCCCTTCAGGTTCATGATCAAACACTCATTTGAATAGTTCTGGAAAATGCTCATATGAGGTGGTATGCTCCTCTCCACTCTTGCATACCACACTAGCCCACTGTAACACCTTACCGGTGAGAAAAGAGAGAAACTTTGCAATCTGACATTCATCAGAGAGGTTTGGCATGGTAGTGAAGTACACGGAGCACTGAAGCAGAAATCCCCTACAGTTAAGGGCATCATCGGCATATTTCTCAGGAGTTGGGAGAAGCTGCACGGGAGTTGAAGAGGCATCAGAGCTCATTAGGAGGGCCTGCAACATCACAGCAATTAACTGTGCCATCCTGGTGTTGAGGTCAGCAAGCATCTGCTGATTTTCTCCCAAGAGGCATCCCTGAGTGTTTAAAGTTGTTTGCTTCACCTCCTCCAATACATCCATAATGAGTCGAAGTATCCTGTCAGAATGCAGGCACTCATGGATTTAAGTGCAGGGGAGAGTGGGGATGTGTAGGTATCATGCCGCCATCTTGTGTCAGAACTACAATTCCCAGTCCACTTCCGTGTGACCTACGTCACGCGTGGGCGGGATCATCTACGTCATCATACAAGGAAACATAAAACAATGGGACAACGCTTCCATCTTGGTCTCTCACGTCTGGCTTCCGATGAATCTGGATGTATAAAGAGGCGTGCTCTCCACCCAGAAAGACGTCTTCTTTCTTGCAAGATCCATCACTCAGCGCGATTTTCTTACTTACCCTTGGCAAAGGTAAACTCTAGAGTCGCGCGATCTTTAAACTCAACCTGAGTTACAACCGGTTTACTTGCATTAGAAGTGACGTCACGACTGTAGCCCAGGCAGTCAAAAGTTAAGAAGCGATTGAATCCTTTTTAACTCAAAAGCGCTGTGCCTCTTATTCTGATCAGAGACTTTTCCTCACGAACGCTGAGGTTCGGACCAAGCATCCTCTGCTTTCCACGGGAACCACCCAAGTGCTCCGCTGGACCCGAAAGTTTTCTCCGCCTCCATCACGAGCGGCTCACGTGCTCCCATGGCGAGGCCTGAAGCTACACCGGCGAATAGTTCTTCATATCTTGCTAAAGGCAGGATTAAGTAAGATTTTGGCATTTGGGCATAATTAGGATAGTCTTAGGAATTTGCTTTTATTTGAAATAGTGTGAATTTAAACCCAGGTTTATCTGTTACACTGTTAGACACGCAGCGTGTTGATTTATTTTGTTCTGTGTTCTCTCAATTGTTTAATAGATAGGCTGCGCATGCTTCTCTTTTATTCTTACTAACATTATAATTTCATTATTATACATCTTGATCTCATTAAGATTTCAGTGGATTCAGTATGGTTATGAGCTAGTGGGTTAGCTACAGCTTCCCTTTTGTCTGCTTAGCAACACAAAGCTAATCAAGGCCTACCATGTGCTCAGCAGGCCATCAGGCCTGATAAACCACACCTCAGCTAGAAATCCACAAGCTAGCTTTTAGGTAGCTACGGCTAATACCCTTGTCTTTAGCAACACGTGCTCAGTAGGCCTCACCAGGCCTAACAAACACACTTTAGCTAGGCCATAGGGCCTTTAGCAAACTCACACTAGCAACACAAGGCTAAACACAGAGCTAATCCTTTGTTCTGTTTAGATAACATTCTTTTGTTTAGCTACCAACAAGCTAGGCCTCCACCACGTGTAGTTAGCTACACGAGGCTAAACACATGGTCAAGTCCTACACACACACACACACACACACACACACACCTCACTGCTTGTATATATTGATTTATTATTTTTCTTTTTATCTTTGTATAATAAATTCATTTATTAAACAAACTGTGTTTGTTTGTGTGAACAACAATATATACATGAAGTCCCCAATCTTCTCAGAATTCAAAAAGGGTGCATATAAAAGTTATGTAATATGGTAAGTGATTGTAATAATTTGGAAATATACCATAATCTAGCTGTTTGGTAATTTATCCAGGATTCATGGTATGATTCATTGAACGATTCCCTAAATGATTCATTGAACGATTCACTGAACGATTCACTTCAAATGAGAGTGATTCTATGGTATGATTCAATTCAAACGAGTCAAATTAAACGATTCAATGGGATTGATTCATTTTAATTATTGACCTTCAAAATTTAATGAGACTGATTTAACAAGATTGATCACTTAATATCAATAATTAACTGATTGCACCCACAGTTAAATTGGTGCCTCGTGTGAGGAAGATCGGTTTGTTGACTTCTGGAATATTGTTCAACAACAAATAAACTATCAGTTGATTCAGCAACTGCTAAGGTATATCCCCAGGTGTGTTAAAACGGTTAACAGTAGTGTGATAACCATATCACAAATACTCATAACCTATTTAACTTAGAATAAGAGAGCCTTTCTAAATAAACCTTATTAATTAACTACATAGTTAATTAATAATGATTAAATTAATAATTAACTCATTTATTAATTATCTAGTATCCAGCCTAAGTAAATTGGCATCCCTTCGTGTCTCAAAAATGGAAGACAACGCTCAAGACGTGTCTTTCCTTGAGGTCATCGCAGACCTCATTCACTGCTCTGCTTCCGAAAAGGCAAACATTAAGAGCACGAGTGAGAGTGAATGCCAAAACAACCTAGACAATTCAAACAAACATATGAGAGATCCAAAAAGAACAACTATTAGTGTCCAAGCGGCACTAGGTAAGCTATTCCTATCATACTTCCAAAATGCTGATTCAGAAATCAGATGCCTCCGTGGAGAGGTTGAAAGGCTGACCACCAGCAATGCCAAGCTGACAGCCGATAATAATGATTTACATAGGGAGCTTGAGCTCTTGAAGACCTCCCTTGATGATTGCACCAAACGGCTAGAAAAAGCCGAAATGGTTGCTAAGAGGGCTGCCCAGGAGCAGACCCCCCAAGAGCAGCGCGAGGGGCGTGAAAGACCCTCAACAATGCGCCAAAGCTCAGAGCAGGAAGAGGCGTCCGAACCGGACACCGTAAAGGATCTGGTCGAGAACCAGACATCCTGCCAAACTCCATCAACTCGCTACTCGACTCCGTTGTCGTCTAGCCAGGATGGAGCCGCCCTGCGCTCATCCCGAGCCCAGGCCTGTAGCACACCTAGGTCAGTGCGCTTCAGTCTCCCTGATCCATCTTCAGATGAATCAGACTATGAATCTAGTGCGAAACGGGAACAACACCAGAGTAGCTTAGATAGTGAGTGCTCAGAAGAGCCGAGAAGGTCGCACAAGGACGTGCACCAAACCCTTCGCTTACGGCAAATTGACCTACTTGCCAAAGATGTCGAACAATTCGATCCCGACAATCAAAGAACTAATGTAAATAACTATTTACGAGAAATTGATCGATGCCTGATGGACCTGCCGAACGCCACAACACGTGAAAAACTTAGACTAATTTGGAAGACCTCCAGTAGTAGCGTTCGTGCCTTTTTAGAGACACTACCCACAAACATTCGCGATAGTTATTTGAAACTTCGCAATTACATGAGGGAAGAATATGCGCCATACACGGACGAAACCTCCGCGATATTGTGTGCATTACAAGTCAAACAAAAACGGTCTGAGGCGCCTCGTGAATATTACAGACGGCTACGTACTGCCTATTTCCAAGGTAGTAGCGCACCAGGGTTGGAAGAAGATAGAGGTTTCATATCTCTCTTCTTACATAACCTCCACCCAAGCGTGCGGACCCATGTCACACTGACGTGTCGACAAGGTCGCTATTCGATGAGGGAAATTAGGCGACTAGCCCAAATGACCTGGGAGACCATCGTCAAAACCGCAAACGGAAACGATGATGACCCCAGAGTCCTTAGGCTCCAGGATGCAAATGGGCCCCCGCTAACCTTAGAAGGAGGCGAAGCTCCAAAAGGGGGACCCACCTGGAAAAATTCCGGTCCAGCCCGATCCTTGCCGAGCCATCACAAGGATGAGTGGAAAAATCGACAAGGTCAGGCCAGGAGGGACCGAGGGCGAGTCCACAGTGACTATGGCAATCGCCCATCAAATGAAAAGGGTCATAGGGAACAAAACGGTTGGCAGCAAAACCGTCATCCCCGCTCTGACCAGAAACGGCAGAAGCGTTCCGCCCGTAGCTCTAAACGTAAGGGTAGAGACGACCAACACAGTGACTCAGACCAACCTGGTGAGTTCCACTCAGAGCTGGACTCTTTAAAAGCCCAGTTGGCTGAGATTAAAGAACTGTTACAGGAGACGTCAGACCCCTCAACAGAGAAAACAAAAGAGCCCAAGAAAAATGGCAAAAAGCTATTTGCTGGCATGACTAGGCCAGGAACCACAGGTATATCTCGTGAAAGGGGGAGGAGATCCCTCTGAAACAGCAGGCGAGGGTCAGGATGTAGGGCCCCCCCTGATGGCGAAGGCAAACACACAAGACGCACCTCTCATGTGCGCTAAAGTCTTCACCACCATTTCTCAGACACATGGCTCTCACAAGGCGACCCAATCCCAACCAAGCCCTGCGACATAAACTTAGTCAGCTTCACACAAAACCCCACAGTCGTTGGATCCCACAAAATATGCACAAAACCGTTGTGATGAGATTAGTGCGAACACTGATCAACCAAGCGCCACGCAAGATCAAATTTCGTATGAACTTCAGTTCAGGTCTTTGCGCACCGAGTCCGGTGTCGAAACACCCGACATCGCGATTCCCCCTAGTGGCCACAACTCTTTGAAAAACCTCCCTCTATCCATCGACTCAGAAACAGACACCCATTTCACCACTGGTGTAATGGCTGCGCTGTGGAACATGTTAGGCGTCGAGGCGAAATTCCATATCGCGTACCACCCTCAATTCTCTGGTCAGGCTGAACGAGCCATTCAAGCCATTGTGAACATGCTGCGAAAGTATATCACAAACCATGGTAAAATTTGGGACGTGAAACTTCCCTTGGTGCTAAGGGCCATTCGGTCCACCCCTCATTGCGCCATTGAAGTCACACCCTTTGGGATGATGACTGGGCGAGAGTCGGTTCTTCCCCCGCATCTCCTATACAAACCAGAGGCCATGAGCGTCACGATTGCATACACCGCACGTCAACATGTCGCCGACCTACAACGCCACCTACAGTCGACCTTTACAGGTGCCCAAAAGAATCTCGATTCGAGAGTAGAAGGACACAAAGCCTACTACGCCCGAATCTCAGAGAAGTTCCTACCACCCTGGTCGAGACCTTTCGATCGCGGGAAAACCGTTCCCCGTCCCGTATCACATTAGGACATCTAGGCCTGATCAAACGCTTTCATATCGATTTCCATGATAATCGAATCAAACCCTTTGAACAGTCCTCACTCCAAAAGGGGGTGGATGACAGCTAGGCCCATCCTGTCCACTTAGCTTGTACGCATCACTCAACCATAAGCGTACACTAACATTCCTGGTCAGACTTCACCAACACAATGAAGTAACCCTTCAGTACAACATGGTAGATAAAATACTAAAATCCGCTATTATTACTAGTGTGTATTCATCGCAAATACACCTGGCATATAGTCTTGGCAGTGCTATCCTCACTTTTGTGAATCCACAAAACTTAGAGATGTGCACCTTCACTAAAGACATCCACTGGGTCTGCCCAGGCAACCCATACATAACACTACACGCCTAGCTAGATAAGATGGTCTGTGTCCCCGACAGCTAGCCGCAGTAGCGCACGCTTTCTAGCCAGACCCCCCACTGCTATCACCTTCCCAGAAGATTAGGTTTGCCAACCCAAACACTAATACTTCTTTCCTTCCTTCATTTCTTCTCTTTTCTTGTTTTTTTATGCATAAGAAATTGAACACTACATGTTTCATGTTCCATGTTTAATTTTTTTGATGTGGTTTTGATCTAGTTAGTTAGATAATGATTATATGCCCAAAATGCCCATAGTGATATGCCCAAAATGCCTCTGTCTCCAACTGTCTTACTGGAACTCACAAGTTTACAGTCTTCACAGGACACCATGGACTGTGCAGAGCAAGTCTACCTCAAGGACTATGGACACGGCGATGATACGATACGGTGCTCTCAGTGCTACGACTCCGTCATACCCCTGAGACCAAAAGGGGGACTGTAGGTATCATGCCGCCATCTTGTGTCAGAACTACAATTCCCAGTCCACTTCCGTGTGACCTACGTCACGCGTGGGCGGGATCATCTACGTCATCATACAAGGAAACATAAAACAATGGGACAACGCTTCCATCTTGGTCTCTCACGTCTGGCTTCCGATGAATCTGGATGTATAAAGAGGCGCGCTCTCCACCCAGAAAGACGTCTTCTTTCTTGCAAGATCCATCACTCAGCGCGATTTTCTTACTTACCCTTGGCAAAGGTAAACTCTAGAGTCGCGCGATCTTTAAACTCAACCTGAGTTACAACCGGTTTACTTGCATTAGAAGTGACGTCACGACTGTAGCCCAGGCAGTCAAAAGTTAAGAAGCGATTGAATCCTTTTTAACTCAAAAGCGCTGTGCATCTTATTCTGATCAGAGACTTTTCCTCACGAACGCTGAGGTTCAGACCAAGCATCCTCTGCTTTCCACGGGAACCACCCAAGTGCTCCGCTGGACCCGAAAGTTTTCTCCGCCTCCCTCACGAGCGGCTCACGTGCTCCCATGGCGAGGCCTGAAGCTACACCGGCGAATAGTTCTTCATATCTTGCTAAAGGCAGGATTAAGTAAGATTTTGGCATTTGGGCATAATTAGGATAGTCTTAAGAATTTGCTTTTATTTGAAATAGTGTGAATTTAAACCCAGGTTTATCTGTTACACTGTTAGACACGCAGCGTGTTGATTTATTTTGTTCTGTGTTCTCTCAATTGTTTAATAGATAGGCTGCGCATGCTTCTCTTTTATTCTTACTAACATTATAATTTCATTATTATACATCTTGATCTCATTAAGATTTCAGTGGATTCAGTATGGTTATGAGCTAGTGGGTTAGCTACAGCTTCCCTTTTGTCTGCTTAGCAACACAAAGCTAATCAAGGCCTACCATGTGCTCAGCAGGCCATCAGGCCTGATAAACCACACCTCAGCTAGAAATCCACAAGCTAGCTTTTAGGTAGCTACGGCTAATACCCTTGTCTTTAGCAACACGTGCTCAGTAGGCCTCACCAGGCCTAACAAACACACTTTAGCTAGGCCATAGGGCCTTTAGCAAACTCACACTAGCAACACAAGGCTAAACACAGAGCTAATCCTTTGTTCTGTTTAGATAACATTCTTTTGTTTAGCTACCAACAAGCTAGGCCTCCACCACGTGTAGTTAGCTACACGAGGCTAAACACATGGTCAAGTCCTACACACACACACACACACACACACACACACCTCACTGCTTGTATATATTGATTTATTATTTTTCTTTTTATCTTTGTATAATAAATTCATTTATTAAACAAACTGTGTTTGTTTGTGTGAACAACAATATATACATAAAGTCCCCAATCTTCTCAGAATTCAAAAAGGGTGCATATAAAAGTTATGTAATATGGTAAGTGATTGTAATAATTTGGAAATATACCATAATCTAGCTGTTTGGTAATTTATCCAGGATTCATGGTATGATTCATTGAACGATTCCCTAAATGATTCATTGAACGATTCACTGAACGATTCACTTCAAATGAGAGTGATTCTATGGTATGATTCAATTCAAACGAGTCAAATTAAACGATTCAATGGGATTGATTCATTTTAATTATTGACCTTCAAAATTTAATGAGACTGATTTAACGAGATTGATCACTTAATATCAATAATTAACTGATTGCACCCACAGGATGCAAACAGGAAGCGTAGTCAAATCAGTAGGCAAACTCATAGTCAGAAAACATGCAGGGGTCAGTTGATCAGCAAACAGAATAGTAGAGAGCAAACTAAAGAGTTAAATGGGTAAACGTAGCAAAGGTTCGTGAAATAGCAAGGCACTGTATGACTGGGTAAACACAGACCAATACTTCACACTGAAGGTGTGTGAGTGAGAGGCTTAAGTAGCACTGCTAATTAACAGTTAATGACAGTCAGCTGAACTTAATAAGAGGGAGACAGGGGGTGCTGTGAACTTTGGGCATTGTAGTCTTGGGAAGCCATGTTTGTAGTTTGGTTGGAGTTTCCACTCACAATGCCATTACTAACACATTTACTAAATTATTTAGCTTATTTGCTCATTCATTTGTGTGACCATTTGTTCATTTAATTAAAAAGCATGCTTGGAATAAAAAAAAAATATATTGTCCAAAAATGTAAAATAGTTTCAATTATTAATTACCACATTATATATGTAATGCTTACCGACAATACAGTATATTAACATATTTTAATGCTTAATATTTCATTGGTTTTTGGTTAATAATGAACACCATGTGACCTCATCAACTGCATTTAGCAACTACAGTACGAATGCCTTTAGCACCTACTAATGCCTATATTGGGGATGCACATTGCAAAGAAGTGCTTAAGCCTCACTCACAACCCGCCGTAAGTGTTTTGGACATGCATGGGTCTCAGGGTTTGGTAGCTTGCAGCTGTGCCGCAGGGTTGTGGTGAAGCTGGGGGAAAGTTTGGGGGAGGATTACAGAAAAGTATTTGTCAAGTACAGGTTGCACACCTGACTTCCTCAAGGCATGGGAAAAATTGCACCATTAGCCCGTAAAAAGAGTATATCTGACGCATGTGATCAGTGCATGTTCAGTGAGTGTGGAGTGTGTGAGACTTGCATTTTACCAGTTTCCTGCACTACGAGTTTGGGCCGCACTTGTGAAGCATGTGTGATGCATGTGATTAGCATGTTACAATCACTCATAACTTGTGTGTGATGCAAGCCAGGAGTGGGTATAAAACCAGCATATCTGCAGCATTCTGCATCTGTCTTTCGACTGAAGAGCATTGGATATTTTGTGGGAAAAATGTTAAAATTTTCAGTTTAAAGTTTAGAAAATGGGACCCGAGCAAAAGTGAAGTAACACAGCCTGAAACAGCAGAGGGGGAGGAGGAGGAAGAATTTGATGATGATGGTAGCAGCACTGGCTAGCCCTGCATGGACAGGGAGAAGTATGCCTTCAAGCCAGCAGAAGGCACAGCACCCCGCCAGAGGTATTTTCACAGGTAAATACACATGCTTTAAACATTCATTTCAGTATCTATATGCTTATGTAATTAACATTATATATGCTGATTTTCATGTATGTTTCAGCTAATGACGAACAAGAGGTGAGGACCTTGCAATCCCATCATCGCTGTCAGGCCATTGTGCCATGCTCAGTGATGAGGACAAGGACATCCCGACTCCCCGTCCTACCACTCAGCAGCAGCAGGACAGCAGCTCGGAGTCAAACTGTGTTTCAGTGCTCAAACTGTTGGGCTATTTATTTGGGATTTTTTACAATGTAATAAAATGCATTATTCCCTTATACTCATGTTTTATTATTTGACGTTTGCATAGTAAATTCAGAGACTCAGATTGTTTTGCAGGTCAAGGGGTCCACAGGACCCCTCCTGGGAAAAAAAAAAAAACAGGGGCCCATTTCTACAATAGGGGGCCCAGTGATTAGCCTTCAGTTGAAGTGAACCTAGTGAGCGAAGCGAGCCCAATGAACAGCTGGGGCAGCCCAGGGGCTGTTTTTTTTCTTCTCAATTCTGTTTTTTTTTTGGTATTAGAAGCCATATGAAGCAATGTAGATGACAAAAATCAATGCTTCAACCAAATATATTGAGATATTGTTGAATCAGTGGCAATATTTTGGAATTCAATCACAGGCCACTATATATCACATCTATATTATCTCCTCCTTGTAAATTATAATTTATTTTATTAACTTGTTTTCAGTTTGGTGTAGGTCTATAGAGAGCGTGCATGTGACATCACGAGGTCACGTGATATTTGTTTATCCGCCATTTTAGATGGCAAGGTCGCGCATAGAACTTAGACAAACCCGTTCTAATTATCAAGTGTGTGGGAGTAGATCTTTCGAGAATGGTTATATCTTGTTCAGCATTTGGTTGTACCAATAGACAGGGCCAAAAGGAGGGCCTGTCATTTTATAGATTCCCCGCAGATGAGGAGAGACGCGCAAAATGGGTGTCCGCTGTGCGAAGAGAAAACTGGTACCCCAGTTCTACCAGCCGAATTTGTAGTGAACACTTCATATCAGGTAGGTGTAATATTCTAATTCAATACTCCTAGTACATCTGTTAAGTTGATTTTCGGATTGAATGATAACTGCATACTTAGAAACTAGACAGTCTCTAACGTTTAAAACGGCTATGCCTAGCCCTACTACCCAGGCCTAGTCTATGACAATGTTTTATCTTTTTGGCTCATATATGCCTTTGAAAGGCCAATCCATAGTAGGGATGGCGAAAACTAAAAAAAATCTTGACTGACCACCGAGCCTCATTAGCCGGTTAAAGTCGGTTAACCTATGAGTTTAAACAGGGATGCAAACGGCGGATGCACCTTTTTCACAGCTGAATCGCGCCGATTTTTTTTAGGGGGGGCGTTGGAGTGTCTGAATAATTTCATCAAAGTAAATGATGTATTAAAATTACTAAATGAGCAAATGCTGTTACAGTCCATGAAACATAGGAAGTATTAGTATGAGAAGAAGGCAGTTGGTTAGAAAGCTGCGCACATTTACACAGCTTCCACGCAGGCGTGTGTGGCTTTCTGACTTTCTGTTTTTCAGACAAAAACATACATATTTACAACCCTGTCATTATCTGGAACTGAGTTTAGATTACGACCATTCTTAAGATAAACGTCCTGCATAGTCTCTTTATGATAAACGTCTTAATGCCACTTACCTGTAAGGTTATCAAGTAGACATTCTTCTTCGGAACCTTCCAGAGGTATAGTTAGGATACCCATCCCGCAACAAAATATTTATAAGCTTCCAGGTTCTTGTAAGCTTTGAGGGCTTTGCCAGTGTAACACAATTCACGATTAACGAGAAAATTGTAAATGTCGTGGTAGGCCAGATCAGGCAAATCGCCAGCACCGCAGCTCCGAATTTCCCTGAACAAGGATTGCGGCAAGTTGTATGGATCTGCAATCCCCAACCTGGAACATTTTTCCACGTAACGCTGCCTCACGTCACCTTCAAGATGCTGAACAAACTTAGACAAGTAATCACACGATGTAGATGGGGTATTTTCCGAATTTTCTTGGGGATTACTGCCTGGATCCATTACGCTCGCGCAAGGTAAACAATCCTGATGCCGTCCAATGTGGCGGAGTGGGCGGAGTACACACATGCGGGTCACGTGACTGCACATCCTCTATAGTAGTAGTAGTAGTCACCAGTGGTAGTAGTACTGTAGTAGTGGTTGCTGTTGTAGTAGTTGATGTTGCAGTAGTTGTTGTAAATCTAGTATGACTAATTACCTTGGGTATCAGGGGTATCAGTTTTTTCAGGTGAATGTACTCTCTTTCTGCCGAAGAATGACAAAATATATTTTTTTCTTATCCGTGTTTTCTTGTCTCTTTCGAATATTCATACATAGACTGTAAGACGCCACCTAGCGAAAGATTTGGATCAGGTTTTACTCGCTTGGGACACTACAAACGGGGTGGCGTAAATACACGAACGGGTCCGACGTATATTCAATATGGCGGCGGTCAAAACAAATTCATCCGATGCTGAAATCTGTTGAATATCCAGATAATTATGTTGGAAGTTGCATATTTGTGCAAGATTTTCAATATTGAGACCATGAAGTCAAGTAATACCAGTCCCCCCAGGATTTCGCAGGTCTTTTTTGTGATTGTTGCAGGCTAAAATGTCTGATGTTGCGGGGGGTTTTCAAAAAAATTGCGATGAAAGTTGCGGTGTTTTGTAGGTTTTTGTTGCAATTACATTACAGGAGGAAGTGAAAGTTGCAGGAAATTGTTGCGATTTTCTCTTTTTGTGATTAAAATTGAGTGATATGTTAAATATTAAGTTCTTACTGAAAAACTATTGATTAAAAAAAACAAAGACACTGAGAAATGGTCCTATAAACAACTTTACCAATATAAAAGATTACCAGAACTACAAAAATGCAAAAAAATAGGCTTTACTTATCCAAATGCACCTGTTGGTTCAAAAGTTAAAGTGCATAGAACCTCACAGCACAACATGAAGTTACCTTAAAATATAATATAAATGCCTCAGCTTTCATGTAAGAAAAAAACTATTAATACTAGTACTGTGTGCAGGCAGTCTCTCCTGAAGACTAAATTAAACAATAATTATAAACTAATAAAATAAATGGCTCAGGCTTCATAGAAGAAAAAAAAAACAATTTGAACAGAATCTCACAGTATGATGCTGAAGCTGCCTAAACAATGGAAAATAAAATACCATTTTGGCAAAAATGTTGGCATCCATTAATTTCTTGTATTAAGTAAAAAAATAATGTAAAGTGCACACAGTCCTTCACTGTAAACATAACACACTTTCAGTAACAGAATTTAAGCCTATAAACACTGACTCGCACATGCTGTTTCTCTTGAACGGAAACACGGAAGTTAGCAGTGTTGCCAGATACTGCTGACGTTTTCCAGCCCAAAATATGTTCAAAACCCACCAAAATGCACTTGAAACCCCCCAACTGGGCGGGAAACTGCCCAATCTGGCAACACTGGAAGTAAGGCGGAAGGTAGTTTGTCGACGTCACCTCAAGACGACGCCAATGATTGGTCAAATTTGCGGGAAAGTTGTGGTGATTGGATATAATTGCAACACCGCCCTGAATTCGCAGGGTTTGGCTGAATTTGTGTTGAAGTTGCAAATCGCAACATTGCGAAATCCTGGAGGGTCTGTAATACGCCACGAAATGTTCCAAATAGGGTATAAAATGCTCGCATCCATATTGGCCCCTGCCCCTCTCGACAATGCGTTCATTATTTGAAATAGTGTGTCTTATTCGTGGGCGTGCCAACAATCTGAGTCTCTGTAAATTAAACATATACTCAAATAAAAACAGCAAATGAGGTGGTTTTCTTCCTTTCTACAATGCTATACACTACATGATCAGTTTCTTGGTTCCTCCCCAACATATATACCCAGAGTCTTGCCCCTCATGTCGCATGCAGGTCGCATGCAGGTCGCGTGCGCTGCGTGTCAAGTCAAGTTTATTTGTATAGCGCTACTAACAATAAACATTGTTGCAAAGCAGCTTTACAGAATTTGAATGACTTAAAACATGAGCTAATTTTATCCCTAATCTATCCCCATGATCGACTTTGTAGTCGTGTCATCTGATCTCCGACCCTATGTCTTGGACACTCGGGTGAAGAGAGGGGCTGAGTTGTCAACTGATCACCACCTGGTGGTGAGTTGGATCCGCTGGCGGAGGAGGAAGCTGGACAGACCTGGCAGGCCCAAACGTATGGTGAGGGTCTGCTGGGAACGTCTGGCCGAGCACTCTGTTGGGGAGGTCTTTAACTCCCACCTCCGGGAGAGCTTTTCCCAGCTTCCGAGGGAGGCGGGGGACATTGAGTCTGAGTGGACCATGTTCTCTACCTCCATTGTGGACGCAGCTGTTCGGAGCTGTGGCCGCAAGGTCTCCGGTGCCTGTCGTGGCGGCAATCCCCGAACCCGGTGGTGGACACCGGAAGTAAGGGATGCCGTCAAGCTGAAGAAGGAGTCCTATCGGGCCATGTTGACCTCCGGGACTCCTGAGGCAGCCGACGGGTATCGGCAGGCCAGGCGTGCTGCAGCTCGGGCAGTTGCGGAGGCAAAAACTCGGAACTGGGAGGAGTTCGGGGAGGCCATGGAGAAGGACTATCGGTCGGCCTCGAAGAAATTCTGGCAAACCGTCCGGCGCCTCAGGAGGGGGAAGCAGTACTCTGCCAACACTGTTTACAGTGCGGGTGGGGAGCTGTTGACCTCGACTGGGGACATTGTCGGGCGGTGGAAGGAATACTTTGAGGATCTCCTCAATCCCACCGTCATGTCTTCCACTGAGGAGACTGAGGCTGATGACTCAGAGGTGGACTCGTCCATTACCCAAGCCGAAGTCACTGAGGTGGTTTGCAAGCTCCTCGGTGGCAGGGCACCGGGGGTGGATGAGATCCGCCCTGAGTATCTCAAGTCTCTGGATGTTGTGGGGCTGTCTTGGTTGACACGCCTCTGCAACATCGCGTGGCGGTCGGGGACAGTGCCTCTGGAGTGGCAGACTGGGGTGGTGGTCCCTCTTTTTAAGAAAGGGGACCGGAGAGTGTGCTCCAATTATAGGGGAATCACACTTCTCAGCCTCCCAGGGAAAGTTTACTCCAGGGTACTGGAGAGGAGAATTCGACCGATAGTCGAACCTCGGATCCAGGAGGAACAATGCGGTTTTCGTCCTGGTCGCGGAACACTGGACCAGCTCTATACCCTTCATAGGGTGCTCGAGGGTTCATGGGAGTTTGCCCAACCAGTCCACATGTGCTTTGTGGATCTGGAGAAGGCATTCGACCGTGTCCCCCGTGGTATTCTGTGGGGGGTGCTTCGGGAGTATGGGGTTCGGGGCTCTTTGCTAAGGGCTGTCCGGTCCCTGTACGAACGGAGCAGGAGTCTGGTTCGCATTGCCGGCAGTAAGTCAGACCTGTTCCCAGTGCATGTTGGACTCCGTCAGGGCTGCCCTTTGTCACCGGTTCTGTTCATAATTTTTATGGACAGAATTTCTAGGCGCAGCCAGGGGCCGGAAGGAATCCTGTTTGGGAACCACAGGATTTCATCTCTGCTTTTTGCGGATGATGTTGTCCTGTTGGCTTCTTCAAACCAGGACCTTCAGCATGCACTGGGGCGGTTTGCAGTCGAGTGTGAAGCGGCTGGGATGAGAATCAGCACCTCCAAGTCCGAGGCCATGGTTCTCGACCGGAAAAGGGTGGCTTGCCCTCTCCAGGTTGGTGGAGAAGTCCTGCCTCAAGTGGAGGAGTTTAAGTATCTCGGGATCTTGTTCACGAGTGAGGGAAGGATGGAGCGTGAGATCGACAGGCGGATCGGTGCAGCCTCCGCAGTGATGCGGTCGCTTTACCGGTCCGTCGTGGTGAAGAAGGAGCTGAGCCAAAAGGCGAAGCTCTCAATTTACCGGTCGATCTACGTTCCGACTCTCACCTATGGTCATGAGCTTTGGGTAATGACAGAAAGAACAAGATCGCGGATACAAGCGGCTGAAATGAGTTTCCTTCGCAGGGTGGCTGGGCGCTCCCTTAGAGATAGGGTGAGAAGCACAGTCACTCGGGAGGAGCTCGGAGTAGAGCCGCTGCTCCTCCACATCGAGAGGAACCAGCTGAGGTGGCTCGGGCATCTTTTTCGGATGCCTCCTGGACGCCTCCCTGGGGAGGTGTTCCAGGCATGTCCCCCCGGGAGGAGGCCCCGGGGAAGACCCAGGACACACTGGAGGGACTATGTCTCTCGGCTGGCCTGGGAACGCCTCGGTGTTCTTCCCGAGGAGCTGGCCGAGGTGTCTGGGGAAAGGGAAGTTTGGGCTTCCATGCTTAGACTGCTGCCTCCGCGACCCGGTCCTGGATAAGCGGAAGAAGACGAGACGAGACGAGACGAGACGATCTATCCCCAATGAGCAAGCCTGTGGCAATGGTGGCAAGGAAAAACTCCCTCAGATAACATGAGGAAGAAACCTCGAGAGGAACCAGACTCAAAAGGGAACCCATCCTCATTTGGGCAACAACAGACAACATGACTATAACATTAACAGTTTTAACATGAAGTTAGTTTCGTTGATGTTATAACTCTTCATTGATGGAAACTTGAGTGCAATACTGTTCATGACAACAGCAGTCCTAAAGTTAGCAAGTCAACTGTAGTCCTCAGCCATAAAAGCATTACTGTAAGAGTTCAGAGCCTCCTCCAAGTGTGACTTTCAACTGTCCACATGGGGCCGTCCTTCACAGGAGTGATGCGATGAGACTCCAACCAGACACAGGGCACCAGGCTTGATCAGGCAGGTCAGAGGAGCAGAAGAGGTCAAGCCCAGGACCGACATGTAACTCAGAGGGACAGATGGGAGGGGAGAGAGAGAGAGAGAGAGAGAAAGAGAGAGAGAGAAAACACAGGTTGTTAGGTATGGCCAATGTCACCTGAATAAATAGAAACAGTACACATACTGCACTGAGTACAAGCAGGGACTCCGGCAAAACTAACTATGACAGCATAACTAAAAGGGGAGAGCCAGAAGGTAACATAGGCATGAGGGAGCCCCGGGACATACAGCAGCCAGCCACTACACCATCAACAAACTCGAGTGAGCAAGCAAGTGGGGGACTGACAGCATCCATACATCCCAGTTTACCAAAACACTATGTCTGAGGACCCTCCAGATCTACACCTTTACCTCATAAACACCATTAACAAAAGGCTTGACTAAACAGAAATGTTTTCAGCCTGGACTTAAACGCTGAGACTGTGTCTGATTCCCGAACATTACTTGGAAGGCTGTTCCATAACTGTGGGGCTTTGTAAGAAAAGGCTCTGCCCCCTGATGTAGCCTTCACTATACAAGGTACCAGCAAATAGCCTGCACCTTTTGATCTAAGTAGGTGTGGTGGGTAATAGAGGACCAGAAGTTCACTCAGGTACTGTGGAGCGAGACCATTCAGTGCTTTAAATGTCAATAGTAGTATTTTATAATCGATATGAAATTTGATTGAGAGCCAATGCAGTGTGGATAAGACAGGCGTGATGTGGTCATATTTTCTAGTAAGGACTCTTGTTGCTGCATTTTGAACTAACTGGAGCTTGTTTATGCACTTATTGAAACATCCAGACAGTAAGGCATTACAATAATCCAACCT
Organism: Neoarius graeffei; assembly: GCF_027579695.1. Lineage (NCBI taxonomy): Eukaryota > Metazoa > Chordata > Actinopteri > Siluriformes > Ariidae > Neoarius > Neoarius graeffei. The sequence goes on from NC_083570.1 coordinate 76,885,163, forward strand.
GGAGGTAACAAAAGCATAAACTAGTTTTTCTGTGTCATGTAGTGACATTAAATTTCTTATCTTAGCAATATTTCTGAGATGAAAGAAAGCTATCCGGGTAATGTTATCAATGTGAGTTTCAAATGAAAGACTGGGGTCAATAATCACTTCGAGGTCTTTTACTGCTGTACATGAAGAAACAGAAAGGCCATCCAGAGTTACTGTGTAATCAGAAAACTTACTTTTAGCTGCATGTGGTCCTAGTACAAGTACTTCAGTCTTGTCAGAGTTAAGCAGAAGGAAGTTAATAAGCATCCAGTGTCTAATGTCCTTCACACATTCCTCAATTCTATTATTTGGTGTCTCTCATCAGGTTTTGCAGAAACATTCAACTGCGTGTCATCAACTTAACAGTGGAAACTAATACAAGATTTACGAATAATATCACCCAGAGGTAACATATATAAATAAAAAAGCAGTGGACCCAAGACAGAACCTTGTGGAACACCAAACTTTACCTCAGTATGTCTAGAAAAATCACCATTTACATCAACATACTGATAGCGATCAGTTAAATAAGACCTGAGCCAGGAGAGGGCTGTTCCCTTAACTCCCACAACATTTTCTAGTCTATCAAGAAGAATGGAATGATCAATGGTATCAAATGCTGTACTAAGGTCAAGCAACACAACCAGTGAGACACAGCCCTGATCAGACACCAACAGTAGGCCGTTTACTACTTTAACCAGAGCTGTCTCTGTGCTATGATGAGGTCTAAATCCTGACTGATACATTTCATGGATGTTATTCCTATGTAAATATGAGCATAACTGCTGTGCCACAGCTTTTTCAAGGATCTTGGAGATAAAGGGGAGGTTTGATATTGGCCGATAATTGGACAACTGACAGGGATCAAGGTCGGGATTTTTAATCAGGGGTTTGATAACTGCTAGTTTAAAGGATTTGGGTACATAGCCAATCATAAGAGAAGAATTTATTATTTTTAGAAGCGGTTCAATTACTTCAGATATTATCTGTTTGAATAGACGTGTAGATAAGGGATCTCTTACACAAGTTGAGGCTTTTGATGCGGAGATTAATGAAAGTAATTCAATTTCTCTAAGGGGAGTAAAACATTTTAATTGCTGATCTGATACAGTTATATTCTTAACTACAGGATCACTTACCTTGTCTGACCTTAAATTAGTAGTTTGAATTTTTTTGTCGGATATTCTCAATTTTGTCATTAAAAAAATCATGAAGTTGTTGCTACTACATACTGCAGGTGTGCATGTGTCTATAGTGGACTTATTCCTGGTTAATTTTCTACAGTATTAAATGTGTGGTGTGTGCGCTGCGTGCACACCACACATGGGGTAGAAAGTGAGATGTACCGTACTTCTGTCTTGCAGGCTGCACAAATAGCAAGTGTGGAATATTTGTGTAGTACTTCTGAGGCACGTCACTCATACAATGACCGTGTGTCACTCATGCATCTTACTGTCATCGCAAAAAGCCCTTACTCCCCGCACTGCTGACTTGGTTCAGGGGTACAAAAGGAGTACGGGTCCCATACATAGTGTATGAGTTCTTGATTTGTCGCAAGAGCCATAGAATTTGCATGTGCAGGACCAAAAGTCTCCACGGGCAGTCTGCGACCTTCTACAGCGCTGAACACACGCAAGTGTCATGCAAGTCTCAAGCACGGTTTTGCCAATTTTTTTACCATAGACCACCCGTAGCAGCATGTACGGCAGGTTGTGAGTGAGGCTTTAGTAATGGTGATCTTAAGACTCCTTCTTAAATGTGTTCAGGAAAACCACATACAGAGACAACATTCTTTGTTAAGAGTGTCTTTAAACTCACTCTTTAGCCCTGAAGTCAATGTTATTGGGAAACCTGCCCCAGTTTGGTCTCCTATTGAGAATGTATGGCATATTATGAAGAGGAGAATTGGACAACAGTGACCTTGGGCTGTTGAGCAGCTAAAGTCTTGGATCAAACAAGAATGTACAACAATTCCAATTGCAAAACTGCAACAGTTAGTATCCCTAGATCCCATATGATTAAAAAGTGTTAAAGAAAAGTGATATAATACAATGGTAATAATGCCTTTGTCCCAACTTTTGAGTGTGTTGCAGGCAAACTCTAACTTCATTGATATTTACAAAACACAATTAAGTTGGTCAGTAAAACTATTGAAAATCTTTTCTTTGTACTTTCGTCAATTATATAAATGTTCATGTGAATGACCAAATCACATATTTTTCTTTTTATTGCATGTTGGAAAATATCCCAAATTTTCTGGAAATGGGGTTAGTATATAAGGAGGCTTGGTGCAAAAGTTACTTGTAGTGTCATTTAACAACCACTTCAGGTCATGGATTGCTGCTCTGATGTTTTCCTGTAAAATTTGTTGATACAATTTTGAATATATTTTTCTTTCAGTAATTATAAGCCATCTCGGCCCTGAGGCAATAAATCAGCTAAGAACTGTGATGATTCCTCCACCATGTTTCATATTTGGCACAAGGTTTTTTGTTAGTATGTAGTGAATTTTTTCCTCCAAGCAGTACATTTCTATCAAACAGTCCAATTTGTGTCTCATTTGTCAGCAAAATATTGTCCCAGAAGCACTGTGGAACATCCAGGAATTTGTTAAAGACTATTTACTACAGTAGGCCTCCAGTAAGAGAAATGGCATGGAGGCAGAGAAGTCAGTTTAAACTCTTTATAATAACCAATATAAAATGGAGTATACCGTACATTTACCATTGCATGGTTTTCTTCATAAATGCATACAAGTGAACTGAACTCCACTGGTTATGAATGCAAAACAAAAAGCTCCCTGTTAGCTTCAGCTATACACCTCAGCTCAAGACCCCAAAGATGCTCTATATATTGATGAACATACACATGAACTCAAACTTGATTCCATTAACATCATTCTTGTGCAGTGTTTTAATCAAGTACATATATGAGCAAAGACTTCAAGTAAGTTCAAGACATTTCTACTAGCTTTAAGACCCTTCAGTTTTTTTTTTACCTTCTTTTGAATTGCACATTGTCCTATTGATGTCAGCTTTGAAGGACACTCACTTGGGAAATTACATTACATTACATGGCATTTAGCAGATGCTCTTATCCAGAGCGATGTACAATGAGTGCAAAAGTCAGGTACATTAAGTGCTGAACTTCTAGACAAGAAAGTTCTAGTGCCAACTGAACAATTGACAGCAATACCTTGTGTAATATGATGTTGAAATACCAATACTCAAACAGCCAAGGAAACAAACCAACCATATAAAGTTTAACTAAACAGAGAACTTAAAACAGCTAACCCCAGGCTAGACCATACACAGCCTGGGTTGGTCAAGAGCGAAACGCAGTTACACGGTGGGCAGGGAAGAATGGGAGAGGTGCAGTCTGAACAGGTGAGTCTTCACTCTGCATTTTATATAGCAACAGAAATAGCAACAGTAATAGATTTCCTTCATTTGTAGACACTTTGTTTAATTGAGGATTAGACAATTGTTTCTGTAGTTAATTCCAGAATTATTCATCCCTACAATCACCAACAACTTTCACATGTGCAGCAGTGAAAGTCCTGGATGTGACTATTGATGACCATTTTTGCTCCGTATCAGAAATAATCTTCATACATACCAACATGTCTGAAAATGCATATCACATGACCATTCACATGCAGATGCCAGCAAGCATTTGTGTTAGGGTTTTGCTAGGATTCGAACCTGGCTCACTGGTGTGATAATCCAGCAAACCCCCACTAGGCCACCAGGGGAATGACTCAAGTGCAGAGGCTTGAGGCAGAAGTAGAAAGGTATCAAAAACAGTTTATTGACACTATGTACAATCTAAGGGAAAAAACAAAAAGAATAATCCAAAGCTCAGAAAATAAACCAAAAATAAAAATATCCAAAGGTACAAAGTCCAAAATCCAAATAAGAAAAAAGGCAAAAACTCAAATGCTCAGAAGATCAAAAAGGTCAAAAACAAAATCCACAAAGTCCAAAAGAAAGAAGCAAAAACCAAGAATACAAAGACACAGGCAAGGTACATGGGACAGAGGGAACTAGCACTAACAGCATAACATAGGAAAAAGACTCCGTAACAAGGGAACAAACAGAGGGGTATTTATACACAAAACTAAATGGGAAACAGGTGACACTAATGAGGACAAACACAAAAACACAGTGGTGGCCTCTAGAGGCCAAAACAAACATGACAAGATGGAAATAACAGTGGCCTCTAGAGGCCAAAACAGTCCCAGTCCTAACAGGACCCCCCCTCTAGGAGCGTCTCCTGACGTTCCCAGGATGATCCGGATAGGCCGAATGGAAGTCCCGGCATAGTCCTTTATCTAGAATGTCCCGGGCAGGGACCCAACAGCGTTCCTCAGGGCCATAGACCTCCCAATCTACTAGATATTGAAGCCCGCCGCAGACCCGGCAGGAGTCAAGCAGGCGATGCACGGTGAACAAAGTCTGACCCTGGAAGATGCGGGGGGTGGGGGGTTCCTAGGGGCAGGGGCATACATGGATATCAGTATGGGCCGCAACAGGGAAACATGGAATGTGGGGTTGATCCTCAGAGTCCGGGGCAACTGGAGCCGGTAGGCAACAGGGTTCACCCTGCGCACCACCTTGAAGGGGCCAATGTAGTGAGGAGCAAGCTTGCGGTTCTCCACCCGCAGCGGAAGGTCCTTAGTGGACTGCCAAACCCGCTGCCCAGGGTGGAAAGCATGGGCAGGTCTTCTATGGCGGTTGGCCTGAGTCTGGTTGGTTCTGGAGATCTGGATGAGGGTCTTCCTGACCTTGCTCAAGGTCTTGCGACACCGTCTCACATCTTGGTTGACCGAGGGCAACCCCGCGTCCTCCTCCTGGTCCGGGAACAGAGGTGGCTGGAACCTGAATTGGCACTGGAATGGCGACAGCTTGGTGGCCGATGACTGCAGGGTGTTGTGGGCGTACTCTGCCCATGGCAGCCAGGTGCTCCACGATGTCGGGTTATCCATAGCCAGGCCTCGCAGGGTGGTTTCCAGGTCCTGGTTGAGCCTCTCCGTCTGGCCATTGGACTGTGGGTGAAACCCAGAGGAGAGGCTGGCAGTGGCTCCGATGACCTTGCAGAACCCGTGCCACACTCGGGAGGAGAACTGGGGCCCTTGGTCTGAGACGATGTCCTGCGGGAGACCAAAGACTCGGAAGACATGAGTGAATAATAGTTTAGCAGTTTCAAGAGCAGAAGGGAGCTTGCACAGTGGTAAAAAGCGGCAGGCCTTGGAGAATCTATCAACTATGACCAATATGACAGTGTTACCTTGTGACTCAGGGAGACCCGTGATGAAGTCGACTGCCACGTGGGATCAGGGACGCCGGGGAATGATCAGAGGATGCAGGAGACCCTGGGGACGCTGTCGCGGGTTTTTGGTTCTGGTGCAGACCTCACAGGACAGGACAAATGACCTTACTTCCTTCTCCATGTTAGGCCACCAGAACCGTCTTTTCAGGAAGTCCAGGGTCCTCCGAGCTCCCGGGTGGGCAGTGAGAGGGGAAGAGTGACCCCACTGGAGAACCTTGGCCCGGGCTTGATGTGGGACGTACAAGAGGCCTGGTGGCCCCGTCCCAGGACCAGGGTCCTGGCATTGGGCTCGTCGGACGGCCTCCTCAATACCCTAGTGGACAGGGGCCACAATCCGGGACACAGGGATAATAGGCCCGACTTCACTCTCCCTGTTAGTGGCAGAGAACAGCCTGGACAGTGCGTCAGGTTTGGTGTTCTTGGAGTCGGGGCGGTACGAGAGGGTGAAGTCAAACCGACTGAAAAACAGGGCCCACCTAGCCTGTCGTGGGTTCAGTCTCTTGGCTTGCTGGAGGTACTCCAGGTTCTTGTGGTCCGTCCAAACCAGGAATGGATGTTGCGCTCCCTCCAGCCAGTGCCTCCACTCCTCAAGGGCCAGTTTGACCGCTAGCAGTTCTCGATCCCCCACATCGTACCGGGACTCCGCAGGACTTAGGCGGTGGGAGAAGTAAGCGCAGGGGTGCAGCTTTCCTTCCGAACGTTGAGAGAGCACCGCACCGACACCACTGTCCAAGGCGTCCACTTCCACGATCAATGGTTGGGAGGTGTCCGGGAGGACCAGAATGGGTGCCATGCAGAAGCGGTGCTTGAGGTCTTTGAACGCCTTTTCCGCCTGAGGAGACCAGACATAAGATCCACCTGTCCCTTTGGTGAGGTCCGACATGGGTGCTGCTACAGAACTAAAGTTCCTAATAAACTTGCGGTAGAAGTTAGCAAATCCTAAGAACCGCTGAACCTCTTTGACAGACTTGGGAGTGGGCCAGTCCTGGACGGCCAGGGTCTTGGCTGGGTCCATTTGGAGTTGGCCTGTCCATACAATAAAACCCAGAAAGGAGACCTCGGGAAGATGAAATTCACATTTCTGGGCCTTGGCGAACAGATTGTTCTGTAGCAGCCTATGGAGAACCTGGCAGACATGGTGGCGGTGCTCCTGCACGGTCTTTGAAAAGATAAGGATGTCGTCGAGGTAGACAAAACCGTACAGGTTAATCATGTCCCTCAAGACGTCGTTGATTAGGGCCTGAAAAACAGCTGGTGCATTGGTGAGTCCGAAGGGCATCACCTGGTATTCGTAGTGCCCAGACAGGGTGTTAAAGGCAGTTTTCCACTCGTCTCCCTGTCGGATACGGATGAGGTGGTATGCATTCCGTAGGTCCAACTTGGTGAAGACGGTGGCGCCTTGGCGCAGGTCGAATGCTGTGGACATCAGCGGAAGGGGATATCGGTTGCGCACAGTGATCTTGTTCAGGCCCCTGTAGTCAATACATGGTCGGAGCCCCCCATCCTTCTTGCCGACAAAGAAGAAGCCGGCACCAGCAGGTGAGGTGGAGGGTCGAATGAACCCAGAGACCAGGGCGTCTTTGAGGTATTCCTCCATGGCCTTGCATTCTGGCTGAGAGAGGGAAAACAGTCTGCCACGAGGAGGGGTAGTCCCAGGGAGCAAGTCGATGGCACAGTCGTAGGCCCGGTGCAGAGGAAGAACAGTGGCCCTGCTCTTGCTGAATAACTCCTTCAAATCCCAGTACTCTGTGGGAACTTGAGATAGCTCGGTGAGATCAAGGGGCTCGGCAGGAGACACAGGAGAGCTAGAGAGCAGACAAGAGGCATGGCATGCAGGGCCCCATTCCACAACCTGGCTAGTGACCCAGTCTATATGAGGGTTGTGGTGGGTAAGCCAAGGAAGACCTAGAATAACTGGGAACTCAGGTGAAGGAATCAGGTGCAGGGATATTTCTTCCTTGTGACCTTGAGACTGGAGGAAGACTGGAGAAGTTACTTGGGTGACTCTACTGTCACCTAAGGCTTGGCCATCCAGGGCAGACACAGACAGTAGGACTTCAAGATGTGCAGTCGGGACATTGATGCTTTGGGCGAAGTGGATATCCATAAAGTTTCCAGCCGCCCCTGAGTCTAACAAGGCTTGACAAGAGTGGACGGACTCACCCCAGGAGATGGAGACTGGGATGTAGATTCCTTGGCCAGGGAGTCCGGGAGAGAGGGTAGACCCCGTCACAACCCTCCCTCGGCTGGACTGGGTGGTCCTTTTCCCAAGAGCTCAGGACATGATGCTCAGAAGTGACCAGGCTTGCCACAGTAGATGCAGCACTTGTCCCTCCTTCTGCGCTCCCTCTCAGCTACGGAGAGATGAGTACGGCCAACTTGCATGGGCTCTGGACAGTCACTGGAGGAGGTAGACGGGCTCCATGTAGAGGCAGTGAGGCCAGGGAGACTCAGGACTTGGCCGTGTTCTCTAATCCTGTTGTCCAGACGAATAGCATGTGAGATCAGAGTTTCGAGGTCACTTGGGCATCCAATAGAGGCCAGGCCATCTTTGATGGGGTCAGACAAACTATGGTGAAAGGCTGAAGCCTCATTCCATCCGCTGACTGCTGCGAGCGTCCAGAACGATATGGCGTAGTCTGCGACGCTTCCTCCTTGCCGGATGGACATGAGCTTTCTGGCTGCGTCGGTACTGATGTCCGCCTGGTCGAAGACCCGAAGCATCTCTTCAGTAAACAGCTGGAACTCAGAGCACTCAGGTCCCTGTCTCTGCCAGATAGCAGTAGCCCAGGCTCGCGCCTTACCAGCTAACAAGGTTATCACAAAGGCAATCTTGCAGCGATCCGTAGTGTAGGTGGTAGGCTGAAGCTCAAAGGTGAGTTGACACTGGGTAAGGAACTCTCGACACTCACTGTGCTTGCTGTCATACCTCTGTGGTGCAGGAAGGCTGGGTTCGCGAGGTGAAGAAGGCAGCATGGCAGGAGGCACTGGAGCGGATGGTGGAGCAGGAGCAGAATCAGGCGGAGGAGATGGGGGCAGAGAAGTCAGCTGTGCCAGGGTTCTCCCAATCTGCTGAAGCAGTACCTCGTGGCGAGCAAGGATCTCATGTTGGCTTGCGAGAGTCCGTCCATGAGTGTCCATGGTGGATCCAAGGCATGTTAACGCAGCCATCATTCCCTGAAGGTTGGCCGGGTAGACAGATGAAGAAGCCTCTGCTGAGTCGGTCATGACGGAGTCTTTCTGTTAGGGTTTTGCTTGGATTTGAACCTGGTTCGCTGGTGTGATAATCCAGCAAATCCCCACTAGGCCACCAGGGGAATGACTCAAGTGCAGAGGTGTGAGGTGGAAGTAGAAAGGTATCAAAAACAGTTTATTTACACTATGTACAATCTAAGGGAAAAAACAAAAAGAATAATCCAAAGCTCAGAAGATAAACCAAAAATAAAAATATCCAAAAGGTACAAAGTCCAAAATCCAAATAAGAAAAAAGGCAAAAACACAAACGCTCAGAAGATCAAAAAGGTCAAAAACAAAATCCACAAAGTCAAAAAGAAAGAAGCAAAAAACAAGAATACAAAGACACAGGCAAGGTACATGGGACAGAGGGAACTAGCACTAACAGCATAACACAGGAAAAAGACTCCGTGACAAGGGAACAAACAGAGGGGTATTTATACACAAAACTAAATGGGAAACAGGTGACACTAATGAGGACAAACACACAGTGGCAGCCTCTAGAGGCCAAAACAAACATGACAAGATGGAAATAACAGTGGCCTCTAGAGGCCAAAACAGTCCCAGTCCTAACAATTTGCTGGCATAACTCACACCAGCCACATGATAGGAGCATGACAAATGAGGGAAGGATACATCATAACTGATAAGACCCAGTCAAGACGTGAACGTAGGTGTATGTGTCATTGTTTCCAAAAGTCTCCGTTTCTGCCCATCTAGACTTAAGTACAACTCCAGAGTTTTCAAGCTAAAATGGGGCCAGCATAATTTCCAAAATTTCCATTCTATTGGCTCACAAACTCTGGAGCAGTATGGATGCCAGGCATCAACATAGCAAAAGTGATGTGTTTTAAAACTAAAATGTATTGTAATGTAACCTTCCACTCTCAAAAAGACTGCATTTGAAAAAAGTGAGAATATGAATTTCCTCAGCATTGCCATTGCTACTCACTCCCACTGGGCCCATTGGCCCCATCTGCTGTTTGTATAAGCTCTTGTCTTTTTTGACCCAAGAGTCTGTTCTGGCCACCAGAGCTCACCTATGATGTCTAGCCAGGGTCAGGACAGTATACTCTCTTCAGGTGCTGTCTTTCAGCAGGGGATTTGTGAGGTCCAACTGCCTAAATTTGTGTTCCCATTTCCTTTCTGCTTGACCTGCATGCATTGTGAGGTTTGCAAGAAACTGCTGTCTGAATACAAGGTGATGACTGAAACTAAGACAGACTGTTGGGGCCCTGAGCAAATGTATGATTGTTGCATTGAGCAAGGTCGTTAATTATCTATTCTCACTGCAAGATTTGCTACACTAAGGCTACTATAGCTTACAGTAGTGACAGAAATGAGGGGAAATCAAATGATTTGCATTAGAAAGATTTGAAAATGCATAGTAAATATGATAATAACCCTAGTGTAAAATTACAACAACATACAATGCCAACACATGCAAACATTGAGCAATATTCAACCATATACATGTTGTCCACTTGTATACAGATTTTGCATTCTTTAGTTGATAAAATCAGCTGGACTTCTGACACACTATTGTCAATAATGATCTATTTATATTAAATTACAGTAATGTGATCAATGGCTAAGACATATCTTGATGTCTAATGTGTAATGGACTTGAAGCATATACTGTACGCCGAGCCATGGCCTCACTTTCATTTATAAATGCCTTGAGACCTCAAGAATGGCACAGGAATAGTTTTAAGCATTAACAGTGAATCTAATATTGTAATTTTTATGATTAAAGTGATTTATATAGGTAGTGGTCTGAGTGAATGACCTTGACGTCCATAACGTCACAGCAGGGAGTCTATCGGTCTCATCGCCATTTCTGCTATACTAAAACACAGCGCTGACTGCAACTCCAATCCTCCATTTTGAGCTAATTTATCGCCATGCCACGTAGATATGTTGCTGCACCCACCAGCAACATGACAGAAGGTGGATTTACGTTGCATTCGTGGTCCAAGAATGTTCAAACTGCAAAGATTTGGATACATTTTGTGAGAAGTTCACGAGCACATTGGGCGCCTATGAAGTGGTCTCTCTTCTGCTCTGCACATTTTACTGAGGACTCATACGAAACCTCTGATCTGTTGAGAAGTGTTGGCTATAAGCCCATATTGAAAGAGGGTGCAGTATCAACAATTAAAGAAAAAGAAAACTACAAGAAAAGGAAAGTATTTATTTATTTTTATTTTTTAAAAAGCAAAGTTCAGTTGCACCAGTCTTCCTGGAGCGAGCCGAGGGTTGTTGCTAAAACCCGGGATGGAATGGGACATGACTTATCGCTCGGGCAGTGACCTCCCCCGGTTGTTGCTAAAACCGGTGACATCCCGTTCCGTCCCCAGTTTTAGTAATTGCCTGAGCCGAGCAGTAATGGCGGAGTACTCCGTATGGACAAAATAGAGAATGAGTAGAGTAGTTGTCTTATTTCTAAACTGGATATTGCTGCCATCTCGCCCTTACATGGAAAAAGTGAATGAACAGAAAACTGAACGAACAACTGAAAGTCAGATTGTTTCAAAACAATCGGCCAGAAGATCGGTCTTCAAGAAGCGAGAACACAGATGGGTAAGCTCTGACTCTCATTTGGATAAAAAAACAAAAAACAACACGTTGTTTACCTGCATTTAGATTAATACATGTAACTTGTATTGTGTGTTTAATTTACTGGTATAAAATAATTTAATTTGCTTCAGAATGTGATTGTCTCAGTTTATCTGATTATTTAATTAGCCTTTTATGTTTTATCAGTGAAAATGCATGCATGTACATGTATGTTGTATAATTTATAACACCTATCCTGTTTTAATGAGAGTCAACCCACAATCAGTGAAGTCAAATCAGTCTTAGTTGAACAAGTCGGTAGCGGTATTTCTTACTTTCACCATAAACTTTTATTTATATGACTTTGGTCTATAGCTGTCAAAGGCTTCGGCCTTAAAACCGGTTAACGCAGTGATGTCATGCACTCAGGCATGGCTGGCTCAGTGGGGCAGCTCAAATGCCAACTTTGTGGTTGATTTTAACTCTCAAAAATATATTTTTTTATTCCCATTTATGCAGCATACAAGAGTCAAGGATTGAGATACTATCTACTCAGAAATTTATTTAAAAATAAAGGTTCTGCATATCTGCTTTAACCATCATAGATTGCAAAAAACGAGTCAAAATTTGCTAATGGGTAATAATGGTGAGACACGTATAAAAAATCATCTCCATCCACTATTTTAAACATAAATTGGATATCTTTTGGTTTAAATAAAATAATATTGCTCTAAGAAATAATGTTGACAACTTCAGATATCACAAGCTATATTTTCCCAATTGTTAGGACTAGGACTGTTTTGGCCTCTAGAGGCCGCTGTTATTTCCTTTTCATGTCGTGTTTATTTTGGCCTCTAGAGGCCGCCACTGTTCCTGTGTTTTGTGTTTGTGTTAATTGCCTAATTATCTTCACCTGTGTCCTTAATTAGTTTGTCTATTTATACCCCTGAGTTCAGTCCTCTTGTCACGGAGTCTTTGTGCTGTTATGTTTATCTCCAGTTTCCTTTGTACCATGTTCTTTGTTTTGCACTTTGCTTTTCTGGTTTTTTGGCTTTTGTTTTGTACCTTTGGATATTTTTATTTTTTGTTATCTTCTGAGCTTTTGGATTTTCTTTTTTTTGTTTGTTTTTTTTCATCGGATTGTAAATATTGTATATAGTATAAATAAACCTTTTGATACCTTTTCTACTTCCGCCTCACGCCTCTGCATTTGAGTCATCCCCCTGGTGGCCTAGTGGGGGTTTGCTGGATTATCACACCAACGAACCAGGTTCGAATCTCAGCAAATCCCTAACAGAAAGACTCCGTCATGACCGACTCAGCAGAGGCTGCTTCAACTGTCTACCCAGCCAACCTTCAGGGAATTACGGCAGCTTTGACACGCTTCGGAGCAACCATGGACGCTCATGGACGTACGCTCACCAGCCAACGTGAGGCCCTTGCTCGCCACGAGGAACTGCTTCAGCAAATCGGGAAAACCCTGGCACAGCTGACATCTCTGCCTGCATCTCCTGATCCAGCTCCCGCTCCTGTGCCTCCTGCCATGCTGCCTTCTTCACCTCGCGAACCCAGCCTTCCTGCACCACAGAGGTACGACGGCAAGCACAGTGAGTGCCGAGAGTTCCTTACCCAGTGTCAACTCACCTTTGAGCTTCAGCCTACCACCTACACTACGGATCGCCGCAAGATTGCCTTTGTGATCACCTTATTAGCTGGTAAGGCGCGAGCCTGGGCTACTGCTATCTGGCAAAGACAGGGACCTGAGTGCCTTGATTTCCAGCTGTTTTCTGAAGAGATGCTTCGGGTCTTCGATCAGGCGGACATCAGTACCGACGCAGCCCGAAAGCTCATGTCCATCCGGCAAGGAGGAAGCGTCGCAGATTACGCCATCTCGTTCCGAACTCTCGCAGCAGTAAGTGGATGGAACGAGACTGCCCTGGTGTCAGCCTTCCACCATGGTCTGACTGACCCCATCAAGGACGGTCTGGCCTCTATTGGATGCCCAAGTGACCTTGAAACCCTCATCTCACATGCTATTCGTCTGGACAACAGGATGAGAGAACGCCACCAAGCCTTGAGCCCCCCCAGCCTCCCTACCTCTACCTGGAGACCGTCTACCTCCTTCAGTGACTGTCCAGAACCCATGCAAGTGGGTCGTACTCGCCTCTCCGCATCTGAGAGGGAGCGCAGAAGGAGGGACAAGTGCTGCATCTACTGTGGCAAGCCTGGTCACTTCCGAGCATCATGTCCCGAACTCTTGGGAAAAGGACCGCCCCGTCCAGCCGAGGGAGGGTTGTGACGGGGCCTACCCTCTCTCCCGGACTCCCTGGCCAAGGAATCTACATCCCGGTCTCCATCTCCTGGGGTGAGTCTGTCCACTCTTGTCAAGCTTTGATAGACTCAGGGGCGGCTGGGAACTTTATGGATATTCACTTTGCCCAAAGCATCAATATTCCGACTCTACCTCTTGAAGTCCCTCTGTCTGTGTCTGCCCTCGATGGCCAAGCGTTAGGTGATGGAAGAGTCACCCAAGTTACTTCTCCAGTCTTCCTCCAGTCTCAAGGTCACAAGGAAGAAATATCCCTGCACCTGATTCCTTCACCTGAGTTCCCAGTTATTCTAGGCCTTCCTTGGCTTACTCGCCACAACCCTCGCATAGACTGGGTAACAAGCCAGGTTGTGGAATGGGGCCCTGCATGCCATGCCTCTTGTCTGCTCTCTAGCTCTCCTGTGTCTCCTGCCGAGCCCCCTGATCTCACCGAGTTATCTCAAGTTCCCACAGAGTACTGGGATCTCAAGGAGGTATTCAGCAAGAGCAGGGCCGCCGTTCTTCCTCCGCACCGGGCCTACGACTGTGCCATCGACTTGCTCCCTGGGACTACCCCTCCTCATGGCAGACTGTTTTCCCTCTCTCAGCCAGAACGCAAGGCTATGGAGGAATACCTCAAAGACGCCCTGGTCTCTGGGTTCATTCGACCCTCCACCTCACCTGCTGGTGCCGGCTTCTTCTTTGTCGGCAAGAAGGATGGGGGGCTTCGACCATGTATTGACTACAGGGGCCTGAATAAGATCACTGTGCGCAACCGATATCCCCTTCCGCTGATGTCCACAGCTTTCGACCTGCTCCAAGGCGCCACCGTCTTCACCAAATTGGACCTACGGAACGCATACCACCTCATCCGTATCCGACAGGGAGACGAGTGGAAGACTGCCTTTAACACCCCGTCTGGGCACTACGAATACCAGGTGATGCCCTTCGGACTCACCAACGCACCAGCTGTTTTTCAGGCCCTAATCAACGACGTCTTAAGGGACATGATTAACCTATACGTTTTTGTCTACCTCGACGACATCCTTATCTTTTCCAAGACCGTGCAGGAGCACCGCCACCATGTCCGCCAGGTTCTCCAGAGGCTGCTACAGAACAATCTGTTCGCCAAGGCCCAGAAATGCGAATTTCATGTTCCCGAGGTCTCCTTTCTGGGATTTATTGTACGGACAGGCCAACTACAAATGGACCCTGCCAAGACCCTGGCCGTCCGGGATTGGCCTACTCCCAAGTCCGTTAAGGAGGTTCAGCGGTTCTTAGGATTCGCTAACTTCTACCGCAAGTTCATCAGGAACTTCAGTTCTGTGGCAGCACCCATGTCTGACCTCACCAAAGGGACAGGTGGATCTTATGGCTGGTCTCCTCAGGCAGAAAAGGCGTTCAAAGACCTCAAGGACCGCTTCTGCACGGCACCCATTCTGGTTCTCCCGGACACCTCCCAACCATTCATCGTGGAGGTGGACGCCTCGGACAGTGGTGTCGGCGCGGTGCTCTCTCAACGTTCGGAAGGAAAGCTGCACCCCTGCGCTTACTTCTCCCACCGCCTGAGTCCTGCTGAGTCCCGGTACGATGTGGGGGATCGAGAACTGCTAGCGGTCAAACTGGCCCTTGAGGAGTGGAGGCACTGGCTGGAGGGAGCACAACATCCATTCCTGGTTTGGACTGACCACAAGAACCTGGAGTACCTCCAGCAAGCCAAGAGACTGAACCCTCGACAGGCTAGGTGGGCCCTGTTTTTCAGTCGGTTTGACTTCACCCTCTCATACCGCCCCGGCTCCAAGAACACCAAACCTGACGCACTGTCCAGACTGTTCTCTGCCACTAACAGGGAGAATGAAGTTGGGCCTATTATCCCTGTGTCCCGGATTGTGGCCCCTGTCCGCTGGGGTATTGAGGAGGCTGTCCGACGAGCCCAACGCCAGGACCCCGGTCCTGGGACGGGGCCACCAGGCCTCTTGTACGTCCCACATCAAGCCCGGGCCAAGGTTCTCCAGTGGGGTCACTCTTCCCCTCTCACCGCCCACCCGGGAGCTCGGAGGACCCTGGACTTCCTGAAAAGACGCTTCTGGTGGCCTAACATGGAGAAGGAAGTAAGGTCATTTGTCCTGTCCTGTGAGGTTTGCACCAGAACCAAGAACCCACGACAGCGTCCCCAGGGTCTCCTGCATCCTCTGACCATTCCCCGGCGTCCCTGGTCCCACGTGGCAGTCGACTTTATCACGGGTCTCCCTGAGTCACAAGGTAACACGGTCATTTTGGTCTTAGTTGACAGATTCTCCAAGGCCTGCCGCTTCATACCACTGTGCAAACTCCCCTCTGCTCTTGAAACTGCGAAACTTTTGTTTAATCATGTCTTCCGAGTCTTTGGTCTTCCACAGGACATCGTCTCAGACCAAGGGCCCCAGTTCTCCTCCCGAGTGTGGCACTGGTTCTGCAAGGTCATCGGAGCCACTGCCAGCCTCTCCTCTGGGTTTCACCCACAGTCCAATGGTCAGACGGAGAGGCTCAACCAGGACCTGGAAACCACCCTGCGAGGCCTGGCTATGGATAACCCGACATCGTGGAGCACCTGGCTGCCATGGGCGGAGTACGCCCACAACACCCTGCAGTCATCGGCCACCAAGCTGTCGCCATTCCAGTGCCAATTCGGGTTCCAGCCACCTCTGTTCCCGGACCAGGAGGAAGACGCGGGGGTGCCCTCGGTCAACCAATATGTGAGACGGTGTCGCAAGACCTGGAGCAAGGTCAGGAAGACCCTCATACAGACCTCCAGAACCAACCAGACTCAGGCCAACCGCCATAGAAGACCTGCACACGCTTTCCGCCCTGGGCAGCGTGTTTGGCTGTCCACTAAGGACCTTCCACTGCGGGTGGAGAACCGCAAGCTTGCTCCTCGCTACATTGGCCCCTTCAAGGTGGTGCGCAGGGTGAACCCTGTCTCCTACCGGCTCCAGTTGCCCCGGACTCTGAGGATCAACCCCACTTTCCATGTTTCCCTGTTACGGCCCGTACTGACGTCTACGTATGCCCCTGCCCCTAGGAACCCCCCACCCCCCCGCATCTTCCAGGGGCAGACTGTGTTCACTGTGAATCGCCTGCTTGACTCCCGCCGGGTCCGCGGCGGGTTGCAATATCTGGTGGACTGGGAGGGCTATGGTCCTGAGGAGCGCTGCTGGGTTCCTGCTCGGGATGTCCTTGATAAAGAACTATGTCGGGACTTCCATTCGGCCCATCCGGATCGCCCTGGGAACGTCAGGAGACGCTCCTAGAGGGGGGGGTCCTGTTAGGACTAGGACTGTTTTGGCCTCTAGAGGCCGCTGTTATTTCCTTTTCATGTCGTGTTTATTTTGGCCTCTAGAGGCCGCCACTGTTCCTGTGTTTTGTGTTTGTGTTAATTGCCTAATTATCTTCACCTGTGTCCTTAATTAGTTTGTCTATTTATACCCCTGAGTTCAGTCCTCTTGTCACGGAGTCTTTGTGCTGTTATGTTTATCTCCAGTTTCCTTTGTACCATGTTCTTTGTTTTGCACTTTGCTTTTCTGGTTTTTTGGCTTTTGTTTTGTACCTTTGGATATTTTTATTTTTTGTTATCTTCTGAGCTTTTGGATTTTCTTTTTTTTGTTTGTTTTTTTTCATCGGATTGTAAATATTGTATATAGTATAAATAAACCTTTTGATACCTTTTCTACTTCCGCCTCACGCCTCTGCATTTGAGTCATCCCCCTGGTGGCCTAGTGGGGGTTTGCTGGATTATCACACCAACGAACCAGGTTCGAATCTCAGCAAATCCCTAACACCAATAAAATCATGAATTAATTTTTTGAAGTTGGTGAATTTTAGACACCCGACCGTAACAGTTCTGACTAACCATCTTCGACAAGGTTTGATTGCTATACAACTTATTGTCGGAATTAAATCAACTACACTCCATAAAACAGGTTTACTGAAGTGTTTAAAAAACCACATACAATGGGCCTGCACATTTTCTAAACACGAAAAAATCATTTTAAAAAAAGACCCTTATGCACGTTACTGTGTCCGTCAGAAGTCAACATCAACTTGTGAATAAGAATATTCCAACTAAAAACATTAATATAGAACAATATATGTAATCAATCACTTTAATATAAAAGCACCAATTGATTTATAATTAATTCTTGCCTTGGAATCTGCCTGTTTTCAAAATACATCGATGGTAAAATCAAAGGATCGCTGTCTGTCAGAAAATAACGTACACAAGACTGTATCGTATATCTCCGACCGGCATAGCACCGCATGATACACAAACCTCCAGGAAATCCACACTACCACAAGTTTTGATGACATCATCGCTTTCCGAGAAGATGGAGAAACTGGCCGCCTGAGCAGCGTGTGTTTGCAGTCTGTCAAGAAAGCTAACGTGCATAATACGTAACGCACGTAAGTATAGATTTGTTCTTCACTCACTAAAAATGAACCGTAGCGATTGGGGAACTGGCTGAAATACTTCATAATGGATGTAAACAAAAATTGACGCCAGTGCAACTGAAAGAATTTGCCGGGAGGGTGAATGATCGTGTGGAATGTGTTGGTCCCTGACGGAAGCAGGAAGTCGCACGTTACAATCCGACGGACATTTCTTATGCACGTTATATTTTGACGTCCCCCAATTGAAGATAAATAAAATTTGTTTTGGGTGTACTTGTCACCATGTCAGACAGGTCAGACAGGTCTCCTTCTGGAGTCAGAGAGCTTTAAGTGGACTTGTTGGAAAAAGGAAGAGATTGATGGCCCAGAAATATGTTTCCATGGCTGTAATCCAAATTTTAAGTCTCATTTATTACTTTATGGTGCATGCATATTACTATCAGACAGTTCCGGCTGTGTGCAATACTCATGTTGTAGTCTTCATTTATTAATTTTACTATATAATTTTAGTCTTAGATTTCTCCTGTTACTTAAATATTCATATTCCCCTTTCCCTAGTCAGATCTTATAGTGCAATTAGAGTACATTTCAATGAATTCATCTTTGGTAATTTATGTCCGTCAAGAGTAACATGCATAAGTATACTAACCCACATGTGTTTTAATATTGTATTGTTCCACAGAGTCCTGTTTCCAATCCTTAATGTTAATAGTAAGTTACTACTGTTATGTTATGAGGATTTCTTCACAATAAATTCTTGTGTTATGTCGGTTCATAAGTGATAACAGAAAAGTTATCACCTTGGCTCTTGGTCGTGAATCTTTTCACCTGTTTCTTGAATAATTATATTCTCATTTTCTGGAAAGATCTTTGATATTTTCCATTAAGTATTGTAAAAACCTGATTATTTCATTCTTATATGCATGGAGTTTTGTAAAATAAGGAGAAAAAAACTAAAAATACTTCATTTTTTTCCATCAAAAAATAACATGCATAAGCATAGATTTGATAACTTCGCAGATGATTTTTTTGAAAATCCAGTGTGATTACTATCTTTTCAATTGTTAATATGTTTAATAAAATAATAAAAGTTTAATATGATGTAGTTTAATTTTTCAATAAAAGAATATGAATTTTGACATGATTTGTTACATATTATTACCCATTAGCAGATTTTCATCCACATACTTACTTGCTGGTGTCTCCCTACTAAACCTTTGAAAATTAATTTCTGTTGAGTTATTGTTGTTGTTTCACTTGACCACATGCAAACTTTCATGTCGCCACCAGGTGCTGATTAGGCTGTGCATGAATGCAAATAGAGCTGTAGGATAACTCACTGATCCTGAAGAGAGCACATCAATAAGTAACAATAGTAGTTGTCCTGAAATAGCCCATGAGCTCTTCACTTATTTAACAACAAATCGGAAAGTTGAGCTATTCTGTGATTTTTACTTACAGACCACAAGTAGGTGAGAGAGATCACAAATCAGTATCCTTGTTTGTGGCAATGGGATCTGCATATTCAAACTCAATCAGACTCACAGTGTCAAAACGAAAAATGCAATGGTGTCTTTAAGGGAAGCAGACGAAAGAGCTTATTTGTATTCCAGCCTGACTGCATGTCTCCTCACATGTGGCCAAAAAAGACAGAACAAGAGTGAGGAACTGGGGTGGGTGTGTGTGTGTGAGAGAGAGAGAGATTGACTGAATCCAGTATGATACAGTAGACTAGCACTGATGTACTGCTTGAGTTGCAAGAGCAGTACTCATGCTCAACATGGCACCTCTCTCTCTTGCGCTCTCTCTCTCTCTCTCTCAGATCTTTGTCAAGTTTGGCAGTTTTATTTTTTTTTCTTATTTTTTTTTGAATGAACAGTTTAAATCAAATGTTTTCTTGATCTTGTTAGAATCATCTTTTATCTAATTTTACCTGAAAGTTTTCCTTTACTTTTTTCCTTCCTATATTTGTCTTTAATCCTATATTGCATTCCTTTCTGTTGACCACACTTCAAAAAGAAGGTTCTATTTTATTCAGTCAGGGAAATTAGAATTATATTCATGGATTATTGTAAATGGGATCATATAAATCATTGCATCTTTTCCACTTGGACTATTTGTTCTTCTGTGTCCTCTGCTGAAAAAATGAAGTCCATGAGCATCTGTTGTTTGTATATGTAATGATACTAGTTAACTACCACTGTGCCCATAACAACCACTTAATGAGAAAGTCCGCTGTCACTTACTTTAATGTAATGGACTGGAAACATTGATTAATTCATGTAACAAAGTAATTTTACATTTCTAGAATGTGTATTGTTAAAAAATAAATAAATAAAAAGTTGAAAAAAAACCCCCATAAGAATATCCAAGATTTAATGCATCTGAATCACCCAGTATGCACAATTACAATAATATGAGGGCTTACACATCAAAAACTTTACTGCACTGTATTAGGTGCAATCTGTTGTGCTCAAATAAACATACAAATGTTCTACTGTACAGTGAGATCCAAAAGTCTGAGACCATTAAAGAAAATGCTTCTTTATTTTTTTGCATGTTTTACAAATTTAATACATGTTTAATTGAAATGATATTAACAAGGCAGCACAGTGGTGTAGTGGTTAGCACTGAGGCCTCACAGCACGAAGGTCCGGGTTCGAGTCCCGTGGCCGGCGAGGGCCTTTCTGTGCGGAATTTGCATGTTCTCCCCGTGTCTGCGTGGGTTTCCTCCGGGTGCGCCGGTTTCCCCCACAGTCCAAAAACATGCAGGTTAGGTTAACTGGTGACTCTAAATTGACCGTAGGTGTGAGTGTGAATGGTTGTCTGTGTCTATGTGTCAGCCCTGTGATGACCTGGCGACTTGGCCAGGGTGTACCCCGCCTTTCGCCTGTAGTCAGCTGGGATAGGCTCCAGCTTGCCTGCGACCCTGTAGAACAGGATAAAGCGGCTAGAGATAATGAGATGAGACAATTCAAGTAAGAGTCTGCAAATGCAAAATAATGCATTCTGATTTCTAGCATTCAATAAAAAATAAAAAGGTCACCCAGAATACTTTCTTAGACAAATTGAAAGAATAGCCTACAGCAGGGGTCACCAATGTGGTGCCCGCAGGCACCAGGTTGCCTACAAAGACCACGAGTCACCTGTGGGCCTGTTCTAAAAATAGCTCACTATAGCGCCACTTACCAGTAAGCTGCATCTAATTTTTTTTTGTTGCTATTCTTTTTAAATCACTCTTGCATTGGTGTAAATTTGAAAATGACAATAATTAAAAAAATAAAAAAATAATTCAAATTAGATTAGAGCTATAGTAGCTGGTCTCCACAGCAACGGTTGCCATGGAGACCAGCTAGCAGTGCAGCGAAGATGAGGAGATGATTTACCCCGACAACATGGCAGAAAAAAGAAAGAAAACATATAATTTTCACAATGAATGGGAGGAAGAGTTCTTTTTTACGACTGTGAAAGATTCCTGCGTGTGTCTCATTTGCGGGGCTACTGTGGCGACGGCAAAGCGGCACAATGTGGAGAGACATTTTAGGACATGTCACACAAGCTACCATGCTAACTACCCACCGGGAAGCGCACTACGAGCGGAAAAGGCCTGTGAGTTGAAGGCAGCTTTGTGCAAACGGCAGTCTTTATTCACAAGACCAGTGAAAAACTCCCGAAAAGCAACCGAAGCCTCATTTAGAGCTACACATTTCTTGATTAAGAAAAAGAAGGCATTTTCAGACGGGGAGGTTTTCAATGAAGCAATGATGATAATTGCAAAAACTGTGCTTAAAGATGAGAATTATGGAACCGATGTCCAACTGGGGGCATCCACAATGGTTAGAAGAATGTCGGCTATGTCCGGGAACTTGGCCGATCAGCTGGACACGGATCTGGCAAAGTGCAGGTGGTTCAGCATCCAATGTGACTAGTTCATGGACAGCAGCAGTACAGCACAGCTGATGGTCTTTATCCGGATGGTGTTTGATGATTTCTCCACAAAAGAAGATCTTCTGACACTGCTGCCCCTAAACCACTATGAGGGGAGTTGACATCTATAACGCGATGAAGGAGTTTTTCGCGGAGAAAAAGGTACCATTGG
This sequence comes from Neoarius graeffei, assembly GCF_027579695.1. Taxonomy (NCBI): domain Eukaryota; kingdom Metazoa; phylum Chordata; class Actinopteri; order Siluriformes; family Ariidae; genus Neoarius; species Neoarius graeffei. The sequence continues at coordinate 76,907,149 of NC_083570.1, forward strand.
AAAAACTGGTATCAGTGACTACCGACGGCGCTCCTGCTATGATCGGCTGACATACAGGATTCATCACGCACTGCAAAGGTGACACAGATTTCCCAAACTTTATGCATTACCACTGCATCATTCACCAGCAGGCGTTATGTGCAAAGGTGATCAGCTTTGGACAATGATGACTCCCGTCGTGAAGATAATGACATCTGCTCCAGAATTAAACAGCACAGAACATTCAAGGTGCTATTGGAGGAGCTGTCGGCTGAATATGGTGACCTGCTACCGCACACAGAAATCCGATGGCTCAGCAGGGGATGAATTTTGCTTCGTTTTTTGTCGCTTTTGGCTGAAATAAAAGAGTTCCTGCAATCCAAAGGCGACGACACCTTGCTGCTGGAGGACACTGAGTGGACACTTGACCTTGCATTTTTAATGGACATTACTGGGAAACTGAACCATTTGAACTGTGAGCTGCAGGGCAAAGGTAAAACTGTTACTGACATGATAAGTGCTTTAAATGCATTTAAAGCCCACATGAACATTTTCTCTGTGCATTTACAGAGAAAAAAGGTGCTGCACTTCCCCTCTGTGCAGATGGTGCTGAAAGACAGTGCTTCAGCATCTGAGACTTTTGACAAAGTTGCAGAAAAGTACTCTCAAGTCATAAACACACTTGGGCAAGAGTCTGAGAACAGGTTTTGTGACCTTGATCAGCTTGAGCCATGCGTGTCGTTCATTTCCAATCCTTTCATGAACGTGGACACAACTTGCATTACTGAGCAACTAAGTGCAACGTTCAGCTTAGATGCTGGACAGGTGGAAATTGAAATTGTAACATTGCAAAATGACCTCCACCTCAAAGCCTATCAGGCTGCACCAAACTTTTGGTGCCTTGTTGACACAGAAAAGTACAGTGGTGTATGCACAGCAGCTATGAAGGTTGCCAGCCTGTTTGGTTCGACCTATCTTTGTGAATCAGCCTTTTCTGACATGAACTTCATCAAGAACAAACACAGAACACGCCTCACTGATGCACATCTGCAAGACACACTCAGAGTTGCAGTGTCAAGTTACAGCCCAGATTACAATACACTGTTGAACAGCATGCAATGCCAGGCTTCCCACTAACAGACAAAGAAACAGATATCAGATGTTTTCAGTGGCAACATGGCAGTGCCATGGCAAAGTTGAGTTCAATTATTGAAAAATAGTGACAAATGTGTTTGTTAAATGTAATATATGATGATTTTGTTAAAAAAAAATGCTGCAGATTTGTGATAAGTTTTGAAAATCTGAAAGTTGATTTTTGTATGTTACATAATTGATAATCTGTACAAACATGGTGCAATGTAGTGCATGATTTGTTAAAAATTGTCAGTGGCTGTTGAAAATGTTGTAGAAGTGATCATTTGAAAATGTAAATACTTGCAGAGATTCATAGAAATAAAGTGTTGCATATTGATATTTATCTGTTTCCTACCTTGTTAAATCATTTGCTGATGATTATTGTGAGAAATCATAAACATGATCAGTGTCTTCACATAGATGAATATCATTGATTATTAATAATAACATATAATTAAAGGTAAATTTAGTAAATTTGTTATTTCAGAAGTGCGTATCAAACTGGTAACCCTTTGCATTAATCGGTACCCAAGAAGTAGCTCTCAGTTTCAAAAAGGTTGGTGACCCCTGGCCTACAGTAACTAATGTAAATTTGGGGGCTTTAGGCTAATACAGAAAGTGTTTTTCCAGCTTGCAGCTGGCAGCCCACCATTTCCTCAACCAACAGAGTTTAACATTTATGTTTAAGGCCAAGTTTACATTAGACCGTATCTGTCTCGTTTTCTTCGCGGATGCACTGTCCGTTTACATTAAAACGCCTGGAAACGCCGGGAAACGGGAATCCGCCAGGGTCCACGTATTCAATCCAGATCATGTCTGGTCCGGTGCTGTGTAAATATTGAGAATACGCGGATACTCGGATACGCTGTGCTGAGCTCTAGCTGGCGTCGTCATTGGACAACGTCACTGTGACATCCACCTTCCTGATTCGCTGGCGTTGGTCATGTGACGCGACTGCTGAAAAACGGCGCGGACTTCCGCCTTGTATTACCTTTCATTAAAGAGTATAAAAGTATGAAAATACTGCAAATACTGATGCAAATACTGCCCATTGTGTAGTTATGATTGTCTTTAGGCTTGCCATCCTTCCACTTGCAAGTGGTAAGTGACGCGCATGCCCGACATGCACTGGGATCACACACACAGCGGCTCAGTCCCGAATCACTGCTCATGCACTTCACTCGCGCACTCTGTGAGCTGCGCAGGGCCGGAGTGCGCACCCTCCAGAGGGCACTCGCTGTTCAGGGCGGAGTGATTTGGAGCGCAGGATGCCTGTGGAGCCGAGCATATCCGTGTATTGGCGTTGCTGTGTGCATGCGAATCGTGTATTGGCATTGCTGTGTGCACGCTAATCGTTTTAAAAATGTTAATCTGATGATCCACTGATATGGTCTAATGTAAACCCCACCTAACACACAGGCCTAGCTGACTGAAAAAAGTGCATCTTCATTCACATGCAAATAACAACTTACACTCTGCCACTTTCCTTTCACCTTAAGAATACTGTGTGTGTGTGTGTGTGTGTGTGTGTGTGTGTGTGTGTGTGTGTGTGTGTCATTCAAGACAAGATGGAGTCATGCATTGGAGAAGAGGAATGTGAGCATTTCAACATGCTCAGGAGTCAGGCTTGCCCTTTTTTTATTAACAATGTTTCCAGCAACTGAAAAAAGCTTTTCAGATGGCATTGATGTGGCAGGTACAGGCAAATAGGATTTGGCTACAGCAGCCAGGGTGGGGAACCTTGTGACGTTATCCTTCCACCATTTATGGGGGTTGTTATCCCTTGGGATAGGGTTTTCCCCAAAATACAAAAGTACCTCTTTCCTCACTATCTCACTGTCTCCATCGTCATCCTGGTCCATGTCTTCTTCATTGCTGTCTTCCCTCTCAGAATCTGTGCCCAACAAAGTGTCCAACAAAGAGCAGGACCTCTTCTTTGGTGGGGAGCTTGCTGAGGCTTCCTGCCCCACAGCTGCCTGTTGTAACAATCTTTGCTTCTTTCTGATATCAAGTGCAACACTCTATATTCTTACTTGTAGTTTGAGCACATCATCTGCTGAAAGGAACTTCAATTTCTGAAAATGGGGATCAAGTGCAGCTGCAATGAGGGACACATTTTCCCCATCCTCTTGAAATACAGACACATCCTGCCACCTTGCCAATATCTCCTCTTCTGCTTTGGTCTGGAAAAAGGTCAAGCCAGCAGAATCAAATGATTTCTTTTGGGTGGATTTCAGGAGACCCTTCAGCAGGGGCGGGAGAACAGAGGCTGTGACATAAGATTGACCACTAAGGAGAACCGTGGCTTGCTCACAGGGCTTGAGCACCTCTTCCAGTTCCTCTAGAAGAATCCACTGATCATTTTTCAGGTCAAGATAATGTTTTCCACGCTGTGTGATGTCTGGATCTGATAGTGTCGCAACCACTGGCCATCGCTGCTCTAAAAGACGTTCTATCATGTAGTATGAACTGTTCCATCTGACCGCTACATCCTGTATCAGTTTATGCTCTGCTGTGCCCATTTGTTTTTGTTTCTGCTTCAGCTTACTGGTAGCTGGCTCACTTTTCTTGATACATATGTTTCATGAGGCACCGTGCAGCTGACAGTGCCTTGTCAATCACAGGGTTGTCCATTGCATGGCTGACTACCAGCTGAAGTGTATGCCCAGCACACCGATGGGATACCACCCCAAATCTCTCTTCCAGGATTCTGAGAGCTGCCACAATGTCACGTGCATTGTCATGGACAACAGCAAGGACATTCTGAAATGAAATGTCAAATTTTTCTGCCACATTCTCTAGCCAGGAGGCAATTTTTTCTGCCGTGTGGCACTCTTTAACTGGCAAAGTTGTTAAATTGAAGGAGACAAGGTCCCAATTGTCATCAATAAAATGACAAGTCACCCCTAGGTAGGCCTCTGTGACCAGACTTGTCCTGGCATCAGTGCTAAGGGAGATTTTGGATGTGGTCATTTTAAGTTTGTTTTTAAGTTTCTCCACTGAAGTCTCATATTTCTTCTCCATTATACCAGTAAAATAGTAGCCTGGGCCCACCCATCCTAAGCGTGATGCAACACGAGGGCCTGTTGCGAGCTTAGTCTGGCCAGGCAAGCTATCTACAGCTCTTCCAAGCTCCCGAAAAATCGGGAACCAATCAACTTTGAGCATCTCCAACGGCCCTGGGTAGAGGCATGTTCAAGGCACTGACGTAGTAGAACTGCGACCAGAAGCCATAGATTGTTTACAGAATCTATGCCGGAAGCGCTTCATTCACGCTTCTGCATCTATTACGCATAGATGCTGTATTGAAAGCATTCAACGGGAAGTTCTCATTGAAAACGGAGCAAAGAGCAGCCCTGGAGGTATTTATTGAAAGGAAGGACATTTTTGCCTTGCTCCCGACCGGCTTCGGTAAGAGTTTAATCTACCAGTTAGCCCCGTCGCGTCGCATACGTCAGAGGAAAGAGTGATGTGATTGGTTTAAGCTTCGTCACAGCCTTTTCTGGCTTCGACCAGTAGCAAACTGAGGCATTTCAGGGAGGTGGGTCAACCATGGGCTCTGGGAAACGGTTGGGCTTAATATCTTGGCCAGACCAATAGCTCGGAGAGCTTTGAAGTCGCTTTAGCCAGGCTAGTAAAATAGTGCCTAGAGGGCAGAGTGTAACCTGATTGAAAGGTGGTCAGCATTTCTTTGAATCCCTCGCCTTCAACCATAGCAAGCGGTCTCATGTCTTTCACAATCATTGAAAAGACGCTCTCAGTAAGTATGGCGGCCTCCTGGGGGGTGCAGGGGGCTGTATTTTTCTTGCAAAAGTAATCCTCCACACTATTCTTCTTATCCCTGAAAACATAAATCACACACAGAGAGATAAATTTAACTAAATATAATAATAAACCAACAACAAAGAATATACTATTTTCCCATGTATTCACCTAAGCCTACTGGCTATGCCCATTGTCTAATCAACAAGTAAGTTAATCAAATCATATGTTCATATTTACATTAGCACATTAAAGGAAAACTCCGGAGTGAAATGCTTTTTAGGTCTATTTTCACATTATTGGGAGTGCATACGTTGGGTTGCTATCACAATCACATCAATCGGATGTGTTTTGAGAAAATTAGTTTTTTGTGATTTCAACCGGAAAGCGCTAACACGGCAGTGACTGGGGCATGTCTTTTTGCCGATACAAAATGCTAGTTTTAAAACCATTGCAAAGCTCAAAACAACATGACAGTTCTGTGGAAGTGAGTTTAGGGTTCCGACAAGCAAAACGAGTTGTCCCTGGCTCTGCATGTGCACAGATAGAGTATGTTAGAAGAGTAAATAAAAATCCAGCAACCTTAACTGAAGTCGGTCTTCCTCAGACGCAATCTTGAGTGGACAGTCCGTAAAAGTCGAGTGCTGAGTGCAGAGCCCATGGTGCATTTCCAGCGGGATGGGCTCTGTCCTCAGCACTCGACTTTTATGGACTGTCCACTCAAGATGGCGTCTGAGGAAGACCGACTTCAGGTAAGGTCACTGGATTTTTATTTGCTCTTCTAACACACTCTATCTGTGCACATGCAGAGCCAGGGACAACTCATTTTGCTTGTAGGAACCCTAAGCTCACTTCCACAGAACTGTCATGTTGTTTAGAGCTTTGACATGGTTTTAAAACTAGAGTTTTGTATCGGCAAAAAGACATGCGCCAGCCACTGCGGTGTTAGCGCTTTCCAGTTGAAATCACAAAAAACTAATTTTCTCAAAACACATCCGATTGACGTGATTGTGATAGCAACCCAACGTATGCACTCCCAATAATGTGAAAATAGACCTAAAAAGCATTTCACTCTGGAGTTTTCCTTTAACGTTACTTGTGCAGTGACGGCATGACAGTGAGCACAGTTACAGTACATGCAGTGACAATTCCGGTTTTAAATGAAATAACATTGGTGGCAATATTCAGTTTACGCGCAAGTCATGTAAAACTCGGAGGCTGTGTCTCAAATCGCGCATTTCTATCAGTGCACTGCAATGTAGTGAACAGTGTGCACTGAGCTCTTGCTGTCATAGTGTGCATTTTCGACGTTCAGTGTTGACACAACTGTCATAATTTGACTTGGGTTTCTTAAGCGTATCATTTCAGACCTTCAGTAAATGACTACATTATTGTAGCAGTTCGTAGGAGGGGGAGGAGCACAGAAAGACGGCAGGCCAGAATAAAGTTCCATAATTTAGTTTATTTGTTCTTTTCAGACACAAATTACTGTCCCAGTCATACACACACACAAGTCGTCTGGTTCAGGAGAGATCTCACTTCCTCTGCTCTCTCTCTCTTTATATAGGGCATGGTCACTGGGAAGACACACAAACACAGGTTAATTGACATCAGGTGTAGTGATTCTGCCACTTACCTTCCCTGACTCCGCCCTCCAGTCACAGACCGGCGCTTGACCACGGCCCTGCTGCCACATACCCCCACCGCCCGACTCAGGCCAGGCAGCCGTCCGGCCTGCAGCTGACTCCCCCCCCCCCGACAGGAGGGAAAGTCTGCCACAACCATCTGTGCCCCCGGCCTGTGGATCACCTTGAAGTTAAAGGGTTGGAGTGCCAGATACCACCGGGTGATCCATGCATTGGCATCCTTCATGCGGTGGAGCCACTGGAGGGGCGCGTGGTCCGAACAGAGGGTGAAAGGGCGTCCCAGCAGGTAGTAGCGGAGGGCGAGGACTGCCCACGTGATCGCGAGGCACTCCTTTTCGATCGTGCTGTAGCGCCCCTCGCATACTGACAGCTTTCTGCTGATGTACAGCACTGGACGGTCCTCCCCCCCCACCTCCTGGGACAAAACGGCCCCCAGCCCTCTGTCCGACGCATCCATCTGTAACATTAAAGGGAGAGAAAAGTCAGGGGAGTGTAACAGTGGCCCCCCCGCACAGTGCAGCCTTTACCTCAGAGAAAGCCCGCTGGCATTGCTCCATCCACTGGACCGGATCTGGTACCCCCTTTTTAGTGAGATCAGTCAGCGGGCTGGTGACATCCAAATAATTAGGTATAAACCTACGATAGTAGCCAGCCAGCCCCAGGAACTGTCTCACCCCATTTTTGGTCTTGGGCCTCGGGCAGGCCGCAATTGCTGCTGTCTTGTTAATTTGGGGACACACCTGCCCGTTGCCCAAGTGGAAGCCCAGATACCGTACTTCCACCCACCCAATCGCACACTTCTTTGGGTTGGCTGTGAGACCCACTCGCCTCAGCGACCTAAGGACGGCCCTCAGGTGTTGTAAGTGCCGCTGCCAGTCATTACTATAAATAATGATGTCGTTGAGGTATGCGGCCACATAGGTGGCATGGGGGCAGAGGACCCTATCCATCAGCCACTGAAACATAGCAGGAGCCACAAGCAGCCCAAAAGGAAGTGTGACAAACTGGTGTAGGCCGAACGGTGTGGAAAAGGCCATTTTTTCTCGGGATAATGGTGTCAAGGGGATCTGCCAATAACCCTTTGTTAAATCCAGTGTCGAGTAAAAGCGAGCCGTGCCTAGTCGATCAAGCAACTCATCAATAAGAGGCATTGGGTATGCGTTGAATTTAGACACCGCGTTGACTATTCTATAGTCTGCACAGAACCAGACCGACTTGTCGGCCTTGGGTACCAAGACCACCGGGCTGCTCCAGTCACTGTGGGACTCCTCGACGATGCCCATTTCGAGCATGGCCTCGAGTTCTTCCTGAACCACTTTTTTTTTTTGTGTTCGGGTAGCCTGTAAGGGCGGCTGTGCACTACCACCCCCGGGGGCGTCTCAATGTGGTGCTCTATGAGGTCGGTGCGGCCGGGCAGGGGTGAGAACATGTCCGAAAACTCGGTCTGCAACGGGGCGACCTCCTCGAGTTGGGTTGGGGAGAGGTACGCGATGCCAATGCTCCCTTTTGAACCTCCGGCCCCATCTCCGCCTTCTCCGGAACCACCGACACCAACGCTGCGGGGACCTCCTCATTCCAGAGTTTGAGCAGATTGAGGTGGTAAATCTGTAGCGCCCCACCCCTGTCCATTCGCCTCACCTTGTAGTCGACATCCCCGACTCGCCGTGTGACCTCAAAGGGTCCTTGCCACTTGACGATCAATTTGGAGCTCGATGTGGGCAATAGGATGAGTACTTTATCTCCCGGTGCGAACTCCCTAAGGCGCGTACCCTTGTTGTATAGGCGGGTTTGCCGTTCTTGGGCCTGCCGCAAATTCTCCTGGGTTAGGTGTGTGAGTGTGTGGAGTTTTGCACGTAGGTCAATAACGTATTGAATTTCGTTTTTACTTGGTGAAGGTCCCTCCTCCCAATTTTCTCGCAGCACATCTAGAAGGCCACGTGGCTTACGCCCATATAATAATTCGAATGGGGAGAACCCCGTGGAGGCTTGGGGGACCTCTCGCACTGAAAACAACAAGGGTTCGAGCCATTTATCCCAATTATGTGCGTCCTCACTTATGAATTTTTTAATTATCTTCTTGAGGGTGCGACTGAACCATTCAACTAAACCGTCCATTTGTGGGTGATACACGCTGGTGCAGATCGACTTAATACCTAATAACCCATAAAGTTCATTCAGTGTCCGTGACATAAACGAGGTGCCTTGGTCAGTCAGAATCTCTTTTGGGATTCCAACTCGGGAGATGACGCGGAAGAGTGCCTCCACAATACTGTGTGCTGAGATATTGTGAAGAGGCACTGCTTCCGGGTATCGCGTTGCATAGTCCACCAGAACTAATATAAAGCGGTACCCTCGTGCTGACCGATCTAATGGCCTGACGAGATCCATCCCAATTCTTTCGAACGGGGTCTCGATTAATGGTAGAGGGCGCAAAGGCGCTTTTGGAATGGCCACTGGATTTACTAAATGGCATTCGCGGCACGCCGTACACCACCTACAGACATTGCTGCGAATCCCTGGCCAATAGAACCGGGCCATTATTCGGGCTAGTGTCTTATCCTGCCCTAAGTGTCCAGCCATGGGGTTAAAGTGAGCCGCCTGGAATACCAGTTCCCGGTGGCTTTTTGGAATCAAAAGCTGTGTGATTTGCTCTTTCGTCTGAGTGTCCTGCGTCACTCGGTATAATCTATCTTTCATAATAGAAAAATAAGGGAAGGACGGGGTGGCGTTTGGCTGGAGCATTTGACTATCGATTACTCTCACTTGGTCAAACGCATGCCGCAGAGTCTCGTCTCGTGACTGCTCTAATGGGAAATCCACAAGGGATTCCCCAAGAGAGGGAGGAGGAGCCTGTGGCTCCTCACTCAGACGCGATGACGACATAGATGGCTCTGTGACAGCTGCTCCCGCCAAAGCGACACCGGGACCTCTCCCTGCTAAACTACGGCAGGACCCACTCTTCACTAAATGCCTCATTAACTCCCCAAATCCTGGCCAATCAGTCCCCAAAATTATCGAGTGGGTGAGGCGAGGATTAACCACCGCCTTTACTCTAAATTTTTCCCCTCGGAAAAAAAACGTAGACCGACACCAAAGGGTAGCTGTGATCATCCCCGTGCACACTGTAATGATCACTCTATGTTCATGACGTCACGGGTGACCCCCTCACCCTCTCCCTTTTCTCTCTGTGTTCCCCTTGCGGTACGGACGTGTCTGTGTAGCTACCCTCTGGTTAAGCAATTTATTAGTATGTTGTTTGCTTAGTAGTACACTTATGTCCGCTCTATGGTGCTTCAGAGAAACCTTCGCGTAATAAACACAGACGACAGCACTGTTTCACCGTGTCCGGCTGAGTATCTTGAACTTTTCTGGGGAATTAACGCGAGGATCCCTGGCCGGATCCTTACAACACACAACACCTTCACCCCCTGTGCTCCCCCCAATGCCTCGTCTTGCACCAGGCTTTGGTGAATTGAGGTCTGATTACAACCAGAATCCACCAACGCCTGATATGTATCCCCTTGGATAGTCACTGGTATGCGATACGCTCCGGCCCGATCGAGGGCAGCTCCTGGCGCATCGGGGATCCGAACCACCACACCCACTTCCATTGCTGAACACTGCTGTTGGAGGTGGCCCAGCTCCCCGCAGCGCCAGCAAACTGGCCCAGGCTTCCTCTCTGCACCGGCGCCCTGGGGCTTAGTCACCTGAGGGGGGGAAGAGACAGACACAGGAGGGAGAAATGGGAGGGCACCGCGGGTGCGACAAGCCGGCTGGGGTGGGGCTGGCCCCCGCCTCCGCGGTGGGGGAACGGGGCAAGGACGAGACACAGGAGGAGAGAGGGGGAGAGAGAGGAGAGGAGAGAAGAGGATGTCCGCTGTCCTGCCATCGGACCAGCTGCCAAATGGTCCTCCGCCAACTCGATGGCCTGATCCAGTGATGCCGGGCGGTGGCACTGGACCCACTCCGCGGTTCCCTCTGGCAGGCGGCCGATGAACTGCTCCAGCACCACCTGATCGAGGATTCCCTCGGCGTCGCGGTTGTCAGCCCTCAACCACCGCCAGCAGGGATCCCGGAGCTGCTGGCCAAACGGGAACGGCTGGCCGACTTCCTCCAGATGCAGAGCGCGGAAGCGCTGTCGCTGTTGTTCGGGGGTGCGCCCCACCCGCTGGAGGATGGCCTGGTGAAGGTCTGTGTAGGCCAGCCGGCAGTTGGCAGGGAGCTGTAGCGCGGCCAGCTGCGCCTCACCCATTAGCAGAGGGAGGAGGCGCGCCGCTCACTGTTCCACCGGCCAGCCTGAGGCCTCTGCTGCCTGCTCGAAGAGCATGAGGAAGGCCTCGGGGTCATCCTGCGGGCTCATCTTCATTAGGGTGAGGGAAGAAGGGCCCGCGGTGGTGGAGATGGTGGACCCCGCTGACGCGAGGAGGTGCCGGAATGCTTGTCGATCTTCCTGCTGTGCCAGCACCAGGGCCTCAAACCAGTGCTCTTGCTCCTTCCGGAGGGTGACTAGCGCCTGGTGCTGGCTCTGCTGGGCCGTGGCGAGGGCATGGACCAGGTCTGGGAAGGGGGAGGACTCCATGGGGCTGTCCTTTTCCTGTGCTCCGTCCCGGGTTTCAGCACCACTGTAGCAGTTTGTGGGAGGGGGAGGAGCACAGAAAGACAGCAGGCCAGAATAAAGTTCCATAATTTAGTTTATTTGTTCTTTTCAGACACAAATTACTCTCCCAGTCATACATACACACCAGTCATCTGGTTCAGGAGAGAGCTCACTTCCTCTGCTCTCTCTCTCTTTATATAGGGCACAGTCACTGGGAAGACACACAAACACAGGTTAATTGACATCAGGTGTAGTGATTCTGCCACTTCCCTTCCATGACTCCGCCCTCCGGTCACAGACCGGCGCTTGACCATGCCCCCGCTACCACAATTACATATAGTAATTAATTACACAGAAAACCACCAGTAGCCTAAAACATTAGGTGTCAACAACATATTGTAGCCTACTCCAACATCGAGTGTAAAGTGAGGAGTTGAAAACAAAAACTTATGGTGTTTTGTCATCATCTGCACAAGCTGCTCCCGGATAGCGCCTCTTCAAGTGCTGGTGCATAGCTGTCGTGCTTGAATGATAGGCCATTTCTGTCTTGCAGAGACGACAAATTACTGAATCACTTCCTCCTTTCAAATTGAAGTATTCCCATACCTTTGACGAATTAGTGCGTGCCTTGCACTTTTGAAACTCTGAAGAGTCACTCGCATCACTACTACTCTCTGGTGCTGCCATCTTTGTTTTGGGTCCAACGCATCGGCACGCAAATTTTGCGTCGACGTCATCAATGATGTCAATGCATTGCCCCAGCTCTATTTTGAACATTTCCTTTTCTTTGTTTGATTGTTTCAGAAGATAACAACAACAACAACAACAACAACAGAAATTTATTGTGGTCTCTGGACTGCTGCGAGACACAATCCCCACAATGCCACCAAACACAGAAATGGTGAACCTGGCAAGGCTCATGGGGTTGGATAGGTGAGCAATCACATTCTAACTGGACTTCAGGGTCAGGGTTTGCACATCGCTTGAGCAGGTGCTTCTCACAGTTCCACACTGGAAACAGTGTTGGAGACTGCCCCATTGGTCTCCAGCATGGCCTTGATGTTGGCAGCCATTCCATTGGCCTCTGGGATAGGAATGGGCATGGCACTGGACAGTGCCCTGCTGGTCATTGGCATGGGCATGGACATTAGTATGGTCACAAATTGGGTTTCCAATCATGCAAATATTCACTGGGGCTAAAAATTAATTCATAAAATTCATACTTATTATTCATTCATTATCTGTAGCAGCTTATCCTGTACAGGGTTGCAGGCAAGTTGGAGCCTATCCCAGCTGACTATGGGCAAGAGGTTGGGTACACCCTGGACAAGTCACCAGGTAATCACAGGGCTGGCGCATAGAGACAAACAATCATTCACATTCACACCTATGGTCAACTTAGAGCCACCAATTAGCCTAAACTGCATGTCTTTGGACTGTGGGGGAAACTGGAGCACCTGGAGGAAACCCACGCAGACACAGAGAGAACATGCAAACTCCATACAGAAAGGCCCTCGTTGGCTGCTGGGCTCAAACCCAGGACCTTCTTGCTGTGAGGTGACAGTGCTAACCACTACACCACCATGCCACCCTCATACTTATTATATAATTACTAATTCATTCATCCATCCATCTCCATTTCCAGCTTAGGTAATTCATTGAGGTGTAGGTGTCTTGAATGTCTAAGAATATTGTTTCATCATAAGTACATGTATATGGGTGACATGTTTTGATGTACAAAAGCATAGGTGCTCATCAATAATGAATTAAAGACATAGATAAAGATCCTCTACCTATGTGTACACAGCTCCTCATCAGGCTGGAAACCACAAGAAGCATATGGAGTGGAAAAACTCCAAGCAGAGTAGTTGGCACTTAAGCAATGATTATTAAGAAACACCTGTTCAGCCCAATTATTAGGTCAAGACAGATTCTGCAGAATGGAAACAGGTTAATGAAGGTCTTCTCTGGTTAATTGTGTAAACTATATATAGTGAGGCATGATAGCCAAGGGCAGTAAGGTCAAGTCTAAAGTGCCCTCCCCCAGACCTATCGGGTCAGCTTTTCCCCATGGCCAAAAATTATATCTACTTTTCTGATGATGATTCCTCAAACTGGCAATTCTTATCTATTTGCAGACTCATTTATATGATTGTGTTCTTTCAAACTTCCATACTAAAATGAACAGCACAGAATGAGTAACTCTATGTTCACATCAAACGCAGTGAGAGCATCAAAAGTCACTCTCACCACTCTGCACTATGACACTTGTGCTGGTAAGTTCATGTACGCTTCGTGACACAGATGAAATAGGCGATTAGAAGTTCGTTCAGAATACTTAATCTTGCAAACTTTATTTAAAAGGGCTACAAAGCAAGCACACATCAATCGGCATCATATCTTAATAAAATACTTTAAAAATTTGGTTAATACCATGACTGCTTTCATTTTAACATATCCAGCATATACCTCCCATCTTGTAATAACTCCCATTTGACAAGTCTTGGTCAATGCTTGTTTTTTTTTTGTTTGTTTGTTTGTTTTTTTGTTTTTTAATATCCCTGTATGCAAACAGAGACACATCATAAATAATATGGAACCCCACCACGGCCGCAATTATCAATGTCTCCTCCATGGCAGGCTACTTGGATAAAGTTTGAATGGAACCAATATTTACATAACTGTGTTCTCCAGGATTCTTCAGAGTGCAGCACATATAAATTCCAACTGGTTGCTGCCGAACTGCATCATAGATCATTACCATAAGTTGCCTGGATTTCAACTTTATTCTGATGCCCTCACCACCCAAGACACACCACCAGTGGTCTTCCTGCTAAAAGACACTGTCTCACACAGAAAATGAATGACTTCCAGTCATTTTGATGCTCTTGCCACATTTGGTGTGAATGTAAGGTTAGATATGTGTTGAGTCTGAGCCTGATGATATTTGATGAGCTAGGAAAGAATTCTTTGTCACACAAATGTTATAATCATGCATTTGGTGGGATTATTATGATGTGCTCTTCATGTAAAAGGGCTGTCTCAGAGCTCTGTATTTCCTCGCAAGGCTACATTTTAGGAAACAATTACTCTCTCTAAGACAGTGATATACATGTTTATTATTACTTAGCTACAGAACTTTATTTTATATACAGTGTGTAGTATATGCGTCAGGGTGCAGGCACCTACAGATGCAGGCACAGGGGAGAGTGGGTGCATTGCAAATTGTAAACCAAATCCAAATTGAAAGGCGGAAGATGTAATCAGGGTCAGGCAAGGGTTGGTTGACGTGCAGACAGAATGTCAATGAGCAAGTGAGAAGTCATGGTCGGGGTGAATGTAAAAAAAAAACAAAAACACTACAAGTCAGACACTATAATGAAAAGGCTTGGTATGCTCAGGTACAGGGACACAGAACGATACTTCCACTGAGGAGAGTGTTTGCAGGGCTTAAGTAGAGCGATCATTAGGCAGATGATGGGGAACAGGTGTGCTTCTAATACTCATGAGAGGCTGTGGCATTTGGGAGATGTAGTCCAGAGTGGCCATGTTTGGATGCTGCTCCAAACTTTGATTTACGGCGCTATTACTGACAATATACCATATAATGTAATATACTATTTTGTCAGTCTGTCCTTGCACTTGACACATACACTCATGAAAAAATAAGTACATCCCATGGATATTGTGGACTTTTCTTAACATATTTATACAAGCAAGCATTTCACCTTTTTGATACAAGGCCTACAGATAAAGGTGATATACTTGAGCAAAACAACAAGGAAAATTATCTCTTTCGATAATTTATTCAACAAAAATATCAACAGATGCAATATTCTCCTGTGGATCAAGTAAGTACACCCTTAGGTTCAGAAGCTAGTATTGCCCCCTTTAACAGAAATAGCTTCTTGTAGGCATTTTGCATAATTGCCCACCAGTCTCTGACACCGGCTTTCTGAAATTTTTGATCACCCTTCCATGTAAAATTCCTTTAGTTGCAAGATGTTTGAGAGTTTTCTTGCATGTACTACCCTTTTCAAATCTCCCCACAACATTTCAATGGGGTTAAAATCCAGAGGTGGAAAGAGTACTAAAATATTATACTCAAGTACAAGTACTGTTACTCTGATGAAATTTTACTTAAGTACAAGTAAAGTTACCAGACAAAAAATCTACTCAAGTAAAAGTAAAAAGTAGATAATTTAAAATGTACTTTGAGTAAAAGTAAAACGTTACTTTTAACAATGGGTGTTTTCTGCCTCCATTGTGTTGTGCAAAAATGAAAAAGAAGAGGAAACAAGGATATATGTACATCTCAACCCAGATGTTTTATTTAAAGGAAGTGTATCAAATTGAATGCTTAGGATAATGCTGCATTAAAACTGAGACAAACAAAAAAGGTCAATACACACAGTCATGTCGTTTACATCGCCCTGACCACACACAAAGCATTGTACACGAAATATGAAAGTGAAATGTTGCACCGAAATCTCGTAGCTTGCTTGTGTGCACTGTGTGTTATTGAACAATTCAATTCAAACATTATTTGTTTTGCTTAGTATTCCTTTCTGGCCTGTTGGATGTAGAATGGTAGGAGGACTGATCACGTCAGATTGGCGAGCTAACTTGCTTGCATGATTAGCCAACCGAATAACAGACTAGTTACCGTTATGTTACAGTACCAAC
Source organism: Neoarius graeffei (assembly GCF_027579695.1). Classification (NCBI taxonomy): domain Eukaryota; kingdom Metazoa; phylum Chordata; class Actinopteri; order Siluriformes; family Ariidae; genus Neoarius; species Neoarius graeffei. The sequence goes on from NC_083570.1 coordinate 76,922,953, forward strand.
AGGTTGCTACTTCAACATTAGCAATGCCATCCACTATTTTTGGAATATAACCAGCCTATTGTCGGTTTTACTATGGAAAGGAAACATTATGATCAGGGGCGCAGATACGTTTTTTGAACTGGGGGGGACAAAAAACTGGGGGGGACAAAGCTGCCAGCAAACCAACCCCAATCCCGATATGCCTGTCAAACTTGTTGTGGGTAACCATAGCAACCAAGCTCGAGCTTGCAACCTGTGCAGTCTGCGCAGCTCAACCAACCGAACATCAGTCTTTGTTTTGTTTTATGTGAGTTGTTGCAACTATGTATACACTGCTGTGCACCTCAATAAACCGAATGGTAATTAGTCTTTTGATTTTTCCGTGAGGTTTGCCTTATGCAAAGAAAGACAGCACAGACGTTTTTTCCTCCCTATAAGTGGGGGGGACCGAACGAGGTGAATTTAAATCTGGGTGGGACGAATCCCACCCGTCCCACCCTCTATCTGCACCCGTGATTATGATGCCAATGACAATACTTACCTCAACATGCTTGCGCAGATTAGACGTCGAATTTTTGCATGCCGCAATGGTTGTCTTCTTGGGCACACATAATCTGCATTGCATAATGAAACTGTCACCCCTTTTCTCTATGAAGCTGAAGTGATCACATATGTAGGGCCAGGGGTGCACTTCATTACTGGAAGAAATTGCGTTTTCTGCAGGGTCGTCCACCACAGGTTCCTCGGTCTCCTCCATGTCCGCAGGGGCACTTTATCAACACCCGTGGCCCAGGGGCTAGGCCCCTCATAGGCTACCTGTCAACCCTACCCTTACCGTTGGCCAGGAAAACACTCTTATTTTATTTGCAATATGTGTCAAGCATTTACAGTGTAAGCGTGTAATTAGCCTAGAAGCCTACGATAGGTTATGTTTGGCTCAGCGTAGCTGCGCAAGGCCCACGCTCACATCGCTCAACACATCCGACCACAGAGGGAGAAGAACGCGCACATTATCATTACAGAGCCGGTTCTGATTATTACCACGGACAGGACAGTGATACTGCGTAACTTTCACGCAGGGGCATGGCCAGAGATAACCACACAAGCGCGCATACGCTAATGTAGACCTATGTGTTGTAAACATAAAACACACACCTACAGACAAGTCCTTTTAAAAAATAAAATACATAAAAATAGCTCGGCGGCATGAAAACAAACATTCACTGCAAGACAAGGTGCCCTAGAATCGCCATCAGTTTTTAATATCTATATGGACTTTGTTGTCAGGATTGCACAGCATGAGATATCAAAACTGTACCCAGATACAGGCTTCAAGTTCAGATATTGCATTCCAAATGAGGTATCCACAAGAGAAATGCGTACGAAAGCACGAGCATCAGGAGAGGGTTGCATAACAGAGATTCTATACGCAGATGATCAGGCCATACTCGCTGGATCCATCGAGGAGCTTCAGAATATTCTTCAGTTGTATGATAAGACCTACACCCGCTTTGGTTTACAAATATCATATGTCAAAACAGAAACAATGGCTTTTAACGTCAATGAGGATATCAAATGTAAACCAAGTATCATTTCCCTTGGCGGCACTAATATTAAAAACGTCCGCACCTTTAAATATCTTGGTTATAATGTCAGCAACTGTGATGAATCCTCACACTTCCTGCATGCTAGGATAAGTGCTGCATTCATGAAATGGAATGAACTGAAACACGTTCTAACCGACCACCGAATACTACTAAAAACCCGTATAAAGTTCCTAGTGGCATGCGTTCGATCTCGTCTCCTGTACAGCACACAGGCATGGCAACTATCATCCAGTGAAATTCACAAAATTGAGTTAGTGTGGCACGGCTTCCTAAGGAAAATGATTAAAGGTGGATATAAACGAAAGAATGCCCCTGACCAAAAGAACACTACAAATGAAGATATAGACTGAAGCTACAAGATGTCCAATGCTGACCTCCGGAAACTGACAGGAAGCCAGGATATAAAACTATCCTGCTACGTACAACAACTAAAATATATTGCTCACATTTCCCGGATGGGCAAAAACCAAATGCAAAAGCAGCTCCTGTTTGACAAAAATGGTTACAAATGGACGAAATGGGAAAATCTGCTGGGCATAGACACCCAACAGATAAGACGTATAATGATGGACAAATCAAACTTTGAGCAACTGCTGCAACTGCTACAGCAGAAGCACCCCTAGAGAGTTTAACTTTTGACAGGGGAACATGATGATGATGAAGGTACTTGGCTCGGCGGCCACATGAAACGTAAACACCATGGACAGCGGCCAAACTCATAACTCTACAGACCGAAATACACGAAACCAAGTCCTACTAGGGTCTATTTTACCGATCTATGTTCAAGCATCATGCAAGTCTTCCTTCTCCTTGAATAAGACCGTGCATTCAACTGCCTTTTTGACATGACTGCATAGAAATACCACTTGCAACAATATTTCATGCACTCCATCAAGAAAAAAGTTAAACATGATGAACACGGGCATACTGTTTTGAGCATACGATTTTTTAAAAAGAAACTAGCTACATCAAAGTCCTTCAATAAACCCATCCTTTAGCGCAAATGAGCTTAACCTAGTTCAAAGCCTGACGCTAGCAGTAGCTGCATAAGGCAAAATCATGTGGGCCTTTCGTCAACAACAAGCCACGGCGGGCAAACAATAATCAAGTGTCCTTACCTTAAAACGTTGTCTTGACCACAGAACTTCTCAAGTATTTCACTTAAATCCACACGGGTTAACAACACACCCAACACAGCTAGCGAGAAATGTGGATATGCGCTAGCTTTGTATTGCTATTCCCCTCAGTATGCTTACTCTGTCTGCTGCCCGAACTGTGAACATTATAGCCTACAATCTTTTCATCAATTTCTTCAGTAGATGCCGTTTTAGACAGGGGCATCAGAAGCATTTTTAATGTGGGGGGGACACACTGGCAGGGGGTCCTCCGCCAGAAAATTTTTAATTAATTTTCAACAATATGTCCTCTTTCAACTAGTCCATATATTCATCAGCCTGTTTTTAAACCCACCGCTACGCCTAAGATAATGAGATGAATGTGACACAATTTATCACCAACAATGACTTTATGGGTGCATTTTACTTTTTATTTTGTGTTTTCTATTTAGTTTTAGATGTAACACAACATGCCACTGGGCCAAGCAATAGTGACACTCAACTGTATGTTTAAAAATAAGAATATTCATAATCTCACACAATGAACAGGCATGACATGGCATCATGCAAACTTCATAACACAAAATCACACTGTGTCAAGCAACGGTGACACATAAAAAATAACTTCACACAATGAACAAGTGCAGTTTTGTCAACCTACATGCAATGGTGGTACTACAGTAGCATTTACAGATTAGTATAACAAATAGATTTATAGATATAACTCCTTCTTATATTGGTGCCACCACAATTTCTACCACTTCATAACTTTTATCCCCCTTTCCTTCACAATCCACCTGGAATAACATCCATCTCTCTCCATCACTTTCCTCTCTACTATTCCTTCCCCATACACTGATTTCCCATCTTACTTTCCAGAAAACTGCCAAAGACCAGACAAAACAAGGAATCAATAAATATCATCAGAGCAGACTTGACCTCATTCTTGGCATTACAGTAAGGCAGGCCTACTGGGTTTGAATTAAATGATAGCTAACATTAAGCTAGCTGATACATCTCCTAACATTGACTAGCCAGCTAACTGCACTAACATTTCCATTGGGACAAAAAAACCCTGTCCTGTGGGGAAATTCTGACTGACTTTCCGCTTCTTTGTAAAGAATGTCCTTATGTCCATTGTGTCTGGAGAGGAGCAAATACTGCAAACAATTCATCATCAACCAAGAATACCCCATTAGGCTAAGCTTATTTCACTGTTTAGTTGAATATTAATTTAACGTGGCCTAGGGTTAATTTTGAGGGCAGATAACAAAAGAATGTGGTTTTAGCAAAAGCTAGACATTGTGAGGTTGCAATGGGGCTGACGTCACCTCCTCCACTTTCCAGCAGCTGCACCAACATTTCTCTGCTCGCGCTGAGATTCACTTCACTCGCGCGCGGTGAGCTGTTGAAGGGAACGCCCGGAAAACCCGGAGTGGATTTTCAGTGGTATGTGTATTCTCTTATCGATCAAGTGGAATGGATTCTTTCACGAAGCAATAGAAACGGCGCTGGGTGAACTAATATTTTATGTTAAATGTGGGGGGGTCCAAATGAAGAATTATGAAATGTGAGGGGGTCCAAATGAAGAATTATGAAATGTGAGGGGGACATGTCCACTTCACATTCAATGGTGGCGACGCCCATGGTTTTAGACATTTTATTATCCCCATCGAAATATGCTATTATACTAACAGGATTATAACTCAAATCACACGACACGTATTCAAATCACAACTGATTTATTTTACTGTTGGACAGATCATAGCATATCTAGCCTAGCTACACATAGCCTAGCTGCTGGTAGGCTGATAACTGATAAGTAGCTGATATTCTGAACAGATTGGTGATCCTTACCTTAAAAAGTCTGTGACTTTAGGCAACAATTCTATCATTACCTGCATCTCTCTCTTTTTTCCTTTTATGCGCCCCGCTAACATGTGAACGCTTCATCTTTCAAAGCCTCTAAATTTGTGTCTCAGTAGTCTGTAGTCTGCAGTCTTTGGCGCGCTTTCGTGCGTGACGTTACATTTTGTTACATTTTATTCTGGTACAGTTGTGGGTGTTCGTTTCACGAACCACATCCACCATGTCTCTTACAGCAGGCTACTGTGCGCTCATTTATTTCTAACCTTATTTCTATCCGTACATTAATGTAGGCCCACGATTCCGACAGTTTATTATATGATTAATATTACAAGGCCCCTGATTGGCTGTGGCCCAGGGGCTTGAGCCCCCCGAAGCCCCCCCCCTTAAAGCGCCGGTGCATGTCCACCATTGTCTGTGTGAGACTCGCGCGCGCTCCAACTGTCCTTCCCGTGATTCATTTCCAGAACGCATTTCCCCTTCTCCGTTTTAGCCTTTTTTTATTTTTTATTTATTTATTTTTTTAGTCAGTAATGGTTGTGATGTAAAATGTACTGAAGTACACTACTTAAAAGAAAGCATACTTAAGTAAAAGTAAAAGTACACTCTTTAAAAATTACTTGAAAAAGTATAAGTACACAAAAAAGCTACTCAAGTACAGTAACGCGAGTAATGTAATTCGTTAATTTCCACCTCTGTTAAAATCCAGGCTTTGACTTGACCAGTATATAACCCTTCATTTCTTCCTTTTGAGCCATTCCTTGGTGGAACTGCCAGTGTGCTTAGGATCATCATCTTGTTGGAAGGTCCACCTCCAGTTCAACTTCAACTTTTGAACAGATGGCCTCACATTATTTTCAAGCACTCTTTGATATGATTCAGAATTCATACTTGAATCAAAGAATGCAAGGTTCCCAGTCCCTGAGGCAGTGGAGCAACCCTAAACCATAAAATTTCTACAACCATACTTCACAGTTGATATGAGGTTATTTTCCCCTCAAAAGCCATCTTTGTTCTGCATCACATGTGCCTTTTGACTATGGGCAAACAACTCTACTTTTGATTTGTCTGTCCAGAGCAGGTTATTCCAAAAGACCTGGCCTTTGCCTATATGTTAATTGGCAAACTTTTTCTCTTGCTTTAGCTTTCCTTTTGGACCGCAAAGGCTTTTTCCTAGCATGCTTCCCATGCAGGTTAAATTTGTCCAATCTCTTTCTGATTGTAGATGTACCATATGCACTTCCACACCAACAGTTGCAAGATTTATCTCTAGATTCAGTGATGAAAGTTTGGAGTTCTTGGAGATTTCTTTGAGCATCAAACAATCTGCTCTTGAGCTGAATTTGCTGGGGCGGCCAGTCCTGGACAAATCTGCAGTTGTCTGAAATCTGCACCACTTGTAGATGAGTTTACTTGTTCACAGTGGAATGATTTATTTCTAATAATTTAGAGATCTTTTTTAAATCTCTTGCCAGATTAATTGGTATCCACAACATACATACATTTTATTTATTCATTTATTTATTTATTCTGAGGTCCTGAGAAAGAGCTTTAGATCTTGGCATGATGACCCCACACACTTCAATAGCAAAGAGAACACCAGACCCTAGCTGTCAGGTTGCCAATGAAGACAGATTCCACCTGCACCTCTACTTGCAGGAGGTTCTAATCAATGTCACCTAATCTGGAACTCCTGATTCGAATTTTATGGAAATGAAAGTATGATAAATGTAAGGGTGTACTTACTTTTTCCAGGGTGCTCTTACTTTTTTTGACCGATAATTCTTAATTATGAAAATGACTACAAAATGTCAATTTTATGTGTTGTTTGTTGGCATATATTACCTTTATCTGTAAGCATTGTATCAAAGAGAATGAAATGTTTTCTTGTTAAATATGTTGTGAAAAGTTTATAATTTCCATGAGGTGTATTTATTTTTTCACATGAATATATTTTGACATCACATTCTAACTATGTAGTACTTGTATGAAGGTAAAAGTCATGCAAATGATGCATTCCAAGAAATAATAATAACAATATGGTATACTGAGGCTATAGTACAGTAAAAAAATAAATAAAAATCTAACTTCAAATGAAATTTGAAGTTATTTTCGTTGGCAACCACTAGGTATGCATTTTATTTGTAGCTCAGTGTTGGATGAATCATATACTTCAGGGAGCTGGCACAGACTGAGATGAAGTCCAGTGCAATACATTGTTTCATCCTTCCAGTCTGAAAAGGGAGTCATATTTAAGTTCCAGATGGTTGGCAATATATTTATGTCTTCTTTTAAAACTGATAATCCATTTGTCTGAACACAGTAATACAGTACAGGCACAGTGTGATTGGTGTTTAAATGAAAAATCTTAAAAAAAACCCTCATGTGTTGATATAAAATTTATCCAGTAAAAAAAGAGAATAAGTGATTGCTGATAACAATAATGCTTCATATTTGTAAATGACTGTTCATGTTTTGTCTTTAGATGGATTATTTGAATAAATAAATACATCCATGCATTATCTGTAACCATTTATCCTCTGCAGGGTCACGGGCAAGCTGGAGCCTATCCCAGCTGACTATGGGCAAGAGGTGGGGTACACACTGGACACGTCGCCAGGTCATCGCAGGGCTGACACATACTGTAGATGGGCCAATATATATTTTTCTCTTTTGAACAACCATTTTCATTTAAACAAATACACCTCACTAGATCCAAAGCTGCTGGGATAATGATCAATGTATAGTGTGCCTGTTCAGTTCACAGCGTCAGCGTTGACCCGATCTTTCAATTTGATGTGACATTAGTACCTTTTCTGTTTAAAGAAAGTAGCACAAATGAGGGCATTCTTGAATTCTAATTACTTTAAGCTGCCTTACCTGCTTCTAATTTTACACTGTGCTCAGACTAAAGTATATGCAGTCCCATGGTACTGATGAAATTTATGTGAAGACTATTAAATACTCAGCGCTACTGATCTTTTTATGGTGTTATCCTGCTAGGAATAATGGCTAAAGCCTTATTACAAACTTGTAAGGAGAAAAAGAGATCCTGTTAAGCAGATAAGCTCTTTCCTCTGCCCTTTGGTAGCTAATGCATTTTTCTTCCACAATGTTGTATTTCTGAATGAAAACATGACATTCAGGAGGGAAATTATGTATAGCTAGACATAATTTCTAGCTTACTAGAACAATACAGTGGGTTTGATAGGATTGTGAATAGTGGAACTTCTGAAACAAACATGGAGTCGTATAGCTCAGCTCAGCATGTTCACTAATAATAGCTGAATAGATACAAATGTGACATGATTTTATTGGTAAATATTTTTATCCACCTGTGCATAAATATTTATGTAGTTAAAAGGATGGCAAAGATTTAGTAAACTATTTTCATAAAAGTCTCTTAATTTTGAGGGAAGATTCAGTTTTATGCAACTGATACTGATGGATCATGCAGTATAGCCAGAGATGGAAACACATTAATAAAATGTCAGCTGGGTTGAAAAGAAAACAAAACAGACAAAACCCACCCAAAACATCACATCAATTTATTCTATGGTCAGATGATCAGAAATTTAGACTATTGACTTTGAAAAGCAGAATAATTATACAATTTTGCAGCTATGGGTGACCATTTGCAATGACTCAGTAGGTCTTATCAATTTTCAATGCATAATTGAGATTTTTCTCCAACTGGGAATGTTTGAGTGAAGCTAAATTGTACCAATGATCAAGCGAACCAAAACCAAAAATTCCAAATAAAGCTAAGTGTAATTGTCAAAGTTAATAACTTAATCAAACACATTAACATGCTTGAAACTTTGTGCGTGTGTTTTATATATATATATATATATATATATATATATAAGTATGGTTGCAGAAGGGTGGCACGGTGGTGTAGTGGTTAGCGCTGTCGCCTCACAGCAAGAAGGTCTGGGTTCGAGCCCCGTGGCCGGTGAGGGCCTTTCTGTGCGGAGTTTGCATGTTCTCCTCGTGTCCATGTGGGTTTTCTCCGGGTGCTCCGGTTTCCCCCACAGTCCAAAGACATGCAGGTTAGGTTAACTGGTGACTCTAAATTGACCGTAGGTGTGAATGTGAGTGTGAATGGTTGTCTGTGTCTATGTGTCAGCCCTGTGATGACCTGGCGACTTGTCCAGGGTGTACCCCGCCTTTTGCCCATAGTCAGCTGGGATAGGCTCCAGCTTGCCTGCGACCCTGTAGAACAGGATAAAGCGGCTAGAGATAATGAGATGAGATGAGATGAGATGGTTGCAGAAATGTTATGGTTTAGGGTTGCTCCACTGTCTCGGGGACTAGGAACCTTACATTCTTTGATTCAACTATGATTTCTGAATCATATCAAAGAGTGCTTGAAATGTGAGGCCATCTGTTCAAAAGTTCAATTTGAACTGGAGGTGGACCTTTCAACACACACACATGCAGTGGTGCTTGAAAGTTTGTGAACCCTTTAGAATTTTCTATATTTCTGTATAAATATGACCTAAAACATCATCAGATTTTCACACAAGTCCTAAAAGTAGATAAAGAGAACCCAGTTAAAAAAATGAGACACAAATATTATACTTGGTCATTTATTTAATGAGGAAAATTATCCAATATTACATATCTGTGAGTGGCAAAAGTATGTGAACCTTTGCTTTCAGTATCTGGTGTGACCCCCTTGTGAAGGAATAACTGCAACTAAACGTTTCCAGTAACTGTTGATCAGTCCTGCACACCAGCTTGGAGGAATTTTAGCCCATTCCTCTGTACAGAACAGCTTCAACTCTGGGATGTTGGTGGGTTTCCTTACATGAACTGCTCACTTCAGGTCCTTTGACAGCATTCTGATTGGATTAAGGTCAGGACTTTGACTTGACCATTCCAAAACATTAACTTTATTCTTCTTTAACCATTCTTTGGTAGAACGACTTGTGTGCTTAGGGTTGTTGTCTTGCTGCGTGACCCACTTTCTCTTGAGATTCAGTTCATGGACAGATGTCCTGACATTTTCCTTTAGAATTCTCTGGTATAATTCAGAATTCATTGTTCCATTAATGGTGGCAAGCCATCCTGGCCCAGTTGCAGCAAAACAGACCCAAACCATGATACTACCACCACCATGTTTCACAGATGGGATAAGGTTCTTATGCTGGAATGCAGTGTTTCCTTTCTCCAAACATAATGCTTCTCATTTAAACCAAAAAGGTTTATTTTGGTCTCATCCATCCACAAAACAGTTTTCCAAAAGCCTTCTGGCATGCACACCATAGTTGTTCAGTGTTCTCCTGATGGTGGACTCATGGACATTAATATTAGCCAATGTGATAGAGGCCTTCAATTGCTTAGAAGTTACTCTGGGGTCCTTTGTGACCTTGTCAACTATTACACGCCTTGCTCTTGGAGTGATCTTTGTTGATCGACCACTCCTGGGGAGGGAAACAATGGTCTTGAATTTCCTCCATTTGTACACAATCTGTCTGACTGTGGATTGGTGGAGTCCAAACTCTTTAGAGATGTTTTTATAACCTTTTCCAGCCTGATGAGCATCAACAACACTTTTTCTGAGGTCCACAGAAATGTCCTTTGTTTGTGCCATGATACACTTCCACAAACATGTTGTGGAGACCAGACTTTGATAGGTCCCTGTTCTTTAAATAAAACAGGGTGCCCACTCACACCTGATTGTCATCCCATTGATTGAAAACACCTGACTCTAATTTCACCTTCAAATTAACTGCTAATCCTAGAGGTGCCACTCACAGATATGTAATATTGGATAATTTTCCTCACTAGCTAAATGACCAAGTATAATATTTTTGTCTCATTTGTTTAACTGGGTACTCTTTATCTACTTTCACTTGTGTGAAAATCTGATGATGTTTTATGTCATATATATGCAGAAATATAGAAAATTCTAAAGGGTTCACAAACTTTCAAGCACTATATATATATATATAAAATGAGGGAGAGAGAGAGAGAGAGAAAGAAAGAAAGAGTGTGTGTGCAGCACGGTGGTGTAGTGGTTAGCACTGTTGCCTCACAGCAAGGTTCTGGGTTTGAGCCTAGTTGCCGACGGGGGCCTTTCTGTGTGGAGTTTGCATGTTATCTGTGTGGGTTTCTTCTGGGTGCTCAGATTTCCCCCACAGACCAAAGACCTGCAGGTCAGGCTAATTGGTGTCTCTAAATTGGCCGTCGGTGTGAATGGTTGTGTGTCTCTACAGTATGGTACATCAAAATTAAATTAATATAAGGGGCCACATTCATGAATAAGAGGATGTACTATTGTGGCTGCCTGTCAGGTATGAAGGTGACAGACAGATCTTAAAGCAGCGGAGAGTTTAATGAAGCAAAGCTGACAGACAAATCCAAAATGATGGCCAAATGCAGGGTCAACAAACAGGCAGTGGTTATGCGAGACACAAACAGAATATCAGAGGCAGAGACAAAGAGCAAAAACAAAAGTACAAACTAATTCAATCAAGAGAATATCTTGGGCAGCTCCAGGGGCAAGGGTCTGGTTTATCAGGGGGCTTAGTGTGAAATTATTCGCACAGGAGTGGGTCTAGGATGTCCTTTGTTGAGACAGCAGTGTTCCTCAGAGCCCTCCCACTCGACCAAGTATTCAAGGCTGCCTCCTTTAGTGAGAGTTGAGGATGTTATGGACAATGTAACCCGGTTGGCCATCAAGGATGAGAGGTGCAGGGGGTGAAGTGGAGGGAACATTAGTGGCCAAGGAACCATGGATGGCAGATTTTAGGCATGATACATGGAAGGAGGGTGAGCATCTACTGTGTTGGGGCAAGTCTAGCTTGTAGGTGATGCCATTGACATGTTGCAGAATTTTTAAGTGACTGATGTACTTGACACTGAGCTTCTTGCAAGTTTGTGGGTTTCTGATGCCCTTGGTCGATAACCATATCCTGTCATCAGGATAAAGCCTTTTCCAAATGAGCACAATAGATTTTATATTGGTTTCCAAACTTTTCCTGGAGTAACATTTTTGCTTTCAGGTAGCCTCTTTCTGGAAATATGTACTCATAACTTTTGACTAGCCTTTGCTCTCTGCCTTTTGGAGGCCAAATGAGGAACTGCAACCTGTCTCTGTTGTTGTCCATTTTACTTGCAATCATATTTTCAATTTAATGAATAAATGACATACTGTATTCCAATATTTTTCCATCAAAGAGTGGAATGCTTCCTTGTGGTAGTGCAGATAAAAGTTGCTGTTTCACAAAAATAGTTGCCAATTCATTGAAGTGGTACAACCCCAATTCCAAAAAAGTTGGGACAAAGTACAAATTGTAAATAAAAACGGAATGCAATGATGTGGAATTTTTAAATTTCCACATTTTATTCAGAATAGAACATAGATGACATATCAAATGTTTAAACTGAGAAAATGTATCATTTAAAGAGAAAAATTAGGTGATTTTAAATTTCATGACAACAACACATCTCAAAAAAGTTGGGACAAGGCCATGTTTACCACTGTGAGACATCCCCTTTTCTCTTTACAACAGTCTGTAAACGTCTAGGGACTACGGAGACAAGTTGCTCAAGTTTAGGGATAGGAATGTTAACCCATTCTTGTCTAATGTAGGGTTCTAGTTGCTCAACTGTCTTGGGTCTTTTTTGTCGTATCTTCTGTTTTATGATGCGCCAAATGTTTTCTATGGGTGAAAGATCTGGACTGCAGGCTGGCCAGTTCAGTACCCGGACCCTTCTTCTACGCAGCCATGATGCTGTAATTGATGCAGTATGTGGTTTGACATTGTCGTGTTGCAAAATGCAAGGTTTTCCCTGAAAGAGACGTCGTCTGGATGGGAGCATATGTTGCTCTAGAACCTGGATATACCTTTCAGCATTGATGGTGTCTTTCCAGATGTGTAAGCTGCCCATGCCACATGCACTAATGCAACCCCATACCATCAGAGATGCAGGCTTCTGAACTGAGCGCTGATAACAACTTGGGTCGTCCTTCTCCTCTTTAGTCCAAATGACACGGCGTCCCTGAGTTCCATAAAGAACTTCAAATTTTGATTCGTCTGACCACAGAACAGTTTTCCACTTTGCCATAGTCCATTTTAAATGAGCCTTGGCCCAGAGAAGACGTCTGCGCTTCTGGATCGTGTTTAGATACGGCTTCTTCTTTGAACTATAGAGTTTTAGCTGGCAACAGCGGATGGCACGGTGAATTGTGTTCACAGATAATGTTCTCTGGAAATATTCCTGAGCCCATTTTGTGAATTCCAATACAGAAGCATGCCTGTATGTGATGCAGTGCCATCTAAGGGCCCAAAGATCACGGGCACCCAGTATGGTTTTCCGGCCTTGACCCTTACGCACAGAGATTCTTCCAGATTCTCTCAATCTTTTGATTATATTATGCACTGTAGATGATGATATGTTCAAACTCTTTGCAATTTTACACTGTCGAACTCCTTTCTGATATTGCTCCACTATTTGTCGGTGCAGAATTAGGGGAATTGGTGACCCTCTTCCCATCTTTACTTCTGAGAGCCGCTGCCACTCCAAGATGCTCTTTTTATACCCAGTCATGTTAATGACCTATTGCTAATTGACCTAATGAGTTGCAATTTGGTCTTCCAGCAGTTCCTTTTTTTGTACCTTTAACTTTTCCAGCCTCTTATTTCCCCTGTCCCAACTTTTTTGAGATGTGTTGCTGTCATGAAATTTCAAACGAGCCAATATTTGGCATGAAATTTCAAAATGTCTCACTTTCGACATTTGATATGTTGTCTCTGTTCTATTGTGAATACAATATCAGTTTTTGAGATTTGTAAATTATTGCATTCCGTTTTTATTTACAATTTGTACTTTGTCCCAACTTTTTTGGAATTGGGGTTGTTTATTTAAAGCCATTGACTGTAGTGTAGTATCTTTTCTTATCACTTTATTATCTGAAATGTTCTCTAAATGAGGATGTTATATGAAACAGATTTTTAGAACAGGAAGCTGGAATAGGGGCTTGCTTTTTATGTTACACACATCAACCTAGTAGTGCAGTACCTCCCAAAAAAAAAGAAAAAAAATATTTCTTTCTTTAATAACAGCGCTCCATAGGCATAGAGTGTGGATACATTAATAATAAAAAATAATAATAATTAAAAAAAAACATCGAGTTGTTTTCTGTGCGTGCCTGCCACCATAGGAAACCCAACAACTAGTGAAGTGTGAAGTAGAGTAGAAGTCGGAACAGTATAGTTGTGAGTAACTTGTCGCTGTTGTTGCCTGACGTTTTGTACAACATAAGGAAACAGTATAGTAACTATAATAGTAAAGAAATAAAACAAAAGAGGCTGGCTATGATATGAGAAAATTCCACAACCCAGTAAGAGATGGGAGCTCGGCTTTTAGGCAGTGCCTAAATCTATATATTATTATTTTAACACATGGATAGTGCAGATGCAGTATGTCAGACTCACAGCTTTCTTCCCAGCAATGAAACCAGAGAGTGCCATTGCCTCTTGCTTAAGATTTATTGTGAATTAAACACAATATGAAAATAAACTACAGTTCTTGTCTTATATTTTAGCTTGTCACATTACCAATCTGGGCGGCATGGTGGTGTAGTGGTTAGCGCTGTCGCCTCATAGCAAGAAGGTCCGGGTTCGAGCCCCATGGCTGGCGAGGGCCTTTCTGTGTGGAGTTTGCATGTTCTTCCCGTGTCTGCGTGGGTTTCCTCCAGGTGCTCCAGTTTCCCCCACAGTCCAAAGACATGCAGGTTAGGTTAACTGGTGACTCTAAATTGACCATAGGCAGAGGTGGAAAGAGTACTAAAATATTATACTCAAGTACAAGTACTGTTACTCTGATGAAATTTTACTTAAGTACAAGTAAAATTACCAGACAAAAAAATCTACTCAAGTAAAAGTAAAAAGTAGATCATTTAAAATGTACTTTGAGTAAAAGTAAATTGTTACTTTTAACAATGGGTGTTTTCTGCCTCCATTGTGTTGTGCAAAAATGAAAAAGAAGAGGAAACAAGGATATATGTACATCTCAACCCAGATGTTTTATTTAAAGGAAGTTTATCAAATTGAATGCTTAGGATAATGCTGCATTAAAACTGAGACAAACAAAAAAGGTCAATACACACAGTCATGTCGTTTACATCGCCCTGACCACACACAAAGCATTGTACACGAAATATGAAAGTGAAATGTTGCACCGAAATCTCGTAGCTTGCCTGTGTGCACTGTGTGTTATTGAACAATTCAATTCAAACATTATTTGTTTTGCTTAGTATTCCTTTCTGGCCTGTTGGATGTAGAATGGTAGGAGGACTGATCACGTCAGGTTGGCGAGCTAACTTGCTTGCATGATTAGCCAACCGAATAACAGACTAGTTACCATTATGTTACAGTACCAACAGGTTGCTACTTCAACATTAGCAATGCCATCCACTATTTTTGGAATATAACCAGCCTATTGTCGGTTTTACTATGGAAAGGAAACATTATGCCAATGACAATACTTACCTCAACATGCTTGCGCAGATTAGACGTCGAATTTTTGTATGCTGCAATGGTTGTCTTCTTGGGCACACATAATCTGCATTGCATAATGAAACTGTCACCCCTTTTCTCTACGAAGCTGAAGTGATCACGTATGTAGGGCCAGGGGTGCACTTCATTACTGGAAGAAATTGCGTTTTCTGCAGGGTCGTCCACCACAGGTTCCTCGGTCTCCTCCATGTCCGCAGGGGCG
This sequence comes from Neoarius graeffei, assembly GCF_027579695.1. Lineage (NCBI taxonomy): Eukaryota > Metazoa > Chordata > Actinopteri > Siluriformes > Ariidae > Neoarius > Neoarius graeffei. The sequence goes on from NC_083570.1 coordinate 76,938,254, forward strand.
CTTTATCAACACCCGTGGCCCAGGGGCTAGGCCCCTCATAGGCTACCTGTCAACCCTACCCTTACCGTTGGCCAGGAAAACACTCTTATTTTATTTGCAATACGTGTCAAGCATTTACAGTGTAAGCGCATAATTAGCCTAGAAGCCTACGATAGGTTACATTTGGCTCAGCGTAGCTGCGCAAGGCCCACGCTCACATCGCTCAACACATCTGACCACAGAGGGAGAGAAGAACGTGCGCATTATCATTACAGAGCCGGTTCTGATTATTACCACGGACAGGACAGTGATACTGCGTAACTTTCACGCAGGGGCATGGCCAGAGATAACCACACAAGCGCGCGTGCGTGATAATGTAGACCTATGTGTAAACATAAAACACACACACCTACAGACAAGGCCTTTTAAAAAATAAAATACATAAAAATAGCTCGGCGGCATGAAAACAAACATTCACTGCAAGTCAAGGTACTTGGCTCGGCGGCCACATGAAACGTAAACACCATGGACAGCGGCCAAACTCATAACTCTACAGACCAAAATACACGAAACCGAGTCCTACTAGGGTCTATTTTACCGATCTATGTTCAAGCATCATGCAAGTCTTCCTTCTCCTTGAATTAGACCGTGCATTCAACTGCCTTTTTGACATGACTGCATCGAAATACCACTCAACAATATTTCACGCACTCCATCAAGAAAAAAGTTAAACATGATGAACACAGGCATACTGTTTTGAGCATACGATTTTTTAAACAGAAACTAGCTACATCAAAGTCCTTCAATAAACCCATCCTTTAGCGCAAATGAGCTTAACCTAGTTCAAAGCATGACGCTAGCAGTAGCTGCATAAGGCAAAATCACGTGGGCCTTTCGTCAACAACAAGCCACGGCGGGCAAACATTAATAATCAAGTGTCCTTACCTTAAAACGTTGTCTTGACCACAGAACTTCTCAAGTATTTCACTTAAATCCACACGGGTTAACAACACACCCAACACAGCTAGCGAGAAATGTGGATCTGCGCTAGCTTTGTATTGCTATTCCCTTCAGTATGCTTACTCTGTCTGCTGCCCGAACTGTGAAAATTATAGGCTACAATCTTTTCATCAATTTCTTCAGTAGATGCCGTTTTAGACATTTTATTATCCCCATAGAAATATGCTATTATACTAACAGGATTATAACCCATACGAAAAAAAAAAACAGTAAAGAACTTATAAGAATTTACCACTGTCTTAGTAGTAAATCCTTATAAACATAAGGATAAATCCTTATAAGGATTTATAAATAAATATATATGCCATGTGTGATTTACTCCTGAAAGTGGCCCCTTTTGCATTTTCCTCATACAATTTTTTTTATGAAAATCTAGTATGTATGAAGTGAACATTGTGCATGGTTTTTACAGATAATGTGTATGATGAATTACACCATCTTTGTATGCTTCATGTAATGTTTGTAGTTTTAAATTATATTTTACAGTTTAAAATGTACATGCCTTTTATATGTAAATCCACACAAACATATATGTTTTTGTTTGAATTGTGGATGTATCGTAAAGGTATTCTATGATGGCTCTCTATGTTTTTTATATGTCAACATTACATTGAAAGTAATTGGTTGACATTTTAAAAACATAGATAAACCTGAACAATTCATACAAAAAAAACCTCTTCTATTTTTACATTTATAGTAATTGATCGACATATAAAAACATCTATAAACCTAAAGAAGTCATACAATAAACCTGTCTTTTTCAGTAGGTTGACATATAAAAAACATAGAGAGCCATCATAGAATACCTTTACGATACATCCACAATTCAAACAAAAACATATATGTTTGTGTGGATTTACATATAAAAGGCATATACATTTTAAACTGTAAAATATAATTTAAAACTACAAACATTACATGAAGCATACAAAGACGGTGTAATTCATCATACACATTATCTGTAAAAACCATGCACAATGTTCACTTCATACATACTAGATTTTCATAAAAAATTTGTATGAGGAAAATGCAAAAGGGGCCACTTTCAGGAGTAAATCATACATGGCATATATATTTATTTATAAATCCTTATAAGGATTTATCCTTATATTTATAAGGATTTACTACTAAGACAGTGGTAAATTCGTATAAGTTCAAATCACACGACACGTATTCAAATCACAACTGATTTATTTTACTGTTGGACAGATCATAGCATATCTAGCCTAGCTGCACATAGCCTAGCTGCTGGTAGGCTGATCACTGATAAGTAGCTGATATTCTGAACAGATTGTTGATCCTTACCTTAAAAAAGTCTGTGACTTTAGGCAACGATTCACCATGCACAATGTTCACTTCATACATACTAGATTTTCATAAAAAATTTGTATGAGGAAAATGCAAAAGGGGCCACTTTCAGGAGTAAATCATACATGGCATATATATTTATTTATAAATCCTTATAAGGATTTATCCTTATATTTATAAGGATTTACTACTAAGACAGTGGTAAATTCGTATAAGTTCAAATCACACGACACGTATTCAAATCACAACTGATTTATTTTACTGTTGGACAGATCATAGCATATCTAGCCTAGCTGCACATAGCCTAGCTGCTGGTAGGCTGATCACTGATAAGTAGCTGATATTCTGAACAGATTGTTGATCCTTACCTTAAAAAAGTCTGTGACTTTAGGCAACGATTCTATCATTACCTGCATCTCTCTCTTTTTTTCCTTTTATGCGCCCCGCTAACATGTGAACGCTTCATCTTTCAAAGTCTCTAAATTTGTGTCTCAGTAGTCTGCAGTCTTTGGCGCGCTTTCGTGCGTGACGTTCCATTTTGTTCCATTTTATTCTGGTACAGTTGTGGGTGTTCGTTTCGCGAACCACATCCACCATGTCTCTTACAGCAGGCTACTGTGCGCTCATTTATTTCTAACCTTATTTCTATCCATACATTAATGGAGTCCCACGATTCAGACAGTTTATTATTTTATTAATATTACAAGGCCCCTGATTAGCTGTGGCCCAGGGGCATGAGCCCCCCGAAGCCCCCCCCTTAAAGCGCCGGTGCATGTCCGCCATCATCTGTGTGAGACTCGCGCGTGCGACAACTGTCCTTCCCGTGATTCATTTCCAGAACGCATTTCCCCTTCTCCGTTTTAGCCTTTTTTTATTTTTTATTTATTTATTTTTTTACTCAGTAACTGTTGTGATGTAAAATGTACCGAAGTACACTACTTAAAAGAAAACATACTTAAGTAAAAGTAAAAGTACACTCTTAAAAATAACTTGAAAAAGTATAAGTACACAAAAAAGCTACTCAAGTACAGTAACGCGAGTAATGTAATTCGTTACTTTCCACCTCTGACCATAGGTGTGAATGTGAGTGTGAATGGTTGTCTGTGTGTCAGCCCTGTGATGACCTGGCGACTTGTCCAGGGTGTACCCCACCTTTCGTCCGTAGTCAGCTGGGATAGGCTCCAGCTTGCCTGCGACCCTGTAGAACAGGATAAAGCGGCTAGAGATAATGAGAAGATGAGACATTACCAATGCCAATCAGCAGCAGACACATTCATAGGGTTTAAGAATGAGGTCAAGGCTGAGGTCAATGATGGTACTTACTGTAACCCACCTTCCCCACCATGAGCAATGTACACCAATTTGTCGGATTAGCGCCCTCACCTCCTGTGGAGGGTATGCACTCGCAGACAGAAATATGCAAAGATGTACATCAAAATAAGATGCAAATGCAGCTCCTAATATATAAATAAAACAGTTATTCCATGAAATTGAATTGTACATGAGCTGATAGCCGACAATGTGCATAGCGCTGAGTCGGCTATAAGCCACGTTTGACAAGATTGAGTGGAATAACTGTTTTATTATATCCACATTCACTTGATTTTGAGAAACAGAGCATTTTTATTTTTTGCAAATTCAATAAGTAAAAACTTTATACAAAACATCTGTCAGAATCATTTCCGCTTAGAATGTAAACAAACCGGTGAAATGACAGTAGCAATTTGTGAAAAAATGCTATAATAATTCTTGAAAAATAAAAAAAATACATGTTCTTACCATCAAATACTTTTATACCTTTTTTATTTTGGGGGTTTGTTTCTGAGTATTTTTATTTTGTCCTCAGTTGGTTCAGCAACATGCTCGGTCATTTTATTTTTCTCTACTCACAGTATATGAGCTGATAGCCTAATAGTCAAGTCGCCAATTAGAGCACACGATTGCTAATATCCAGTGACTGTGGATATATAAAATTTCATTTTAACCCTGCCTCTATACTTCCAGTGTATGGCACTTATTTGTGTGTTTGTGCCAAAATATAGATTTTCATTCCTTTGAATGTTTTTAATTTGTCAAGCATTGTAGGCAGTGCTGAACCAGGTCATCACTTTCTATTTTAATATTTTCTTGCTGCTTGGTTTATCTGGAGAAAGGGGCAGTTGTTTGAGACTGATTTGAAACAAAGCATATTGGAAATTCAAAACCTTTTCCAAATCCTATTTTCATAGTGTCTGCCCTTATCCACCTGAATTTTTTTTGATGAAATGCTGTTTCCCATGGGTACTAAATTCGCAACCATAAATCTTTATTTCCAGTTGCCCTTTCAAGCTGTCAGGCCATGGGGGAATTTGCCTTAGGGACCCTAACTTGATCTCTTTACCTTCCCATTTCAGCTCCCATGGGGACACTAAGGGCTTGCTCATTCTTCACCTTTACAAAATGAATCTTTATTGGTTTATTATAAGCCTGTAGTATTTGAGAGTGATGGCTGACATATGTACTTGATGACAAATCACAGAAATATATAATTGATTATAAATATATAAATAAATGAATGAATGAAAGAATACTGAAAATTACAAAAATGTAGTCTGATGTGCTGTATACATATTGTATGCCATTGTTGGTTGAACCACCTCACATTCATATGTTTTAATAATAATTTAATGCAAAAAAGCAAAACAAAAACAAAAAAAAACAAATAGAAATCAATTTGAATATTTTACAGGTATATTTCCATAAGGTCATATTTCAATGAGACATTGATGTAAGTGAGAAGTGATTGCTTTTCACCACACTGTTTTCTACACAAGAAAAAAGCCACTGAGCTTTCATAAGCACCTCTTATCGATTTTAGCCTTTCTTTCATTTCCCTTCACCATCCTCTAATTTGTATAGTTTTCCTAGGAGGATAGATAGCCAAAGCTGCTAGTCATATGAAGTGTACTATGTCCAAAGGTTCATATTTCCATAGGAACAATATAAAATATTTGTATTCCTTTGATTGTTTGACATGATCCTGATTCTTTTGTAACAAGGTTACAAATATTACAATTAAAGTATTTATAACACAATTATGAACAGATATATCAGCTTTGTATACTGGTGATGGTGGTGACTTCTGAATATCCCAACTTTTTTGGAAATGGGTTTTGTGTGTGCATGATATTCAACTCATTCAATATCATGTGAGCTGAATTGAATATATCTGATATACCACTCAATGCCAGCCAATATTATTTAAATATGTCACTCAGATCCATGATGTATTTTGTATATCTCTGGGAGATTTCAATGCAAGAGTAGGTAACGATCACTTAACATATGAAGGTACTACCAGGAAATTTGGCAAGAGTGATAGGAATGTTAATGGTGAACTCATGCTCAACTTTGTACTCAACATGAACTATGCATCACTCATACCTACTTTCGCCAACCAGTCAAAAATTAGTTCAACTGGTGCCACCCAAGCTCTAAACAATTACATCTCCTTGATTATGTTGTGACTTGTGGATCCAACATGACAGAGATTCTGTCAACAAAGGTAATGCAATGAGCTGAATGCTCAACAGACCACTATATGGAAGTCAGCTGAACTTAATAAGAGGGAGACAAAGAACTAGAGACCAGAGGTTTAAGCTGTGACACGTGGAACGTGGGGTGAATCCGTCGCATGGCAAGTGGTAATGCCAGTCTGACGGAACATGGATTGATTACCTTGCTGATGAGGAAGGGTCCTAGGTATCTTTTTCTCTCTGTGCTTCCACGGAAGGCGGTCGCATTATCTCTGCTCTCCCTCTCCCTCCTTTTTTCCCTGCTTGTGCTTTGTCTTGTCTCGTCTGCTGTACTTTTTGAAGAGACTCTCCCCGCATTACTTTCTAAACTAAAAAAAGCATGGAATTGATAAACTGGTCTCCTAACGAAATTGACACAGTTTGCTCGACAAGAAGCCTGGGTTCGGGGGAACCCGCCTGTCCTGCCAGAACATTTGCGGCTGGTTACACGATGGACACGTGGGAGTGGTGGTGAGTCGTGTGGCTGGCAATTCTTTCTGTGGAGGACATTGAAGATATCTACCTATTCGGAACCATGATAACAGGACTTTTGCTGATTGGATGAGACATTGCCCTGGTATATCGAGGAAATCGGACAACAGTGACAGCTGTTCAAAGCTCACCACGGCCCAACAGAGCCAGCACCAGGTGCTGCTCCCCGCCAACTGCCGGCTGGTCTATGCGGACGTTCACCGGGCTGTCCTCCAGCGTGTGGGGCACACACCCGAGCAACAACATCAGCGCTTCCGCGCTTTGCGCTTGGAGGAAGTCGGCTAGCCGTTCGCATTTGGCCAGCAACTCCGGGACGCCTGCTGGCAGTGGTTGAGGACCGACAACCGAGACGCCGAGGAACTCATCGACCAGGTGGTACTGGAGCAGTTCATCATGCGTTTACCAGCAGGAACCGCAGAGTGGGTCCAGTGCCACCGCCCGGCGTCGCTGGATCAGGCAATCGAGCTGGCGGAGGACCATTTGGCAGCTGTCCCGATGGCAGGACAGCAGACAACCTCTTCTCTCCTCTCCTCTCTCTCTCTCTCTCCCCCTCCTCCTGTGTCTCCTCCTCGCCCCATTCCCCCACCGCAGAGGTGAGGGCCGGCGCCACCCCAGCCAGCCCGCCGCACCTGCGGTGCCCTCCCGTTTCTCCCTTCTGTGTCTGTCTCTCCCCCCCCCTCAGGTGAGTGAGCCCCAGAGCACTAGTGCAGAAAGGAAGCCTGGGCCGGTTTGCTGGGGCTGTGGGGAGCCGGGCCACCTCCAACAGCAGTGCTCGGTGATGGAGGTGGGCGCGGTGGTTCGGATCCCCAATGTGCCAGGAGCCACCCTCGATCGGGCCGGAGCGTATCCCATACCGGTGAGTGTCCAAGGGGGTACATATCAGGTGTTGGTGGATTCTGGTTGTAATCAGACCTCAATCCACCAAACCCTGGTGCAAGATGAGGCATTGGGGAGAGCACAATTGGTGAAGGTGTTGTGTGTGCACGGGGATGTTCACAACTACCCTCTAGTGTCGGTCCACATTCTTTTTCGAGGGGAAAATTTATAGTAAAGGCGGCGGTTAATCCTCGCCTTACCCACTCGATAATTTTGGGGACTGATTGGCTGGGATTTGGGGAGTTAATGAGTCATCTAGTGAAGAGTGGGTCCTGCCATAGTTTTACAGGGGGAGGTCCCGGTGTCGCATTGGCAGGAGCAGCTGTCACAGAGCCGTCTACGTCATCTCCGCGTCAGAGTGAGGGGCCGCCGGCTCCTCCTCTCTCTATTGGGGAATCCCTCACGGATTTTCCATTAGAGCAGTCGCGAGACGAGACTCTGCGGCATGCGTTTGACCAAATGAGAGTAATCGATGGTCAAACGCTTCAGCCAAATGCCACCCTGTCCTTCCCCTACTTCGCAATTATGAAGGATAGATTATACCGAGTGATGCAGGACACTCAGACTAAAGAGCGAGTCACGGAGCTTTTGATTCTGAAGAGCCGCCGGGAATTGGTATTCCAGGCGGCTCACTTTAATCCCATGGCTGGACACTTAGGGCAGGATAAAACACTAGCCCGAATAATGGCCTGGTTCTATTGGCCAGGGATTCGCGGCGATGTCCGTAAGTGGTGTACGGCGTGCCATGAATGCCAGTTAGTAAACCCAGCGGCCATTCCAAAAGCGCCTTTGCGCCGTCTCCCATTAATTGAGACACTGTTCAAAAGAATTGGGATGGATATCATCTGGTGGACTATGCAACGTGATACCCGGAAGCGGTGCCTCTTCACAATATCTCAGCACACAGTATTGGGGAAGCACTCTTCCGCGTCATCTCCCGAGTTGGAATCCCGAAAGAGATTCTGACCAATTAAGGTGTTTCTCTTTTCACCTGCATTCCCACCACAGAAGCAGTTGAATCTGTTAGAAAACGACTCCTTCAAGACAACACCTTACTGGATAGAATGAACCTCACCACGGACCAGATTTGCACCCTGCTTGACCTCTGCCTGACTACCACTTATTTCCAGTTTAATGAAAGTTTCTACAGACAGAAGCATGGATGTGCCATGGGCTCACCGGTGTCCCCTATTGTGGCCAATCTTTACATGGAGGAAGTGGAACATAAAGCTTTGACCACTTTTTCAGGAGATGCTCCCAGCCACTGGTTCAGATACGTGGATGACACCTGGGTTAAAATCAAAGCCCATGAAGTGGAAGCCTTCTCTAAACACATCAATGCAGTGGATATCAACATCAATTTCACTCGGGAGGACGTAAGTGAGAATAATCTAGCCTTCTTGGATTGTGATGTACACATTAGACAAGACAGAAGCCTTAGCATCGAGGTCTACCGGAAACCCACACACACGGACCAGTACCTACTCTTCAATTCTCACCACCCACTGGAACACAAATTGGGGGTCATTAGGACCTTGCAACACAGGGCTCAGAACATCCCTACAACGGTAGAGGGAAAAGAGAAGGAGCAGAATCACATCAGGAAAGCACTTCAGAACTGTGGGTATCCCAACTGGTCTTTCTTCAAGAGCAGGAAAAGGAACATAATGGACAAGGAGGATAACAGGAACAAACACAAGAACATTGTCATTCCCTACATTTCTGGTCTATCTGAGAAACTCAGGAGGATCTTCTACAAACACAACATTCCGGTACGTTTCAGACCCAGTAACACCCTGCAGCAGAAATTGGTCCACCCTAAGGACAGAATACCCAGACACAAACAGGACAACGTGGTGTATGCAATTCAGTGCAGTGAGCAATGCACGGACTCGTATATTGGTGAAACCAAGCAACCGCTTCACAGGTGTATGGTTCAACACAGGAGAGCCAGTTCCTCAGGCCAGGACTCTGCTGTCTACCTTCATCTTAACAACAAAGGACACTCATTTCAGGATTCCAACGTACGCATTTTAGCCAGAGAGGATCATTGGTATGAGCGAGGAGTTAAAGAAGCCATTTTTGTCAACCTGGAACGGCCATCACTGAACAGAGGTGGGGGTCTAAGACATAATTTATCAGCCACCTACAATGCAGTCCTTGGCACACTTCCCAGACAACTGAATGCACACCAAAACCCAGCTGTTTTCAGTGGCTCACAGGAGGACAGAGAGAATCAGCATTCCATTGATCACCTTAACGGGCAATCCATTGATCACCCTAACGACTCTCGAGGCCATTCACATTCAGCCCCCAGTGACCCACACCAACAGGATGACTCAACGACACCTTAGATGAGCTTTTCATCCATGAGAGGATAAATACCTGATACTCCCTACCAGTCAGACAGAACTGAAGAAGCCTTTCGGATGAGAGGTGAAACGTCTTCAAGAATCTTCAAGCAAGTCCAGTTGCTCTCTTTTACCACCCATAGATTAATAAAGTATCTATCTATCTATGGGACACAGGGCAAACTCAAAATAGCTATTACAATTGCACTACAGGAAAATGCCCCTGATCAAGAAGACACAGAAAACATTGAGGGCATGTGGCAGTGGCTGCAAGATATTGTGTACACAACTGCAAGTGATATACTTGGACAGCAGAAGAAAAGTACACCAGACTGGCTGGTTCTACCCAAGCTTTGTTAGAAGAAAAATGCAAAATTTATAACCTATACCTAAAAGAGAACTCAGATAGAAGTATGAAAGATTAATGTATTAATGTGAAAGTGAAAAAAGAAATCAGAGCCATGAAAGACATACCGTATGGTGATGCAAGAAAGCTGAGGAACTACAGGAACAGGCAAACAGGAAGGACTACCATGGATTATTCACCAGACTGATGACTCTCTATGGACTGAGAAGCAATGTAGTGGCACCAGTGAAAAGTGCTAAAGAAGACATAAAAATAAGGTGGAAGGAGCATTTCTTCAATCTCCTAAACCAGCAAGGGTCAGCTGATCCTGAGGCATGTTGCTGGCTTGAGAGGAGACCAACAAGAGAAGTACCCATACTCTGTGTGTACCCATCACATCAGATGAGCTTGAGAAAGCATTCAAGAATACTAGATGTGGCAAAGCACCTGGCCAATATATCATCTCAGCTGATGTGTTGAAGCAAGGCAGCCCCAGCCTTACAGCTGCACTCTTAAAACTGTACAATGCATGTTGGGAGAACATGTGTCTTCCCCAAAACTTCAAAGATGCACTAATTGTGACCACGTACAAAAAGAAAGGAGAAAGCAGCGACTGTGGAAACCATCATGGCATACCTCTGGTTTCTATTGCAGGCAAGATTCTGGCCAAGATAGTTCAAATTAAAAATATTTCAGAAGATGTACTTCCAGAAAATCAGTGTGGTTTCAGGGCTGGCAGATCTACCTCAGATATGATCTTTGCCCTGAGACAACTCCAAGAGAAAGCCATCGAGCAACGTCAACCTCTGTACATGGCCTTTGTAGACTTTTCAAAGGCCTTTGACACCATGGACCGAGAGACTCTTTGGAAGGTACTAGAAGTGTATGGATGCCCGGGAAGACTCATACAGCTCATTAAGTGCATCCATGAGAACATGCCTCTAAAGGTTTCGATCAGAGGAAATATTAGTGAAGCTTTTCCTGTCAATCATGGTGTCAAACAGGGATGCATTCTTGCCCTGGATAGAGCAACATGGCGAAGTATAGTTAAAAGCTCAGTGTCTGCAATTGAAGACAAACATCAAAGGGAGTATACAAGAGCTCACAAAACCAGACATTCCATTGCAGCTCAACCAGGCCATTCATGCCACCACTGCAGATTACTCTGTTGCTCTGGTGTGGGCCTTGAGGCACATCTGCATTTCTGCGCATCCTAATGAAGCAGTCATAATTGCTGGTGATGGACAACCAACAATGAATAATGTGAGTTTTTCAACACAAGAAGATAAACTTCATGCCCAACTCATTTCAAGCCAATGTGTGATGTTCTTTTTATTAGTTAGACACATTCACAAACAAAATGTACCAAAATTTATCAAAATAATTCATCAATTTCCTCATGATTTCCTAGACATATAGAGATTTATATCACAGTTTTAGTTCTCCATGTCCCGGATGTAGCTTGCATGAAAAATATGAGTGGCATATTTCCCAGAAAAACACTCATGTTCATAGATATACTTGGGGTATTTTCAAAAATACAATCAAAACAAAACTCTGTATTCTTCTATGTCCTCCATAGTTGACTGTTTACTGCAGATTTGTTAGCAAGCTCAGGAGAGCCAACCAGGGTGGACACTGATGAGTTCCCAGAATTCCCACCTATGGACAATTTTGATTACCCAATTAACCTAAACACGTGTCTTTGGACAATGGGGAAAACTGGAGTACCCAGAGAAAACCCATGCAGGCACAGGGAGAACATGCACGCTCTACACAGAAAGGTCCCTGTCAGCTATGAGGGTTGAACCTTCTCACTGTGAGGAACAAGCAACAGCTAAGCACTGCACCAATGTGCCACCCACACAAAGCTGTGATTTGTTTATTCATGTGAACCTTTATTTAACTGACAAACATACAATAACACTCACATTATATACAAAATTTTAAGCACATTCTCCTTTTCATGAATTTCTCCTTCTGAGTAGCTATTGCAGTTCACTCACTGAGTTAAAGGATCACAAACAGAGGTGATGATTTCTTCATCTGTTATGGAAATGATGGAGCTTACTGGTGTATCATTTTCACTGTCCACCCACTGACTCACTACATTTTCTAAATCTTCGCCATTCAGTTCATTCATATGTTGCAAATCACCAATGATGTCATTTACTGTATTTTGTGCCATGGGGCTGGGGCAGAGGGGTATAAAAATGCCACCAGTACACTTTACCTTGGTGCTAAGTTTAACGGTATCAGCAGTCATTTCATCCTTTTATTGATTCTTTGATTATTGTTCTTGATAATTGTTAGTGATTGACACCCAAAATAGGCTAGTTAAGCTTTTGTTTTATGGCATTAATAAGTATTGTTAATTTGACTGTGGACTTGATTACTTATTGTTTGTCTTTGGTGGGAAGAGGGGTGCATGGCCCAGTGTGTCATGCAAGCAGGTGAATGACAAAACACAAGACAAAAGCAGGGTCATGGAACGGGCAATGGTCAGGCAAAGCACAAACAGAATGGTGGAGGCAAAATCAAAAGGCAGAGCCCAAATACACAAAATAAAATCAAAACCAGAAAGGCAATCCACAGATATAAGGCTTGGTAATGTGAGATGCTAGGTACAATGCATATACTTTGACAAGTGCATAGTACTGTAATTAGCCTAATGGTGTTGTGTACTCCAAGCACCAATGCAAATGGACGTGACACAGTGATTATTTTTTTTGAAGACTCTGACTCATTGTCACTAAAGGCGGGGGGGCACAAACATAGTTCATTATATGTGACCGTTCATAGTAAAAGAGTTTGTGATAGTGGGGGTGCAGTGCATGAACAAAGTCAGAATATGGGGCCTGCAACATACTCAAAAAATTGGGACAGAGGCAAAATAAGAATGAAAATTGTATAGGATACTATTAATACCAGGCAATACAATTTTGGAAGATTCCACAAGAAGCAGGTTAACTGGTAACAAGTTAGGGTATTATGATTTGGTATAAAAGGAGCATGCACCAAAGCCTCAGTCTTTGCAAGCAAGGATGGGTTGTGGCTCACCTCTTTGTGCCAAAATGTGTGAGAGTTTTGTTTCAAAACTTTTATCCAAAAATTTGTTTCAAAATTTGCCACACATTCTCTATTTGGGACAGATAAGGACTGTAGGCAGGCTTCAAATATGCATGGGTGTTCCTGGAAAAGATATCATCATGAAGGCAGCATATATTGCTCCAAAGTCTCATTGTACTTTTCTGAATTAATGCTGTGCAATGTACCTTTGCCAACCCCATATCATGACAGACCCTGGTTTTTGGACTTGTTGCTGGTCACTGTCTGGATGGTCCTTTTTGTCTTTGGGCTAGAGCACACAGCATCAATTTCTTTAAAAAAAAAAAAAGGCCTGGAATACTGATTAATCTGACCATAATACACATTCTGAGTGTGTGATTATCTATCCCAGATGCCTCTGAGCCCAGAGAAGTTGATGGCACTTCTGGACTCAGTTAAAATAAGGCTCCCTTGCTCCCTTTTTGCACAGTAAAGTTTTAACTGGCATTTGTGGATATAACTATGTATTGTAGTGCTTGACAAAGGTTTAACAAAGTAATCCCAACTCATGTGGTTATATCAGCTGTAGATGAATGACAGTTCTTGATGCAGTGCTCTCTGAGGGATTGGAGATCATGGATGTTCAGCTTAGGCTTGTCCCCTTTCCCTTTATGCACCGAAATTCCTTGAGATCCCTTGAATCATTTAATGATATCATACACGGTCTTCTTCTTCTTCTTCTTCTTCTTCTTCTTTTGGCTGTTCCCGATTAGGGGTCGCCACAGTGGATCTTTCATCTCCATTGCTCCCTGTCTTCCGCATCCTGCTCTACCACACCTGCCACTTTCATGTCCTCTCTCACCACATCCGTGTATCTCTTCTTTGGCCTTCCTCATTTTCGTTTGCCTGGCAGCTCCATCCTCAACATTCTCCTTCCAACATGCTCTGCATCTCATCTCAGGATGTGCCCATACCATCTCAGTCGCATCTCTTAATTCCCAAGCTCTCCACATGTACTGTCCCTCTGATGTGCTTGTTCCTTATCCTGTCCAACCTTGTCACTCCCATCACAAACCTTAACATCCTCAACTCCACCACCTCCAACTTTGCCTCCTGTCTCTTCATTAAGGGTATGGTCTCCAATCCATACATCACAGCTGGTCTCACTACTCTCTTATACATCTTACCTTTCACTTTTGCTGGGACTTTCCTATCACAAATGACTCCCGAAATCCTTCTCCAACTGCTCCACCCTGCCTGCACTCTCTTTCTCACCTCACTATCGCAGCCCCCATTTTCCTGCACAGTTGACCCCAGGTACTCGAATTCACCAACTTTCTTTATGTCTACTCCTTGCATCTTCACTACACTCTCATCCCCATTCTCATTGATGCACATGTATTCTGTTTTGCTACTGCTCATCTTCACTCCTCTTCGTTCCAATGCATACCTCCATCTCTCCAAACCCGACTCAACCTCCTTTCTACTTTCACCACATATCACAATATCATCTGCAAACATCATGTTCCATGGTCTCTTGCCTCACTTCGTCTGTCAAGCTATCCATCACTATAGCAAACAAGAAAGGACTCAAAGCAGATCCTTGATGGAGTCCCACCTTCACCTTGAACCATTCAGTTGTTCCAACTGCACATCTCACTGCTGTTTCACTGTTCTCATACATGTCTTGCACCACTCTAATATACTTCTCATTCACTCCACTCTTTCTCATACAATACCCTAACTCATCTCTTGGCACTCTATCGTATGCCTTCTCCAGGTCTACAAACACACAATGTAGCTTTCTCTGGCCTTCTCTGTACTTCTCCATTAACATTCTTAAAGCAAAAATTGCATCCGACATGTTCTTCCTTGGCATAAACCCGTACTGCTGTTCACAGATTGCTACCTCTCTTCTCAATCTCGCCTCCAATACCCTTTCCCATAGCTTCATGGTGTGGCTCATCAATTTTATTCCTCTGTAATTACTGCAGCTCTGTACATCTCCCTTATTCTTGTATATTGGGACTAGCACACTCTTTCTCCATTCATTTGGCATTTTCTCATTCTCTTGGATCTTATTAAACAATTTCGTTAGAAACTCCACAGCCGTCTCACCCAAACATCTCCAAGCCTCAATCGGGATACCATCTGGTCCGACTGCTTTCCCAGTCTTTAATCTTTTCATGGCTGCCTTCACCTCATCCTTACTAACCAACTCTGCTTCCTGATTTGCTGTCTCCAATGAATCTGACCTTTTCTCTCTTGGATTCTCCTCATTTAATAAATCCTCAAAGTACTATTTCCACCTTCTTAATACACTCTCTTTGTTTGTCAGCACATTTCCATTTCCATCTTTCATCACTCTTACCTGTTGTACATCCCTCGCTTCCCTGTTTCTCTGCCTAGCTAGTCTGTACAGGTCTTTCTCTCCTTCTTTGGTCTCCAGTCTTTCATACAACTCCTGGTATGCATCTGCTTTCGCCTTCGCTACTGCTCTTTTTGCCTTCTGTCTCGTCTCTCTGTATAACCGCCTGCTTTCCTCATCTCCTCTGATCATCCCAATTCTTCTTTGCTAGCCTCTTCTCTTTTATAATTTCCTGCACTTCTTTGTTCCACCACCATGTCTCCTTGTCTTCTTTCCTCCTTCCCGATGACCACCCTAGCACCTTCCTTGCTGCCTCTCTTACTAGTTCAGCAGTAGTATTCCAATCTTCTGGCAGACTTCCATGACCACTCAATGCTCATTTCATTTCTTCCCTAAACTCCTTCTGATGTTCAACCTCTTATAGTTTCCACCACTTAATCTTTGGCTCCACTATTGCACGCTTCCTCTTTTTCACTTTCAAGCTCATCCTGCACATGACCACTTGATGTTGTCTAGCTACACTCTCCCCTGCCATCAATTTACAGTCTCCAATCTCCTTCAGGTTACCCCTTCTGCAGAGTATGTAGTCCACCTGTGTAGATCTTCCTCCACTCTTAAACGTCACCCTGTGCTGCTCTTTCTTCTCGAAGTATGTATTGGCTATTGCCAAATTCATCCTCTTTGAAAAATCAACCACCATTTGCCCTTCCACCTTTCTCTCTCTTACATCATATCTGCCCATCACGTCCTCATCTCATCTGTTTCCCTCACCAGCATGTCCATTGAAATCTGCTCCTATCAGCATGCACTCCTCCCTCGGTATACTTTCTACCACTTCATCCATCTTTTCCCAGAAAGACTCTTTCTCTTCATTCTCACATCAAACCTGTGGGGCGTACGCACACATAACATTGATTACCACTCCTTGAATCTCCAACTTCATGCCTATCACTCTATCTGACACCCTCTTCACATCAATCACACTGTTGACCAACTCTCCCTCTAAACAATAGCAACACCATATCTCTTTCCATCGACTCCATAATAAAACAACTTGCATCCATCTCCAGTGTTCTTGGCCTTGCTTCCTTTCCACCTTGTCTCCTGCACACACAAAATGTACATCTTCCTTCTTTCCATCATACCTGCTAACTCTCTTGCTCTGCCAGTCAATGTTCCTACATTCAGTGTTCCTACCCTCAATTCTAAGCTCCTTCCCTTCAATCTTTCATGCTCTCTCCTAACACGTCTCCCCCGTCTTTCTCCTTCTCCATTTTGGTGCAACAGTAGCACACTTTCCACCGGCACCCTGTTGACCAACAGTACCGGAGGCGGTCATTGTTAACCCGGGCCCCGACCGATCCAGTATGGTATTTCTCTTTTCATTCTGCATGTTAGAGTTGGCACAGTTTTACGCTGGATGCCCTTCCTGATGCAACCCTCTCCAATTTATCCGGGCTTGGGACTGGCACCAAGAGTATGCTTATGCACCCCCAGTGGCTGGATTAATGATATCATGCACTGTACAGGGTGAAATATCCAAATTACTTTATAACTTTCTTCAGGGAATATTCTTTTTAAACATTTCAATAATTTTCTCACACATTTGTTGACAAACTGGAGATCCTCTGCTCACCTTTGCTCCTCAAAGATGAGGCCTTTCCTGGATAGTGCTTTTGTCCCGAATCATAATTACAATCACCTGTTGACATCTCCTGTTTCAAAATACATCATTATTTAATTGTTATACCTCATTACTATCCTTAAACTGCCCCTGTCCAAACTTTTTTTTGGAATATGTTGCAGGCCTGAAATGCAGGAATGGATGTGTATTAAAAAATTAAATGAAGTTGATCAGGCAAAACATGAAATATTGTTAGTTTTTTTCTTTTTTATCAGACATCTAATTTTTTAGGTTTGTTTACCTGACATGTTTCGACGTACGACTGTCGTCTTCCTCAGAGTGTCACCGGATGTTATTGGTGACGCATCTTTTATCAGCTGATGTTTCCGAAGGCGTGGCCTTCCTGTCTGGATTGACAGGTCGGTCACGCCTTCTACTGTCAGTTCGTCCCCTGCAAGATGGTACTCCAGGTATGGGAGAGCATGTATGCTCCCTCATCTCGGTTGATGGTCCTCGGGCTTCGCTTACGGATCTCTATGGCCTCCCTGATCCAGCGCTGATGTTTATTATCTTCTGTGCGGATGACTCTGGCATTCCCCCAGTCCATAACATGATTTTCCCTTTTGCAATGATCTGTAATGGCTGACTTATAATTTTCCTGTTGTGCCTTTTCTTTTATTGTTCGGGTTTGTCTTGTAGCTGTCTCCTTTTCGCACTCTTTCTTATGTTCGTTTTTTCTTGTGTTGAAACTCCTTCCTGTCTCCCCGATGTAAGTTTTATTGCATAATTGGCATGGAATCTCATATATGGTGTTGCATCTGTTGTCTGGATGTATTCTGTCTTTGGGATGAACCAGGATCTGACGGAGAGTTGTGTGTGGTTTGACAGGTGTGTTAATGTTGTATTTCCTCATTGCTCTTTGAATGCATTTCGTTATTCCTCTGATGTATGGTAATGTCACTACTCCCCTGTGCTCTTGTTTGTTGGTTTGTTTTTTCTCTTTCTTCTGTGTTTTATTGTTTTTGACCTGTTCCTCCCCTTTGGATATTGCCCATTGTGGATATTGACATACCTTCAGTGCGTGTTGTATATGTTGTTCTTCCTGTTCTTTGTCCTGTGCATCTGTAATTATTGCTGCGCGTTCATGCCATGTTCTAACTACTGATATTTTGTGCATTATGGGGTGTTCGGAAGTCCAGTTTAAATATTGGTCGGTGTGTGTGGGTTTCCTGTGTACTTTTATTTTGATGTCCCCCTCTTCTGTGTGATGTATTTTTAAGTCCAAAAATGCTATTGACTTCTCCGTTTCCTCTTCATGTGTAAATTTTATATTGCCGGTATTGTCTATAGTATTGAGATGGTCGGTGAGTTGTTGAGTGTGTCCCCTCTTTACTTTTTCCAATATGTCGTCCACATACCATTTCCAGAGTGTTGGCCTGTATTCCACTGGTATTGTAGTGAGTGCTTTCTGCTCCAGGTCTTCCATGAAAAAGCCGCACATGATGGCTGATAGTGGGTCTCCCATGGCAAACCCTTCCTTTTGTCTGTAAATTGTGTTCCTGAACTGAAAGTATGTGGATGTGGTGATGAATTGAAGGAGCTGAGTGATGTCTTGTACGGTGAGGTTTGTGCGTTTCTTGAGCGTCCTATCTGTTTTTAATTTGTCTTGTACTATCTGTATGGTGGCTTCCGTGGGTGTTCTGGTGAAAAGAGATATGACATCATGTGAAATGAAAATTTCTCCTGACAGTAGAAGGCGTGACCGACCTGTCAATCCAGACAGGAAGGCCACGCCTTCGGAAACATCAGCTGATAAAAGATGCGTCACCAATAACATCCGGTGACACTCTGAGGAAGACGACAGTCGTACGTCGAAACATGTCAGGTAAACAAACCTAAAAAATTAGATGTCTGATAAAAAAGAAAAAAAACTAACAATATTCAATATAAGACATAATGAACGTAATCGAAAGATTAAGAATAAGTTATGGAGATGAAAGCATCAAGGAGTTTCGCCACCTTGAAAGTTTGACACGGAAACGGGCACGCTACAGGAATCACCTGAGGTTCAATCTGCGCTGCCGGGATGAGGAAGTCGTACCGGCCAACCTGAACATCAAGAACCCGATTCCAACCAGAAACGCGGAAAAGGTGATCAGGAAAGTGCGGATGACTCTGGTAAAAGAACGGATACGGTGCACAACTGACAAACTCAAGAATATCAATAGAGAACTACATAGGGAGACGGAAACTTTCAAACGCCGGTTTCCCCAAAACAAGGAAATGGAAATAGCAATACACGGACATTTGGTAGACATACACGAGCAGGAATTCACAGAGACAAAAACCCGACAAATCCGAAAACTGGACAGACTCATTGCACAGAAAAAGAAGGCAGAACCGGAGCACGCACACATCAACGAAAAATGGATTCACAACATATCAAGGTACAAACTCTCACAAGCAGAACGCAGTATATTAGCAAAAGGACTCAACTACGCTGTCACACCGAACAACATACCACACGACGAATTCATTCTGGCAACTGAATTAGCATGTGAGAAAATACAGGATCAGGGACAAAAAGCAGCACTAAGAAATGCAATAGCTGGTATATTGAAAACGGCCAAACCACCACCCAGTAACATCACCAAACAGGAAGGTAAAGCCATGAGAACGTTAGCAAAAAATAAAGACATCACAATCCTCCCAGCAGATAAAGGCAGAACAGTAGTTATCATGGACACCAAAGAATATGAATACAAAATGAGGGAATTACTCAGTGACAATGCCTTCGAGATATTAAGAAAAGACCCAACAGAAGACAAGAAAAAGAAACTAAAAGCATTACTCAAACCACTACTCGATGAAAATAAAATAGATAAACAGGCATATAATCATTTAGTACCCACAGCCAATGTCATCCCCAGGATTTACGGCACACCAAAAATACACAAACCAGGAACACCATTACGCCCCATAGTAGATAGCATTGGTTCAGTTACATACAACTTATCAAAAGCACTCACCGAAATAATTAAACCATTACTAGGACTCACAGACCAACACTGCAAAAATTCAAAACAACTGGCAGAAGAACTAAAAAACATAAAAATGCAACAAGACGAAGTTTTCATTTCACATGATGTCATATCTCTTTTCACCAGAACACCCATGGAAGCCACCATACAGATAGTACAAGACAAATTAAAAACAGATAGGATGCTCAAGAAACGCACAAACCTCACCGTACAAGACATCACTCAGCTCCTTCAATTCATCACCACATCCACATACTTTCAGTTCAGGAACACAATTTACAGACAAAAGGAAGGGTTTGCCATGGGAGACCCACTATCAGCCATCATGTGCGGCTTTTTCATGGAAGACCTGGAGCAGAAAGCATTCACTACAATACCAGTGGAATACAGGCCAACACTCTGGAAACGGTATGTGGAAGACATATTGGAAAAAGTAAAGAGGGGATACACTCAACAACTTACCAACCATCTCAATACTATAGACAACACCGGCAATATAAAATTTACACATGAAGAGGAAACGGAGCAGTCAATAGCATTTTTGGACTTAAAAATACATCACACAGAAGAGGGGGATATCAAAATAAAAGTACACAGGAAACCCACACACACCGACCAATATTTAAACTGGACTTCCGAACACCCCATAATGCACAAAATATCAGTAGTTAGAACATTGCATGAATGCGCAGCAATAATTACAGATGCACAGGACAAAGAACAGGAAGAACAACATATACAACACGCACTGAAGGTATGTCAATATCCACAATGGGCAATATCCAAAGGGGAGGTAACAGGTCAAAAACAATAAAACACAGAAGAGAAAAAAACAAACCAACAAACAAGAACACAGGGGAGTAGTGACATTACCATACATCAGAGGAATAACGGAACGCATTCAAAGAGCAATGAGGAAATACAACATTAACACACCTGTCAAACCACACACAACTCTCCGTCAGATCCTGGTTCATCCCAAAGACAGAATACATCCAGACAACAGATGCAACACCATATATGAGATTCCATGCCAATTATGCAATAAAACTTACATCGGGGAGACAGGAAGGAGTTTCAACACAAGAAAAGATGAACATAAGAAAGAGTGCGAAAAGGAGACAGCTACAAGACAAACCCGAACAATAAAAGAAAAGGCACAACAGGAAAATTATAAGTCAGCCATTACAGATCATTGCAAAAGGGAAAATCATGTTATGGACTGGGGGAATGCCAGAGTCATTCGCACAGAAGATAATAAACATCAGCGCTGGATCAGGGAGGCCATAGAGATCCGTAAGCGAAGCCCGAGGACCATCAACCGAGATGAGGGAGCATACATGCTCTCCCATACCTGGAGTACCATCTTGCAGGGGACGAACTGACAGTAGAAGGCGTGACCGACCTGTCAATCCAGACAGGAAGGCCACGCCTTCGGAAACATCAGCTGATAAAAGATGCGTCACCAATAACATCCGGTGACACTCTGAGGAAGACGACAGTCGTATGTTGAAACATGTCAGGTAAACAAACCTAAAAAATTAGATGTCTGATAAAAAAGAAAAAAACCTAACAATATTCAATATAAGACATAATGAACGTAATCGAAAGAAAACATGAAATATCTTGGGTTCATACTATTTGCAATGAAATACAAGTCAAAGTAAATTTAGAAATTACTGCTTTCTTTTTTTATTTGCATTTTCCATACCATCCCAACTTTTTTGATTTGGGGTGGGAATTACTGTCTGTCAATCCAGACAGGAAGGCCACGCCTTCGGAAACATCAGCTGATAAAAGATGTGTCACCAATAACATCCGGTGACACTCTGAGGAAGACGACAGTCGTATGTTGAAACATGTCAGGTAAACAAACCTAAAAAATTAGATGTCTGATAAAAAAGAAAAAACCTAACAATATTCAATATAAGACATAATGAACGTAATCGAAAGAAAACATGAAATATCTTGGGTTCATACTATTTGCAATGAAATACAAGTCAAAGTAAATTTAGAAATTACTGCTTTCTTTTTTTATTTGCATTTTCCATACCATCCCAACTTTTTTGATTTGGGGTGGGAATTAAAACCATATTATCCCTCAGAGCTGGAATGGTCCCTGTCTATAATTTGTTAATGGTCGTAAAATGTTCGGCACAACTGTGAGGTTTGATTAGTCAGAAATATTATAATAAAAGTGTTGGGCTAATAAACTATTGTGGCTTGTTACTCTGTAAATATATAGTTTTAGTCATCTGTCACAAACTTTGTGTGTGTGTCAGAAGCCAGAAGCATAAATTCATGAATATGGATCAAAGTGGGAAGACATTTATTAAATAAACATCATGGAACAAGTAATGGACATACTTTTAGTACTAGGTGTTGTTTAGCTAGATTTTGATAGATTCCTTGGGAAAATATTTTAAATATTCCATAAAAACATGAATGCAAGTGAACTGTGCATACTCTACAAAATTTAAGCTTCCTTCAAACAAAACTGGTTTAGTTTATTTGGATGGCCTATGCACTTAAATAGACAGAAAGAAAGAGCTTGGAAAAGTGAATCAAACTTCTCATCACTAATGTGTCGGATGACCGCAGCAGTGTAACTAGAAGGGCACTCAGTAGAGTGCATACCTCTGCCAAACCACACATTTGTATTTGCATCAAAATCTAATCAATTGTTCCTTGGCCCAAGGCCCAATTTTCCTCAAAATATCATCAAATATGATCACTATTTTTTTTAGTTATGTTGAGAACAGACAAAAAAAAAATCCTGAATCTGCACACATATCTAGATCTTGGATCCACATAGATATCCGGATGTGCATCAAAATCTAATCAATTTTTCCTTGCCCCATTGCCTGCCATTTATCAAAATTTCATCAAAATCCATTCACTACTTTTTGATTTATGGTGGAAACAAACAAACACGGAGGCGAAAACATAACCTCCTCCAACAAAATTGGCGAAGGTAACAGGTATGCATTTTTTATGATTACACATGCCTACCCCTTGGTTGCATGTCTAAAAGGCAGTAACACACTTTACAGTTTCACTGATATTTTTATCAACCTAATAATTAATCATTCAACAGAATGGCAGGAATTTTCTAAAAAAAACATATGTAAAGCAGATTTGCTTTCCTTTATGAGCTACGTGCAAAATAATTTGCAAGAAATGTCTGTTGTGAATATTTAATGTAAACTGGGGGAGCTTGACCACTAAACAACCTTGAGCTCCTTTGAATGAGGTTGAATAAGGCACTGTGCCAGAATGTTAAAATTACATCCCGTAATCTACAAATGAAAAAGAGGCCAGACGGTAATGAGAGGAAGGTTCTTTTCTTTTTAAGAACCATGTGACAAGTTTGCAAAATGGGTTTGCTGTAATAGGATTATTTTAGGCCATTAATTTCAGGGTGAGTGCATTATGTTGGAGACCTATACAAGTCACTAAGGTTCTGTTTCATTTTAATGTAGAATACTGAAATGAACCTACTGTAGATAGCAGCAATTTGCCACTTACCACTTCTACCATCTGTATGTAAATGAACTTTCTCAGTGTTCTCTTGTCCATGTACAAAAGATGAATAAAGAAACAAACAGATTAATACAGTGCCCTCCACAATTATTGGCACCCCTTGTAAAGATTAGTAAAAAGGGTTAGGAAAAAAATCCACCTTTTGGTGAAGTAGCTTCATCTCACAGCGAAAAAATGAAAAAAAAAATCAACCTTGAATTGAAAAAGAAAATTCAGAGAAAAACAATTCCCTCATCAAGAAACATTTTAAAAAATATCTTATAGTTAGTCTTGCTGGAGTCCTTGTACTCAGGTACAATGTGTGTATGAAGAACTGGACTATAATGTTTAGCGTGCCAAGGTTCTTAACCATCACATTACAATGAGCATACCTAAAACACTCTCTCTCTCTCTCTCTCTATCTATCTATCTATCTATCTATCTATCTATCTATCTATCTATCTTCATGCCACTCCTGAGATATCAGTGATGCTGACCTCTCATGCTCTCTGGACCTGCTTGAGCTATCCTGGTGCCCTCCCTCTGGCTGGAGTTTTCATCACTTTGCTCCTTCAAGGATGGCCCTATATGTACAGCCCCTGGTCAATACTGATGGCCTACTTCTGGCTGGAGTTCTCATCACTTTGCTTCTGTGGAGGATGGCCCTATATGGCAGCCTAAAGATAGACTTAGAAGCTGGCTTTGGACAATTAATACAAAGAGTTTTGCTAAAATTGCTTCAGACTACAATTGCCATGATAATTTTAGGACTGCAGGTTTGCACTCAAGTCTCCATCAGAAAACAGTTGATAACTTCAACAAAATAGATTTCATGTAAAAACTATAATGAATTTCCTGGTTATACAATTGCAATTTTGACCACATCTGTCATCACCCAAATAAGAAGGAGTTCCTTTTTGAGTCTGGTACCACTCAAGGTTTCTTCCTCGTGTCATCTTAGGGAGTTTTTCCTCACCACCATCGCCTCAGTCTTGCTTATGAGGGATACATTTATAAATTACATGTTTAAAATGTATATTCTGAACTTATATATTTCTGTGAAGTGGCTTTGCAACAATGTGTATTTTTAAAAGCTCTGTTGGCTTGATTTGATTTATAAACATTACAACAGACATCTTATAATTTCTCCTCATGAACTAAATTTGATTCCCTGTTGTCCCAGTCCACAATGACATACCTGGTTATTGGAGCAGTGTGAACATAGGGGCAATGCTGTTCAAAGTCACTGCAGTGAAAACAATACCTTACTGCTGAACCTAAAGAGGGAGCAGATGGAAAGACATTTGATACCCTTACGAGAGCTTTGAATCAAAGCAAATAGAAATGGAACGAGAAAGGGAGCGAGTGGCACAAGATTTATTGTGTCAGCTGCAAAATGACCAGGACAAAGAAATAGAAAATGGAACTCATTTGAAACAACATTACACGGTCTGTGGTCTCAGCTCATCAAATGCTGCTGATATTTGGAATAAAATGCTAACCTCATCAACACTGATGATGCTTTTAATTCTGTGGAAGACCTGAGGCATATATTTTATTCATCACATGCTATAATATCTCAGTATCATTATGTGAGCACAGATTTAGGATCCTCCTGGGCCATAAAAGAAGCATTATTCTGAGATACTACATCACCCATGGCTGTGACAGTCTGTATGTCTATAGGCAAAGTCTAACCTCTCTTATAATTCTTCTGGGACATGACAAAGTGGAAATCTGTTTCCTTTTTTTGGGGGGGGAGCATAAACAGATAGGGGGTTTCTAAAACACTGTTGAAGATGTAACTGTAGACTATTAACACCGTTTTTTTTTTTTTTTCTTTGAGCAGTGCAGTTATATGTAACTTGATGTGCAAAGTATGAAGAACTGGACTATAATGTTTAGCATGCCAAAATAATCTGCTATCTGCTCACTCAAAATGACAACACTTAGGAGAATGAGGCAGAAACAGCCGGCAGGGTGAAGGTTATGCAAGACTATCTAGGAGTGCATTGCTTCCAGCCTTTTCCTTCAGTGTCAGAAGAATTTTAACGGTGGCAAATGGCTTTAATCTTGAAAATGCTGAAGATTTAAACTTCTGCGCATCAGTCTTGGGCTCTGGTGCTGGTGTGATTACTGATGGCAATCCATCATAGTGCCATGCCATTCTGAGAGCTGGTGCCTGAAAACAGCTTTATTTTACAATGGTACATGTATTCCAACCTCACCATGTCTATCCCTATCAGCCATTATGCTGAATGATTCTACATATTCTGGTCTGTCTATTACTTCCACTTATCAGAGAAAATAAAAACAGAGAAGAAATGGACTTGCATGAAGCTCTATTATAGGATTCAATATTGCATGCATCATAAGCTACATTTTCCCGAGCATTTCTGAAACTCAAGCACGGTGGATCTTTCTTCTATGGTGTAAATAACACACACACAGATGAACATTCACATGCTATCTACACCTACATTTTGTAATTATGTGGTGCATATGTTTGTGTTTGTTTGTTTGTCAAATTGGTTTTGGAACAGTGAGACTAATGATCATGGGTTATTGGTTAATAAGCAATTGAACTGTACATTTTTACCAAACTGTTTGTTTGACTGACAGTTATCAGTAAGAGCACTGAAAATCCGAGTTCGGAGCGGCATCCAAACATGGCTGCTCCGGACTACATTTCCCAAATGCCACAGAACCTCTCATCTCCTGAATTCTAGGAAGTACCGTACACTTGTTTTCCATCATCTATCTAATCACCGCTCGATATAAGCCCAACTTTCACAAACGCTCTCCACGAAGTATTGTCCGGTGTCCCGTATCTGAATATACTGAGCCTTCTGACTTCCTGCCTAACTTCTAGTGCCGCTTGACTTTGTTTACATTAGTTTCACTCTGATCCCTCATCTGCCCTTCAACATACTGTTTGCTGATCGACTGACCCAAGCCCGACCCTGACTATGCCTTCTGTTTCAGGTTTGGATTTGGTTACCAGTTGGTGATGCACTTGCTCTCCCCTGCGCCTGCAGCCATAAGTGCTTGCACCCTGACAGGATACTTCACCACAATGGATACAGCAGAGGAAGCAAAGCAGACTGCTCTCAATGTTCAGGGATGGTTGTTAGGAGAACACCAACAGATGTTAAGTGAATTAAACACCAGAATGTCACAACTAACAGCTGTTGTTTTGCAGGCCCTCCTGACACATCTCTCATCCTCCACTGGTGCAGCCTTGATGGCTCCTTGACCCAAAAATTTCAACAGAGAGGTTTCCAAATGCAAAGACTTCCTGCTTCAATGTTCGCTATACTTTTTGACTCTTACAGGAGTCACTGAGGAGCAAAAGATAGCCCAGTTCATCAGTCTCCTCATGGGGAAGGCTATGAAGTGGGCCAGCGCTGTTTGGGAGCATGGTGGTGAGCACACAGCCTCCTATGATTGTTTTATTTAACTTTTCAAGCGAGCTTCTTCTTTGTGGAAAAGGGGTGGGGGGCTGCGCCCATGCATCGACAACAGAGGTTTCAATCAAATCACCATAAAATATCCGTACCCACTTCCCTTAGTTCCCTCGGCTTTAGAAAAACTAAGGACTGCTCAGATTTTCACCAATTTAGACCTCAGAAGCACATGCAATCTCATAAGAATCTGAAAGGTGGATGAGTGGAAGACCACTTTTAGCAACATGTCAGGGCACTATGAGAATTGTGTGATGCCATATGGGCTTTCTTGCACTCCCAGCAAATTTCAAAGTCTCATTAATGACATCCCCCAAAATATCCTGGGAGAGTACATAATAGGATACATACAGTAGACGACATTCTGATTTACTCCCCAGATGTACACTGCAAAAAATTGAAAACTGAATTTGAGTAGAAAATTACTTAATAGTGAAATTATCTCGCTGCATGGACAGATATTTTTACTTGATAAGACATCAAGTAAATATACAGAAAAAAATAAATAAAAAATACAAATACAGTGTGTGTATGTATGTGTATATATATATATATATATATATATATATATATATATATATATATATATATATATTATACACACACAACACAACCCCGATTCCAAAAAAGTTGGGACAAAGTACAAATTGTAAATAAAATTGGAATGCAATCATTTACAAATCTCAAAAACTGATATTGTATTCACAATAGAACATAGACAACATATCAAATGTCGAAAGTGAGACATTTTGAAATTTCATGCCAAATATTGGCTCGTTTGAAATTTCATGACAGCAACACATCTCAAAAAAGTTGGGACAGGGGCAATAAGAGGCTGGAAAAGTTAAAGGTACAAAAAAGGAACAGCTGGAGGACCAAATTGCAACTCATTAGGTCAATTGGCAATAGGTCATTCACATGACTGGGTATAAAAAGAGCATCTTGGAGTGGCAGCGGTTCTCAGAAGTAAAGATGGGAAGAGGATCACCAATCCCCCTAATTCTGCACTGACAAATAGTGGAGCAATATCAGAAAGGAGTTTGACAGTGTAAAATTGCAAAGAGTTTGAACATATCATCATCTACAGTGCATAATATCATCAAAAGATTCAGAGAATCTGGAAGAATCTCTGTGCATAAGGGTCAAGGCCGGAAAACCATACTGGGTGCCCGTGATCTTCAGGCCCTTAGACGGCACTGCATCACAAACAGGCCAGGGCTTTACATTAACTTTTTTGCTCACCGGCCACTGTGGCTAGTGGTTTTCCCGAGTCACTAGCCATTCAGCCTTTTCACTAGCCACAATTTTGTTGCCAGGAAATCAAAGTTTTTTTATTCACCATGATACGTTAAAGTTTGGAAGATCTAGATTTAATTATGAATGGCAGCCTATAATGTATCTCTACAGTAGCACTCATGTATTCAGTGCTGTTAAGGTAGCTCCCTATATGAAAACATGCAACAAATTCAGACAAAAATTTAAACAGAGTATTCTGTTTATTGAACTCAAATTCAAGCCCCTTAAAATATGAAATATCATATCGTATGGAAATTAACATTCAGTACAACTGAACTGATTCTAATATTAAAAGTCCAATTCAAAACATTTAACATTGAAAAACATTTGATGCCTTGATATGCAAGTATTATGTGTATTATCAAGTATTATTATGGATATTATGTATTATCTATTAATAGTGTGTGTGTGTGAACATGTGTACAGAGAGACATTAAATGACCTCATTACATTCATCATCAGATGAGTCTGAATGGTCCATGAAAAATGGCCTTCGTGACCTGAGGCTTCCAGCAGGCCATAAGTTGATAGCTGGGGCGAGATCAACTTCTTTCCAATCACTTGAACGTTTCTAAACAGCAGCTCCATCCTCTCCAGCTCAGCCAACTTCATGACAGCCAGGGACTTGAAAGCAATGCTGTCCTGTAGTGAACCAGCCATCTTTGCCTGTTTTGATGTTATAGTGCCGATGTGTGCATTTGACTTTTTGTGGTCCTTTATAGTTTTGAGTTTAAAATTGCTGGTGCCTGTCTTTGCCATACTTTCTACAGTCTTTGCAGTACATGGCATTTTCGGTTTTGCTATGAACTAGCCAATCTTGCCCGAACTTCCATTTGTCATTGAACTGTCTTATCTTCCTATTAGCGTCTTGTTCATCTCCATGGCCGCAGCCAGCTGTGAGGCCCCCGCGGTCCAGATCTCGGCCATTTTTAAGAGCTGAAAATACATTTGTATGTTAAATATTCAACTGGATAAAAAAATAAAGAACATTAAAACGTCTCCATGGGGCAGCACGGTGGTGTAGTGGTTAGTGCTGTTGCCTCACAGCAAGAAGGTCTGGGTTCGAGCCCCGTGGCCGGTGAGGGCCTTTCTGTGCAGAGTTTGCATGTTCTCCCCATGTCCGCGTGGGCTTCCTCTGGGTGCTCCGGTTTCTGCCACAGTCCAAAGACATGCAGGTTAGGTTAACTGGTGACTCTAAATTGACTCTAGGTGTGAATGTGAATGGTTGTCTGTGTCTATGTGTCAGCCCTGTGATGACCTGGCGACTTGTCCAGGGTGTACCCCGCCTTTTGCCCATAGTCAGCTGGGAAAGGCTCAAGCTTGCCTGCGACCCTGTAGAACAGAATAAAGCAGCTAGAGATAATGAGATGAGATGAGAAAATGTCTCCATAAAAAGTGCATTGTTAATGATCTTAAACGTTGATTCTGTCTTCTGTGTCTGTTTGGTGTGTGCGGCTCTGAGACCAAGAACACAAAAGCGAATGAGCGCAAAGAACACAAAAGCGAAACGGAGAACACAAAAGTGAATGACTCGGGGGAGGAACACAGTGCAGGAGACACGGGATTTCCATGGTAAAACATGGTGGTGTAGACTGATTTTTTTCCCAGATTTTTTTTTGTATAGGTGTAACAGATGCCAGATTGTGAATGTATCTTAGTTCCATAGGCTGCATGGTTAGGGTATCTTTTGTCCTCATTGCTTGGGCCAGATCAAACCATTAAACAAGCTTAAATTATTCTTACTCTTGCCACATACATGATTTTATTTTCAAAACTGATGATATTCAGTTCAAACACCATTAAATGTAATTTTAGGAATAGATCTCTTGTGTGATGTGTAATTCACCCCTCTCATTTAAATATGTCGAAAATTTTTCAGCACGCGCTATGGCATCACGGACATTGGTGATTTTTAAATGCTGCTCCGGCCCTGCTCATCTCTACCCCTTTTTCCCTGAGCAGCAGGGTTTGAAAATCCAGCTATATGCCGCCACAGAGTGCGATTGTCAGTTGTCAGCAACTTTGTCGCTTCGTTCATTAACCACAGGTTACCGTATCACTGATTTTATCTGAGATGTGAACGAATGTTCTAAACAATTCTAACATGTTGTCAGAATGTTTATGCAGGGGCTCATGGGAGTTGTAGGTGCGTAATATTACATTGCCATGCATTTATTATATCAGATGCCTTCAGAGAAAACTACAATTAAAATATATTTTCATACCACAGAATAAACCACCTGCCAAAGTGACTAGTGGGACTAAAGTTATTACCTGCCAAAGCCGAATTTTACCCGCATTTGGCAGGTGGGCGGGTGCTAATGTAAAGCCCTGATACAGGCATGCTTCTGTATTGGAAATCACAAAATGGGCTCAGGAATATTTCCAGAGAACATCATCTGTGAACACAATTCACCGTGCCATCCGCCGTTGCCAGCTAAAACTCTAGTTCAAAGAAGAAGCCGTATCTAAACATGATCCAGAAGCGAAGACGTCTTCTCAGGGCCAAGGCTCATTTAAAATGGACTGTGGCAAAGTGGAAAGCTGTTCTGTGGTCAGACGAATCAAAATTTGAAGTTCTTTATGGCAATCAGGGATGCCGTATCATTCGGACTAAAGAGGAGAAGGACGACCCAAGTTGTTATCAGCGCTCAGTTCAGAAGCCTGCATCTCTGATGGTATGGGGTTGCATTAGTGCGTGTGGCATGGGCAGCTTACACATCTGGAAAGACACCATCAATGCTGAAAGGTATATCCAGGTTCTAGAGCAACATATGCTCCCATCCAGATGACGTTTCTTTCAGGGAAGACCTTGCATTTTCCAACATGACAATGCCAAACCACATACTGCATCAATAACAGCATCATGGCTATGTAGAAGAAGAGTTCGGGTACTGAACTGTCCAGCCTGCAGTCAAGATCTTTCACCCATAGAAAACATTTGGCGCATCATAAAACAGAAGATACGACAAAAAAGACCTAAGACAGTTGAGCAACTAGAATCCTACATTAGACAAGAATGGGTTAACATTCCTATCCCTAAACTTGAGCAACTTGTCTTCTCAGTCCCCAGACATTTACAGACTGTTGTAAAGAGAAAAGGGGATGTCTCACAGTGGTAAACATGGCCTTGTCCCAACTTTTTTGAGATTTGTTGTTGTCATGAAATTTAAAATCACCTAATTTTTCTCTTTAAATTATATGAATTTTTTCAGTTTAAACATTTGATATGTCATCTATGTTCTATTCTGAATAAAATATGGAATTTTGAAACTTCCACATCATTGCATTCTGTTTTAATTTACAATTTGTACTTTGTCCCAACTTTTTTGGAATCGGGGTTGTGTGTGTGTGTGTGTGTGTGTGTGTGTGTGTGTATATATATATATATATGTAGAGCTCTCTTAGGTGTGGGTGGAGCACAGAGGACGGCAGGACAAAGCTTCAGGGAACAACAGGCTTTTATTGCCAGACTTTTCAGTATAACAGTCGTTCGTATTTGGTAAATACACACACACACACGATGTGTTCTTGTCCCAGGAAGAGCTCTCCTCTGCTCTCCCTCTGCCTCCTTAAATAGGGCGCGGTACTGGGAAGACACACAAACACAGGTTAATTACCGTCAGGTGTAGTGATTCTGCCACTCACCTTCCCTGGCTCCGCCCTCCTGTCACAGACCGGCGCTTGACCACGCCCCCGCTGCCACATACCTCGACTGCCCGACTCAGGCCGGGCGCCCGTCCGGCCCGCAGCCGACTCCCCCCCCCTTGACGGGAGAGGAAGTCCGCCACGACCATCTGCGCCCCCGGCCTGTGGACCACCTTGAAATTGAAGGGTTGGAGTACCAGATACCAACGGGTGATCCGCGCATTGGCATCTTTCATGCGGTGGAGCCATTGGAGGGGCGCGTGGTCCGAACAGAGGGTGAAAGGGCACCCCAGCAGGTAGTAACGGCGGGCGAGGACCGCCCACTTGATCACCAGGCATTCCTTCTCAATAGTGCTGTAGTGCCCCTCATGCACCGACAGCTTCCTGCTAATGTACAGGATGGGGCGGTCCTCCCCCTCCACCTCCTGTGACAACACCGCCCTCAGCCCTGTGTCCGACGCGTCGGTCTGCAACACAAAAGGGAGAGAAAAGTCAGGGGAGTGTAATAGTGGCCCCCCACACAGTGCAGCCTTTACCTCAGAGAAAGCCCGCTGGCACTGCTCCGTCCACTGGACCGGATCTGGTGCCCCCTTTTTAGTGAGGTCAGTCAGCGGGCTGGTGACGTCCAAATAATTAGGTATAAACCTACGATAGTAGCCAGCCAGCCCCAGGGACTGTCTCACCCCCTTGTTGGTCTTGGGCCTCGGGCAGGCCGCAATCACTGCTGTCTTATTTATTTGGGGACGCACCTGCCCGTTGCCCAAGTGGAAGCCCAGATACTGTACTTCCACCCGCCCAATCGCACACTTCTTCGGGTTGGCAGTGAGACCCGCCCGCCTCAGCGACCTAAGGACGGCCCTCAGGTGTTGCAGGTGCCGCTGCCAGTCATTACTATAAATGATAATATCATCAAGATATGCGGCCGCATAGGTGGCGTGGGGCCGGAGGACCCTGTCCATCAGCCGCTGAAACGTAGCGGGCACCCCAAACAGCCCAAAAGGAAGTGTGACAAATTGGTGCAAGCCGAACAGTGTGGAAAAGGCCGTTTTCACCCGGGATAATGGAGTCAAGGGGATCTGCCAATATCCCTTCGTCAAATCCAGTGTCGAGTAAAAGCGAGCCGTGCCTAGTCGATCGAGCAGCTCTTCAATATGAGGCATTGGGTACGAGTCGAATTTAGACACCGCGTTGACTTTTCTATAGTCCACACAGAACCGGACTGACCCGTCGGCCTTGGGTACCAAGACCACCGGGCTGCTCCTGTCACCTTGGGACTCCTCAACGATGCCCATTTCGAGCATGGTCTGAAGTTCTTCCTGAACCACTTTTTTTTTGTGTTCGGGTAGCCTGTAAGGGCGGCTATGCACTACCACCCCCGGGGGCGTCTCTATGTGGTGTTCTATGAGGTTAGTGCGACCGGGCAGGGGCGAGGACACATCGGAAAACTCGGCCTGCAACTGGGCGACCTCCCTGAGTTGGGTCGGGGAGAGGTGGTCTCCACAGGGGACCGGAGAGGTACGTGATGCCAATGTCCCTTTTTGAACCTCCGGCCCCAGCTCCGCCTTCTCTGGAACTACCGACACCAACGCCACGGGGACCTCCTTGTTCCAGAGTTTAAGCAGATTGAGGTGGTAGATCTGTAGCGCCCCCCCGTCCGTTCGCCTCACCTCATAGTCGACGTCCCCGATTCGCTGTGTGACCTCAAAGGGTCCTTGCCACTTGGCGATTAATTTGGAGCTCGACGTGGGCAACAGTACGAGTACCTTATCTCCCAGAGTAAACTCTCTAAGGCGCGTGCCCTTGTTGTACAGGCGGGCTTGCCGTTCCTGGGCCTGCCGCAAATTCCCCTGAGTTAGGTGGGTGAGCGTGTGGAGTTTTGTGCGCAGGTCCATAACGTACTGAATTTCGTTTTTACTCTGTGAAGGTCCCTCCTCCCAATTTTCTCGCAGCACATCTAAAATGCTGCGCGGCTTACGCCTGTATAACAATTCAAAAGGGGAGAACCCCGTGGAGGCTTGGGGGACCTCTCGCACTACAAATAACAAGGGTTCGAGCCATTTATCCCAGTTACGTGCATCCTCACTTACGAATTTTTTAATTATATTCTTGAGGGTGCAATTGAACCGTTCAACTAAACCGTCCGTTTGTGGGTGATAAATGCTGGTGCGGATCGGCTTAATACCTAATAGCCCATACAGTTCGCTCAGTGTTCGTGACATAAACGAGGTGCCTTGGTCAGTCAGAATCTCTTTCGGGATTCTAACTCGGGAGATGACGTGGAAGAGGGCCTCCGCAATACTGCGTGCTGAGATTTTGCGAAGAGGCACCGCTTCCGGGTATCACGTTGCATAGTCCACCAGAACTAATATAAAGCGGTACCCTCTTGTTGACTGATCTAATGGCCCGACAAAATCCATCCCAATTCATTCGAACTGGGTCTCGATTAATGGTAGGGGGCGCAAAGGCGCTTTTGGAATGGCCGCTGGATTTACTAACTGGTATTCGCGGCACGCCGTACACCACCTACGGACATCGCCGCGAATCCCCGGCCAATAGAATCGGGCCATTATTCAGGCTAGTGTCTTATCCTGCCCTAGGTGTCCAGCCATGGGATTAAAGTGAGCCGCCTGAAATACCAATTCCCGGTGACTCTTTGGAATTAACAGCTGTGTGACTCGCTCTTTCGTCTGAGTGTCCTGCGTCACTCGGTATAATCTGTCCTTCATAATAGAAAAATAGGGGAAGGACGGGGTGGCATTCGGCTGGAGCGTTTGACCATCGATTACTCTCACTTGGTCAAACGCATGTCACAGAGTCTCGTCTCGTGATTGTTCTAATGGGAAATCCGCGAGGGATTCCCCAACAGAAAGAGGAGGAGCCGGCTGCTCCTCACTCTGTCGCAGAGATGATGTAGACGGCTCTGCGACAGCAGCTCCAGCCAAAGCGACACCGGGACTTCCCCCTGTCAAATGGCAGGACCCACTCTTTACTTGGCACGTCATTAAACCCCGAAATCCCGGCCAATCAGTCCCCAAAATTAAAGAGTGGGTAAGGCGAGGGTTAACCGCCGCCTTCACTATAGATTTTTCCCCTCTGAAAAATATGTGGACCGACACCAAAGGGTAGCTGTGAACATCCCCATGCACACACAACACCTTCACCCCCTGTGCTCCCCCCAATGCCTCGTCTTGCACCAGACGTTGGCGGATTGAGGTCTGATTGCAACCAGAATCCACCAACGCCTGATATGTAGCCCCTTGGACACTCACCGGTATGCGATACGCTCCGGCCCAATCAAGGGCAGCCTCTGGCGCATCGGGGATCCGTACCACCGCGCCCACCTCCATTGCTGCGCACTGTTGTTGCAGGTGGCCCGGCTCCCCGCAGTGCCAGCAAACCGGCCCGGGCTTTCCCTCTGTACTGGTGCTCTGGGGCTCACTCACCTGAGGGGGGGGGGAGAGACAGACACAGAAGGGAGAAACGAGAGGGCACCACAGGTGCGGTGGGCCGGCTGGGGTGGAGCCGGCCCCCGTCTCCGTGGTGGGGGAATGGGGCGAGGAGGGGACACAGAAGGGAGGGGAGAAAGAGAGAGAGAAGAGGAGAGAAGAGAAGACGTTGTCGGCTGTCCTGCCGCCGGAACAGCCGCCAAATGATCCTCCGCCAGTCCTACTGCCTGATCCAGCGACACCGGGCGGTGGCACTGGACCCACTCCGCGGTTCCGGCTGGTAAGCGGGCGATGAACTGCTCCAGCACCACCTAATCGATGATTCCCTCAGCGTTGCGATTGTTGGCCCTCAGCCACCGCCAGCAGGCATCCCGGAGCTGCTGGCCGAACGCGAACGGCCGGCTGACTTCCTCCAACCGTAGCGCGCGGAAGCGCTGGTGCTGTTGTTCTGGTGTGCGCGCCACGCGCTGGAGGACGGCCCGGAGAAGGTCCGCGCAGGCCAGCCGGCCGTCAGCAGGGAGCTGTAGCGCGGCCAGCTGTGCCTCTCCCATCAGGAGGGGGAGGAGGCGCGCTGCGCACTGCTCCATCGGCCACCCCGAGGCTTCAGCGACCTGTTCGAACAATGCGAGGAACGCCTTGGGGTCGTCCTGCGGGCCCATCTTGGTCACGGTGAGGGGAGATGGGCCCGCGTCCGGGGTGTTGGTGGACCCCGCCGATGCGAGGAGATGCCGGAACGCCTCGCGATCTTCCTGCTGGGCCAGCACCAGGGCTTCGAAGTGCCGCTCTTGTTCCTTTCGGAGTGTGATGAGCGCCTGATGCTGGCTTTGCTGAGCCGTGGCGAGGGCGTGGACCAGGTCCGTGAATGGGGAGGATTCCATGGGGCTGCTGGGTTGGTGCTCCACCTTTTACTTCCGGGTTTCAGTACCACTGTAGAGCTCTCTTACGTGTGGGTGGAGCACAGAGGACGGCAGGACAAAGCTTCAGGGACCAACAGGCTTTTATTGCCAGACTTTTCAGTATAACAATCGTTCGTATTTGGTAACTACACACACACACACACACACGCTGTGTTCTTGTCCCGGGAAGAGCTCTCCTCTGCTCTCCCTCTGCCTCCTTAAATAGGGCGCGGTACTGGGAAGACACACAAACACAGGTTAATTACTGTCAGGTGTAGTGATTCTGCCACTCACCTTCCCTGGCTCCGCCCTCCTGTCACAGACCGGTGCTTGACCACGCCCCCGCTGCCATCTCATCTCATCTCATCTCATCTCATCTCATTATCTCTAGCCGCTTTATCCTTCTACAGGGTCGCAGGCAAGCTGGAGCCTATCCCAGCTGACTACGGGCGAAAGGCAGGGTACACCCTGGGCAAGTCGCCAGGTCATCACAGGGCTGACACATAGACACAGACAACCATTCACACTCACATTCACACCTACGGTCAATTTAGAGTCACCAGTTAACCTAACCTGCATGTCTTTGGACTGTGGAGGAAACTGGAGCACCCGGAGGAAACCCAGGCGGACACGGGGAGAACATGCAAACTCCGCACAGAAAGGCCCTCGCCGGCCCCGGGGCTCGAACCCAGGACCTTCTTGCTGTGAGGCGACAGCACTAACCACTACACCACCACGCCGCCACTGTATAAACACTGATATATATATATACTATAAACACTGTGATTATATATATATATATATATATACACACACACACAGTGGTGCTTGAATGTTTGTGAACCCTTTGGAATTTTCTATATTTCTGCATAAGTATGACCTAAAACATCATCCGATTTTCACACAAGTCCTAAAAGTAGATAAAGAGAACCAAATTAAACAAATGAGAAAAAAATATTCTGCTTGATCATTTATTTATTGAGGAAAATGATCCAATATTACATATCTGTGAGTGGAAAAAGTATGTGAACCTCTAGGATTAGCAGTTAATTTGAAGGTGAAATTAGAGTCAGGTGTTTTCAATCAATGGGATGACAATCAGGTATGAGTGAGCACCCTGTTTTATTTAAAGAACAGTGATCTATCAAAGTCTGATCTTCACAACACATGTTTGTAGAAGTGTATCATGTCACAAACAAAGGAGATTTCTGAGGACCTCAGAAAAAGCGTTGCTGATGCTCATCAGGCTGGAAAAGGTTACAAAACCATCGCTAAAGAGTCTGGACTCCATCAATCCACAGTCAAACAGGTTGTGTAGAAATGGAGGAAATTCAAGACCATTGTTACCCTCCCCAGGAGTGGCCGACCAACAAAGATCACTCCAAGAGCAACGCGTGTAATAGTCGGCAAGGTCACAAAGGACCCAGGGTGACTTCTAAGCAACTGAAGGCCTCTCTCAAATTGGCTAATGTTAATGTTTGAGTCCACCATCAGGAGAACACTGAACAACATTGGTGTCTGTGGCAGGGTTGCAAGAAGAAAGAAATTGCTCTCCAAAAAGAACATTGTTGCTCGTCTACAGTTTGCTAAAGGTCACGTGGACAAGCCAGAAGGCTATTGGAAAAATGTTTTGTGGACAGATAAGACGAAAATAGAACATTTTGGTTTAAATGAGAAGCATTATATTTGGAGAAAGGAAAACACTGCATTCCAGCATTAGAACCTTATCCCATCTGTGGAACATGGTGGTGGTAGTATCATGGTTTGGGCCTGTTTTGTTGCATCTGGGCCAGGACGGCTTGCCATCATTGATGGAACAATGAATTCTGAATTATACCAGCGAATTCTAAAGGAAAACGTCAGGACATCTGTCCATGAACTGAATCTCAAGAGAAGGTGGGTCATGCAGCAAGACAATGACCCTAAGCACACAAGTTGTTCTACCAAAGAATGGTTAAAGAAGAATAAAGTTAATGTTTTAGAATGACCAAGTCAAAGTCCTGACCTTAATCCAATTGAAATGTTGTGGAAGGACCTGAAGTGAGCAGTTCATGTTAGGAAACCCACCAGCATCTCAGAGTTGAAGCTGTTCTGTATGGAGGAATGGGCTAAAATTCCTCCAAGCCGGTGTGCAGGACTGATCAACAGTTACCGGAAACGTTTAGTTGCAGTTATTGCTAGACAAGGGGGTCATGGCAGATACTGAAAGCAAAGGTTCACATACTTTTACCACTCACAGATATGTAACATTGGATCATTTTCCTCAATAAATAAATGACCAAGTATAATATTTTTGTCTCATTTGTTTAACTGGGTTCTCTTTATCTACTTTTTGAACTTGTGTGAAAATCTGATGATGTTTTAGGTCATATTTATGCAGAAATATAGACAATTCTAAAGGGTTCACAAACTTTCAAGCACCACTATGTAATTTTTATATAATATATAATGTGTGTGTGTGTGTATATATATATATATATATATATATATATATATATATATATGTAAGTATCATGCCGCCATCTTGTGTCAGAACTACAATTCCCAGGCAACTTCCGTGTGACCTATGTCACACGTGGGCGGGATCATCTATGTCAGTCCGCCAAGCGCACATAAAACAATGGGACAACGCTTCCATCTTTGTCTCTCGTGTCTGGTTTTCAAGGGAGCTAGACGCACATGAGATGCTCTCCAACCCGAAGACGTCTTCTTTCTTGCAAGATCCATCACTCAGCGCGATTTTCTTTCTTACCCTTGGCAAAGGTAAACTCTAGAGTCGCGCGATCTTTAAACTCAACCTGAGTTACAACCGGTTTACTTGTATTAGAAGTGACGTCACGACTGCAGCCCAGGCACTTAAAAGTTAAGAAGCGATTGAATCCTTTTTAACTCAAAAGCGCTGTGCATCTGATTCTGATCAGAGACTTTTCCTCACGAACGCTGAGGTTCAGACCAAGAATCCTCTGCTTTCTACGGGAACCACCCAAGTGCTCCGCTGGACCCGAAAGTTTCTACGCCTCCATCACGAGCGGCTCACGTGCTCCCACGGCGAGGCCCGAAACTACACCAGCGAATAGTTCTTCATATCTTGCTAAAGGCAGGATTAAGTAAGATTTTGGCATTTGGGCATAATTAAGATAGTCTTAGGAATTTGCTTTTATTGGAATAGTGTGAATTTAAACCCAGGTTTATCTGTTACACTGTTAGACACGCAGTGTGTTGATTTATTTTGGTTCTATGTTCTCTCAATTGTTTAATAGATAGGCTGGCATGCTCCTTCTCCCTCTCTTATTCTGACTAACACTAATTTCCTTATCATACATTTTGACCTTATCAAGGTTTCAGTGAGTTTGGTAATGTTATGAGTGTGGAATCTTTTTGTTACTGAGAAAACACGTACTCAACAGGCCTGACCAGGCCTGATACACTTTAGATAGCTTCCCTTTGTCTTTAGCTACCTCGTGCTCAGTAGGCCTCACCAGGCCTAACAAACACACTTTAGCTAGGCCATAAGGCCTTTAACAAACACACTAGCAACACAAGGCTAATCTAGGCCTCCACCACGTGTAGTTAGCTACCCGAGGCTAAACACATGGTCGAGTCCTACACACACACACACACACACACACACACACACACACACGAGCACACATTAGCAACAGAGCTAATCCTTTGTTCTATTTAGATAACATTCCTTTGTTTTAGCTAGCAACAAGCTAGCAACAAGATTATTATTTTTATCTTTGTTATAATAAATTCATTTATCAAAGCTGTGTGTATTCATCTTGTTGGTGAACAATATCTGAAGTCCCCAATCTTCTCAAAGAATTCAAAAGGGTGCGTATAAGTTATGTAATATGGTAAGTGATGGTAATAATTTGGAAATGTACCATAATTTAGCTGTTTGGTAATTTATTATTAAGCACCAGGATTAATGTTATGATTCACTAAATGATTCATTGAACGATTCACTAAATGATTCACTAAACGATTCACTAAATGATTCAATGAATGATTCACTGAATGATTCACTTCAAATGAGTGATTCTATGGTATGATTCAATTCAAATGAGTCAAAGTAAACGATTCAATGGGATTGATTCATTT
The DNA here is from genome assembly GCF_027579695.1 of Neoarius graeffei. Taxonomy (NCBI): domain Eukaryota; kingdom Metazoa; phylum Chordata; class Actinopteri; order Siluriformes; family Ariidae; genus Neoarius; species Neoarius graeffei. The sequence continues at coordinate 76,978,640 of NC_083570.1, forward strand.
TAATTATTAACCTTCAAATTTAATGAGACTGATTTAACGAGATTGATCACTTAATATCAATAATTAACTGATTGCACCCACAGTTAAATTGGTGCCCCGTGTGAGGAAGATTGGTTTGTTGACTTCTGGAATATTGTTCAACAACAAATAAACTATCAGTTGATTCAGCAACTGCTAAGGTATATCCCCAGGTGTGCTAAAACGGTTAACAGTAGTGTGATAACCATATCACAAATACTCATAACCTATTCAACTTAGGATAAGAGCATTTCCAAATAAACCTTATTAATTAATTACATAGTTAATTAATAATGATTAAATTGATAATTAACTCAGTGATTAATTATCTAGTATCCAGCCTAAGTAAAATGGCATCCCCTCGTGTCTCAAAAATGGAAGACAACGCTCAAGACGTGTCTCTCCTTGCGGTCATCGCAGACCTCATTCACTGCTCTGCCTCCGAAAAGGCAAACATTAAGTACATGAGTGAGAGTGAATGCCAAAACAACGTGGATAACTTAAACAAACATATGAGAGATCCAAAAAGAACAACTATTAGTGTCCAAGTGGCACTAGGTAAGCTATTCCTATCATACTTCCAAAATGCTGATTCAGAAATCAGACGCCTTCGCGGAGAGGTTGAAAGGCTGACCACCAGCAACGCTGAGCTGACAGCCGATAATAATGATTTACATAGGGAGTGTGAGCTCTTGAAGACCTCCCTTGATGATTGCACCGAACGGCTAGAGAAAGCCGAAATGGTTGCTAAGAGGGCTGCCCAGGAGCAGACCCCCCAAGAGAAGTGCGAGGGGCGTGAAAGACCCCCAACAATGTGCCAAAGCTCAGAGTGGGAAGAGGCATCCGAACCGGACACCATAAATGATCTGGTCGAGAACCAGACATCCCACCAAACTCCATCAACTCGCTACACGACTCCGTCGTCGTCTAGCCAGGATGGAGCCACCCTGCGCTCATCCCGAGCCCAGGCCCGTAGCACACCTAGGTCAGTGCGCTTCAGTTTCCCTGATCCATCTTCAGATGAATCAGACCACGCATCTCGTGCGAAGCGGGAGCGATTCCAGAGTAGCTCAGACAGTGAGTACTCAGGAGAGCAAAAGGAGTCGCGTAAGGACGCGCACCAAGCCCTCCGCCTACGGCAAATTGACCTGCTTGCCCAAGATATCGAGCGATTCGATCCCGATAATAAAAGAACAAACGTAAATGATTATTTATGAGGAATTGACCGATGCCTGATGGACCTGCCGAACGCCACAACACGTGAAAAACTTAGACTAATCTGGAAGACCTCCAGTAGTAGAGTTTGTGCCTTTTTAGAGACACTACCCCCAAATATTAGCGATAGTTATTCGAAACTTCGCAATTACATGAGGGAAGAATATGTGCCATACACAGACGAAACCTCCGCGATATTGTGTGCATTACAAATCAAACAAAAACGGTCTGAGGCGCCTCATGAATATTACAGATGGCTACATACTGCCTATTTCCAAGGTAGTAGCGCACCAGGGTTGGAAGAAGATAGAGGTTTCATATCTCTCTTCTTACATAACCTCCACCCAAGCGTGCGGACCCATGTCACACTGACATGTCGACTAGGTCGCTATTCGATGAGGGAAATTAGGCGACTAGCCCAAATGACCTGGGAGACCATCGTCAAAACCGCAAACGGAAACGATGATGACCCCAGAGTCCTTAGGCTCCAGGATGCAAATGGGCCCCCGCTAACCTTAGAAGGAGGCGAAGCTCCAAAAGGGGGACCCACCTGGAAAAATTCCGGTCCAGCCCGATCCTTGCCGAGCCATCACAAGGGTGAGTGGAAAAATCGACAAGGTCAGGCCAGGAGGGACCGAGGGCGAGTCCACAGTGACTATGGCAATCACCCATCACATGAAAAGGGTCGTAGGGAACAAAACGGTTGGCAGCAAAACCGTCATCCCCGCTCTGACCAGAAACGGCAGAAGTGTTCCGACCGTAGCTCTAAACGTAAGGGTAGAGACAACCAACACAGTGACTCAGACCAACCTGGTGAGTTCCCCTCAGAGCTGGACTCTTTAAAAGCCCAGTTGGCTGAGATTAAAGAACTGTTACAGGAGACGTCAGACCCCTCAACAGATAAAACAAAAGAGCCCAAGAAAAATGACAAAAAGCTATTCGCTGGCATGACTAGGCCAGGAACCACGGGTATATCTCGTGAAAGGGGGAGGAGATCCCTCTGAAACAGCAGGCGAGGGTCAGGATGTAGGGCCCCCCCGGTGGCGAAGGCAAACACACAAAACGCGCTTTTCACGTGCGCTAAAGTCTTCACCACCATTTCTCAGACACACGGCTCTCACGAGGTGACCCAATCCCAACCAAGCCCTGCAACATAAACTTAGTCAACTTCACACAAAACAAAACCCCACAGTTGTTGGATCTCATAAAATATGCACAAAACCGTTGCGACGAGATTAGTGCAACCACTGATCAACCAAGCGCCACGTGAGATCAAATTTCCGATGAACTTCAGTTCATGTCTTTGAGCACGGAGTCCGATGTCGAGACACCTGACATCGTGACTCCCCCTAGTGGAAAAACCTCCCTCTATCCATCGACTCAGACACAGACACCCATTTCACTGCTGGTGTAATGGCTGCGCTGTGGAACATGGTAGGCATCGAGGCGAAATTCCGTATCGCGTACCACCCTCAATTCTCTGGTCAGGCTGAACGAGCCATTCAAACCCTTGTGAGCATGCTGCGAAAGTATATCACAAACCATGGTAAAATTTGGGATGTGAAACTTCCCTTGGTGCTAAGGGCCATTCGGTCCACCACTCATTACGCCACTGAAGTCACACCCTTTGGGATGATGACTGGGCGAGAGTCGGTTCTTCCCCTGCATCTCCTATACAAACCAGAGGCCATGAGCATCGCGATTGCATGCACCACACATCAACATGTCGCCGACCTACGATGCCACCTACAGTCAACCTTTACAGGTGCCCAAAAGAATCTCAATTCGAGAGTAGGACACAAAGCCTACTATGCCCGAATCTCAGAGAAGTTCCTACCACCCTGGTCGAGACCTTTCGATCGTGGGAAAACCGTTCCCCGTCGCGTATCACATTAGGACATCTAGGCCTAATCAAATGCTTTCATATCGATTTCCTTGATAATCGAATCAAACCTTTTGAACAGTCCTCACTCCAACAGGGGGTGGACAACAGCTAGGCCCATCCTGTCCACCTAGCTTGTACGCATCACTCAACCATAAGCGTACACTAACATTCCCGGTCAGACTTCACCAACCCAATGAAGTAATAACCCTTTGGTATAACATGGTAGATAAAATACTAAAATCCGCTATTATTACTAGTGTGTATTCATCGCAAATACACCTGGCATATAGTCTTGGCAGTGCTATCCTCATTTTTGTGAATCCACAAGACTTAGAGATATGCACCCCCACTAAAGACATCCACTGGGTCTGCCCAGGCAACCCATACATAACACATGCCAAGCTAGATAAGATGGTCTGTGTCCCTGACAGCTTTAGCCGCAGTAGCGCACGCTCTCTGGCCAGACCACCCACTGCGATTACCAAACACAGAAGATCGCTAGAAGTTTAGGTTTGCCAACCCAAACACTAATACTTCTTTCCTTCCTTCATTTCTTCTCTTTTCTTGTTTTTTTTTATGTATAAGAAATTAAACACTACATGTTTCATGTTCAATGTTTAATGTTTGTTTTTTTATGTGGTTTTGATCTAGTTAGTGATTATATGCCCAAAATGCCCATAGTGATTGTATGCCCAAAATGCCTCTGTCTCCAACTGTCTTACTGGAACTCACAAGTTTACACAGTCTTCACAGGACACCATGGACTGTGCAGAGCAAGGCTACCTCAAGGACTATGGACACGGCGATGATACGATACAGTGCTCTCAGTGCTACGACTCCGTCATACCCCTGAGACCAAAAGGGGGACTGTAGGTATCATGCCGCCATCTTGTGTCAGAACTACAATTCCCAGGCAACTTCCGTGTGACCTATGTCACACGTGGGCGGGATCATCTCCGTCAGTCCGCCATGCGCACATAAAACAATGGGACAACGCTTCCATCTTTGTCTCTCGCGTCCGGTTTTCAAGGGAGCTAGACGCACAAGAGATGCTCTCCAACCCGAAGACGTCTTCTTTCTTGCAAGATCCATCACTCAGCACGATTTTCTTTCTTACCCTTGGCAAAGGTAAACTCTAGAGTCGCGCGATCTTTAAACTCAACCTGAGTTACAACCGGTTTACTTGTATTAGAAGTGACGTCACGACTGCAGCCCAGGCAGTTAAAAGTTAAGAAGCGATTGAATCCTTTTTAACTCAAAAGCGCTGTGCATCTGATTCTGATCAGAGACTTTTCCTCACGAACGCTGAGGTTCAGACCAAGAATCCTCTGCTTTCTACGGGAACCACCCAAGTGCTCCGCTGGACCCGAAAGTTTCTACGCCTCCATCACGAGCGGCTCACGTGCTCCCACGGCGAGGCCCGAAACTACACTGGCGAATAGTTCTTCATATCTTGCTAAAGGCAGGATTAAGTAAGATTTTGACATTTGGGCATAATTAAGATAGTCTTAGGAATTTGCTTTTATTGGAATAGTGTGAATTTAAACCCAGGTTTATCTGTTACACTGTTAGACACGCAGCGTGTTGATTTATTTTGGTTCTATGTTCTCTCAATTGTTTAATAGATAGGCTGGCATGCTCCTTCTCCCTCTCTTATTCTGACTAACACTAATTTCCTTATCATACATTTTGACCTTATCAAGGTTTCAGTGAGTTTGGTAATGTTATGAGTGTGGAATCTTTTTGTTACTGAGAAAACACGTGCTCAACAGGCCTGACCAGGCCTGATACACTTTAGATAGCTTCCCTTTGTCTTTAGCTACCTCGTGCTCAGTAGGCCTCACCAGGCCTAACAAACACACTTTAGCTAGGCCATAGGGCCTTTAACAAACACACTAGCAACACAAGGCTAATCTAGGCCTCCAGCACGTGTAGTTAGCTACCCGAGGCTAAACACATGGTCGAGTCCTACACACACACACACACGAGCACACATTAGCAACAGAGCTAATCCTTTGTTCTATTTAGATAACATTCCTTTGTTTTAGCTAGCAACAAGCTAGGCCATACACACACACACCACACATGTATATACACACCTCACTGCTTGTATATATTGATTTATTATTTTTATCTTTGTTATAATAAATTCAGGGCGGCACGGTGGTGTAGTGGTTAGCGCTGTCGCCTCACAGCAAGAAGGTCCTGGGTTCGAGCCCCGGGGCCGGTGAGGGCCTTTCTGTGCGGAGTTTGCATGTTCTTCCCGTGTCCGCGTGGGTTTCCTCCAGGTGCTCCGGTTTCCCCCACAGTCTAAAGACATGCAGGTTAGGTTAACTGGTGACTCTAAATTGACCGTAGGTGTGAGTGTGAATGATTGTCTGTGTCGATGTGTCAGCCCTGTGATGACCTGGCGACTTGTCCAGGGTGTACCCCGCCTTTTGCCCATAGTCAGCTGGGATAGGCTCCAGCTTGCCTGCGACCCTGTAGAAGGATAAAGCGGCTAGAGATAATGAGATGAGATGAGATAATAAATTCATTTATCAAAGCTGTGTGTATTCATCTTGTTGGTGAACAATATCTGAAGTCCCCAATCTTCTCAAAGAATTCAAAAGGGTGCGTATAAGTTATGTAATATGGTAAGTGATCGTAATAATTTGGAAATGTACCATAATTTAGCTGTTTGGTAATTTATTATTAAGCACCAGGATTAATGGTATGATTCACTAAATGATTCATTGAACGATTCACTAAATGATTCACTAAACGATTCACTAAATGATTCAATGAACGATTCACTGAATGATTCACTTCAAATGAGTGATTCTATGGTATGATTCAATTCAAATGAGTCAAAGTAAATGATTCAATGGGATTGATTCATTTTAATTATTAACCTTCAAATTTAATGAGACTGATTTAACGAGATTAATCACTTAATTTCATTAATTAACTGATTGCACCCACATATATATACACACACGTGTGTGTGTGTGTGTGTGTGTGTACGTGTTATTGGGAACTGAGAACTTTTAGCTATTGCCGCTTTTCCACTACCAACGCGGCTGAGCCGTGCCGTGCTGAGTTGGGCTGAGTCGAGCTGAGCGGGGCTGTTGGAGTTGCATTTCGACTACAACCGCGCTGAACTGTGCTGGCTGGAAGTGGGTGGACACATTGGGTGGAGTTAGCGAAAGTGGGTGGACGTCAGGTGATGTCATTAGGCGGCGCAAACAGTGACATCAGTGAGCTTTTAAGCGGTAGTCTCATGACCTGGAGAGTAAACAATAAACATGGTGTCGTTAGTGTTGCTGGTCTTGGTGCTGTGGCTTGTTGTCACCGACAACGCCAACAGATACTGGTAAGAGCGTATAGATGAGGCGAGGCGCATAAGGCTTCATAATTCTCGTAATTCGTAATTCTTCTTCCGGGTTTACGGTGTTTACAGATCCCAGCGTGCTCGTGGGGCATGTGTGGGCGTGTGAGGACACTCCTCCTCACCAATCAGTGCACAGGGGAGTGTCTCCTCATGCCCCTAGCCTCACTCAGCTCGGTTTGGCTCGCTTCAGCCCTACTCCAAAACCGTGCGAGTTTTGGGGGCTGAGCAGGGCTGAAGCGAGCTGAGTCGTGCTGTTCTTAGATAGTCGAAACGCGAGCCGTGTCGGGCTGCATTGAGCTGAAGTGAGCTGAAGTGAGCTGAAAAAGGGTAGTGGAAAAGGGCCATATCAAACTCACTCTCAAGGAATGGAGAAATTGGCTTGAAGGAGCCACACACCCTTTTGTCATTCTCACAGATCACAAGAACCTGAAAAATTTTTCAAATATAAATGTTCACTCACATTTTCAGATACTACTGAATCCCAGAGAATATTGTCAATGACTGGGGTCGTCAGTTCACATCCAGAGTGTGGACAAAATTTATGGACAAGCTAGGGGTCTCCATCAGCCTAACATCGGGCTATCACCCATAGTCGAATGGCCAAGTGGAAATGGCCAATCAGGAAATCGGGTGTTTCTACTGTATGAGTGTATGATCTACTGTATGCAGAACCCAAAGGACTGGGAACAGTACATTCCCTTGATAGAATATACCCAAAACTCCCTGAAACTCTCAGCCACTCAGTTAACCCCCTTTCAGTGTGTCCTTGGTTGTCAGCCACCATTCTTCCCTTGGGACGACTCCCCAATGCAAATCCTGGCAGAGGACTTCTGGTTCAAGGGGAGCAAACAGGTGTGGGAGAAGGTCCATCAGAGGCTGGAACAAGTAACCATCAAATAGAAGTAGTATGCGGACAAACAGAGACGGTAGACTCCTGAATACTCCCAGGCTGACAGAGTTTGGGTGTTTACCAAGGACCTACAAGACTCAAATTCATGCTGGAAGCTTCAGGCCTGATGCATTGGACCATTTAGAATCCTCCAGAAAATCACCAAGGTTTCATACAAATTAGAGCTCCCACCACACTGCCAAATGTCACCCATGTTCCATGTGTCATGTCTTAAGCTCGCCATCCTGGGCCCTTTGGCAACTAACACCCATGAGCTGCCCTCCCCCCAAGAAGCTGAAGGACACCCCATATACCAGGTGCACAAAATCCTTAACTCCTGGAGCAGGCAAGATTGGCTAGAGTATTTGGTGGACTGGGAGGGGTACGGCCTGGAGGAACGCAGCTGGGTTAAATCCAAATAAATTTTGGACCCACTCCTCACCCAAGAGTTCTACAATAAACACCCTGACAAGCCAGCACCTAGAAGACAAGGCCTTCCCAGCAAAAAAGATTGCTTCTAGTGTGAGTGCCTCGGGGAGGGTTTTGTCAGTAATAGCGCTGAAAATCCAAGTTTGGAGCAGCCTCCAAACATAGCCATTGTGGACTACATTTCCCAAATGCTACAGTGCCTCTCATCTCCTGAATTCTAGGAAGGACACCTGTTTTCCATCATCCATCTAATCACCACTCTAAATAAGCCCAGCTTTCAAAAATGCTCTCTGCGAAGTATTGTTCTGTGTCCTGTACCTGAATATATCAAGCCTTCTGAATTCCTGCCTGACTTCTTGTGCTGCTTGACTTTGTTTACATTAGTTTCACCCTGATCCCTCATCTGCCCTTTGACATACTGTTTGCTAATCAACCGACCCATACCCGACTCTGACTATGCCTTCTGTTTACCAATTTGGATTTGGTTACTAGTTTACGATGCACCCCTCTCCCCTGCGCCTGCCTCCATAAGTGCCTGCACCCTGACAACAGTAATATTGATCACTAAAAGAGGTCAAGATCAAGGCTTTTTTATTGTCATTTCAACCATATACAGTTACAATGAAACAACATTTCTCCAGGACCATGCTGCTACATTAAACATCACAGGACTACAAATTTCCAAATACAACATCAAGTGCAAGAGTGCAGCAAGTGCAAATGTTGCAGACAATAAACTACACACAACATAAAGTGCAGACAACAAGGATAGTGTAAAAATGACTACAACAACAGTATACTGCCATCCAATACCTGTTCATGTTAATTTGTGGAAAGTAGAGTGTGCATATTGAGACAGTGTGTGTAAAAAGGAATAAATGTAAACACTGTGTGTATGAGAAGCATGATAAACATTGTAAAAGTGAGAGTGCATTATTGTTCACTGTGCAAAGACTGCAGTGGGAGTGGTATGATCAACAGTCCATGTGTTAACAGTCCAGTCCCTCAGAGTTGAGAAGTCTGATGGCGTGTGGAAAGAAGCTGTTACAGAGTCTGGTGGTGAAGGCCCAGATGCTTCAGTACCTTTTTCCAGATAGCAGGATGGTGAAGAAATTGTGTGAGGGGTCATCCACAATGCTGGTAGCTTTCTGGATGCAGCATGTGGTGTAAATGTCCTTGATGGAGGGAAGAGCAACTCCGATGATCTTCTCTGCTGTCCTCACTGTCCACTGTAGGGTCTTGCGATCCGAGATGGTGCCATTCCCAAACCAGACTGTGATGCAGCTGCTCAGAATGCTCTCAATAGTCCATCTGTAGAATATTGTGAGGATGGGTGACAGGAGATGGGTTTTCCTCAGCCTCCGTAGGAAGTAGAGATGCTGCTGGGCTTTCTTGGCTATGGAGCTGATGTTAAGGGACCAGGTGAGGTTCTCTGCCAGAAGAACACAGAGGAATTTGGTGCACTTGATGTTCTCCACAAGTGAGCCATTGATGTACAGCAGAGAGTGGTCACTCTGTGTTCTTCTGAAGTCAACAACCATTTATTTTGTTTTGTCCACATTCAGAAACAGATTGTTGGCTCTGCATCCCTCTGATAGCCATTGCATCTCCTCTCTGTATGCTGACTCGTTGTTCTTACTGATGAGACCCACCACAGTTGTGTCCTCAGCAAACATGATGATGTGATTTCAACTGTGAATTGCTGCACAGTCATGAGTCAGCAAAGTGAGCAGCAGTGGACTGAGCATGCAGCCCTGGGGGGCCCCAGTGCTCAGTATGGTGGTGCTGGAAGTTCTGCTCCCAATCTAGTCTGACTGAGGTCTCTCAGTCAGGAAATCCAAGATCCAGTTGCAGAGGGAGGTGTGCAGGCCCAGCAGGCTCAGCTTTCCAATTAACTGCTAAGGAATTATTGTGTTGAATGCGAAACTGAAGTCTATGAACAGCATTCAAACATACATGTCCTTTGTATCCAGGTGTCTAAGGACAAAATGAAGGGTGGTGGCTATGGCATCATCTGTTAACCAGTTACAGGGATGCATGAACTACAGGGGGTTCAGGGAGTGAGGCAGCAGGGTCTTTATGCGCCTCATGATGAGCTTCTCAAAGCACTTCATAATGATGGGTGTGAGTGCAATGGGGTGGTAGTCATTGAGGCAGGACACTGAAGACTTCTTTGGCATGGGAACAATGGTAGTGGTCTTGAAGCACTTTGGAATGATGGCATTGCTCAGAGAGATGCAGAAGATGTCACTGAGAACATCTGCCTCACTGACAGATGGCCTGAGACAGTTTGGCCCTCACTACTCATTGAGCCACCCTGTCACTTGCTCTGAAGGCAGCATTTAGGGTCCTCAGTAGTGTGCACACACCTGCAGTAATCCATGGCTTCTGGTTGGGATGAGTGGTGATCTTAGAGACAGTAACATCATAAATGCACTTGTTGATGCAGCTGGTCACTGATACTATGTACTCCTCGAAGTTGGTGCAGGTACCATTGGTTGCAGCCTCCCTAAACATATCCTAGTCAGTTCTCACAAAACAGTCCTGGAGAGCAGAGATTGCTCCTTCTAGCAATGTTTTCACCTGCCTTAGAACCGGTTTGGAGCATCTGATGAGCAGTCTGGATGCTGGAATTAGCATAACAGAAATGTGGTCTGAGTAGCCAAGGTGGGGGCAGGGATATGCCCAGTATGCATGAGGAATTTGTGTAAACATGATCCAGTGCGGGGCGGCATGGTGGTGTAGTGGTTAGCGCTGTCGCCTCACAGCAAGAAGGTCCTGGGTTCGAGCCCCGGGGCCGGCGAGGGCCTTTCTGTGTGGAGTTTGCATGTTCTCCCCGTGTCCGCGTGGGTTTCCTCCGGGTGCTCCGGTTTCCCCCACAGTCCAAAGACATGCAGGTTAGGTTAACTGGTGACTCTAAATTGACCGTAGGTGTGAATGTGAGTGTGAATGGTTGTCTGTGTCTATGTGTCAGCCCTGTGATGAGCTGGTGACTTGTCCAGGGTGTACCCCACCTTTTGCCCGTAGTCAGCTGGGATAGGCTCCAGCTTGCCTGCGACCCTGTAGAAGGATAAAGCGGCTAGAGATAATGAGATGAGATGATCCAGTGTGTTCACCCCTCTCATTGCACAGTCCACATACTGATGAAGTTTAGGGAGCACTGACCTGAGATTCATATGATTTGAAGTCTCCAGCAACAATAAACAATCCATCTGGTTGTGCATTCTGCAGTTAGCTGATAGCACTGTACAGTACACAGAGCATTTCCTTAGCATAAGTGCTGGGGGGAATGTAAACTCCAGTTATGAATACTGAAGTGAATTTCCATGGTAAAAAAAAAAAGGTCTACATCTAACAGTCAGAAACTCCATTAGCAATGAGCAATAGCCAGAGACTAGCACCGAATTCCTGCACCATTCTGTGTTTGATGTATATAAACAAGCCACCTCTGTAAGCCTTACTGCACAGAGCTGCATTTCTGTCAACTCAGAACGAAGTTAGCCCATCCAGCTGAATGGCGGAGTCTGGTTGCTGAGCCACATTTCCATGAAAACAAGGATGCAGCAGTCTGTAAACTCATGCTGGGTAGTCTGCTGTAATCGGATATAGTCTAGTTTATTTTTCAGGGAGCAGACATTGGAGAATAGAATGAATGGGAGAGCCGGCTGGCTAGGGTTAGCTGTTAGCCTAGCATGGACACCCCAATTCTTGCCGCACTTTTACCTCCTTACACACTGTTTCCAATGGCTCCTCCCTGGGTCACTGGCCTCAGGTGAGGCCAAGGACTGGAAGCCTGTTCCTCACAGCAGGCCAAAGTCGTGTAGCCTTTCCAACAGATCATCTTTTATGATGTTTTCTGCATGATTTCTGTACTGAAGGAGTGTCTGGCCATGGTAGACATGGACACCAGTTGATCTGATGTCCATGTGCTGGACAAGGTCAGGCAAAGGAACAAAATGACACAACAAAGCACCATTTTGGATCTGGAGAGGCCACTGTGTGCAATTGCCATGCCAACATGGAATAGCATTGACTAGGCAGGAAGTTGGTTCAATTAAAAAAAAAATTAAAAAGTAGAGTCTGACATAGTAACTACTTGTGCCATGTTGGTGTACAACCCCAATTCCAAAAAAGTTGGGACAAAGTCTCATCTCATCTCATTATCTCTAGCCGCTTTATCCTGTCCTACAGGGTCGCAGGCAAGCTGGAGCCTATCCCAGCTGACTACGGGCGAAAGGCGGGGTACACCCTGGACAAGTCGCCAGGTCATCACAGATTGGGACAAAGTACAAATTGTAAATAAAAACGGAATGCAATGATGTGGAAGTTTCAAAATTCCATATTTTATTCAGAATAGAACATAGATGACATATCAAACGTTTAAACTGAGAAAATGTATCATTCAAAGAGAAAAATTAGATCATTTTAAATTTCATGACAACACATCTCAAAAAAGTTGGGACAAGGCCATGTTTACCACTGTGAGACATCCCCTTTTCTCTTCACAACAGTCTGTAAACGTCTGGGGACTAAGGAGACAAATTGCTCAATTTTAGGGATAGGAATATTAACCCATTCTTGTCTAATATAGGATTCTAGTTGCTCAACTGTCTTAGGTCTTTTTTGTCGGATCTTCCGTTTTATGATGCGCCAAATGTTTTCTATGGGTGAAAGATCTGGACTGCAGGCTGGCCAGTTCAGTACCCGGACCCTTCTTCTACACAGCCATGATGCTGTAATTCATGCAGTATGTGGTTTGGCATTGTCATGTTGGAAAATGCAAGGTCTTCCCTGAAAGAGACGTCGTCTGGATGGGAGCATATGTTGCTCTAGAACCTGGATATACCTTTCAGCATTGATGGTGTCTTTCCAGATGTGTAAGCTGCCCATGCCACACACACTAATGCAACCCCATACCACCAGAGATGCAGGCTTCTGAACTGAGCGCTGATAACAACTTGGGTCATCCTTCTCCTCTTTAGTCCAAATAACACGGCGTCCCTGATTTCCATAAAGAACTTCAAATTTTGATTTGTCTGACCACAGAACAGTTTTCCACTTTGCCACAGTCCATTTTAAATGAGCCTTGGCCCAGAGAAGACGTCTGCGCTTCTGGATCATGTTTAGATGCGGCTTCTTCTTTGAACTATAGAGTTTTAGCTGGCAACGGTGGATGGCACAGTGAATTGTGTTCACAGATGATGTTCTCTGGAAATATTCCTGAGCCCATTTTCTCATCTCATTATCTCTAGCCACTTTATCTTGTTTTACAGGGTCGCAGGCAAGCTGGAGCCTATCCCAGCTGACTATGGGCGAAAGGCGGGGTACACCCTGGACAAGTCGCCAGGTCATCACAGGGCTGACACATAGACACAGACAACCATTCACACCTAAGGTCAATTTAGAGTCACCAGTTAACCTAACCTGCATGTCATTGGACTGTGGGGGAAACCGGAGCACCCAGAGGAAACCCACGCAGACACGGGGAGAACATGCAAACTCCACACAGAAAGGCCCTTGCCGGCCACGGGGCTCGATCCCAGACCTTCTTGCTGTGAGGCGACAGCGCTAACCACTACACCACCGTGCCGCCTGAGCCCATTTTGTGATTTCCAATACAGAAGCATGCCTATATGTGATGCAGTGCCGTCTAAGGGCCCCAAGATCACGGACACCCAGTATGGTTTTCCAGCCTTGACCCTTACGCACAGAGATTCTTCCAGATTCTCTGAATCTTTTGATGATATTATGCACTGTAGATGATGATATGTTCAAAATCTTTGCAATTTTACACTGTCAAACTCCTTTCTGATATTGCTCCACTATTTGTCGGCGCAGAATTAGGGGGATTGGTGATCCTCTTCCCATCTTTACTTCTGAGAGCTGCTGCCACTCCAAGATGCTCTTTTTATACCCAGTCATGTGAATGACCTATTGCCAATTGACCTAATGAGTTGCAATTTGGTCCTCCAGCTGTTCCTTTTTTGTACCTTTAACTTTTCCAGCCTCTTATTGCCCCTGTCCCAACTTTTTTGAGATGTGTTGCTGTCATGAAATTTCAAATGAGCCAATATTTGGCAAGAAATTTCAAAATGTCTCACTTTCGACATTTGATATGTTGTCTATGTTCTATTGTGAATACAATATCAGTTTTTGAGATTTGTAAATTATTGCATTCCATTTTAATTTACAATTTGTACTTTGCCCCAACTTTTTTGGAATCGGGCTTGTAGTTTAGCTTGTTACACCTGGGACTAGCAAGTTTCAGTGTCGTGATGCTTCATTTAATGTAGAGTATCTGGTAGCTTAGCTCACTTCTCTTTCCAAATAGCTTTCCCAGCACTGCTAGTTAGCTAGCTAGATGATGAGAAAATTAAGCAGTATTTTCAAGTGCTAAACCAAAACCCCAGATGAGCCCATGAGGAAGAAACTCAAGAAGAACCATTGCCAAATGAAATTAAAGGTGAAAGGAAAGGGAAAATTTACAGATATACTGAAAGCATTTCTTGTTAAGGTTTGGACTTTTTGTACCACGTTCAAAAGTACATTGGGATCAACCTTTGTATCATCAGTGCTATGTACAGAAAAGTTAATGTACATCCCTGTAATGTAACTAAAATATGTTATATACACCAATTATGACAATACAGTTGAGTACAAAACAATACAGTTCAACTCGTTGAACTGTTGAATGGTTGGCTGATGTTCCTGCATACTACCAAAGAGCAGATCTTACAAGCAGCTGGAAAACAATTAAATTATTTATGTTATAAATAAAAAATGGAAATAAACATGGTAAAAGGAATTTAAAAAAATACAGTAAAAGTTTCTTCCTGGTGTCATTATCCACTTGCATATCATCTGGAGCTAGAGCTTTGCCTCAGTAAGAAGTGGCAAGCTCAGTCTGGGAAAACAAAATATAAATAGATCAGAGGACATATTTATTTACTTTTATGCAGCACAATGCATGTAGCCTTTTTCCCCTTACCCTTGCTTGGTTCATAGTACCTGTAATTTGCTGTGCAGTTGTGAAGATGACACACCATGTCCTCTCATTCCTCAGTAAGTGAAGGCAGGGAGATAATCACCTTATCCAGCCTGAACTTTTGAAACAATTGTGTGCCTACATTATTTATTTTTCCTAAAAGCAAATGACTAATACCAACTTTTAGCACAACCAGTGCCATCACCAGTGCAACTGGATAACAACAAGGAAGTCCATATATTTCACACAAGGAATCATGGGAATATTCACATGCTTACTGGCTAGATGGCTGTAGTGCATTCTCGGAATTGTAGTTGAAAAACTCTTCGTGCTTTATTCTTTTATATAGCATGATCGAGGAAGAAAGGCTACATTTGCTATAAGTCTTGGCTCATCCATGGTATATGTGGAAAGGGAAGTGATGTGGTAACTTGGGGGGGGGGAACACTATTTTTTCTGAGGGTATTTTTATTTTTTGCAAATACACGATTTTAATTCCAGAAAATTTGATATTTTTTCCTCAAATTTATGATTTTATAGTCACAGAGAATGTCCGATTATTTTTCCTTTTAAATGTATGCCTTTAATTTTGGAAATTAGATTTTTTTTCGCCTCTGTATATTATCCCTCCCATAGCTATTTATTTATTTATTTATTTATTTTTTCTTACAATGGCCCTAATATACCGGCACAGTGGTGTTGTGGTTAGCACTGTCGCCTCACAGCAAAAAGGTCCTGGGTTTGAGCCCAGTGGCCGGTGAGGGCCTTTCTGTGTGGAGTTTGCATGTTCTCCCCGTGTCTGCGTGGGTTTCCTCTGGGTGCTCCAGTTTCCCCCACAGTCCAAAGACATGCAGGTTAGGTTAATTGGTGGCTTGAAATTGACCGTAGGTGTGAATCGTTGTTTTTCTCTGTGTCAGCCCTGTGATAACCTGATGACTTTCATGGTGGTCCCCCATTTCCAAAGATTCATTGACACACTGGAGCATGGCTAAGAATGACTGTGAACTTTGAAGGCATTGGTGCTCGGCTTGTATTAGGGAATCCACCCAACTGCATGCTCATCCAGAAATCAGCGTGATCATGAAGTTCACCCAGATAGGTTCTGGTGGCTTGAGTTCTTCAAGGTCCGAGTAGAAAATACTGCACTGTAGGCTGAATCCCCCAGGAGGATATATTCCATTGTATAATGCTGGGGCTTCAATCCCAATATGCTGCTGGAAATAAAACATGAGGGGCTTAGACATGGAGGCCTGGAAGTGGCGTGGAATGACGTACTGGAATACCTTTGCGACATCAACTGTTGGGCAAAGTATTCTGTCATTTACGAGGTAGGCGGATGTATGTGCAGAAGTATATATTTATTTACAGTGATGGAGATTGTATACAAACATGAAAACACACACAGGAAAACAATCCAAATCGGCAAACTAAATTCAAAACGTTAATCAGGCAAAGGGTCGGGTGAGGGACAAACAGAATATCAAAGGCAGAGTGAAGGATGAGGAACAGGCACAGGAATCAGGAAATCAGAAACAGGAAACAAGGCTTGGTAATGCATACTGACATAGCATAATACTTTGCTGCATCTGAACAGTTCTTAAATAGGTGCACATATATCTCCTGAAATAAGTTCAGGTGTGCGTCATTAACGGCATGCATGCTGGAGTCCACTCGATATACGCACAGCCAGGGGCACACCTTCAGGTGCATGCACCACAGCTCACAGGACTGACACTCACTGGTTCTTGTCTTTGCAGGACTTCTCTTTCCAGGTCCAGCACAGATCAAGGACATAGCATGGGAATGCCGACAGCCTTTCCATCAGATATAGTAACTGGACCGAGCCTAAGAGGATGGCAGGCTTGGAGCTAAGGGAGGAATGTCATGGCAGCCTGGGAAAACTGCCACCAAAGCAGTGCATTACTCTTTGCACAGCCACTCCCAAGGTACTGAAGAAACAGTGGCACTTCCGCACCATTGTTTTGGGCTGGCTGAGACAACGTGGCTATGGGGTGGAGCCAGCTGATCACATGTGGCTGGAGTGGCATAATCTGTGTCTGATTTCACCCTCCTTGAACAGCCAGGGGAGTATAAAAAGGTGCTGCACCAAGCACAGGTTCGTCAGAGTGCTTCGGCCAGAGAACTCATGCTCCTTCTGTGCTCAGTTCACCTCACAGATGCAGAAGACAAAGATGATGAGCTCAAGTTTTGCAGACTTTACGCTGGCAATCCACATAATCACTGGACCACCTCCAGGACACGGTGCAGCCAGTCCCTGTCAGCAACTTCACCCTAGACCAGTTTGGGCTCCCCGCCACCTGCTCTGACTATAGTCACATCACCTCTCACTTTTCCTGTACTTCCCCGTTCCCTGTTTTTCATTAAACCTACATTTTTTTTTTTTTGCACTGAGACTTGGGACCATTTGGTGGCTGTTCCAACGGCAGGACAGTGGACATCCTCTTCTTCCCTCTTCTCTCTCTCTCTCCCTCTCTCTCCTCCTGTGTCTCGTCCTCGCCAAATTCCCCCACCGCGGAGGCAGGGGCCGGCCCCACCCCAGCCGGCCCATTGCACCTGCAGTGCCCTCCTGTTTTCCCCTTCTGTGTCTGTCTCCCCCCCCCCCCAGGTGAGTGAGCCCCAGAGTGCCGGTGCAGAGAGGAAGCCCAGGCTGGTTTGCTGGCGCTGCGGGGAGCTGGGCCACCTCCAACAGCAGTGCTCAGGGATGGAAGTGGGCACAGTGGTCCGGATCCCCGACGTGCCAAGAGCCGCCCTCGATTGGCCCAGAGCGTATCACATACTGGTGAGTATCCAAGGGGATACATATCAGGCTTTGGTGGACTCTGGCTGTAATCCAACCTCAATTCACCAAAGCCTGGTGCAAGACCAGGCACTGGGGGGAGCACAGGGGGTGAAGGTGTTGTGTGTGCATGGGGATGTTCACAGCTACCCTTTAGTTTCGGTCCACATTCTTTTTCGAGGGGAAAAATTTAGAGTAAAGGCGGCAGTTAATCCTCGCCTCACCCACTCAATAATTTTGGGGACTGATTGGCCAGGATTCGGGGAGTTAATGAGCCATCTAGTGAAGAGTGGGTCCTGCCGTAGTTCAGCAGGGGGAGGTCCCGGTGTCGCTTTGGCGGGAGCAGCTGTCACAGAGCCGTCTACGTCATCTCCTCGAGGCCATGCTTGAAATGGGCATCGTCGAGGAGTCCCACAGTGACTGGAGCAGCCCGGTGTTTTGGTACCCAAGACCGACAGGTCAGTCCGGTTCTGTGTAGACTATAGAAAAGTCAACGCGGTGTCTAAATTCGACGTGTACCCAATGCCTCGTATTGATGAGTTGCTTGATCGACTACGCATGGCTTGCTTTTACTCGAAGCTGGATTTGACAAAGGGTTATTGGCAGATCCCCCTGACTCCATTATCCCGAGAAAAAATGGCCTTTTCCACACCGTTCGGCTTACACCAATTTGTCACACTTCCTTTTGGGCTGTTTGGGGTGCGCACTACATTCCAGCGACTGAGGGATAGGGTCCTCCGCCCCCACACCACCTATGCAGCCGCGTACCTAGACGACATCATTATTTATAGTAATGACTGGCCGTGGCACCTACAACACCTGAGGGCCGTTATTAGGTCGCTGAGGCGGGCGAGTCTCACAGCCAACCCAAAGAAGTGTGCGATTGGGTGGGTGGAAGTACGGTATCTGGGCTTCCACTTGGGCAATGGGCAGGTGCGTCCCCAAATTAACAAGACAGCAGCAATTGCGGCCTGCCCGAGGCCCAAGACCAAAAAGGGGTTGAGACAGTTCCTGGGGCTGGCTGGCTACTATCGTAGGTTTATACCTAATTATTCGGAAGTCACCAGCCCGCTGACTGATCTGATTAAAAAGGGGGCACCAGATGCAGTCCAGTGGATGGAGCAATGCCAGCGGGCTTTCTCTGAGGTGAAGCCTGCACTGTGCGGGGGGCCACTGTTACACTCCCCTGACTTTTTTCTCCCCTTTACGTTGCAGACAGATGTGTCGGACAGAGGGCTCAGGGCCGTTCTGTCCCAGGAGGTGGAGGGGGAGGACCGCCCTGTCCTGTACATAAGCAGGAAGTTGTCAGTGCCTGAGGGGCGCTACAGCACCATCAAAAAGGAGTGCCTGGTGATCAAGTGGGCAGTCCTCGCCCTCCGCTTCTACTTTCTGGGGCACTCTTTCACCCTCTGTTCGGACCACACGCCCCTCCAGTGGCTCCACCACATGAAGGATGCCAACACGCGAATCACCCATTGGTATCTGGCACTCCAGCCCTTTAATTTCAAGGTGGTCCACAGGCCGCGTTGGTCTGTGACCGGAGGGTGGAGTCAGGGAAGGTAAGTGGCAGAATCACTGCACCTGATGTTGGTTAATCTGTGTTTGTGTGTCTTCCCCAGTGACCACGCCCTATATAAGGAGAGAGAGAGAGAGCAGAGGGAGGAGGCTCCCTCCCAACCACAATGCATGTGTGTGATAGAGTGAGTGAGTGAGTGAGTGAAAGCTGAAAAGCTAAATTAAGTAGAATAAAAAGTTTTCTTTGCGGAACTTAATCCTGGCCTGCCGTCTTTCTGTGCTCCACTCATACGAACTGCCACACCTATATAAATGACATCCTGATCTACTCCCCAGATGAAAGCACCCATCACAAGCATGCCAGATCTGTTCTCTCTCACCTGCTCCAGCACCACCTATATGTTAAAGCAAACAAATGTGAGTTTTGTGTCCACCAGCTCTCATTCTTGGGATATGTCATCAGCTCAGAGGGCGTATGGATCAAGCCAAGGTCACTGCTGTAACATCTTGGCCCACTCCCACTTCTGTCAAGGAGCTTCAACACTTTCTGGGATTTGCCAACTTTTATCACTGCTTAATCTGCGACTTCAGCTCTGTCACGGCTCCTCTCACTAGTCTTCTGAAGAAGGGACCCTGTTACCTCCACTGGAATCCAGCATCCGATCAGGGTTTCAGCAAGCTGAAAGAACCTTTTACCATAGTCCCTATACTTCGACACCCAGTTCCTTCTAAACCATTTGTTGTGAAAGTGGATGCATCAGAAACGGAGCCAGAGGGGTTCTATTCCAGTGCCTTGGAGAATAACATCCTACATCCTATTGCCTTCTACTCAAAGAAACTCATACCCACCAAGCAAAACTATGATATTGGGAATCGAGAACTCTTGGCTGCCAAGCTGGCCCTGGAGAAGTGGAGGCACTGGCTGGAGGGCACAGCACACCCATTCACAATCCTGACTGGCCACAAGAA
Organism: Neoarius graeffei; assembly: GCF_027579695.1. NCBI lineage: Eukaryota > Metazoa > Chordata > Actinopteri > Siluriformes > Ariidae > Neoarius > Neoarius graeffei. The sequence continues at coordinate 76,998,715 of NC_083570.1, forward strand.
CCTGGAATATCTGAGGACAGCTAAACGATTAAATCCACATCAGGCCAGATGGACACTGTTCTTCACCAGATTCCAGTTCGCCATTTCCGATCATCCAGGTTCCAGAAACATCAAAGCAGACACTCTTTCCAGAATTCACACTTCCATACCTCAACCATCAGAACCTACCTCAACCCTTCCACCCAAATGTTTTCTGCAAGCCATCACCTGGGATGTCGACAAAGAAATCAGAAAAGCTCCACCCACAGGTTTACCAGAAAACTGCCCTCCAGGTCTTTTGCACATCCCACTTAGACTTAGAGGCAAACTGATCACCTGGGCACACTCTTCTCCTGCCATCGGACATCCCAGCAGCCAACACACCTACCAGCTCCTTCAACACAAGTATTGGTGGGAGAACATGATATCTGACATTAACCACAATGTCTCGTTTTGTTCTGCCTATGCCCAAGCCAAAATCCCAGAGTTCTTTTGGCTGGTAAACTATGTCCTCTCCCAGTACCCCAGCGACCCTAGTCACACATTGCTCTTGACTTTCTCACTGACCTCCCAGAGTCTCAAGGTTATACAGTCATCTTGGTTATAAGTGACAGGTTCTCCAAAACCCTCAGACTCATCCCACTACCAGGTCTTCCTACAGCATTCAAAACTGCCAAACCACTATTTAACCACATTTTCCGTTATTATGGGATACCGGAGGACATCGTCAGTGACTGGGGTCCCCAGTTCATTTCATGACTCTGGCCAAGGTTCATGGACAGGCTGGGAGTATCTGTTAGCCTCACCTCTGGATATCATCCTCAGTCCAACGGCAAGCAGAACAGCCAAATCAAGAAGTGCTTTCTTCACATCTACTGCATGCAGAATCTGAAAGAGTGGGCACTTTTCCTTACTTGGGCCAAGTACACACAAAATTCTCTCAAACATTCTGCCACTCAGTTAACCCTGTCTCAGTGCGTACTCGGCTACCAACCCCCACTCTTCCTGTGGGATGACACTCCCATGCAGCTTCCAACCTTCTACGCATGGTTCAAGAAAAGTCAACAAGTCTGAGAGGAGGTACACCAGAGGACGGAGGAGGTGAACATCAGGTATAAACACCACACCGACAATCACAGAAGTGCCACTCCAGAATATTCCCCAAGTGACAGAGCATGGGTGTCCATAAAAAAACCTTCAGCAATCCCAACTCTTGCAAGAAGTTACAGGCCAGGTTCATGGGCCCATTCAAGCTACTTTACAGAATCAACAAGGTCTCATATAGACTTGAGATTCCTCCCCACAGCAGAATGGCACCCACCTTCCACATATCATGCCTCAAACCTGCTATCCAAGGGTCGCCTAGGCTCAGACACACCCACCCAAGAAAACCCTTCCCCAGACATCAAAAGCAAGCCCATTTACCAAGTGAATGAGATCCTCAACTCTCACTGCAGACAGGGGTACCTCAAGTACTTGGTCGACTGGGAAGGTTATGGCCTAGAGGAATGCAATTGGGTCAGTTCTAAGGACATCTTAGACCCACTCCTCACTCAAGAATTCCACAACAAGCATCCTGAAAAGCCCGCACCAAGAAGGAGAGGTTGACCAAGGAAAGAGGTTGCTCCCAGAGGGGAATGACAGTGCTGAAAACCTGAGTTTGGAGCAGCCTCCAAACATGGCCACACCAAACTACACTTCCCAAGAGCCACAGCATCCCCCATCACTGGAATTCTAATCATTTCACCAGCAGCCTATTATTGTTAGGACTGGGGACTGTCTTGGCCTCTAGAGGCTGCTGTTATGTTTTTATCTTGTCATGTTTGTTTTGGCCTCTAGAGGCCGGCACTGCTTTTGTGTTTGGTTTTCATGTGCTTTGTGCCTCGCCTAGTCCTCATTATCGTTACATGTGTTCAATTTATTTTGTGTATTTATACTTCCTCAGTTTGGCCTCTAGTCTTGGAGTCTTTGTGCTGCTTATGGCTAGTAACCTCTGTCTCGTGTACCTTGCTTATGCCTTAGTGTTTTTTGGTATTTTGCTTTCTTTTGGACTTTGTACTTTACATTTTGGATCTTCTGAGCATTTGCATTTTTGCCTTTTCCTTTCTGACTTTTGGCTTTTGATTTGACTTTGAACTTTTGGATTTTTTTTTATTTTTTCCCGTGTATCTTCTGAGCATTTGGATTATACTTTTGTTTTTTGTCTTGGACTTTTTGAACATTGTAAATAAACTGTTTTTTCTATTCTACTTTCACCTCACTCCTCTGCACATGAATCATTCCCCTGGTGGCCTAGTGGGGGTTTGCTGGATTACTACACCAGTGACCCGGGTTCGATTCCTAGCAAAACCCTAACAGAAAGACTCCATCATGACTGACTCAGCAGAGGCTGCTTCAACTGTCTACCCAGCCAACCTTCAGGGAATTATGGCAGCTTTGACATGCTTCGGACCAACCATGGACACTCATGGACGAACACTCGCAAGCCAATGTGAGGCCCTTGCTCGCCACAAGGTACTGCTTCAGCAAATTGGGAAAGCCCTGGCACAGCTGACTCCTATGCCCGCATTGCCTCCTCCTGATCTTCCCCCTGCTCCTGCTCCACCATCTGCTCCCTCTCCAGTGCCTCCTGCCATGCTGCCTCCGTCACCTTGCGAACCCTGCCTTCCTGCACCACAGAGGTATGGTGGCAAGCACGGGGAGTGCCGGGAGTTCCTTACCCAGTGCCAACTCACCTTTGAGCTCCAGCCTTCCACCTACACTATGGATCGCTGCAAGATCGCATATGTGATAACCTTGTTAGCTGATAAGGCACGAGCTTGGGCAACAGCTGTCTGGCAGAGACAGGGACCCAAGTGCTCTGACTTCAAGCTGTTTATGGAGGAGATGCTTCAGGTATTTGATCAGGCAGACATCAGTAAAGATGCAGCCAGGAAGCTCATGTCCATCCGGCAGGAAGGAAGCATTGCAGACTACGCCATCTCATTCCAGACGCTCGCAGCAGTCAGTGGATGGAACGAGACTGCCCTGGTTTCAGCCTTCCACCATGGTCTGTCAGACCCCATCAAAGACGGTCTGGCCTCTATCAGATGCCCAAGTGACCTCGAAACACTGATCTCACATGCCATTCGTCTTGACAACAGGATTAGAGAGCGCTGCCATGTCCTGCCTGAGCCCTGCGGAGTCCCGGTATGATGTGGGGGATCGGGAACTGCTTGCAGTTAAACTGGCCCTTGAGGAGTGGAGGCACTGGCTGGAGGGATCACAACATCCATTCCTGGTTTGGATGGACCACAAGAACCTGGAGTACCTCCAGCAAGCCAAAAGACTGAATCCACGACAGGCTAGGTGGGCCTTGTTTTTTAGTCGATTTGACTTCACCCTATCGTACCGCCCAGGCTCTAAGAACACCAAACCTGACATGCTTTCCAGGCTGTTCTCGCCCACCAACAGGGAGAGTGAAGTTGGGCCTATTATCCCTGCATCCCGGATTGTGGACCCTGTCCGCTGGGGTGTTGAGGAAGCCGTCCGACGAGCTCAACGCAAGGACACTGGTCCTGGGACGGGGCCACCGGGCCTCTTGTACATCCCACTTCAAGCCCAGGCCAAGGTTCTCCAGTGGGGTCACTCGTCCCCTCTCACTGCCCACCCGGGAGCGCGGAGGACCCTGGACTTCTTGAAAAGACGCTTCTGGTGGCCAAGCATGGAGAAGGAAGTAAGGTCATTTGTCCTGTCCTGTGATGTGTGCACCAGAAGCAAGACCCCACGACAGCATCCCCAGGGCCTCCTGCATCCTCTGCCCATTCCCCGGCGTCCCTGGTCCCATGTGGCAGTCAACTTCATCACAGGCCTTCCAGACTCTCAAGGTAACACTGTCATTTTGGTCATAGTCGACAGATTCTCTAAGGCCTGCTGCTTCATACCACTGTGCAAGCTCCCTTCTGCTCTCGAAACAGCCAAACTAATATTTACTCATGTCTTCCGAATCTTTGGTCTCCCACAGGACATCGTCTCAGACCGAGGGCCCCAGTTCTCCTCCTGAGTGTGGTGGGGGTTCTGCAAACTCATCGGGGCCACTGCCAGCCTCTCCTCTGGGTTCCACCCACAGTCCAATGGCCAGACTGAGAGGCTGAAACAGGACCTGGAAACCACCCTGCGAGGCCTGGTGATGGATAACCCGACATCATGGAGCACCTGGCTGCCATGGGCAGAGTATGCCCACAACACCCTGCAGTCATCGGCCACCAAGCTGTTGCCATTCCAGTGCCAATTCGGGTTCCAGCCACCTCTGTTTCCAGACCAGGAGGAGGACGCTGGGGTGCCCTCGGTCAACCAGCACGTGAGATGGTGTCACAAGACCTGGAACAAGGTCAGGAGGACCCTCATCCAGACTTCCAGGGCCAACCAGACTCAGGCCAACCACCATAGAAGGCCTGCACACATGTTCCGCCCTGGGCAGTGGGTATGGCTGTCCGCCAAGGACCTTCCGCTGTGGGTGGAGAACTGCAAGCTTGCTCCTTGCTATGTTGGCCCCTTCAAGGTTGTGCGCAGGGTGAACCCCGTCGCCTACCGGCTCCAGTTGCCCCGGACTCTAAGGATCAACCCCACATTCCATGTATCCCTGTTGCGTCCCGTACTGTCATCCTCGTATGCCCCGCCCCTAGGAATCCCCCGCCTCCCCGTATCCTCCAGGGTCAGACTGTGTTCACGGTGCGCCGCCTGCTTGACTCCTGCAGGGTCTGCGGCGGGCTTCAATATCTTGTGGACTGGGAGGGCTATGGCCCTGAGGAGCGCTGTTGGGTCCCCGCTCAGGACGTGTTAGACAAAGAACTTTGCTGGGACTTCCGTTCGGCCCATCCGGATCGCCCTGGGAACGTCAGGAGACGCTCCTTGGGGGGGGGGGTCCTGTTAGGACTGGGGACTGTCTTGGCCTCTAGAGTCCTCTGTTATGTTTTTATCTTGTCATGTTTGTTTTGGCCTCTAGAGGCCGCCACTGCTTCTGTGTTTTGTGTTTGGTTTTCATGTGCCTTGTGCCTCGCCTAGTCCTCATTATCGTCACCTGTGTTCAATTTATTTTGTGTAATTATACTCCCTCAGTTTGGCCTCTAGTCACGGAGTCTTTGTGCTGCTTATGGCTAGTAACCTCTGTCTCATGTACCTTGCTTATGCCCTTGTGTTTTTTGGTATTTTGCTTTCTTTTGTACTTTGTACTTTACATTTTGGATCTTCTGAGCGTTTGCATTTTTGCCTTTTCTTTTCTGACTTTTGGCTTTTGATTTGACTTTGAACTTTTGGATTTTTTTTCCCATGTATCTTCTGAGCGTTTGGATTATACTTTTGTTTTTTGTCTTGGACTTTTTGAACATTGTAAATAAACTGTTTTTTCTATTCTACTTTCACCTCACTCCTCTGCATTTGAGTAATTCCCCTGGTGCCCTAGTGGGGGTTTGCTGGATTACTACACCAGCAACCCGGGTTTGATTCCCAGCAAAATCCTAACAATTATCCCACAATCGCCAACCCCATATAAGCTCAGTAGTCACAAACACTTCTCATGAAATATTATGCTGTGTCCCATAGCTGACTTTATATGTCCCATAGCCTTCTGTTTATCTTCTGACTTCCTGTTAACGACCTCTGTTCCTGATCTCATTCGACTTTGTCTTCTTGTCTGCCCTACACTGCACTGTTCACCAGTCAATCTACCCATGCCTGTTTCTTGACTATTGTTTCTGACTCACGTTTTGGCTTTGAACATTTTGCGTAGCACCCACTCTCCCCTGAAATTGCATCAGTAAATGCCTGCAATCTGACAATATTACGACACAAAATGCATAATCTCTCCTTCTCACCCCCGGCGGGGGGGTGGTATCCATGTCATCCTCAAGCTCGGGTCCTCTACCAGAGGCCTGGGAGTTTGAGGGTTCTGCGCAGTATCTTCGATGTTCCTAGGACTGCGCTCTTCTGGACTGAGGCTTCAGATGTTGTTCCTGGGATTTGCTGGAGCCACTCTCCCAGTTTGGGGGTTACTGCCCCAAGTGCCCCCACTACCACGGGGACCACGCAACCCTTGACCTTCCACATCCGTTCCAGCTGCTCTTTCAACCCTTGATACTTCTCAAGTTTCTCATGTTCCTTCTTCCTGATGTTGGTGTCAGCTGGGATCGCCACATCTATCACCACCACCCTCTTCTGCTCTTTGTCCACCACCACTATGTCCGGTTGGTTAGCCAGGATCTGTTTGTCAGTCTGGAAGCTGAAGTCCCACAGAATCTTGGCCCTGTTGTTCTCAGCCACCTTCTGTGGTATGGCCCATTGGGACTTGGGTATTTCTATTCCATACTGGTTGCAGATGTTCCTGTATACTATCCCAGCCACTTGGTTGTGCCTCTCCATGTACGCTGATCCAGCTAGCATCTTACACCCTGCTACTATGTGCTGGACTGTTTCAGGGGCTTCTTTGCACAGTCTGCATCTTGGGTCTGATCTACTCTGGTAGATCCTGGCCTCTATGGCTCTTGTGCTTATGGCCTGTTCTTGTGCTGCCATGATTAGTGCCTCTGTGCTGTCTGTCAGTCCTGCATTATCCAGCCACTGGTAGGATTTCTTGATATCAGCCACTTCCTCTATCTGACGGTGGTACATGCCATGTAGGGGTTTGTCTCTCCAGGTTGTCTGTTCCTCCTCCTCCTCTGCACTCTCATCAGGGTTCTGCTGCCTGAGACATTCACTTAGCAGTTCATCCTTTGGGGCCATCTTTCTGATGTATTCTCGGATTTTCGATGTTTCATCCTGGACCGTGGTCTTGACGCTCACTAGCCCTCGGCCTCCCTCTTTCCGCTTAGTGTATAGTCTCAGGGTGCTGGACTTGGGGTGGAACCCTCCATGCATGGTGAGGAGCTTTCTAGTCTTGATATCTGTGGCTTCTATCTCCTCCTTTGGCCAGTTTATGATACCAGCGGGGTATCTGATGACTGGTAGTGCATACATGTTGATGGCTCGGACCTTGTTTTTACCATTCAGCTGACTTTTCAGGACCTGCCTTACTCTCTGGAGGTATTTGGCTGTGGTTGACTTCCTTGTGGCCTCTTCATGGTTTCCATTAGCCTGTGGGATGCCAAGGTACTTGTAGCTGTCTTGGATATCACCTATGGTAGGTCAATCCCTTCAGTCCGGATCATCTTGCCTCTCTTTGAGACCATCCGGCCACACTTGTCCAATCCGAATGACATCCCTATGTCATCGCTGTAGATCCGGGTATATATATATAAATATAAATATAATATAAATATAAATATATATATAAATTTCATACATACATATGTATAGTGTATGAATTTTATAGACATAGATATGAATTTTATAATATATATATATATATATATATATATATATATATATATATATATATATGAATTTATATATATACACACACAGTGGGGCAAAAAAGTATTTAGTCAGCCACCAATTGTGCAAGTTCTCCCACTTAAAAAGATGAGAGGCCTGCAATTTTCATCATAGGTACACTTCAACTATGACAGACAGAATGGGGGGAAAGAATCCAGGAAATCACATTGTAGGATTTTTAATGAATTAATTGGTAAATTCCTCAGTAAGTATTTAGTCACCTACAAACAAGCAAGATTTCTGGCTCTCACAGACCTGTAACAACTTCTTTAAGAGGCTCCTCTGTCCTCCACTCGTTACCTGTATTAATGGCACCTCTTTGAACTCGTTATCAGTATAAAAGACACCTGTCCACAACCTCAAACAGTCACACTCCAAACTCCACTATGGCCAAGACCAAAGAGCTGTCAAAGGACACCAGAAATAAAATTGTAGACCTGCACCAGGCTGGGAAGACTGAATCTGCAATAGGTAAGCAGCTTGGTGTGAAGAAATCAACTGTGGGAGCAATTATTAGAAAATGGAAGATATACAAGACCACTGATAATCTCCCTCGATCTGGGGCTCCACGCAAGATCTCACCCCATGGGGTCAAAATGATCACAAGAATGGTGAGCAAAAATCCCAGAACCACACTAGTGAATGACCTGCAGAGAGCTGGGACCAAAGTAAAAAGGCTACCATCAATAACACACTACGCTGCCAGGGACTCAAATCCTGCAGTGCCAGACGTGTCCCCCTGCTTAAGCCAGTACATGTCCAGGCCCATCTGAAGTTTGCTAGAGAGCATTTGGATGATCCAGAAGAGGACTGGGAGAATGTCATATGGTCAGATGAAACCAAAATAGAACTTTTTGGTAAAAACTCAACTTGTCGTGTTTGGAGGAGAAAGAATGCTGAGTTGCATCCAAAGAACACCATACCTACTGTGAAGCATGGGGGTGGAAACATCATGCTTTGGGGCTGTTTTTCTGCAAAGGGACCAGGACGACTGATCTGTGTAAAGGAAAGAATGAATGGGGCCATGTATGGTATTGTGAGATTTTGAGTGAAAACCTCCTTCCATCAGTAAGGGCATTGAAGATGAAATGTGGCTGGGTCTTTCAGCATGACAATGATCCCAAACACACCACCCGGGCAACGAAGGAGTGGCTTTGTAAGAAGCATTTCAAGGTCCTGGAGTGGCCTAGCCAGTCTCCAGATCTCAACCCCATAGAAAATCTTTGGAGGGAGTTGAAGGTCCGTCTTGCCCAGCAACAGCCCCAAAACATCACTGCTCTAGAGGAGATCTGCATGGAGGAATGGGCCAAAATACCAGCAACAGTGTGTGAAAACCTTGTGAAGACTTACAGAAAACATTTGACCTCTGTAATTGCCAACAAAGGGTATATAACAAAGTATTGAGATGAACTTTTGTTATTGACCAAATACTTATTTTCCACCATAATCTGCAAATAAATTCTTTAAAAATCAGAGAATGTGATTTTCTGGATTTTTTTTCTCATTTTGTCTCTCATAGTTGAGGTATACCTATGATGAAAATTACAGGCCTCTCTCATCTTTTTAAGTGGGAGAACTTGCACAATTGGTGACTGACTAAATACTTTTTTGCCCCACTGTATATCTTGTGGGCAGTCACTATGATCTTTCTAGAGTGTATTGCGGAAGACGTTATTGTGAGGGGCATCTTGAACATGTTCTCATCTCATCTCATTATCTCTAGCCGCTTTATCCTGTTCTACAGGGTTGCAGGCAAGCTGGAGCCTATCCCAGCTGACTACGGGCGAAAGGCAGGGTACACCCTGGACAAGTCGCCAGGTCATCACAGGGCTGACACATAGACACAGACAACCATTCACATTCACACCTATGGTCAATTTAGAGTCACCAGTTAACCTAACTTGCATGTCTTTGGACTGTAGGGGAAACCGGAGCACCCAGAGGAAACCCACGCAGACACGGGGAGAACATGCAAACTCCGCACAGGAAGGCCCTCGCCAGCCACGGGGCTCGAACCCAGACCTTCTTGCTGTGAGGTGACAGTGCTAACCACTACACCACCATGCCGCCCAAGCCTAAAATCACATAATTATATTCATATACATGGTGTGGAGAATGCATGACAATGAAGGCACATAAAAATGTAAGTAATCATAAAGCAGGATGAGAAGTTTCAGTCACATTCATTCCAAGACTTTGTCAAAGAACTGACATGTAAGTAATGTGGACAGACATAGATAGGCCTTTCTTTTTCATTCCCTTTTACTTTTAAATTGACAAGCATGTGCTGTGTTGCCGAATGCCTCCAATGGCTGCACGACAGACTACACTAAATGTAATGAAATAGGCCTAATATTTTTGTTGTGTTGGTTTCCTATGGCTCAATTAACTCTTTTTTTTCAGGTCCCATGCCAGATCAGGCCTGATAGGACACCATGCTAGCACCTTTTTATACACAAAAATCACACTTCCCTGACCTGGATTTCCACTAGCTAAAAACCAGTATCTCTACAAACACATCTGAGCCTTTGTGCCTGAGCTCTACAAGAACATAATGTGCCTTAAACCAGATGTGCTGCCCAGGGGCATTTCTAGCTATTGACAAGACCAGGGGCTAAGTCAAGTTTTCCTGGGCCTTGAATTTTTTAAGGGAGACTGGCATGGATAGGTTGAAGTAGAAGAATCTGAAATATACAAGTTTGAAAAGTGGACTTATTTAAGGGGTATGTGCACGAGTTGTTGGAGTTCAAGCTGTACAGTATGTCTGGAATGTGCAAAAATAGGTCACATGATGATGATGAAGATAGAGAAGAGACACAAGTGTGTGTGAAAGGAAGAGAATATATGTAGTGTGCTAAGTCAATAACCAAGCTGTACAGTGTGAGCTGAAATGTGCAATAAAGGTTCACAGAATGGAGACGTGGCCTTGAAATGTGCAAAATTGCAGTTCAGAGACAAAATGCATTAATGTCACAGATTAGAAGTGTGAGGTTAAAGTCAGTGGGGGTCTCTGAACTTATCGATGTGACCAGCTGCAGTGGGGAAAAAGTTGGCCTTCTGGTGTGAGTTTTTGGTTCTAATGGACCGCAACCTCCTACCAGAGGGGAGTGGTTAGAAAAGTTTGTGTCCAGGGTGAGAGGGGTCAGCCATAATCCTTTCTGCTCTCCTTATGGTCCTGGACCCATACAGGTCCTGAAGAGAGAGAAAGTTGCAGCCAATCGTCCTCTCAGCAGAGCAAATGATGTGCTGCAGTCCGCCCTTGTCCCTGGCAGAGGCAGCAGCATACCAGACAGTGATGGAGGAGGTGAGGATGGACTCAAAAATGGTGGTGTAAAAGTGCACCATCATTGTCTTTGGCAGATTGAACTTCTTCAACTGCTGCACAAAGTACATCCTCTGCTGTGCTTTCTTGGTGAGAGAGCAGGTATACATCTCCCACTTAAGGTCCTGGGTGATTATAGTGCCCAAGAAGCAGAAATACTCCACAGAGGTTACTGGGGAGTCAAACAGGGTGATGGAGGAGAGTGTGGCAGAGCTCCTCTTGAAGTCTATAATCATCTCCACTGTCTTTAGAGCATTGAGCTCCAAGTTGTTCTGCCTGCACCAGGACACCAGCTGGTCAATCTCCCACCTGTAGGCAGACTCGTCCTCATCAGAGATGAGTCCAGCAAGGGTGGTGTCATCTGTGAACTTTAGGAGCTTGACAGACTGATGACTTGAGGTGCAGCTGTTAGTGTACAGGGAGAAGAGTGAGGAGAAAGGACACAGCCTTGGGGGGATCTGGTGCTGATGGTTCAAGAGAGAGAGGTGTGTTTTCCCAGCTTCACATGCTGCTTCCTGTCAGACAGGAAGTCAGTGATCCACCTGCAGGTGGAGTTAGACATGTTCAGCTGGGACAGCTTGTCCTGCTGAGGAACCGGTATAATGGCGTTGAAGGTGGAACTGAAATCCACAAACAGGATCCTAGCATAGGCTCCTGGGGAGTCCAGGTGCTGGAGGATGAAGTGAAGAGCCACGTTGACAGCATCGTCGGCAGATCAGTTGGGTCTGTAGGTGAATTGCATGGGGTCCAGGAGCAGGTCAGTGATAGCTTTGAGGTGGTAAAGCACAAGGCACTTGAAGGATTTCATAACCACAGAAGTCAGGGCAATGGGTCTGTAATCATTTAATCCTTGGCTTTTTGGGGACAGGGATAATGGTGGAGGCCTTGAAGCAGGCTAGCACATGGCATGTCTCTAGTGAGGTGTTGAAGATGTCTGTGAGTCAGAACCTGCTGCTTTGTGGGGGTTCAGCTTCTTAAAGAGCTTGTTAATGTCTCTCCCCAGAAGGGAAAGTGTTGAGGCTGTGGTGGAGAGTGGATGGGCCTCTGAGGGGTGTAGTTGTAGAGAGGCCCTGGTGGCAGTAGAGGTGGATGAGGTGGTGGGCTGAAGCTAGAGTGTGGAGTCATGGGGGATGTTATCAGGCCAGTCACATTGTCTTTCAAAGCAACAGTAGAACTCCTTCAGTTGGTTGGCCAGGCACAAGTCATTAACAGACTGGGGGGCTGAAGGTTTGTGGTTAGTGATCTGTCTGAGCGCTTTCCAAATAGATGTAGTCATTGACTGAGAACTGGTGTTGGAGTTTATCATAGTACAGATGTTTAGCTTCTCTCACTGCCTTGCTAAACCTGTTCCTAGACTCTTTAAACCTGTCCCTGTCTCCACTTCTGAACAATTCTTCCTTTTGCCACCTTAGCTGTCTGAGCTGATCTGTGAACCAGGGTTTGCCATTATTGTAACTCACCCTGGTTCATGATGGAATGTAGCAGTCCTCACAGAAGCTGATGTAGAATGTCACAGCCTCTGTGTACTCATCCAGACTATTGATCACAGTCTTGAACACATCCCAGTTTGTACAGTCCAAACATGCCCAAAGGTTCTCCGCAGCCTCATTGTTCCTGTTAGGACTGGGACTGTTTTGGCCTCTAGAGGCCACTGTTATGTTTGTCATGTTTGTTTTGGCCTCTAGAGGCCGCCACTGTGTTGTGTTTGTCTTGATTGCCTGTTTCCTGCCCCGCCCTGTTCCTCAATTAGTTTGTGTATAAATACCCCTCTGTTTGTTCCCTTGTCATGGAGTCTTTATGCTATGTTGTCTAGTGCTAGTTTCCTCTGTCCCACGTATCTTGCCTGTGCCCTTGTGTTTTTGATATTTTTGCTTTCTTTGGACTTTGTCCTTTTTGATCTTCTGAGCGTTCAGCATTTTGCCTTTCCTTTTGTTTTTGGACTTTAAAACCTTTGGATATTTTTATTTTTGTTTATCTTCTGAGCTTTTGGATTTTCTTTTTGTTTTTTCCATCGGATTGTATATATTGTAAATAAACTGTTTTTTGATACTCTACCTTCGCCACACGCCTCTGCACTTGAGTCATCCCCCTGGTGGCCTAGTGGGGGTTTGCTGGATTATCACACCAGTGACCCGGGTTCGAATCCCAGCAAAACCCTAACAGACAGACCCTGTCATGACCGACTCAGCAGAGGCTTCTTCAACTGTCTACCCAGCAAACCTTCAGGGAATGATGGCCGCGTTAACACGCCTTGGATCCACCATGGACACTCATGGACGGACTCTTGCAAGCCAACGTGAGACCCTTGCTCGCCACGAGGTACTGCTTCAGCAAATTGGGAAAACCCTGGCACAGCTGACTTCTCTGCCCCCATCTCCTGTGCCTGATTCTGCTCCACCATCCGCTCCTGCTCCAGTGCCTCCTGCCATTCTGCCTCCTTCACCTCGTGAACCCAGCCTTCCTGCACCACAGAGGTATGACGGCAAGCACAGTGAGTGTCAGGAGTTGCTTACCCAGTGCCAACTCACCTTTGAGCTCCAGCCTACCACCTACACTACGGATCGCCACAAGATTGCCTTTGTGATAACCTTGTTAGCTGGTAAGGCTTGGGCAACAGCCATCTGGCAGAGACAGGGACCCGAGTGCTTTGATTTCCAGCTGTTTACGGAGGAGATGCTTTGTGTCTTCGTGACATCAGCAAAGATGCAGCCAGAAAGCTCATGTCCATCTGGCAAGGAGGAAGCGTCGCAGACTACGCCATCTCATTCCGGACGCTCGCAGCAGTAAGTGGATGGAACGAGACTGCCCTGGTTTCAGCCTTTCACCATGGTCTGTCTGACCTCATCAAAGACAGTCTGGCCTCTATCGGATGCCCAAGTGACCTCGAAACACTGATTTCTCATGCCATTCATCTGGACAACAGGATTAGAGAACGCCGCCAAGTCCTGAGTCTCCCCAGCCTTACTGCCTCAACATGGAGCCCATCTACCTCCTCCAGTGACTGTCCAGAACCCATGCAAGTGGGCCGTACTCGCCTCTCCACATCTGAGAGGGAGCGCAGAAGGAGGGACAAGTGCTGCATCTACTGTGGCAAGCCTGGTCACTTCCGAGCATCATGTCCCGAGCTCTCGGGAAAAGGACCACCCTGTCCAGCCGAGGGAGGGTTGTGACGGGGCCTACCCTCTCTCCCGGACTTCCTGGCCAAGGAATCTACATCCCGGTTTCCATCTCCTGTGGTGAGTCCATCCACTCTTGCCAGGCCTTGTTAGACTCAGGGGCGGCTGGAAACTTTATGGATATCCACTTCGCCCAAAGTATCAATGTCCCGACTGCGCCTCTTGAAGTCCCACTGTCTGTGTCTGCCCTGGATGGCCAAGCTTTAGGTGATGGAAGAGTCACCCAAGTTACTTCTCCAGTCTCAAGGTCACAAAGAAGAAATATCCCTGCACCTTATTCATTCACCTGAGTTCCCAGTTATTCTAGGCCTTCCTTGGCTTACTCGCCACAACCCTCGCATTGACTGGGTAACAAGCCAGGTTGTGGAATGGGGTCCTGCATGCCATGCCTCTTGTCTGCTCTCTAGCTCTCCTGTGTCTCCTGCCAAGCCTCCTGATCTCACCGAGTTATCTCAAGTTCCCACAGAGTACTGGGATCTGAAAGAGGTTTTTAGCAAGAGCAGGGCCGCCGTTCTTCCTCCGCACCGGGCCTACGACTGTGCCATTGACTTGCTCCCTGGGACTCCTCCTCCTCGGGGCTGACTGTTCTCCCTCTCTCAGCCAGAATGCAAGGCCATGGAGGAATACATCAAGGAAGCCCTGGTCTCTGGGTTCATTCGACCCTCCACTTCACCTGCTGGTGCCGGCTTCTTCTTTGTCGGCAAGAAGGATGGGGGGCTCCAACCGTGTATTGACTATAGGGGCCTGAACAAGATCACCGTGCACAACCGCTATCCCCTTCTGCTGATGTCCACAGCATTCGACCTGCTCCAAGGCACCACCGTCTTCACCAAGTTGGACTTATGGAACGCATACCACCTCATCCATATCCGACAAGGAGACAAGTGGAAGACCGCCTTTAACACCCCGTCAGGGCACTACGAGTACCAGGTGATGCCCTTCGGACTCACCAATGCACCAGCTGTTTTTCAGGCCCTAATCAACGACATCTTGAGGGACATGATTAACCTGTACATTTTTGTCTACCTTGACGACATCCTAATCTTTTCCAAGACCGTGCATGAGCACCGCCACCATGTCGGCCAGGTTCTCCAGAGGCTGCTACAGAACAATCTGTTCGCTAAGGCCCAGAAATGTGAATTTCATGTTCCCGAGGTCTCCTTTCTGGGTTTTATTGTACGGGCGGGCCAACTCCAGATGGATCCAGCCAAGACCCTGGCCTTCCAGGACTGGCCCACCCCCAAGTCTGTCAAAGAGGTTCAGCGGTTCTTAGGATTTGCTAACTTCTACCGCAAGTTCATCAGGAACTTTAGTTCTGTAGCAGTGCCCATATCAGACCTCACCAAAGGGACAGGTGGATCGTATGTCTGGTCTCCTCAGGCGGAAAAGGCGTTCAAAGACCTCAAGCACCGCTTCTGCACAGCACCCATTCTGGTCCTCCTGGACCCTTCGCAACCCTTCATCGTCGAGGTGGACGCCTCGGACAGCAGCGTTGGCGCGGTCCTCTCTCAACACTTGGAAGGAAGGTTGTACCCCTGCGCATACTTCTCCCACCGCCTGAGTTCTGCGGAGTCCTGGTATGACGTGGGGGATCGAGAACTGCTAGCAGTTAAACTGGCTCTTGAGGAGTGGAGGCACTGGCTGGAGGGAGCGCAACACCCATTTTTGGTCTGGACGGACCACAAGAACCTGGAGTACCTCCAGCAAGCAAAGAAACTCAATCCATGACAGGCTAGGTGGGCCTTATTTTTCAGTCAGTTCGACTTTACCCTATCATACCGCCCTGGCTCCAAAAATACCAAACCTGACGCGCTTTCCAGGCTGTTCGCTCCCACCAACAGGGAGAGCGAAGTTGGTCCTATTATCCCTGTGTCCCGGATTGTGGCCCCTGTCCACTGGGGTATTGAGGAGGCCATCCGATGAACCCAACGCCAGGACCCCAGTCCTGGGACGGGGCCACCGGGCCTCTTGTATGTCCCACATCAAGCCCGGGCCAAGGTTCTCCAGTGGGGTCACTCGTCCCCTCTCACCGCCCACCCGGCAGCTTGAAGGACCCTGGACTTTTTGAGAAGATGCTTCTGGTGGCCTAGCATGGAGAAGGAATTGAGATCATTCGTCCTTTCCTGCGAAGTGTGCACCAGAAGCAAGAACCCACGACAGCATTCCCAGGGTCTCCTGCATCCTCTGACCATTCCCCGGCGTCCCTGGTCCCACGTGGAAGTCGACTTCATCACGGATCTCCCTGAGTCACAAGGTAATACTGTCATTTTGGTCATAGTAGACAGATTCTCTAAGGCCTGCCACTTCATACCACTGTGCAAGCTCCCTTCTGCCCTGGAAACTGCCAAACTCATGTTCACTCATGTCTTCCGAGTTTTTGGTCTCCCACAGGACATCATTTCTGACCGGGGGCCCCAGTTCTCCTCCCGAGTGTGGCACGGGTTTTGCAAGGTCATCTGAGCCACTGCCAGCCTCTCCTCTGGGTTCCACCCACAGTCCAATGGCCAGACAGAGGCGCTCAACCAGGACCTGGAAACCACCCTGCGAGGCCTGGCTATGGATAACCTGACATCGTGGAGCACCTGGCTGCCATGGGCAGAGTACGCCCACAACACCCTGCAGTCATCAGCCACCAAGCTGTCGCCATTCCAGTGCCAATTCGGGTTCCAGCCACCTCTGGTCCCGGACCAGGAGGAGGACGCGGGGGTGCCCTCGGTCAACCAATATGTGAGACGGTGTCGCAAGACCTGGAGCAAGGTCAGGAAGACCCTCATCCAGACCTCCAGAACCAACCAGACTCAGGCCAACCGCCATAGAAGACCTGCCCTCGCTTTCCGCCCTGGGCAGCGGGTTTGGCTGTCCACCAAGGACCTTCCGCTGCGGGTGGAGAACCACAAGCTTGCTCCTCGCTACATTGGCCCCTTCAAGGTGGTGCGCAGGGTGAACCCTGTCGCCTACCGGCTCCAGTTGCCCCGGACTCTGAGGATCAACCCCACATTCCATGTTTCCCTGTTGCAGCCCGTACTGACATCCACGTATGCCCCTGCCCCTAGGAATCCCCCACCCCCCGCATCTTCCAGGGTCAGACCGTGTTCACCGTGCATCTCCTGCTTGACTCCCGCTGGGTCCACAGCGGGCTTCAATACCTGGTAGATTGGGAGGGCTATGGCCCTGAGGAACGCTGTTGGGTCCCCACCCGGGACATTTTAGATAAAGGACTGTGCCGGGACTTCCATTCGGCCCATCCGGATCGCCCCGGGAATGTCAGGAGATGCTCCTAGAGGGGGAGGTCCTGTTAGGACTGGGACTGTTTTGGCCTCTAGAGGCCGCTGTTATGTTTATCTTGTCATGTTTGTTTTGGCCTCTAGAGGCTGCCACTGTGTTTTGTTTGTCTTGGTTGCCTGTTTCCTGCCCCATCCTGTTCCTTAATTAGTTTGTGTATAAATACCCCTCTGTTTGTTCCCTTGTCACTGAGTCTTTATGCTATGTTGTCTAGTGCTAGTTTCCTCTGTCCCACGTATCTTGCCTGTGCCCTTGTGTTTTTGATATTTTTGCTTTCTTTGGACTTTGTCCTTTTTGATCTTCTGAGCGTTCAGCATTTTGCCTTTCCTTTTGTTTTTGGACTTTGAAACCTTTGCATATTTTTATTTTTGTTTATCTTCTGAGCTTTTGGATTTTCTTTTTGTTTTTTCCATCGGATTGTATATATTGTAAATAAACTGTTTTTTGATACTCTACCTTGGCCTCACGCCTCTGCACTTGAGTCATCCCCTGGTGGCCTAGTGGGGGTTTGCTGGATTATCACACCAGCAACCTGGGTTTGAATCCCAGCAAAACCCTAACAGTTCCACATCTTACATGTCCTCACTACAGGTTTCCTTAGCTTTAACTTTTGCCTGTATGCAGGAATCAGGTGGACCATGATGTTGTCAGAGTGGCCCAGTGCAGCGCATGGGACAGCATGATAGGCATTATTGACTGTAGTGTAGCAGTGATCCAACATATTCTCCTCTCTGGTCGGGCATTTAATAAACTGCTTGCATTTTGGTAGTTTGTGGTTGAGGTTACCTTTGTTAAAGTCACCGAGGACAATAACTAGGGAGTCCAGGTTAGTCTGCTCCACACCCAGTATCTGATCAGTAAGCATGTACAGTACTGTGCATTCTGCATGTTGACCTGCGGTGGAATGTAAACACCAACCAGAATGAATGAAGCAAACTTACGTGGGTAGTAGAAGGGTTTATAATTAATGATAAATGATTCCAGGTTGGGAGAACAGTGTTTGATCACTGACGCATCACTGCACCAGCCACTGTTGACATAAAAACAGATTCCACCACTCTTTATTTTACCAGCGAGATCTATATTATACTCTGCTCTGAAAAGTTGGAAGCCAGCCAGCTGCAGCACAGAGTCCAGAATAAGTCTGCATAGCCATGTCTCCATGAAGCATAAAACGGAAGATGAATGAAAGTCCCTGTTTAAAATTACACTACCGTTCAAAAGTTTGGGGTCACTTTGAAATTTCCTTATTTTTGAAAGAAAAGCACTGTTCTTTTCAATGAAGATCACTTTAAACTAATCAGAAATACACTCTATACATTGCTAATGTGGTAAATGACTATTCTAGCTAAATTCTACTAAATGTCTGGTTTTTGTTGCAATATCTACATAGGTGTATTGAGGCCCATTTCCAGCAACTATCACTCCAGTGTTCTAATGGTACAATGTGTTTGCTCATTGCCTCAGAAGGCTAATGGATGATTAGAAAACCCTTGTACAATCATGTTAGCACAGCTGAAAACAGTTTAGCTCTTTAGAGAAGCTATAAAACTGACCTTCCTTTGAGCAGATTGAGTTTCTGGAGCATCAGATTTGTGGGGTCGATTAAATGCTCAAAATGGCCAGAAAAATGTCTTGACTATATTTTCTATTCATTTTATAACTTATGTTGGTAAATAAAAGTGTGACTTTTCATGGAAAACACAAAATTGTCTGGGTGACCCCAAACTTTTGAACGGTAGTGTAATAGTAAAATTTAATCCCTGTCATAATATTTATCAGATTAACAAAAATATATAGTATTTCTCACTCACATCTCTCTCTTTTTAGGACCACAAAGACAAATTCTATGATGCATTATTATGTTACAACATTCATAATCCCAGATGACATCCCATCTCACAAGACTATGATCATATAAATATGTCTTCCAAGTTTCTCTGACACATGCACACACAAATAGCATTTTCTGCAGTGCATCCAGTTGTGCAATTGAGTGCAGCAGCTCATGTGTGGGGTCTGGACAATACAAATTTATGTTAAGATTAGTATTGTATGGCAAAAAAAAAGTATTTTATCCCATTATGTGACTAATATGCCAAAGACTGGCTCTAGAATGGTAGGCTGGCTGGTTTTGCATAGGCTACATGTAGAATTAAAACATATGATTACATATGATTAAATTATGTCAGGGCAACTATTGGTGTCTACAGGAACACATTGTTGACCCATTAAATAAACTTAGTCAGGGAAAATAGACCACCACTGGAGATATTCATTAAACCACTCAAACTTTTGAGCTAGCCTGGCACACTAATCCTACAGACCCTTTACTGTAAATTGAAAATAACCAGGCTACACATCGTGGTTTTTATGTATCATCTCAGTAAACCTGTTGAGAACAAACAAACTACAAACATGGACACCTTGAACTACAGTTCCCAAGAACCACAGCGTCCCCATCACCATCCTATTGAGGTATTTCACCCACGTGACCAAGTCACGTGACGCAGCCATTTTGGACGGCACGCTTAAGTCCTTCAGTGCAAGGCGGTATGAGATGGTGGAGACCGTTGCACATTTTAACAAGAAAGTAAGCTGTGATTTGTGTTAAATTGGATCTGTCTTTTATCACAAACACTGTACCCAGCCTTGGTATGGAGCCCTGTTTATTTATTTCTGTGTCCCGTTTCTTTCTAGCCTCTGTTATTGCGTTTTATGTCTGATGTCTGCTACATGCAACCCTAGACAAATTAACACTGCCTTGTTTCACTGCTCAGATGGGCTAACAAACACTGACCCATTTACTTTTTGCTATATATTTTATCAAAATTGCCTGAACTGATAAACTAACCTGAAATGAAATGATCACTGCAAAGTCTAGAGTACTCTGTTGGCTCCCAATCCTGTCTCTTCACAGCTGCAATCCATTTGGCCCTCTTGTCTGGGTCAGTAGGAAACCGTTAGTGATGTGTCGGTCGCGAATGATCTGGTTCAAAGAGCCGGCTCTTTGAAGTGAACGACGGGAGCCGGCTCTTCGGTGGGAGCCGAGTTGGGGAGCCGAATTACTAATTCGGCTCCCCAACTCGTTTTTTTTGTCCTTAGGTGCCTCAGAGAGAGAGACTTTCACAAAAAAAGTTGCTGTCCGATTGTGTCTTTGTGTTGTCTATTACCATTCAAAGGAAAAAAAGTAGCATGGTGTACGCCTACTTTTTTTGGTTGGGGGGGTTGATGTCATTCACAGCTGCGAAAATACGAAAATTAGTGTAATGCTTAAATCAAATCAAGTTTATTTGTACAGCGCTTTTAACAATAAACATTGTCGCAAAGCAGCTTTACAGAATTTGAACGACTTAAAACATGAGCTAATTTTATCCCTAATCTATCCCCAATGAGCAAGCCTGTGGCGACGGTGGCAAGGAAAAACTCCCTCAGACGACATGAGGAAGAAACCTTGAGAGGAACCAGACTCAAAAGGGAACCCATCCTCATTTGGGCAACAACAGACAGCCTGACTATAATATTAACAGTTTTAACAGGTATAACCCTCAACTGTCCTCATGGGGCCGTCCTTCACAGGAATGGGGCGATAAAACTCCGACCAGACACAGGGCACCAGGATGGATCAAGCAGGTCCGAGGGGCAGAAGAGGCCAGCATCTCAATCCCAGGATCAACATGTAACTCAGAGGGACAGATGGGGGGGGAGAGAAAGAAAACACGTTGTTAGGTATGCCCTAAAAATGACAAGTATTAAATCTGTGTGGTAGGCTCGCAGAGAGGAGAGTCTTTACATCAGGCATGACGCACAATGGCATGTTAATATGGTAAAAAATATATCATGACCTGCTCTGGCTGGATGCTTGATTGGGTGATGGGAGCACACTCCTCAGCAATGATGAGATGCAGATGGGACCCTTAGGCCTGGCCAAGACAATTCAGTTACATTTCACCGGGTCTGGGACATGCGACAGAACGTCTGACGGCCGATTCCCTGCAGGCTACGATAGCCAGTCGAGGTCCCCACCGTCTCCACCAAAAGATTTCCTGTTGACTCCATGTAACTCAGAGGGACAGATTTGGGGTGGGGGGGAGAGAAAGAAAACACAGGTGGTTAGGTATGCCCAATGTCACCTGAATAAGTAGGAACAGTATACATATTGCACCGAGTACAAGCAGGGACTCCGGCAACTAACTATGACAGCATAACTAAAAGGAGAGAGCCAGAAGGTAACACAGGCATGAGGGAGCCCCGGGACATAAAGCAGCCAGCCACTGCACCGTCAACAAACTCGAGTGAGCAAGCGAGTGGGGACTGACAGCATCCATACATCCCAGTTTACCAAAACACTCTATGTCTGAGGACCCTCCAGATCTACTCCTTTACCTCATAAACACCATTAACAAAAGGCTTGACTAAACAGATATGTTTTCAGCCTAGACTTAAATGCTGAGACTGTGTCTGATTCCCGAACATTACTTGGAAGGCTGTTCCATAACAGTGGGGCTTTGTAAGAAAAGGCTCTGCCCCCTGATGTAGCCTTCACTATACGAGGTACCAGCAGATAGCCTGCACCTTTTGATCTAAGTAGGCGTGGCGGGTCATAGAGGAGCAGAAGTTCACTCAGGTACTGTGGTGCGAGACCATTTAGTGCTTTAAAGGTCAATAGTAGTATTTTATAATCAATACGAAATTTAATTGGGAGCCAATGCAGTGTGGATAAGACAGGCGTGATGTGGTCATATTTTCTAGTTCTAGTAAGGACTCTTGCTGCGGCATTTTGAACTAACTGGAGCTTGTTTATGCACTTATTGGAACATCCAGACAGTAAGGCATTACAATAATCCAACCTGGAGGTAACGAAAGCATGGACTAGTTTTTCTGCATCATGCAATGACATTAAATTTCTTATCTTTGCAATATTTCTGAGATGAAAGAAAGCTATCCGGGTGATGTTATCAATGTGAGTTTCGAATGAAAGACTGGGGTCAATAATCACTCCGAGGTCTTTTACTGCTGCACGTGAAGAAACAGAAAGGCCATCCAGAGTTACTGTGTAATCAGAAAACTTACTTCTAGCTTTATGTGGTCCTAGCACAAGTACTTCAGTCTTGTCAGAGTTAAGCAGAAGGAAATTTATAAGCATCCAGTGTCTAATGTCCTTAACACATTCCTCAATTTTATTAAGCTGGTGTCTCTCATCAGGTTTTGCAGAGACATACAACTGTGTGTCATCAGCATAACAGTGGAAACTAATACAATGTTTACGAATAATATCGCCCAAAGGTAACATATATAGAGAAAAAAGCAGTGGACCCAAGACAGAACCTTGTGGAACACCAAACTTTACCTCGGTACGTCTAGAAATATCACCATTTATATCGACATACTGATAACGATCAGTTAGATAAGACCTGAGCCAGGAGAGGGCCATTCCCTTAACTCCCACAACATTTTCTAGTCTATCCAGAAGAATGGAATGATCAATGGTATCAAATGCTGCACTAAGGTCAAGCAACACAAGTAGCGAGACACAGCCCTGATCAGACGCCAACAGTAGGTCGTTTACTACTTTAACCAGTACTGTCTCTGTGCTATGATGAGGTCTAAATCCTGACTGATACATTTCATGGATGTTATTCCTATGTAAATATGAGCATAACTGCTGTGCCACAGCTTTTTCAAGGATCTTGGAGATAAAGGGGAGGTTTGATATTGGCCGATAATTGGACAGCTGACAGGGATCAAGGTCAGGTTTTTTAATCAGGGGTTTGATAACTGCTAGTTTAAAGGATTTGGGTACATAGCCAATCGTAAGAGAAGAATTTATTATTTTTAGAAGCGGTTCAATTACTCCAGGCATTATCTGTTTGAATAGATGTGTCGGTAAGGGATCTAGTACGCAAGTTGAGGCTTTTGATGTAGAGATTAATGAGAGTAATTCAGTTTCTTTTAGGGGAGTAAAACATTCTAACTGATGATCTGATACAGTTATATTGTTAACTACAAGGTCGCTTTCATTGTCTAACCTTAAATTAGTAGTTTGAATTTTTTGTCGGATATTCTCAATTTTGTCATTAAAAAAATTCATGAAGTCGTTGCTACTACATACTGCAGGTGTGCATGTGTTGATAGTGGACTTATTCCTGGTTAATTTTGCTACAGTATTAAATAGGAATCTAGGATTATTTTTGTTATCTTCTATTAGGGAGGAGAGATATGTTGATCTCGCAGCACTAAGAGCTTTTTTATACTTCAGGAAGCTCTCCTTCCACGCCAATTTGAACACTACCAATTTTGTTTGACGCCATTTACGTTCCAATTTTCGAGTGGTCTGTTTTAATGTGCGAGTGTCATCATTATACCAGGGTGCTAATTTTTTGTCTCTGACCATTTTCCTTTTTAGAGGAGCTACATTATCTAAAGTATGGCGGAATGTTGACTCTAAGCATTCAGTTGCCTGATCGAGTTCTGCAGGGGCTGACAGTGACCCAATCAAAGTTGACAGCTCTGGGAGATCATTTATAAAGCTCTGTGCAGTAGTTGACGTGAAAGTACGTTTAATACAGTAGCGTGGTGAGGTGCATATATTATTACTCAGACATATTTTGAATGAGATGAGACAATGATCTGAGATAACTTCAGACTGTGGAAGTATGACTATATTGTCTACGTTTAATCTGAATGTTAGTATTAGATCAAGGGTGTGACCACCATTATGGGTCGGTCCTATGACATTCTGCTTAATCCCGACTGAATCTAAGATGGACACAAACGCTGTTTTTAAAGGGTCTTCTGGGTTATCAAAGTGAATATTAAAATCTCCGACAACTAAAGCTTTGTCTAAGGAAATAACCAAATCTGAGATAAAATCTGCAAATTCAGAAAGAAACTCAGAATATGGCCCCGGGGGCCTGTAAATAATAAGCAATGGAATTAACTGGGTAGACTTATTTTTTGAGGCTACATACATTATATGAGTATGAAGAACTTCAAATGTATTAAATTTATAACCAGGTTTGTGTGTTACACCTAGATAATCGTTATAAATAACCGCGACGCCTCCTCCTCTGCCAGTTAGACGAGGCTGGTGTATATAACTGTATCCAGGAGGACTCGCTTCATTTAATGCTATATATTCATTTGGCTTAATCCATGTTTCTGTTAAACACAGTACATTAAACTCCTGATCAGTAATGAGTTCATTAACCATTAGCGCTTTAGATGTAAGAGATCTAATATTTAATAGCCCCACCTTTAGATCAAAGGTGCTGGCAGCAGCTGTACAGTCAGTCTGATCTAATTTTATATTGATTAGGTTACTGGAACAAACTCTCTGAAAATTTCTACCTTTTTGTTGAGCTCGGGGAACAGACACAGTCTCGATGTAGTGGGCCCTGAGTGACGACTCTGTGCAGCTAGCAGACAGTCGGTTTAGCCTGTTCGTCTGCTCCCTGGCCTTGGCTCTGGATTGTCAGAAATTAACTAGGCCTGTTCTGAGACTATGACCTATGCTGCAGGAAATGAGAGCAGCACCTTCCCGAGTGGGATGGATACCGTCCCGCCCTAACAGGCCAGCAGTGCCCTCAAAATTAGCCCAATTATCTATAAAGCCCACACTGTTTTCAGAGCACCACCTGGACAGCCAGCAGTTCAGCGACCATAACCTGCTGTAAGCTACATCGCCACGCCGCATTGGGATGGGGCCAGAGCATACTACAGCATCGGACATCGCCTTCGCTAATTTAAACACCTCTACAAAGTTACTCTTAGTAACCTCAGACTGACGAAGGCGTATATCATTAGCTCCTGCATGGATAACTATCTTTGAGAACCTGTGCTTGCCTAGGACCCTAAGATTACCTGCTATGTCCGGCGCCCTGGCTCCCGGTATACACCTGACTAAAGCTGCTGGTGCCCCTAAAGGCTGAGCTAATTTCACGTGCCGTATGATAGAGTCCCCTATAACCAGAGCTCTTTCAGGTTTCTCAGTGGGTGCATCACTAAGGAGAGCAAACCTGTTCGACACGTGACGCGGAGAGGAGTGGTGCTCCCGTGGGCGAGCCTCAGCGGTAGCTTTGGCTCTACGCTTATGCCGCTGAGCCGTCACCCATTCGCCCCGCTGTAAGGGCTCTAATGCCGGAGTTGGGGGATTGCTAACTCCACCTAGGGCATCCAGACTTTCCCTAACAGAAACTACACTGTTCTCACGCTCACTAACCTGCTCTAAAGCCTGGACACGCGCTTCTAGCACTGAAATCTTCTCCGTCAGAGAGCTAACTAATCTGCACTTATCACAAGTAAAGCTAATAGAGCTATCGCTAGTGACGGAGGAAGAATGACTAAACATCCTGCACTCAGCACACTGAACAGGCTGAAGGTGTGCCATGATGAAAAGATTCACGTACCTTAAATGAAGATCTGTTGATATTAAAGCAGATCAGATGGCCTCCGCTTGTGGAGGAGAAAAAAAGAAAGCTTCCGGTCTCGGGGTTCTTCCGAAAAAAGAAAGAGAAAAAAACGGAAAAAAAAACCGGAAAAAGGAAAGCGAAAGTGAAAAGCACAAAAATGAAAGCGACAGTATAATAAAAATGAAGACGATACTGGAAATTTATTTATAGAAAAAAAGTTAAAAAAGGATTAGTAATTAACGCCGGCACTCGCGGGAAAAAAGCTGTGGAGCGCAGGGGAGAGGAGTCTGTGAGGCACCTGAGGAGGGGAAAATCAGCTGTGTATTTTATATTGGTAATATAACACAGTTTTGCATTATGTTTGTGAGAAAATAATTTATTAATTGGTAAGTAAGTTTTATTTCTATAGCTAGAACATTGTTACACTGCTATACTTTACAAAGCTTTACAATGGCTACAAAAACTAAAAAATAAAATGGAAAACATCCTATTGATAAAATATAAATAATAATGTAATTAATTAACTAGTTAATTGCAGCAATTAAATTAAAAATAAAATCTCAGGAGCCGTTTGGGAGCCGAAAGAGCAGGCTCCTTATAGTAAGAAGAGCCAAAAGAGCCAGCTCCCGAAAAAGAGCCGAAATTCCCATCACTAGAAACCGGTAAAAGGAGCGTCCTGCACGCTGTCCCTGTCTGTTGTGGCAGCCCACAGCACAACAAGCAAACACCATGGTTATTTATAGAGTGCTTACTGACAAATTAATCTATTCTAGGTGTCTGTAACACGTTTTTTTTCAAGCTGGTTCTCCCTCTCTGTCTGCAGCGTTAGTATGTAGCTTGACGTTCAAAATGGTGGACGCCGGGGCGTCACGTGACCCTGTGATGTCAGGTGAAATACCTCAATCAGCTGTCACTCATCTCCCTAATTACCCGTCTCCCTATTTAAGCTTCCCTCTCACACAGATGCCATTGTGGAGTATCATTCTGCACTCTCAGTTCATAACAAGCCTTGTATTTTCTAAATGCCTCTCAAGTTTCTGACCCTTTGCTCTTCGTCTCATGGTTTCGTTCTTTGTCTTCCCTCTACTACATTGTTTGCCGATTGCCTGACCCTTGCTAGTTTTCTGATTCCGATTCCAGTTTCACATCTTGGTTTTGTTTACAGTTTGCAACCTGCTCTCCTTTGCACATGCATCCATAAGTGCCTGCATTCTGACAGGATACTTCACCAAATGTGGATGTAACGGAAGAAGGAGACTACTCTGAACGTGCAGGGGCATTGACTAGGAGAACATCAACAGATGCTTGCAGAGCTCAATGTTTGAATGACACAACTCGCAACTGTGATGCCGCAGGCCCTCCAAACACATCCTGAGTCTCCTCCTAGCCCAGCACTGCAGCTCTCCATGCCAGATAAACTTCCCAGAGATGCTATCGCATGTAAAGGTTTGAAAAAGCATGAACCTGAAGAGATTGAGGTCAGTGAAAGTCTGCTTACCAGTTCTCAAGGTTCTAGAAGAGTTGCGGAGTATGCCCTGGACTTCAGAACATTAGTGGCTGCCAGTGGATGGAACAATCCTGCCCTGAAAGCAGTTTTTCGCCAAGGTCTGTGCCCTGAGATCATTAGCGAACTGGCCTGTAGAGATGAGAAACTCATGCTGGACTATTTCATTGACTTAGCTATTCATCTAGACCATCTGTTGTCACACCGACCCTCTATCCAATAATGTGCTAAGCCTGTTCAACCCGCCAAAGATAGTTCACCCATGGAGGTGTCATGCACCCAGTTAACCTGTGCAGAGCATGAGAGAAGACAAAAGGAGGGTTTGTGTTTCTACTGTGGGCGCTCCGAGCATAACATCAGCCACTGTCCCATCCGTCCACCCTGTGTAGCTCCAGCAGAAGGCCCAGCATGACCTGGGAGTCCGGTGAGACAGTTCAATTCAAAATTATTTAAGGTTCCAGTTTTATTAAAGGTGGTGTCCTCTGCATACAGTGGTGCTTGAAAGTTTGTGAACCCTTTAGAATTTTCTATATTTGTGCATAAATATGGCCTAAAACATCAGATTTTCACATAAGTCCTAAAAGTAGATAAAGAGAACCCAGTGAAACAAATAAGACAAATATTATACTTGGTCATTTATTGAGAAATGATCCAATGTTACATATCTGTGAGTGGCAAAAGCATGTGAACCTTTGCTTTCAGTATCTGCTGTGACCCCCTTGTGCAGCAATAACTGCAACTAAATGTTTCCAGTAACTGTTGATCAGTCCTGCACACCGGCTTGAAGGAATTTTAGCTCATTCCTCCATACAGAACAGCTTCAACTCTGAGATGCTGGTGGGTTTCCTCACATGAACTGCTCGCTTCAGGTCCTTCCACAACATTTCAATTGGATTAAGGTCAGGACTTTGACTTGGTCATTCTAAAACATTACCTTTTATTCTTCTTTAACCATTCTTTGGTAGAACAACTTGTGTTCTTTGGGTCATTGTCTTGCTGCATGACCCACCTTCTCTTGAGATTCAGTTCATGGACAGATGTCCTGACATTTTCCTTTAGAATTTGCTGGTAT
The DNA here is from genome assembly GCF_027579695.1 of Neoarius graeffei. Lineage (NCBI taxonomy): Eukaryota > Metazoa > Chordata > Actinopteri > Siluriformes > Ariidae > Neoarius > Neoarius graeffei. The sequence continues at coordinate 77,026,868 of NC_083570.1, forward strand.
AATTCAAAATTCATTGTTCCATCAATGATGGAAAGCCGTCCTGGCCCAAATGCAACAAAACAGGCCCAAACCATGATACTACCACCACCATGTTTCACAGATGGGATAAGGTTCTTATGCTGGAATGCAGTGTTTCCTTTCTCCAAACAGAATGCTTCTCATTTAAACAAAAGTTCTATTTTGGTCTCATCCATCCACAAAACATTTTTCCAATAGCCTTCTGGCTTGTCCATGTGATCTTTTGCTGCTTGTATGCAGTTTGCTATGTTCTTTTTGGAGAGCAGTGGCTTTCTCCTTGCAACCCTGCCATGCACACCATTGTTGTTCAGTGTTCTCATGAACATTAACATTAGCCAATGTGAGAGAGGCCTTCAGTTGCTTAGAAGTTATCCTGGGGTCCTTTGTGACCTCACTGACTATTACACACCTTGCTCTTGGAGTAATCTTTGTTGGTCGACCACTCCTGGGGAGGGTAACAATAGTCTTGAATTTTCTCCATTTGTACATAGTCTGTCTGACTGTAGATTGGTGGAGTGCAAACTCTTTAGAGTTGGTTTTGTAATCTTTTCCAGCCTGATGAGCATCAACAATGCTTTTTCCGAGGTCCTCAGAAATTTCCTTTGATTGTGCCATGATACACTTCCACAAATGTGTATTGTGAAGATCAGACTTTGATAGATCCCTGTTCTTGAAACAAAACAGGGTGCCCATTCACACCTGACTTCAATCAATGGGATGACAAACACCTAACTTCTTATTTTTTGGTTTTTATGGCGGTTGGCAGCTTAGCGTAAAAGCAGCATTACTGCCACTTGCTGGACTGGGGTCTGGTTCAGAAGCCTATTCTATCCCTATAAGGATGGGAGTAAATAAAGAAAATAAGAAATAAAATAAAATTGGGAAATAAAAAAAGAGGGAAAAGAACTAAATTCTGTGAATAAGGCCTGTATTTTTGAGAAATCTAAACACAAAGTTGAAGCAAATGTGGCAGATCACAGAACCCAGGGACACATGTCGGCCCGGGGGCATTTTGAGTTATTGACAGATTCAGAAAGTACAGTTTCTAAGCTTTCCAATGATGCCTTCCATGTGGAGATCTAACAATATTTGAAGAATGTGTGGCCTTTTGAAAGTGTATACATCTTAAAACAGAAAAGGGAGAAAATCGCCCTCCAAGTTTTCCATCTCAGCTACTCTGGGTGTAGGGCGGGCACATAATGGTGCTCATGTGCATGACATTAAGGAAAGCCCTTCCCCCTACTAGCTAGCACGATACTACTTTCATGTAAACAAAGATCACCAAGTCAATTTTCCTTCCATGCAAAGTATGCCCAACACAATCATGAAGTACAAAAATAAATCCTAAAGTATACTTTAACATTTTATGGTTGAAAAATTACTCACACCGTAAGAAAGAAAGATAGCACGATGATGACACAACTAACACAACACTAGTTTCATGTAAAGCCTCGGTCACAACCTGCCGTACAGTACGCGCTCCTACAGCCGGTCTACATGCAAAAAACGCAAGAAACACACGGAGAGCGCGCATAAAACGCACGAGAGCGCGCGTGTGATGTGCTGATTTTCGAACCGTAGAGGTTCTTTGTCATGTCAAACAAACTCTACAGGCGCTTACGTTTTTTTCAGGTTGCAAGACAAACTTACGGCCAACACGCGTCTTTCTCTGTGAACAAAAAAAAAACCGCAGCGATTTGGGAAACGCCAAAAATCACACGGCCAAAAAATCGTACGTCCGGTTGTGACCTAGGTTTAACCAAACCACAACACTCTCCGTTACATGCAAAAATAACCACACAGCCTTAGATTAATAAACTTACCCCATCAGAAAGAGAAACGGCGCCTTGCACACACCAATGCCTCCGATGGAATATAATCCTAGAACGGTCCGTGTATCATCCAATCATTCAAGTATTCCATTCAATCTGGAAAACGAGGTTGTGTTTTTTTTGCTAGAAATGGTGATCTCCGATGTAAATACTGAGTGTCTGTTTGCTTCGCGGGGCTCCTCTGTGCTCTGTTTAGTAACTCATTCCATAGTGAAATCACACGCCTGTATGCAGGTTAAGTAGCCATGCGCTCAGCCCGCATCATACAGCTGATTCGCGGAAAAAAAAAAAAAACAAATGACTTAAATCTTCATGTGAATGGCCCATATGGTAATTTACCCACACCCCCCAGCAGGCTACAGTCCTGACAAAAACGAGACAATTTGCAACAAAAAATGTATGCTTTTCCAACAAAACAATCTATTATCTGAAATACTGATTGCATTCTTCAAGATATCAACTTGCACATGATGGAAAAAAACAAAAATCACAAATTTCGAAAAAAAAAATGCTTCTTTTGCGATTATCTCGGATTCGTTTCAGCCGACATGTGTCCCTGGATTCGGTGAGCGGTCACAAATATCTCCTGAACTTCTTCGTAAAATTTCCTTCCGGTCTAGTCTCAACTTTTCCCTTTCCAGCTGTTCTGTTAATATTTGTCTTTCTTCCTGATACTTGGGACAATGACAGAGCACATGCTCTACAGAGTCTGGGCTACCACAGAACTCACAGTTTCCATCAGCATGTTTTTTAATTATCGCTAAAGTACTGTTTAGTCTTGTGTGTCCAAATCTCATTCTAGAGAGCACATCTTCCTCCCCCTTACTCCTGTTTGAAGATCTAGACCGTCCTAAGATGCCCTGGATATTATGGAAGTGTCTTCCAGTTTGCCCACTATCCCATAGGGTTTGCCATCTTTCTCTCATTCTCTGCTTTAATATGCTTTTGATTTCAAACTTGCTGTAGTCCACCTTTAAATCTATATTATCATTACCAGCAGCCTCCTTAGCACACCTGTCAGCAAGTTCATTGCCAACCACACCTAAGTGGGCAGGAACCCATACAAATGATAATTTAATCCCATCCTTTAATAGTTTATCGGTGACTTGTGCTATTTTGAACACTATATCTTGCCTAGAAGTTGATTGCCAAGTTTTAATACTAATCAATGCTGAACTTGAGTCTGAGGCAATTACTACCTTTCCAGGCCTATGTGCCTCTACCCATTGCAATGCTAGCCACACGGCTAGTAATTCAGCCGTATAGACTGCCAAATCATCAGTAACTCTCTTACCAACTTCAATTTTAAGTTCTGGGATGACATATGCTACCCCTACTGTCCTATCTGTGTGCTTAGATGCATCTGTAAATATTTTAGTTTCTTCACCATACTTTTCATTTAGATACCACTGCACCCTATGCTTATCCATTTCCATACTTTGCTTGTCTTCTAAAAGTTGAAAGTCAGTAGGCACCTCTCCAATGACCCATGGAGGTACAGCCGGCAATGACACTGTGGGACTTATTTTCACATCAGTGATCCTCATATCTCTCACTCTATCATTGATCGTCCAACCATAACTTCTTATTCGGTCATTCAACCGCTCTTGGCAAGGCAGTAAAACACTGGCTCATGTGATCATCACTGTGACCTTTCAGATTCGCCCAGTATACCAACGCTAGCTGCTCCCTTCTGAGGTTAAGGGGCATTTCTCCCATTTCAACTTGTATTGCGGCCACTGGAGTGGTCTTCATAGCACCACAACACAACCTTAAAGCTTGGTTCTGAACCACATCTAGCTTAGTCAGCATTGATTTAACTGCCGACCCATATATAAAACACCCATAATCCAACACAGACCTTATTAGTCCTGTATAGACGGTCCTTAAAGCATGTCTACTTGCTCCCCACTCTATTTCACGTAAACACCTCATCACATTAAGAACTCTTTTACATCTACCAATCATATTTTCCATGTGCAATGTCCATGTCAGTCTTTGGTCAAACCATATGCCCAGGTATTTAAACGATTCAACTCTTTCCAGCTCATGACCTGATATTGTGACTTTTACATCCTCCGTAACCTTTTTCCTGGAAAAAAAACATCATCTTAGTTTTTTGTACTGAAATCCTGAAACCCCATCGAATGGCCCATTTATCCACTGCGGTAACAGCTTGTTGAATCTTTTTATACACAAACTCAGTGTTTCTCCCTCTTTTCCAAAGGGCCCCGTCATCAGCAAATAAGGCTACCCCCACCTGACTCTCAACTTCATTAAAAATCCCATTAATCATAATAGAGAACAGCATAGGGCTGACAATGCTTCCTTGTGGAATACCATTTTCAGTCATGTACTTCTGACTAGTCACTCCATTTACCTTCACCATCATGGTTCTATCCGTCAGGAAATCCCTAACCCAGTTAAGCACCCTTCCCCTAAAACCCATGGTATGTAACCTTATCAGTAGACCCTCCTTCCACATCATGTCGTAAGCCTTTTCTAATTTCAAAGAAAACTGCTACAACAGTCTCTTTGTTTGCCTGCGCTCTTCTTATTACATCTTCTAAGACCACCAATGAGTCCATTGTGCTTCGACCCTTTCTAAATCCACTCTGGTAATTTCATATCAGGCCTTTAAACTCGATTACATACATCATCCTGTCATTTATCATTTTCTCCATTGTTTTTCCCTATCTGAGAGGTTGGAGCTATCGGTCTATAGTTACCTGGGAGTTGCGGGTCTTTACCAGGCTTCTTAATAGGAATGACAATGGATTCCTTCCAAGCTTTTGGGATAACTCCCTGTGTCCATATTTTATTATAAAAAGCCAGTAAAACTTCCTTTCCCTTATCAGAAAGGTTCTCCAGCATAGAATAACAAATTCCATCCCCCCCCAGGAGAAGACTTACCTAATTTCCTAAGGGCATTATTCAGTTGAGTACTTGTAAATAGCGCATTCAGCTCCCCTTCTATCATATCTGCACTTTTATCTGCTCTCATACATTCCTTCCGGTATTTTTCAACTGTATCAGCTCTTGCTGTCCTTTCCTGTTGAGTGAGGTTTTCAGAGCTATGAACTTTACTTAGTGTCTTTGCCATTATCTCAGCTTTTCCAACACTACTTGTTATTATAGTATCACCATCAATTAATCCAGGATATCCATATTGCTTCCCTTTCCCTTTCATTCTCTTTATCATATTCCATACTCTTTCCACTGGTGTTTCTCGACCTATGGAATCACAAAACCTTCTCCAACACTCTTTCTTGGCCTGCTTGATGGTTCTCCTCACTACAGCCTGAGCTTTCTTGAATATGACTAAGTTGTGAAAGTTGTGGGTTTTCTTCAATACTCTAAATGCCTTATTTCTGTTTTTAACTGCTAGTCTACATTTCATTATTCCACCAAGGGACAATCCTACCAAGGCACACAGGTTTGGTTTTAGGAATAGCTACTATAGCTGCACTGAATATACTAGCACTTATATTTGTACATACATCTTCAATGCCGCCATTTATATCCACAATAGACAGTAAAGCGTCACTGCTTTCTCTAAATTTTTCCCAGTCAGCTTTCCCCAAAATCCATCTCTCGTTGTAAACTTCTTCCTCAGATGTGACTTCTATTCCTATTTCTACCTTTATTGGGAAGTGGTCACTGCCTACAGCATTACTTTTCATTACTTCCCATCCACACTTGTCTGCTAATGACTTTGTAACCAACGCTAGGTCTATTGCAGACTCTGTTCCTCTAGCCATGTTCATTCTGGTACCTGAACCATCATTTAAACATACCGGCTCCTCCCCATCAATGAACTCTAATATCACATCCCCATTGGCATCATTCTTGTCTCCCCACAAAAAACTATGCGCATTAAAATCACCACACCATATTACCCTCCCTTTTGTGCCCTTCCAAATTTCTTCCAGATGGTTTAATTGCAATTGTCTACATGGGTTATGAAAATTTATAATCTCAGTATTTTCTTTCCCTGACCATACCTCTATCATTGAGTATTCCAGCTGCTTCCCTTTTTTAACCTCTCTATACTGGATACCAGTTTGTATAAATGTTATGATTCCCCCACCCTTACCACTGTCTCTGTCCCTCCTTACTGACGAATACCCTTTAATACTAAAATCCAGTGTTGGAATCAGCCAAGTTTCTTGTATACACATAATACTGGGTTTCACACTTAGATTGTCAATATATTTCTTAAATTCCTGACCATTCTTTATTAAACTCCTTGCATTCCATTGCAGTATGAAAAACCCCATTAACCAGAACAACCACATTCTTGAGAATACTGTGGTCCATCAGACAGATTCAGAGCGTCTGACTGCCTCCCACTGTATTGAGGTATTTCACCCACGTGACCAAGTCATGTGATGCTGCCATTTTGGATGGCACGGCTCGAATCAGTTTGAATGCGAGGAAGGCGACAAACGAAAAACATAAAAGAAAAAGGAGCGAGATGCAGAAAACACCTTCACTATCCAGCGACGTAGGGCATTTACAGGGCGAGCAGAGGGAGAGGTATTTGCAAAAATTGAGGTTAGCAGGCTTAGAGAACGACGTTTACCTGCTTCCACCAGGATTGCTCACTGACGTACGGAAGTACACGAAGCCCTTGTCTTTACCTGACTTCGGCCCACATGATTTGTATACCTATGTCGTTAAAAACCCATCGCCATACACAGGTATTGATCTGAAAGCGTATAAGAGTTTGGATGCCTAAAAATATTTTGTGTCAGGCTGGGTAACATGCCTACATCAGCGGGTCGTCCCTGGAGCCGGTGGTCGCCATCTTATTACAGCTAAGGTTTGTTCACATTTTCATTTACTTTCGGTCCTCAGGATAAACAAAATGTTATTAAATGTCATTGAAATAACTTCTTAGTCTGTTGAGACATGGCCCGTTATAAATTTGCTGTTACCAGGCAATGACCAAGAACTGTATTATTAGGGTCGGTGTAGTTGTAGCAGTGCACTAGCAGCTAGCTGTTAGCACTAGCTAATGTCAACAACAGTAGCTGGTATGTTACTCTAGCAATGTTTATGTTCAGTCATTTGGATGACTGTTAAAACCTTTCAGTCTCAAGTTTTTCCTTTACTGGATTTACTAGTTTACTGCGTGCGCTAGCTCCCCGGCGGCTGGCGCGCGCTAGCTCAGTAAACTAGTAAATCCAGTAAAGGAAAAACTTGAGACTGAAAGGTTTTAACAGTCATCCAAATGACTGAACGTAAACATTGCTACAGTAACATACTAGCTACTGTTGTTGACATTAGCTAGCTTGACGTTCAAAATGGCGGACACCGGGGCATCACGTGACCCTGTGACGTCAGGTGAAATACCTCAATATCATGAATGTTGAGGTACTTACTAGCTGCTTTGACTATATATTGAATTTTCTTTGTACGCTTGTCGGTTTGTGCTGTGCAGTTAATGACATAGGCCATAAACACAACAAAATCTTTTTTAGGAACAATCAACGTCTCTTCTTTGATAGCCTCGCATTTTGTGCACTGTCCTCTCATTTTAACATCCTCCACTGGTACTGCTACCACCCTTTTTACAGACTTTGCTGCTTCCACATATGTAATACCACAGGCGACTTTAATTCTCTGCACCTCCTGCATCCTTTTACTCACTTCGCAGCTTCTATATGCTGAGCTATGTTCTCCCCCACAATTACAACACTTTAACCTTGCGTCCTTATTACACTGGCCATAGTCGTGCTCTCCACTACACTTACTGCACCTTTTCTTTCCCTTACAAACCGCAGCAACGTGTCCAAACCTTTGACATTTGAAACACCTAAGTGGAGGTGGAATATACGGTTTCACTTCAAAGCTCATGTAGCCTATAAAGACCCTTTTAGGAAGTTGGGATTCATCAAATGTCAACACAATTGACAAGCTATCAGTTAAGACTCCATCTCTTTTTGTTTTCAGCCGCTTTGCTTCCTTTACCTTGACATTACTGATACTTTGCTTGACAACATCAACTGATTCTGCTAATGGGATGCCTGAGATTACCCCTTTCACCTGCTTGTCATACGCCACCGAACACTGAACTTTATGGCCATTTAACTTATTCACCTTAACTGCACGTCTTTGCTGTTCCTCGTTCTTGCATACCACTATTAGACCACTTCTTATTTTCTTTGCACTCACCTCACCAAACTCCTTTTGTAGGGCAACGGTAAGTAGTGTTGGACTCCAATCGTCAAAATTTGCTCCTTCTTCCTTTAGCAGTTTCACAAAGACTTTGAAGTCCGCTCTGATTCTGTCAACTCTTGCTTTATTCTCTCCATCACCATAGTTATGCATTTTCCCACTTTTCCGTTTATTACCCCTCCCTACTATGCTCCATGGGCCATCCAAATTAATTATATTGTCTGTCTCAAATCTCCCACTATCATCCATTCCCTTATCTTCCTCCTCACTACCTGACACATCACTTCCTGTCTCCTGACCATTCCCAGACCAGCTGCCACCAACTGCCCTTACGCCACTTCCTCCACTCCTTTCAGCCATCCAACCCCTCCTTAGTTTCCCCACAAACACCTAACTCTAATTTCACCTTCAAATTAACTGCTAATCCTAAAGGTTCACATACTTTTTCCACTCACAGATATGTAACATTGGATCATTTTCCTCAATAAATAAATGACCAAGTATAATATTTTTGTCATTTGTTTAACTGCATTATCTTTATCTACTTTTACAGATTAGTGCTTAATGCTGCAGCGAGGGCATGGACGAGCTCCATAATTGGGGAGGACTCCACGGGGTGGTTCCCTTCCATACTCACTCCCGGGTTTCGGCACCACTGTAGTGAATCCCTGATGTGGGTGGAGTACAGAAGCACAGCAGGTGGGAACTAAAGTTCATGCAAACTTTATTTTTAGACACTTTTTTTCAGCTTCACTCACTCAATCCCACACACATGCATTCTGGTCGGGGGTCAGCACTTCTCTGCTTCCCCCCCCCTTTATGCTCCATCCCTGCAACAAACGCCCACACATTAATTGACACCAGGTGTAATGACTTAGCCATTTACCTTCCCTGACCCCACCCTCCATTCACAAACTGCTGCTTGGCCATGCCCCCGTTGCCACAACATGCTGGGTAGATATGCCATCACCTACATAGATGAAATCCTGATATACTCCCCAGATGAGAAAAGCCAGCAGGAACACAGAGCTGTTCTCAAACATCTGCTGGAGAATCATCTCTATGTAAAAGCAGAGAAGTGTGAGTTCCATCAGAGCCAAATCTCCTTCCTAGATTACACTGTGTGCACAATTATTAGGCAAGTGAGTACTCTGACCCTACCATTATTTCTATGCATGTTTTCCAACCGCAAGCTAGATACACTTGAATGCTAATTGGATTTAAGCATTCTCAGGTGGTATTTATTTGTGTAATGAGGGAGGGTGTGACCTAAAGTCATTAATACCCTATATTAAGGTGTGCATAATTATTAGGCAGCTTCTTTATCTCAGGCAAAATGGGCCAAAAAAGAGATTTAACAGACACTGAAAAGACAAAAATTGTAAAATGCCTATCAGAGGGATGCAGCACTCTTGAAATAGCTAAGCTATAGAAATGTGAGCACAGAACAATCAAACGTTTTGTTGCAAATAGTCAACAGGGTCGCAAAAAATGTGTGGAGAAGAAAAGACACAAATTAACCACAAAAGACTTGAGAAGGATTAAACATGAAGCTACCAGGAACCCATTATCCTCCAGTGCCACAATATTCTAGAACTGCAACCGACCTGGAGTGTCCAGAAGGACAAGGTGTTCAGTGCTCAGAGACATGGCCAAGGTAAGGAAGGCTGAAACACGGCCACCACTAAACAAGACTCACAAGTTGAAATGTCAAGATTGGGCCAAGAAATATCTGAAGACAGATTTTCCAAAGGTTTTATGGACGGATGAAATGAGAGTGACTCTGGATAGACCAGATGGATGGGCCCATAGCTGGATAACTAATGGACACAGGGCACTTTGACTCAGACACCAGCAAGGTGGTGGAGGGGTAATGGCATGGACTGCTATTATTAAGGATGAGCTAGTTTGACCATTTCAGGTTGAAGATGGACTTAACATCAACTTCCAAACCTACTGCCAGTTTCTAAAAGATACATTCTTCAAGCAGTGGTATGGGAAGAAGTCTGCATCATTCAAGAAGGCCATGATTGTTATGCAGAACAATGCACCATCACATGCACCCAAGTACTCCACTGCTTGGCGCGCCCACAAAGGCCTTAAAGATGACAAAGTAATGACATGGCCCCCTTCCTCACCTGACTTAAACCCTATTGAGTACTTGTGGCCCCTTCTTAAGCATGAGATTTACAGCGAGGGAAGACAATACACCACTCTGAATAGCATTTGGGAGGCCATGGTTGCTCCTGCACAAAAAGTTGATCGTCAACAAATCAAAAAACTAACAGACTGGATGGAAGGCTCATGGCAGTTATTGAAAAGAAGGGTGGCTATATTGGTCACTGAATATTTTTGAAATGCTAGAAGTGTTTATTTGTTAATTCTGAGTTGTTTATTTGTTACACTGAAAATTAAAATAAACAAGTGAGATGGGAAACTTTAAGCTTTTCATTTAGTTGCATAATAATTCTGCACACTAAATGTTGCCTAATAATTCTGCACACTTATATATTCCCCTGAGAAGGCCTAAACTCCCCTTTCCTTTGTTAATCATTCTGGTTTTAGGTTTATTAACAATTTGAATTGATTGAGAGCACTGTATTTGTTCAACGATAAAATTAATCATCAGGAATACAACTTGCCTAATAATTGTGCACACAGTGTATATCATCAGTGCAGAAGGAGTAAGCATGGACTCATCCAAGGTCTCTGCTGTCACTTCCTGGCAGACACCCATGTCTATAAGGGCTTTTCAGTGTTTCTTGGGCTTTGCAAACTTCTATCGGTGGTTTATTTGGGGTTTCAGCACAATTGCTGCTCCCTTAACAGTGCTGCTAAAGAAGGGACCCATGCGCCTCCAGTGGAACCCTGAGGTAGAAGAAGCTTTCAGTCCTCTCAAGCTAGCTTTCACCTTGGCTCTTATCCTTCAGCATCCCGACTCAACCAAGCCTTTCATCTTAGAGATTGAGGCATCTGATACAGGAGTGGAGGCAATCCTATCTCAACATCTCATCTCATTATCTCTAGCCGCTTTATCCTTCTACAGGGTCGCAGGCAAGCTGGAGCCTATCCCAGCTGACTACGGGCGAAAGGCGGGGTACACCCTGGACAAGTCGCCAGGTCATCACAGGGCTGACACATAGACACAGACAACCATTCATACTCACATTCACACCTACGGTCAATTTAGAGTCACCAGTTAACCTAACCTGCATGTCTTTGGACTGTGGGGGAAACCGGAGCACCCGGAGGAAACCCATGCGGACACGGGGAGAACATGCAAACTCCACACAGAAAGGCCCTCGCCAGCCCCGGGGCTCGAACCCAGGACCTTCTTGCTGTGAGGCGACAGCGCTAACCACTACACCACCGTGCCGCCCCCTATCTCAACATGTCAGGGAGAAACATAAGCTGCACCCAGTAGCTTTCTTTTCAAAGAAACTATCTTCAGCAGAAAGGAATTATGGCGTGAGTAACAGAAAGCTGCTCGCCATTAAACTAGCCTCAAGGAGTGACGGCATTGGCTAGAGGAAGCCACTCACCCCTTCATAATTCTCATGGATCACAAAAACTTTGAATATCTCAAGAAAGCCAAAAGGTTAAATCCATGTCAGGCCAGGTGGGCACTCTTTCTTTATTTAATTTTACAATTTCATTTCGTCCAGGCTCCAAAAATACAAAGGCAGATGTCCTATCCTGAACCTTTGGTCCATCTCACCAAGATTCTGTTACCCATCCCATCCTCCCACCACTTTTTTTTTTTAAAGAGAGAGAGAGAGGCAGGTGGCACGATGGTGTAGTGGTTAGCACTGTCGCCTCACAGTAAGAAGGTCCTGGGTTCGAGCCCCTTGGCTGGCGAGAGCCTTTCTGTGCGGAGTTTGCATGTTCTCCACGTGTCTGCGTGGGTTTCCTCCGGGTGCTCCGGTTTCCCCCACAGTCCAAAGACATGCAGGTTAGGTTAACTGGTGACTCTAAATTGACCGTAGGTGTGAAATGTGAGTGTGAATGGTTGTCTGTGTCAGCCCTGTGATGACCTGGCGACTTGTCCAGGGTGTACCCCACCTTTCACCCATAGTCAGCTGGGATAGGCTCCAGCTTGCCTGCGACCCTGTAGAACAGGATAAAGCAGCTAGAGATAATGAGATGAGAGAGAGAGAGTGGTAGGAGATGTGTGGGCCCAGGTGATGAGTCTGCTGTGAAAATGCTTAGGCACATAGAGAAGACCAGGTGGGAGATGAATGGGACTGGTTTGTGGCTGTGATCTTATTTCTCTGTCCAGATCCCAGGTGATTGTTTAAAAAAAAATCACCTGGGATCTGGAGAGAGAAATAAGATCACAACCACAAACCAGTCCCATTCATCTCCCACCTGGTCTTCTCTATGTGCCTAAGCATCTTCACAGCAGACTCATCACCTGGGCCCACACATCTCCTGCCTCCCCCCCCCAATATATCATCAGATGACCATTTCAGTGTTGTGCAGCCAAGCCCTCATCTCTGGTCCTAAGTCAAAGCAGCCAGCTTCTGAGGGTGGGCTGCATGGGGGGCAGCCGGTGATTGTGCTCGGCAGTCTGTTCAGGTTCACCACACTCACATGCCGCGCTGTCCGATAGGCCCCACTTCTTCAGAGATGACTTGAAGCGGCTGACCCCAGTGCGTAGATGGTTCAGCGAGGTCCACAGGTGGTGTGGCAGGTCTTTTTTTACACCGCCTCCTGGGTACCTGATGTATTATTGGATGCAGGAGGGTGCAGCCATCTCCCATGTCTGTTTCCAGGGTGCTGCCAGCTAGGCGTCTCTGGACAAGTCCTCAGGGATAGACTGTAGCATTTCTTGTGCTGCCTTGTTGTAGGGATGGCAAGACTTGAGCCTGCCTGGTGGAGCCGGTGTTATTGTGGCTTTGTGCAGGAAGTGCCATGGGGCACCCTGGCAGTCAACGCACTCACCAAATGCTTAAAAAAAAAAAAAAAACACTGGTGGGAGAACATGCTCATGGAAATTAACCAGTTAATCGCCTCATATTCTGAATGTGCCCAAGCAAAGGTTCCAAGAATCCCCCCTGCTGGCAAACTGTGCCCTCTCCCTATTCCTCAGAGACCCTGGCCCCACATAGCCATTGATTTTTATCATGGATCTCCCTCCATCACAAGGCAACACCACTATAATTGTAACCATCGATTTGATTTTCTAAAGCATTAAAACTCACTCCTTTACTTGGCATCCCCACAGCTTCTCAAACTGCAGAACTACTGTTCCAACAAATCTTCATATACTATGGTATTCCTAGGCAGTGACCGGGGCTCTCAATTTATTTCACATTTTTGAACAAGCTTCATGGAAAGATTAAGGGTATTTGTTGGAGCCGTTTCGCATTTTTTTTTTTCAAAATTAATATGATCATAATTTGCATTTTGATGAAATACTGATTTATATGTGCAATATGTTTAGATCTTTATTTGAAATATTTTGTGCTTTTGTACTGTTGTGCATGTTTGCTGCTCTGCCTGTCTTGTTGAGCATGATGTCTGTCTTGATTGACATTCAGTATATGCGCCGTCACCTGAAGGTCAGGTAGAGTGGAAGTGGCAAACAGTTTTTCAACCGTGTGATGCAATGGAACGGTTTGTTTGTATGCTTTAGTTAATTTAGGATGAATAAATCTCTCTATTTTCTAAAGACGCGCGTTGTCCAAGTTAACCTCCGCTCTGAAGCGGTTGCTGCGAAGCTGCCGCTACATTAAGTTGAAAAACTCTTTCCCGAAATGTTGGGCCATGGCTCTTTGTGGATTAACAACCTTACGCATTCGGATTACTTGAAGACTTGTTTGGAATTACCTTGAATGGCCTTCATCGTCTCAACTGTTTCGTGAGTAACCTGGCGTTTATCACTGTTCTATGGACCCAGGTGAGCACAAGCATTTCGAGAGACTTTGAAAAGTTTGGATGGACAATACAATTACGCAATCGCTCATCTAATATTCCTGATCACTGAGATCCCGACGTGTTTATTCGAAGCGGACACTTTTAATGTCGTTGGCCAGTTTTAAAGCTAATGAACAGACTGTGGTTAGTGGGCTACTTGAAGCGCTGACTAAACTAAAAGAAAGCCAAAAGGAGGCCTCAGAGGCCACCAGCTTGGAAATGCAAGAACTGGATAAAAGCGGGCTGTCTTTTAAAGCTCTCAGCGCAACGCGGCGTGGCAAACTTGGGTATTGTACTCGTAAAATGAACGAGATCAAATCTATGATGAGTGAGAATGCTGATGTTGGGGATGTGAAAAAAGAAGTGGCAGAGTTCCACAAAATACTGAATGACTTTAAATTGTCATGAATCTGTTCAAGCCTTGCTGTCTGATGATATGAAAGAGAATGCAAATCTTGATTGGTATGAACCTAAGGTATCAAAGTATAATGAATTCCTTGCTGATGTAGATACTTGGTTAAAGCAACATGACTTAGATCTACAAACACTTGTTGACGTGACTGACGGTGTATCAAGGGTGTCTAAAACTAGTTCATCCACATCTTCAAAATCCTCATCGGTCTCTGTGGCTCGTATTCAAATAGCAGTGGACAAAGCTGGTTTATTAGCTAGAGCCAAAGCTTTAAAGGCGAAGCATGAAATTGAAATGGAGAAAGTCAAGTTGCAAGCAAGGATGGAAACCCTGCAATTAAAAGATCTTGCCGTCTCAAATGCTAAGTTAAAGGTGTTCAGGGTGTGCCTTTCTGCATCAGAGAAGGAAGTGACATGCGTTGACATGATCCAGAACGTAATGGCGGGCTGTTTAAACCTCTCGCATAAAATGATATTTTTACTTTTCTACTTAACCGTTTTTGAGCATTTTTATCAGCTCAGAAGAGAGGAAAAACTTAACAGTTTGGCTGGTCGATCTGTTAGACTAAATGCTGGCCTTAGCTTGTCAAATTATTCTTCCAAGTTTTCAACCGAAGATATCCAAGCACAGTTTGAAACATTTGAAGTTACTGCCGAACAATCGCTGTTTTTTTTTTCTACTGAATTTAACAACTGAGCTCCTAGTCAACATCTTCCTCCTGGGCTTCAGTGGTGACCAGCTAGTTGGAATACAGCCCAATTCTGGTCCTGTAGACCATTTAAAATGCTCCTCATGTACAAGAATCATTGCCAGAAGTCACTGAAGCATAATGTGTTCTACTTGTGAATCAACTCTACATATTAAATGTGGTGGACTCTCCGTTGTGGAATATAAATGGCTTCTTTCCAGTGATATTCCTGAGTGGCACTGCTCGAATTGTACTACATCTGGTTCTTGGGTTTTTAATTTCTCCGACTTTTTTTTTCGAAGATTAAGCTGACTTTCAACTTTTGACATTTAATGTTTCCGACACTCCTGACTTCCAAGTACTTAAACTATAAAGCAAACGTTAAGCTTGGTCATCTCAATATAAACAGCTTGGCTGGAGGTAAATTTTACGATGTGAAGCTCTGGCTAAGTAAATATTTATTTGATGTTCTGGTTCTTTCTGAAACCAAACTGGATGATGCATTTCCAGATTCGCAATTTAATATTGATGGTTATCGATTCTTGCGTAAAGACCGGAACATAAATGGAGGCAGAATTATGATATATTGGCGTTCGGACTTGACTTTTCACAATTTTCGAAATGCTTGTGACAGTATTACCAACACTCATGTTCAAACTGAAGATTTGTAATTCTTGGATCGTTATTGCTGGTGTATATATAGACCACCTAATATTATTAAGTCAATTTGGCAACAAGAGCTTTTCAATCTGTTTGAATGTGCATCGTCTCAAGCTTATGATATGATGTTTTTGGGGGATTTAAATTGTGACATCTTACATCCTGATCACAAACTAGAGGGTAAAGACTTACTTGACCTTTGATGCATTTGATCTCCACTGCTTAATTAAAGAACCTACAAGAGTTACTCCAACAACAGAAACCTTAATTGATCTTATTTTGACCAACAATAAGTGTCGTTTCCTATCTTCTGGTATCATTGAGTCTCATTAGTGATCATTGTTTGGTCTACACTGTAATCAGAATTAAATCCACATTTAAAAGGTCAAGAAAAGTCACGTGTCGTAATTTTAAGAATTACGACAAAGATGGATTTTTTTTTTGCCTACTTGAACACTGTTCCTTTTCATGTTTCATCTATCTTCGATGATCCAGATGAGAGTATGGGCTTTTCAGAAGCTGTTGTCTAATGTGATTGACGAACCTGCACCAGTCAAGACTTTTCATATCTGAGGTTGACATGTACCATACATGACTCCTGCCTGGAGGAAAGCCATTAGACATCATAAAAGACAATGGAACAAATACAAGAAATCTCCTACAGATGAAAATTGGAAGTCTTACAAGCAACAAAGGAACATTACTACTTCTATGAGAAGAAAATCGATCTCTAACTATTTCTCTCATAAGACATTAAATTTGTCATCCAAGCCTAAGCAGTTTTGGAATACATTTGGTCCTCTGTTTCACAATAACATTAATGACATTGTTGTCATCATTCTGAAGTATAATCTCATATCTGATGAGACCAAAATTGCTCATTTGATGAATGACTATTTTACTAACATTGCTGTTTCTGTGCAACAACCTGATGCTCTTCAGTATGGAACTGACTTTTTCAATCATCCAAGTATTCGACTCATCAAAGACAAGATATGCATAAATCATTCACAAGATGCCTTTACCTTTACATCAGTTCATCATGGTGTTCTTACTGATATTGTTATGGCACTTTCTTCATCCAAGTCTATGGGGTATGACAACATATCCATTCATCTCATCAAGGACGGTATTGGTGCTATTGCTAAACCATTGGCCACATTGTTAAACTTGTGTATTGATGCTAATTACTATCCTACTTGCTGGAAGTATGGTCAAATTACTCTCATTTTCAAGAAAGGAACTGAACATTATAGAACTAATTATAGACCTATTACTGTACTTCCTATTTTAAGTAATATCCTTGAATGTGTTTTAGCTTATCAGTTAATTTTTTTCTTAGCCGATAAGTTATCTGATTTTCTGTCAGCTTATTGTAAGTTTTATAGTTGCCAGTCTACTTTATTACGTATTGTTGAAGATCTTAAACTTGCACTCGACAATAAGAAATAATCTGCGATTGTTGGTTTAGATCTTTCTAAGGCTTTTGATTCTCTTCCTCATGACCACTTACTTGCTAAACTTAAGGCCTATAACTTATCTAATAATAGTATAGGCCTTTTAACTAGTTATCTTAGTGATCGATCCCAGAGGGTTAAAATCGGTGACACCACATCGGAGTGGTCCACCGTATCCAGAGGTATCCCTCAGGGATCGGTCCTAGGACCTTTTGTTGTTTAATATTTTCATTAACGATCTTATGTTTCTTGACCTTACTTCTAGTATTAGTTCCTATGCTGATGACATGCAGTTATACTCCAGCAACACTAAAGCTGACTCATTGTAACAAGCAATTAATGCTGATCTTGTTATCAATGAATGGTTTACTAATAATGGTATGCTTGTCAATGCTTTAAGAGTACTTCAATGCTTGAGTCATAATCCTAGTTCTCTAGATAATCTCATTTAAGCTATGTAATGAAGATATTGCTATTTCCAACACTATGAAATTACTAGGTGTTACTATTGATGATAAATTTAATTTTAATGAGCATGTTACCAATATAGTTTGCAAGGTTAGTAATAAACTTCAAGTTATAAAACACCATAAGCATCTAATTCCTGAACATGCCAAGGTTGCGCTGTATAAAGCATATTTCTTATCGCAATCAAATTTATTGTTCCGCTGTTTGGCACCATTGTGGTAAGTGAAATTCTGACAAGCTAGAGAATTTAAATCAGAACTGTTTACGATTTGTATTTAACAATTATCAGGATAGTTATGATTACTTACAGTACTTAAATGCATTGATCAACCCAGCCTATTGCAGTCTAGTTGTGACATTTTGATTTTAGTATACAAAGCTTTACATTGTTTTATCTCCTCCCTATATAAGTAAACTTTTTAATAATAGACCGACATCATATAATTTGCGTGGGGAGCGAGCTCTAAAAATACCTTTTTATACCACCAAATATGGTTTATATTCCTTAAGGTATTTCGGACCTAAGCTTTGGAATTCTTTATCTGATTCTTGTCACAAATTCTTTTAATGATTTTAGATCTGCCATTAAGGAATTAAATTTTATAGCATAGTGCTGCTTATTTTGTAATTTTTAAATAGATGAATCTCATCTCATTATCTCTAGCCGCTTTATCCTGTTCTACAGGGTCGCAGGCAAGCTGGAGCCTATCCCAGCTGACTACGGGCGAAAGGCAGGGTACACCCTGGACAAGTTGCCAGGTCATCACAGGGCTGATACATAGACACAGACAACCATTCACACTCACATTCACACCTACGGTCAATTTAGAGTCACCAGTTAACCTAACCTGCATGTCTTTGGACAGTGAGGGAAACCGGAGCACCCGGAGGAAACGCACGCAGACACGGGGAGAACATGCAAACTCCGCACAGAAAGGCCCTCGCCGGCCACGGGGCTCGAACCCGGACCTTCTTGCTGTGAGGCGACAGCACTAACCACTACACCACCGTGCCGCCTAAATAGATGAATATTTTTATTTAATTTTATTAATTGTATTATGGGTTTTTTAATTACATTTGTGTATATTTTTATTATATTCTGAGATATTAGCATGCATTTCATCTCATTATCTCTAGCCGCTTTATCCTGTTCTACAGGGTCGCAGGCAAGCTGGAGCCTATCCCAGCTAACTATGGGTGAAAGGTGGGGTACACCCTGGACAAGTCGCCAGGTCATCACAGGGCTGACACATAGACACAGACAACCATTCACACTCACATTCACACCTACGCTCAAGTTAGAGTCACCAGTTAACCTAACCTGCATGTCTTTGGACTGTGGGGGAAACCGGAGCACCCGGAGGAAACCCACGCGGACACGGGGAGAACATGCAAACTCCGCACAGAAAGGCCCTCGCCGGCCATGGGGCTTGAACCCGGACCTTCTTGCTGTGAGGCGACAGCGCTAACCACTACACCACCGTGCCACCCTTAGCATGCATTTGCTATTTTAAATTCGTATTTAAATAAAGTTTATTGTATTGTATTGAGGAATTTGAGCCAAGCTTGGAAACAAAGCCAGCTTATAGACCAGAGGACGACATGAACACTTACCTGGAAGGATACCTGGAAAGACACACGAGCGAACCTGTTAAAGCCAAATCTATGGAAAGCAGCAGAATTGACTCAGTGTTATCGCCACCTTACTTTGCAGAATTGGGAGCAGTACCTAAAACACCATTACAGACAGCCTTGCATGCTCATCAGATGTCTGCAGCACCACTGCATCCAACAACTGCTACAGAACCAAAGACACAACTGGGTCCATCTAGGATCACTGTTACCAATGAACAGAAAAGAAAGCAATCCACTCCTGGAAGGGAGCAGTCTGAACAGATGGACATTTCAATGCAAAGACCATCGCACTTGAGCAATCTGCTTGTGTCTATTGTATCACAGACATCCCTCCCTAAAAAAGAGGTTCCTGTATTCAGTGGTGACCCTTTAAAGTTTCAGCTCTTCATGCAGGCATTCAGACACAACATAGAGGACAAGACTGACCATAACAAGGACTGACTGTATTTCCTAGAACAGTTTACAGTGGGTCAACCAAAAGAACTTATCAGAAGCTGTTTACATATGGATGCTGCAACTGGTTTCACTGAAGCAAAGTGTCCGCTTAAGCATCATTTTGGCAATGAGTTTAAAATTGCAACAGCCTATATGGAAAAGGCCTTGAACTGGGCTACAATCAGACCAGATGATGGGAAAGCCCTGCACAGTTATGCACTATATCTAAGAAGCTGTAATAATGCTGCCCAATCCTTCCAATACATGTCCAAACTTGATTTACCATCAAATATGAAACAAATAGTGTCAACTTCCATACAAACTCAGAGAAAGATGGAGATCTGTTGTGTGTGACCTCATGGAACAGACACAGCAAAGACCCAAATTCTGTGACCTTGTCAAGTTCATTGAAAAGCAGGTCAAAATAATGCAAGATCCTGTGTTTAGTGACATTCAAGATGTCACTAGAAATATGAAACCAAGACAGCTTGTGACAGACTTGCTCCATGTAAAATCTGGCATGAAGAAAAGTTTTGCAACCACTGTCTCCCCAGTTGCTAGTAGTGCTGACACCAACAAAACCTGCCATGTTAAAATGGAATTGAAAGGACCACTGCCGATATGAAGGATGCATTTGTCAAGCCTTGCATGTACTGTAAAGGAAACCATGCCATGGAGACTTGTCAAAAGATAACCAAGATTCTTCATGATCAGAGAGTTGATTTTCTGAAGAGAAATGGATTCTGTTTTGCATGCTTGATTTAAAGGGCATCTAAGTAAGTCATGCAAGAACCGTCTGATATGCCGCTCGTGTGGTAAGAAACACTCTACCATCGTGCACATAGCAAAGAGTCCTCCAGATGGCGCTGTAGGGAATATGACTGTCTCTTCAGTAGCCAAGAAAGATGCCAGCAGTGGCACAGACTCAATCATCCTGGGCATGGCCTCTACAGTCCAAACAGGGGCCGGCACAATGGACCACAAACTGCCAATCGTACCTGTAAAGGTAAAAACAGCCAAAGGTAGTTGCATTGTTGAAACATATGCTTTCCTGGATTCTGGAAGTTCCACAACATTCTGTACAGAGAAGCTCATGGAACAACTGTCTGTCAGAGGAAGGAAAACAGACATTTGGGTCATTCTCATCTCATCTCATTATCTCTAGCCGCTTTATCCTTCTACAGGGTCGCAGGCAAGCTGGAGCCTATCCCAGCTGACTACGGGCGAAAGGCGGGGTACACCCTGGACAAGTCGCCAGGTCATCACAGGGCTGACACATAGACACAGACAACCATTCACACTCACATTCACACCTACGGTCAATTTAGAGTCACCAGTTAACCTAACCTGCATGTCTTTGGACTGTGGGGGAAACCGGAGCACCCGGAGGAAACCCACGTGGACACGGGGAGAACATGCAAACTCCGCACAGAAAGGCCCTCGCCAGCCATGGGGCTCGAACCCGGACCTTCTTGCTGTGAGGCGACAGCGCTAACCACTACACCACCGTGCTGCCCTAAGGGGAATATAGACCTGTAAATTGCTATATCTATGTATTCTGGCCCTGTCTATCAGATTCTGCACCTAAAAATAGCACAGGTTTACTAACTTTATAGATATTAACCCCTTAAAAGTGGATTTTTTTTTTAATGACACAATTTTTTTTGACATTTTGGGGGTCCATATCTTGGAAAGTTTTTTTATGTTGATGGGCTTTCAACTGATTTATCATCATATTTGGGAACTATACTGTGTACTTGGAGAGTTTCAGGGCACTCAGAGCTTTGGTGGGGGTACAGGAGGGCCCCAAATATGGCTTCGGGACAAAATTACCATTTGGTATGTCCTGCTTCAGGCTATTAGTTGGCCATGTGGGCACATGATGACTGGAATGAACCTTTAACCCTATCAACAGACACCTTTTTATCAAACTCTTAAGCCAATAAAAACTTTGATTATCCAACTCCTTCAATATAAACTAAGCATTTGTATATGGTACTATTTTTGCATATTTTCTGAAAAATCCTAAGTCCAGAAAGTAGGTCAACTGTTGTTATGACTGCCTATTCATATTTAAGGTAGTAAAAGCACACCCATATAGTGATTTTAATATATGGGAAGATTATTTATACCCAATACCCCATTAGTTATATTGGTCAAGGTTGGTTTCCTTGATGCTGTATGTGATGCAATTGATCTGCTCCGACACCATCACTTTGACGATCACTTTGTGATGAAATCACAGGCTTCCTATCTGCGTTTACTGAAAAAGGAACTGACGCCAAATGTTGCTGTCATGCTGCTTGACTTTGCTGAGAATTACAGCTTCATAGTGCAGGATGCTGTGCAGGGACACCATTGGGACAAGTCAAGCCACTAACCACCCCTTTGCTGTGTACTTCAAAGAGAGTGATGAACTTAAGTGTGATAGTTTGGCAGTAATATCCAACTGCCTGAAACATAACACAACTGTTGTTCACTGCTTCATCGCAAATGTTCTGCCAAGAGTGCGCCAGAGCATCCCTGATCTGAAAAAAGTCATCTACTTCAGTGATAGGGCTGGATCACAGTACAAAAACTGTAAGAACTTTTTGAACTTGTGCAATCATGAAAAGGATTTTGGTGTGAAGGCTGAATGGCATTTTTTTTTGCCACATCGCATGGCAAGAGCCCATGTGATGGTATTGGTGGCACTGTGAAGCGCCTGGTTGCCCGAGCAAGTCTGCAGGCCACTGATGATCACATTCTCACTGCTGAACAGATGTATCAATGGGCAAGCAAACATATTGAGAATGTGAAATTCTTATTTGTTACCAGCAAGGGTATCTCTCTTCATGAGAGAGAATTCGAACTTGAGGGTAGGTATTCATCAGCCAAGGCAATATCTGGTACTCGGTCTCATCACAGCTTCATACCTATTTCCAATGGAAAACTGGAGATGCGGAGGATTTCTCAGGACTTGACATTTTCCATTGTGTCGGTGGGTGCCACTCAGTGGCGGCTGGTAGTCTTTCAAACAGGGGAGGCTGGTCGGTTACGATATTTCCAGATTTTAAAAGAAAAATCATCAATTTTGCCCATACTCTTGCCTCTGATCTAGCTGATTGTTGGCAGCGTCACAAACTGTGAAATAACAGGTTCTTTTGGCCCATTAGCCTACTGTCCAATATACATGATGGTGGTGTTGGGGGGGGGTATATTTTAACATTTTATACTTTAAAATTGTGGCATGTTGTTTAAAAATTGATCATTACTGAAAACAGCTCTTTGTCAGGAACCTCAGCAGTAGAGCTGGGTGCCACACATTTCATTCAATGACACTTTCCCTATATTTTACTTATTTTGACTGAGAAATGTTTTATTGACAATTTTGATAACCCTTCACTTTTAATCCAGGTCTGTAGTGTGAAATGTTCTCGGCTGTGTTTTTGTTTAAAAATGTTTTCCAAATTGTAGCTGTGTTTAATTCATATCCAGAAAAATATATATATTCCAATATAATATATTCAGCATAAACATTTTAAATAGATTCTATATTTTTGGTCCATCCATGACATATTACTAAAGTAGCCTATTTACTGTTGTTGATGTGGGTCACTTGCTGTTAGCCAATTCACTTTCTCGTACCAGGAGAGCTGAAAGGAACGAGTATTATTCCCTACCTTTTTCACCAAGTCAATTTGAGGTGTTGGTCTACCCTGCTCATTAATTTTAATTTTTTCCTCGAAAGGAAGACTGGCAAATGGCTTCGCCAAAATTAAATCAGCAATGCTTGGCATCCGTGCACAGCTTTCTTGCTAGCTGACTAGCCCCCTCAAGTTCAAGTTCAGTCACTCAAATAAACGAAATTTCTGGAACTAAGATAGTAAACTTGACAACACTATATTTACACTGAAAATATATACAAACTAAAAAAGCTGGTAGAAACCGTATGTAATGAATGAAATCGAAATGTAAGCTGATCTCTTACAATACACCACAGCACTAGTGAATCCGCATGGGACTGAACTGAAATTCACCGCTGCCTGTCTATAGTTGAAACGAGCTGTCAATCAAAGAAAATATCCGGCCGCTTTCACCAATCACCAGTCTCCTCGCGGAAAGCTTTGCCATGTCCCTCCCATGTGAGGCTGGGAGTCCGTGGGCGGGCATTTTCACAGTATTTGTCCAATAACCGTCTTGCATTTTGAGATTGAAAAGCGCATCGCTCCCAAATGCCATTGAAGTGCACTGAGGCTGGGAGTCCGTGAGACTCCGTGGGCGGGCATTTTCGCAGTATTTGTCCAATAATCGTCTTGCATTTTGATATTGAAAAGTGCAGAGCTTTTGATATTGAAAAGCGCACAGCTCCTCTGTGCATACCATTGAAGTGCACTGAGGCTGGGCTGCATCGCGCTGTCACGAGGGGGAAAAACTCACCCACACATTAAAGTTATAAGGGAATTATTTCGCACTGTAGTTGGGTTGAGCACATATATTTCTATGATTCTGGATCTGAAATAGCAATGTTATAAGGTTGGCTATAACATAAGCCTAGCGCAATTCATCCTACACGATGTTCGTCATTTTTAGAAGAGGCTGAGCCTCCCTCGTTGTCTTAGAGCAATCGCCCGTGGTCTGCACCCCCTCTCCTCTATGCATACATCTGTAAGTGCCTGCATTGTAACAGGATACTTTGCCAAATATGGATGTAGCTGAGGATACTAAGCAGACTTTTCTTAACGCACAGGGCCACTTACTTGGAGAACATCAACAGGCGCTCGCCGACCTCAACACTCGGATGACACAACTCGCAACTGTGATGTCGCAGACCCTCCTAGCACACCCCGAGTCTCCTCCTAGCCCTGCGCTACAGCTCCCCACGCTAGAGAAGTTTGCCAGAGACGCCATTGCATGTAAAGGTTTTGTACTTCAATGTTCTATGTATTTCTCCACCATGCTAAATCTATCTAATGGGCACAAAATTGCTAAATTTCTATCTTTTCTCACTGGCAAAGTGCTCCACTGGGCAACTGCCATTTGGATCAAGGGCAGTGAGCAAACTAAGTCATATAAGCAGTTCCTCTCCCTATTCAAGAGAGTTTTTGACCATGAACCAGAGGGGATTGAGGTTGGGGAGAGTCTACTCGCCAACTCTCAAGGTTCCCAAAGTATTGCTGAATATGCTCTGGACTTCAGGACGCTAGCCACTGCCAGTGGATGGAACGATCCAGCACTGAAACCAGTCTTTTGCCAGGGTTTGCACCCTGAGATCATCAGTGAACTGGCCTGCAGAGATGAACCTCACTCTGGACTCCCTCATTGACTTAGCTATTCATCTCAACCAACTGTTAAAGCACCGACCCTCTGTCCACGAAAGTGCCAGGTCTGTTCAGTCATCGGAGCACAGCTCACCCATGGAGGTTTCACGCACTAGGTTAACCCATGCTGCACTGTAAAATATAATAAGTTGACTTTACTTAAAAAAAATATGCAAAGTCGTTGCCTCAAAAAAAGTCATTTATGTTGATTTAGATAAATTAGATTGGGTTAACTTATTTTTTGTGAGTTTGCAGTACTCAAATTAACTTAGATTAGTTTGATTACATTAACTTATTTATTTTGAGTTTGCAGTACTCACATAAACTTATATTAATTTGATTACATTAACTTGTTTATTGTGAGTTTGCAGTACTCATCTTATATAATTTTGATTACATTAACTTATTTATTTTAAGTTTACAGTACAAATTAATGTAATCAAAATTATATAAGATGAGTACTGCAAACTCACAATAAATAAGTTAATGTAATCAAATTAATATAAGTTTATGTGAGTACTGCAAACTCAAAATAAATAAGTTAATGTAATCAAACTAATCTAAGTTAATTTGAGTACTGCAAACTCACAAAAATAAGATAACCCAATCTAATTTATCTAAATCAACATAAATGACTTTTTTTGAGGCAACGACTTTGCATATTTTTTTTAAGTAAAGTCAACTTATTATATTTTACAGTGTGAGTGTGTTAGACAACGCAAGGAGGGGTTATGCTTCTACTGCGGGAGCTCCAAACATAACATCCGGCACTGTCCGGTCTGACCAGCCCATGCGACCCCAGCAGAAACACCAGCAAGATCTACAACTCTGGTGAGAGAATTTAACTCTAAATCTTTTAAGATACCGGTCTTACTAAAGGTGGTGTCTTCCACATACATCCTATTTGTTTTTGTTGATTCAGGGGCAGAGGGGAACTTTATCAGCAGTACCATTGTGCAGAAGCTCAACCTCCCTACCAGCCCTCTGCACAGTGCACTCAGCATTAGGACCCTTGATGGACGACTCCTAGGCAATGGGCTTGTCACCACATGTGCCCAACCAGTTCAGATTCAAGTAGGAGCATTGCACAAAGAACTCATTTCACTGTACGTGACCACAACTGTTGATCATGACATTATCCTTGGATATCCCTGGCTACAGCTGCATGACCCTCTGATCTCATGGCAAAGTAAAGAAATTCTTCAATGGTCACCCACTTGCTTCCAGAGCTGTCTCTTTTGTCCTCTGATCAAAGTATCTTCCACCTCAGTGGAAAGTCCTCAACCAGACTCCATGGACAATGTTCCTGACTGTTATCAGGACCTTTTGGAGGCCTTCATTAAGGGGAAGGCCTGTGGGCTACCACCACACTGGCCATATGACTGCATAATTGACCTATTGCCAGGTATGTCACCTCCATGTGGTTGTATTTATCCTCTATCCCAGAAGGAACACATTGCCATGAAGGGGTATATTCAGGAGGCCCTCAAACAGGGATATATTCACCCTTCTAAGTCTCCTGCGTCTGCTGGTTTCTTTTTTGTGGAAAAATGAGGAGGTGGACTAAGGCCTTGCATCAATTACAGAGGCTTAAACCAGGTCACAGTAAAGTACCCTTATCCTCTTCCCCTGGTTCCAGCAGCTCTGGAGCAGCTCAGATCCATAAGGATCTTTTCTAAGCCTGATCTGCACAGTGCATATAATCTGATCAGGATAAAGAAGGGCGATGAATGGAAAACAGCCTTCAGCACTACCGCTGGACACTTCAAGTACTGGGTCATGCCTTATGGCCTTTCTTTGGCACCCAGTGTGTTCCAATGCCTTATCAATGACGTGCTACGGGACATGCTAGGAAAATATCCCATCGCTTATATTGACTACATCCTGATATACTCATCAGATGTCCAAAGTCACCAGGAACACATCAGAACAGTTCTCAAGTGTCTACTTGAGAACAATCTCTACATAAAGCCTGAAAAATGTGAGTTTCATCAAAGTAAAATCTCCTTCCTTGGCTACATCATCAGCGCAGAAGGAGTAAGCATGGACTCATCTAAGGTATCAGCTGTTACTTCCTGGCTGATGCCCAAATCCATAAAGGATCTTCAACGATTCTTGGGCTTTGCAAACTTCTACCACTGGTTCATTCGAGGTTTCAGCACACTGGCAGCTCCCTTAACCACATTGCTGAAGAAGGGTCCCAAGCACCTACAGTGGAACCCAGCAGCAGAAGAAACCTTTAGTTGGCTCAAGCTTGCCTTCACTTCGGCCCCCATGCTCCAGCATCCTGACCCTACTAAGCCGTTCATCATAGAAGTAGATGCATCTGACACTGGAGTATGGGCCATCCTTTCCCAAGGTTTTGGGGGGAAAACAGAAGCTACACCCAGTAGCTTTTTTTTCAAAGAAACTAACTTCAGCAGAAAGGAATTATGACATGGGGAACAGAGAACTGCTAGCCATTAAACTAGCCTTTGAGGAGTGGTGGCATTGGTTAGAGGGAGCCACTCACCCCTTCATAATTCTCACAGATCACAAGAATATCTCGAAAAGACAAAAGAAAAAACTAGAATATCTCAGGAAAGCCAAAAGTTTAAATCCACGCCAGGCCAGGTGGGCATTATTCTTCACCTGATTCGACTTCACAATTTCATTCCATCCAGGTTCCAAGAATACCAAAGCAGATGCTCTATCCAGAGTTTTTGGTCCATCCCACCAAGACTCAGTTTCTCATCCCATCCTCCCACCACAGTGTTTTGTACAATCCATCACCTGGGAACTGGACAAGGAAATAAGCAAGTCACAACCTCAAATCCATCCCATTCATCTCCCACCTGGTCTTCTCTATATACCCAAGCAATTGCAGCAGACTCAACACCTGGGTGCATGCATCTCCAGCCACTGGACATCTGGTCAGTCAAAGCACATACCAAATGTTAAGGAACAAGTAGTGGTGGGAGAACTTGCTCACAGAAATCAACCAGTTCATCACTTCATGTTCTGAATGTGCTCAGCCCCCCCCAGCAAGTTATACCCTCTATCGATTCCTCAAAGACCCTGGTCATACCTATAATGTTAACCATCAACTGAAATTATTTATTTATTTATTTATTTATTTATTTTAAATGCAGCAGCTTTGCAGGTGCCCTAAGACTAGCATGTGTATGCATACTCGATTGGAGAACTGCCTCCTCTTGGTTCTCTCTCCCTTATCAGCCCTTGGCCATCACTGAAAGGCACACGCACACATCAGTTAGACACGGGTGATTGTTGTGCCACTCACTGGCCTCACTCTCCATTCACAAGCCTATGCTTGACCATGCCCCTGCTGCCACACCCTATTAAGTTATTAGTTAATTCTTTCTCTTTAACTCCAATTGTAATGACAAGTTTTGGATATTTAACTCAAGTTTATATACAGTGGTGTTTGAAAGTTTGTGAAACCTTTAGAATTGTCTATATTTCTGCATAAATATGACCTAAAACATCAGATTTTCACAAGTCCTAAAAGTAGATAAAGAGAACACAGTTCAACAAATAAGACAACAATACTATACTTGGTCATTTATTTATTGAGGAAAATGATCCAATATTACATATCTGTGAGTGGCAAAAGTATGTGAACCTTTGTTTTCATTATCTGGTGTGACCCCCCCCCCCCCCCCCGTGCAGCAATAACTGCAACTTCCAGTAACTGTTGATCAGTCCTGCATGCTGGCATTTTGATTGGATTAAGGTCAGGACTTTGACTTGGCCATTCCAAAACATTAACTTAATTCTTCTTTAACCATTCTTTGTATAACCCGGTTAAAAACATGAGGTATTAAGTGATCATTTAGTATTCAAAGCATATAAATAGTGTGATTAAAAAGGTTGAAATTTTAAGTTATGATGATTTTTAACTGCTTCTAACCTTATCTTTATTGTTTATCTAAAAGACAATGTATTTCTGAAAACTGTCTAAACCAGCATTTATGGGATTAATAACAATTGGTAGAAGTGTCAGGTTTCAGAATGGACAAGAGAGCAAGACACAGTCTGAGAGAGTAACTAGAGTGAAGCTAAAGAGTGAGCGTGACACAGAGATTTTCTGTTTTAATTTGAAAGTTAGGAGTGCCCAAACCAGTGTGTAACTTGTGTCTTATGATTGTTTGCACGACAATCAGTGAGAAGAGTGACAAGCTGCATGTTGAGAAATGGGAGGAATTTCTACACAAAGTTCAGAGACTGTTTACGGTTTGTGCCACCGCTAATGCTAACGCTTAGCCACCTGGGAGTACCGTATAAGCTTGAGTCAGTCCATTACAAGTGAACAGACATTTTTTAGTTAAAGTTTGACTCCATCAAATGAACTGTTTGAAGGGTTTATCTGCTGCTTTCAACCTGAAGACAGAGAAGAGACCCAGACAGCGCTTAGAGCAACCAGGACTTCACTCGTGAGTTATTCTGGCAATGTGGGAAGAGAACAGAGAACCAGGTGGAGTCTGTGGTGAGATGCTGATCTGATGCTGAGCTGCACCTGTGACTGTGGGAGGAAGGATGGGACTGGAACGTTAACTTGGGTATCATTCATTTTGATACCTTTCATTCGCTTCACTGACGAGTGAAGTGTCCATTAAGTTTTGGGCCACAACGAACACGAGCACCGCATCAGGCCTGCTACTGTACATTTTACAACCCCGATTCCAAAAAAGTTGGGACAAAGTACAAATTGTAAATAATGGAATGCAATAATTTACAAATCTCAAACTGATATTGTATTCACAATAGAGCATAGACAACATATCAAATGTCGAAAGTGAGACATTTTGAAAAATGTCATGACAAATATTGGATCACTTGAAATTTCATGACAGCAACACATCTCAAAAAAAGTTGGGACAGGAGCAATAAGAAGCTGGAAAAGTTAAAGGTACAAAAAAGGAACAGCTGGAGGACCAAATTGCAACTCATTAGGTCAACTGGCAATAGGTCATTAACATGACTGGGTATAAAAAGAGCATCTTGGAGTGGCAGCGGCTCTCAGAAGTAAAGATGGGAAGAGGATCGCCAATCCCCCTAATTCTGCGCCGACAAATAGTGGCGCAATATCAGAAAGGAGTTCGACAGTGTAAAATTGCAAAGATTTTGAACATATCATCATCTACAGTGCATAATATCATCAAAAGATTCAGAGAATCTGGAAGAATCTCTGTGCATAAGGGTCAAGGCCGGAAAACCATACTGGGTGCCCATGATCTTCGGGCCCTTAGACGGCACTGCATCACATACAGGCATGCTTCTGTATTGGAAATCACAAAATGGGCTCAAGAATATTTCCAGAGAACATTATCTGTGAATACAATTCACCATGCCATCTGCCGTTGCCAGCTAAAACTCTATAGTTCAAAGAAGAAGCGTATCTAAACACATGGATTAAAGTTTTCCGTTGTGTGACGGATTTCCGTCAACTGAACTCTCCCAAGGCCAAATGTGAGGTAGGTGCTGATCCGAGGAGAATTAAAATGACGGGTGGTTGGGTAGAGATTGGGTTATAACACTGATGTGTTGCAACACCATCAACTATCAGCAGGGTTTATTTAACTTTTTTGTTTTTGAGCCATGCTTTGTGTCGTTCATTTCCTATGTTTGATCATGTTTAAACGTTCACTGTCTACGGTGTGGCATTAAAAAAACATGCGCTGTCAAAATTGGCAAAATACATTCCCATGTGCTTGGCGTGCTTGTGTCTGACCATTTCTGTTTTGTATTAAATTAAATCTTGCCAAAATGACTTAATTCAAACCTGGACATATAGAAATCAGTGGCGGCTAGTAGTCTTTCAAACAGGGGAGGCTGGTCGGTTACGATATTTCCAGATTTTAAAAGAAAAAACATCAATTTTGCCCATACTCTTGCCTCTGATCTGGCTGATTGTTGGCAGGGTCACAAACTGTGAAATAACAGGTTCTTTTGGCCCATTAGCCTACTGTCCAATATACATGATGGTGGTGTTTGGGGGGGGGTATATTTTAACATTTTATATTTTAAAATTGTGGCATGTTGTTTAAAAATTGACCTCGGCTGTGTTTTTGTTTAAAAATGTTTTCCAAATTGTAGCGGTGTTTAATTCATATCCAGAAAAACATATATTCCAATATAATATACTCAGCATAAACATTTTAAATAGATTCTATATTTTTGGTCCATCCATGACATATTACTAAAGTAGCCTATTTACTGTTGTTGATGTGGGTCACTTGCTGTTAGCCAATTCACTTTCTCGTACCAGGAGAGCTGAAGGAACAAGTATTATTCCCTACCTTTTTCACCAAGTCAATTTGAGGCGTTGGTCTACGCTGCTCTTTAATTTTAATTTTTTCCTCGAAAGGAAGACTGGCAAATGGCTTCGCCAAAATTAAATCAGCAATGCTTGGCATCCGTGTGCAGCTTTCTTGCTAGCTGACTAGCCCCCTCAAGTTCAAGTTCAGTCACTCAAATAAACGAAATTTCTGGAACTAAGATAGCAAACTTGACAACACTATATTTACACTGAAAATATATACAAACTAAAAAAGCTGGTAGAAACCGTATGTAATGAATGAAATCGAAATGTAAGCCGATCTCTTACAATACACCACAGCACTTGCGAATCTGCATGGGACTGAACTGATGTGGCCAGATACTGCTGATGTTATCCAGCCCAAAATATGTTCAAACCCGCCAAAATGCACTTAAAACTGCCCAATCTGGCAACACTGTGCTGCCTGTCTATAGTTCAAATGAGCTTTCAATCAAAGAAAATATCCGGCCGCTTTCACCAATCACCAGTCTCCTCGCGGAAACTGCTATGTCCCTCCCATGTGAGGCTGGGAGTCCGGGCATTTTTGCAGTATTTGTCCAATAACCGTCTTGCATTTTGAGATTGAAAAGCGCATAGCTCCCAAATGCCGTTGAAGTCCACTGAGGCTGGGAGTCCGTGAGACTCCGTGGGCGGGCGTTTTCGCAGTATTTGTCCAATAATCGTCTCGCATTTTGAGATTGACAAGCACATAGCTCCCAATCCACTGAGGCTGGGCTGCATCGCGCTGTCACGAGGGGGAAAAACTCACACGCACATTAGGCGAACTGGGGAAAGTTATAAGGGAATGATTTTGCACTGTAGTTGGGTTGAGCACATATATTTCTATGATTCTGGATCTGAAATAGCAATGTTATAAGGTCGGCTATAACATAAGCCTAGCGCAATTCATCCTACACGATGTTCGTCATTTTTAGAGGAGGCTGAGCCTCCCTCGTTGTCTTAGAGCAATCGCCCGTGGTGCCACTGATGGTACTGATTCTACTGCAACCCCAAGTCATGCTTGTGATTGTGCAGAGGATTTCAGTTCATATCAGCCTGAGCAATATATTGCTTGTGTGTATGACAACAACTGGTATGTGGCAGACATTGTTGACCGTTCTGATGAACACGATGTATATTGTCATTTCATGAAACGGTCAAACACGACTCTGTTTTGGCCTGCTGAAAACTGCCAAAATCCACCATGCTGGGTGCCATTTCAAGACATTATATGTTGTGTAAATGCGCCAGAGATTCAAGGTCGTAGTGCTCGGCATTATAAACTTGTTGCAGTTGATGTAGGAAGAATTGAGATGCTTCTTCCAAAGTACATTCATGCTTAACTGTCAGTGTCAGTCAGCAAGCCTGGTTATGGTTTTATATTGAATTGAATCATTTTGTATTGTGCCTACATGCATTTTACAGCAGTAAATGGCATCCATGCCTCATTAAAATTGTCTGATCTGATCACATGACTAATTTATTCTTAAGTAAGTGTAGTTTAAGTTACGTGTGTGTGTGTACAGTGTGCAAAGGGTTAAGAAATGTAAACTGTCAGTTTATATATTCAAATATATGTGTTCAGTGATATGATCCTTGTTTTAATCTTACTATTTTATAATCTGAATGTGTTTTAGTACCTTCTGATTTGAATTGGCAGTTAAAACAATAGCTGACCTACTTTCCAGACTTGGCGGCACGGTGGTGTAGTGGTTAGCGCTGTCGCCTCACAGCAAGAAGGTCCTGGGTTCGAGCCCCGGGGCCGGCGAGGGCCTTTCTGTGCGGAGTTTGCATGTTCTCCCCGTGTCCGCGTGGGTTTCCTCCGGGTGCTCCGGTTTCCCCCACAGTCCAAAGACATGCAGGTTAGGTTAACTGGTGACTCTAAATTGACCGCAGGTGTGAATGTGAGTGTGAATGGTTGTCTGTGTCTATGTGTCAGCCCTGTGATGACCTGGCGACTTGTCCAGGGTGTACCCCGCCTTTCGCCCGTAGTCAGCTGGGATAGGCTCCAGCTTGCCTGCGACCCTGTAGAAGGATAAAGCGGCTAGAGATAATGTGATGTGTGTGTGACTTTCCAGACTTTTCGGATTTTTCAGAAAATATACAAAAACAGTACCATATACAAATGCTTAGTTTATATTGAAGGAGTTGGATAATCAAAGGGTTTTTTTTTTGGCTTAAAAGCTTGATAAAAGGTGTCTGTTAATAGGGTTAAAGGCTCATTCTATTCATCATGTGCCCACATGGCCAACTAATAGCCTGAAGTAGGACGTACCAAATGGTTATTTTGTCCCGAAGCCATATTTGGGGCCCTCCTGTACCCCCACCAAAGCTCTGAGTGCCCTGAAACTCTCCAAGTACACAGTAGAGTTCCCAAATATGATGATAAATCAGTTTAAACCCTATCAACAAAAAAACTTTCCAAGATATGGACCCCTGAAATGTCAAAAAAAAATTGTCATTAAAAAAAATCCACTTTTAAGGGGTTAATATCTATAAAGTTAGTAAACCTGTGCTATTTTTAGGTGCAGAATCAGATAGATAGGGCCAGAATACATAGATATAGCAATTTACAGGTCTATATTCCCCTTAGAACAAAAGATATGGGCCTCCAAAAGTGCTTGCAAATTAAGTGTACAATTCCTGGACCCCAAAAGTGGGCGTGGCACCCAAAATTTGAAGGGCCAAAATTCAAAAACCATTCCAGCTAGGAAGCTAAAATTTTGGATTTTTTCTTTTGACATCATAAGGCACTAATAAAATAAATATCAGGCAAATTGAAGAGGTGTCACTGAGGAGGGTGTGTGAATTGACATGGAATGACCCATTTTACTTCGAACAATGGATCAAGAAAAGCCTGTTTTGCAGACCTACAGTAAAAATAACTGAATGGTTAGTTAGTGAAAGCATTTACAACGGTCAGATCTAAGGTGTTTAAGTAGCTTTTTAAAATGGTTAAGAGGAATAGCAACAGATAACTTAAGATCTTTTTGAAGGAGATTCCAGCACCAGGGAGCTGCAAAGTTAAAAGCTGTCTTAACTAACTCAGTCTGTGTTCGTGGTATGTCTAAGAATATAATGTTATTTGAACGCAAACTATAAGATGAGTGCATTTGAGTCAGTAGATTAGAAAGATATGAAGGCAATTTGCCAATAATACCTTTATAGATAAAAAATATGCCAGTGGATCCATCTGCGCAGTGAGAGAGAGCTGAAACCAGTCAACTCATAGAGAGTGCAATGATGAGTGTGTGGTTTGGCATTCGTAATAAAACGAACCTTCTGTCCCAGAAGGTGGAGGGGGAGGAGCACCCTGTGCTGTACATTAGCCAGAAGTTACCAATGCGTGAAAGCAAGTACAGCACAATAGAGAAAGAGTGCCTGGCTATCAAGTAGGTGGTCCTCACCCTCCAGTACTACCTACTGGGATGCCCTTTCACTCTCTGTTTGGACCATGCGCCCCTCCAGTGGCTCCACCACATGAAGGATGCCAACACATGGATCACCCATTGGTATCTCGCTCTCCAGCCATTCAAATTTGAGGTGTTCCACAGGCCGGGGGCGCAGATGGTGGTGGCGGACTTCCTGTCCCGTCGGGGGAGGGCGGAGTCCACTGTAGGCTGGACAGCTCCCAGGCCTGAGTTGGGCGGTGGGGGTATGTGGCAGCAGGGGTGTGGCCGAACATCAGTTTGTGAATGGAATTCGGATTCGGGAAGATGAGTGGCCAAATCGCTACACCTGTTGTCAATTAATGTGTGTCTGTGTGTCTCTTGCAATGACGGTGCTGCATAAAAGGAGTGAGAGAGCAGAGGAGTGGTGGATTGGGACTAGAACACGATGGTGTGTGCATGTGTCTGTGTGTGACTGTCCTAGTTGGGAAAGTGTTGTACTGAAAACCATAATAAAAAAAAATGCATCTAAATGCTAACAAATGCCTGCTGTACTTCTGTGCTCCACCCACATCTGAGCAGCTTCTACACACACACATATATGTATATATATATATATATATATATATATATATATGACCCTGTGTTGATTTCATAAAAACTTTCTACTATACTGTCTGTTGTACAGTCATTATGCCCCAGAAACAGAACAGTTTAAAGAGCTCATTGAAGGCCCAATATTGCCATGACATTCATGCGTATTTCTGTATGTAAACAACTGTAAACTGTATGTAATATCAAACCATGATATTACCACCACTATGTTTCACAGATGGGATAAGGTTATTATGTTGGAATGCAGTGTTTTTTTTTCCTTTCTCCAAACAGAACGCTTCTCATTTAAACCAAAAAGTTCTCTCTAACATTAGCCAATGTGAGAGAGGCCTTCAGTTGCTTAGAAGTGACCCTGGGGTCCTTTGTGATCTCGCCAACTATTACACGCCTTGCTCTTGGAGTGTTCATTGTTGGTCGACCACTCCTGGGGAGGATAACAATGGTCTTGAATTTTCTCCATTTGTACATAGTCTGTCTGACTGCAGATTGGTGGAGTGCAAACTCTTTAAAGATGGTTTTGTAATCTTTTCCAGCCTGATGAGCATCAACAATGCTTTTTCTGAGGTCCTCAGAAATTTCCTTTGATTGTGTCATGATGCACTTCCACAAACATGTTGTGAAGATCAGACTTTGCTAGATCCTTGTTCTTTAAATAAAACAGGGTGTCCACTCACACCTGATTGTCATCCCATTGATTGAAAACACCTGACTCTAATTTCACCTTCAAATTAACTGCTAATCCTAGTGGTTCACATACTTTTGCCACTCACAGATATGTAATATTGGATCATTTTCCTCAATAAATAAATGACCAAGTATAATATTTTTGTCACATTTGTTTAACTGCATTATCTTTATCTACTTTTAGGACTTGTGTGAAAATCTGATGTTTTAGGTCATATTTATGCAGAAATATAGACAATTCTAAAGGGTTCACAAACCTTCAAGCACCACTGGATAGAAATTCAAATGTAATGGAGAAAACCCTGTGGAGGCTTGTGGGACCTCTTGTACTGCAAACAACAGAGATTTGAGCCATTTATCCCAATTACGAGTGTCTTCATGCACAAACTTATTTAGTTCTGAAGGGTTTGGTTAAATTACTTGACCAAGCTGTCTGTTTATGGACGATAAACACATGCAGACTGATTTAACCCTTAATAACTTGGTGTTTGCCAA
Source organism: Neoarius graeffei (assembly GCF_027579695.1). Lineage (NCBI taxonomy): Eukaryota > Metazoa > Chordata > Actinopteri > Siluriformes > Ariidae > Neoarius > Neoarius graeffei. The sequence goes on from NC_083570.1 coordinate 77,063,380, forward strand.
GTGTGCATGATTTATAAATCTTTTGCTCTGTTCAGTCAGGATTTCTTTCAGAATCCTGACTCGGGAGATAACTTTAAACAGTGCCTCTGTGATGCTATGTGCTGAAATGTTAGGCAGTGGCACTGCTTCCAGGTAACACATTGTATAATCCATCAAGACTAAAATAGTGATACCCTCATGCAGTCTGATCTAATAGCCTGACAAGATCCATCCCAGTTCTTTCAAAGGGGGTTTTGATTGGGGAAGAGGGCACAATGGCACTTTTGGAGTGGCTGTTGGATTTACCAGTTGGCACTCACTGCATGCGACACACCACCTGCAGACATCCCTGTGAATCCCTGTCCATTAGAACCAAGCCATGATTCAAGTTCATGTTTTGTCTTGCCCAAGGTAACTGGCCACTGGGTTTTCATGAGCTGCATGGAAAAGGAGTTCCCTCCTGGAGTTGCTCTCTGGTTTGAGTCTATGCCTCACTCAATATAACCTTTTAATTATAGAAAAGTGTGGGTGGGAGAGTGCACCATTCGGCTGGAGGTTCTGACCATCAACTACGGTCACTTGGTCAAACTCCTGCTGCAGGGATTCATCTTGCACCTGCTCCAGAGGGAAATATGTTAGGGAATCCCTGAGAGAATGGGGAGGGCCGGCGTGCTCCCCACTCTCCATGAATGAACTACTCAGGGCTTCCATGATGAACTACTCCAGTGCCACTGCATTGGTGACCCCCTTGATGTCATGGTCTTCTGCCCCCAACTACTGCTGGCAGGCATCCTGCAGCTGCTGGCCATAGGCAAATGGCCAGCTGACTTCCTGCAGTATCAGCACGCAGAAGCACTGACAGCGTTGCTCAGGGGCACAGGTCACTCACTGCAGGATAGCATACTTCAAGCCTACATAGTCCAGCCTGCTGTCAGTAAGCAGTTTTTGGGCCACAAACTGCGCTTTGCTTGTGAGGAGCGACGGAAGCTGAGCTGCTTCCTGCTCGCCTGGCCACTCCCACACCTCTGCAGCTCACTTGAAGAGTATGATGAAAGCTTCAGGGTAATCATTGGGCCTGATTTTCACAAGGGTGGCATCGGGGAAGCCCAATGACTCTGGCTGATGCACCTGCAGGCATGAGATGCAGGAGTGTCTGACAGTCCTCCTGCTGGGTCTGCACCACTCCTAAAGCACCGCTCCTGCTCACTGTGCATTGAACCCAGCATCTGGTGCTAGTTCTGCTGTATGGCAGTGAGGGCATGGATGAGCTCCTTGAATGGTGAGGACTTCATGATGGTGGTTTGCTTCAATTCTCCTGGGTTTCAACACCAGTGTAGTACTCTTGTTGGGACTGGTGGGACACTGAAGCACTGGGACAGGTGGACAGGGTACTATGGAACCTTTTTTATTTAAGCTTTTCAGCTCTCAAATAGTCACACTGACACACACGCACACACAAACACAGTACACAAGTAATTTCTCTCCTTCTCTCCACTCCACCTTTTTATCTGCTCTCTGTCACTGATAAAACACACACACACACAATGCTTGTCTAACTATCCTTGTGAGGATCTTCCACTGACATAATTATTTTTGCAGTTAATTAATGCTGTGCCTGCACCTAACCCTAACATTAACCTCAGTAATGAAAAGGAAACACTTTTTTTTTTTTACAAAACACAACAGCAATTTCCTTGTGGGGACAACCCAAATGTCCCCACCAGGTCGAAATTGTCAGATTTTACTATCCTTGTGGGGACATTTGGTCCTCAGTAGTATACACACACACACACAGAGCAAAGAGCACATTAATTACCCACAGGTGTGATCACTTTGCAGCTCACTCTTTGGCTTCGCTCTCCATTCACAAACCAGCGCTTGATCATGTCCCTCCTGCAACATCATGTACCAGTAAAAAAAAAAAAAATCTACATTTTGTAAATGTTTATAACATGTTCCTCAAAAGGTACAGTGAAACAAATTTGGTGTGTGCATCTGTGAAGGTATAATGAGCATGTCCTCCGATTTTTATTTTAATATCTTTTTTTGAAATGTATTGTGAATAAGTTTATGCAGTAAAGTTTAAAAGCATGTCGCATCCCCATGCCACTGGAACTGGCATGCAATAATATTAACCTTCAAACTCACTATGGGGCACCCTAAGTTCTTGTAACTTTAGCGACAACACAATATATGTGTATATCTAAAGGGTTTTTTATAATGTGCTCTGATAGTTCTCAATGTTGTACTTAACTATTAATGTTTTTTTTTAAAGAATCAATTCCCAGAACAATGAATTAAATGAAATAAAATATTTTACTTTCTCCTGTATTGTTTTTTTATATCAAAAATGAAATTGCACAAAAACAAAATATATGAAATTATACTTTTTTTTTTTACCTTTTCAAATGTTATGCTGTTATAACAAAATGTCTTTCAAATGGAAATGGGTTCCTTGAACCTCCAAACTTCTTTTAAAGTCAAAAATCCTAAGTTCCCGTTCAATGGGAAAATTGACGTATTGTCCCTTTAAACATAACCAAATAGGCTATCGCATCTTTAAACTGAAATACGCCCACTAGCGCACCCAATGTAAAGGTCGCACACACCCTCGTGCGTCACGCCGTCACACAAAAATTCAACCAGTTCTTAATAACTCAGTTCAAACAGTTCAAAATTAAACCCCCTATGCTGGCAAGTAAATGAAAATAAAACCCTTGCTGCAGGCCTGATTTCGGTGCTTGTGAGCAGTGAGACCCAGAAATGTGAGTGGTCGCTTCACTCAAGGAGCAAAATAAAACAGAGCAGGTACCTGAATTCGGACAAGAAGAATTTCTCCTCACGCAGACTCGCGCTGGCGTCAAATCCCTAATGCATCCAACTTGTCCAGATGAACACGGGGTTCGCTGTTGTCTTAGCAGTATCTCTCTGTGCACAGAGAACGATGAAGCTGTGATGTGCCTGGAGCACATTGCTAAGATGGCGGCCAGGCGTCTTCTTGAGGCAGGCTGTCGTTGAATTAAACTCGGACAGTACTCAACATACACGGTCACCAAAAGTGCAGTTAAAGTCCGATAAACTATCATTAGTAACTCTCCACTTCTAAAGCCTACATGTGGAAAATATCCGTGTAATTCTAATGGTAATGTTCATGAGCTCAGACTAGCTGTCTGCTCTCCGCCATCCTCTCTCCTCTTCTTCTCATAACTCCCCCATTTCTGTTCTAACCAGTCAGGGTTCAAAGTTCACCATAAAGATTTAACCAATAAAAATACAAAAATTAAATTTAAACATTCAAAATTCAAATAAAATACAGGCCTTAGAAAAATAAATACATGTCGACATATGCATTCAAAACTTACATTTCTTAATATTTTACAATAGAAAACAAAATAAAAGAAATATATAGCACAGGGCTACAAGGGTGGCTTGCTTGAATGATCCTAGGAGCTATGTTGTTGGGGGCATTACGCCCCTGTTAGGGTCTCCCAAGGCAGACAGGTCCTAGGTGACAGGCCAGACTAAGAGCAGTTCACCAAAACCCCTTATGGATAACAATCGATCAAGGACCGTGACGTCGCCCAGTATGGCGCAGCTGGGGCCCCACCCCGGAGTCAGGCCTGGGGTTGGGGCTCATATGCGAGTGCTTGGTGGCTGGGCCTTTGCCCACGGGGCCTGGCCGGGCTCAGCCCGAAGCGGTGACGTGGGCCTGACCTCCTGTGGGTTCACCACCCACAGAGGTAGCCGTAGAGGATTGGTGCAGTGCAGATTGGGTGGCAGTCGAAGGCAGGGGCCTCGACGACCTGATTCCTGAACACAGTGGCTAGCTGTTGGGACATGGAATGTCACTTCACTGGGGGGGAAAGAGCCTGAGCTCATGCGGGAGGTTGAGAGGTACCGGCTAGAGATAGTCGGGCTCACCTCCATGCACAGCTTGGGCTCCAGAACCCAGCTTCTCGAGAGGGGCTGGACTCTCCACTTCTCTGGAGTCGCCCATGGTGAACGGCAGCAGGCTGGTGTGGGCTTGCTTATAGCTCCCCAGCTCAGCTGCCATGTGTTGGAGTTTACCCCAGTGAACGAGAGGGTCGCCTCTCTGCGCCTTCGGATTAGGGAGAGGGCTCTTGCTGTTGTTTGTGCCTATGGGCCAAATAGCAGTATAGAGTATCCGGCCTTCTTGGAGTCCCTGGGAGGGGTGCTGAGAGGTGCTCAGACTGGGGACTCCATTGTTCTGCTGGGGGACTTCAACGCTCAAGTGGGCGATGACAGTGATACCTGGAGGGGTGTGATTGGGAGGAACGGCCTCCCCGATCTGAACCCGAGTGGTGTTTTGTTATTGGACTTCTGTGCTAGTCATGGTTTGTCCATAACGAACACCATGTTTGAGCATAGGGGTGTCCATAAGTGCACATGGCACCAGGACACCTTAAGTCGGAGGTCGATGATCAACTTTGTTCTCGTTTCATCGGATCTCTGGCCCTATGTCTTGGACACTCAGGTGAAGAGAGGGGCTGAGCTGTCAACTGATCACCACCTGGTGGTGAGTTGGATCCGCTGGTGGAGGAAGCCGGACAGACCTGGCAGGCCTAAACGTATGGTGAGGGTCTGCTGGGAACATCTGGCCGAGCACTCTGTCGGGGAGGTCTTTAACTCCCACCTCCAGGAGAGCTTCTCCCAGCTTCCAAGGGAGTCAGGGGACATTGAGTATGAGTGGACCATGTTCTCTGCCTTCATTGTCGACGCAGCTGTTCGGAGCTGTGGCCACAAGGTCTCCGGTGCCTGTCGTGGCGGCAATCCCCGAACCCGGCAGGGCTGCCCTTTGTCACCAGTTCTGTTCATAATCTTTATGGACAGAATTTCTAGGTGCAGCCAGGGGCCGGAAGGAATCCTGTTTGGGAACCACAGGATTTCATCTCTGCTTTTTGCAGATGATGTTGTCCTGTTGGCTTCTTCAAACCAGGACCTTCAGCATGCACTGGGGTGGTTTGCAGTTGAGTGTGAAGTGGCTGGGATGAGAATCAGCACCTCCAAGTCCGAGGCCCTGGTTCTCGACCAGAAAAGGGTGGCTTGCCCTCTCCAGGTTGGTGGAGAAGTCCTGCCTCTAGTGGAGGAGTTTAAGTATCTTGGGATCTTGCTCACAAATGAGGGAAGGCTAGAGCGTGAGATCGACAGGTGGATTGGTGCGGCCTCCGCAGTGATGCAGTCACTTTACCGGTCCGTCGTGGTGAAGAAGGGGCTGAGCCAAAAGGTGAAGCTCTCTATTTACCAGTCGATCTACGTTCCGACTCTCACCTATGGTCATGAGCTTTGGGTAATGACCAAAAGAACAAGATCGCGGATATAAGCGGCCTAAATGAGTTTCCTTCGCAGGGTGGCTGGGTGCTCACTTAGAGAGAGGGTGAGAAGCACAGTCACTCAGGAGGAGCTCGGAGTAGAACCACTGCTCCTCCACATCGAGAAGAATCAGCTGAGGTGGCTCAGGAATCTCTTTCGGATGCCTCCTGGATGCCTCCTGGACGCCTCCCTGGGGAGGTGTTCCAGGCATCTCCCCCCGGGAGGAGGCCCCGGGGAAGACCCAGGACATGCTGGAGGGACTATGTCTCTCGGCTGGCCTGGGAATGCCTCGGTGTTCTTCCCGAGGAGCTGGCCGAAGTGTCTGGGGAAAGGGAAGTTTGGGCTTCCATGCTCAGAATGCTGCCTCCGCGACCCGGCCCCAGATAAGCAGAAGAAGACAAGATGAGATGAGACGAGGGCTACAAGCAGATTTCTCAATTTCTGACGTTTAGAAGAAGTAAAATCTGACTATTTCAAATGCCCATATCTCAATGGTGTATCAGTCAAAATTCTTGATCTATGCATCATTTGAAAGCTTTTTTAATGGTCTTTCAGGAAAACACAAGAACTCGTCACAAAGTTTAGTATAGTTCAAGTCTGCTTAAAAGTTTAATTGCTAATATTAAATTGTCAATCTTATAGATTTTGAGTGTATCTACGTAAGTATGGTATCACATGATCAGGTACTGCAGTTAAGGGTATAACAGAGTGTATGTTAAAAAAAAAGTCTCAAATTTCCCCTCTGATGAAGATGCTTCCATCTGATTTTATTCAGAATGCCATCAGATCAACCCCAAGCCCCAGAAATTTGTATATATTAGATAATCTGTTTGATACCAACTTTAACAGTGAAGGACAATTTCACAAATTTGTTTAAAGGAATAGAAAATGCAGAGTAAATACATGCATGGGTTGGTAGCTTGTAATGTTGAGAGGCCGTAAGAAAGGTTTCAGGCATGTTTGACCAATTATAAGAAAGTTATGAGTGTTTTTGTATCACTACTCTCTAATGCCACCAGGAGGCTGCCATGTTGCCTGTTGGAAGGGCGATGCGTGGCATCATTTGCATGCAAGGCTGAGTGTATACTTCAGTACTGAAGGGGCAAAGTGAAAGGTCTACTAAGGTGACATTTTTTTTTCACTATACATTTGAAATAGTGTATTAATGAGCTGCAACCCTGATTTATGGACAAACCTGAACTCTTTACCTGTAAAACCAGGCTGAAACTGTGTTCTACTACTCGCTAGCATGCTTAGCATGCTTTCAACTCATTTATGAAAAAATTTCTCATCAAGACATCCCCAGGCTAGTCTACCGTAATTACCGTAGTAGGCAGTCCAACCCCTGTGGCAATGCAGAAAGAGGGTAACCAAACACTGCTTTACTATACAGGATTCATGTGAACATTACAGGAAGATGCACTTGTATGGGAAAAAGGTGGAAATATTGCCAGAAACACCTGAGCTGCTGGTATGGTAGAGATTTATTTGGTAAAATTCATACATGTAAAAAGATACAGTATAAATAGCACCGAGGATAACACAAAGTATAAAATACACTTATTTCCAATGTGGTCCTCTTGATGACAGCAGGAAACAATAAGAGACACTAATAAATTGACAAAATTATATAAACAATGATGAAAGTCAAAAACAAAAAAAAATACATTTGAATACAATACAAATAACTTTTGTCAATACAAATGACATTTCTTTACTGATTTACTCGAGTATTTCAGACAATGACATGAATAGCAATGATCATGATAAACAAGCATTACCATATCAATTAGTTACACACAAGTGAACAATATTTATAGAGTTATTTTAGTTAGTCATTACCGAAGCTTTTCTGACAACACTAAATCAAATCAAGACATCCAGCAAATATCAAGCTGCTTAGCTGCATGAGCAATTATTACGTTTATGCCCAAAGAAACTCAAAATAACATACCATGCTTAATAAAAAAAAGTTAGGGAAGGCATAACAATTGTTTTCTTACCCTTTGAACTTCTCTTTTGCAGACTACTGACCGTGTTTCGTTTGTCTTGTCTGTCTGTTTTTTGGCTGAAGATTGTGGGAACTGCATCTGGACTCAGCACTGGCTTGTGCAGTATTCCTAATGCCAGTGCATCCAAGTTGTTTGAGTGAAACAATTTTCTTCAAAATGTTCCGAGCACACGAGCTGCGTAAAGCAGTGTTTGTTTACCCTCTTTCTGCATTGTCATGGGGGTTGGACTGTCTACTACAGTAATTATGGTAGGCTAGCCTGGTGATGTCTTGATGAGGAAGTTTTTCATGAATGAGTCAAAAGCATGCTAAGCATGCTAACGAGTGTGCTTATGCTGCCAGGAATGTGTAAAAACTCGCCCACTTGCCTCTTCAACAGATTTAGGTTAGTCAGATTCTATCCAGATCTGTTTGTAGGTAGTCTAGCAAGGTTACAGTCCGCAGAATGAGGCTATCAGGGCAGCACTACTTGTACCGGGGATATAAATATGAAAAGTGACCTTCCCCATTCAGTCACATATGAGTAGATCAGCTGTTCACTATTCTCTCGCTGTTTATCAGTGACATCAGTATTATCTTTCCCCCTCCACTTGTTTGTTAGAGAAATGGAATCTCATTTTTTTAATGTAAACTTTTAATGAAATAATCTCCAGCCAGGGCCAGCTTCAAGTCTTACTCGCTATGCGGAGCTTCCGTATCTTGCACCCAAATGATGTCAGAGAACTGCCGGAAACGATCGGAGGGATTTTTCTCATCTCATTATCTCTAGCTGCTTTATCTTGTTCTACAGGGTCGGAGGCAAGCTGGAGTCTATCCCAGCTGACTACGGGCTAAAGGCGGGGTACACCCTGGACAAGTCGCCAGGTCATCACAGGGCTGACACATAGACACAGACAACCATTCACATTCACACCTAGTGGTCAATATAGAGACACCAGTTAACCTAACCTGCATGTCTTTGGACTGTGGGGGAAACCGGAGCACCCGGAGGAAACCCATGCGGACACGGGGAGAACATGCAAACTCCACACAGAAAAGCCCTCGCTGGCCACGGGGCTCGAACCCGAACCTTCTTGCTGTGACAGCGCTAACCACTACACCACCGTGCCGCCCCGGGGATTTTTCTGATTGGTTAAAATATTTTCAATGGCGGCCTCTGTGAACTCATCCATTCTGCATAGAAACTGAGTTTTGGAGATGGATATCTTACTTGTGTGAGCTCCTTATTTTCAATTATTCACATGAATCATTAGTTTATATCATGTATCTTCATAACTGTATTTTAAAAATGGGTTTTCTTTTCTTTTAAGTTTTGTGTGTGTGTATATAGAGTTGGGAATTTTGATTGTCATCATCTAAGTGCCCCTACGTGTAAGGCATTAAATGCAGGCCCTCAGAGAGAGAAAATAAGTGAAGTGCAATCCAGGAGAGGTGATCTGATCTCTTATGAAGTGCAATAAATAGAAAAAGAAGTACATTTTGCATGGCTAAAAAGTTCTTGATATAAGTGTTCAATGTGAAATGACCTTTAGTAGGCATAACTGAGCTTTTATTGTTCTCCTTTCTTATAGCTGAAACAATAAAATCTGAGGATGTGGTCAGTTTGGATGAAGTAGCCTATTTCTATTGAACTTGGGTTGCAAATGTACCACGTTATCTTCGCGTCTGTATTAACAGGGAGTCACAGGAAATGGTAACACACATTCTTGTAACAAAGTGGATTTAAAAAGTGTGTTCATTTAAGGCAATTGTACAAACAAATAAATAACCATCACATTACCTTTTCACTGGCAAAAAAAAAAAAAAAAAGTTTAATGAATTCAGCAAAGGTGGAGCAGAAAAAACAAACATATTTGAATGTACAATATAGTGGTATTACAAATCTGAGACTGGAAAGCACAACTGTTTCTAACAAATAATTTCTACAGTGACAGAATGGTGCTGCTCTCATGTAAGCAGAGTGTTGGTTTCAAAGGAGCTATTTTATGTTGAGTACTGTGGCCTTATATGTTTCTTATTAAACCACACATTGATATTCAGAGTGAATGAAGGAATGCATTGAAGTGAAGTTGTTTGAGTTGCATGCAGCAAATAAAGTTCATGAACCTTACTCTGGTATTACTGTCTGTTTATGTTAGAGTAAAAACACAACAACTGGCAACAAGACTTTATTCATATGTGCAGTGGATATAACACAAAGAAAATGGGTCTACTTTTTTTTCTGTCTGTTTTTTTTTTTTGCTTATCCCCACACTGAAACACGTTTCTCTGGAAGGACCAACTAGCTAGGACTGGAAGAGGGAAACAGAATGCATGAAGCCTAACAGCAAGTAATGTGAAGCAAGATGACTGAAGAAAACAAAACATGGACTAAGTTATGGAGTATTTGGAAACCAGCAAACATTTAAATGAGATGGCCAGCTGTGTAGAACAGATGGATGCTTTTGATAACACTTGAAGAATGGGCTACATACATTGAGACTTGAGCAGTATTGTCTTGCTAACAAGATAGAGAACAGCAGAAAAGTAGCCGTGCTGTTGAGGGTAATTGGCACAAAAATGCACAATCTACTTTGTAATTTAACAGCACCAACTAAACCTGCACAGAAGAGTTTAAAAGAGATTGTGGATGTATTAAAGCACCATTTAAACTAAAAAACACTGGTTATAGCAGAAAGGTTTAGGTTTCACAATTGAAATCAAAAGAAAACAGAGTGGCGGCATGGTGGTGTAGTGGTTAGCGCTGTCGCCTCACAGCAAGAAGGTCCTGGGTTCGAGCCCCGTGGCCAGCGAGGGCCTTTCTGTGTGGAGTTTGCATGTTCTCCCCGTGTCCACGTGGGTTTCCTCCGGGTGCTCCGGTTTCCCCCACAGTCCAAAGACATGCAGGTTAGGTTAACTGGTGACTCTAAATTGACCGTAGGTGTGAATGTGAATGGTTGTCTGCGTCCATGTATCAGTCCTGTGATGACCTGGTGACTTGTCCAGGGTGTACCCCGCCTTTCGCCCATAGTCAGCTGGGAAAGGCTCCAGCTTGCCTGCGGCCCTGTAGAACAGAATAAAGCAGCTAGAGATAATGAGATGAGAAAACAGAGTCTATCATGAAATACATTGCTGAATTACATAGACTATCAGAGCACTGTCAGTTTGGAAAAGGATTGTCAGACGTGTTGCGAGATAGATTGGTGTGTGGCCTCCAACATGAAGGCACACAGAAGAGGCTCATTACCTTACACTTGCCCATGCTCTGGAAATAGCCATATCAATGGAAACAGCTATAAAAAGATGCACTAGAACTGCAAAAGAAAACTAGTGCATGCACAGTAAACAAAATTGCAACAAAACACTGAGAAAATGGCAGCTTGTTTTCAATGCTGGAAGAAATGCAATAGCCATGCAAAATGCTGGTTCAAAGACTAACTGTTGCAACAGAAAAAGGTATTACAGAAAATATGCAGCACCAAACAAAATGAGAGCCAAAATTCTAAATGAGAAACCAAAAGATTAATGAACTGAATAAAGCTGATTTGAATGAAACTGATTCGGATGAATATGAAAAGAGCTTGGCATGCCTAGAACTTCACTCTGTCAAAGAAAATCAATACAAAGTCATTGGGGCAACACCAGTAATTGAAGGGCAGAAACTCAAAATGGAGTTAGGTGGGGTTTACACTAGACCGTATCAGCGGATCATCAGATTAACATTTTTAAAACGATTAGCGTGCACACAGCAACACTAATACACGATTCGCGTGCACACAGCAACACCAATACACGGATACGCTCGGCTCTGCAGGCATCCTGCGCTCCAAATCACTCCGCCCTGAACAGCGAGTGCCCTCTGGAGGGTGCGCACTCTGGCCCTGCGCAGCTCACAGAGTGCGCGAGTATAGCGCACGAGCAGTGATTTGGGACTGAGCCGCTGTGTGTGTGTGTGATCCCAGTGCATATCACTTACCACTTGCAAGTGGAAGGATGGCAAGCCTAAAGACAATCATAACTACACAATGGGCAGTATTTGCATCAGTATTTGCAGTATTTTCATACTTTTATACTCTTTAATGAAAGGTGATACAAGGCGGAAGTCCGCGCCGTTTTTCAGCAGTCGCGTCACATGACCAACGCCAACGAATCAGGAAGGTGGATGTCACAGTGACATTGTCCAATGACGACGCCAGCTAGAGCTCAGCACAGCGTATCCGCGTATCTTTGTATTCTCAATGTTTACACAGCACCGGACCAGACACGATCTAGATTGAATACGTGGACCCTGGCGGATTCCCGTTTCCCGGCGTTTTAATGTAAACGGACAGTGCATCCGCGAAGAAAACGAGACAGATATGGTCTAAGGCTGCTGGGCCATAGAAGGTTCACGCTGCACGCTGCATGCTGCACGCTGCACGCTACACGCGTGTAAAGAAAAGTGGACAAACGTAGCATGACTTGCTCTGGGCCATAGAACGGCGTTCACGTTGCACGCTGCACACTTCACGCGTGAAGCATGAAATGAACATGCACACTTTTTTCTAGGCGTGAAGACGGAAATTCCAGTCAATGCATGCAGTCACCGCCGCGCCAGCCAATCAGAACGGGTCTAGGGAGATAACTCTATGCTTTCAGGGGAAAACTTCAGAAAAAATATAATTGAATGGTATAATTGAAAAATAGTTCTTCATCGGGATTGTCAAGCAGATTATAGAATGTTCGGTGAAATTCACCACGGGTTTCTCTCAGAAGGAAGTGTTCTCGGCTCCAAATTCTGTTCCTTTTTCTCTTCCTCTGTCTCAGTAAAAGCAGAATGAGGCAATCGTCGTCATCCGAAGAGTCCATATTGTTGGTTACTCGGTCAAAGTAGAACAGACGCAACACGTGAACATCCAAGCATGAAGTTTAATGGCCCAGGGTCCGGTTCTTCACGTGAACGTGTAGCGTGCAGCGTGAACCTTCTATGGCCCAGCAGCCTAATGTAAACTTGGCCTTAGACACAGGGTCAGCCCTGTCAATCATCTCATACAAGGCCTATAAAGACAGGTTCGCCAAAATCAAAATGAAGCACACCTCACTGACACTTAAGACTTATACAGGAGAAAAAAAAAAAATCAACCCACTGGGAAAATTAAAAGTGAAATTAAAATATGAGAACACAAGACGAGTGCTGGACCTACATGTTGTTATGCAAAATGAGAATGTTCCCTTATTTGGAAGAGAATGGCTGCAAAGCATCCATCTTAACTGGAAAATCAATCAAAGTGATGGAAACTTCTAAGCAAAGCACTCAGCCTACCCCCAAAAGATTGAGAAACTTACTGGATAGTTTTGCACCTGTTTTTCAAGATGGAATTAGAATTCTGGCACAAATAAATGCCAAAATAGCCATAGTAGAAAATGTGCAACCAAAATTCCACAAAGCATGCTTTCTACCCTATGCCTTATGCCCAAAGGTAGAAGCAGAGCTCAAGTGCCTAGAGGACCTAGGAATCTTGTCAAAGGTGGAGTGGTCAGAGTGGGCAACACCCATCATACCTGTGGTAAAGAAGAGTGGTGCTCTATGCATTTGTGGTGACTTTAAAGTCAGTATAAATCCAGTGCTCTATACAGACCAGTATCTGCTACCCCATGTAGAGGACATCTTTGCCTTGCTGGCTGGGGGTCAGCATTTCTGAAAGATAGACTTAGTGCAGGCCTGTCTGCAAATGGAGTTGGATGATTTGTCAAAGAAATATCTGAAACACTCAAAGGGCTTTTCCAGTACAACAGGCTTGTTTTTGGAGTAACATCTGCCCCTGCTGTATGGTAAAGAGCCATAGACCAAGTCCATCAGGGCATTCCTGGCACTCCGTGCTATTTAGATGACATAATAGTGACTGGTAGTGATGAAAATGCACACCTTACTAACCTCAAGCTAGTCTTAAAGAGACTAGCAGAGTTCTGACAGAGCAAACAAAGAAAATTGTGAGTTCTTTAAAGACTCAATAGAATATTGCAGCCACGGGATTGACAAAGAAGGTCTCAATAAAACACAAGACAAGATGGATGCCATCTTGGAGGCACCCAGTCTTGAAAATATTAATCAACTGTGCTTCTTTTTGGGCCTTGTCAACTTTTATGCCAAGTTCCTACCAAATATATCTACAGTGCTGCACCCCTTGAACAGCTTACTGCAAGTGAAAAATTCATGGAAATGGACAAAAGCCTGTACGCAGGCAATTATGACTGCAAAACAGCTCATAACACCAGAGAAGGTACTGACACATTACAACCCAGATTTGCCACTGTGTTTAGCCTGTGATGCTTCACCATATGGAAATGGGGCTGTGCTTTCCCATAAGATGATGGATGGCACTGAATGGCCTATTGCTTTTGCCTCAAGATCATTCAACAAGGCTAAACAAAATTATGCCCAAATTGATAAGGAAGGTTTGAGCCTGGTCTGGGGGTTAAAGTGATTTAATCAGTACCTCTATGACAAACTTTTCACACTGATTACTGACCATCAGCCTCTTGTGGCAATCTTCAACCTCAGCAAGTCAGTCCCTGCCATGATGGCAGCACTTCTGCAGCAATGGGCATCATTCTTAGGTGCCTGTGATTACACCATTATTTTAAATGCACAAAGCTACATGGAAATGTAGATGATCTTTCTCATCTACATCATGAGCCAAGAGACACTACTGTGTCCACAGGTCCAGCTGAACTGCTTTATCTGACGCAAATGGAGAATCTACCTTTTACTTGCCTGGAAGTGAAGAGAGAATCAGGCTGAGATCCAACAATGACAAGAGCTTTTGATCTTACAGTGAAGGGGTGGTCTCAGAAAGGTGATGCACACTTACCTGAATATGCAAGCCAACAAGATCAGTTGTCTGTATGTCAAGGCTGTATCATGTGGGGTATCAGGGTCATTATACCGCCCAAGCTTCATCACAGAGTGCTGGAATCTCTTCTTGAAGGGCATTTAGGCGTTATTAAAATGACGAGCTTGGCCAGAAGATATGTCTAGTAGCCTGGCATTAATTGTGAAATAGAGGACATAGCTAAGTGATGTTCAGGATGCCAGCAAACCCAGCGTCAGCCACAAGCAGCTCCCCCACACACATGGGAGTGGCCCACGACTGTGTGGCAGAGAGTCCACATCAACTATGCTGGTCCCTCTCTTGACAGGATGTTTCTAGTGGTGGTCGATGCCTACTCTAAATGGCCTGACGTGTTCCCAGTAAAGACTGCAACAACAACAGGGATGATAGATGCTCACTGTACTCTGCTTGTACAGGACTGCCATTATCGATAATGGGAGTCAGTTTACATCAGAAGAATTCCAGTCATTTATAAAAAGGAATGGAATCAAGCACATTACTACCATGCCATTTCATCCTGCAACAAATGGACTCCGAGCGATTTGTCCAAACTTTCAAACAATCCATGAAAGCTATGGCAAACACAAAAAAAATGTCCTTATCAGAGAAAATAGCCAACTTCCTGTTTATGGGGAGATTGTTAAGATCACTCCTGGACCTCTTAAAGCTGGACCTGCACAGGGATCTGTCAAAGAGACAAAGCAGTCACCAGTGAGAACCTTTGAAGTGGGACAATCTGTGCTTGCTAGAGACTATCGTCAAGTAAACAAGAAATGGCAACCTGGTGAGATTGTTTCAAAAACCGGCCCACTGACCTACACTATAAACATGTCACCTGGATTGATCTGGCACAGACATGTGGATCAGTTACTTGAAATCACAACCCTGCACTCCACGAACAACAACAACACATGAAGTGGTGTAAGCAGCACAGAGAATTCTGAGGAGTTCACATCAGATACATCATAGGCTGTGGTGGACACACCTGCTTCAGAGACTGCTGATCCAGATTTGTCTAGACTAGTTCCTGATTCCCAAGAATGGCGTTACCCTGACCAGGTGTGACAACCAACATGTAGATTAGATATGTAGTTAAAGTAGCTACTTTGTTTTATACTAAGTACTGTTGTGTGATTTAACATGTTTGTGATGCCATTACATGTTAGACTATGATTTGAGAAAATGTTTACTATGATAAAAGAAAGTTTGTGTATTCTGTACAATGTGTTTTGAGCCTCGACTGTAATGTACCTCAATGCTAGAAGGGAGGAGCTGTTATGTTCAAAGGAGCTATTTTATGTTGAGTAATGCGGCCCTATATGTTTCTTATTAAGCATTGATATTGTTCAGAGTGAATGAAGAAACACATTGAAGTGAAGCTGTACGAGTTGCAAGCAGCAAGTAACGTTCATAAACCTGACTCCGGTATTACTGACCATTTGTGTAAGGGTAAAAACACAACACAGAGTGTATTATAATTTCCTCCCAAGAAATACAGTAAGTTTGTTATCCTAAATATAACTTACCGTAGCTTGCCACATAGTGATAACATTAAAACATATTTTAGGCAGTAAAAGGGAAAATTTCAGTCCTCAGCAACCTGCCACTGGTAAAGATTGGAAATACATGTTGATGAACAGTACTACTCAAAAGTTTGGACACACCTAATTCAATGGATTTTATTTAGTTTAATTAATTAAAAGACATTTCATGTCTTGAAATAACAATGGACTTATTTTTCTTTACTCATTTGAGTGGTTCTGGACATAATTACATTTGTCAAGTAGGAATATTTACTTTTATTATTTACTATTTGGTCATCTCAAACAGATTAATATGGGAAAAATTCCACTAATTAACATTTGACAAAGCACACCTGCTAATTGAGAAGCATTCCAGGTAACCACCTCATGAAGCTGTTTAACATAATACCAATAATGTCCAAAGCTGTCATCAAGGTAAATGGTGCCTGCTGTTGTGGAAGTCTAAACCTCAAAAGTAGCCAAACATACACTTACACAAAAGAAGTTACCTGAAAAAGTGCCTTTATTGCATTCACAATTCAAGCACTTGAGTAGGTCTGGAACACACACTGAAAATTCTAAAGTTCTGACATAAGCTTTTAAATATTTTTCCCCGCTACAAGAGACCAATCCTAGAACTGCCCCAAAACCACCCTAAAATCATTGTAATTTTTTTTGTTTGTTTGTTTGAACACAGACTTCTTATTGGCTGCCCAGTACAGGCTTCTCATTGGCTAAAATATACTTTCCACTATCTTTCAAATAAAACAAACCCATTTGTATTTCTTACCATGATATTTTAAGAGTTTTATGCCACAATGGTGAGTCTGTTTTTGTCATGCGAAATGCCCTTACAATGATGACAATCAGTGGTGAAGAACTTGAGATAATTACACACAAATGCCTCTAAATATTTAAACAAATTGTTCCTAGGCTCAGCTTAATGGAGCCTAGTGTCAGAATACCTCCTAAGTATATCATAAATTAAGGAGAAATATTGCAACATAATTTCACCATGATCTTTGAAAAAATATTGTAGCAAACTAATGCAGCTCTGTGTGTGTATGTGTGTCAGGCCTATACAATATTGGGATGAGAGAGTACTGACTTTCTAAACTAGCTAACAGAGGTACATTCCATAGTGTGACCTACTGACCCTTGTAAAACAGAGCCTGGCACAAAAGATAATATAACTGTGGCCACAGAAATAGAAATCTGAACACATTGTGATGCTCTCAACAGCAGTCTTGAGATATAAAATTATCTTCTACTTTTTTGAAGAATTTAAAATATGAAACATATTTTAACACTTTTTTTTGTTTACCACACAATTCTATATATGTGCCATATGTTATTTGATAGTTTCGATGTCTTTGCTATATAGCTGACACGGTGGTGTAGTGGTTAGCACTGTCGCCTCATAGCAAGAGGTTCTGGGTTCGAGCCTAGTAGCTGACAGGGGCCTTTCTGTGTGGAGTTTGCATTTTCTCCCCATGTCTGCATGGGTTTCCTCTAGGTGCTCTGGTTTCCCCCACAGTCCAAAGAAATGCAGGTTAGGTTCATTGGTGGCTCTAAATTGACCGTGAGTGTGAATGGTTGTTTTTCTCTATGTGTCAGCCCTCCGATGACCTGGCGACTTGTCCAGGGTGTACCCCACCTCTTGCCCATAGTCAGCTGGGGAAAGCTCCAACTTGCCTGCATAGGATAAGCGGTTATGGATAATGGATGGATGTCATCTCATCTCATTATCTCTAGCCGCTTTATCCTTCTACAGGGTCGCAGGCAAGCTGGAGCCTATCCCAGCTGACTACGGGCGAAAGGCGGGGTACACCCTGGACAAGTCGCCAGGTCATCACAGGGCTGACACATAGGCACAGACAACCATTCACACTCACATTCACACCTACGGTCAATTTAGAGTCACCAGTTAACCTAACCTGCATGTCTTTGGACTGTGGGGGAAACCGGAGCACCCGGAGGAAACCCACGCGGACACGGGGAGAACATGCAAACTCCACACAGAAAGGCCCTCGCCGGCCATGGGGCTCGAACCCAGGACCTTCTTGCTGTGAGGCGACAGCGCTAACCACTACACCACCGTGCCGCCCATGGATGGATGTCTTCAATATTTTTCTACAATGTCAAAAAAAAGCCAAAATACAGAAAAACCTATGAAGGACTAGGTGTGTCCAAACTTTTGACTGGTACTGTATATCAATTTAATTCCACAACTGCTGTAGGTATAATGAAGCAGCCAGTTACACAAAGTTACAAAACTTTGTCATTGCACAAGCCTAATTAAGAACTGCAAGCTTACAGTGAGGCGGCACGGTGGTGTAGTGGTTAGCGCTGTCGCCTCACAGCAAGAAGGTCCTGGGTTCGAGCCCCGGGGCCAGCGAGGGCCTTTCTGTGTGGAGTTTGCATGTTCTCCCCGTGTCCGCGTGGGTTTCCTCCGGGTGCTCCGGTTTCCCCCACAGTCCAAAGACATGCAGGTTAGGTTAACTGGTGACTCTAAATTGACCGTAGGTGTGAATGTGAGTGTGAATGGTTGTCTGTGTCTATGTGTCAGCCCTGTGATGACCTGGCGACTTGTCCAGGGTGTACCCCGCCTTTCGCCCGTAGTCAGCTGGGATAGGCTCCAGCTTGCCTGCGACCCTGTAGAAGGATAAAGCGGCTAGAGATAATGTGATGTGTGATGTGAATGTAATTAAAATGGATCACAATCTCAATCACTGACACCATGTAAAACACACAAAATGGCAATAAAATAAAATTCCCCTTTGGGACAAACTTATTTCAGTCCATTAAAAGCAGCTTATTTTTTAAGCCATACAGTGGTGATCCTTCTTCCAGGTCATTTATGCTTGGAAAATTCTTTGGAATATTTCTGGTTATGAGCTAAGTAAGACCCCAATATATTTCTGTGGACACGTTTCTCGTGTTTGCAGCCAATTTTGGAGTTTAACTAATGCTCTGATAAAACCTGATGTGAAAGTAAAAAAAAAGGCTTCATTCAGTATGAAAAGATCTTTTTCCCACAAAATGGTGGTGATAGGAAAAAGTGTGGTGATTGAGTCAGTGACATAACCAAACTTTGTTCATAATTATTGTTCATATAAGCTGGACAACACAACTCTATATAAGACAGAGTATGTCCACCCTTGATTTCTTGCCTTTTCTGCAAATTTGGAAAATACGGTATAGGGGGAAAATTCATTATCTCTTAAGCTTGCATGTGAAAGTGGGATGCAGTGTGTGATGAGTGTAGAGAGGAGGATGTCATGAAATAACACAGATAATGTTTTAAAATAGTAAATATTACTGAATAAAGCTCCCACTAAGTGTATCCGAAGACAGGTAATGATTTGAAAAAGGTTTTATTGTCTTTAATTCAAATTACAGTACATATCATTGGGAAAGTCAAGCACGCTTGTAATGCAATGTAACTAGATTTAGCTCACAAATTGCTCATGAATTCAAAACATGATAGCCATGAAACCCAAATGCTGGCATGTCCATTCAAATAGCTGGTAATGGAATCAAAATCTGACACCCAAATGACTTCATGTACTAACGACAAAGGCTATGGAAGCCAGTATTCATGCTAAATGTATGGCACTTATGTAGGAAGTAGTGGGCCATTTTCAGCCTTTTTTTTCCATTTACCTGATGAAATATCAATCTTACACATGGGGTAAAATATTCTAAGTTAACAGATTTTAGATAATTAAAACTCTGTTTCCAAAAAAGTTGGGATGCTGTGTAATATGTAAATAAAAACAGAGTATGATTATTTGCAAGTCATAGAAACCCTATATTTTATTGAAAATAGTACAAAAACATATCAAATGTTGAAACCGAGAAATTATGTTTTGTTTTGTTTTTTTAACATGTGCTCATTTTGAATTTGATGCCAGCAACATGTTTCAAAAAAGTTAGGACAGGGGCATGTGTGTTGCTTCACCACTTCTTTTAATGACACTCTGTAAACTTTTGGGAAATGAGGAGACCAACTGCTGTAGTTTTGAAAGTGAAATGTGGTCTGGACTCTTTTATTATGGAGCCATGCAGTTGTAATACATGCAAGGCCTTCTGTGAAAAAAAATGTCATCTGTATGGCAGCATGTTCCTCCAAACCCTGTATAAATCATTCAGCATTAATGGTGGCTTCCCAGATGTGCAAGCTACTGTGCCATTTCATACCCTGCCATGTGCACTAGTGCAACCCCATACCATCAAAGATGCTGGCTTTTGAACTGTGCACTGATAACAAGCCAGATGGGACTTGTAAGGGACCACAATGGAAACAAGTTTTTATGCTTTTTTGTGTTATCCCTGCCACACCTGTACCGTTTTTATTGTACGTTTATGGCCAAATAAACAAAACAAAACAAAACAGATGATCCCTCTACTCTTTAGCCCAGAGGACACGGCATCCGTGATTTCCAAAAAGAATTCCAAATTTCGAATCATTTCAACCAAAGGACAGTTTTCTACTTTGCCTCAGTTTGTTGTAAATAAGCATGACCCCAGAGAAGGTTTCAGTGTTTCTGGATATTGTTTATATATGATTTTAATTTGCATTTGTGGATACAGTGACATACTATGTTCAAAGACAATGGTTTTCGAAAGTGTTTGTGAGTCCATGCAGCGATTTCCACAACAGAATCGTATGTTTTTTTTAATGCAATGCTGTCTAAGGGCCCCAAGATCATGGGCTTCCAATGTTGTTGTTTTTGGCCTTGTCCCTTGCATACAGAGATTTCTCAGGATTCTCTGAATCTTTTAATGATATTATGTATCGTAGATGATGTGGGCCCCAAATTATTTGCAATTTTATGTTGAGGAGTGTTATTCTTAAATTGTTGCACTACTTGTCCATATAGTCTTTCACAGAGTGGGCATCTTTACTTCTGAGAGACTCCGCCTCTCTGAGATGCTCTTTTTATACCCAATCATGTTACTGACCTGTTGCCAATGAACCCAATTAGATTTTTTTTAATTAATTAAAATTTTTAAGCATTAAACAACAACTTTTTCAGTCTTTTGTTGCTGCTGTTCCAATTTTTTTTTTTAATGCGTTGCTGGCATTAACTTCAAAATGAGCACATATTTTTCCCAACTTTTTTAGAATAGGGGTTTGTAACAGTCAAAGGGTCTTGGGAAATGAGGAAATTGGAGACAGGCTTGACAACTCAAGGTGCATTTTATTTTTCTTTAAAGTGATTAACCTGGAAATTTTGAAATTATGGGGTTATGAGGGCAGCACGGTGGTGTAGTGGTTAGCACTGTCGCCTCACAGCAAGAAGGTCCAGGTTCGAGCCCCGTGGTCGGTGAGGGCCTTTCTTTGTGGAGTTTGCATGTTCTCCCCGTGTCTGCGTGGGTTTCCTCTGGGTGCTCCGTTTTCCCCCACAGTCCAAAGACATGCAGGTTAGGTTAACTGGTGACTCTAAATTGACCATAGGTGTGAATGTGAGTGTGAATGGTTGTCTGTGTCTATGTGTCAGCCCTGTGATGGCCTGGTGACTTGTCCAGGGTGTACCCTGCCTTTCGCCCGTAATCAGCTGGGATAGGCTCCAGCTCGCCTGCGACCCTGTAGAACAGGATAAAGCAGCTAGAGATGAGAGATGAGACATACAATCTCCTATGCAACCTAGTAAGCCCAGACAAACTGTTTAGCAAGAAATTTGATGAAATTGTTAAGACCTTGCAAAACCACTTGAACCCCAAACCTCTAGTGATAGCAGAAAGATTCAAATCTCATAAAAGAAATCAGTCAAAGGATGAGAGCATTTAGAATAGAATAGAATGCCTTTATTGTCACTATACACATGTACAATGAGATTAAAAGCAACTCCAATAACAGTGCAAACAGCATGTAGAGAAGAAAAAAAAAGAGGTTGTAAGGGGGTTAAGGTAAGGTGCACAGTCCTAAGGTGTATGTATTGTGTTTCACATTATGGAGTGAGGTATTGCACATTATAAATTATTGCACAGAGAGAGTCACATTATAAAGTATTGCACATTATAAATTATTGCACAAAGAGAGTCACATTATAAAATAAAATATTACACATTATGAAGTATTGCAAGGTAAGGTAAGGTGCACAGTCCTGAGGTGTATGTGTTGTGTGTAGGGTGCACAGTCCTGAGGTGTATGTGTTGCGTTTCACATTATGGAGTGAGGTATTGCACATTATAAATTATTGCACAGAGAGAGTCACATTATAAAGTATTGCACATTATAAATTATTGCACAAAGAGAGTCACATTATAAAATAAAATATTACACATTATGAAGTATTGCAAGTTAAGGTAAGGTGCACAGTCCTGAGGTGTATGTGTTGTGTGTAAGGTGCATAGTCCTGAGGTGTATGTGTTGTGTGTAGGGTGCACAGTCCTGAGGTGTATGTGTTGCGTTTCACATTATGGAGTGAGGTATTGCACATTATAAAGTATTGCACAGAGAGAGTCACCTTATAAAGTATTGCACATTATAAATTATTGCATGAAGAGAGTCACATTGTAAAATAAAATATTGCACATTATGAAGTATTGCACAGGGGGGTTAGGCTATAAAGTCAGAGCATATCTGAGTTCAGGGCAGTTATGGCTTTTGGAAAGAAGCTGTTTTTGAATCTATTTGTTTTTGTCCTGATGCACCTGTAGCACTTCCCTGAGTGCAACAGGTCAAACAGATCAAAGGCAGGGTGGGAGCTGTCCTTGATAATGTTCTTAGCTCTGCTAAGGCAGCAGGAGGTGTAAATGTCCATCAGGGAGGGGAGAGGGCAGCCAGTGATCTTCTGTGCTGCCTTTACTACTCTCTGGAGCCTCTCCCTGTCTACAGCAGTGCAGCTGCCTTACCATACTGTGATACAGTATGTCAGCATGCTCTCGATGGATGAGCAGTAGAAGGTCAGCAGCAGGTTGGAGTTTAGGTTGTGCTTCATGAGGACTCTCAGGAAGTGTGCCGCTGCTGAGCCTTCTTAATGACTGCTGTAATGTTATCTGACCGGGAGATGTTGGCGGAGATGAGGACGCCGAGAAACCGGAAGGTGTGGACCCTCTCCACATACTCGTTGTTGATGTAAAGGGGGTCTAGGTCGGTGTTGTGCTTCCTGAATTCAACAATAAGCTCTTTGGTTTTCTTGGTGTTCAGAGCGAGGTTATTCTCTGAACACCAGGCTGCCGACTTCAGGACCTCCTCCCTAGGCTGCCTCGTCTCCCTTTGAGATGAGTCTGACCACTGTGGTGTTGTCAGCAAACTTGATGATGAGGTGGTTGTTGTTGTGGGTCGAACTACAGTTGTGGGTGTAGAGGCAGTACAGGAGGGGGCTCAGCACACAGCCCTGTGGAGAGCCAGTGCTCAACGTGCAGATGGAGGAGAAGTGGGGTCCAAGTCTCACAGTCTGGAGCCGGTTGGTAAGAAAGTCCTTTATCCAGGCACATGTGAGAGGGGGGGAGGCCGAGAGTGTCCAGTTTACTGATGAGGATGTCCAGGATTATTGTGTTGAAAGCTGAACTGTAATCCACAAAGAGTATGCGGACGTAGCTCTGCTGCTGCTCCAGGTGGTTCAGCACAGAGTGAAGAGCTACAGCGATGGCATCCTCTGTAGATCTGTTTGCACGATATGCGAACTGGTCGGGGGGGGGGTGGTCCTTGATGTGCTGAAGAACTAGTCTTTCGAAGCACTTCATGATTACCGGAGTGAGGGCCACAGGATGGTAATCATTCAGGCTGGTGACAGGAGACTTATTCGGCACTGGGATTATTGTAGGCAGGGCGGGATGACTGCCTGAGCCAGGGAGAGGTTAAAGATCCTGGTGAAGGTAGGGGCGAGCTAGTGGGTGCACGCTCTGAGCACCTTACCAGGTACTCCATCTGGGCCGGCAGCTTTCTTGGGGTTCACTGCCAGGAACACCCGTCTGACATCATGCTCCTGTACAGTGAATGGAGTGGTGTAGGAACTGTGTGGTGGTGGGGCAGGGCTGGAGCAGATGAGTGCTGCGTGCTGCTGAGATGTTTCAAAGTGAGCAAAGAAGCAATTTAGCTCCTCTGCCAGTGGCGCACTCCAGTCTCCTGTTGATGCATCACAGTCTCTGAAGTTCATGATGTCTTGTATGCCCCGCCACACCTCCTGTGTGTTGTTGCTAGACAGGTGGGACTCTATACGCAGCCTATGGTCCACCTTGGCTTTTTTATTTCCTCTTTTCAGGTCAGCTCGAGCGGCTCTGTACAGATTATATTGCCAAACTACACAAACTTTCACAGTATTGTGGTTTCAAAGATGGACTTTCTGATGCATTAAGGGACAGGCTGGTATGTGGCATGCATTGCTCAAGCACACAAAAGAGGCTACTGTCAGAAAAGGATTTGGAATTGGATAAAGCATTGGCTATTGCTATTTCAGTGGATACTGCAGCCAAGGATGCTTCAGAGCTACAAAAGAAGAGTGAACAGGGTTCGACATTAAGCACTGCCCACTTGCCCGGGGCAAGTGAAACATGCATTCGGGCAAGTGCGATATGTCCCCGACATGCCTGACCGGGCAAGTTGGAATGAGCATATATCACGAACCAGCACCACAAATATTAAGCTTTCTGATCTTTTATTTCAGTTCCTAAAAACATCCCTCTCTACGTATCCGCCATTATGTCTTGGCTGTTTTCTTAATCTTGGTTTCATTTACTGCTTTCCAAGTTATTTTACATACCCCTGCTGTTGTAGAATGGTATGCCTACTGTTTATATACCCCTTGTGCATGATGTCACACATCACGTGATAATTACAGCTGGGGTCAGACAGACATCATTTTTTCATGCAAGCAAGACTTAATCTGTCTTCAATATGGTTAATTTTTGTTTCGAGGTCACTGACGAGCACAGAATACAATTATGCACAGATCGACAGAGAGGCCCTTGGTCTTGTGTGGGGCATAAAGAAGTTCTATCACTACCTTTATGACCAGAGGTTCATTTTATTGACAGACCACCAGCCTCTTGCATCCATTTTCAGTCCCAGGAAAGGGATCCCTGTGATATCAGCTACCTGACTACAACGGTGGGCACTGTTCTTGGGAGCACACTCTTATGACATGAAGTTCAAAAGGACAAAGCAACAAAGTAATGCTGATGGTTTGTCATGGCTCCCACTGTTGACAACTGAGGAAGAAAAGTCTTCATCTCAGGATCCAGCGGAACTGTTCCATACAGCATTGGTGGAACCAGTTACTGCCAGTAATACTTTTTCTGAGGTCCTCAGAAATCTCCTTTGTTCTTGCCATGATACACTTCCACAAACATGTATTGTGAGGATCAGACTTTGATAGCTCCTTATTCTTGAAATAAAACAGGGTGTCCACTCACACCTGATTGTCATCCCATTGATTGAAAACACCTGACTTTAAGTGTATCATAGCACGAACAAAGGAGATTTCTGAGGACCTCAGAAAAAGCGCTGTTGATGATCATCAGGCTGGAAAAGGTTACAAAACCATCTCTAAAGGGTTTGGACTCCACCAATCCACAGACAGACAGATTGCGTACAAATGGAGGAAATTCAAGACCATTGTTACCCTCCCCAGGACTGGTCAACCAACAAAGATCACTCCAAGAGCAAGACGTGTAATATTTGGCAAGGTACAAAAAAGGACCCCAGGGTAACTTCTAAGCAACTGAAGGCCTCTCTCACATTGGCTAATGTTAATGTTCATGAGTCCACCATCAGGAGAACACTGAACAACAATAGTGTGCATGGCAGGGTTGCAAGGAGAAAGCCACTGCTCTCCAAAAAGAATGTTGCTGCTCGTCTGCAGTTTGCTAAAGATCACATGGACAAGCCAGAAGGTTATTGGAAAAATGTTTTGTGGATGGATGAGACCAAAATAGAACTTTTTGGATTAAATGAGAAGCATTATGTTTGGAGAAAGGAAAACACTGCATTCCAGCATAAGAACCTTATCCCATCTGTGAAACTTGGTGGTAGTATCATGGTGTGGGCCTGTTTTGCTGCATCTGGGCCAGGACGGCTTTCCATCAATGATGGAACAATGCATTCTGAATTATACCAGAGAATTCTAAAGGAAAATGTCAGGATATCTGTCCATGAACTGAATCGCAAGAGAAGGTGGATCATGCAGCAAGACAACAACCCTAAGCACACAAGTTGTTCTACCAAAGAATGGTTAAAGAAGAATAAAGCTAATGTTTTGGAATGGCCAAGTCAATGTCCTGACCTTAATCCAATCAAAATGTTGTGGAAGGACCTGAAGCGAGCAGTTCATGTGAGGAAACCCACCAACATCCCAGAGTTGAAGCTGTGCTGTATGGAGAAATGGGCTAAAATTCCTCCAAGCCAGTGTGCAGGACTGATCAACAGTTACTGGAAACATTTAGTTGCAGTTATTGCTGCACAAAGGGGTCACACCAGATACTGAAAGAAAAGGTTCACATACTTTTGCCACTCACAGATATGTAATATTGGATCATTTTCCTCAATAAATAAATGAGCAAGTATAATATTTTTGTCTCATTTGTTTAACTGGGTTCTCTTTATCTACTTTTAGTACTTGTGTGAAAATCTGATAATGTTTTAGGTCATATTTATGCAGAAACATAGAAAATTCTCAAGGGTTCACAAACTGTCAAGCACCACTGTATTATTGCTCAGACATATTTTGAATAAGATGAGATAATAATCTGAGATAACTTCAGACTGTGGAAGTGTGACTATATTTTCTATATTTAACCCGAATATTAGTATTAGAGCGAGAGTGTGACCACCATTATGGGTAGGTCCTATGACACTCTGATTAACCCTGACTGAGTCTAAAATGGACATGAATGCTGTTTTCAAAAGGTCTTCTGGGTTATCGAAGTGAATATTAAAATCTCTGACAACTAAAACTTTGTCTTAGGAAATGATGAGGTCTGAGATGAAATCCGAAAATTCAGAAATAAACTCAGAATATGGCCCTGGGGGCCTGTAAATAATAAGTAACAGAATTGACTGGGTCAACTTATTTTCCAAGCCTACATACATTATATTAGTATGAAGAACTTTAAGCATATTAAATTTATAATCAGGTTTTTATGTTCTCATCTCATCTCATTATCTCTCACCGCTTTATCCTGTTCTACAGGGTCGCAGGCAAGCTGGAGCCTATCCCAGCTGACTACAGGCGAAAGGCGGGATACACCCTGGACAAGTCGCCAGGTCATCACAGGGTGGTTTTTATGTTATGCCTAGATCTCATCTCATTATCTCTAGCCGCTTTATCCTGTTCTACAGGGTCGCAGGCAAGCTGGAGCCTATCCCAGCTGACTACAGGCGAAAGGCAGGGTACACCCTGGACAAGTCGCCAGGTCATCACAGGGTGGTTTTTATGTTATGCCTAGATAATCATTGTAAATAACCACGACACCTCCTCCTAGTCTCATCTCATCTCATTATCTCTAGCCGCTTCATCCTTCTACAGGGTCGCAGGCAAGCTGGAGCCTCTCCCAGCTGACTACGGGCGAAAGGCGGGGTACACCCTGGACAAGTCGCCAGGTCATCACAGGGTGGTTTTTATGTTATGCCTAGATAATCATTATAAATAACCACGACACCTCCTCCTAGTGTATACGTATAATAACCACGACACCTATATACGTATAAATATATACGTATACGTATAATTGTATCCAGGAGGACTAGCTTCATTCAGTGCTATACGTATATTAATTGGGCTTAATCCATATTTCTGTTAAACACAGTACATTAAACTCCTGATCATTAATAAGTCCATTAACAATTAGCACTTTAGATATAAGAGATCTAATATTTACGAGTCCTACCTTTAGATCAAAGGTGCTGGCAGTGGCTGTACAGTCAGTATGATCTAATTTTATATTGATTATGTTATGAGAACAAACACTCTGAGTATTTCTAGTTTTTTGTTTAGCTTGGGGAACAGAGACAGTCTCAATGTAGTGGAACCTGAGTGATGACTCTGTGCAGCTAGCTGCCAGTTGGTTTAGCCTGTTCGTCTGCACCCTGGCCTTGGCTCTGGATTGTTAGAAGTTAACTAGGCCTGTTCTGAGACTATAAGCTATGCTGCAAGAAATGAGAGCAGCATCTTCCCAAGTGGGATGGATACCGTCCCGCCTTAACAGGCCAGAAGTGCCCTCAAAATTAGTCCAGTTATCAATAAAGCCCACACTGTTTTCAGAGCACCACCTGGCCAACCAGCAGTTCAGCAACCATAACCTGCTGTAAACTACATCGCCACACTGCATCGGGATGGGGCCAGAGCATACTACAGCATCGGACATCACCTTCGCTAATTTAAACACCTTTACAAAGTTACTCTTGGTAACCTCAGACTGACAAAGGCATATATCATTAGCACCCACATGGATAACTATCTTTGACAACCTGTGCTTGCCAAGGACCCTAAAATTACCTGCTATGTCTGGTGCCCTAGCTCCCAGTATACACCTGACTAAAGCTGCTGGTGCCCCAAAAGGCCTAGCTAATTTCATGTGCCATATGATAGAGTTTCCTATAACCAGAGCTCTTTCAGGTTTCTCAGCGGGTGCTTCACTGAAGAAAGTGAACCTGTTTGACACGTGAGACGCAGAAGTGTGGTGCTCCTGTGAGCGAGCCTCAGCCGTAGCTTTGGCTCTATGTTTATGCTGCCAAGTTGTCACCCATTCACCCTGCTGTGAAGACTCTAATGCTGGAGTTGGGGGACTGCTAACTCCGCCTAGGGCATCCAGACTTTCCCCTGCAGAAACTACACTGCTCTCGTTCTCACGACCCCTCTCTTGAGTCTGGATAAGAACCTCTAAAGCTGCAATCTTCTCCATAAGAGAACTAACTAATCTACACTTATCACAAATAAAGCTCTCACTTGTGACAGAGGAAGAATGACTGACTAAATATCCTGCACTCAGCACACTGAACAAGCTGAAGGTGTGCCATGATGAATGGATTCACATCCCTTAATCGAAGAGCTGTTGATATTAAAGCAGATCAGATGTGGATGGCCTCCGCTTGCGGTCTTTGAGTGGGAGGAAAAAACTTCTGGTCTTGGCATTCTTCAGAAAAAAAAAAAAATTAAATGCAGGAAAAGGAAAGTGAAAGTACAATCAAAAATGAAAAGGAGGCAGGAAAATTATTTGTATTTGTGTGTATATATATATATATATATATATATATATATAAATAAAATGTATGTATCGGCATGGTGGTGTAGTGGTTAGTACTGTCGCCTCACAGCATGAAGGTCCTGGGTTCGAGCCCAGTGGCCAGCGAGGGCCATTCTGTGTAGAGTTTGCATGTTCTCCCCATGTCTGTGTGGGTTTCCTCCAGGTCCTCTGGTTTCCCCCACAGTCCAAAGACATGCAGTTTAGGTTAATTGGTGGCTCTAAATTGACTGTTGGTGTGAATGTGAGTGTGAATGGTTGTTTGTCTCTGTGTTAGCCCTGTGATAACCTGGTGACTTTTCCAGGGTGTACCCTGCCTCTCACCCATAGTCATCTGGGATAGGCTCCAGCTTGCCTGTGACCCTGTAGAACAGGATAAGCGGCTACAGATAATGGAGGGATGGATGAAGAGAAATTCACAAGTTGGCCCTGTGGTTAGCGTGTCTGCCTCTTGATCAGGAGATCACAAGTTCTACTCGTGGTCAGGTCATACCAAAGACCTTCATAAAAATGGCACCTACTGCCTTCTGGCAAGGCACGCTGCAATACATATGTGAGTGGGGAGTCAAACTCTTGTGGTTACCAGAGGATCAACCCCCCACTATAACCCTAGCTATGTAACAGGTGAGAGGCCAAGGGCTACAGAAATGGAGATCAGAGCCACCTAATGCACCATACAGTGCAGGAAGGACTTTTAGACATTTAGATGAAGAGAAATGTGCTATGGCAATAGGTAAGAGAATAATGACCCATTGATTTAAGAAAATCAGTAAAAGACTCCATATCTATATAATTTGGGACTGCTAAAGAAACACAAAACCTGTTAAGTTTTACGAATAAAATTAATTTTATTCATCAACACAATTATTAACTGGCATCCATATTATAGAGAAACATTTATTTCAGCATTAAGTGAGAGTGTAAATGTTGTAAGCTCGAATGTTATCACAGATTAACAAAACAGGTTTCTGTCATGTGAATACTGTATTATTGTTCACTGAAAACAGACTGAAGGTAGTATATGCAAGGTCAATATGCAATTAACCTCTTATTCTCCTTTTAAACATCTGTCATCATCCCAAACTTTGTATTTCAGGTCAAGATGGCGAGCTGTGTTGTCTTCCAAGCCCTGATGCAGTTGGATAATATCCATTATCCAACTGCATCAGGGCTTGGACTTGATCAGTGCCCAAACTGTTTGAGATGATCTCTAGCAAGCACTTGCAGAGCCTTAGCTACAGTACAATACAGATAGTGATGCATAAATTACACTTCACATGCTATAGATATACTGTGGTTATTTATTTCCTTCCTCTCACTGTGTAATACTGAAGATAAAATTTCACAGTTTAACACTTTGTGCACTCTAATTAAAAATTTGGCTTCTTCAGTGCACCATAAAATATAATTCATTTATAGTTATATTTATCAAAAGATTGTAAAAATTACAACGTTAGCCTCTTCAAAAATCTTTTTTCATCAATTGTTAAGGATAACATTACCCTTTGTCTTTATCTCTCTATATAATAACTTATAAAAATGTACACATCTCCCAGACTGTCGTATGATTAATTGCAGTGTTTTTATTTCTTTCTAATTTGTTTCACATATCAATTCCACCAGATGTTTATTTAAGTTGTTTTTGAACACGTAGCTTCTGAAGTGTGTTTGCTTTGACCTTTATTCTTTTTGATTCCATGCCAGTCAGCATGCACTGAATGGAGAGATCATGTTTATCTAGTGCTGCCTGTTGTGTGTATACACACAGGAGAACAATGCGTTGTCAAGCACAGGACACAAGAAGCCATGCTTGCTTGGTGAAATAGGCTTGAGACCTGAGAATGGGCAAAATCTCTCTTTTTCTTGACTGTATATGAATGTCCTGTGCAGTCAATATGTGAGTAATGATATAAGGAGTTGAAAGAAGGAGCAGTGTCAAATGTTAATAGGCAAATGCTTTTGAAAGCTTACTCTTATAGAATTTGTGTAATTGCTGGTGCAATTAACAGCTGTGATTAAGATTGTATTCTTTCTTAAAAAGTTTTTAAATTAATGCAATATAATATATTGAAAAAAAATATATATATATATACAGGTCGTTGTCGACTTACGACTGCGTTTGGTTACGACTGACCAGTCGTAAACCGATCTGGTCGTAAGTCAGCCTATGTTAAATGAACGTAAGTATATTGTGATGTATAATGGTATTGTAATCATCTTAAAGTCTTTTTTTTTTTACTTTTTTTTTATAGATAGGACAGTGTAGAGAGACAGGAAATGAGCAGGAAAGAGAGACGGGGAGGGATCAGGAAATGACCTCAGGTCAGAATCGAACCCGGGTCCCCAGATTTATGGTATGGTGCCTTAGCCATCTGAGCCATGACACCCCCCATCTTAAAGTCTTATTTTATCAACATTTTCTTATTTCATTACCTTGGCTCATTATTTGGTTTAAATCAAACACTGCCTACTACACTGTGTACAGTATAATTCGTTTAATATGTGCAAAACAAAAAATATGAAATACAGGTGTGAAAAATAGAAAACATTTTAGTTTGAAACATACCAAAATACAAATGTAAAACATAGCAAAATACAAAACTTAGTGACCGCTGGCATCACTGGTGCTTGGCTGTGGGTCGCCTACGTCATCATCAGCTGTTGCAGCGCTCGGGCTGGCAGGAGGATTTGCTCATTTCATAAACCAGGAGCTGGGGCGGAAACTGTTGTACGTGGCGAGAGGCTGGATGCTGGGCGGGGCCAGGAGCTGGGGCGGAAACTGTCATATGCTCAGCTAGCTCAGCTGGGAAACACTTGCCAGTCATAACCAGATGGTCATAAAGTCAATTGGTTGTAAATTGCATAGGTCGTAAGTCGATGACTACCTGTATATATGAGAGAGAGAGAGAGAGAGAGAGGGCACTGTGGGGAAAAATTAAGAGACCACATCAATTTGTTTTTCCTTCAGTCATCATCTCCATGTATGGTGACCATTTCATTCCAGTGTCTGTGCTGGAATTCCAACACAAGCACACCTCATTTTACTTAATGACATATTGATTAGGTGATCACCTGAACCAAATCTTATCTAACAATGAAAAGTATTAAAAAAAAACACTGCTGTGGTCATCACTATCCTCTTGCGATAGGACCAGTTTGGATGCCAAAAACAGTGCCAGTAGTATTTTCAATTTAATTGGAATACAAAAATATCTATTCCTCATGCCAATAGAGTTAAAAAGAAAAGCTTTGCGTGAGAAAATCAGGGTTCAGTTCTGGATTTACTGGCAGAGGGATACAGTGAGCATCAGATTGCTTCCATCCTCAAAATTTCAAATATAGCAGTTCATAAAAACAAGGTCAAGCAGCATTCATTGAGGACAAGAATTTACAGGCTGACAAAGGGCGAAAACAACTCTCCACTGAATGGGATGATCATCAACTCCTTTGAATGTCACTCAACAACCACAGTATGACATTGAGTGACCTTCAAAAAGAATGGCAAATGGCAGCTGGGGTTAAGTGCATGACAAAGCTGGTTCAAAACAGGCTGTGGGTGGTAAAAGAGAGCAACTGGACTTGCTTGAAGATCTCTCTTTTACCACCCACAGTTTACTATGACCTAGATGACTGAGGCCAAGTTTACATTAGACCGTATCTGTCTCGTTTTCTTCACGGATGCACTGTCCATTTACATTAAAACGCCTGGAAACGCCAGGAAACGGGAATCCGCCAGGGTCCACTTTTCAATCTAGATCGTGTCTGGTCTGGTGCTGTGTAAACATTGAGAATATGCAGATACGCTGTGCTGAGCTCTAGCTGGCATCATCATTGGACAACGTCACTGTGACATCCACCTTCCTGATTCGCTGGTGTTGGTCATGTGACGCGACTGCTGAAAAACGGCGCGGACTTCCGCCTTGTATCACCTTTCATTAAAGAGTATAAAAGTATGAAAATACTGCAAATACTGATGCAAATACTGCCCATTGTGTAGTTATGATTGTCTTTAGGCTTGCCATCCTTCCACTTGCAAGTGGTAAGTGACGCGCATGCCCGACATGCACTGAGATCACACACACAGCGGCTCAGTCCCAAATCACTGCTCGTGCGCTATACTCCCGCGCTCTGTGAGCTGCACAGGGCCGGAGTGCGCACCCTCCAGAGGGCACTCGCTGTTCAGGGCGGAGTGATTTGGAGCGCAGGATGCCTGCGGAGCCGAGCGTATCCGTGTATTGGCGTTGCTATGTGCACGCGAATTGTGTGTTGGCGTTGCTGTGTGCACACTAATCATTTTAAAAACGTTAATCTGATGATCCGCTGATACGGTCTAATGTAAACCCCACCTAAGAATCTTCACAGACATGTTTCAAAACAAGCTCTTCTGGGTGGGGCTGAAGTCATGCAAAGCTAGAAAAAAGCCCTTCATCAATGAGAAGCAAAGAAGAGCCAGGCTGAGAATTGCTAAAGACTATAAGACTTGGACCGTTGGGGACTGGTGTCAAGTCGTCATCTCTGAGTAATCCAATTTTCAGCTTTTCCCATCACCTGGTCATCTAATGGTTCGACAGAGATCTGGAGAGGCCTACAAGCTACAGTGTCTTGCACCTATTGTGAAATTTGGTGGAGGATCACTGATGATCTGGGGGTGCTTCAGCAAGGCAGGAATGGAGCAGATTTTTGCTTGTGAAGGACTCATAAATCAAGCCATGTACAAGGTTCAGCATGGTGGTGTAGTGGTTAGTACTGTCACCTCACAACAAGAAGGTTCTGGGTTTGAGCCCAGTGGCCATCGGGGGTCTTTCTGTGTGGAGTTTGCATGTTCTCCCTGTTTCTGTGTGGGTTTCCTCTGGGTGCTCCAGTTTTCCCCACAGTTCAAAGACATGCAGTTAGGTTAACATGGGGTGGTCTTGGGCTGATGTGCCCTTGAGCAAGGCACCTAATTCCCAACTGCTCCCCAGGCGCTGTAGCATTGATGTCCACTGCTCTGGGTATGTGTGTGTGCTTATTGCTCACTTGTGTGTGTGCATATATGTGTTCACTGCTTCAGATGGGTTTAAATGCAGAGGACAAATATCACTGTGCTTGAGTGTGCATGTGACAAATAAAGGCTGCTTCTTCTTCTTCTTCTTCTATCCTGGAAGAAAACTGCTTCTTTCTGTTCTGACAGTGTTTGCTAACTTTGAGGATTGGATTTTCCAGCAGGATAGTGCTCCATGCCACACAGCCAGGTCAATTAAGGTGTGGATGGAGGACCACAAGATTAAGACCCTATCATGTCCAGCCCAATCTCCAGACTTGAACCCCTTTAAAAACCTCTGGAATGTGATCAAGAGGAAGATGAATGGTCACAAGCCATCAAACAAAGCTGAGCTGATTGAATTTTTGTGCCAGGAGTGGCATGGAGTCACCCAAGTGTAACATGAAAGACTGGTGGACAGTATGCCAAGATCCATGAAAGCTATGATTAAATGTCAGGGTTATTACACCAAATTTTTATTTCTGAACTCATCCTATGTTCAAACATCAGTATTGTGTTGTTTAAAACCAAATATGATCTTGAATTCTATGCATTATTCAAGGTCTGAAAACACTGCATCTTTTTGTTCTTTTGACCAGTTGTCATTTTCTGCAATTAAATGCTCAAAGTAATAATATTTTTATGTGGAATTTGAGGGAAATATTGTCAGTAGTTTCAGGAGTAAAAAAAAAAAAAGTTAATGTTCCTCAAACACATACCTATAATAGTAAAACAAGAGAAACTGATAGTTTGGCAGTGGTCTGTTTAAATATATATTTGTTCAAAAATAATTATTATCTGTAAAATTGATGTTAGTGATTCAGATTGATTAAAACAGCTCTTTGAAACTTCTATATTTAACCCCTATTCATTTCTATTCACAAGAAGCAACAGGTACCTGAGTAAATTTTAGTGTCATACTGTTTTGTAATTTTCCTTTTCACTGAGTGTTGCCTCTTCAAGGACTAATGACAGAACATTCTGCACCAAAACATGTTTATCTTATCATGCTCCTTATGTGCATAGCAGACGTGCATAGCAGATGTGCATACAAGACAGTGATTAGACAAGATCCAATCAGCTTTAGAGCTGATCATGTGATCAGGGCATGTAATTGCAATGATGTAATGCAATAAATGTCTTCTTTTTATCTAGTAAAGAGTATATATAGATTTGAGAACAAAGGGACAGTGTGAGGGGTGTGTCAAACTCTCATCACTTGTCTGTTTCTGCAATAAACCTTTTCTCTTGCAAAAGGACGAGACTGATGTTGGTGTTTGTCATTTTTCCACGACAAATCTTGGCATCCCTGGGTGGGCTACCTACCTTCTGTGGTCTTCTGGGCAGTAAGTGGACCGGAGAACACTCGTGGAGAAGCAAACACCCATCCTCAAACCTCATATTCTTCAGAGAAGACGTGGTATGCTCTTTGCTGCCCAGGGGCAGGAAATGCTGCAGTCCACCATTAAATAGGTAGGAACCACTAATTCTATTTGACCTTATTTAAAATTTACAAAATTAAAGGAGTACTGAAATTACTGATCAATGAAGTTTAATGTCTGTGTCATGGCAAAGATGTATCAGTGAGGAGTCAATGATCTAGAAGCTGGGTTTCTCAGATAGAAGTTCTGGGAACTTCGACCTCCATGACAGCTGAGGATTAAAAGTTTCCCTTTGTTCTTGAGAAAAACTAAGGATTTATACTGATGGGTATATCTTATGGAACTACAGCAAGTTTGTTAAACTAATGAAAGCAAGTTGGTTAAGAGGCAGTTTGGTTGAATGGCGTAACTTGTGATGGGTAGTTGCCAGCAAAAGACAGATCCGCCATTGACTCTGTCATTGAACAATCACCCATGACATGTTAAATTGTTCCTACATAGATAATAAGAACACCAGGCTCGTCCTATAGGGGAGAGCGGGGTAAGATGAGCCACTTTTTACATTTTTCATCATAACTACATGTTAAAGCCATTTTTGCTTCCAGTCTACACACCATACCAAATTTCAAAGTGTACTGTTACTATCTGAGCAAAAAATAATTGATAAGCTCTTATGGTTAGAGTGATATTACCTCTTGAAAAAAAAAATGTCAAGTGGCTCAACTTACCCCATGCACGGGGTAAGATGAACCACTGTGTGGGGTAAATTGAGCCAACACAAAACATGTTAGGTTAACAAAGTAAACAACTTTTATTATTAGAAATGCAATCAGTGAATCAAGTCAAGTCAATCAAGTGGGGGATAGGGCTGTTGCATAGAGAAGGGGAGATGAAGAGAGAGGTGATAGAACGAGATGGGATAGGGAGGGATAGATAGATGGATAGAGAGAGAGATATGCATAGATAGATAGAAAGAGGGATGGTTAGAGAGGGAATGAGAGATGTACTATATTATAGAAATTACTAAAACAGTAGAACAGTGCCAAAAAATCTTATTTCTTTCAGTAGGTTAAAACATGCAGCAATCATTCCATCCATAATAATTTCATCATTATTCAATGTTCCAAGCGTTCAAATTGCAAGGGAACACCATTTGCCTCTCCCTCCGTGCTGTCCCCCCAACAGTAAAGGGGCGGGGAAATTTTTTCACAATATCCTGTCTTGACAGGACAGCCTCATCTTTCTCTTTGAAGACAAAGGTTGGCTTTCTTGCAGAGCCATGGCATGACCGGCTTCTTTTGAGAAATCTTGCCTCTATTTCGAAGACATCCAATTTGATTATCTGGCCAATGAAGAAATGCACTTTCTTCTTCCCTGTGAATTTTGCCACAACATAATCCCCCACATCTAACAACTGGTCTTCCTCATCTGATGTCATATATATATATATATATATATATATATATATATATATATATATATATATATATATATATATGTTGTTGTTGTCATATATGACCAGTAAATGTGAAAACTTAAGTGTCATCCATATTGGGTAAGCTCAGCCACCAATGGGGTAAGTTGAGCCAGTGGCTCAACTTGCCCCACATCTAATGTCTCATCTTACCCCGTGGCCACCATTTTGTAGAAAAATGCTAATAAAGGGGATTAGGCTAATCAAAATTATTTTTATTAGCATTCATATCATAGCTTAGAAAGCCACTAACTTAACCCTAATGTGTCTAAATATTATTCTACTTTTGTCTTCTCTAAATCATCTTCACTGTGGACAAACATGGAATTGACTTAGAAAGCACAAAAACACATTTTTATAAATATCTCCCTCACCTAGTTTGACATGTGGTGCTCCTCTCCACAAGTGTAAGTAAATGGTCCCGCCCCCCTTTGAATGTGGTCACATGGTCACATTTGTGTACTGTTTCTTAGAAACAGGGGGTGGCTCATCTTACCCCCTGGCTCATCTTACCCCGCTCTCCCCTATACACCGGTGTGCTCTACTCTGATCTTCTGTGTGTGTGTGTGTGTGTGTGTGTGTGAGAGAGAGAGACAGAAAGAGATCTCCTGTGTGTGTGTGTGTGTTTCTATTTTTAATGCAGCGTGGATGGTGCAAGTTTTATATACCATGAATGCAAGTTTTATTTCATTACGCATACAGTTGTAACAAGAGTTTCCTTCTGTAACAAGGAGTCAAGTAATTTGAAGTAAAATGGGTTTGTGCCATAACAAAGGCACCAAAGACACAACACAGCACACGATAAGGCACTCTGGTTGTTCATATGATTGTCCTAACGTAACATTGAGTGTTAATTATGGGGAAGACTCTCTAGCACAGTTTGATATTTAGGTAAAAGAATGCAGGTTTCCTGAAAAGGGAAGTTTTAGTATGAGGCAGTTGGAAGGCTTAAAAAAGGCTTTCAATAAGAAAGAGAAGGATGAATTAAACAAAAATTTTAAAAGAATGAGGCATTTTTAGCGAACTGGAAAGTGTTTGGAGAGTGGTAGAGTGAGGCACATAAGAGAGAAAGACAACAGGTAGGACCTTCATCTGTTTCTCAGTGTTTTAAGTTGCAGGCTGATTCTGACCTCAACTCCGCCCCGAGACGACAACTACCACAGCCAGATGAGAACGATCCAATGCTTCCTGTTACAACACCACTAGTAGCAGAGGGAGGAGCCCCAGTCTGCCCATCATCTATGCCCAGCACACCTCCCCCACAGGCTCTGGTGCAGCACCCACTCTACCCAGACCTGGCAGAGGCCACAGGTCCACCACCCAGATACAAGGACCACCCCACGACACCTCATCAGAGTGAGCCATTGCCACTGATGGCAAGGAAACAGGGAAAAGCTAAAGAGCACGCAGCAGGCTCACATCCAGAGGATGATGGCGACGAGGTGTTGAGAATGCTGATGGTGGAAATGACAGGAACAGATGGGCCTATGCTGGTTCACTGCTCATGGACTCTGGCAGATATCAAGGAAAGCATGACACATCTCCCTAATGTGTGTGAAGTGGGAGGAAGGAAGTTTGGGGAAGAGCTGTTGATCTTTTGCAAAGAATTCAGACCTACCATACATGAACTGAGATGCTTACTTATGGCCAAGATGGGCATAGATTGGAGCAAGGTCTCTTAAGAGTACCCAACTGAAGACCTCAGACATGTGGAGCCCGAGTGGACTCAGGCAAATAATGCAGCATATGTGGGAGCCATTAATGTGCTCAAGACACGCCTAGAACAGGCCTTCCCAGTGCGAATGGACATGACAAAGATTGCAATGTGTAGGCAAGATGAAAATGAGACTGTGAGTCAGTATTTAGCTGACCTCATAACAGTACATAATGCCAATTCGGGACTGGAACGCCCTGGCCAGCTGTCCACAGGTGAAACCCCAACAAATTCCTGGGAGGCCCACTTCAGGAACAGCTTTCTTAATGGTATGAAGCCCGAGATAGCAGCAGCAGCAGCAGCAGCAGTGAAACACCAATGCATAACATGGGACACTGGCACGGTCAGCACTATTGAGTGATATGCTGTCCATGCAGAAAAATGTCTTTAAGAAGGAGAAAGAAGGAAGACAGAGAAAAGGGAGAAGGACTTGTATACCATGACTCTGGCCATGTTCCAAGTTGGGCAACCTGACACATTGACGCACAGTGCAGGGCAAGGCCAGAACAACCCTAGACTGGGGACTTGGTAGAAGAAGAGGCAGAGGAAGAGTTAACAGATCTGATCTGGTGTGTTACAATTATGGGATTATACATTTTGCGAGAGAGTGTATGGCAAAGCTGACTGATGGGCGGGGGAGAGGGATGGAGAAGCGGCTGAGAACAGAGGAGGTAACACACAACACAAAACCAATCAGGTAGTTCATATTATACAGGAACATACACCCCAGCCTAATCACACAGACAACATTAGACAGCTACATGACCTCCAAACGCAGCAAGGTGATGAAAATGTATCTTTCCTTAAATATGCAGCCTTCCCACTTACCCAGCTTCCATACATGCCATTGACAATATGGGGAAAGAAGTTTAATTTCCTGGTAGATTCAGGAGCTACCCATTCAGTCATTAAACAGGGAGAATTGCACTTCCCATTTGAACTAAGTTCTTGATCAATTTGCACAATTGGGGCAACAGGCTATTCAGTCGTAGAAAAGTTCTCAAAGCCTGTGTCATGTCAGGATGAAGATGGACAGGAGGTGGAGCACTCATTCCTGATCTCCTCTTCCTGCCCAGTTAATTTACTAGGGTGAGATTTAATGTGCAAGTTTGGCTTGGTTCTTACATTATCCCCAGAGGGCATTACAGTGACAAATACCACTTTGACGTGTGTTTTACATGAACAAAAGCTCCCTGTTTATGTATATGAGTGGAAGCTCTGTCCAGACACTTTAACTAATGTAACTCAATACCTTGTGCAGCAAGCACATGACAGAATTGTAGCACATGATGTTGACTATATGGAACATACAGACTTTCACTGCATGGCCCACATGCATGATGGAAAGGATGCTGCATATGAGAGAGTATGGTTTAAAGACACCTGCGAGTGAGAACATATTCACCTTAGAGATTTATACTGGTCAAAAGAATATTGTGCGTGTTCTGTTGAATTAGAGTGCTGCACAGACATTTGTGCCTGGATTCAATTGGAGGGCATAACCAAATTC
This sequence comes from Neoarius graeffei, assembly GCF_027579695.1. NCBI lineage: Eukaryota > Metazoa > Chordata > Actinopteri > Siluriformes > Ariidae > Neoarius > Neoarius graeffei. Next base: position 77,103,366 of record NC_083570.1, read on the forward strand.
CTTAAGTGCTGCCAAAAGGAGTTGTTTGATGTCCCATCATCCACACCCCACATTTCTTTAGCCAAACCAAAGGCAGTCCCATGGAAGGAGGTGGGACATTGGCTTCGAGGGTGTGTGAGTAAGAAAGCCTCTGATTGGGTTAGTATAATGGATCCTTCTGGATTTTATAATCCAGAAAATGATGTCTTTAAACAATCTCTCTCTATGCTAGTACATGTACAGCATAGTGTAGAGCTCTCCACGTGCTTAGTGGGGGTTTTTGCAAGTGGTTCAGGAGACATCTCCCCAGTCCAAGTCCATCCTAGGCTGGTAGAGATTCCACCAGATCTCTTGGCCACAGGTAAACATGATGTGGGTTCAATGAAGCATGCTGAACCGATTGTGATAACTCCCAAGTCAGATTTTAGACCTAGACAGACACAATACCCACTAAAGCCAGAGGCCATAGAAGGCGTTAGGCCTGTCTTTGAGTCTCTGTTGCAGGCAGGAGTAATTGTCCCTTGCCCGGACTCACCAGTGCACACTCCTATATTTCCTGTAAAGAAATCCAGAAAACCTCCCCAACCTGATGAGTGGCATTTTGTACAAGACTTACAAGCAGTGAATGCTGCTGTCAGACAGCGTGCATCAGATGTTCCAAACCCCTACACTATTCTAGGTCAAGTGCCACCTGATAGCAGATGGTTTTCAGTAGTGGACCTAGCAAACATATTCTTCAGCATTCCAGTACACAAAGACAGTCAATACTGGCTTGCATTTACATTTGATGGCAAGCCTTACACCTTCACATGCCTGTGCCAAGGGTATTGCGAGTCACCCATCATTTTTAACCAAATGCTCAAACAGAGCCTGGACTCATTTGTACTCACTCTAGGCTCCGCCCACATGCAGTCTCCATGCTTCTGCTAGAACAGAAAACTTCACACTTGTCAACATAACAGTGGCTAAGATATAACATGGTCCTGCTTGACATGCCAAACATAAACATTGTAAAACATTGTACTGTCCTTAACCCCGCTACTTTGCTCCCTACAGAGGAGGACGGTGAACCACGTGACTGCGTGGCACTTACTAACCGATTATGCTCCCCTAGGTTGGACCTCAAGGATGAACCACTCACAAATCCAGACATGATTCTGTATGTGGATGGGTCAGCATCATGACACTCAGAAACAGGTAAAAATCAAGTAGACTATGCTGTAGTTTCAGACAAAGAATTAATCACAGCGGGAACATAACCTAGTCACTTGTCAGCTCAAACAGCAGCGCTATATACCTTGACAGAAGCATGTAAACATGCAACAGGTAAATCAGCCACTATCTACACAGACAGCAGATATGCCTTTGGTGTAGTACATGACTTTGGCACAATCTGGAAACATAGACATTTTCTGACCAGCTCAGGCACACAAATAGCCCACCACAAGCTTATTTCTGACCTGCTGGATGCTGTCCTACTCCCATCTGCTCTTGCTATATGCAAGTGTGATGCACATACAGTACTAACAAATCCGATTCAGTCTCTCTAGGTAATGCACAAGCTGACACAGCAGCAAAACAGGCAGCCACAAGGACCCCAACTTCATTAATGCTTTCAACTAACCCTTCTACCTCCCTTACAGGTTTCTGACTTCCAGCAGTGGGCCACAGCTGAGGAAAAGGCTGTGTGGCAGAAAGAAGGGTGTAGTATTAAAGATGGGGTCTGGGCAAGCCCAGACGGTCAACCTTGTCTCCCCAAATACATTTCCATATTATGCTAAGTTGACACATGGGAAAGACCATGTGTCAAAAGGGGGAATGATAGCAGCAGTAACAAAGGATTCTCGAATTACTCTCAAAATTTTTGTCAAAACTGTCTTGTATGTGTGCAACCCTCTCTTCCGCTCTGAATAATATTCACAAACAGGTGAGATCAGTCTTACCAGTCCCAGCACTGGGACCACTGCATGACCTGAGACCTGGTGACTGGGTGGTGATAAAGGACTTCAGAAGGATGAAATGGAACAAGCCCAGGTGGACGGGACCATCCCAAGTGCTGCTTACCACACAGTCAGCTGTAAAGGTGGACAACAGAGATATGTGGGTACACACCAGCCACTACAGAAGAGTACCTGAACCAACGGACAAGCAGCACAAGGAGGCCCTGGTACAGGAAAGAGATTAAGACAGCATTCAGCAAGCCCTTAGGGGGCTTCATCGCACCGTGAGTGGACACTCTGCTATCAAGAGGGCCTTACGGGGACCAACTAACACGAGCATCGATACACATAGCCACATGATGGACCAGGGTTTCTCAACCTTTTTTCAGTCACGGCACCCTTCAGAAGTATGCAAATTCTCAAGGCACCCCCATATAAAATATATGCAGTCACACTGACCCCGGCAGTGACGTTATGACATGGGAAAGGGGGCCGTGAGACAAATTTTGATGATGCATGAGGCAGCGATGATCTGCACTAGTGTAATTATCATTTTTTAAAATTTTAATTCATTGTATTTATTTCAATGTTAGAATATATAATTTTTTGACGGCACCCCTAACAAAGCCAGACCGCACCCCAGGGTGCCGCGGCACCCTGGTTGAGAAAGGCTGTGATGGACTGTGCATTCCAGCACATTCTTCATTCTGTACCTAATTGTTAACCTCATACATGGTATAAGTAGTATTTGGTAGTTTGTCCAGTGACAGAGATTAATACATGTATTACAAGAGCAGTGTCTGACACCACAAGTACTCCAGGTGGCAGACTTCTCAGCTGGAAAAGTAAGCTAGAAAGAGATCAAACTGTTAACTGGGTTCATGACATATTGACTGATAATACCAATCGCATGGTGGTAGCTGAAAGAATACATTCTGACTACACTATGCAGACCAGCTCTGTGGGATTCTTCTGTACATTTTCAACCTGAGCCTCAGTCTGGAGAAAGTTCCACTTCTGTGGAAAACATCATGTGTGGTTCCAGTTCCCAAGACCACGCACCCCAGGGAGCGCAACCACTTTCGGCCAGTAGCTTTAACGTCTCACCTAATGAAGCTCATGGAGAGGATTGTTCTCTCCCACCTCTGACACCTGGTGAACAGTGAGATGGACACCCTGCAGTTCGCATATCGACTGGGCATTGGTGTGGATGACGCTGTTATTTACCTGCTACACCGGTCACTTTTGCACCTGGAGGGCACTGGGAGCCATGTGAGAATCATGTTCTTTGACTTCTCCAGTGCTTTCAACACAATCCAGCCATCACTGCTTAGGGGAAGCTGGAGGGAGCTGGTGTCGACTGCCACCTGGCTGCATGGATCATCGACTACCTCATTAACAGGCCGCAGTATGTGAGGCTCCGTGACTGTGTGTCTGATGTGGTAGTCTGCAGCACAGGGGCTCCACAGGGTACAGTGCTCTCTCCTTTCCTCTTTACATTTTACCCATCTGACTTCAGCTACAACATGGACAGCTGCCACCTCCAGAAGTTCTCAGATGATACAGCCATCGTTGGATGTGTGTCAGAGGGGGATGATCTGGAGTACAGAGAGGTCATCACCAACTTTGTCGCCTGGTGCGAACTGAACCACCTGCGCATCAATGCCAGAAAGACAAAGGAGGTGGTGATCGATTTCAGAAGGACGGTTCCCCAAATTGCACCAGTGAACATCCAGGGTTTGGACATTGAGATTGTGGAGAAGTACAAATACCTGGGTGTTCACCTCAACAACAAACTGGACTGGACTAACAACACAGATGTCCTGTACAAGAAGGGCCAAAGTCGTCTCCACCTGCTGAGAAGACTGAGGTCTTTTGGTGTGTGCAGGACACTGCTTAGGATTTTTTATGACTCTGTGGTAGCATCAGTGATTTTCTACGCTGTCGTCTGCTGGGGCTGTGGAAGTTCAGAGAGGGACAGGAAGAAACTTAATAAACTGGTCAGAAGGGCTGGCTCAGTCTTGGACTGTCCTCTGGACTCCATTGAGGTGGTGGGTCAGAGGAGGATGTTAGCCAAGCTGACATCAATCATGGATAACCCCTCTCACCCCCTACATGAGGCTGTGGGGGCTTTAAGCAGCTCTTTTAGTAGTAGACTGCTACACCCACGGTGTAAGAAGGAGAGATACCGCAGGTCATTCATACCTGCTGCTGTCAGACTGTATAACACCCACAACTTGTAATGTAGCACCAATAACTTGTTTGCCATTATATTTGCACTACTTCACCACTACTACCTCTGTCATCTCTCATCGATGCAATTATTATGTGCAATAATATAGGCCTTAAAATATTTTTATGCATACTTGTGTGTGTGTGTGTGTGTGTGTATATATATATATATATATATATATATATATATATATATATATATATATATATATAATTTATGTATATATGTGTGTATATATACAGAGTCTACCTGTAATGTGCAATTTTTCCGAGCCTCTCAATAAGGCAATTTTTCTAGACTTTTACATGGTAGATAATGCAAATAGCCCTCTGTATTTAATCTTTCATTTGTCTAATTTTTATTTCAGTTTTATTTGTTATCTATATGACATTTTCTTGCTACTGTAACACGTGAATTTCCCTGATGTGGGATGAATAAAGTGAATCTAGATTAATCTAATCTACATTTGGGCAGCATGGTGGTGTAAGTGGTTAGCACGGTCACCTCACAGCAAGAAGGTTCTGGGTTTGAGCCCAGCAGCCAGCAGGGGCCTATCTGTGTGGAGTTTGCATGTTCTCCCCGTGTCTGTGTGGGTTACCTCCAGGTGCTCCGGTTTCCCCCACAGTCCAAAGACATGCGGTTAGGTTAATATGGGATGGCCTTGGGCTGAGGTGCCCTTGAGCGAGTTACCTAACTCCCAACTGCTCCCCAGGCACTGTTAGCATGGCTGCCCACTGCTCTGGGTATGTGTGTGCGCTCATTGCTCACGTGTGTGCATGTGTGTGTTCACTGCTTCAGATGGGTTAAATGCAGAGAGGAATTTCACAAGTGTGTGATGAATAAAGTTGTGCTTTCTTTCTGTGCTTTCTTTCTTTACACATACACTAGCGTACAATACCAAGCTGATTTAGGTGATGGGACTAAGTGCCTTAGGCGGAGAGACTCCTATAGAAAACACCCAATACCACATAGTTCGTTGACTGACTATTGCCACAGACTGGACAGTAACCAGTAGGCGAACCGTGTATGACAGTATTATAAATTTAATGTTATCATTTACATGATAAAAGGTGGAATTGTAGAGTAAATTTTAGTGTCATCCTGTTTTGTAGTTTTCCTTTTCACTGAGTGTTGCCTCTTCAAGGACTAACGACAGAACATTCTGCACTGAAACATGTTTATCTTATCATCCTTCTTACGTGCGTAGCAGATGTGCATAGCAGATGTGCATACAAGACAGCGATTAGACAAGATCAGATCAGCTTTAGAGCTGATCATGCTCCTGGTGCATGATCAGGGCATGTAATTGCAATGATGTAATGCAATAAATATCTTCTTTTTATCTAGTAAAGAGTATATATAGATTTGAGAAGAAAGGGACGGTGTGAGGGGTGTGTTGAACTCTCATCACTTGTCCATTTCTGCAATAAGCCTTCTTTTTTCTTGCAAAAGGACAAGACTGGTGTTAGTGTTTGTCATTTTTCCATGACATGCTACATACTACATAGCAGGTAGAGTACTGTCAACTCAGGATATTTTTAGGAACTTCCCCAGTGATATAACCCCTAAAGTACAACTTTTCCTCCATAAACCGTACCTGGCATGATCATAAATGTTTTTTGACCTCCCAAGTGATGTTATCTGCAAGAACATGACCAGGATGATGACCACACACTCAGAACATCAGGCCTCTTGACTCCAAGGAGGACAGAGCCATGAAAGATCAGACTGTCTCTCTAGGAAAAGAATGGGACATACATTCATCCTGGTGTTAGAGCACTGTAGTATTGGACCAGGTGGATGGAGCACAGAAGCACTGCAGGCCAGAACTGAGTTCTCAATGAACTATTTATTGTTAGCTTTTCAGCCTTTTATCACTTCCCAGCCATGCACGCACTCGCACGCACACGCACACACACACACACACACACACACAAACACACGCAAGTGTTCTGGTTGGGGAGAGCTCTCTTTCTCTGCTCTCCTCTCCTTTTAAAGGGCGTGGTTACTGGGGAAGGCACACAAACACAGGTTAATCCCCATCAGGTGCAATGATTCCACCACTTACCTTTCCTGACTCCACCCTCATTCACAGACCAATGCTTGGCCACGCCCCCACTGCCACATAGCCCCACTGCCCAGCTCAGGCTGGGGAGCCGTCCAGTCTGTAGCCGACTCCCCCCCCCCCCCCTCCTTGATGGGAGAGGAAATCCGCCACGACCATCTGCGCCCTCGGCCTGTGGACCACCTTGAACTTAAACAGTTGGAGTGCCAGATACCAACGGGTGATCTGCGCATTGGCATCCTTCATGCGGTGGAGACACTGCAGGGGTGCGTGGTCCAAACAGAGGCTGAAAGGGCACCCCAGCAGGTAGTAGCAGAGGGCAAGGACCGCCCATTTGATGGCGAGGCACTCCTTTTCAATCATGCTGTACTTGCCCTCATGGACTGACAGCTTCCAGCTGATGTACAGCACTGGGTGGTCCTCCCCCCCACCTCCTGGGACAAGCCCCCAGCTCTCTGTCTGACGCATCCTTCTGCAAAATAAAGGGGAGAGAAAAGTCAGGGGAGTGTAACAGTGGCCCCCCACACAGTGCCACTTTTACTTCCAAGAAAGCCCACTGGCATTGCTCCGTCCGCTGGACCGGATCTGGTGCTCCCTTTTTAGTGAGATCAGTCAGTGGGCTGGTGACATCCAAATAATTAGGTATAAACCTATGATAGTAGCCAGCCAGCCCCAGGAACTGTCTCACCCCCTTTTTGGTCTTGGGCCTTGGGCAGGCCGCAATCGCTGCTGTCTTATTCATTTGGGGATGCACCTGCCCATTGCCCAAGTGGAAACCCAGATACCGTACTTCCACCCGCCCAATCGCAGACTTCTTTGGGTTGGCTGTGAGGCTCACTCGCCTCAGTGACCTAAGAATGGCCCTTAGGTGTTCCACATGCCGCGGCCAATCATTACTATAAACAATAATGTCGTCCAAGTAGGCAGCCGCATAGGTGGCATGGGCGTGGAGGACCCTATCCATAAGCCGCTGGAACGTAGCGGGCACCCCAAACAGCCCAAAAGGAAATGTGACGAACTGGTGTAAGCCAAATGGTGTGGAAAAGGCCATTTTCTCTTGGGATAGTGGAGTCAAGGGATCTGCCAATATCCCTTTGTCAAATCCAGTGTCAAATAAAAACGAGCCATACCTTGTCGATCAAGCAACTCGTCAATATGAGGCATTGGGTACACGTCAAACTTAGACACCGCATTGACTTTCCTATAGTCCACGCAGAACCGGACCGACCCATCGGCCTTGGGAACCAAGACCACCGGGCTGCTCCAGTCGCTGTGGGACTCCTCGACGATGCCCATTTCAAGCGTGGCCTCGAGCTCTTCCTGAACCACCTTTTTTTGTGTTTGGGCAGTCTGTAAGGGTGACTGCGCACTACTACCCCCGGGAGCGTCTCAATGTGGTGTTCTATGAGGTGGGTGTGGCTGGGCAGCGGTGAGAACACGTCAGAAAATTCTGTTTGCAACTGGGTGAACTCCGTGAGCTGGGTCAGGGAGAGGTGGTCTCCACAGGGGACTGGAGCGGTGGGCGATGTCAATTTCCCTTTTTGAACCTCTGGCCCCAGCTCCACCTTCTCCTGAACCACCGACACCAACACCACGGGGACCTCCTCATTCCAAAGTTTTAGTAGGTTGAGGTGGTATATCTGTAACGCCCCACCCCTGTCCATTCTCCTCACCTCATAGTTGATGTCCCCAACTCACCATGTGACCTCAAAGGGTCCTTGCCACCTGGCGATCAATTTAGAGCTTAATGTGGGCAAAAACACAAGTACTTCATCTCCCAGTGTGAATTCCCTAAGGTGCATGCCCCTGTCGTACAGACGGATTTGACGTTCTTGGGCCTGCCGCAAATTCTCCAGGGTTAGGTGCATGAGTGTGTGGAGTTTGGCATGCAGGTCAATAATGTATTGAATTTTGTTTTTACTGATTGAAGGTCCCTCCTCCTAATTTTCCCGTAGCACATCCAGAATGCCACGCAGCTTATGCCCGTATAGTAATTCGAATGGTAAGAACCCTGTGGAGGCTTGTGGGACCTCTCGCACTGTGAATAACAGGGGCTCAAGCCATTTATCCCAGTTGCGTGCGTCCTCACTTACAAAGTTTCTAATTATGTTTTTGAGGGTGTGATTAAACCGTTTGACTAAGACATCCATTTGTGGGTGATAAATGCTGGTGTGGATAGGCTTAATTCCCAGTAACCCATACAGTTTGTGCAGTGTATGTGACATAAACCTAGTGCCTTGATCAGTCAGAATCTCTTTGGGGATTCTGACTCAGGAGATGACACGGAAGAGTGCTTCAGCAATACTATGTGCTGTGATATTGCGAAGAGGCACTGCTTCCAGATATCACATTGCATAGTCTACCAGAACTAAAATAAAGCGATATCCTCATGTTGACTGATCTAATGGCCTGACGAAATCCATCCTGATTCTTTCGAACGGGGTCTCGATTAATGGCAGAGGGCGCAAAGGCACTTTTGGGATGGCCACAGGATTTACTAACTCAGGGCTGCCAACTTTTCAAAATTCCTTGGAGTGAGATTTTTTTTGGGGGGGGGCGACGGCAAAATTTTTCCTCACACCATGCAGTAAGTGGGAATTTTATATTCAGTTTGATATTCACTTGTCCCCCTGCATTCTGGTGTTTTGTTTGTGGGTCATCCAGCTGGAGAAGGACAATGGGGGGGGGGGGGGGGGGGGTTGAGATTTTGGATTTAGTAGATGTTCCTGCATTCTGGTGGATTTTTGGAGTGGTCTGCTGTGCCATACCTACATTCTTAAGGCCAATTTATGCTGACAACCCAGTCCTCGCAGATGGCATCGCAGATGGCATCTGCGAAGCCCCCCCCTTCGCAGACGCTCTGTGTGCACCTCCCAAAAATTGTGACCACCGCAGAAGCCTCGCAGACAGCATCGCAGACAAGAGGGCTCTGATTGGTCCACTCTACATCCGCTGTACACGCACTTCCACTTCCCTACTTTCCTGGTTTGGTTTGTTTTCACGACCACCATTTTTAAAAACACGAGCGAAGATGGAGCAGCACGAAGAGCAGTTGATCGAGGAAGTGAGGAAGTATGTACATCTATACGACTCCAGTTCTAGTCATTATAAGTAACCGGAGGATAAACACTCCACTAACCACACCCACCAACTACTCCTAGCGATTTCGCGACTTCGCGCCCCCTTGCGTTGTGGCAGTGAATAACATCGCGCACGCCTATTACTCCCCGCTCAACGATAAATTACAGCTGTCTGTGAAAAGCTATCTGCGAAAGCCTTGTCGCAAGAGCATGCAGAGGCCCTTACACACCCTGACTTGCCAGGCCTTCAGCTTGTGGCCAATAAAAGCACCAAGTTTTAGCTTAAAAGCCCCCACACTAGAAAACTACAGATGACTGCCAATGTTCCTGTAGCCCTATAGACCTGTGTTTCAGATTTAAAGGCAAGTTCATGTTTGAAAATATTTCATCAGCTAAGCCTAAACACCTTCTGAATTGAAACTAAATGTTAAGTTTTTAATAACTGTCGCAAAAAATAAGATTGTCCCTCACTGACTATTCATTATGCATTTAAGGGCTTTCCCCACCACTGGGTTCAGCAGAAGATTGGCATGGGGAAAAATATCAACAGCAAAAGAACAAATAAAATGCTTAAACAGTAAGCAAAATGTGCATGTGTTACAAGAAACATTAAAATGATTAAGTTTGAACAGTATAGAAACACAAAAAGCTGAACCTTGGCCATAGGTGGGAATGTGCACACAAAGTTGGGCTTAAAAATTTTGGTCATACTTAAATAAGCTATATTAATATATTTCTTATTAATTTATTTCTTATCTATGTTTCTTATTAGTAATAGAGCATTTGTCAGGGCCTGTTATCTGACAAATATTCTCTACCTGTCTTGCCCTCTTTGAAACCCTGTTTCCTCAGTATATTGTTCTGTCTTTTTTTTTAATTATTCACAAGTTCAAGTTCTTTGATATTACAGGTGACCATGCTTTATTTACTTGAACTGAGCAATTACATACATCTTAAATAATTAAAAATAAATACCCTGTAAATAAACAATAGGTATGGTGGCTAATGGCTCTTCTTGCATTTGTAATATTATCTCTTACTTGCTTTATTTTACAACATTTCCAGTATCCCAGACAGCAAGCAGGATCGGCCCGCTTCCGTAAAACATGCGGCGCCCTCGGCAGAGTGACGGCATCGGCTGAGACGCGGCAACCGGGAGCGGCCCGCTTCCGTAAAACCTGTGGGGTTGTCAGTTGTCGCTGCATCGGCTGGGTCATGGCAACCGGGAGAGGGCCGCTTCCATAAAACCTGCGGCTCTGTCGGCTGTCTCTGCATTGGCTCAGTCGTGGCAACCACAAGTGGGCCAGGTCATTTTTAAACTAACAGAAAACGATAAACGTTATGTTAAACAGAATCATATGAACATGCCATGACCAAGGTTCCAGATGCCACTGAAATGTCAGATCTTCAGACTGAAGAGGAGGATGCAAATATTCCAGAATATTTGAGAAGAAAAAATAAGTAATGGGTCATCCAGAAATTCAGAACCGAGTGGTTAAGAATGTCAATGGGGTCATCCCTATAGTCCCCAGGTTTTCTATGTTCTCTGGTCAATTTTGAAAATCAGGTTAGGGATCGGTTTTGGTCTAGGCATAGTTAAATATTCTCCGGCGCTCACATAGAAATTAACTCTCATGGTGTGAAACTTTCAAGCTGCGGGATTGTGAACTAAAGGCGGGCCAGGGTGACATTGGTATGATAACTTGTGTAGCATTTTGTATGTTCGTGTAAAACTGTTTGGTTCTTTATTGTGATTGGCTGATTCGGCGTTCCAAGCTGTTGTAAATCGAGTACAGTGTGTGGGATGTCATAGAATTCTAAATCATTACCCATTGAAGAAGCATCTGGTGTAGCCTGGTAACCACTTCCCAGTTCTAGATAACAGTTGAACAGTTTTAGGTAAACAATGAGCCACTTGAATCTGTGTTTGAGCTGTATTTAGAACAGCTAAGGGGAGTTTTACCAGCACTTCCTGCTGTGCTACAACCCCCTTAGCCAGTCTATATCCAGCACAAACCCACAGCCTCTCATGGCTTATTGCTAATTGAATGTGGGTAGACTGCTATTATGCAAACACCAGATAAAACCGGTTTCTAATTCTGCATGATCTTTCACATAAGAGGCTGCAAAAGAATCGACACTGATGAAGAAGCTCCTGCATGTAGTCCAGCAGCCCGCAAGAAGTCCTACACACAGCTTGTGAATGCTCCACAGATCACAGCCCCTGAAGGTAAAGCTTGTAACGTATAACTAAATCATTCATAATTCTTGACATGACGGCTGTGAATTTTGCACAATTAGTCAAGTATCTTTATAGATACTTGAAATGAGGAAATGCGTGCTCAGTATCCTACTTTTCTGCTGCCATGTTTTACTGTTCATTTTAGTCTCTTAGCATGACACTGTACAGCACTTTAACCAGTTTTCACTGTTTGTAAATGCGCTTTGCAAGTTAAACTTAATAATGAATCTAATGCAAATGTCATAGCCATATTTGGAGAAAATTTGGCATCTTCCTCAGCAGTCACCACGCATTGGTCCCTTGAAGCTCCTACATGTTCTCCACCAGCCCGCAAGAAGCCCCGCACACAGCTTGTGAATGCTCCCCACATCAAAGCCCCTGAAGGTATGGCCTGTGACACATTACCGGTACCAAGTTATTCATAATTCCTGACATTATGGCTGTGATCAGTGCTCAGTATCCCATTTTTCTGCTGCCATGTTTTATTGCTCATTTTAGTGTCTTAGTATGACACTGTACTAGCCTGGCTAAAGCCATCCCCTTTCTGCTTCTTTCCATTCGCAGTATAGGGTCTGGATACACAGTGCTGGGAGGGGTTTGCTCATGTAGCCAGACTACCGGGCCAATAAGCGTACGGGGCAGGTTTGGGGGAGGGCGCTAATGGCGATGATGCCAAATGATGTCGGGCACATACGTCATGGGCAACTGTCAGCGATTGAGTGAGAGCAAGTCCAATCGTTTCAAGCCAGAGTGGAGTTCATTCCTCCCACCTAATAATTGCTTCAGGGCACTGTGTATCCAGACCCTATACTGCGAATGGAAAGAAGCAGAAAGGGGATGGCTTTAGCCAGGCTAACACTGTACAGCACTTTGGCTAGTTTCCACTGTTTGTGAATGTGTTTTTCAAATTCAACTTACTAATGAATCTAATGCAAATGTCAATATAGCCCTATTACGAGAAAATTTCCCATCTTCCTCTATCACAATGCTTTGGTCCCCTGTGGTCCCCACACCACCTTGGAATCTGCCTCGGAGGCCCTCAGATTCCACTGCAGACCTTGTAAGATCTTTTCAAAGATGGTTAAAAGAAAATATGTTGGCTTTGAATCTGTGTGGAACACTAAATACAGATTTAATGAGGGTGTATACAATTCTGATGCCCATTTTCTTTTGTTTTTCCCAAGATCCCTCCACAAGAACAGCATTTGGATCACTCCATGACACCAGAACATGGCCGGGTTTCTGTAGAGGCTGTGCCTACATGTATGTATTTTACAAAGGTGGACAGTAAACAGCAATGGACTTATATTGTGTATAAATGTGTTCTACCAACGCTTTTATTTCTGTCTTATTTTGCAGCCCTTCTGAGGGAGATTCTTATCCAGTTGACTACTATCCGAGAGCAGCAAATGCTCATTTTGGTTCAACTCCAGTCACACTCCACCGGTCGTCCAGTTTCTGAAGCTCTGCCTGATGCGTCACACTGTCGACTGCCACTTTCTTCCCAGGAAGACCTTCAGAATCTGGAGGTCCTCTTGAAGAACCCCAAAGAGAAAAGAAATTTGGTGAGCAAACGATAAAAAACAAACAAACATGAAATGCAGTTGGCAGGAAATGTTTTGGCAGCCGTGGCCTAATTGGTTAAGGAGTTGGTCTTTGGATCAGATGGTTGCAGGTTAGGATCCCACCCTGACCAATGGAAGGTGTATACCGACACCTTCATCCATGGTTGAAGTGCCCTTGAGCAAGGCACCTAACGTTGCTTCAGGGACTGTAACCAATATCCTGTAAAAGTGTAATATGATGTAGTAATTGGTGATATGCATACACTTCTTTCAGACAGTACATCTGGGAATTGTGGGGGGATTGACTGTGAAGGAGACCGTTTGGCGCATAATGAAGAGGACAGTAACCACATCTCTGGCGAAAGGACTGAACTGGAGTGGCGCGAATGGCAAGCCAGCATTCAAAAACTTGGCTTTGAAGCTTGTTGTTCTGGGTAAGTTTTAGCTTTGTCACTTAAACAAATTGGTTTGGATGTATGGGCTATAAAAATGTGAAGTTCTTTGCACTAAATCACTGTCACATAAGGGTGATCTGACCAGTTTTAATATATCCTCTGCATTAAGTGATGTACAGTTGCTGACACTGGAGTGAAAGTTGCACTTCTGCATGAATGGTCATGTATTTCTGTCCCCCCCCCCCCCAGATGCTGTCAGAAGAAATGTGTTGACAAAAGATGCTTCAGACAAACAAATTGAACAGTTGATCACCCGCTGGCTCCAGCTAGCAGCGGATAGAGATGGAGGAAGGAGTCAAAGGGCTCAAAGGGGTCGTCAGGCTTCCTAAAGGCATCGTGTTTGTTACACATTTTTAGTGCGTGTGCGTGTGGTGGTTTGTGTGCGTGTGGTGGTTTGTGTGCGCGTGATTTTTAGTTTATTCACATGAATGGAAATGTTTTTTGAAGTTTCCATTTGATATCTTTTAGTTTGAAATTTTACCCTATTAACCTGTAGTATCTCCCAATGGCAAAATGCATGCGAAATCTGTTACGACCTCCCCTTTGGTTTTTCATTTTTTTTTTTAAAAACACCGAATAACATGGTGGCAATCTGACCGCCAATCTGTGTGCCGGACTGGCCATCGGGAGTAGCGGGAGTTTTCCCGGTGGGCCGGTGGTTCAGTGTGGGCCAGCGGAGAAAAAAAAAAAACAGTTGCGTGCTGGCCTTTAATATGATAAGCAATGTTAACAGTTTCTTTAAGAAACTGTTAACATTGCTCATCATATTAAAGGCCAGCGCGCAACTGTAATAAGCAATGTTAACTGTAATAAGCAATGTTAACAGTTTCTTAAAGAAACTGTTAACATTGCTTATATTAAAGGCCAGCGCGCAGCTGGGTTTTTTTTTTTCTCTCCGCCAGCCCACACTGAACCACCGGCCCACCGGGAAAACTCCCGCTACTCCCGATGGCCAGCCCGGCACTGGACACTGAAAGGGCATACATTTGAGTTTTGTATTTGGAATTGTATGTATAATTGCATTAAGGAAATAAACTGACTGCTGTTGACCGTTTGTAATTTTTTTTTTTAAGGTATTGAACACGCTTAACTAAGAAAATGACTTAAGCTTGAACGTCTCTTACCATTTTCATATGCAGCACAAAGAATAATACTTAGGAGGCTATTTTTGTGATTACCTAGACACATGACTTGATATCTGAGGACTGACTCGTAAGCGCCGTGCACTGTTCTAAATTTGTATAAAATAGCTTTTGTTCATTATATACAAACTCTTATGAAGTCTAAGATCTGCTGGACACCCTATGTTGGTGTTTTAAACAACATATGAGTGTGAATAAAGCCGCATATATGAGCGGTAATGATTAGATTTGATTTTTGCAGCATAGCTGCTAGATGGCCACTCGGCGTTCCGGAATTGGCCCGAGTGTAATTTCGCATACCTACAGTTACCAGCGCCAGAAGCGGGCCGATTTCTAAACATGCGGCTTTCCGCACTCGGTCCGCATTCGAGCCGAGTGCTCGGCACGGAATCGGACCTAGATTCACTCCCGAGTGTTGGCCGACTGTTTTTTTGCCGTAATCGAGCCGCTTCCGGGCCGCGGGCATTTTGCTGTTTGGGCAGTTACCAGCGCCAGAAGCGGGCCGATTTCTAAACATGCGGCTTTCCGCACTCGGTCCGCATTCGAGCCGAGTGCTTGGCATGGAATCGGACCTAGATTCACTCCCGAGTGTTGGCCGACTGTTTTTGCCGTAATCGAGCCGCTTCCGGGCCGCGGGCATTTTGCTGTTTGGGCAGTTACCAGCGCCAGAAGCGGGCCAATTTCTAAACATGCGGCTTTCCGCACTCGGTCCGCATTCGAGCCGAGTGCTCGGCACGGAATCGGACCTAGATTCACTCCCGAGTGTTGGCCGACTGTTTTTGCCGTAATCGAGCCGCTTCCGGGCCGCGGGCATTTTGCTGTTTGGGATGGCTTCAAATAAAGTCATAAAGTATGATAACATACAGTAAACAAACTAAAAATGCACCTTAATAAACGTGTGCTAAGGAGGTGCTCTCCCGTGCTGCTTGTTGGGGAAGATAGAGGCTGTGGCACGGCAGTAGGCCTATATTGATTTAGCATGCCTAGTACACAGCTCTCGATATGGCATTAAATATTCTCACAACACTTATAGGCTAAAACGATTCAGAAACTTTATATAAGTTCATAATTATGCCAGTAACACCACACATTGGTGTGCATATGTACAAACCTGTCTGAGATACCTGTCTTCAAATCAGATACCTTCTTCTCTCTCCTCTTCCTCTAAATTGACAGTAGGCAATTATCCAACTTCCGGTGAGTGCAGCATCATTAGATGCGCCACCTACCATAGGGGAGTGTGTACAGAAGGGAACACCTCTCTGCCTGTTTAGCCATGCGTAAGGCGTAATTGATCAGTCGCAAGTGGTTGGCGCGATGCAATGGGTAGCCTAGATTAGATAGATAAACTAGATTTTTTTCTAGCATGAGAAATCGGAGGTATGCCGTGTGAGCATCTGAAGACAATCAAATGCGTGTGTCTCATGCTCATTGCATGAGAGTTGGCAGCCTAGACTAACTGGCATTCGCGACATGCCGTACACCACCTACGGACATTGCCACGAATCCCTGGCCAATAGAACCGGGCCATTATTTGGGCTAGTGTCTTGTCCTGCCCTAAGTGTCCAGTCATAGGATTAAAGTGAGCCACCTGGAATATAAATTCCTGGCGGCTCTTTGGGATTAAAAGTTGGGTTATTTGTTCCTTAGTCTGAGTGTCCTGCGTTACTCGGTATAATCTATCCTTAATAATGGAAAAATAGGAGAAGGACGGGATGGTGTTTGGCTGGAG
Source organism: Neoarius graeffei (assembly GCF_027579695.1). NCBI lineage: Eukaryota > Metazoa > Chordata > Actinopteri > Siluriformes > Ariidae > Neoarius > Neoarius graeffei. The sequence goes on from NC_083570.1 coordinate 77,119,799, forward strand.
CATTTGACCATCGATTACTCTCACTTGGTCAAACGCGTGCTGCAGAGTCTCATCTCACGACTGCTCTAACAGGAAATCTGCGAGGAAATCCTTGAGAGAGGAAGGAGGAGCCTGCTGCTCCTCACTCTGATGCGGTGATGACATAGACAGCTCTGTGACAGCTGCTCCTGCCAATGCCACTCCGGGACCTCCCCCTGCTGAACTATGGCAGGCCCCACTCTTCACTAAGTGCGTCATTAATTCCTGAAATCCCGGCCCCAAATTATCAAGTGGGTAAGGTGAGGATTAATCGCCGCCTGTACTCTAAATTTCTCCCCTCGAAACAGAATGTGGACTGACACTAAAGGGTAGTTGTGAACATCCCTGTGCACACACAACACCTTCACCAATTGTGCTCTTCCCAGTGCCTTGTTTTGCACCAGGCTTTGGTGGATTGAGGTCTGGTTACAGCCGGAGTCCACCAAAGCCTTATACGTATCCCCTTGAATACTCACGTTTATGCGATAAGCTCCGGCCCGATCGAGGGCGGTCTCTGGCGCGTCGGGGATCCGGACCACTGCACCCACCTCCATCGCTGAGCACTGATGCTTGAGGTGCCCCGGTTCCCTGCAGCGCCAGCATACCGGCCCAGGCTCTCTCTCTGCACCAGTGTTCCGGAGATCACTCACCTGAGGGGGGAAAGACACAGACACGGAAGTAGGAAATGGTAGGACACAGCGGGTGTGGTGGGCCGGCTGGGGTGGAGCTGGCCCCTGCCTCCATGGTGGGGGAATGGGGCGAGGGTGAGGAACAGAAGGGGGGAGAGAGAGAGGACAAGGGGAGACATGCTGTCCTGCCATTGGAATGGCCACCATATGGTCCTCCGCTAGCTCGATGGCCTGATCCAGCGACGCCGGGCGATGGCACTGGACCCACTCCGTGGTTCCTTCTGGAAGTTGGGCGACGAATTGCTCCAGCACCACCAGATCGATGATTCCCTCGGCATTGCAGTTGTCAGCCCTCAGCCACTGCCAGCAGGCGTCCTGGAGTTGCTGGCCGAACGCGAACAGCCGGCCAACCTCCTCCAGGCGCAGCGCATGGAAGCGCTGCCACTGCTGCTCCAGGGTGTGACCCACCCACTGGAGGATGGCTCTGTGGAGGTCCGTGTAGACCAGCCAGCTGTTCACGGGGAGCTGTAGCGTGGCCAGCTGCACCTCGCCCATTAGCAGGGGGAGGAGGCGCACCGTTCCACCAGCCAACCCCACGCCTCGGCTGCCTGCTTGAAAAGAGTGAGGAAGGCTTCGGGGTTGTCCTGCGGACCCATCTTCGTTAGGATGAGGTGGGGAGGGTCCGCGGCAGTGGTGATCGGGGCCCCCGCTGACTCGAGCAGGTGCCGGAATGCCTGGCGATATTCCTGTTGCACCAGCACCAAGGCTTTGAAGCGTTGTTCTTGCTCCTTCTGGAGGGCGATCAGCGCCTGGTGCTGGCTCTGTTGGGCCATGGCGAGGGCATGGACCAGGTCCTGGAAGGGGAAGGACTCCATGTGGCCGTTCCCTTCTGCACTTTCCCAGGTTTCGGCACCACTGTAGTATTGGACCAGGTGGGTGGAGCACAGAAGCACGGCAGGCCAGAACTGAGTTGAACTATTTATTGTTAGCTTTTCAGCCTTTTATCACTTTCCAGCCATGCACACACGCACGCATGCACGCACACACACACACACATACACACACACACACAAGTGTTCTGGTTGGGGAGAGCTCCCTTTCTCTGCTCTCCTCTCCTTTTAAAGGGTGCGGTCACTGGGAAAGACACACAAACACAGGTTAATCCCCATCAGGTGCAATGATTCCACCACTTACTTTCCCTGACTCCGCCCTTCATTCACAGACCGACGCTTGGCCATGCCCCCGCTGCCATAAGCACTAAAACACTTCTTTTAACCACATCAAATCTGAAAATGCTCCTTACTTTGAAGTGAGTTCCATGAATGCACAACACAACAGGTTGATGATCTAGCCATTTTATCAAAGTTGTTCCAGAGTGCAGTCCATGAGGAAATTGAAATTCCACCCCAGGACTTGCCTTTGAACAACAATGAATCAACACCATTGAATGAGAAGAGACAGGAACTCTGACCCACCTTATGAAACCTCAGTATAAAGTTCAGAAAATCAAACATCTGTGAGTTGCATTAGATTTCCATCCATCTGGAACTTTGGCTCTTAGTTTTGACTCTTAATTCTGGCTGATCCTTCCTCAATCAGCCAAGTCTCTAGTGTTGTAAGACATGGAAGCAGGAGAACTTCAGACTTTTAGTGAAGATAGCAATTGTGCACAGTGTATCAAAAGCATGCTGACTCAACTAAGGCTTCGACTAAGGCCCTATGAATCCCAGTGAAAACTGTCCATACAGCATTATAAGCCTTCCGCTGTGCTCCCTAGAAAAGCAAATGTGACACTAAGGCTGGACACTAAGGGCAATCTTTGCTGAACTGTTTCACAGTGAGGATCCTTTTTCTGTGATCCTCCATTGATGCAATGGCTGACTATGCTAAAATCCCTCCACAGATCAGAATGACCAAAGATACACCATCAGCACATCAAGGTTCTCTATGTTGTTACTTAACTGTTGGCACGTTAATTGAGCTAAAATTAGTATGTTAAGTACATCAACTCAATTCATATCATAATATCTAAACAGCTGCCTACAGTCACTCTGTATGTCTGCTATTAAACTTAATTCTACTCATTATCCCATTGTCTGACAATTTTTTCACCACATTTATACATATTGTCAATTGCCATATATTTTGTATTATACTGATGCATACATGTCTTATTCTTATTAAACTTTGCATGTTATACATGCATGTGTTTCTCTTTTGTCACAAATATCTTTTATTCTGCAAATATCAATGGATTCACCTAATTTTATGTCCAACCCTGCTTCCAAAAAAGTTAGACCACTTTGTAAAATGTATAAAAACAGAATGGTATGATTTTCAAATCATCAGAACTACATGGGAACTATTTTGTCCACTGAAATTAGCCATAAATAGTTGTCTGTAATAAGACAGTAGCCATACTGTAACTCTTCTTATGCAGTCAGAAAGAGTTTTGTTGTAACTTAGGGGAAATATTAATTTAGTTAAAAGCTTAGGCAATGAGAAACAAACAAAGCAGGAATGAAAATTATGAGAAAAGACAAACACTCAGTCACAAATCTTTCTAACGCACAGTGTTTATCACTAAAATGATGAAACAACTAAGGCACAAACAGTAACAAACACAAATAACATGAATGAAATGGATGGCTTGTTTAAATGAAATTATTAACAACTCATTATTACCATAAAACTGGGTGAATGTCTTCACCAGTTTGACAGACCCAATGCAGCAAAGTGGTAGTAGATTTAAAGTGAACAACCTATGCTGTCAAACCTATGTTATTAAACTGATTTCATGGAAGTTTGTTACTTGCGAATTTGCTCTGAAAGTGCTTGTGCTGCTTTGAAGATGAGCTTGTGGTGGAAGCATTCAAAAGTGTTGAAATGGCTGGAGTGTTTGAAGTCTTCTTGAGTTTTTAGGAGTCCTATGGGTCTTGTAGCTAATGTTTCTTGAAAAGTATATCTTGATGGTTGCAAATGGAAGTGGTGTGTTTGCAGAATGGCGATTCATAGAACAGGTTAGTGGGGCTTCCATAAAATGAAGAACTCAAAGTTTCTTGAATTGTGAATCTTTGTGTTGCAGAGTAGAGACTCGTATCAATGGAAAATGATGAAGAGCTCCAAGTATCTTGAATGGTGAAACATGTTGTGGCGGTGGGGGCATGGTCAAGCATTGGCTTGTGAATTGAGGGCGGGACCAGGGAAGGTGAGTGGCAAAATGACCACACCTGCTACCTGCTGTCAATTAATGTTGCGTGTGTGTGTTTCAGTGATGACAGAGCAGAGAAAAGGAGAGAGTGAGCAAAGAGGCGAGGTCTCTTGCGACCAGAGCATATATGTGTGTGTGTGTGTGTGTGTGCACAAACAAACTTGAGTCAGTGAAGCTGAAAAGCAAAATAGTAATGAATAAAGACTGTTTGACATCATTCTCTGCCTGTCTTCGCTTCAGTATTGCACCCACCTCAGGGATTTACTACAGTGGTGCCGAAATGCGGAAATAACAAAGGTAACCACCCATGGAGTCCTCCCCACTCAAGGATCTCATCCGTGCCTTCGCTGTTGCCCAACAGAGCCAGCACCAAGCACTGATCACCCTCTGAAAGGAACAAGAGCAGAGTTTTGAAGCCTTGCTGCTGGCCCAGCAGGAAGTTCACCAGGCATTTCAGCATGTGCTCACATCAGCGGGGTCCTCGACCGCCACCACTGCAGACCATCCCCATGTCACATTCATGAAGATGGGGCCACACAACAACCCTGAAGCCTTCATTGTGCTGTTTGAGCAAGTGGCAGAGGCATGGGGGTGGCTGGTCAAGCAACTCATGGCTCATCTACTGCCACTACTGTCTGGAGAAGCCCAGCTTGCCACGCAACAGCTCCCAACTGAAAGTCGGCTCAACTACGCCAACTTGAACTGAGCCAGCCTGCAGCGCATCGGCTGCTCCCCGGAACAACACTGTCAGTGCTTCCTCATGCTGACACTGGAAGAGGTCGGCCAGCCATTCGCTTTCGGCCAACAGCTCCGGGATGCCTGCTGGCAGTGGCTGAGGGTGGAAGACCATGATGCTGAGGGGATTATTGATGTGGTGGTGCTGGAGCAGTTCATAGCATGGGTGTTGGAAGGGACAGTGGAATGAGTCCAGTGCCACCGCCTGGCATTACTGGATCGAGCAATTGAGTTGACAGAGGACCATTTGGTGATGGTTCCAGCGGCAGGCAGACATCCTGCCTCCTCTCTCTCTCTCTCTCTCTCCCCCCTTCTCCCTCTCCCCCTCTCTCCTCCCCTTCTCCCTCTCCCCCTCTCTCCTCTTCCAATCCCCTCTCTGTTCCTCCACCATGGAAACAGGGGCTGGCCGTCCTGCAGCTGGCTCACTGCACCTGTGGTGTCCTCCTCCCTTCTTTTCCTTCTGTGTCTGTGTCTTCTCCACTCAGGTGAGTGATTCCCAAATTGCCAGAGCAGAGGTGAAGCCTGGGCTGGTATGCTGGCGCAATGGGGAACCTGGGCATCTCCAGGGGCAGTGCTCTGCGATGGAGGTGGAAGCCATGGTCCAGATTCCTGACATGTCAAAGACTGCCTTCAATCAGGCCAGAGCATATCACATATCGGTGAGTATTCAAGGGGATACATATCACGTGTTGGTGGATTCTGGCTGTAATCAGACCTCAATCCACCAAAGCCTGGCGAGGCATTAGGGGAAGCACAAGTGGTGAAAGTTTTGTGTGTGCATGGGGATGTTCACAAATATCCACTAATGTCCATCCACGTTCTCTTTCGGGGAGAAAAGCATAGTGTAAAGGTGGTGGTTAACCCATGCCTCACCCACCCACTAATTCTGGGGACAGATTGGCTGGGGTTTAAAGGTTTAATGGAGCATGTAGTAGTGGGCAAGTCCTGTGGTAAGAGGTCATGGGAGGATTCCGGTGTGGCTTTGACTGGGGAAGCTGTCTCAGAGATGTCCACTTCAGCACCGCATCAGAACAATACGAGGAGCAGGGAGTGGCCTGCCCCTCCTCTCTCTCTTGGAGATTCCCTCAAGGAATTCCTGTTGGAACAAATGCAAGATAAGACTCTGTGTCAGGATTCCCAAAGAAATCCTGACTGACCAAGGCACTACGTTCATGTCATGCACACTGCACAAACTTTTTGAGTTATTCGGGATTAAATCCATTCTCACCAGTGGATATCGCCCACAAACAGATGGCTTGGTAGAACAATTCAACCAAACACTTAAAAACATAATTCAGAAGTTTGTAAGCAAAGATGCACATAATTGGGATTAATGGCTCAATCCCATTATTCACTGTATAAGAGGTCCTGCAAGCCTCCACGATATTCTCCCCATTCAAATTATTATATGTGCATAAGCCTTGTGGCATTTTGGATGTGCTGCAGGAAAATTGGAAAGAGGGAACTCAGTTCAGTAAAAATGAAACTCAGTACGTTCTTGACCTGCACGCAAAGCTCCACACACTGTCACTTGACCCAGGAGAATTTATGGCAGGTGCAAGAATGTCAAGCCCAACTGGACAACAGGGGTGTGCACCTTAGAGTGTTCACACCAGGAGATAAAGTGCTTGTATTATTGCACACTTCGAGCTCAAAATTAATTGCTAAGTGGTAAGAGCCCTTTGAGGTCACACTGCAAATTGGGGACATTGACTATGAGGTGAGGCAAATGGATATGGGCTGGACACTACAAATATACCACCTTGACCTATTAAATCATTGGAACGAGGGGGTCTCCATGGCATTGGCATCTGTAGTTCTGGAGAGGGCAGAGCTGGGGCTGGAGGTAAAAATGAAAATAACTGCTCAAGCCACTCCAGTCCACTGTGGAGACCACCTCTCACCAGCCCAACTCATGGAGGTTGGCAGATTGCAAGCGGAGTTTTCTGATGTGTTCTCACTCCTTCTTGGCCACACTCAATTCATAGAACACCACATTGAGATGTGCCCAGGGGTGATGATGCATAGCTGCCCAAACCCCTTGCCCGAACATAAGAAAGCAGTGGTTCAGGACAAACTCAAGGCCATGCTCAAAATGGGAATAATCAAGGCATCCCACAGCCCAATGGTTCTGGTCCTCAAGACCGATGGGTTGGTCTGGTTCTGTGTGGACTATAGAAAAGACAATGAACTGTCTAAATTCAACACATACCCAATGCCTCGCATTGATGAGTTGCTCGATTGAATAGGCATTGCTCGCTATTATTCAACACTGGATTTGACAAAGGGATATTGACAGATCCCCTTCACTTCACTATCCGGAGAGAAACAACCTTTTCCACACCGTTTGGCTTACACCAATATGTCACTCTTCCTTTTGGGTTATTTGGCACTCCTACTATGTTCCAGCAGCTCATGGACAAAATCCTCTGCCCCCATGAAATCTATGCCGTGGCCTACTTTGACGATATCATTACATATAGCACTTAAAACACCGAAGGACTTTCCTGGAGTCAATGAGGTGTGTGGGCCTCATGGCTAACCCAAAAGAGTGTGCAATTAGGCAGGTGGAAGTATGGTATCTGGGTTTCCACTTGGGTCATGAGCAGGTGCATCCCCCAAATTGACAAGACTGCAGTGATTACGACCTGCCTGAGGCCCAAGACCAAAAAGGGGGTGAGACAGTTCCTGGGGTTGGCTGGCTATGAAAACAGGTTCATAACTAGCTATTCAGATGTCACCGGCCTGCTGGCCAAATCAAAGTCCTGACCTTAATCCAATGAAATGTTGTGGAAGGACCTGAAGCGAGCAGTTCATGTAAGGAAACCCACCAACATCCCAGAGTTGAAGCTGTTCTGTACAGAGGAATGGGCCAAAATTCCTCCAAGCCTGTGTTAAGGACTGATCAACAGTTACTGGAAACATTTAGTTGCAGTTATTGCTGCACAAGGGGGTCACACCAGATACTGAAAGCAAAGGTTCACATATTTTTGCCACTCATAGATATGTAATATTGGATCATTTTCCTCAATAAATAAATGAGCAAATATAATATTTTTGTCTAATTTGTTTAACTGAGTTCTCTTTATCTACTTTTAGGACTTGTGTGAAAATCTGATGATGTTTTAGGTCATATTTATGCAGAAATATAGAAAATTCTAAAGTGTTCAAAAATTTTCAAGCACCACTCTGTGTGTGTGTTTGTGTGTGTGTATACACTTGTGGTCAGAAGTTTGCATCCAATGACATGAATGTCATCTTGGATATGAATGTCATGGCAATATTTGGGCTTTCAGTAATTTCTTTGAACTGTTCTTTTTCTGTGGCAGAATGTACAGCATGCATCTTTAATGAAAAAAAAAACACTAGAATTTGGTGCACAAGTTTTAATTTTCTTTGGGTTTTCTGAAATCAACACAGTGTCAAAATTATACATACATAGAGAGAGAGCATGCATGATCTAACTAATATCTTCCATCTTCCTCGCTAGTGTTTGCTCCCTGAAGAACAAAGCAAAACAAACAACACGCGGTTTAAGACCGACTTTCATGTGAATCAAAATGTGTACATTTAAACCATGAATGAATTCAAATAAACAACACTCTTCACATTAACTAGCCACAACTAAGACTAACAATTGCCCAGATGCCAGCCTTACTTGAGATCGCTCTTGCTTGGCGACTGAAAGTGCACTGTCTGTTATCCGAAGATAGCACAGAGCACAGGTCCAGGGAGAAAACAGTTCTGTTCCTTTTGCTTTTACAGTGCATCAGCTGAAGATCTTCAGTGTCCCGTCGGTCATCCGATGATCTGGAAGGAATCTTGCTTGTAGTTAGTCAATGATGCGAAAGGGAAAAGGGATCCGGTCGCCATTTCTCTTTAAAATACTGCGTGGGCTGCAGTAACTAACCGGTTTAGTTATTATTGCAACTATGCGAAGATCAAATAGATTGAACTTTGGCTAAAGGTCCGGTATCAATAGCTCATTCTTTGTCCTTTGTTGCTCTGTAGCACAGATGCAACGACGTCTCTTTCACATGTGGGGATCTACCACCAGAGAGAAAAAATTTTGATTTTGCTGTGGGTTTTAAAGCACAGTCGTGATGTCACTGTATTTGGTATCTGTCATCTCTTTATCCAATACCATTACAGGGAGTCAGAAGAATGGGTGGAGATAGAACATGGCATCGAGTACAGGGATTGTTGTGTTCAATGCTGTAACAGTGGAAGGGGAGAAGATGGTTCATAAAGTGAAGCAGGGAATTGTGGGTACTATGGCTATGGCATGGCAGGCCCCCTACACTTCACACTGGGCTTCAAACACCTTGGATTCTGTGCCTCTCCACTCTTCCTCCAGACTCTACAACCTTGATTTCCAAATGAAATGCAAAATTTACTTTCATTTGAACAAAAGACTTTGGACCACTGAGCAACAGTCCAGTTATTTCTCTTCTTAGCCTAAGTAAGACTTTTCTGACTTTGTCTCTGGTTCAGGAGTGGTTTGATATTAGGAATGCAACAATTGTAGCCCCTTTCCTGAAGATGTTTATGTGTGGTGGATCTTCCTGGACTGACACCAGCCTCAGTCCACTCCTTGTGAAGCTCTCCCAAGTTCTTGAATTGACTTTTCTTTACAATTCTCTCAAGCTTGCAGTCATCCATATTGCTTGTGCACCTTTTCCAGTGTAGCCTTTTCAGCAATGACCTCCTGTGGCTTGTCCTCCTTGTCGAGGGTGTTGATGATCGTTTTCTGGACAACTGTCAGGTCAGCAGTTTTCCCCACTATTGTGGTTGCATGTATTGAACTAGACTGGGAGATAAACAGTATTTATACTGTCTGAAAAATAATTTATTCAAACTCGAAATGAAATATTCTAATAATTTCAGATAGTGGATTTCTGAGTTTCATGAGCTATAATTATATATATATATATATATATATATATATATATATATATATATATATATATATATGTAGCGCGTATCGAGTGTGGGTGGAGCACAGAGGATGGCAGGACAATGCTTGGAGGCAGATAAGGCGATTTATTTTCACAACTTTTCAGTCTATGTAATCTCATACACACACACACACACACACACACACACACTCGTCTGGTCCCAGGTTGCGCTCCCTCTGCTCTCTCTCTGCCTCCTTAAATAGGGAGCGGTTACTGGGAAAACACACACAAACACAGGTTAATCACCGTCAGGTGTAGCGATTCTGCCACTCACCTTCCCTGGCTCCACCCTCCTGTCACAGACCGGCGCTTGACCACGCCCCCGCTGCCACATACCCCCACCGCACGACTCAGGCCAGGCACCCGTCCGGCCCGCAGCCAACTCCCCCCCCCCTTGACGGGAGAGGAAGTCAGCCACGACCATCTGCGCCCGCGGCCTGTGGACCACCTTGAAGTTGAAGGGTTGGAGTGCCAGATACCAACGGGTGATCCGTGCGTTGGCATCCTTCATGTGGTGGAGCCACTGGAGGGGCGTGTGGTCCGAACAGAGGGTGAAAGAGCGCCCCAGCAGGTAGTAACGGAGGGCGAGGACCGCCCACTTGATCGCCAGGCACTCTTTTTCAATTGTGCTGTAGCGCCCCTCACGCACTGACAGCTTCCGGCTGATGTATAGGACCGGGCGGTCCTCCCCCTCCACCTGCTGGGACAAAACGGTGCCCAGCCCTCTGTCCGACGCATCCGTCTGCAACAAAAAAGGGAGAGAGAAGTCAGGGGAGAGTAAAAGTGGCCCCCCACACAGTGCAGCCTTTACCTCAGAGAAAGCCCGCTGGCACTGCTCCGTCCACTGGACCGGATCTGGCACCCCCTTTTTAGTGAGGTCAGTCAGCAGGCTGGTGATGTCCAAATAATTAGGTATAAACCTACAGTGGTGCTTGAAAGTTTGTGAACCCTTTAGAATTTTCTACATTTCTGCATAAATATAACCTAAAACATCATCAGATTTTCACACAAGTCCTAAAAGTAGATAAAGAGAACCCAGTTAAATAACTCAGACAAAAATATTATACTTGGTCATTTATTTATTGAGGAAAGTGATCCAATATTACATATCTGTGAGTGGCAAAAGTATGTGAACCTTTGCTTTCAGTATCTGGTGTGACCCCCTTGTGCAGCAATAACTGCAACTAAACGTTTGCGGTAACTGTTGATCAGTCCTGCACACCAGCTTGGAGGAATTTTAGCCCATTCCTCCGTACAGAACAGCTTCAACTCTGGGATGTTGGTGGGTTTCCTTACATGAACTGCTCGCTTCAGGTCCTTGCACAGCATTTCAATTGAATTAAGGTCAGGACTTTGACTTGGCCATTCCAAAACATTAACTTTATTCTTCTTTAACCATTCTCTGGTAGAACAACTTGTGTGCTTAGGGTTGTTGTCTTGCTGCATGACCCACCTTCTCTTGAGATTCAGTTCACAGACAGATGTCCTGACATTTTCCTTTAGAATTTGCTGGTATAATTCAGCATTCATTGTTCCATCAATGATGGCAAACCGTCCTGGCCCAGATGCAGCAAAACAGACTCAAACCATGATACTACCACCACCATGTTTCACAGATGGGATAAGGTTCTTATGCTGGAATGCAGTGGTTTCCTTTCTCCAAACATAACGCTTCTCATTTAAACCAAAAAGTTGTATTTTGGTCTCATCCGTCCACAAAAGATTTTTCCAATAGCCTTCTGGCTTGTCCACATGATCTTTAGCAAACTGCAGATGAGCAGCAATGTTCTTTTTGGAGAGCAGTGGCTTTATCCTTGCAACCCTGCCATGCACACCATTTTTGTTCAGTGTTCTCCTGATGGTAGACTCATGAACATTAACCTTAACCAATTTGAGAGAGGCCTTTAGTTGCTTAGAAGTTACCCTGGGGTCCTTTGTGACCTTGCCGACTATTACATGCCTTGCTCTTGGAGTGATCTTTGTTGGTTGACCACTCCTGGGGAGTGTAACAATGGTCCTGAATTTCCTTCATTTGTACACAATCTGTCTGACTGTGGATTGGTGGCGTCCAAACTCTTTAGAGATGGTTTTGTAACCTTTTCCAGCCTGATGAGCATCATCAATGTTTTTTTCTGAGGTCCTCAGAAATCTCCTTTGTTCATGCCATGATACACTTCCACAAACGTGTGTTGTGAAGATCAGACTTTGATAGATCTCTGTTCTTTAAATAAAGCAGGGTGCCCACTCACACCTGATTGTCATGCCATTGATTGAAAACACCTGACTCTAATTTCACCTTCAAATTAACTGCTAATCCTAGAGGTTCACATACTTTTGCCACTCACAGATATGTAATATTGGATCATTTTCCTTGATAAATAAATGACCAAGTATAATATTTTTGTCCCATTTGTTTAACTGGGTTCTCTTTATCTACTTTTAGGACTTGTGTGGAAAATCTGATGATGTTTTAGGTCATATTTATGCAGAAATATCGAAAATTCTAAAGGGTTCACAAACTTTCAAGCACCACTGTACGATAGTAGCCAGCCAGCCCCAGGAACTGTCTCACCCCCTTTTTGGTCTTGGGCCTCGGGCAGGCCGCAATCGCTGCTGTCTTATTAATTTGGGGACGCACCTGCCCTTTGCCCAAGTGGAAGCCCAGATACCGTACTTCCACCCACCCAATCGCACACTTCTTCGGGTTGGCAGTGAGTCCCGCCCGCCTCAGCGACCTAAGGACGGCCCTCAGGTGTTGTAGGTGCCGCTGCCAGTCATTACTATAAATGATGATATCATCTAGGTAAGCGGCCGCATAGGTGGCGTGGGGCCGGAGGACCCGGTCCATCAGCCGCTGAAACGTAGCGGGCGCCCCAAACAGCCCAAACGGAAGTGTGACGAACTGGTGTAAGCCGAACGGTGTGGAAAAGGCCGTTTTTTCCCGGGATAATGGAGTCAAGGGGATCTGCCAATATCCCTTCATCAAATCCAGTGTCGAGTAAAAGCGAGCCGTGCCTAGTCAATCGAGCAGCTCATCAATACGAGGCATTGGGTACGCGTCGAATTTAGACACTGCGTTGACTTTTCTATAGTCCACAAAGAACCGGACCGAGCCGTCGGCCTTGGGAACCAAGACCACCGGGCTGCTCCAGTCACTGTGGGACTCCTCGATGATGCCCATTTCGAGCATGGCCTGAAGTTCTTCCCGAACCACCTTTTTTTGTGTTCGGGTAATCTATAAGGACGGCTACGCACTACCACCCCCGGGGGCGTCTCTATGTGGTATTCTATGAGGTTAGTGTGACCTGGCAGGGGCAAGAACACATCCGAAAACTCGGCCTGCAACTGGGCGACCTCCGTGAGTTGGGTCGGGGAGAGGTGGTCTCCACAGGGGACCGGAGAGGTACGTGATGCCAATGACCCTTTTTGGACCTCCGGCCCCAACTCCGCCTTCTCCGGAACTACCGACACCAATGCCACAGGGACCTCCTCGTTCCAGAGTTTCAGCAGATTGAGGTGGTAGATCTGTAGTGCCCCCTCCCTGTCCATTCGCCTAACCTCATAGTCGACATCCCCGACTCGCCGTGTGACCTCAAAGGGTCCTTGCCACTTGGCGATTAATTTGGAGCTCGACGTGGGCAACAGGACGAGTACCTTATCTCCCGGAGTGAAGTCTCTAAGGCGCGTGCCCTTGTTGTACAGGCGGGCTTGCCGTTCCTGGGCCTGCCGCAAATTCTCCTGAGTTAGGCGGGTGAGCATGTGGAGTTTTGCATGCAGATCCATAACGTACTGAATTTCGTTTTTGCTCTGTGAAGGTCCCTCCTCCCAATTTTCCCGCAGTACATCTAAGATGCCGCGCGGCTTACGCCCATATAATAATTCAAACGGGCAGAACCCCGTGGAGGCTTGGGGGACCTCTCGCACTGTAAACAACAAGGGTTCGAGCCACTTATCCCAGTTATGTGCGTCCTCACTTACGAATTTTTTGATAATATTCTTGAGGGTGCGATTGAACCGTTCAACTAAACCGTCCGTCTGTGGGTGACAAACACTGGTGCAGATCGGCTTAATACCCAGTAGCCCATACAGTTCACTCAGTGTTCGTGATATAAACGAGGTGCCTTGGTCAGTCAGAATCTCTTTCGGGATTCCAACCCAGGAGATGACGTGGAAGAGGGCCTCCGCAATACTGCGTGCTGAGATATTGCGAAGAGGCACCGCTTCTGGGTATCGCATTGCATAGTCCACCAGAACCAATATAAAGCGGTACCCACGTGTTGACCGATCTAATGGCCCGACAAGATCCATCCCAATTCTTTCGAACGGGGTCTCGATTAATGGTAGGGGGTGCAAGGGCGTTTTTGGAATGGCCGCTGGATTTACTAACTGGCATTCGCGGCATGCCGCACACCACTTACGGACGTCGCCGCGAATCCCCGGCCAATAGAATCGGGCCATTATCCGGGCGAGTGTCTTATCCTGCCCGAGGTGTCCAGCCATGAGATTAAAGTGAGCCACCTGGAATACCAATTCCCAGTGGCTCTTTGGAATTAACAACTGGGTGACTCGCTCTTTCGTCTGAGTGTCCTGCGTCACTCGGTATAACCTATCCTTCAAAATGGAAAAATAGGGGAAGGACGGGGTGGCGTTCGGCTGGAGCATCTGACCATCGATTACTCTCACTTGGTCAAACGCGTGTCGCAGAGTCTCGTCTCGCGATTGTTCCAGTGGGAAATCCGCGAGGGATTCCCCAATAGAAAGAGGAGGGGCCGGTGGCTCCTCACTCTGTCGCGGAGATGACGTAGACAGCTCTGCGACCGCAGCTCCAGCCAAAGCGACACCGGGACCTTCCCCTGTCAACCGGCAGGACCCACTCTTTACTAGGCGTGCCATTAAACCCCGAAATCCCGGCCAATCAGTCCCCAAGATCAAAGAGTGGGTAAGGCGAGGATTAACCACCACCTTCACTATCGATTTCTCCCCTCTGAAATGTATGTGGACCGACACCAACGGGTAGCTGTGAATATCCCCGTGCACACACAACACCTTCACCCCTTGTGCTCCCCCCAATGCCTCGTCTTGCACCAGGCTTTGGCGGATCGAGGTCTGATTACAACCCGAATCCACCAACGCCTGATATGTAGCCCCTTGTACACTTACCGGTATGCGATACACTCCGGCCCGATCGAGGGCAGCCTCTGGCGCATCGGGAATCCGCACCACCGCCCCCACTTCCATCGCTGCACACTGTTGCTGCAGGTGGCCCGGTTCCCCGCAGCGCCAGCAAACCGGCCCGGGCCTTCCCTCTGCAGCTGTGTTCTGGGACTCACTCACCTGAGGGGGAGGAGAGACAGACACAGAAGGGAGAAACGGGAGGGCACCATGGGTGTGGCGGGCCGGCTGGGGTGGAGCCGGCCCCCGCCTCCGTGGTGGGGGAATGGGGCGAGGACGGGACATGGGAGGAGGGGGGGAGAAAGAGAGAGAGAAGAGGAGAGAGAAGATGATGTCGTCCGCTGTCCTGCCGCCGGAACAGTCGCCAAATGATCCTCCGCCAGTCCCACGGCCTGATCCAGCAACACCGGGCAGTGGCACTGGACCCACTCCGCGGTTCCGGCTGGTAAGCGGGCGATGAACTGTTCCAGCGCCACCTGGTCGATGATTCCCTCGGCGTCGCGATCTTCGGCCCTCAGCCACTGCCAGCAGGCGTCCCGGAGCTGCTGGCTGAACGCGAACGGGCTGCCAACTTCCTCCATCCGCAGCGCGCGGAAGCGCTGGCGCTGCTGCTCCGGCGTGCGCCCCACGCGCTGGAGGACAGCCCGGCGAAGGTCGGCGTAGGCCAGCCTGCGGTCGGCGGGGAGCTGTAATGCGGCCAGCTGCGCCTCTCCCGTCAGGAGGGGGAGGAGGCGCGCTGTGCGCTGCTCCATCGGCCACCCCGAGGCTTCGGCGACCTGCTCGAACAATGTGATGAAAGCCTCGGGGTCGTCCTGCGGGCCCATCTTGGTCAAGGTGAGGGGAGACGGGCCCGCGGCCGGGGCGCTGGTGGACCCCGCCGACGCGAGGAGACGCCGGAATGCCTCTCGATCTTCCTGCTGGGCCAGCACCAGGGCTTCGAAGCGGCGCTCCTGCTCCTTTCGGAGAGTGACAAGTGCCTGGTGCTGGCTCTGCTGAGCCGTGGTGAGGGCGTGGACCAAGTCCGCGAATGGGGAGGATTCCATGGGGCTGCTGTGTTGGTGCTCCACCTTAATCCCGGCTTTCGGCACCACTGTAGCACGTATCGAGTGTGGGTGGAGCACAGAGGACGGCAGGACAATGCTTGGAGGCAGATAAGGCGATTTATTTTCACAACTTTTCAGTCTATGTAATCTCATACACACACACACACACACTCGTCTGGTCCCGGGTTGCGCTCCCTCTGCTCTCTCTCTGCCTCCTTAAATAGGGAGCGGTTACTGGGAAAACACACACAAACACAGGTTAATCACCGTCAGGTGTAGCGATTCTGCCACTCACCTTCCCTGGCTCCAACCTCCTGTCACAGACCAGCGCTTGACCACGCCCCCGCTGCCACAATATATCTTTTTTTTCCCAACATGGTGGTGCCTTGTTCGGCTGTGGCTGCATGGGCTCATGACAGTTACGGTTTTCTCAATCAAAACATGCCACCTAATAAGTCAGAAATAACTCTCAGTAAGTTTATATATATAGTTGCCAGCACTTGCTGGAATTTTGATCATCCAGTGATTTTGGCTTTGTAGACACAACTACTCGGGAGTGATTGCGTAGCCTTGGAGTGCTGCGCCAGCAAGACCCAGGGGCATACGGTGCAGTGGACTCCCCTTGCAGCACAAGCCAGCGGAGGAGTAAGTGGAGGCGGTGTGACCGAAGGTGGAAGTGCAGTTGTCAGGGGAGGGCTAACAGCTAAGCTAAAAGCTAACCCTTATAAATTGCTGCTTCCATCCATCTTCCTCGCTGGCGTTTGCTCCCTGGAGAACAAAATGGATCATCTGCAGCTGGAATTAACATCAAAACAAGAGTTGAGGACCTGCTGTGCTATAATTCTGATAGAGACATTGCTTAACTCTTCAATCCTGGACAATATTGTTAGAATCGAGGGGCTAGCTATGTTTTGTGCTGACAGGAGCTGCACACTAAGTGGTAAATCCCAAGGGGGTGGTTTGTGTATTTATATCAATAACAGTTGGTGTAAAAATGCTAAGTTTGTCTCGAGTCATTGCTTACTGGACATTGAGCTTCTAACTGTAAACTGTAGGCCATTCTATCTGCCCAGGGAGTTTACTTTAGTTTCCATCACTGCTGTGTACATGCCCCCCAGCTCTAACACAAAGGAGGCTATAAGTGTTCTCTACCGGACCATCAGTGAGCTGCAATCCGCCCACACTAAGGGTTTTTTCATTGTGGCTGGGGATTTTAACCATGCCAAGATGAAGACAGTTCTTCCTCATTTTCACCAGCATATGGATTGTGCAACCAGTGAATGCTGTTCCTGGACTTCAGTTCAGCGTTCAATACTATCATTCCACAGCATCTGGTGAACAAACTGGGTCCCCTGGGCTTCAGCACCCCCTATGCAACTGGCTGCTGCACTTCCTCACTGAAAAACCACAATCAGTGCGGGTCAGACAGAACACCTCCAGTATCATCACCTTCAACACAATTTCCCCTCAGGGCTGTGTCCTGAGCCCTCTGCTGTTCACTCTGATGACACATGACTGTGTCCCCAGGGCTACCAGCCACCACATTGTGAAGTTTGCGGATGACACAACAGTGGTGGGCCTCATCAGGGATGATAACGACCTGGCCTATAGAGAGGAGGTGGAGCAGTTGGTGGGCTGATGCAGGGAAAACAACCTGATCCTGAATGTGGACAAAACTAAAGAGATCATTGTTGACTTCAGGAAAAACCAACCCAGCCATGCTATACTTCTCCTCAACAACATGGCCAAGGAGGTGGTCAATAGCACCAAGTTCCTGGGGGTGCACATCACAGACAACTTCACCTGGTCTGAACAACACATCACCGGTCAAGAAGGCACAGCAACATCTGCACTTCCTGCATAGTATGAGAAGAGCCCACCTGCCCCTGCCCATCCTCACTACATTCTACAGAAGCACCATAGAGAGTGTTCTAACTAGATGCATCTCTGTGTGGTGTGGAGGCTGCAGTGTCTCTGACTGGAAGAATGTGAGGAGAGTGGTGAGAACAGCAGAGAAAATCATTGGGACTTTTCTTCCCTCCATTCAGGACATTGCACCAAGACGTTGCATGTCTCGAGCCAGAAACATCATCAGTGACCCCTCACACCCTCATTATGGACTGTTCTCCCCTCTGGCCTCTGGAAAGAGGTTCTGCAGCATTAGGTGCAGGACCATCAGGTTTCCCCCAGGTCACCAGACTGCTGAACTCCAAACCCAAACTCTAAATTTCTATTTATAACTTTGAACATTCCAAATTCCACAGGTCACTTTATACTATTGCACTTTTTAATATTTCTGCTGCTGCATAATTTAATTTAATACACTTCATATTTATTTCTGTGCTGAGACAATTTGCAACGAAATTTCTTTTGGTGGCCACTTGTTGCATACTGAATGACAATAAAGGTTGTCTAAGTCTATAAGCCATAATCATCAAAATTAAAACAAAAAAGGTTTGAAATATTTCATGTTGTGTAATGAATACAGATTATTTGAAAGTTTACCCTTTTGAATTAAATTATGAAAAAATAACTTTTTCATGATATTGTAATTTTTTGAGATGCACTAGTACATTGTATTTCGAATTATGAACTTGACCTTTCACAAAGTATTTATGTATTGAAGAAGAGCGTGGTTGCAACAGACAGTTCATGAACATAAAGGTGCATATGTACTGTACATACAGTTTACAGTTGTTTACATACAGAAATATGCATGAATGTCATGGCAATATTGGGCCTTCAATGATTTCTCTAAACTATTCTGTTTTTGGGGCATAATGACTGTACAACAGACAGTATAGTAGAAAGCTTTTATGAAATCAACACAGGGTCATATATTGTGTGTGTGTGTGTGTGTGTGTGTGTGTGTATATATCTATGCAGAAGCTGCCCAGATGTGGGTGGAGCATAGAAGTACGCAGGCATTTGTTAACGTTTAAATGCATTTTTTTTATGATGGTTTTCAGCACAACACTTTCCCAACTGGGACAGTCACACACAGACACATGCACACACCATCGTGTTCTAGTCCCAATCCACCACTCCTCTGCTCTCTCACTCCTTTTATGCAGCACTGTCACTGCAAGAGACACACAGACACACATTAATTGACAACAGGTGTAGCGGTTTGGCCACTCATCTTCCCTAATCCGAATTCCATTCACAAACTGATGTTCGGCCACACCCCTGCTGCCACATACCCCCACCGCCCAACTCAGGCCTGGGAGCTGTCCAGCCTACAGTGCACTCCCCCGATGGGACAGGAAGTCCGCCACCACCATCTGCACCCCCGGCCTGTGGAACACCTCAAATTTGAATGGCTGGAGAGTGAGATACCAATGGGTGATCCACGCATTGGCATCCTTCATGTGGTGGAGCCACTGGAGGGGTGCATGGTCCAAACAGAGGGTGAAAGGGCATCCCAGTAGGTAGTACTGGAAGGTGAGGACCACCTACTTGATAGCCAGGCACTCTTTCTCTATTGTGCTGTACTTGCTTTCACACAATGGTAACTTCTGGCTAATGTACAGCACAGGGTGCTCCTCCCTCTCCACCTTCTGGGACAGAAGATTCATTTTATTATGCCTCTGCAGTGGGGGAACTGGGTGAGGATGGGAAGCAGAGGGTGCGAGAGAAGAAAGAGGAGAAGGGGAAGCATGTCTTCCTGCTGTCGGAACAGCCGCCATGTGGTCCTCTGCCAGCTCGATGGCTTGATCCAGCGATGCTGGGCAATGACACTAGACCCATTCCACCATCCCTTCCAGAAGTTGCGCAGTGAACTGTTCCTGTGTCACCAGGTCAATAATTCCCTCTGCGTCGTGGGCATCTGCCCTCAGCCACCACCGGCAGGCGTCCCGTACTTGTTGGCCAAATGCAAACGGCCAGCCAACCTCCTCCAAGCGCAGCATATGGAAGTGCTGACTCATCTTTTTTAGGGTGAGGTGGGGAGGGTCCGCTACAGTGGCGGTCAAGGACCCTGCTGATGTGAGCAGGTGCCAGAATGCCTGGCGGTCTTCTTGTTGGGCCAGCATCAAGACTTTGATGCATTGTTCCTGCTCCTTTTGGAGGGCAATCAGTGCTTGATGCTGGTTCTGCTGTGCCATGGCAAAGGCATCAATGAGGTCTTTGAAGGGCGAGGACTCCATGGGGGGGCTCCATTCTGCACTCCCGGGTTTTGGCACCACTGTAGAAGCTGCCTGGATGTGGGTGGAACACAGAAGTACAGCTGGCTGTTGTTAGTGTTTAGAAACACTTTTTTTATTATGCTTTTAAGCACACCACTTTCCCAACTGGGACAGTCACACACAGACACACACCATCGTGTTCTAGTCCCAATCCACCACTCCTCTGCTCTCTCACTCCTTTTACGCAGTGCCATGACTGCAAGAGACACACAGACACACATTAATTGATAACAGGTGGAGTGATTTGGCTACTCACCTTCCCCGACTTTGCCCTCCATTCACAAACCGATGCTTGGCCATGCCTCCACTGTCGAACCCTTTAGAATTGTCTATATTTTTGCATAAATATGACCTAAAACATCAGATTTTCACACAAGTCCTAAAAGTAGATAAACAGAACCCAGTGAAGCAAATGAGACCAAAATATTATACTTGGTCATTTATTTATTGAGGAAAATGATCCAATATTACATATCTGTGAGTGGCAAAAGTATGTGAACCTCTAGGATTAGCAGTTAATTTGAAGGTGAAATTAGAGTCAGGTGTTTTCAATCAATGGGATGACAATCAGGTGAGAGTGGGCACCCTGTTTTATTTAAAGAACAGGGATCTATCAAAGTCTGATCTTCACAACACATGTTTGTGGAAGTGTATTATGGCATGAACGAAGGAGATTTCTGAGGACCTCAGAAAAAGCATTGCTGATGCTCATCAGGCTGGAAAAGGTTACAAAACTATCTCTAAAGACTTTGGACTACACCAATCCACAGTCAGACAGATTGTGTACAAATGGAAGGAATTCAAGATCATTGTTACCCTCCCCAGGAGTGGTCGACCAACAAAGATCACTCCAAGAGCAAGATGTGTAATAGTCGATGAGGTCACAAAGGACCACAGGGTAACTTCTAAGCAACTGAAGGCCTCTCTCACATTGGCTAATGTTAATGTTCATGAGTCCACCATCAGGAGCACACTGAACAACAATGGTGTGCATGGCAGGGTTGCAAGGAGAAAGCCACTGCTCTCCAAAAAGAACATTGCTGCTCATCTACAGTTTGCTAAAGATCACGTAGACAAGCCAGAAGGCTATTGGAAAAATGTTTTGTGGATGGATGAGACCAAAATAGAACTCTTTGGTTTAAATGAGAAGCGTTATGTTTGGAGAAAGGAAAACACTGCATTCCAGCATAAGAACCTTATCCCATCTGTGAAAAATGGTGGTGGTAGTATCATGATTTTGGCCTGTTTTGCTGCATCTGGGCCAGGACGGCTTGCCATCATTGATGGAACAATGAATTCTGAATGATATCAGAGAATTCTAAAGGAAAATGTCAGGACATCTGTCCATGAACTGAATCTCAAGAGAAGGTGGGTCATGCAGCAAGACAACTGCCCTAAGCACACAAGTCATTCGACCAAAGAATGGTTAAAGAAGAATTAAGTTAATGTTTTGAAATGGCCAAGTCAAAGTCCTGACCTTAATCCAATTGAAATGTTGTGGAAGGACCTGAAGCGAGCAGTTCATGTGAGAAAACCCACCAACATCCCAGAGTTGAAGCTGTTCTGTATGGAGGAATGGGCAAAAATTCCTCTAAGCCGGTGTGCAGGACTGATCAACAGTTACTGGAAAAGTTTTATTGCAGTTATTGCTGCATAAGGGGGTCACACCATTTACTGAAAGCAAATGTTCACAAGTCCTAAAAGAACTAGAGACCAGAGGTTTAAGCTGTAACACATGGAAAGTGGGGTGAATATGTCGCATGGTAAGTGGTAATGCCAGTCTGACGGAACATGGATTGATTACCTTGCTGATGAGGGAGGGTCCTAGGTATCTGGCTGCCAGCTTGCAGGAGAGGGTTCTGAGTGGCAGATGGCACATGGAGAGCATGACTCGCTGCCCCACCCGGTAAGTGGGTGCCTTAGAATGGAGTTTGTCGGCCTCCCTCTTGGATGCTAGGGTGGTGCGAATGAGTCTTCTCCAGTCTGATGCCTCATGTCCCCAGGACCTCCTCCCAGGGGGACATGCCTGGAACACCTCCCCAGGGAGGCGTCCAGGAGGTATCCGAAAAAGATGACAGAGCCACCTCAGCTGATTCCTCTCGATGTGGAGGAGCAGCAGCTCTACTCCAAGCTCCTCCCGAGTGACAGTGCTTCTCACCCTATCTCTAAGGGAGCGCCCAGCCACCCTGCGAAGGAAACTCATTTTGGCCGCTTGTATCTGTGATCTTGTTCTTTCGATCATTACCCAAAGCTTATGACCATAGGTGACAGTCAGAACATAGATCGACCGGTAAATTGAGAGCTTTGCCTTTTGGCTCAGCTCCTTCTTCACCACAACGGACCAGTAAAGTGACCACATCACTGCGGAGGCTGCACCAATCTGCCTGTCGATCTCACGCTCCATCCTTCCCTCACTCGTGAACAAGATCCCGAGATACTTAAACTCCTCCACTTGAGGCAGGACTTCTCCACCAACCTGGAGAGGGCAAGCCACCCTTTTCCGGTCGAGAACCATGGCCTCGGACTTGGAGGTGCTGATTCTCATCCCAGCCGCTTCACACTCGACTGCAAACCACCCCAGTGCATGCTGAAGGTCCTGGTTTGAAGAAGCCAACAGGACAACATCATCCCCAAAAAGCAGAGATGAAATCCTGTGGTTCTCAAACAGGATTCCTTCCAGCCCCTGGCTGCACCTAGAAATTCTGTCCATAAAAATTATGAACAGAACCGGTGACAAAGGGCAGCCCTGCCAGAGTCCAACATGCACTGGGAGCAGGTCTGACTTACTGCTGGCAATGCAAACCAGACTCCTGCTCCGTTCGTACAGGGACCGGACAGCCCTTAGAAAAGAGCCCCGGACCCCATACTCCTGAAGCACCCCCCACAGAATACCACGAGGGACACGGTCGAATGCCTTCTCCAGATCCACAAAGCACATGTGGACTGGTTAGGCAAACTCCCATGAACCCTCGAGCACCCTATGAAGGGTATAGAGCTGGTCCAATGTTCCGTGACCTGGACAAAAACTGCATTGTTCCTCCTGGATCCAAGGTTTGACTATTGGTCGAATTCTCCTCTCCAGTACCCTGGAGTAAACCTTCCCTGGGAGGCTGAGAAGTGTGATTCCCCTATAATTGGAGCACACTCTCCGGTCCCCTTTCTTAAAAAGAGGGACCACCACCCCAGTCTGCCACTCCAGAGGCACTGTCCCAGACTGCCACATGATGTTGCAGAGGCGTGTCAACCAAGACAGCCCCACAACATCCAGAGACTTGAGATACTCAGGGCGGATCTCATCCACCCCCGGTGCCTTGCCACTGAGGAGCTTGCAAACCACCTCAGTGACTTCAGCTTGGGTAATGGATGAGTCCACCTCTGAGTCATCAGCCTCAGTCTCCTCAATGGAAGACATGATGGTGGGATTGAGGAGATCCTCAAAGTATTCCTTCCACCGCCCGACAATGTCCCCAGTCGAGGTCAACAGCTCCCCACCCGCACTGTAAACAGTGTTGGCAGAGTACTGCTTCCCCTTCCTGAGGCGCCGGATGGTTTGCTGGAATTTCTTTGAGGCCAACCAATAGTCCTTCTCCATGGCCTCCCCAAACTCCTCCCAGTTCCAAGTTTTTGCCTCCACAACTGCCCGAGCTGCGGCACGCCTGGCCTGCCGATACCCGTCAGCTGCCTCAGGAGTCCCGGAGGTCAACATGGCCCAATAGGACTCCTTCTTCAGCTTGACGGCATCCTTTACTTCTGGTGTCCACCACCAGGTCCGGAGATTGCTGCCACGACAGGCACCGGAGACCTTGCGGCCACAGCTCTGAACAGCTGCGTCCACAATGGAGGTAGAGAACATGGTCCACTCAGACTCAATGTCCCCCGCCTCCCTCAGAAGCTGGGAAAAGCTCTCCCGGAGGTGGGAGTTAAAGACCCCCCCCGACAAAGTGCTCGGCCAGATGTTCCCAGCAGACCCTCACCATACGTTTAGGCCTGCCAGGTCTGTCCAGTTTCCTCCTCCGCCAGCGGATCCAACTCACCACCAGGTGGTGATCAGTTGACAGCTCAGCCCCTCTCTTCACCCGAGTGTCCAAGACATAGGGCCAGAGATCAGATGAAACAACAACAAAGTCTATCATCGACCTCTGACCTAAGGTGTCCTGGTGCCACGTGCACTTATGGACACCCCTATCCTCAAACATGGTGTTTGTTATGGACAAACCGTGACTAGCACAGACGTCCAATAACAAAACACCACTCAGGTTCAGATCGGGGAGGCCGTTCCTCCCAACCACGCCCCTCCAGGTGTCACTGTCATCGCCTACATGAGCATTGAAGTCCCCCAGTAGCACAATGGAGTCCCCAGTCTGAGCACCCCTCAGTACCTCTCCCAGGGACTCCAAGAAGACTGGATACTCTATACTGCTATTTGGCCTGTAGGCACAAACAACAGCAAGAGCCCTCTCCCCAGTCAGAAGGCACAGAGAGGCGACCCTCTCGTTCACTGGGGTAAACTCCAACACATGGCAGCTGAGCTGGGGAGCTATAAGCAAGCCCACACCAGCCTGCCGCCACTCACCATGGGCAACTCCAGAGAAGTGGAGAGTCCAGCCCCTCTCGAGGAGCTGGGTTCCAGAGCCCAAGCTGTGCATGGAGGTGAGCCCGACTATCTCTAGCCGGTACCTCTCAACCTCCCGCACAAGCTCAGGCTCTTTCCCCCCCAGCAAAGTGACATTCCATGTCCCAACAGCTAGCCGCTGTGTCCGGGGATCAGGTAGTCGAGGCCCCTGCCTTCGACTGCCGCCCAATCCACACTGCAACAGTCTCCTACTGCTACCTCTATGGGTGTTGAACCCACAGGAGGTTGGGCCCACGTCACCTCTTTGGGCTAAGCCCAGCCAGGCCCCATGGGCAAAGGCCCGGCCACCAAGCACTCACATATGAGCCCCAACCCCGGGCCTGGCTCCAGGGTGGGGCCCCGGCTGCGCCATACCGGGTGATGTCACGGTCATTGATTGTTTCTCCCTAAGGGTTTTGGTGAACTGCTCTTGGTCTGGCCTGTCACCTAGGACCTGTCTGCCTTGGGGAACCCTGACAGGGGCATAATGCCCCTGACAGCATAGCTCCTAGGATCATTCAAGCACACAAACCCCTCCACCACAATAAGGTGGCAGTTCTAGGAGGAGTTATATTCTGGGTGCGATTTTCTGGGGGGGATGGTGGGGATCATCCCCCCCTCTGGTTTTTATCTCTGCTGAAAAAAAATCCTCTGGGACAACCCCGTCAATAAAACAAACAAACCAAAAAAAAGTTGACATGACAGGCATGTTGTGACACAGTTTTCTATGGTCTACATTGCACTCACTTTCAAAATGACCCAAAGTGTCAGCTTTGATGTTCATGAACGTCCCCAGCAAATAGATACATTGTAGATAATAACAATATCTTTGCGTTCTATGCAGGGATGCAAACAGCGCGCCTTTTGATGGATGCTGCCTTTTTCACGGCCGATTTTTTTTTTTTTTAGGGGGGGCGTTGGAGTGTCTGATTATAGTTTCAAAGTAAATTCTGTATTAAAATTACTAAATAAGCAAATCCGTTACAGTCCATGAAACAGGAAGTATAAGGATGAGAAAAAAAACAGTTTAAATCAGAAAGCTGTGCACAATGTGAACTGCGCCATCAGAGCAAACTGTTCATTTAGTATTCATGTATTTTAGTGATTTTTGAGTCACTGTCCATTTAATCTGGAGGGAGAGAAACATCACAGCAACGCGACAAGCAATGTGAACTTTGTTGTGTTAGTGTTCGTGTATTTAGTCAGAGAGATAGGAAGATGAATTTACTATCTCTGGTTTAGTGTTCGTTTTCATTTAGTGTTATTCATTTGATATCATTGGATGTTATTGAGCTGTTAGCCTATTGTTACCTTAATTTTGTGACGTTTCATGATTAAAAAAAAAAAACATCCCCCCTTCTGGTTTTTTGACAAATCGCACCCTGGTTATATTTATATTTATACTTATTTATATTTACTATTTCATCTTTGCACTATGCACCATATTGCACCAAAAGGGAAAATCCTTTGTGATGAACAGCTAAAATCCAGATTCATAAATCAGTAATATCACTTGTAAAATATCTGCACACTCATCATTCTGGGCACACTGTATACTTTATATTTATCTATTTCATACTTGACTTACTTGGATTACTTTGCACTATGCACCTATTGCACCATTTTTTTGTTTGTTTGCTTGTTTGTTTTGTACTGTGAGAGCTAAGTGAAACCGGAGTCAAATTCCTCGTGTGTGTTCACATACCTGGCAATACAAGTGATTCTGATTCTCCGGGGTCCTGCTCCAGGGCCTTCTGCACCAATGTCTTTACCTCAAGTAGGGCGGCCCCCACCAGACATCGTGGAGGGAGGATGGTTTCAGGCATACTAGATTCCTCCTGGTGGGCAGAGAATATCCTGGACAGGGCGTCGGGTTTGCCGTTCTTGGAGTCTGGAGTAGGAAAGCGTGCATTGGAAACAGGAGAAGAAGAGAGACCATCGGGCTTGCTATAAGTTAAGGCGTTTGGCGGATTTGAGGTATTCCAGATTCTTGTGGTTGGTCCAGATGAGGAAGGGGAGAGCCGACCCCTCGAGCCAGTGCCTCCATTCCTCCAAGGCTAACTTGATGGCCAACAACTCTCTGTCGCCGATGTTGTAATTACGTTCAGCAGGGGACAGCCGGCGAGAGAAGAAGGAGCAGGGGTGGACCTTGTTATCATTGGCCCTCTGGGAGAGGATGGCTCTGACCCCAGACTCGGAAGCATCGACCTACATGATAAACTGTTTTGTGGGATTGGGTATGGTGAAAATGGGTGCTGTGGTGAACTTGCACTTGAGCATGGAGAAGGCTGTCTCTGCTTCCTCCCCCCACTTGAATGAGGTCTTAGTCGAGGTTAAAGCTCTGAGAGGTCTGGCCACTGTGCTGAAGTTGTGGATAAAGCGCCTGTAGAAATTGGCAAATCCCAAGAAATGCTGGAGCTCTCGTCGTGAGGATGGGGTGGGCCAGTCAACGACTGCCTCAAGCTTGAGGGGGTCTATCTGGATCCTAGCCAGGGAGATGATGAACCCCAGAAACGAGGCAGAGCTTTGGTGAAATTCACTTTTTTCTGCCTTGACGTATAGCTTATTTTCTAGCAGGCACTGGAGGACCTGCCGGACTTGGCCCCGATGTTCCTCCAGGGAGCCAGAGAAGATCAGGATGTCATCCAGGTACATGAAAATGAAGATGTTGAGAAAGTCCCTCAGGACATCATTGACGAGTGCCTGGAAGACTACGGGCATGTTGGTCAGGCCGAAAGGGACCACGAGGTACTCGTAGTGGCCAGTGGTGGTGTTAAAGGCCATCTTCCACTCATCCCCCTCCCTGATCCTGACGAGATGGTAGGCATTGCATAAATCCAACTTGGTGAATATCTTGGCTCTCTGGAGTAGTTCAAAGGCTGTAGTCATGAGACATATTGGGTAGCGGTTCTTGACTGTGATGGCGTTGAGACCTCAATAATCAATGCATGGGCAGAGCGACTTGTCCTTCTTATCCATGAAGAAGAATCCCACCTCTGCTGGGGAGGAAGAAGGGCAGATGATCCCAGCTGCCAGAGACTCGGAGATGTACTTCTCCATAGCTTGCCTTTCGATGGGAGACAGAGAGTAGAGTCACCCTTTAGGTGGCGCTGTCCCGGGCAGGAGGTCGATTCCGCAGTCATAGGGCCTGTGAGGAGGGAGGGACACTGCTTGGGTTTTGCTGAAAACAAGTCTTAAGTCCAGGTATCCTGGAGGCGCATGAGAGAGGTCAGGAAACTCGCTGGCTGGGGGCTGCGGTGGTCTGGCGGGAGGCAGAGTGGAGTTCAGGCAGGAAGCTAGGCAGGAATGGCTCCAGCCTAGAATGGTATTATTGGCCCAGTTTAGGTGAGGGTTGTGCAGCATTAACCAGGGTAATCCTAGGATGATGGATACATGGGGGTTGTTCATGACATGGAGCTGGATGGTTTCTGAGTGGTTACCAGAAATCCTCAGGGTGAGCGGGGCGGTAAAGTGGGTGATGATGGTCAAGCTGGTGTCATTGAGTGTCAGGACTGTGAGAGGGATGTCGAGGGCGAGTAGCGGAATTCCCAGATGCTTGGCAGTGGCGGAGCAGATTAGGTTCCTGTCTGCCCCTGAGTCAATGAGGGCCTGAAGATGGTAATGCTGGTTGTCATGGATAATGATGACAGGGAGTAATGGTCGATCAGTGGGGGGCTGGTTCCGAGTGTTGCCTACCAGGGTCCCTCAATTCACTAGTGGGGCTCATCCTTTTAGCGGGCAGGTTTGGCAGATGTGTCCTCACTGACCGCAGTAGAAACAGGACCCTGTGCTCCACCAGTATTATCGTTCCTCCACTGACACCTGTACCTGGTCTACCTGCATAGGTTCGATGGACAAGGCGGGAGGTGGAGAGGAGGTGAAACTAGGGCGGGTCTTCTCTCTCCTCCATTGCTGGATCCGGGCGTCGATGCGGTTGGCGAGGTCCATGAGACTGGAGAGGTCTGACGACAGTTCCTGTGATACCAGCTCATTCTTAATGATGTCAGACAAGCCACACAGGAACGCGTCAACCTGGGCATTCTCGTTCCAACCGCATGATGCCGCCAATGTCCGGAACTCAATGGCATAGTCCGAGGCAGACTGGGACCCCTGCTGCAGCTCCATAAGTTCCCTAGCAGCTTCCCGGCCGGACAGAGAGCAGTCGAAAGTTCGCCTCATCTCTTCAGAGAAATCTTTGAAACAGGAGCAGAAGGGAGCATTGGCGTCCCAGACCACTGTTCCCCACTCCCTGGCCTTGCCAGTGAGGAGCGTGATGATGTATGCCACCCGGGAGTATTCTGTGGGGAAGGTCAGAGGTTGCAGCTCCATGATCAATGAGCATTGAGACAAGAATGATCTACAAGTACCTGGCTCTCCATCGTAGGGCTGAGGCGCTGGGAGTCTCAGCTTGCGGGAAAAGGCAGTGGCAGGAGCTGAAGTTGGAGACTGCTGGGCAGAGGTAGGCACGGCTTGATAGTGCTGCATTTGTGTGGTGAGGAGGTTACGTGAGTTGGATAGGGTGGTGAGGTCCTATGTAATCTGTTGGAGGTCTTGCTGATGGGTCCCAAGGAGAGTCCTTTGCTGCTGGATGGCCGTTCTCAGACGGATGAGTTCCGCTGGATCCATGTTGGCCAGAACGTACTGTTAGGGGTCGTGGAGGTGTGGTGGGATAAGGATCCACAAGCAGAACACAGACAGCAATCAAATAAATAGAGATATTTAATCCAGGGAAAAGGGCGTGGCACAAGGGTAAACAAACAGGAAAAAAATAAATGACAAAAATGAGACAGAAAACTAGACAAAAACACGAAACAGGCAAGGACAAAAAATGCGAGGACAAAAAACCAAAAACAAGAAAAAAACCCTCATGCAAAAAAACATGAACTAGAATAAACCCTTAGTGCAAAAACCATGAACTAGAAATAAACTTTGTGCAAAAACCATGAAATAGAAAAATGAGCTTGAGCAAACAACCATGAAACATAACAGAGGCACAGAAATGGCTAGAAGCAAAGTGAGACATTCTGGCAAAATTCCTGTCTGAGAATGGCATTTTTATAATACCAGAGAAAACCAGGAAGTGAATGCAGGCATAAAGAAATTCCCGTTCCAGGTTCGTATCGGCACTGGTGTTAGAGATTCGTGATTTCTGGAGTGGATGTCCAGAGTGGAGCATGACAAGTACTACATCAGAATTATTTGGCATTACCTCAAATCATCACTGAATTGGTTGAACCTTAGACACAATTGAATGTTCTTACAGGACAATGACCCCAAACACATATCAAAGCTGGTTTTGGGTTGGATAAAGCAGGCTAATTTTAAACTTTTGGAATGGCCTTCCTAAAGTCCCGACTGATCAGAAATATGTGGACTGTGCTTAAACATCAAGTCCATGCCAAGAAACCAGCAAATTTAACTGAACTCACCAATTCTGCCAACAAGAGTGGTCAAATATCCAAAGAGAATTCCGTCAAAGGTTTGTTTATGGCTACGTGTACTCATTGTTCTGTAAGAACACTCAGTTGTGTTCATTGTGTCATTTCAAAATTGAGAGTTTTGGAGCATTTTGCACTAATTAGCCTATGAAAAAGAAAACAGTAAAATAGAAGCTGGTTAGGTTTATATGATTTAATTAAATCATTTGCTAGAGAAAGAATCAAATTATATTTTGTGGGGTAAAAAGTGCTAAGAAAGAGCCAATAGAAAGAGTACTGAATTGTAGAGGTACATTATGAGAGATGTGGTATCTACCTAGCATCAACATTGTGGAGATGGGAGATCCATATCTGTAGTAAGAAGCATGAACTGTTTCTATTTGTGTCTGGGAGAAAAAAAAATGCAGGCTCTGATAAGGCTGACCTCTCCTGACTAGTAACTGTCAGATAAACCTAACTTTACAGCTCAGATGTGTGTGTGTGTGTGTGTGTGTGCGCGTGCGCGCACGCGCACGTGCATTTGCCCAGTGGATGAAGGGACCAGATTATCACCCTGACATTTCCTAACTTGCACTCTCAAAGGTTCTTACACTGCTTTGCTTTTAATTGTATTCAGTCAAAGAAGTTGTGTTCTCCAAATAATATCTAGGCTCCTTCTGTGCTTTTTATTCAAAGTACTACCACAAAAAAGGACCAGAAACATTTGCAAACACTTTATTGGAGATCTGCAGTTTGCAGGTGTTGGTGTGGAAGACCACGTACTCTCTACCTGCTACTTGCATCTGGATAAAGGAAATGGCACAGTGAGGATCCTCTTCTTGGACTTCTCGAGTGCCTTCAATGCCATCCAGCCCCTACTGCTTCAGGACAAATTGAACAGGATGCGAGTGGACCCCTGCCTGGTCACCTGGATCTCCAGCTACCTCACTGACAGGCCACAGTACATCAGGCTGAAGGACATCACATCTGACACTGTAATTAGTAGCACCGGAGCACCCCAGGGCACGGTGCTGGCCCCTCTTCACTTCACCCTGTACACCGCGGACTTCTGCTACAACTCAGAGCTGTGTCACATTCAGAAGTTTGCCGATGACACAGCCATTGTTGGGTGCATCAGTGACGACAGAAAGGAGGAGTATAGGAGCATGGTGAGGGACTTTGCTGTGTGGTGCAACAGTAACCATCTGCAGCTCAACACCTCAAAGACCAAGGAGCTGGTCATTGACTTTGGGAGGTCCAGACCAAGGTCACGACCAGTTCTGATCAAGGGAGTCGAGGTGGAGGCTGTGGATTCCTACAAGTACCTCGGGCTGTGGCTGGACAGTAAGCTGGACTGGACTTGCAACACCAATCACTTCTACAGGAAGGGACAGAACAGGCTTTACTTCCTTAGGAGGCTGCGGTCCTTTAACATCTGCAGGAAACTCCTGTGGATGTTCTATCAGTTTGTGGTCACCAGTGTCCTGTTTAACACCGTGGTGTGCTGGGGGGCAGCACATCCAAGAAGGACACATCTAGGCTGGACAAACTGATCAGGCGGGCCGGCTCTGTGGTCAGCATGAAGCTGGACTCTCTGGTGACGGTGGCAGAGAAGAGGTCTATGGACAAACTATTGAACATCATGGACAATGCCAGTCACCCTCTGCACACCATCATCAGCAACCAGAGGAGCCTGTTCAGTAACCGAATGCTCCTTCCCAAGTGCAGGACGAACAGACTCAAAAACTATTTTGTCCCTCACGCCATCAG
Source organism: Neoarius graeffei (assembly GCF_027579695.1). Classification (NCBI taxonomy): domain Eukaryota; kingdom Metazoa; phylum Chordata; class Actinopteri; order Siluriformes; family Ariidae; genus Neoarius; species Neoarius graeffei. Next base: position 77,151,551 of record NC_083570.1, read on the forward strand.
ACTGTACAAGTCCTCTCTGGGGGAGAGGAGGGGTAACAGGAGGACAGAGGACGGGAAGGAGCAGTAGCCTAGCCTAACAATAAGCAATACCAGACAATGTGCAATATAAAGTGCAATATCTTTCCTGCTTCCCCCCCACACTTACCCTAACCCCACTTCTCCCCCCTTTCCCCCCTTTTCCCCCTCCCCCTTCCTCTCTTCCCCATATCTTATGTAAATACTTAATTTATTTTAATTTATCTAGAAGTTTTTCTCTATTTCTTTTCTCTGTTTATCTGTAATGATGCTGCTGGAATCTTAATTTCCCTGAGGGAACCCTCCCAAAGGGATCAATAAAGTTTTATCTAATCTAATCTAATCTCATCTAAATTCATGAGAACTTATATGTAGTAGATACATAACCATTGTAACAACTGACTAACAAATGTTTGAATAACCATTATTGATACTATGCTTTTTATCAGCTTTAAAAGGTGAATAGATTTATATTGATATATGAAGAATTAAGGACTTCATGACACACATCTATTTAATGTATTCTGAATTCTGATTAGTTAAGTAAACCAACTTTTCCCTTTGTACTGTGATGGAGTGATCACAGAAGATGGCTGGAGGCTCAACATCTCCTGAGCTGTGTTTTTTACCATGCCCCTAATTTCACTGTGTGGACAGATCAATGCAACTCAGCCTTTTCAATTACCAAGCTTTGCTGTAGCCTTTCTTGCGTGATTGAATTACTGATACATCAGTGTGTGACCCCACAGCTTCAACTAAATCTAGAACAGATGAAGTCATTTGTTTTTGGTAATGTAGGCTATACTTTTTTTAATAAACACAAAAACAATCTTCAAAGGTTTTGAACAAGTCAGTAACATACACTTGTGTACAGAACAACAAATCAAGATGATCATTATTCTAGTTTTCATCAACTCATTCAATGCAGTCTAAAATTATCAGTTATCAACTCTGCCAGTGAGAAAGCTATGTTGCTAGGTCTGGCAGCTGTGGTGCCAATAAAGTTGAACACAGAGAGAAATGTTTGATCAGAGGGGAGAGACAGCCAAGAGCACATTTATGCTGACCTTTGACACCCATGTGTTCTTACACCCTAGGTGTTCATGAAACAACCCACGTGTCATTACACCCTAGGGGTTTATGCTCATGTCTTTCCAGCTCTTACCTAAATATAGAAAGTGTGCTATCTGAAATGTGTGTTCACATAGGGTCAATGTTTCTTCAAGATTGATTGATATTTACTTATTTATTTATTTTTTATTTTTCATTCATTCATTCATTCATTCATTCATTCAAGGAAGAAGTTTTAAATGGAGCCCACAAAATTCAGAATACACATTTTCTGGGGAGAAACCAAGAACAGGCTGTCATGCATTTACCAGAATCCACCCAGAATGCACTATGCACAATTCCCCAGAATGCACCACAGCCTTCAAATATGGCCACCATGGATGATGGCTCCCAACACACAGGCTGCATTCCAATAATCCATCATATTTCTTTTCCTCAACACTTTTCCTTAACCTTGATTGAAAATATCATGATGTCAAAGAAAGATGTGAAGGAGCATTCATAAGGACATAGGAAAGGACAACTGCAGTGCAAAGAGAATCTGACTGCACTTACACTGCTACATGATGGCACATGCTGTTGATGTGGGTCTACCATGTGAAACTACAATGGTCTGAAGATGGACTACAAAAAGCACATCTTTGCCCTGTGCATTCTTACCATCTTGTTTCATGCAGGCTGTATAAACGTGGACAACATGGTGAAAAATATTACTTCTTTATCAAGGTTGGAATTGAAATAAAAAAGGACTCTATGCTACCAGGCACAAAACTGAAACAAAATGATTGTCACCTTCAGAATGGTTGCTCATGCTTTCCTTACTGTCCATTCATATTTGTTCACATGGATGGTGCACTGAAGGTGTGTTGCTTTAAATGTTGTTGCTGCAAGAAACTGAGATGACACAATCTTCTTTCCTTTTATAAAGGGTGGTCAACTGTAAGCTATGTGAAAGAAGATAGGAAAGGAAGCACTGAAGCACCTTTCTTTCACATTTAGACAATTAGAACAGCTCTTATCATGGCTCTCACTTACATACTTCTGGGTTATTTCACTTACAGTAGGTAGGAAACTTCAGAAGCAAAAATGATTATTGGAACGAACGAACGAACACACACCTGCATGCTCACATTTACCTGACAACTGATTATACAAACCTGTTTCCAATTATGCTCACACCCTATATCAAGACTCCAGACAAGGACTCTTTGTGAAGTAATGTTCAGTGTGCATTTACCTGACTTATCAAGTCTTTGTAGATTGTGACTGATATTCTGTTTTTTTATCTTACTTTGCACCCTGTTTTTTAGCTCATCCAGCTGCAGGCCAGGTCAGGTGAGCTTATGTGATCACATGTCATCCGTCCATCGCCCATTGTTGTCCATCGTCATTGTTCGTTGTCATCATCTGTCCACAATTTACAAAAAAATTGCTACTCCTCCTATAGGATTTATCAAATTTCAATCAAACTCACAAACAGTGTTCCCCAGGTGGGTGTGCATAAAATTTGTCAAGATGGTGGCGCCATCTTACAATTTCATGGGCGCTTGAAATTTTTGGATGACTTGTCACAATAAATACTACTCTTTGATTGGATTTCAAACTCACACACAGCAACAGTGGCTGGGATGAGCTACAGCCTCAATGAGGCTATTTTTGTAATTTGCCTGGTTCATGCCACTTGCTGTAGCAGCGGGGGCATGGTTGAGCACCAGTTTGTGAATGGAGGGCCAGACCAGGGAAGGTGAGTGGCAAAACAATCACACCTGTGTCAAATTAATGCTGTGTGTGTGTGTGTGTGTGTGTGTGCATGCATGCGCATGTCAGTGACAGCTGAGGAATTATTTAGAGGGAGGTAGCAGAGAGGAAGGGACCTCCCCTGTGGAGCAGAATTGTGTGCATGTGTGTATATGTGAAAGAAAGCTGAAAAGCCCAAATAAAGTTGCCAAAGCAACTAACCCACCTATCCCAGTGTTTCAGTGTCCCACCACTCCCAAAGAAAGTGAAACACAAGTGCTGAAATCCAGGAACACAGAAGCAAACTGCCAACATGGAGTCCTCATCTTTTAATGAGCTCATCCACGCCCTCACTGCCACCCAACAGAACCAGCACCAGGTGCTGGTCACCCTGCACAATGAGCAGGAGCAGTGTGTTGAAAAGCTGCTGCAGGCCCAGAAGGAGGATCACCAGATATTCCGGAACTTTCTCATGTTGACAGGTACCCCAGGTGCAGTGTCAGCGGGCCCCCCTCACATCACGCTGATGAAGATGGTGCCTCATGATGACCCAGAGGCTTTCCTCGCTCTCTTTGAACAAGCCCTGGAGACATGGGGGTAGCCGGTCTAGCAGCGAGTGGAATGCATCCTGCCAGTCCTGACCAGAGAAGAACAGCTCACTGTGCAACAACTACCCTGGAGAGTAGGCTTTAGTACCCCGCCTTGAAGTGAGCCATACTGCAATGTGTCAGCCATACCCCCAAGCAACATCATCAGCACTTACGCATGCTAACTCTGGAGGAGGTTGGCTGGCTGGCCATTCGCATTTGGCCAGCAGCTCCAGGACACCTGCCAGTAGTGGCTGACAGTGGAAGATCACAACACTGAGGGTATCATCAATGCAGTCACACTAGAGTAATTCATCACTCGGCTGCCAGAAGGAACAGCAGAGTGGGTCCAGTGCCATTGCCCAGCATTGCTGGATAGAGTCCTTGCTCTGCCTGAGGACCATCTGGCAGCAGTTCCAGCAGCAGGTGGGCAACCTGCCTCTTCTCTCTCTCTTTCTTCCTCCTGTCCCTTCCCTGTCCCTGCACCATGAAAGCGTGGGGTCAACTACTCTACAGCCTGCTCACTGAGCCCATGGTCTGCCCTCCCCTCCTCCACTTGTGTTTGTGTCTCCTCCCGTTCAGGTGATTGATCCCCGAGCCATCGGTGCAGAGGTGAAGCCTGGGCCAGTGTGCTGGCACTGCAGGGAGCTTGGACACATCCAGGACAAGTGGTACATGATGGAGATAGGGTAAGTAGTCCAGATCCCTGACAGGCCAGAGACTGTCTCTGATCAAGCTTGAACATACTGCAAACCAGTAAGTACCCAAGGGGGTGCCTACCATGTGTTGTTGGATTCAGGCTTTAATCAGACCTCCATCCACCAAAGCTTGGTGCAAGGTGAGGCATTTGGTACAGCACATTTGGTGAAGGTTCTGTGTGTGCAAGGGGATGTTCACAAATACCTGCTGGTGACTGACTGAATCCAATTTCTGTGGATTGAAGGACTTGAATAGCATTTACACTAGCACTGCCAGTAGTAGTGCCACCAAGGGGTATCTTGAGGAACTGCAAGCCATTGCTAATAAGAGTGGGAAGTCATTTCAGAAGGTGCTTCAGGAGGAACTAATGAAGATAAGCACAGGGGAAGGTGTGAACCTCCCTGCTGACACTACCACACCAGTTGAGGTCTCTGAATCAAAGTTATCAAGTCATGACCCCCCAGAGCATCCTGATGCATCAGCTTCTGATGGGGAGGCTGAGAATGTCAAAGTGCCATTATCAGTAAAGCTACAACCCTCTCTTCTGCTTGGCTTAGTTTCACCTGAGATAGTCAAAACCTTACCAGCTGTATTTCCACCATCTCCTTTACTCCAATGTGGTCAGCTTGGATTAAGGGGGGACACCCAAGCAACATCAGTACCTACCGTGCTAATGAAACAGGCCACTACTAGGAGTCCACAGGTAATGTCCTCCCTTACCAGAATGAAGGGTCAATTGCAGCCTGCTGTGTTGGCAGCTGCACCAGCAAGTAGTGTATCTGCTAACTTGAACACTCATAACCAAGGCTTCCTGTCAAACAGAGTCAGTAGTGATGATGGTGCAGCTGCAGCAACACCCTCAGTCCTTGCTGTGAATGATGTTATCCCCCCTGCTGTGCAGCGTGTGGTTGTTGAGCATGTCGAGCGAGCCAATGAATCTCTGTCCCTGATGCACTCTTCCTTTCACCTCAGACCTTTCTCTGGAAAGATTCCCCATCCTAACAGTGAACTTGAGTATGACACCTGGAGGGCAAATGTTGACTTGATCTTAACTGATCCATTCATGTCTGATTTGCACAGAACGCACAAGATCCTAGACAGCCTGTTGCCTCCAGCTACTGATGTCAAGCATGTTAGCCATCAAGCTCTGCCATCAGTGTATCTTCAGCTGCTAGATTCAGTCTATGGCTCAGTAGAGGATAGAGATTAGTTATTGGCCAAGTTCATGGTAACACTTCAGAACCATGATGAAAACCCGTCTAAGTACTTGAACCACTTGCAGGTTGCCCAAGTGCTGTGGTCAGGCGAGGTGGTGTCACAGAGACTGAACAAGATTGCTACCTCTTAAAGCAGTTCTGTCAAGGCTGCTGGAATGACAGACTGATCTCTGATCTCCAATTAGAGTGAAAAGGAAAAACACCACCCTCTTTTACTGAACTGGTTCTACTCGTCAGAACAGAGTAAGACAAACAGGCCAGTAAACAGAGTTGTATGAAACATCACCTTGGACTCAATAAGCAAAGTCCTGCTGCCCCGAAACTGAGAGCTGCAGCACAACAGCTACAGTGGCAGCCATTGAATTTGTTCCACGTTTCCATGACTGGCCCTCAGCAGGCCCTTGGCCGTCCCCTGACTGGTTTGTGACTGTTTGCCGATTGGTCCGTGCAGATAATTTATCCCCCACAATGACGTAGTCAATGCAGTCCTGACTGGTGACGCCCCTAATTAGCTTGTGTGAAAACCAGCTGCTATCCCTCATTTTTCCACGGGGAGGAGCAGTGATTGTCCGTTTCACAAAGCAGGTTTATCAAACGCTGAGAACAGCTGATTTCAGTTAGTTAATTCAACCCAGAGGACTTTCACCGGGAGTTAAAAAGCCATAAGATTTTAATGCGCTCATACAGCGAGTTTGAATATTTATATATAATTGAAATAAAAGATAGATTGATTGATTGAAGTGTGCATGCTCTCTACATAAACACTGTCTAGTGCAGCATGGATAGGCATAAATAAATAAATAAATAAATAAATACAGCCTCCGCTAAGTCCCAGAGAGGCTCGGTGTAGGCCACTGATGAAACTATTTGGCTGTCCTACTACTAGGCAACTACTTGTCTCAATACTAGGCCTTTTGTAGTAGTAGTAATAATGATATTTGCCTACTGAAAAGTGATCAGGTGAAAAGTTGAAGCCGCAGCAAGACCTTTGCTATTAAGCCTTTTGTAGGTTAAACAGGCTTCGGCAGACAACGTCTTGGAAAGGCTATGTTTTTCTTTGGTTTGATTAGCCTACGATTTAATCTTTAAACATTATGGTTTCAGCAGTTCGCTTAAACATTGGAGGCTGCGGAGTCAGGCTGCAAGATTTCCCGATACTTGTTTAAGACGACAAACTTCATAGTAAGGAGAAAATAATTCCACAGTATTTAGTGCCTCGTCAGTCTCAAAAATTAATAGTGAAGGACCAACGCGAATTAAGTGCCAAAAAAACATCTCGTAGGCCTATATTTTACATGTTCAAAAAAGTCCGGAATTGGAAGTCGGTCAGTGGAGTGTAATGAAGTGTCTCATTCACTAAGCACAAAAGGTCGGAAAACAGTGGAGAAAACAGCGATTGCTTAAATAGGCTACTAATGTTTTACATTAGTAATTTAATGTATGTGACAAATAAATTCATTGATTAAATAGATAAAGAAGCGAATACTCCAAAGCTCAAAATTCAGGAAAGTGGCTCCGATGTCGCAAGTGCCAAGAACAGTTATTTGAAAGTTAACCTAATGAATTTGTGCGTGCGATTTCATGAAGAACCGGGACAATTGTCATTCAGTGAAAGATTCACACCTATGATTCATTATATGCGCGCGCGCCCTCTCGCCCACTGTTGCTTTGTTTTCCCGATTTACACGCGTGTCTGAAGATGGAGTTTTCAGAAATCTCCACTCTGCCCAGAGTTTGCAAAAGTAGCTGTTTTCAGTGACTGAAACCTCCGTATAGGTGTGAATGAGAGGTGCAACTGAATAAATAAACATGCGTCTTTTTTATCCGGCTACATGTAGGCTATCACTGTGCAAAGCCTCTAATGTTGAAATGGTAGTAATATTTGTTAAAATAATAGTAGGCTAATTTCCACATTAATCGGTAAAATGGCACAAGGGATGTGATGGGGGGATGGCCATTTTATACGGGGAATGATTTGAGATTTTTATTTCAGAAGGGGGATGCCTCCCCCCACATCCCCCCTCAACTCAAGTACTGCGTATAAGGCCACCGGACATAGGCCCTTCGATTTCCATCACTAGAGCGCGTCAAATTATTTTCGGTTTTGCCAGCATGGATGCGCTTCTTTTAAATGAAAGCACAGATGTGTCAGACATCGACAAAACGGTAAAGAATAAGTGGAGATGGGCTTGGCTAAATGAAATGGGCGATAATGGCAAGCCATTTAGTTCATGGTGCAAAAAGATGAAAATGGCAGGTGTGTGCTTTTGTGTAGTTTGCCATAAAAAAGTCTATGGAAGCAATGGCAAGAAACTAGATGCTTTTGGCTTCACTGTGAAGAAGCAGAAAAAATGAACTTTCACTTTACTTTTCTTGCAAGTTCTGTCTGTTCCACTCTTTTGAAAGCATGGTTAAAGTTCGACTGTACTTGCACTTTTCTCTTAACCACTGTTGTGCATTACTAAAGTATTCATCTCATCTCATTATCTCTAGCCGCTTTATCCTTCTACAGGGTCGCAGGCAAGCTGGAGCCTATCCCAGCTGACTACGGGCGAAAGGCGGGGTACACCCTGGACAAGTCGCCAGGTCATCACAGGGCTGACACATAGACACAGACAACCATTCACACTCACACCTACGGTCAATTTAGAGTCACCAGTTAACCTAACCTGCATGTCTTTGGACTGTGGGGGAAACCGGAGTACCCAGAGGAAACCCACGCAGACACGGGGAGAACATGCAAACTCCACACAGAAAGGCCCTTGCCGGCCCCGGGGCTCGAACCTAGGACCTTCTTGCTGTGAGGCGACAGCGCTAACCACTACACCACCGTGCCGCCCTACTAAAGTATTGTTGAAATAAATTTGCACTTTGCGCTGAAAACTTGATGTTTCATCATTTATAGCCAGTAATGACAATGGTAAAGTCTTGCCTTAGCTTTAGTCATTGTTAAAATTATGTAAATGTACTATAAGTAGGGGCCGAGGGGATAATGGACAACACAGCGTTTAAAATTTGACGCATCGCTGATGTGGTAGGGGCCAACGACATGGAGCTTTTTTTTCAGTCAGATTATTTTTTTTTTTGCTTTAATCGATGAGTGCAGACATCCCAAGTCTCCCGGAAGTTCCGGGAGTCTCCCGCATATTGATAGTGGCTCCCTGATGCCCGCAAATTGGAGAATATCTCCCAGAATCTAGAGCAAGTGAGCAAGAGCGTGCACACGAAACATTAATGTCTGCATCGCGCATATGACGGAGTGCGCAAGGGAGCCTGTGTGTGTGCCTGTTCATGTAGCGCATGCTCGACAAAAAGTATCCTGATTGGTTTACAGACATCCAAACTCATTTAGAAGAGTGTAGAAATGAGCAGGAGAAAAACAGGGAGGGCTCGGAAAATGACTGCAGGCCGGAATCGACCCCGGCTCCCCGGATTTATGGTGTGGCACCTTATACACCTTAGCCACAAAGTCCTGCTGGTATTGCTTTTAAATAGCCTACTTAAATCCTTAAAATGAGTCATGTAATGCATGTCTTCTGTGATCTGATCTCCAATGGTGAAATAAACTGGTTGTGATATGAGTACAGTCTGTTATTTTAGAAGATAAATTTAATATATAATTTAATATATAGCCTAATGAAAAATAATATTTTATAATATAATATCACGACATATTACTGTCTGTAACTGTTCATCACTAAAGCATTTTCTAAGATCATAATGTCTGATATCTCATCTCATTATCTCTAGCCGCTTTATCCTGTTCTACAGGGTCGCAGGCAAGCTGGAGCCTATCCCAGCTGACTACGGGCGAAAGGCAGGGTACACCCTGGACAAGTCGCCAGGTCAACACAGGGCTGACACATAGACACAGACAACCATTCACACTCACATTCACACACACGGTCAATTTAGAGTCACCAGTTAACCTAACCTGCATGTCTTTGGAGCACCCGGAGGAAACCCACGCGGACACAGGGAGAACAGGCAAACTCCACACAGAAAGGCCCTCATCAGCCACTGGGCTTGAACCCAGGACCTTCTTGCTGTGAGGCGACAGTGCTAACCACTACACCACTGTGCCGCCATGTCTGATGATATTATTTTTTATTACATATTAATATTACAACATCACTTTTAGCGATTTTAACAAAAGGTCTGCAAACATGTTTTTTTTTTTTTCTCAAGACCACATTTACACTGTAATGTAATCATATGAAAAATACCATTACTCCTGCTCCTCCTACTCAAGCGAGTAGGACGCTTCTTTGCTTTGCTCCTGCTTTCTTAATCTTTATTTCTATACTTTACTTTCTCATTGACTTTCCACTATTTTATTCTTTTTTTAATTTTTTTATCTTTATAAGCTTTTAATTTAATTTTAATTTAATTTCCACTTTTTTTTTTAAATGCCAGGAAGCAAAAAATCCTGCAGAAAATGCATGGAATTAGAACAGAGGATTTCTATTCTGGAATCAAAGATTAATGCTCTGCCAAAGACGGACGAATTAAAAGTGATATCTCAGGAAAGGAGTACTGAAACAGTGGCTGAGAATGCAGAGATTGCGTTCCGACAGACTGAGGACATTGCAGACCAAGTGGAAGAATTCATAACTCAACCTGTAAGTACTGAAAACTGGCAAATGATGGGTGCTAAGCCAAAAAACAAAAACAGAAGAGTAATTACTTCAACACCAGCTCGTTCTACAAATTACAATAGGATCTACAATCCTATGGAAAATCCACAGCCTATAAGGCTTCAGAACAAATTTGAATGCCTCAGGGATGTGGAAGAGGATTTGTCAAGCGGACAAACACATAGTAAAAAGAGATCACACCAAGATCGAAGAGCTGTGAGAAGAGGCAAAAAGCAGCTCGTAACACCACCTGATCCCACAACCCTTGTTCTTGGTGATTCCACTGTAAGACAATTAAAAGATTATGAGATGATTATTTGTTGTCTTCCAAATGCATCCATCTCTGACACCAAAGACAGCATTTTGAAACTCATGTCCGAGCATAAAACTATTAAACATATCGTTGTGCATGTGGGAGCAAACGATGTTTTCAGAGAACAGCTGTTTGTCCAAGATGATTTCAGAAAACTTTTTTCTGAGCTCTATAAGACTGGAATTCAATCTTTTATCAGTCGCCCACTCCCAGCGAGAGGAAGTTTTGCTTTTTCTCGACTCTTCAGTCTTAACACCTGGCTTGGAAAAACTTGTTCTTCATTTGCTATGAATTTCATAGACAATTTTAACCTTTTTTGGAATCGCAAAGAATTTTACAAGCCAAATAGCACTGAACTCAGCTGGATTGGAGCCAAAGTCTTAGCAGACCACTACAAACTTGCAATCTTTTCTCAGCCAGCACCGAGGAAAACAGTTGATAAGATGTCGCAAACTGACATAGTTACAAAGCCTAAACAATCATCTTTGCAAGTCATCATCAAGGACACACAAACATCTGACTTGCAGGCCTCCCAACATTCAAGGACAGATGACTCCACTTCTCCTCGGATGGATTTCCCAAATAGCATGAAAAAACTGCTCCCAATGGCTACACTTTCCTTTTCCAGCCCAAATCTGTCGCGACAAGCAGTGTATCCAGTACATCAAAATTGTGTTCGTCCAGGACTTTCAGCTGGCTACAAATCTTTTTCACCATCCAAAAGATACATGTCATCTCCAGTCCTTTCACCCTCAAACCAAATGGAACATTTAGAAAGTCTTGTTTAATGTAGTCTGGGTCCCTGCAAATGGATGTAATGTTGGAAAAAAGTTGGGACCCGATGTTGACACTATTCCTGTGTTGATAAGAAACAGAAAACATAGAGCACATTTAACCCTGGGGGTGAACCAATCTAATCTCCTTCCTGTTTTAAAACAGCATCAAAGTGCACAAGCAAATATAGCTTCTAGAATTTCTGTAAAGCTAGCTCTTCTGAACATTAGATCACTTTTAAACAAGTCATTTTTAATTAATGATCTTATTTGTAAACACAATCTTGATTTTTTGCTTCTAACTGAAACCTGGCTGGATCAAGCAAATAGTGCTACCACCCTTATTGAAGCAGCTCCCCCAAATTTTAATTTTTTGAATGTTACCTGACAAGGGAAAGGTGGAGGGATCGCAAATATATTCAAAGTCTCTTTTCAATGTAAACAATCCTCACTTGGTGATTGTACGTCCTTTGCACACTTATGTGCACTTGTTACATGCTCTCCTAACATATTATTATTAACTATTTATAGGCCTCCGAGACATTCAGCCAAAGTCTTTCTTGAAGAGTTTGGTGAACTGTTATCAGTCATTTGCTTAGAGTTTGATTGTCTTATTATATCTGGGGATTTTAACTTGCATGTAGATAATACTGATAACATTTATGCCAAAGAACTATTTGCAATTATTGATAACTTTAACCTGGTACAACATGTACAGGGACCGACCCACTCTCGTGGTCATACTCTTGACCTCGTCATCACAAAGGGTCTTACTGTTTCTTATACTGTTGTTGACCTGGCATTATCTGATCATTTCTGTGTTTTCTTTGAAGTTTCTATGTCTCCTCACATTCAGAATAGCTCAACGACTATAGGTAGGAGAGTCATAAATGACAACACGTGTTCTTTTTGAGCAAGCTCACTTACAGAACTCAACCAAAATGTCAGACTCTGTAGATGATTTACTGGAATTTTTTAATTTAAATATGACCCAAATTATGGATGATATTGCTCCATTCAAAATAAAAAGAGTCAATGATAAGCAGAAAGCACCATGGAAGCAGTACCCGGCTGTTAAACTGCTAAAGAGAGAATGTAGAAAGACTGAAAGAAAATGGCGCAAATCTAAACTTCACATCCATTATCAAATCCATAAAGAGATGCTTTGTAATTATAATTATGAAATTCGTAAAGCAAGACAGTCTTTCTTCTCCAACATCATCAGCAGGAATATGAACAATGCCCATGTGCTATTTTCAACAGTAGAGAAGCTAACTAATGCCCCACCACAATTAGCACCTGAACTTCTATCAGTTAATAAATGCAATGAGTTTGCATCTTTTTTCAAAGGTAAAATTGATAAAATAAGGCAGAATATTTCTCATAATATATCTCAGTTTCAAAAAATTGAAAAACTGCAATCACCAATGACACAGATAGATAACTTTAACACAATGTCAGAATTTTGTTTAATTGATTATGAGACTCTTGAAAAAACTGTACAAAATCTCAGTTCTTCAACATCTGAACTGGACATTCTGCCCACCAACTTTTTTAAGTCTGTTCTTCATCTTATAATTACAGATGTGCTTCAAATTATAAATATATCTTTGGAGACTGGTGTTGTTCCTGTGTCCCTAAAAAAAGCTGTTGTAAAGCCCCTTCTTAAAAAAAATAATCTGGATCCTTCAGTGTTAAATAACTACAGGCCAATATCAAATCTACCATTCATCGGGAAAATCCTGGAAAAAATTGTCTTCAATCAATTAACTGCCTTCTTGATATCAAACAGCCGTTTTGATAATTTTCAGTCAGGATTTCGTGCCAATCATAGCACTGAAACAGCGTTGATTAAAGTTATAAATGACATACGTCTTAATACTGATGCAGGCAAAACATCGGTCCTGGTATTACTGGACCTCAGTGCAGCTTTTGATACTGTTGATCACAACATACTGCTATATCGACTTGAACACTGGGTTGGATTGACTGGTAAAGTTATCAATTGGTTAAAATCATACTTAAAAGATAGAAGCTTCTTTGTTACCCTGGGAAATTGTTCCTCAATGTCAATGCCCTTGACCTGTGGTGTCCCCCAGGGGTCGATTCTTGGACCATTACTTTTCAACCTTTATATGCTCCCACTTGGGCAAATTATCAATAAAAATTCAATTTTGTATCACTGCTATGCAGATGATACCCAAATTTATTTTGCTCTATCACCAAATGACTATGCCCCCCTTGAATGTCTCTACCAGTGCATCAATCAAATCAATAGCTGGATGTCACAAAATTTTCTTCAGTTGAACACAGATAAAACAGAAGTAATTTTATTTGGAAAAAAGATGAAAGACTCAGGATTACCACTATTCTTGACACAAAAGGGATTAAAACTAAAGAAATGGTTAAAAATCTTGGTGTTTTCATTGACAGCGAGCTAAACTTTGACAGTCACATGAAAGCAATCACTAAAACGGCATTTTATCACCTAAAAAACATTTCCAAACTAAGAGGACTTATGTCAAAAAATGATCTGGAAAAACTAATACATGCCTTCATCTCTAGTAGGGTTGATTACTGCAATGGCCTTTTCACAGGCCTGCCAAAAAAGACCATCAAACGACTTCAGCTGGTTCAAAATGCAGTGGCTAGGGTTCTCACACGAACAAAAAGAACAGAGCACATTACTCCAATTCTAAGGTCCCTTCACTGGCTTCCAGTAAGCTACAGAATTGACTTTAAAGCATTGCTGCTGGTGTATAAATCTCTAAATGGTACAGGGCCCAATTACCTCTCTGATATGTTGCAGCAGCCTAACCCAATCAGATCTACCAGATCGCAACAGAAAAATTTACTATTAAAACCAGTTGTTAAAACAAAGTGTGGTGAAGCAGCTTTTAGCTACTATGCAGTACATCTATGGAACCAACTGCCAGAGGACATTAAAAATGCTCCTGCTGTTGGCAGCTTCAAATCTAGGTTAAAGACCAAGCTGTTTTCAGATGCTTTCTGTTAAATAATTAATATTTTTACATTTTTTTTTAATCTTTACTTTCTCTGCATGTTTTAAATTTACTTTAATTTTATTCTATTTTATTCCGCTGGTTTCTTTTTCTTTTTCTGCTTTTTTCTTTTTGGCATTTTATTATTTTATTTCTACTGTTGTTTAATTCTTATTATTTTCTTTTAATTCTTTTAATTAATTGTTTTAGATTAAAAATAAAATTATTTTATGTAATTTTATTTCTCTATTGTTTACTGTTTTTGCTTCTGTAAAGCACACTGAACTGCCATTGTGTATGAAATGTGCTATATAAATAACCTTGCCTTGCCTTGCCTTACAGACTGGTGGAGCAGAGTGCCGAAAATAATATGTATTTGGTCCAAGGTGTGGGTTTTTTTCATACATCGCTGGCTCTTTTGCCAGTAGCGCATCACTTGAGCAGGTCTGGGGTTACCCTGCAATTTTTGGGTTGTTCTATTATTAGGCTACCACATAAAAGCGGTCACATTGTGCGCTCAATACCTGTATACAGTGCTGAAATAAACATTTTGCAATGAATAAGAAGTGTTTTGAGTTAACAGCATATTTTTAACACTAGAAGGCCCAAAGTGCAGACTTTAGTCTGCAATGAAATCCCCCCCAAATTTGTGAATAAGTCTAACGTACCATTACCTGCCTCCCATTGTTGTGTAAAGAAGCCTAATTATTGTGTTACCTGAGAAATAGCCTCTTTGTTTCTAACCCTAACCAGACTTCGTCACAACCAAGGCAACCAAGAAGGATCAGTTCTAACCCTAACCCCAAATCCTGGCTCTAACCCCAAACTGAGCTCACCCCTAACCCAACCCCTAGCCCAAAACCTAGCCTCAAATAATAATGGAATAATAACCCAAATATAACATTGGGGGTGCTGACCAGGCACTTGTGGAGCATTGAGGATGGGGCTTGGAAAGGACAGTGCACCCTGCAATCATAACAGAAGCACTGAACTTTGTGTACGCTGCCACAAATACACCTGTGGCAAATGTACCGTAGGAAAGACTCACCATGGGAATGTGGAAACTACTAGATGGGACAACTCTATGCTACATTTCTGTGCTTTGTATAGCCTCCATGTGTAGTGAGTCTGCTTTTCTTAGTGTGAAATAAATGTTTATTTTCTTCCTGAAGTTATACCGTCTGTAGTTTTTCCAAGCTGAAATTGTGTTTTTTGGGGCACTCAGTCCTCTGTCCTCTGACATTGTAAGCTTGGCAGAGTAAATTGTCACTGAAATTAGGGTGTAACCTAAAACCAAATTACCATTCATGAATAGCACCCTCAGTGGGGGGTGGAGTGGCTGTTCACAATACAATGGAGACAGTTAGCACCTTGAGAGGAATACACAATTTTTGCAGAGAGGATGGGGCATGCAGCAGAAGTGGGCCTTTTCCCATACGGTAACACATTATCAACAAAGAAAGAAAAAACACAATGCCAAGGATCAGGAAAAGAACCACAGCGCTGTGATTAGTTGGGCTATCAATGACTGACAGAGCCCCGGCATGTAACTAAGCATTATAAAGTTAAAAAATATTATTTTTATTGAAAAAACAAGAATGTAATGATTTCCAAAATTTCTAAAATGATTTTACCTAACGCAATTTTCTGCTTTAATCCACATCTGCTGGTGTTGAGCTTTTTTTTTTTTTTGCTTCTCAAAATCATCTCATCACAGATCACTCGCTGCTGTGTGCGAGCTTCCCTGCCCCCTATTTGTTGAAAATCTTCTGTAGATGTTGGGGTTTTATATTAATTTATTATTATTATAATTGTTAATAATTAAACGTGATAAATCTGGTTATTAGGAACAAAGGAGGGCATAGTGGGAAATGATACGGGAACTGTCTCTTGTCAGTTCAAATACGATACTGTTTTGTGATTACACTGTACCGGTTAATAAAAATAGACAAATGGCATGAACCTCTCTACTGTCTCTTATTACACTAAAGAAAGGGCCTGGCTGAGTCATTGCGTATTACTGAAAAAAGAAAGAACGAATGATACACGGATTGTGTATCATTCGTTCTTTCCATTTTTAAGTGGCAATCAAAAAATGAAAAAAAAATGTTTTTCATTTCAATTTTAGGCTCATATAAAAAAAAATGAAAAACCAGTCATTTTTTCATTTTTTTGTGTTAAAATAAAAACAAATAACAAAATAACCAGTCACTTTTTCATTTTTTGATTTTTGATTGCCATTTGAAAATAGAAAGAACGAATGATACACTGATTCATGTCCTCTAATAAAAAGCAAAGTTGGTCTGATACAATATGTTGAAAGCAACAAAATGAATGCCATGTTGTTATTGTTATCATTATTATTACTATCAGTGGTCGAGTTGTAAAATCAAACCAGGGTGGATGGTGAAATTTTTAGTCGCGTGTCGACCCATCGGTCGGTCCGTCGGTGGGAAACTGGTTTGCTTTTAGGAGGGTTTGCATACAACGTAGGTCTGTGGACCTTGTTCATTTACCAGACATACAGTATTTTGTGCTGATAAAGTGTGTAGTACACACCGTGTACCGTTTTTATTGTTGTAAAAAACATAATACACTGGTATTTTACTGTAAAACATGCACAGTGTGGATGTCGTGTCATATTTAGTCAGTCTCCTGGCTTCTTCTCCATATTAGGGTGAAATGCAGATGACAAATTTGAAGTGCAACTTCATAGTCATGGTAGGCTCCTTTTAAATCATTTGGTAAATAATTTATTAAAACCTCAGCAGGCAATGTAAATGAACAACTGAATCTTTTCATATCAAGTCAATAGAATTTTTATTCAAAGCTGAACATTGGGAACATTGAATTAAATACAGAGGTAGGTAGGTAACCAATAAGCTAAAACAAGCAACAGTAAATTGTAAATCTTCAGCTCTTCAGCTGTTGGTTCTCCAGCTTGCTCCTGCTCCTGTATTGTCTCACACTCCGGGTCCTCCAGCTCCTGTCGCACTGTGTTGCAGTTGCTGCTGACTGTCATCTGGAATAAAGAGCAGTGGATAAGATAATTTAATTAAATATAATTATAATGTTATTTCTGTTTTATTTATTATCTGAACGAGGATTTGAACTTTGAAAAATGACCGGATTCTTTCTGTAACGTTGATTCCCGCTGTTATCTAGGTCACGTGACACCATAACATTGATGGTTACCAAGGAGCTGCCTTGGATACTTTGATACTTTGCTTTGATACATACCAGCACTTTGATACATACTGGATACAAGGTAGCAAAATGAGTTAAAAGCAGGCATCTTTGGAAAGTTTCTTTGGAAAGGGGAAAAGGCCCATTGAGGAGACAGAAGAAGAGCCTATGAGGAAGAAAAAGAAAGCTGCATTTTAGCAGACACTTTGTCAAGTCCTACACCAATCCTGCTCTGCCTTACATGTTGTGACCGGCTCTCTAATGAGGCAATGAAGCCTTCAAAACTGCTAGTGTCATTTATTTTAGCCTTCCTGTCTTGAATAACACTTTTTGTTGCCTGAAGAATAACAAACGAACGTCCAGGCTGATTAAATTAATGGCCTTATACAAGAAATCAAAGCTAACATGAACCTGAGTAAGCTATCGATAGCTGGATAGACTCCAAACTAACATTCATTATGATAGCTGTGTTGTTATCCGCCGCCCACAAATTAGGCTCCATATCGGTAACTTTACAGCATGATAGTGGGCTCACAGAAAGTGTGACTGATATTCGTAACTCTTGACTTACCTCCTGAAATGTTTTTTTCTTGCGATCTTAAAGCCGAACTTGCTTAGGTCTTGCTGTCCACTCCGCTTGGCCATGATGCTGCAATCCACTGCTGTCACTGACGCCGAATGAAATAAAAAATAACGGAACCCCAACTGAATGTCACCTCCTCAAACACTTTGCTTGCGCGTGCCCTCTCTCGCAGTAGCTTACTGTATGCTCAGTTTCAGCAAAGCTACGTGGAATGGCATTTCTAATTCCAATGTTAAATAGAAGTAATGTCCACATTTATTGATAAAATTGCTCAAGGGAAGGGAGGGGGGATGCCCATTTTAGAGGGGGGATGATTTTGACCATTTTTTATTCCAGGGGGGAAGGCATCCCCCCCATCCCCCCTCAACTCGAGTACAGATTACTATTATATTGAGATAATAATAATTAAGAGATCATCAGCTTAATATTAACAGCTTAATATATTAAATGAATAGGATGTATGAATAAATTACTTGATATATACATGCACATGCACTTTTTCTGTTTCATAGATGCAGAAATGATGATGGACTGTCGCTGAGGATCATGGAAAGGCTAATGTAGCGTGGGGAATAGAGAAAATCAATAATTGTAAATTAGAGTTATTATTTCGTTTTGGTTTCCCTGTTTATTATTTGTTCTGTTTTGAGTTGGAAAAAGGAAAACAAACACCAATCCCTCATTTTTTGGTCATACAGAAAAACAGGAAAATGAAATATTGAGTGTTTTTTTTGTTTTTCAGATTAAATGGAATACTTGAATGATCGGATGATACAAGGACCTACATGTAACACTAAAACGTGCACAGTGCTTCATTGCAAGAGTCATTTTTTAAAAATATTTATTTTTGAGCGAGTAAACCCAAGGCAAGAATCAAACCATGTTTCAGGAGTTACCGGTACAGGACATGTGCAGTAACCACCAGACTACCAAGACCCGCAGTTTCGTCTGCTCCTGCACTGAAAAAGTAACCTACCATATAGAATTTACCCAATAAATCTGAGGTAACAATTTGCATTGACTTGTTTGGGGTAGATTTAATTCCATATATTGAGTATAAAATAACTGAAATAAAAAGCTATGAAATACTTAAATTGGATAAAATTTACCTCACATTTATGTATCTATTCTACAGCTACTTTCTCACTGAAATCGGGAAGCGCAGTACAAAAGCTTCACACATCATTTCAAGATTTTTTTTATGAGAGAAGCGCCATCTAATGGTGACACCGTGGAATCGAATGAATGGGCGTGTTTAGAATTAAAATAGGGGAGGAAGGGGGGTCTGAGCCATTCATGGCAGCTGCCTGGCATTCAGCTGGGAACTGCACGGCAGTCGCATGGCATGCGGTTGGAACGGGAAAAATTCAATTGCTGCTACTGTAACTGCATGCAGCTGCACTACATTTGAGAAAGAGGCAACTGAGACTGAATCCTTGAAGAGACAGCTCGATGAGATACAAGCTCAGGTTGCTGTTATGCAGACTACCACCCCACGTAAAGCTAAAGGTAAGCGTCCTGATACAGCTGAAATCCACACCTTGAAAAGACAGATTGCTGGTGTTCAAGCACAGATTGCTGATATGAGAACAGCAACCCATGAAACTAATAGTGACCACCTCGAATCAGCAGAGGTAAGGACACTGAAGCATCAGCTTGCCATTCTTCAAGCACAGGTGAACCCAGCACAGGCTTAGAGTCCACAGATACCATTGTCTGCATGCTCAAAAGGTTTCTCCAGGGCAGTGCAACACCAGTATTCAAATAAGAAAGCAAGCAGACAGTCCAGTTTAGGGCAAGCAGCAAAAATTAGGCCCTGACCATGGTACTGTTTCCACTGTGGGGAAGATGCTCACCTTGCAATTAACTGTGTGAATGAACCAAATCCTCCTTTGGTTGAAGAGAAGAGATGACTGCTTAAAGAGAAACAAGAAAAATGGGACCAGCAGAGTGGCACCACAGGAAACCAGCAGTTAAACTGCTAGAAGCCCCCATCTCAGGGCAGACAGGGACTGAAAACCAAACTAAGTGCCCTAGAAAAATTAAAAGAGTGGCTAGCAAGTGTGGTAGAGTTAACACCACTTACACCATTCTGCCACCAAAGCTAGTTGGAACCAAATGCACTGCTGAAGTGACTATTGAGGGCAACAATGTTAATTGCCTATTAGACACTGGGTCTCAGGTGACCACTATCCCACTTGCATTCTTCAAGAGTCACCTGTCTCATCATTGTTTGAAATCCTTGGACGATCTTTTAGATGTAGAGCTGTAGATAGAAGGAGCCAATGGAGAAGCTGTTCCTTACCTTGGATACATGGAACTGAACCTCCTGTTTCCAGAAGAGTTCTTGGGAAAAGAGATTGAGGTTCCTACCTTAGTGTTGGTTGTTCCTGATGTGGGTAGTATGTCTCAGATCCTCATTGGCACCAACTCACTAGATGTCCTCTATTCCCACTATGTTGAGAAGCATGATTGTCAGCCTCGGTAATTTCTTCCTGGTTATAAAGTAATTTTGAAAATCCTTGAAGCACAGCAATGGCAGATAAGTGCTGGAGCCCTTGGATGGGTGAGGATGCATAACAATGCTCTTGAAGTAGTGCCAGGGGCAAGCCCACGTGGGTGGTGCTCATGGAGAGAGATTGGTCATTGTAGAGGCAGCAACTGGGCCGTCTCTTCCTGGCAGATTGTTAGTTGTTAGCTCATTGAGCACCCTACCTGCTAAACATTCCTGCTCCATGTCAATCCTGCTGAAGAATGAGATGCAACATGACATTACTATTCCTCCAAGGACAGTGTTGGCCAAGATCCATGCTGTTCAACAGGTGATGGGAAAATAACTTTCTACCAACTTGACCTCTCCTGAACCGAAAATGATGGAGTTTGATTTTGGCAATTCCCCTCTACCACCAGAGTGGAAAGAGTGGATCACAAGACTGCTCAATAGCATGCCTGAGGTCTTTTCTCAGCATGACATGGACTTCGGTCATACTGACAAAGTGAAGCACCATATTAAGCTAAGTGACAACACCCCAATCAAGCAGCGAGCTAGGCCCATCCATCCACAAGATGTAGACACCATTAAGAAACATCTTCAAGAGCTGCTGGAATTTGGCATCATACGTGAATCTGACTCCCCCTTTGCATCCTCCATAGTCATTGTTCAGAAGAATAATGGCTATGTGCAGCTGTGTATCGACTTCAGGAAACTCAACTCGCAGACTATTGGAGATGCCTGTGCTCTGCTGAACTTAGAGGAGGTATTTTCCCTACTGACTGGTTCGAAATGGTTCTCAGTTCTTGATTTAAAATCAGACTTTTAGCAAGTGGAGATGGAAGAAACTGATAAGCAGAAGACCACGTTTGTCTGCCCCCTTGGCTTCTGGGAATTTAACAGGATGCCACAGGGAGTTACCAATGTGCCAGGTACATTCCAGCGGCTAGTGGAGTGATACATGGGTGATCTCAACCACAAAGAAGCATTGGTCTTCATTGATGATCTCATAATCTTCTTGGATACCTTGGAGCAACATGAGTCAAGATTACTGCAGGTCCTCAACCGACTGAAAGAGTATGGGTTGAAATTGTCATCAGAAAAATGTAAGCTTTTCCAGACCTCAGTCAGATATCTTGGTCATGTTGTTTCCCAGTATGGAGTGGAGACAGATCCACAGAAGATTGAGGCCTTAAAAACTTGGCCAGTACCTAGGAACCTTAAAGAACTGCACTCTTTCCTTGGCTTTTTTGGGTATTATAGACAGTTTGTGAAGGACTATTCGAGGATCACCAAACCTCTCAATGACCTCATGGCAGGATATCCACCTCTCAGGAAGCACAGCAAAGGGAAAGGAAAACCTAACCAGTATTTCCATCCAAAGGAGTATTTTGGACAAAGGTGGACTCCAGAATGTCAAAGAGCATTTGAGGAAATCATTAACAAGCTCACCACAGCACCTGTCTTGGGATTTGCTGACCCCAAAATCCCCTACATCCTTCACACTGATGCTAGCATGACAGGGCTTGGTGTGGCATTGTATCAAGAACAAGATGGGCAGATGAGGGCTATTGCTTTTGCAAGCAGAGGACTGACCAAGAGTGAGGCTAAATACCCCACTCATAAGTTGGAGTTTCTCGCTCTGAAGTGGGCCGTCACTGCTAAGTTTAGTGATTATTTTTATGGCACTGACTTCACTGTCATCACTGATAGTAATCCTTTGACTTATATCTTGATGTCTGCTAAGTTGGATGCCACAAGTTATAGGTGGTTGTCAGCTCTATCGACATACAACTTTAAGCTCCAGTATAGAGCAGGAACTCAGAACCAAGACGTGGATGGACTTTCCTGTCAACCCCATGGGGAGCTCCAGGATGATGATGTGTCGAAAAAAGAACATGAAAGAATTGAACAGTTCACTCTACATTACCTCAAGGATCAGGAGACCCAAGATGTTGTTCTCCCTGACACCGTGAAGGCCATCTGTGAGAGGCATGATGTTGATTGGTCACTTGAAGGTTCCACATGCTGTATTCCAGCTGTCACACTTGTGGAGTCTCTTGCTATTCATTCTAATGCTCTGCCCAGTGACTTCCAGCAGGAAGATGACCATGGACTCTCTGTAATCGGTCAATGGACTGAAGAGGAGATGAGAGAAAAACAAAGGGCTGACCCAGATCTCAGGGTGGTCATTGAGCACAAGGAGTCTGGAGACATGCCTTCTTCCTCCTTGAGACAAGAGTTCCCAGATCTTGCTTTATGGCTCCGAGAATGGACGCAGTTAGAGATGAGGAATGGTGTGTTATACAGAATGTGACAAGAACATGGGCAAGTCACACATCAGCTAGTGCTACCAAGTGAACTGAGAGCCACAGCATTGAGAAGCCTATATGATGATTTGGGTCACCTGGGCACAGAGCGGACTCTCGACCTAGTGAGAGCAAGGTTTTATTGGCCTAGAATGTCCACATGTGTAGAGCAGAAGATCAAATCGTGTGAACATTGTGTGCGACGGAAAGCCCCAACTGAGAGAGCGGCTCCCTTGTTAAATATCAAGACCAGCAGACCATTGGAGTTGGTCTGCATGGACTTTCTACCATTGGAGCCTGACCAGAGCAACTCAAAACATATATTAGTCCTGACAGACCATTTCACCAAGTACACAGTTGCTGTGCCCACTCGAAACCAGAAGGCGCAGACTGTGGCCAAGTGTTTATGGGAGAACTTTCTGGTGCACTATGGCTTTCCAGAAAACCTTCTGAGTGACCAGGGCCCCAATTTTGAATCTTGCACAATAAAAGAGCTATGTTCCCTCATTGGGATTCAAAAGGTCAGGACCACCCCATATCATCCCAGGGGGAATCCAGTGGAACAATTCAATTGGACCCTCCTCCAGATGTTGGGCACCTTGGAAAATAAGGACAAGTGTCATTGGAAAGAGTTTGTTAAGTCTCTTGTGCACACCTATAATTGCACACAGAGTGATGTGACAGGGTTCAGTCCCTACAAACTGATGTTCGGTAGACAACCTCATTTACCAGTTGATTTGGCATTTGGTCTACCTGCAAGCAGACAACCTAAGGCACATTCCCAGTATGTGCATGACTTGAAAGGCCACCTAGAGGAGAGCTACTGGATTGCCACTGAGAACACTATGAAGATAGCTGAGTGCAATAAACTCCACTTTGACAGAAGAGTTGTTGAATCCACTCTTGAAGCAGGTGACCATGTTCTTGGAAGGAATGTTCGGCTGCGAGGAAAGCATAAGCTGGCCGCAGTGTTGTTTTTGGCAGCCATTTTTGATTTAGTTTTAGTCTTAGTCTTTTGGACAAAATGCTTATTAGTTTTAGTCACGTTTTAGTCAATTCCATCCTTGATAGTTTTGATCTAGTTTTAGTCGACGAAAACTAAAAGGGTTTTAGTCCAGTTTTAGTCATTCATTTTAGTCAAAAAAAATAATTACTTTAAAACATTAAATTAGGCCAATACAGAGATAGGAAATTGTAATTCAGGTTGACAGGTTGTGCATAACATACTCTCAAAACAGTGTCTCAAAACAAACTTGTTTCACTTGAACGTAAAAAGTATGTCAAATATTTGGGTTTAATAATCGATGACAATCTTTCTTGGAAGCCTCATATTGATTTTATTTGCAACAAAATAAGCAAGGTTGTCGGCCTTTTGGCCAAGCTTAGACATTCCACTACATACCCTTATGACATTATATCGCTCTCTGATTCAACCTTATTTAACATATGGTCTTAGTTCTTGGGGACAGGCTTGTAAAACTCATAAATAAAGTATTAATCCTACAAAAACAAGCTTTAAGATTAATCCATTTTGTTGATAATGGAGAAAGTGCCCTTCCACTGTTTTCCAAAACCAATATTTTACCAGTAAATCTTCTTTTCTATGAATGTATTTCTAAATTAATGTATGACATTGTTAATCAAAGTGCACCCTCAAACATTTGTAAATTATTTTCTTCTATTTCTAGTATCCATTCTTATAACACTAGGTCATCTTACTCCAAGAACTTGTATACTTAGTATTCTCATACAAATCTACAAAAGAACTCATTTTCCCATGTTGGTGTTAGGGTATGGAACTAGATTCCAACTTCTATAAGATCTTCATCTAAATTATCGTTCAAGAAAAAAGTCAGACACCACCTTTTTTCTGATTTAAGTAGATATGGATATGATGTTGACATTTCCAAACTCTTTCTTTCTACATAACTTTATTTCTATATATAATTAAGAGCTATATATATTTATTTATTTATCTTAGTTTTAACTTGAAATATTATTTAATACCATGCATGAATTATTATTATCAGTATGACAAGTATACCTCTCTCTCTATATATATTTTTTTCAATGTTATTGAATGATATATTACTGTACCTTTATATCAAATAACAAGTATTGTCTCCTCTTTTTCTTTTTGTTACCAAATAGTTGTTAATTTGTCAAGTATGTTTTATCTTTTTCATACATATTTAAGTATTATATTAATTCATATATTTTTTTTTCTTTGTAAACATGAGTCTGCTTTGATTAGCAGTGTGCTATTTGCAGACTCATGTAGTCTATTATATGTTCATATGTAATTGAAATAAAAGATTGATTGATTGATTGATTGATTGGTGTATGCGCTCTACATAAACACTGTCTAGTGTGCATGCTCTCTACATAAACACTGTCCAGTGTGCATGCTCTCTACATAAACACTGTCCAGTGCGCATGCTCTCTACATAAACACTGTCTAGTGCAGACATCCCAAGTCTCCCAGAAGTTCCGGGAGTCTCCCACATATTGATAGTGGCTCCCTAAGGCCAGCAAGTTGGATAATATCTCTTAGAATCTAGAGCAAAAGTGTGCACGCAAAACATTAATGTCTGCATCATGCATATGCCGGAGTGCGCGAGGGAGAGCGAGAGAGAGTCTGCATGTGTGCCTGTTCATGTAGCGCATGCTAGACAAAGAACATCCTGATTGGTTTACAGACATCCAAACTCATTTCAGGGAGGTGTCGTGACACCCCCCCCCCCCACTGATGGGGAAAAAGTCATGCATCACAACACCTCCCTGAAATGAGCTTGGATGTCTGTAAACCAATCAGGATGCTCTTTGTCTAGAATGCGCTACATGAACAGGCACACATGCAGACTCTCTCTTGCTCTCCCTCGTGCACTCCGTCATATGCGCGATGCAGACATTAATGTTTTGCGTTCACGGTCTTGCTCACGCATGCGCCGTTGCACGTGCCATTGGAGGAAACGCCACGCGTTTTGATAGTCCTATAGCCAACCCACTAACATTTTCATCTCATCTCGTCAATGAAAACAACAGATACGTCTCGTCATATTTTCTTGGTCAAAGAGTTATGTTTAGCTCGTCACTGTCTCGTTTTAGTCACGAAAAAAGGTGCGTTAACAAAATCATTTCATCATCGTCATCGTTAATGAAAACAACACTGGCTGGCCGACAAATGAGAATCAGATGTTCACACAGTGGTCAAACGTGCTGGCAACTTACCTGTGTATACTGTCAAACCAGAGGGTAAAGATGGTCCACTGCACACCCTACATTGTGACCTTTTGCTGCCATGTGGGTTCCTACCTGTGGCCAAATCAGAAGAAGTTCCAAGACAAACTATCAATAGACCTAGGACAAGGAGGCAGTCCAGAATGAATGTTACAGATGAGTCTCAGGTAGCAGATAATAACTCAGATTCAGAAGATGATGACTATTATTACTACCCAAGTAGGGAGACGTTGAACACTGACCTGATTGAAACAAGAGTCTTGACCTGGCCAGAGACAGTACCTCCCAGGGAGGAACAGACCAGAGAGACAAATCAACCAACCCAGACTCCAGTGGGTATTAGGGTGCATCAGTTGCCCTCACTTTCATAAAATATGATGCATTTTTGTTTGGGTGTTCCTTTTCACCAATAATGACATCCTGTAAAATTTTTTGACCATATTCAAAAGTCTAATGGTGGCACCATGAGGTTCATTTTTTGCCAGAAAACGCTTATTTTATGTTTATTTTCTCATAAGGTTTGAATCACAATGTTAGACTCCATTTATTGATTTCTTGTGACCCAGAGATCATGTTAAGAACCTTTGCAAGGGATTGAGAAGCATTAATGTGATTCATAATACATTTGTATTGTTTAAAAGTAGTTGAACAATGATTCAGTGAACAGCTAAAACTCAAACTGTGCTTGATAATATATTTAGAATATGTACTAAAAATGTGTATCTAAGATATTTGGTATACTCTATAAGGTGCCATAATGTTTCATGAAAAGTGATCGAAATTTTGTCATAAAAGTCATAAAATAGCAGCTTTTTCCATAACTTTGAGCTCCTGGTGCCACCATTAAACTTTTGAATTTTGTCAAAATATTTCACCCAGTGTGTTTTCTTACCAAAAGGAATGTAAAAACAAAAATGCATCATGATTGGAGGACCTTTTCTTTTTTAGGGGGGCAACTGATGCACCCTAGTGGGTATGCCCTCTGCTCCTGCTGGTCTGGATAATAAGATGGAAACCTCTGTAATTGGCGATCAAGATAAGGAAGAGAGATACGCATCTGAAAGAGAGTCAGTGGAGCTTCCGGTGGAGCTTATTCCATCAAAACCAGAGGAACCTATAACCCTCCGCGATAGCACTTCAAATGAGCTACATCCTAAGGGATCAGCCAGTTCTTCTCAGTGGAGAGAATGCTCAGCTGTTGTTGAGTCAGAGGCTGAGCACATCTCGGAGCACAAAGAAACAGGTTCCCCAAAGAGTATGATGGAGTCTCCCTCTGAACCTGACATGATGAATTAGAGCCTTCCTGTTTTGTCTAACCTGTCATTCGGTGACAGCAGCGGAGATGCGGAATGCCTCGTCAATGAACCTCCTAAGGAACCATCAGTACACAGGCTCTATGAAGGGACAGCACCTGGTATGTCTGAAAGAAGACAGTCTCCAGTCATCATGGATAAGAGAGATACTATCCCCAGACATTCTCAGAGGCATAGAGTGCAACCTGAAAGACTACAGTACAGTCAGCTGGGAAATCCCTTACTGTCTATAGTCCAGTCACTTTTTCAGGGCCTCAACCTCGCCTTTACAGATGTGCTCCAGAATCATGGCTATGCAGATGTTCCTCAAGCAGCACCTAGGACAGCCCGTAGTCATGTGGGTGTAACGGGACATAGACACCTATAGGAGGGGAGGGTGTAGCCCTGGTCACTGCGTCCTAGTCATTAGTTTAGTTGACCATAGATTATTTGCAAAATAAATAAATAAATAAATAAATGTGTACAGTTCATGACACATGGATAAATAGGATTTATGACAAAAATATATTAAATATAGCTATAAATCCAAAAAGAAATAAACGACACACCGGTTTATTCATATGCACTTCATTTTATCTCAAAAGGGATGAATGTGCTCTTCTTTCATGGGATAAAGACATGGGTGACATGTGGAGTTCACATGCGCAAAGACATAGTTGAAATGTGGAGTTGCTGGCACTGGCTCCCAATCAAATTTCGTATTGATTATAAAATACTACTATTGACCTGTAAAGCACTGAATGGTCTCGCACCACAGTACCTGAGTGAACTTCTGCTCCTCGATGACCTGCCACGCCTACTTAGATCAAAAGGTGCAGGCTATCTGTTAGTACCTCATATAATGAAGGCTACATCAGGGGGCAGAGCCTTTTCTTACAAAGCCCCACAGTTATGGAACAGCCTTCCAAGTAGTGTTCGGGAATCAGACACAGTCTCAGTGTTTAAGTCTTGGCTGAAAACATATCTGTTTAATCAAGCCTTTTGTTAATGGTGTTTATGAGGTAAAGGTGTAGATCTGGAGGGTCCTCAGACATAGAGTGTTTTGGTAAACTGGGATGTATGGATGCTGTCAGTCCCCACTCGCTTGCTCACTCGAGTTTGTTGACGGTGTAGTGGCTGGCTGCTTTATGTCCCGGGGCTCCCTCATGCCTGTGTTACTTTCTGGCTCTCCCCTTTTAGTTATGCTGTCATAGTTAGTTGCCAGAGTCCCTGCTTGTACTCAGTGCAATATGTATACTGTTCTTACTTATTCAGGTGACATTGGGCATACCTAACAACATGTGTTGTCTCTCTCTTCTCCCCCCCCAATCTGTCCCTCTGAATTACATGTTGGTCCTGGAATCGAGATGCTGACCTCTTCTGCTCCTCGGACCTGCCTGATCCATCCTGGTGACCTGTGTCTGGTTGGAGTCTCATCGCATTGCTCCTGTAGAGGGTGGCCCCACGTGGACAGTTGGGGGTCATGCCTAGAGGACGCTCTGGACTCTTGCAGTGGTGCTTTTTTGGGTGGGGACTGCAGTTGACTTGCTGACTTTAGGACTGCAGTTGACTTGCTGACTTTGGGACTGCAGTTGACTTGCTGACTTTGGGAATACAGTTGTCATGAATGGTTTTGCACTCAGGTTTCCGTCGGAGGGGGGTTTATAGCTTCAACGAAGCTGGACTGTTAATGTCATGTTGTCTGTTGTTGCCCGGATGGGGATGAGTTCCCTTTTGAGTCCGGTTCCTCTCGAGGTTTCTTCCTCATGTCGTCTGAGGGAGTTTTTCCTTGCCACCGTCGCCACACGCGTGCTCATTGGGGATAGATTAGGGATAAAATTAGCTCATATTTTAAGTCGTTCAAATTCTGTAAAGCTGCTTTGCAACAATGTTTATTGTTAAAAGCGCTATACAAAGAAACTTGACTTGACTTTAATATCTGCCCTCTTTTGTCACAATTAAACATACAGTACTTGCACTTCCAAATCATGTTTGCCATCCTTTGCTCATTATCAACTTGGTCAGTTGTTAAACAGATAAAAATAGTCACATTCCAGCTATCCTAGCTAGGTTAGAAGTTTGGTCATTCAGGATGTTAGCCTAAATTTTTATATGCAATCTATTTTGTTACTGACCTTAGCCCTTTATAGCATTCAAAGAAACACAGAAATGCTGGAATGGATACAGAATTTTGTTCGTCCGCTGTTCTTAAAGTAATGCTAAATGTCTAGCTAAGTTAGCTAAACTACAAAATATAGTGGTAGCCTCGAAGACTCGAAATGAAGACTCGAAAGGCTTGACCCTCTGCACTTAAGATTAGCTACAACTCTGTGTGTGCAACTACAAAATGAAACACTGGTAACTGAACTGACTAAATGAATCAAAATAGAAAAGCTTACCTTTTAACGGTCACCACCTCAGTCCATCTCTGTGCAGGAAATTTTCCAGAAACTTGTGGGGGAAAGAAAGCCTGTTGGTGGTTTTCAACTTGGCCAATAAAATCTCTCCAGTTGCCAGTGGCAACAGACTTACCATATGTTTCCTGGTTGATTCAATTCAAAGACCCAAATTGAATGTACGAGGTTATCAAAAACATTCTCCTTATTCAAAATAGTTCGTTAATATTTGGGACATATTTATATTTATGTAAAACCAACATAATTTATTTGGGTTAAAACAAAATGTGGGATTACAGTGCAAGTTGAAGTGACTCAAATCTGACTTTTTGCTTTAATGTGACACAGATGTGATGTTTGTAGAGTTGTGTGGACACAGAAATATGATCTTATCTATTCAGGTTTGAGTCACTTTCATATGTGGTCCTAAATCACATGCGTATCTGATTCATGACCATGCAACATGAATGATCAGACCAGAATTCATGTGACTTTTTACCTATGTGTATGCACTGAGTGCCACCTTGATCAGTCAGTACCAGCATTGCAGCAAAATAATGGATGAGAGCTACCATCCTAGGTTTGCCATCCTCCAGAGCAAAATGTACTACATTAGCTACTAGCACATCCATTAGTCAGTTTTAATACCATGAGTCATCTCACAAATGATATTTTTTGTTGGTGATGCAGAAACAAATGTGTTGGTGACTCAGAAAATGTATCAATGTGAGCAACTGTGACACTTCAGAACACAGATGCATTCACATTTCGATTAAATACAGGCCACTTGTAATAATGATTGTGAACCATCAAGATCAAATCTGATCTGAAAAAAAAAATCGGAATCGAACAATGAGGCTTTTAATGTGAACATAGCCAATTGCAGCATGGCCTTAATTTCTCTTTCACACTTTTCTGTTTTCAGATGGGAATTCTGTGTACAGAGCAACTATGATTTGTTATTTTTAATTAGTTTAAGTTACAGTGGTGCTTGAAAGTTTGTGAACCCTTTAGAATTTTATATATTTCTACATAAATATGACCTAAAACATCATCGGATTTTCACACAAGTCCTAAAGGTAGATAAAGAGAACCCAGTTAAACAAATGAGACAAAAATATTATACTTGGTCATTTATTTATTGAGGAAAATGATCCAATATTACATATCTGTGAGTGGCAAAAGTATGTGAACCTCTAGGATTAGCAGTTCATTTGAAGGTGAAATTAGAGTCAGGTGTTTTCAATCAATGGGATGACAATCAGGTGTGAGTGGGCACCCTGTTTTATTTAAAGAACAGGGATCTATCAAAGTCTGATCTTCACAACGTGTGTTTGTGGAAGTGCATCATGGCACAAACAAAGGAGATTTCTGAGGACCTCAGAAAAAGTGTTGCTGATGCTCATCAGGCTGGAAAACATTACAAAACCATCTCTAAAGAGTTTGGACTCCACCAATCCACAGACAGACAGACTGTGTACAAATGGAGGAAACTCAAGACCATTGTTACCCTCCCCAGGAGTGGGCGACCAACAAAGATCACTCCAAGAGCAAGGCGTGTAATAGTCGGCGAGGTCACAAAGGACCCCAGGGTAACTTCTAAGCAACTGAAGGCCTCTCTCACATTGGCTAATGTTAATGTTCATGAGTCCACCATCAGGAAAACACTGAACAACAATGGTGTGCATGGCAGGGCTGCAAGGAGAAAGCCACTGCTCTCCAAAAAGAACATTGCTGCTTGTCTACAGTCTGCTAAAGATCATGTGGACAAGCCAGAAGGCTATTGGACAAATGTTTTGTGGACGGATGAGACCAAAATAGAACTTTTTGGTTTAAATGAGAAGCGTTATGTTTGGAGAAAGGAAAACACTGCATTCCAGCATAAGAACCTTATCCCATCTGTGAAACATGGTGGTGGTATTATCATGGTTTGGGCCTTTTTTGCTGCATCTGGGCCAGGATGGCTTGCTATCATTAATGGAAGAATGAATTCTGAATTATACCAGCGAATTCTAAAGGAAAACGTCAGGACATCTGTACATGAACTGAATCTCAAGAGAAGGTGGGCCATGCAGCAAGACAACGGCCCTAAGCACACAAGTCGTTCTACCAAAGAATGGTTAAAGAAGAATAAAGTTAATGTTTTGGAATGGCCAAGTCAAAGTCCTGACTTTAATCCAATCAAAATGTTGTGGAAGGACCTGAAGTGAGTAGTTCATGTGAGGAAACCCACCAACATCCCAGAGTTGAAGCTGTTCTGTATGAAGGAATGGGCTAAAATTCCTCCAAGCCGGTGTGCAAGACTGATCAACAGTTACCGCAAACATTTATTTGCAGTTATTGCTGCACAAGGGGGTCACACCAGATACTGAAAGCAAAGGTTCACATACTTTTGCCACTCACAGATATGTAATATTGGATCATTTTCTTCAATAAATAAATGAGCAAGTATAATATTTCTGTCTCATTTGTTTAACTGGGTTCTCTTTCTCTACTTTTAGGACTTGTGTGAAAATCCGATGATGTTTTAGGTCATATTTATGCAGAAATATAGAAAATTCTAAAGGGTTCACAAACTTTCAAGCACCACTGTAAATTAATTAAATTTTAACACAACCTGGTTGATTAAGGGGCACATGTGTTTTCTGTTCAGATGATGGAATATTCTGGAGTATGTCAATTGTACTGAATATGTTTAGAAATTGCAAAGTTGATGTGATTTGGCAGGTGACGTCCTTCAATGATTGGTTTCATTATTCATTGAGAATAAGTGAATGTTTCTGAATGTTCTCTCAGGCCATTATTGAGCCATGTTTTTGCCAAAAATAACACCTGCTTTTAAAGTTAATGCATTTAATCATCACATCAATAATTCAATACATTAATCTGTAACATATTATTGGTATAGTCCACTTTAAACACACTAACCATCCATGGACTGTCATGAACAAGCCTCTAAAGTGCTTAACCTGTCCAACTGATGTTTATCTATCTTGTAGATCATATAATCATGTTATCATCAAATTATTTTTGCTGTTCCTGTTCAGGGTTGCCACAGCAGCATAATGTCCCTTCATCTCCTCCTGTCCTCTGTATCTTCTGTCACACCAACTGTCCTGATGTCATCCTTTACCACATCCATAAATCTCATCTTTGGTCTTTCTCTTTTCCTTCTACCTGGCAATGCCATCTAGTCATGTTATGTCAAATATATCAGGTACATACAAAATGAACTTGAAATGGGAATAGAGATGAGTGAACATTCTATAAATAATGTTCTCAACATCAAGAGTTTTCTATTAGACTATACAAATAAAGTGAAAGCAATTGGACAAGTTGATAGTCAATAATAATCTACTAAACATCAACAAACCTAAGCAGGATTGGTTAATGACTATCACATGACATGATGGCGACTGTTTCTAAAGTGCCTTTGTGAGAAAGAAAATGAAATTAGGTGAAATCACAAAATAGTTGATCATGTCATAGCTGTTAAAAGCTACAAAATATGGTTTTTGATGGCACTGTAGTTATGGTCAAATCCTGAATGTGATGTGCGAGCTGGTTTACCAATAGGATGAATGAATCTTGTTAGAGTCGCATGCAGAAATTAGATGAGCTTCTTTCTGACATGAGCATATGGCTACAGTGATGGGCCAGACTTCTGCTTATCACCATGTCCCCTGCTCCACTCTTCTACAGCTGCACATGCTTGTCTCTTCTCTTTCCTTAGTGATGGATGCTCACTGGTGCCCTGAGTTTCTAAAAATATTTGGTCCTAGAAACTCCATTACTAATTCTCTTGCTCACTTATACACACTAATCTCCTCTTCTATGTCGTGTTCTCCCTGTCTTTCATTGCCATACACTTTTGTCTGCTGTTCCTCAGTGAATCCACATAATCTCTCTCTCTCTCTCTCTCTCCCTCCCTGCTCTCCTTTCATCTCCTCTGTGTTTTTCTTACCCTAATTGGAAGCAGCTTTACCTGTTACTATGTATGGCTTTAATTTGATGCAGTGAAGTTTCTCATGCAGGGTAATGAAAATTTATTGTCCCAAGCACTGGTCTGACCAGAGCCCTTACCTTGTAGATAGATGACTTTGTACATAATCAACATGTGATATTGTGGAGTTCTGAATCACCTTGTTTACTTCCACATGGCAAATTTGTAGTTGATTTATGAATTCTTCTTTTTTTCCCCCCAAAGTGCTTCACTTCTAAGACTGTACAAGTTCAAATCAGTTTATTTGTATAGTGCTTTTAATGACAGACATTGTCACAAAGCAGCTTTATGAAAAAATAAAGTCTTTAAACATATGAACTAATTTTATCCCTGATACATTTATTTATCCCTGATGAGCAAGCCTGAGGTGATGGTGGCAAGGAAAAACTCCCTCATATGAAATGAGGAAGAGACCTTGAGAGGAACCAGACTCAAAAGGGAACCCATCTTCATTTGGGTGATAACAGATAGTTTGATTATAAATAACTTGCTTCTATAATTGTGTATCCCAAAGTACAATTGTGCAACCAGGAAATTCATTATAGTTTTAGCATGAAGTCTATTTTGTTGAAGTGATCAACTGTCCATTGATGGAGACTTGTGTGCAAAATTATTCATGACAACTGCAGTCCTAAAGTTATCATGGCAATTGTAGTCCTCAGCCATCATAGCAAAACTGTAAGTGTCCAGAACCATCTTTTCAGTGTGTCTTTCGATTGTCCACTGTTGTGGGCTCATTTATTTATTTATTTATTTATTTATTTATTTATTAATGTTGCTACACAAACCATCACTGATGTATTTCTGAATATACCTAAAACTATCAATTTTTGCCACAGCTATTGGTTCAGGAAGAGAGAATAACATGACAGGAAATTGGTAAACTAATCCCATGAATGATGAGTGAACACAAGAAAAGAACTTTTCCTTTTTGTGAATCTTTAATGGTGTTAAAGAACAGACAGCATTCACATCATTAAGAGAATGAGGTAAACACTCACCGGTAAGTGCTGATCTCAACAGTGCCCCACCTTTGAGAACAAGTGTACATTTCATCAGGTGATGACCATTGTCACGTTGGCTCTTTTCATCACTATGACCGACAAGGGCAGAGGGTTACAGGTGGGGAATGTAACACTTATGGTTTGGAGAAATCAGTCCAAGTTGGATCATCTCTCTTCAGTCGAATGTAGTAGCTTGCCTTCTCTATCAGCTCTTGCATGCTTTTCAGCAGATGGTTCTTCTCTTTGCTGTAAAAAAAACAAGATCTTTTAACAAAGAATATACTCTCTGACCGATGAATCCTCATGGTCCCACTTCTATTAGTAGACACCAGACTTCCAATCCAGATTCCTTGTACTGATCTTGCAGCTTTTCATATCTTTCCTCTTTTTTCCTGCATGCAGCATTGAATTTAATCTCCCACAATATGGTCAACTCTATCATCTTCACAATCTTTCTGTCTTCACACCACACAACCAGATTGGGTCTCTTCCTGGTGGGGAGAGGAAAGAGCAAACTTCCATTAAGATTGTCAGTCATTTTACATGTTCCCCCCATTTTTGGTCATCAACAGTTCTTGGGGGATCTTGTCAGGAAGCTTAGCCTTCCTT
This sequence comes from Neoarius graeffei, assembly GCF_027579695.1. Taxonomy (NCBI): domain Eukaryota; kingdom Metazoa; phylum Chordata; class Actinopteri; order Siluriformes; family Ariidae; genus Neoarius; species Neoarius graeffei. Next base: position 77,186,715 of record NC_083570.1, read on the forward strand.
ACAGAATTTGATCTTTTTTTCTGATGTTTATTTGGGGGTGCTTCCCTTCATTAATTAAAACTAGCTTGGCTTGAATTGCTTTAACAACAATTGAAAGAACTTGATTGTGTCTCCATGTGTAGTGGGTGTCTAGACTAAGGGGACAGTTTGACAAGTTATGGCGCATGGTTCCTCTTTGGCCACATAGACATATATCTGAGTCCCCCTGTTTCCACTTTAGAATGTTTCCTGGACTTGGAAGTGTGTCATACACAGATCTGGTTAGGAAACTTATCCTGATGGGTTCCCACTCCCATAGATCCCTCCATTGTCATGCTCCGCCCCGGACTTCCACTCCAGAGATTACTTATCTCCCAGGTCAGTGCTAATCCAGATCAGGTACAGGAATTCCATCTAGCCTGTATTTCACTTCCTGGTTCTGTCTGCTGTGTATAAATAAGCCATTCTCAGACCCTGACTTTGCCAGAACATCTTGTTTTGCAATTCTAGCTGTTTCTGTGCCTTTATTGTGGTTCATGGTTTTTGCACTTCAGTTTTTTTCTAGTTCATGGTTTTTGCATTTAGGGTTTTTTCTTGTTTGCTTTTTTTTTTGCTCTAGTGTTTTTGTCCTTGTCTGTCTTATGTTTTTGTCAAGTTTTTTTTTTGTCTGTTTGTACCTGGACTATTTTTGCCATTTGTTTGTTTACCTTTTTTTGCCATACCCTTTCCCTGGATTAAATCTCATTATTTATTGGATTACTGTCTGTGTGTTCTGCTTCTGATCCTAATCTCACCACCCCTAACATCCATGTGTTCCCCCCCCCCCTTTCTTTCTACCACATGTTCTTGCCAAGCTACACATTGCCCCTGATGGCTACATTGTGCTAGTTGGAAGTATTTTCTTTCCTCATCTCATTTTACTTGTCACTACTGCCTCTCTCTTCTCCTTGTTCATATTGCTGAATGGCTTGAAATTTGAAAGGCCAAATCCTTCTCTTCCTGTTTGTGTTGCACAATTGTTGTGCTCTAGCCTAGAGATACATGTATCAGTGGCTTTGAAAGATTTCCACTTTCTGCCTGTTTTGATATCTGTGGAGAACAACAAATAATGCTGTCGGTGGAGTAACATAGCATCGTAATGGTTCTCACATTTATAGATCTCCTTAATTGATGGAAATGGCAGTTCAAAAGGGCCATTATTTTTGTACAAGGCTGTAGATGTCATTTGCGGAAGATCTAGCCACTTTCTGATGTGTAAATTGCATCTTTACTCAATGCACTCTACATGTGTCAGGACTACCTTGTAAAGATTTAAGTGCTACTGTAGTCTTGGGTAGAGTGAATTTTCCAGCGAGTAGGGTCTTGTCAATGGTTGTAAGCCCTTGCTCAGCCATGTTTTGGATGTGGATTCCTTTGTCTGCTGTTCATTGTGCCTGCGTACAACCTGCCCAGGCTTTTAACAGGTTCCTCAGCCACAGTAGGAATTAGTTCACTTGTAATAGTGTCTGTAGTTTCGCATTGCTTGCCTTTAATGAAGGTGACACAGACTTTTTCACCCTGAATTTCATTTGCACCCAGTTGCTGAGGTGATCTAACTTTTTGTAAGACATCAATCATGTCTACCTGGGATGTAGTCAGAATTGTGATGTCATCCATGACTTCGCAATTTCTTTGGCACAGCAATTTGTTCATTTAGCTTGGTTCCACATACAGTAGGATGACTTCCACCGATAGAATGAACCAGATTAGATATTGTGCAGCCTGCAGCTATGCCAATTTCTAGTTTTTCAGTGGTGAATGACTCTCTATTGTAAAGTGCATTGTGAAGGAGTTGTAGTTCATCATGAGTTGAATAACCAGTGGTGGTATCCAGAAGAATTCCATGGCAAATCTCAGAAGTTAATGGTACAGATCCAAAAGCATTGGCAAGGTCTAACCAGACCACTGCCAAGTCACCTTTCTCTTTCTTTGCTTTCTGTATAGAATCCCAGATAATTGAGGCATGCTCTCTACATCCTGGGACACCCAGAAATCCTGCCTTTTGGACTGATTGATCGATGTAGCCATTTGAAATAAGAAAAGACAATGAACATTTTGTAATGACTCCAAAGAAAACTTTTAAATTTCCATTCAAATGGAAAAAAAGTTTACATGTTTGCATATAACAGTAAATACAGAAAGATTGGTATCTGTTCAAACAACAAAAAATATCAAATGAACAAAATAATCAGATTATTATGGAAGAATATTTACATATCTACATATATGGAAAAGTGCTCATGGCAGCTCATTCAGATCTTTTTTTTTTACTTTCTCTGAAACTCCTAGATCTCAACCACTGTCTAAATGGCATGAATACAGCCATGTTTTCTACCATTTTGCTTCAGTGGATAGTGGATGTGTTTTACCATAGTCATAGGAAAGAGAAGCCATTGCTAACTGTTAAACTAAATTAATTAGCAAATCAGAATAGATAAACACCTGTGGGATTAATATGATTGCATATTAGGGCCAATGCAAGTTAAAAAAAAGAATAAACAAAGACAGTCATCTATATCCCCCACCCTATATGCCAAGTATATACCAAGTTTCAAGATATTATTTGTCACATTTTTTCAAGTTCTGCTGCAGGAAACCAACCCTACCTCTTTACACTGACCTCAGCAGCCTATGGCATAAGCCCACCGGACCTTTGGACCAGGTTGACTTAAAATTAATATTTCTCACATTTCTTAGTAGCAAAAGGCACATATACATTACTTCACACATATACCAACTTTCAAGACCATACCACTCATAGTTTTCAAGTTCTGCTCCGGAAACAAAACCTGCCCCTAAGGCTAACCTGAGAGACTAAGTCTGAAATTGTTTCCATGGAAACATGAAAAATTTAAATTTCTCAAATATCTTTGTATGAAAAGGCACATCTACATCATCTTGTTAACATGTATACCAAGTTTCAAATCTGTATCATGAATAGTTTTGGATATATGCTCTGGAAACAAACATTGCTCTTAGAAACTAAGTCAAAATCATTATTTTTTTATGTAAGAATATGAAAAATCCTCCCCCCCCAAAAAAAAAAAAACAACAAAATAGCAAAAGGCGCCAGTTCACATGTTGCTTGATATGTATCCAAAGTTTCATGGAGCTATTTTCAGTACTTTTAAAGATATGGCCCAGAAACGAAAACATGACCAGATGGATAGACAGCTGGATGGACAGCGAGCTGGACAGATGGAACCTGTTTCTATATCCCCCATCAAACTTTGGGGATATGTACACAGAGCCAGGGGAATTGGAGATTCTCAGGAGATTATAATGTCATAAATTTCCAAGAAATTTTCAGAAAAGCACTGAGACGAGCCATACATTTATGAGAATGTATATGTGTGTGTGTGTGTGTGTATATATATTTTTTTTTTTTCAAGGAACCATATCTCTTCATTTTGCTGGAGATACTATTAGAGGGGAGATAACAATCTTAGCAGTTTTCCCAATGACAAAAATATAAAGGCTAATTAGCTTTAGTTTGGGTCATGTGTATCACTATGAGCCAATAGTATCAGTGCTCTGACATCACCCAACGTTTTCCGAACATTTAGGACAGTTATTCTTGTGGTGCAGCAGAATGGCACCATAATTTGCTAGTCTATGGATGAGAGGTTAAAAATCACAGAGATAATCTAATTGTTATGAAACTTTTTTTAAAATATTTATTTAATAGATAGATAGGAGTTTGCTCAGGGTACTGAGACACTTATCCCATAGGGTTCCATTCAAACAGAACAGCCTCTGGTCTCCCCACTAAGACCCCACAGCTGTTAGGCATTTTCACTCAAAGATTGACATCTCCCCTCTAATATCTCAACTTTGCAAGGTTGGATCACCATGAGTTATAGGAAATGCAGTCTTTGCTCCTTGATTGCACAATATAAAAAGATAAAGTGCTAAGATTTTTAACTACATTTCCCAGAATGCACTTCAGCTGTCTAGCCAGTAAGGCTGACACTGTTGGTTTTCCTGGATGCAGTGGGAGATGAATGTACTTTCAGTGCATGGATTCTTCTCATTTGTCCAAATCTTGGTTATTGTATTATTATTTTTATTATTATTATTTTTGTCTTGGGCGGCACGGTGGTGTAGTGGTTAGCGCTGTCGCCTCACAGCAAGAAGGTCCTGGGTTCGAGCCCCGGGGCCGGCGGGGGCCTTTCTGTGTGGAGTTTGCATGTTCTCCCCGTGTCCGCGTGGGTTTCCTCCGGGTGCTCCGGTTTCCCCCACAGTCCAAAGACATGCAGGTTAGGTTAAGTGGTGACTCTAAATTGACCGTAGGTGTGAATGGTTGTCTGTGTCTATGTGTCAGCCCTGTGATGACCTGGCGACTTGTCCAGGGTGTACCCCGCCTTTCGCCCGTAGTCAGCTGGGATAGGCTCCAGCTTGCCTGCGACCCTGTAGAAGGATAAAGCGGCTAGAGATAATGAGATGAGATGAGATTTTTGTCTTGTATTTTATCTATGGTGGCATAGTGGTTAGCACTGCTGCCTCACAGCAAGAAGGTCCTGGGTTCGAGCTCAACAACTGACAAGGGCCTTTCTGTGTGGAGTTTGCATGTTCTCCCCGTGTCTGTGTGGGTTTCCTCTGGGTGCTCCAGTTTCCCCCACAGTCCAAAGACATGCAGGTTATTGGTGGCTCTAAATTGACTGTAGGTGTGAGTGTGAATGGTTGTTTTTCTCTATGTGTCAGCCCTGCGATGATCTGGTGACTTGTCCAGGGTGTACCCTGCCTCTTGCCCATAGTCAGTTGGGATAGGCTCCAGCTTGCCTGCGACCCTGCACAGGATAAGCTGCTACAGATAATGGATCGATGGATGAATTTTATCTGCCTTCCTACTTCTCATGAGTCCTGACATGGACTATGGACATTACTGATATACTGTTGGCACTGGCAATGTTAGTAGTTGTGCTAAAGGTATTAATTGCTTGCATTAAGGGAAATTATGTAGGAGCACAATCATTTTAAAAGCTCAGGCTGGATAATGTGATCATCTCCCTGCCTTCACTTACTGAGAAATGAGAGGACACGATGTGTCATCTTCACAACTATGAAGCAAATTTGTGATACTAACTGGAGCAAGGGTAAGATTACAAAAAACAGACTACATGCATTCTGCTGGATAAATCCATACATGCTCTGATCTATTTACATTTTATTTTCACAGACTGAGCTTGCCTTACAAGGCACACACTTCTTATTTCATCAAAGCACTAGCTGCAGACGATTTGCAAGTGGATAATGATGCCATTCTATGTAAATAATTTTAGTGACTGATCTACGAACCAATTACTAGCATGTTTTTTGTTGTTGTTGTTGTTGTTGTTTTGTCCCCCCCTTGGTTATTTCATCCAATGCTAGAGGAAGATAAGTTCTAGCCAGGCAGTTTCACTGCTATTCAGATACTAAGTAGAGTCATGCACAGGCTAATGGCACAGGCAGCCAGAGACTTCACAGGCTGTAAACAGCTGTTAACTCCCTGAATTTAGTGAGGTTTGCAGGCATTCACAGGCCTGAAAATCCAGTTTTTCATGCAGTGAGTGCCAAACAACAACAATGGCAGACTACATTGACTCTTCTTTTTTTTTTTTTTTTGGATTCGTCAGATGACATGCTACACTCGCTCTTTTTTTTTTTTAATGGTGTCACAAAGTTTTGGATGGTCTTGATGGTAATGATAATCCTGCCCCTAGCCCCTGATGTGGTTGGTTCTTGGTTCTAGACCAGGAAAGTGTTGGTATTGCTCTGGAACCAGCTTTCTTGACTGAGTGCCAATTCTTTGGCTGTTGAAATCAAAAGAACTGGTTCAGAATTAGGCACCAGCTCCCAACTGGCCCTGGAACTGCCTTGGTTTAAAAGGGGTATATGAGGTGAGGTTTTCCCTTGGCACCTTTTGATGGGAACAACAAAAAGAGCAGCCAACAATCCTGTACCCATTACAAATGGCCCTGTCCTTCAGAGAGCAATAGCAAGGACTCTAGGCCTGTAGGTGCTAAGAGAATATTTGAGAAAGGGGGATGAATCTATCCCAAATGGTTGGAGTGCTTTTTCTGGGTAAAGCATATGCTGTATCATGTCATCATCCACCTTCAGGGCTAAGGGATGAGCTGCTCCTCTTTCACACAGTTCGAGGGAAAGTGGTGTCATGCAGGATTTTATCTGAAACATCAAATACTTATACATGTTGTTTTTAAAACCACTTACAGATATCCTTATGGTAGATATCCTTTAAAAATAATGAGTCTGTTCAGAATACTTGGGTAAATGCACCTTGTTGTAAGTCTGTGCTTGTGTACAATACTGTGTACATGTGTGTATCTGTGTATTTTATAATTGTTCAATACGCATTTATTGAATTGAATATTAGCGCTGCTTTGTTGCCCATTACCAAGGTGATGCATTCATTTCTTAAATACAATGCATGTTCATGCTCAGTAAAGTGATACTTTTTTTTTTGTAAAACACCCCTAAATCATGAATCACTGTGAATAACACTAAGAGTGTTAGTGACCATTGATCATGTTAAAAGATAAACACAACTACAGATTAGAAATAATATATTTACAGTTTATCTCACCAATGTGTCAGTGTCTCTGTGTAAGCAGGTCAGGTGACATGTATCACACTGAGATTAGTGTGAATTAGAGACTACATATGAGTTGGATTATCAGATAGCATGCCTTTCCAGATGGCTTGAGGTTAGTGGTGAATGACAGTACAAAAACTTCCTATTAAAAAAATTAACAGGTTGGAGGTTTAGCCGATTTGATGCCGATTTTTTTTTTTTAGTGAACATTTTAATTCCTGCAATGTAAGGTTTCACTCAGCACAATTAACTGTTCAGTTTGCATGAAATGGAATCAATTCAATCATATAAACACTCCAAGAAGGAAAACAAAAATGTTTTCTTAAAAAAAAAGAAAAGAAAGGAAAAAATATCACTATTAGTCAAGCCGAGATTCTGTGCATCATTCAATTTCACAATTATTGCAATTATTAAACTCTTCAACTGGATAAATAATTTAGATTTTGGCACAAATCTGGCTTTGAATATCTCATCTCATTATCTCTAGCCGCTTTATCCTTCTACAGGGTCGCAGGCAAGCTGGAGCCTATCCCAGCTGACTACGGGCGAAAGGCGGGGTACACCCTGGACAAGTCACCAGGTCATCACAGGGCTGACACATAGACACAGACAACCATTCACACTCACTTTTTAATATTTCGATTGCGTTCATTATGTCTTATATTAAATATAGTTAGTTTTTTTTTTCCTTTTTTATCAGACATCTAGTTTTTGGGTTTGTTTACCTGACATGTTTCGACGTACGACTGTCGTCTTCCTCAGAGCGTCTGAGGAAGACGACAGTCGTACGTCGAAACATGTCAGGTAAACAAACCCAAAAACTAGATGTCTGATAAAAAAGGAAAAAAAAACTAACTACATTCACACCTACGGTCAATTTAGAGTCACCAGTTAACCTAACCTGCATGTCTTTGGACTGTGGGGGAAATCGGAGCACCCGGAGGAAACCCACGCGGACACGGGGAGAACATGCAAACTCCACACAGAAAGGCCCTCGCCGGCCCCGGGGCTCGAACCCAGGACCTTCTTGCTGTGAGGCGACAGCGCTAACCACTACACCACCGTGCCGCCCGGCTTTGAATATATAACTTATAATATGTAAGATCTGATTAAAAAAAATTAAGTAATAAAAGTACACATTTATTTTTGTTTAACCTGTGCCCTTGGCATGGTAATTAGATGGTAACATAATATATTTGTTCTACTGAAGTGAGGGCTGCAATACTGAAAGACATTATCTTAATATTCCTGCCTTTGAGTACAAATAAGCAATGTAATTATAAAACTGACCCTAAATCACTTCTGACATATTTTTAATCAGTCTGGGCTTGTCCTAAATACAACATACAATCATGTGGCACAGGTGAAGCCCACAGGGAGATCGTGTGATCTCTCTCTCTCTCTCTCGTTGCACATGTGTGGAGTGAGTGCGGAGTGAGTGCAGACTCTGAGCGTGAGTGAAGCCTCTTTGGCTTTTTCAAACTTTCTACCTTTTTGTGTGTCTTTTGAGTGTTTTTGTTGCTTTGTTTAGTTTATAGATTCTCTGCAGATGCTGCGGATAGTTTTTAGTTTGCGTTAGCAGTTTAGATTGTTTGTCCCACGGAGTCCGCAGCCCTGAGTCGGCAGTGTGGCCACCGCAGGGAGAATGAATTTTGAGGAGCTTACAAGACGCCACGGCGTCAAAGTTCAATGTTCTGTTAGTGTTGAAGAGTGTAGCTTGGCCATTGGCGATGCTGTCGGCCATGATCACATTAAGTCGGCCTCGCGCATGAACAGTGCTGTCGTGGTCTTTCTTGGTTCGGTAGATAAGGCTCAAGAGGTAATTGCCTCGGGCATTGTCATTAATGGTACTCTTACACCTGTTCTACCTCTCAGTACCCCCGCGACGAAAATTATCATTTCCAATGTCCCCCCTTTTGTCGGTGATGAGTTGATAGCGAGCCACCTTAGGCGGTATGGCAAGATTGTCTCCCCAATGAGGAAGATTCCCCTAGGGTGCAAATTGCCCTTGCTACAACATGTTGTGTCTTTCAGAAGGCAGGTGTACATGGTTTTGGATAAGGATGACAGTTCTCTTGACTTGGCCATAAAACTGAAAGTTAGTGGGTTCGAATATACGATCTATGCAACATCTAACACTTCTCTAGTGTGTTTTTTCTGTAATATGACGGGTCATGTAGTCCGTGACTGTGTGTGCAAAAGGCAGGGCGAGGCAGGGCAAGGCAGGGCAGGGCCGTCCTCCAGCGTAGCGGAGCAGAAGGGAAGTGAGCCACCTACCACGGGCACCTCTACTGACGGTGCTTCATCAGCCCTGCTAGGTGGGTCTTCCCAGGCCCCCCCGTCTGAGTCCTTGGCCGAGGTGGCCTCAGTGACCCCAAGTGATCTACAGCCATCAAGTGTCAGTGCGTCTATGCCTGATGATAGGAAAAAGGTACTGGTAGATGCTGTCTGCTCCGAGGCTGAGCTGGTTAGCCTCTCTGCGGGCAGTGGCGCTATGGGCACTGACAGTAGCGTTAAGTTGCCCTCTGCGGAGCCTGTTCTGAATGACGTTGCCGTTAACAATATGATCTCGAAGGAGCTTGCTGCTTTGAGTGAGGCTGCAACTGGTTTTGCCCCAAGCATTAGCGGTGAGTCAGGTCTTAATGCGGTGCCAGACAGTGGTGTTGATATGGACGCAGATGGGTTTAAGGCGCCTAAAAGGAAGGTTGAGATGGCTGATCCTGATTGCAATCCCACTAGACCTAAGAGAGTCGGTACCACAAGCATTCATTGTGATAGCGATGATGACTCGGTGTGTTCTACAGCATCAGATACTTCACTGGCCGATCTTATTGGGTCCAGTGGAGAAATAGTGGTTCATTATAAAGCGGAAGAGATAAGCCGCTTCCTGAATGAAACAAAGGGGCAGCGTGGTGTCGAAGTGGAAAAATATTTCCCAGATCGATGCCAGTTTATCAGTGATGCCGCCTGTTTGATAAAAGAACAAGCGTTTACCTCTATGGAGACAGCACATCTCCGCAAATTTTTGGTTAAACTCAGGAAAAAGGTGCGTGAAGAAACATCACTCCCCCCTTTACTATAGCCACTATGATAAATTCGCTCAGTATTGCAACTCTGAACTTGAATGGTGCAAGGGACAAAAGGAAGAGACTTACGTTAATTGATTTTATTACTTTAAAACGCATAAATGTTGCCATGGTTCAGGAAACGCATAGCGATGATGCCATTGAAGTAGAGTGGAGAAAAGAATGGAATGGAAAGATTTTTTTTAGTCATAGTTCATCTGCAATAGGGGGTGTGGCAATAATGTTTTCCAGGGATGCTCTCCCACACTCCTGTCAAGCGCAGGAGTTAGTGAGGGGGAGACTTCTCATGGTGACAGCGCATTTTGACAGTAATCTGATTGTTTTCCTTAATGTGTATGCTCCAACTAATGGTGCTGAAAGGGTGACCTTCCTTGGTAAGGTTGACGAGGCGCTGAAAAGTCTTGGCTCAGAGCCTCTTCTCTTTATTGGGGGGGATTTCAATTGCACTGAGGACGATAAGGTGGACAGGAATCACATAGAGCCCCACATTCCATCTCAGAGGGCTGTAGTTCAGCTGGTCCAGACTCATGACCTACTCGACGCTTGGAGGGCGATGTTTCATGGGGTCAGACAATACACTTGGTCTCATAGCAGGGGTAACTACATTTCATTTGCACGCTTGGACAGGATATATATTCCAAGGCTTCAACTAAATATAGTTAGGTCTTGTACTATCGTGCCTACTGGCTTTTCTGATCATTGTGCTGTATTTTGTAGTGTGTCTATCAAGGCTTTCAAACCTAGAAGTGCCTATTGGTGCCTCAACACATCGCTTTTAGAGGATGAACATTTCAGGGACACTTTTGTGTACTTTTGGGGCATTTTTAGTGGGCAAAAGGGTTTATTTTCTTTTCTACGAGACTGGTGGGAGTATGGGAAGACTCAAATTAAGATGCTGTGTCAACAGTTTACCTCCCATGTCACTAAAAACATTGTTTCCTCACTTAGAATGCTTGAGAGGGATATTATGGAGCTTCAAAGGTCCTTATCAGTGGGTGTGGGGTGTGGGGACTTTCTGGAGGGGAAGAAAAGTGCTCTTGCTGAGCTCCTGGGAGTTAGGGCTCAGGGGGCACTGGTGCACTCCAGGTTCCAGAGTGCCACCTTAATGGATGCCCCCTCAAATTTCTTTTTCAACTTGGAAAGGAAAAATGGCCAGAGCAGGTTGATGCACACTCTAAAGACTGAGTCTGGTCAGGAGCTCTCTGATTCGGTACAGATGCGCAGTTATGCGAGAATGTTTTATTCCAACCTGCTTGATAGTGAACTTCTACCAGGCAGTCTGGAGTCCAGTGTTTTTTTCACTGGCTTACCCAGGGTGCCTGAGGAGAGCTATTCTGACACTGATGGTCCTCTAACTCTTCTTGAGATTGAAAATGCACTCATGAGTATGGAGAATGGCAAGTCTCCTGGAATAGATGGCTTGCCTGTGGAGTTTTACAAAGTGTTCTGGGATTGTGTGGGGGAGGACCTCTTAGCAGTGCTTTGCGAATGCTTGGAGGAGGGCTGCCTTCCCCTAAGCCAGGGGTGTCAAACCTGATCCATAAAGGGCCGTGTGGCTGCAGGTTTTCATTCCAGCCATGCAGCAGCACCCTGATTTGGCTTATTCAATCAACTGACACACCCACCCTTTAATCAAGGGTGGGTGTGGCTGCAAGTATTTGACTGTGTGAAGACAGTTCAGTTGATTGAATGAGCCAAGTCAGGTGTGCTGCTGCATGGCTGGAATGAAAACCTGCAGCCACAAGGCCCTTTATGGATCAGGTTTGACACCCCTGCCCTAAGCTGTCGCAGAGCAGTTGTGACACTCCTGCCAAAGAAGGGCGATTTACAGAACTTAGGCAATTGGCGACCTCTTTCTCTGCTGTGTTCAGATACAAAGATACTGGCTAAAGCTCTGGCATCCAGGCTGAAGAAGGTGATAGCTCAGGTGGTGCACCCTGATCAGTCATATTGTGTTCCAGGCCGGTCCATATTTGACAACATAGCTGTTGTGAGAGACCTATGGACTGTGTCTGAAAAACTGGGTCTTAATTTGGGACTGATTGCCCTCGACCAGCAGAAAGCTTTCGATCGCGTGGAACACCTGTATTTATGGTCAACCATGGAATGTTTTGGGTTTAGCTCACAGTTTATTAATATGGTGAAGGTTTTGTACTGCAACATTGAAGGTGTCTTGAAAATTAATGGGGGCCTGAGTGCTCCATTCAGCGTCAGACAGGGGGTCAGGCAGGGGTGTCCCATGTCTGGAATGTTGTATTCTATTGCAATCGAACCTCTGTTACACAGGTTGCGAACTGAGTTGAAGGGTGTTTCTGTACCTTTTTTTAATGAATGTTTTTATTTGTCTGCCTATGCTGATGATATAACTGTTTTTGTCAATGGGGAAGATGATGTCAACATTTAAAAAAAAATTGTTATTGATTTTCATATGGTTTCATCTGCAACTGTAAACTGGGGTAAGAGTAATGCTGTTTGGATGGGGGAGTGGGAAACGAGGTGCCCTGGCCTACCTGGTGGGCTGTTATGGGGGAAAGAGGGCCTAAAATATCTTGGTGTTTATTTGGGGAATGATGCTTATGTTCAAAAGAACTGGGATGGAGTGCGTGAGAGGGTGAAAAGCCGTCTGGACAAGTGGAGGTGGCTGCTCCCTCAACTGTCCTATAGGGGGCGGGTACTTATTGTGAACAATCTGGTGGCCTCTGCACTGTGGCACAAGCTCGCCTGTGTTGAGCCCCTGAAAGCGCTGCTAAGCAGCATCCAAAAGGACATGGTCGACTTTTTCTGGGACAGATTGCACTGGGTGCCTCAAGCAGTGCTCTTCTTACCAAAGGATGATGGAGGACAAGGACTTATAAACCTCACGAGCAGAAAAGACACTTACAGACTGCAGTTTGTTCAAAGGCTGCTTACAGCTTCTGACACATAGGCCTGGGGACTATTGGCCCGTAGCGTCTTGCGTGGGGCCGGTGGTCTGGGCCTGGATGCTGCATTGTTTCAAATGGACCCTAAACGGCTTTGTCTTGATGGACTTCCTTTATTTTATAAGAGCTTATTCAGTGTTTGGAGCCTGTTCAGGCATCAGTGGGTGGGGGGGCTCTCATCAATTCACTGGCTGCTTGAGGAGCCTGTTGTACTGGGGTCATGTTTTGATGTGTCACGTGATGAATTGCCTGGTCTTGTATCCATGTTGTGTGATAAACATATTCTGCGCCTACGCGATGTTGTTGATAAGGCGGGATGTGACTTGCAGAATGTTCAGGCAATGGCCTCCTTTTTGGGTCTAAGGTCCATGAGATATGTGGAGAGGTTTCTTGGGAAACTCAGGGGAGCCTTGAGCTCTCAGGAGGTTCGCCTACTTCAGGATTATGGTGGTGGGACGCTTCACTGTGACAGTAGTGATACCGTCGGGGGCAGGCCAATGTGCCCGCATTGACGCGGCAAGCACGCGGTATCGACGCGGTACGTACCGCATCTGTTTTGAACTGAGCTGCAATGTACCCAAACGACCACCAGGTAGCACTTGGGAGCACTCGCCCCAGATAGCAAAATCCTCCGGCCCCCCTCTACTCACGGGGTAGCCTATTTGCATATGAATAGCAGCGAAACTGCTGCATCAATGGGTAGCCTATTTGCATATGAATAGCAGCGAAACCGCGCGTGGTCCGAGAATTGCCTGGCTTGCCTCGAATTTCCTCACTCAGTATTGGATGAAAACACTACTTTTAAACCAAAGAAATCACTCGTGATTGGTTGGCAGATGCCACTAGGCCTAGGCTATTGGTTACCCTGGGTCATCATAACCACAACCTATATATATATATATATATATATATATATATATATATATATATATATATGGTATATATATCTGTTGTGGTTATGATTAGCTATGATGCTGTATATTCATGTCATTGTTATCCTATCAATGACACACATTTATTGAGGAAGGAAAATTTGCAAGGAACGTTGTATCAAACAAGAGCTTTATTTTCAAAATCAGAGTAAGTACAAGACGTTAAAAAATAAACAAAATGGCAGCATTCAGTCAAAGACAAACAGTAGTTGCCTATACATTCTCTAGTGCAAGAGAGATGTGCAGGATACAAAACTAAACAAAAGCAAATAAGCACCGTATTTTAGTCCTACAGCTCCATGAAGTGCATGCTTGCGGTCTCTGAGCTGTGGGGAGCAGGCGGCATCGGACCGACATGCAGTCGTCTGTGGTGGGTTGCCCTGTACTTTGGATCTGCCTCAAGACTTGATTGCAGCATACCGGTAGCACATATGGCCCTTTTCCACTACCCTTTTTCAGCTCGCTTCAGCTCACTTCAGCCCGACACGGCTCGCATTTCAACTACCTTAAAACAGCACGACTCAGCTCGCTTCAGCCCTGCTTAGGCCCCAAAACTCGCACGGTTTTGGAGTGGGGCTGAAGCGAGCCAAACCGAGCTGAGTGAGGCTGGGGGCGTGAGCAGACACTCCCCTGTGCACTGATTGGTGAGGAGTGTCCTCACACGCCCCGCGAGCACGCTGAGATCTGTAATCCCGGAAGAAGGAGAATTACGAATTACGAGAATTTCTGAAGCCTTATGCGCCTCATCTCATCTATACGCTCTTGCCAGTATCTGTTGGCGTTGTCGGTGACAACAAGCCACAGCACCAAGACCAGCAACACTAACGACACCGTGTCCTCCATGTTTATTGTTTACTATCCGGGCTGTGAGACTACCGCTTAAAAGATCACTGATGTCACTGTTTGCGCCGCTTAACAACATCACGTGACATCCACCAACTTTCACTAACTCCACCCAATGTGTCCACCCACTTCCAGCCAGCACGGTTCAGCGTGGTTGTAGTCGAAATGCAACTCCAACAGCCCCGCTCAGCTCGACTCAGCCCAACTCAGCACGGCATGGCTCAGCCGCGTTTGTAGTGGAAAAGCGGCAATAGTTCGCTGAGCTCCGGGTTACGGGATGGTGGAGGCTTAACGATCCACCCAGACACCCCATCCACCACCCCATTTTCCTCATCCGACATCAGGTCTATGGTAGCACACTGCCATACATCCATCTCGTCCATAGCAAGGACACCTCGTCTCGCGTCAAACAGCTGTAAAAATGATCGATAAAGAGAATAAGTACTGAGCAATGCACTGCGTATGGACACAACACATGAAAAACACTGAAAAAAAAGTCACATTGACCAAAACTGAAAAATCTTACCCTCTTTCTTCTGGAGCGACTACAAGCCGGCTACTTCATTGCTTCCGCCTGCAACGAAAGATCAGGCTGCTGGTATCTGTAGCTCCTGCGTAAGGTTTCGTAATACGTCTTGCAGGCAGCTAGAAAAACAAATGAGAGTACAATTAACAATGTAGCAGTAGGCTAAGCTTAATAAGGGAAAGGAAGAAGGGAAGTGTAGACAGCAGAGAAAGGACAGTATAGGCTACCATAATATTTAGTGAAATAGTTGTTACTTACACACAATGTTGTCTTTGTCAGCATCATGAAGATTTGGATTTGTCGACAAAGCCCGCACTAAATAGCTTGTCACGGCTTCGTTATGAGGCAAAGTTAGTCTGTGAAAACAAGATGGCTACAGTTAGGATCAGGCTAGGATCTGCATCTATTAACGTATCTCATACAGAATGAAAGCATATTCTTTAAATCTTACCCTTGCGCCGGCTCGTATCGCCTAGTGTTTGTCTCAGAGTTGTGAAGACGGCGTACTGTTTCCTGTGAAAAGAACAAAACAACATTTTTAAGTCACTTGTCCCTCATAGCTAGCTACTGGCTACTTTTAGCTTGGGCTAGCTGCTATGCTTACTTTTAGGCTATTTAGCTTAGCTAGCAGACACCGGACAAATTCTTACCGCAATCATGGGACTCTGCACCCGTCTTTTCTTCCTGGAGTTTGCGTTTTCCCCAAAGTTACGTCCCTCCAAAGCAGTCAATCTGTCTTCCACGGTGTTGAATCTGTCGTCCATAGAGTTGAATCTGTCGGTTACGAACGTAGTCAGCTCTGCAATCTGACGAGACAACCCACTGAGAGCAGACAGCAGTTTTCTCTCATCGGTCTGCGGACTTCCCGACACAGGTCCATCACGTCCAGACACAGGAGTCGACGGAGAGTAGAACGCGAGGTGCTGTCCAGCCATTGAAGATCACCAAGCAGCAAAAATCCCAGAAACCAAGAGAAAGTTCCGGAGCACATGAAAACTACGGTACCTGGTAAGCTACGGTACACCTGTTTATACTGTATGAGCCACGCCCATGACCGCCTGGTCCTGGTCCAATCACATGCGAGGTTATTGTTATACGGTACATGCTCGCATGTTTGTGATATAAACCATTTTGGATATTTTTGAATATAGAAGTATGAAGTTCCTGCTTACTGACTGAATTAAATAATTCAATTATAAGTAATTTCAAGATTCCCCTGAAATAAACACAGAGGCCACAGATTAGGCTTCTTTTAACAGCAGTTTGAGATGCATATGATTTTTTTAAACTATAGTTTCACAATCTTTTCATACTCAAATGGTCATGTTAACGATGGCCTATTCACAGTGTTCAAACTATGCCGATATTTTCGGGGGGTCCCTTTTTTTCCCTTGGGGGGGGTGTGCTTGTGCTTGTCTCAGAGTGCGGATCTCCAAACACATGAGAAGCCTATCTTACGCACATATCACGCGGACTCCACACCTCCACACACGCATCGCGTCTGAAGTCATAACTCATCAGGGGAAATCATGTCCGCATTGGCATGTTCAAAAAACAACCTCGCATCAACAATGATATCAACGGGAACATTACCAATGGTAACAATGGGAAAATTCTGGGGACACAAACTAGTAGAAAGGAAGTGTGTTGGCACTGTTGGCACACTTCCTTTCTACTAGTTTGTGTCCCCAACCTGGCAGCAGCAGTCGTTGTCATATTGGTTTATTTTATCTTTGATGTGAACACAACACTTCGGATATGCAAATGCTTCCCGTTACACACGATTGCTATGTCAATAAACATCATTTTGCCAATATTTTAGAGACCCCCCCAACATTTCCCAAATCATGTTTTCAAGGGATCTCATGTCTGTTTCAGGGGATCTCGGATCCCCCGAGTACCCCCGTAGTTCGAACGGTGCCTATTCACTCTGCCATGGACATATTCATGCACTGACTGTGGTCATTTGACTGGTCTCATACTAAAATGGCCATGCTAATGATGGCCTATTCACTCTGACATGGACATATTCATGCACTGAGTATGGTCGTTTGAGGTGTCGAATGTGGGCATTTGCATGCATTGTAATTTATTGCATGGATATGAATTTAAATGTGTGTTTTACATTTGCATAGGATGAGTATGTGACTGAAGAGGGGGAAAGCCTTGCTGAGGAGCAGAGTGAAGCCTGTCCAGACATACAAGATGGAGAGGGGCATGGAAGTGATCAGTCCAGAAGTGAAAAACCAGAAGACTTGATTAAATTTCTGGCCATGATGCTTTTGTCATGGCAATCAGCCTTCAAGATTTCTGATAACGCCATCACATCGCTTCTTCTGTGCATCAAACAGTTTGTGTGGATACTTGGAAATGTTCTCTGTGTTAATTCCCTCACTGCCTTTTCCATCAATATTCCAGCAATATACAGGTTTTGTACTGTTGCTATTATTGATAGACATATACCCTTGGCTGCTACTTTCACAGTACACTGTTGAAACACATTATTGTTGCATTCATGTCTTTATTTTTATTACTAGTAAAAGTTTTTCATCTCACTGTGTACTATGTATGGCTTAAATGACAATAAACCTTCTTGACTTTACTTGTGTGCAGCAACTCAGTTTTAAAAAGCTTACAATTCTCAGTTCTTACAATTAAGTTAATACCTTTTAGTAAAATGTTACCTGGGAACTCCCCCTGCTATCCTGATTTGCATTTGTATAGCCTTCCCTAGGCTTAGGGGAAGGGGGGTCATGGGGGACAACTGCCAAAGCAAGTTACACGTCCATTTCCGACAATTCAGGGCAGTTTTCAGTGTTGCCTGCAAAGTGCTGTAAATTGTCATAAACCTGAAATTCCACAGAAATCTACAGTCCCGTTTGCTCCCGTAAATCCCACTTTTCATGCAGTGTCATTTCTGCCGCGCAGAAATGCCAGAATGCTGGAATGCTGAGAAATTAAATGAAACGTCACTGCATGATAACTAGGCTATGTGTTTAAATTCCACTTGTGCAAAAATGCTCAGCCTAAGTCCCAACAGTTTAGTAGCCTATCTTAACTTTTGTCATTAGATGCGTAAAATAGCGTAAATTATAAACCAAGTTTCACTAGTTCGCCCTTGAGTGCTTGGTGTACAGTAAGCATGTTTGGCATGTCAGCTGGCCTCGGTACCTGGATGCTTTCAGCGGAGATCATACGGGATGAGATCCGCTTCACACACCCCCTATAGAGGAATTGCAGCTGGGTGCTCTAGTGAAATGGAGGAGAAGGGGGAGGTGGTGGGACAATTCGAGAAGCCTTCGCGCATGACAGGTGAAAGGAGCAGGAGGGATTAAATCTCCGGGAAGGCGGGAGCAGGTAATGACAGCTGTCAATCACTCCGCAGGCTTCCTCCCGAACTACGTTTATACAAACAACATTTATTTTAAATACCGAAATCACGCACAGCCACTTCACCTCTCTAACTTAAATCCTGGAAGTGTGCTAGAGAATACTGTGCAGTTTAATGATCTCGTTATCAGCTGAATCGGCATGCGCTAGAATATTAATGTTATAAATTAAGTTGGGATATTTATTAATAACTAACATAACCAGACGAACTGTCTTCACCTACAAAACAACAGCAGTGTCTGTACAAAAAAATTAAGTGACGGGGCATGCCAAACAAACTGTGCAATTGCAATTTTTTTTTAACAGCTGCATGGAGGAAAGGAGGTGAGAGGAGAAATTGGCGCATCTGCTCAAGTTTGTGGCGTGCAATTATCAACTCGTATGCGTTCAATTGTCTCTGTTATTAGTTAGCAATAGAGGTAATTTGCTATCACCAAATCGCCGATTATCAACGAAAGGAGAGGGAGAGATGGCGGGCGCACATGTTTTGGCGGCCACTGACAAAGCCTACTTCAGTGTTATGCTGCCCCCATGACTGCAAGTTGTAACTGCACCCTTACCGCAGTTTACCGCGAGGGCCCCTACCGTTCTGCGGCAGACAGGCGAGCATTCTGAGTATGTCACTGCTGTATGTTTCCTGAAATGCACCTTTCGCCAGACTTAAAGGAATGTAGTTATGCCAGTCCTCTGTTGCGCTTTAATGATTGTGATGGCATATACTTGTACTCAGCAAGTGGGAAGATGCTGTACAGAAATGTAGTGAAGATACTGCATAGAGGGAGCCTGAAGGGCAGACCAGATAATGTGTGGAGAGAGAAGTTGGGGATTACTGATGAAGTGAAACCTGTATGGAGGGTGCTATACAAGGCCCCCTCTGCGAAGAGAACAGGTGATCTTCAGTGGCGGGTGCTGCATGGGGCCATTGGCGTGAATGCCTTGAGGTCTGTGATTAACCCTGAGCTGTCCAACACCTGTCTATTTTGTACCAGTAGGGAGACGATATACCATTGCTTCTTGGAGTGTGGCAGACTTGTTCCTTTATTTTGTTTTTTGAGCTTCCTGCTCCTATCATTTGGTGTGACCTTTTCTCCAAAGGGTTTCATACTGGGTTTTTTCTACAACAAACAGAACAGTGTAAAGTGCGAGCTGATTAATTTTGTTGTTGGGGAGGCCAAGCTAGCAGTCTACTTGAGCCGGAAGAACAAGATGGGGGGGAAGGCTAGGGACGATGTTGTTGCATTGTTAAAGAATTTGATTAAGTCCAGAGTTATGACTGATTTTTGTTTTGCAAAGCTGACAAGGGCGATCGGCTACTTCAAGGACAAATGGTGCTGTGAGGGTTCTTTTTGCTCTGTAACGGATGATGATAATATTTTGTTTACACCTCTCTTGAACAACTGATTGTACTTTTTATTTACTTACTCATCTATTTATTTATTTATTTATTTATTTTTGGTTTAATGGATCAGTGTTACCTGTCTAATGTCTCAAAAGAACAACTGATTGTACTTTTTATTTATTTACTCATCTATTTATTTGTTTATTTTTGGTTCAATGGATCAGTGTTACCTGTCTAATGTTTTAAAATAAAGCGCTGTTAAAATTCAATTCTCTCTCTCTCTCTCTTTCTCATGGAAATGAACACTCAGCCCATACTCACAAGCTTTTTGCTTCTGTCACAAAAGAAAATTGCTAGCTGAAAGATCATCTAGCTTTGATGCTTTAGCTCAGTTGTGACACAGTCATAAAAGGAGCTCCACATATGCCTTTGAATTTCCTCCATTCTTTAATGGCGAGTATCTCCTCAGATTATTGCATGCTTATCAAGTCATCATTGTCCAAAAAAAAAAGAAAGGTTGGATGTGCTATTTGTCTATTTTTGCATTCATGGCATTGTCACCTGAAATGTTAACATTACTATTAAATTTAAAAAAAAAAGTCAAATTACAAGTGATACTTATTTAATTATTCATATAATTATTTATTTGCATGAATGGTGCGCTGATAGTATGTCTCTTAAATGTTTCTGTCACAAGGAATTTTTGGATGCCATTATATCTTTTCCTTTTGTAAAGGATGGTCTAGTGTACCCTATGCTAAAGTAGAGAGGACAGGAAGCATCGAAGCACTTTTCCTTAGCATTTAGAGAATTCAAACAGTTCTTATCATGGCTGCTACTTAGATCATACCAGGTCAAGTCACTTAGGTAGGAATGTTCCTAAGCTAAAAATACTACTGGAATGTAGCTGGGCTCTGCTTGGGCATTTACAGGGGCCTTTCACATGATGTCATCATAACTGCAGATTTCTTTATGTGGCCATGTCGCTGGGCAAGCTTTGTGCTTGACAATGACCACCAGCACAAGTGTATGTGAACAATTGTAAGCCCAATTCAGTAAAAATCTACAGATAAACTTGTTGATGTTATATCTAAGATAACACTGCCAGAGACCTGTAGTGCTTTTGGATGTAATTACAGATGTGGATATAAACCTGGTTTAACTTTTCATTGCTTCCCAGTGAACACAGAAAGATGAGAAAAAATGATGAGCTGCTGTTAAATAGGAAGATTGGATGCCAACAAAGCATTCCTGTGTGTGGAGAACATTTTATATCAGGTTAGTGTGAAAGCTCTGGGGAACATTAAAATGTATATCTGTATGTGGGCTTTGGATGCAATATATTTCATCAGACCTAATGCTTGGCTGGACTAGTAGCATGTTTGTTATATACTGATAATGTAGACTGGGCTATACACCATATTATGCTAGATGTAAGCCCTGGCTTGTTTATTGCTATTATAACTCCACATTTGAGCTTATCTTTGTCATAATAAGGTATTTTTCTTTATCAGGAATTTCCCATAACATTCCAGCATGCACAGAACCTGCCTTGAAATATTGGTAGGCATCTGTACTTTTGTGTGCCTTTAGCATCTCTCCAGTGTATTTAGAAGTCCCAAATTCTATGTCATCCTGAACTATTTTGTATCTCAAATCTAGTAGCTGGTTTGCTGTATACTTTTTTTTTTCAAAGTGGAATAAATACATTTGTGGGTAAATGTGGCAGTGGGGGCATGGTCAAGCATCGGTCTGTGACCGGAGGGCGGAGTCAGGGAAGGTAAGTGGCAGAATCACTACACCTGACATTAATTAATGTGTTTGTGTGTCTTCCCCAGTGACCGTGCCCTATTTAAGGAGAGAGAGAGCGAGAGCAGAGGGAGCTCTCTCCCCAACCAGACGACTGATGTGTGTGCGTGTGTCTGAGTATGTGAGAGAGTAAATATAAAAGCTGAAAAGCTAAATAAAAAGAGTTTTGTGAAGTCAGTTCTGGCCTGCCATCCTTCTGTGCTCCACCCACCTACACGAACTATTACAGTAGTGCTGAAACCTGGGAATGAGCACAGAAGAGAACAACCCCATGGAGTCCTCTCCCTTCGCAGACCTGATCCACGCCCTCATCACGGCCCAACAGAGCCAGCACCAGGTGCTGCTCACCCTCCGAAAGGAGCAAGAACAATGGTTCGAGGCCCTGGTGCTGGCGCAACAGGAAGCTCGTTGGGCGTTCTGGCACCTCCTCACGTCGGCGGGGTCCACCATCTCCACAGATGCAGATGCCGCAGGCCCTTCCCCCCTCACCCTCACGAAGATGGGCACGCAGGACGACCCCGAGGCCTTCCTCATGCTCTTTGAGCAGGGAGCAGAGACCTCGGGGTGGCCAGTGGAACAGCGCGTGGCGCGCCTCCTCCCCCTGCTAACGGGAGAGGTGCAGCTGGCCGCACTACAGCTCCCCGCCAACTGCCGGCTGGCCTACACAGACCTTCGCCAGGCCGTCCTCCAGCGGGTGGGGCGCACCCCCGAGCAACAACGTCAGTGCTTCCGCGCTTTGTGCTTGGAGGAAGTCAGCCGGCTGTTTGGGTTTGGCCAACAACTCCGGGACGCCTGCTGGCAGTGGTTGAGGGCCGACAACCACAACGCCGAGGGACTCATCGACCAGGTGGTACTGGAGCAGTTCATTGCACATTTACCAGCAGGAACCACAGAGTGGGTCTAGTGCCACCGCCTGGCGTTGCTGGATCAGGCAATTGAGCTGGCAGAGGACCATTTGGCGGCTGTCCCAACGGCAGGACAGCAGACGACCTCTTCTCTTCTCTCCTCTCTCTCTCTCTCTCCCCACTCCTCCTGTGTCTCCTCCTCACCCCATTCCTCCACCGTGGAGACAGGGGCCGGCACCACCCCAGCCGGCCCGCCGCACCTGCGGTGCCCTCCCGTTTCTCCCTTCTGTGTCTGTCTCTCCCCCCCTCAGGTGAGTGAGCCCCAGAGCACTAGTGCAGAGAGGAAGCCCGGGCCGGTTTGCTGGTGCTGCGGGGAGCCGGGCCACCTCCAACAGCAGTGCTCGGTGATGGAGGTGGGCGCGGTGGCTCGGATCCCCGATGGGCCAGGAGCCGCCCTCGATCAGGCTGGAGCATATCGCATACCAGTGAGTGTCCAAGGGGATACATATCAGGCGTTGGTGGATTCTGGTTGTAATCAGATCTCAATCCACCAAAGCCTGGTGCAAGACGAGGCATTGGGGGGAGCACAATTGGTGAAGGTGTTGTGTGTATGCACGGGGATGTTCACAACTACCCTTTAGTGTCAGTCCACATTCTTTTTTGAGGGGAAAAATTTATAGTGAAGGTGGAGGTTAATCCTCGCCTTACCCACTCTATAATTTTGGGGACTGATTGGCCGGGATTTCGGGATTTAATGACACACTTAGTGAAGAGTGGGTCCTGCCATAGTTTAACAGGGGGAGGTCCCGGTGTCGCTTTGGTGGGAGTAGCTGTCACAGAGCCGTCTACGTCATCTCCGCATCAGAGTGAGGAGCCGCCGGCCCCTCCTTTCTCTGTTGGGGAATCCCTCGCGGATTTTCCATTAGAGCAGTCATGAGATGAGACTCTGCAGCATGCGTTTGACCAAGTGAGAGTAATCAATGGTCAAACGCTCCAGCCAAACGCCACCCCGTCCTTCCCCTACTTCGCAATTATGAAGGATAGATTATACCGAGTGATGCAGGACACTCAGACTAAAGAGCGAGTCACGCAGCTTTTAATTCCGAAGAGCTGCTGGGAATTGGTATTCCAGGCAGCTCACTTTAATCCCATGGCTGGACACTTGGGGCAGGATAAAACACTAGCCCGAATAATGGCCCGGTTCTATTGGCCAGGGATTTGCGGCGATGTCCGTAGGTAGTGTACGGCGTGCTGTGAATGCCAGTTAGTAAATCCAGCGGCCATTCCAAAAGCACCTTTCCGCCCTCTACCGTTAATCGAGACCCCGTTCGAAAGAATTGGGATGGATCTCGTCGGGCCATTAGATCGGTCAACACGAGGGTACTGCTTTATATTAGTTCTGGTGGACTATGCAACGCGATACCCGGAAGCTGTGCCTCTTCGCAATATCTTAGCACGCAGTATTGCGGAGGCACTCTTCCTCATTATCTCCCGAGTTGGAATCCCGAAAGAGATTCTGACTGACCAAGGCACCTCGTTTATGTCACGTACACTGAACAAACTGTATGGGTTGTTGGGTATTAAGCCAATCCGCACCAGCATGTATCACCCACAAACAGACGGTTTAGTTGAACGGTTCAATCGCACCCTCAAGAATATAATTAAAAAATTTGTAAGTGAGGACGCATGTAATTGGGATAAATGGCTCAAACCCTTTCTATTTCCAGTGCGAGAGGTCCCCCAAGCCTCCACGGGGTTCTCCCCGTTTGAATTGTTATATGGGTGTAAGCCATGCGGCATTCTAGATGTGCTGCGGGAAAATTGGGAGGAGGGACCTTCACCAAGTAAAAATGAAATCCAATACGTTATTGACCTGCACGCAAAACTCCACACACTCATGCACCTAACTCAGGAGAATTTGCGAGAATGACAAACGACCCAAGAACGACAAACCCGCCTGCATGACAAGGGTACGCGCCTTAGGGAGTTTGCACCGGGAGATAAAGTACTCGTACTGTTGCCCACATCAAGCTCCAAATTGGTTGCCAAGTGGCAAGGACCCTTTGAGGTCACACGGCAAGTCGGGGAGGTTGACTATGAGGTGAGGTGAACGGATAGGGGTGGAGCGCTACAGATTTACCACCTCAACCTGCTCAAACTCTGGAATGAGGAGGTCCCCGTTGCATTGGTGTCGGTGGTTCCAGAGAAGGCGGAGCTGGGGCCGGAGGTTCAAAAGTGAACATTGGCATCACGTACCTCTCTGGTCCAATGTGGAGACCACCTCTCCCCGACCCAACTCACGGAGGTTGCTCAGTTGCAGACCAAGTTTTCAGACATGTTCTCGCCCCTGCCTGGCTGCACCAACCTCATAGAGCACCACATTGAGACGCCCCCGGGGGTGGTAGTGCATAGCCGCCCTTACAGGTTACCCGAGCACAAGAAAAAAAGTGGTTCGGGAAGAACTCAAGGCCATGCTCGAAATGGGCATCGTCGAGGAGTCCCACAGTGACTGGAGCAGCCCGGTGGTCTTGGTACCCAAGGCCGACGGGTCGGTCCAGTTCTGTGTAGACTATAGAAAAGTCAACGCCATGTCTAAATTTGACACGTACCCAATGCCTTGTATTGATGAGTTGCTCGATCGGCTAGGCACGGCTCATTTTTACTTGACACTGGATTTAACAAAGGGTTATTGGCAGATCCCCTTGACTCCATTATCCCGAGAAAAAACGGCCTTTTCCACACCGTTCGGCTTACACCAATTTGACACACTTCCTTTTGGGCTGTTTGGGGCGCCCACTATGTTTCAGCAGCTGATGGATAGGGTCCTCCGCCCCCATGCCACCTATGCGGCCACCTACCTCGACAACATTATTATCTATAGTAATGACTGGCCGAGCCACCTCGAACATCTGAGGGCCGTCCTTAGGTTGTTGAGGCAAGCGGGTCTCACAGCCAACCCAAAGAAGTGTGCGATTGGGTGGGTGGAAGTACGGTATCTGGGCTTCCACTTGGGCAACGGGCAGGTGCGTCCCCAAATTAACAAGACAGCAGCAATTGCGGCCTGCCCGAGGCCCAAGACCAAAAAGGGGGTGAGACAGTTGCTGGGGCTGGCTGGCTATTATCGTAGGTTTATACCTAATTATTCGGAAGTCACCAGCCCGCTGACTGATCTGACTAAAAAGGGGGCACCAGATCCGGTCCAGTGGATGGAGCAATGCCAGCGGGCTTTTTCTAAGGTAAAGGCTGCACTGTGTGGGGGGGGGGGGCACTTTTACACTCCCCTGACTTTTCTCTCCCCTTTATGTTACAGACGGATGTGTCGGACAGAGGGCTGGGGGCTGTTTTGTCCCAGGAGGTGGAGGGGGAGGATCGCCCAGTACTGTATATCAGTCGCAAGCTGTCGGTGCGTGAGGGGCACTACAGCACGATTGAGAAAGAGTGCCTGGTGATCAAGTGGGCGGTCCTCGCCCTCCGGTACTACCTGCTGGGATGCCCTTTCACCCTCTGTTCAGACCATGCGCCCCTCCAGTGGCTCCACCGCATGAAGGATGCCAATGCGCGGATCACCCGTTGGTATCTGGCACTCCAACCCTTTAACTTCAAGGTGATCCACAGGCCGGGGGCACAGATGGTCATGGCGGACTTCCTATCCCATCAAGGAGGGGGGAGTCGGCTGCAGGCCGGACGGCCGCCTGGCCTGAGTCGGGCGGTGGGGGTATGTGGCAGCGGGGGCGTGGTCAAGCATCGGTCTGTGACCGGAGGGTGGAGTCAGGGAAGGTAAGTGGCAGAATCACTACACCTGATGTTAATTAATGTGTTTTGTGTGTCTTCCCCAGTGACCGTGCCCTATTTAAGGAGAGAGAGCGAGAGCAGCGGGAGCTCTCTCCCCAGCCAGACGACTGATGTGTGTGAGAGAGTAAATATAAAAGCTGAAAAGCTAAATAAAAAGTTTTGTGAACTCAGTTCTGGCCTGCCGTCCTTCTGTGCTCCACCCACCTACATGAACTATTACAGTAAATTAAGAAAAAGATCCCTTTATTTTTTGTCACATGTACACTCAAGCACAGCAAAATTGGGATGGATTTTGTGTCCACACCCTTCCACCATATCCATGTGAAATCTACTTTGATCACTGGTGTCTTCCCCATAGCGGTTCATTCTTATTTTTCCATTGAAGACATTGACTTTATTATGGGAAATGACATAACTGGGGGCAAAGTTTATTCTGCTCCTGAGGTTGTTGAGGCCCCTATTTCCGAGTCTGGATGTGATCACTTGGTTCAACGTCATCCAGAGATTTTCACTGCTCAAGTCAAGTCAACTTTATTGTCAAATATGCTATACATGCTCGACATAGGGCGGCACGGCGGTGTAGTGGTTAGCGCTGTCGCCTCACAGCAAGAAGGTCCGGGTTCGAGCCCCATGGCCGGCGAGGGCCTTTCTGTGTGGAGTTTGCATGTTCTCCCCGTGTCCACGTGGGTTTCCTCCGGGTGCTCCGGTTTCCCCCACAGTCCAAAGACATGCAGGTTAGGTTAACTGGTGACTCTAAATTGACCGTAGGTGTGGATGTGAGTGTGAATGGTTGTCTGTGTCTATGTGTCAGCCCTGTGATGACCTGGCGACTTGTCCAGGGTGTACCCCGCCTTTCGCCCGTAGTCAGCTGGATAGGCTCCAGCTTGCCTGCGACCCTGTAGAAGGATAAAGCGGCTAGAGATAATGAGATGAGATGAGATGCTCGACATACAGCACAGATGAAATTTCAGTCCTCTCTGACCAACAGTGCAAACAGGCAATGCAATAAATAAAAATAGAATAACTGAAATAAACAATATAAACAGTATAAACACTCTAGATAAGAAATAGACATAGACCAAACACTCACAGGTGTGTGTGTATGTGTGTAATATATAAATTGGAGCAAAAGGACACAAACAGTCAAGGGCACTTGAGGTATAGCAGGTAAACATGAAATAAGCAGTATAAACAATAAACTAATAGCTGTTAAGGGGAGGTAGTGCGGAATAGTGCAAATGAGTGAGGTAAAGTGAAACGTGCAGTCCCTGAGTTCAGTGTGCAAATGAATGTTGAGAGTGTGTGTGTGTGTGTGTGTGTGTGTGTGTTGGGGGGGGGAACTGTGAGGGTGACATGATGTCAGATGCTGAAGGGGGGGCAGGGGAGTGTACGGGCAGAATCTGTGGCAGGGGGCAGAGGGGGGAGGAGGGGCAGAACGGGGAGGGAGTTGAGCCTTCTGACCGCCTGGTGAAAGAAACTGTCCTTGAGCCTGCTGGTTTTGGCCCAGAGACTCTGCAGTCTCCTCCCCGACAGCAGCAGGCTGAAGAGGCTGTGAGATGGGTGGGTGGGGTCACCTGCAATCCTGATGACTTTGCAGGTGAGGCGGGAGTTATAGATATCCATAAGAGAAGGGTGAGAGACACAAATGATCCTTTCAGCTGCTCTCTCTATGCGCTGCAGAGTCTTGCAGCAGGACACAGTGCAGGCACCGTACCACACAGTGATGCAGCTGGTCAGGATGTTCTTGATGGTGCCTCTGTAGAATATGTGCATGATGGGGGCTGGGGCTCTTGCTCTCCTCAGTTTGCGGAGGAAGTACAGATGCTGTTGGGCTTTTTTGGCCAGTGATGTGGTGTTGTTGCTCCAGGACAGGTCTTCAGAGATGTGCACACCCAGAAACTTGGTGCTGCTCACCCACTCCATGTTAGGACTGGGACTGTTTTGGCCTCTAGAGGCCACTGTTATTTCCTTTTCTGGCCATGTTTGTTTTGGGCCTCTAGAGGTCACCACTGTGTTCTGTGTTTTGTTTTTGTCTTATTGCCTGTTTCCTGCCCCGCCCTGTCCTTAATTAGTTTGTGTATTTATATGCCTGAGTTCAGTCCTCTTGTCACAGAGTCTTTGTGCTGTTATGTTTAGCTCCAGTAACCTCTGTTCCGATTTCCTCGCCCGTGTCTTTGTGGTTTTTGTACTTTGCTTTCTTTTGGACTTTTTGGACTTTGTGTTTACCATTTTGGATCCTCTGAGCGTTTGTATTTTTGCCTCTTCTTTTCTGTTTTTTTGGCTCTTTGTTTCTTTGAACTTTTGTTGTTTTTTTTTCATGGTTATCTTCTGAGCGTTTGGATTATACTTTTGTTTTTGCCTTGGATTGTAAATAGTGTAAATATTGTAAATAAACCTTTTGATACTTGTTCCACTTCCGCCTCACGCCTCTGCATTTGAGTCATCCCCCTGGTGGCCTAGTGGGGGTTTGCTGGATTATCACACCAGCGAACCAGGTTTGAATCCCAGCAAAACCCTAACAGAAAGACTCCGTCATGACCGACTCAGCAGAGGCTCCTTCATCTGTCTACCCGGCCGACCTTCAAGGAATGATGGCTGCGTTAACACGCCTCGGATCCACCATGGACACTCATGGACAGACTCTCGCAAGCCAATGTGAGACCCTTGCTCGCCACGAGGTACTGCTTCAGCAGATTGGGAGAACCCTGGCACAGCTGACTTCTCTGCCCCCATCTCCTCCACCTGATTCGGCTCCTGCTCCACCATCCGCTCCTGCTCCAGTGCCTCCTGCCATGCTGCCTTCTTCACCTCATGAACCCAGCCATCCTGCACCACAGAGGTATGATGGCAAGCACAGTGAGTGTCGAGAGTTCCTTACCCAGTGTCAACTCACCTTTGAGCTTCAGCCTACCACCTACACTACGGATCGCCGCAAGATTGCCTTTGTGATAACCTTGTTAGCTGGTAAGGCGCGAGCCTGGGCTACTGCTATCTGGCAGAGACAGGGACCTGAGTGCTCTGATTTCCAGCTGTTTACTGAGGAGATGCTGCGTGTCTTCGATCAAGCAGACATCAGTAAAGACGTAGCCAGAAAGCTCATGTCCATCCGGCAAGGGGGAAGCATCGCAGACTACGCCATCTCGTTCCGGACGCTCGCAGCAGTAAGTGGATGGAACGAGACCACCCTGGTGTCAGCCTTCCACCATGGTCTGTCTGACCCCATCAAAGACGGTCTGGCTTCTATCGGATGCCCAAGTGACCTCGAAACACTGATCTCACATTCTACTCATCTGGACAACAGGATGAGAGAACGCCGCCAAGGCCTGAGCCTCCCCGGCCTCCCTGCCTCTACCTGGAGCCCGTCTACCTCCTCCAGTGACTGTCCAGAACCCATGCAAGTGGGTCGTACTCGCCTCTCTGCATCTGAGAGGGAGCGCGGAAGGAGGGACAAGTGCTGCATCTATTGTGGCAAGCCTGGTCACTTCCGAGCATCATGTCCCGAACTCTCGGGAAAAGGACCGCCCCGTCCAGCTGAGGGAGGGTTGTGACGGGGCCTACCCTCTCTCCCGGACTCCCTGGCCAAGGAATCTACATCCCGGTCTCCATCTCCTGGGGTGAGACTCTTGCAGAATAATCTGTTTGCTAAAGCCCAGAAATGCGAGTTTCATGTCCCTGAGGTCTCCTTCCTGGGATTTATCGTATGAACGGGGCAACTCCAAATGGACCCAGCCAAGACCCTGGCCGTCCGGGACTGGCCTACTCCCAAGTCCATTAAGGAGGTTCAGCGGTTCTTAGGATTCGCTAACTTCTACCACAAGTTCATCAGGAACTTCAGTTCCGTAGCTGCACCTATGTCGGACCTCACCAAAAGGACTGGTGGCTCCTTTGTCTGGTCCCCTCAGGCGGAAGAGGCGTTTAATGACCTAAAACACCGCTTTTGCACGGCACCCATTCTGGTTCTCCCAGACACCTCCCAACCATTCATCGTGGAGGTGGACACCTCGGACAGTGGTGTCGGCGCAGTGCTCTCTCAATGCTCGGAAGGGAAGCTGCACCCCTGCGCTTACTTCTCCCACCGCCTGAGCCCTGCAGAGTCCCGCTATGATGTGGGGGATCGGGAACTGCTAGCAGTCAAACGAGCCCTTGAGGAGTGGAGGCACTGGCTGGAGGGAGCGCAACATCCATTCCTGGTGTGGACGGACCACAAGAACCTGGAGTACCTCCAGCAAGCCAAGAGGCTGAACCCACGACAGGCTAGGTGGGCTTTGTTTTTCAGCCATTTCAGCTTCACCCTATCATACCGCCTGGGCTCTAAGAACACCAAACTGGACGTGCTTTCCAGGCTGTTCTCGCCCAACAACAGGGAGAGTGAAGTTGGGCCTATCATCCCTATATCCAGGATTGTGGCTCCTGTCCACTGGGGTATTGAGGAGACCGTTCGACAAGCTCAATGCCGGGACCCTGATCCTGGGACGGGGCCACTGGGCCTCCTGTACGTCCCTCGTCAAGCCCGGGCCAAGGTTGTCCAGTGGGGTCACTCTTCCCCTCTCACCACCCACCCGGGAGCTCGGAGGACCCTGGACTTCCTGAAAAGACGCTTCTGGTGGCCTAACATGGAGAAGGAAGTGAGGTCATTCGTTCTGTCCTTTGAGGTCTGCACCAGAACCAAGAACCTGCGACAGCATCCCCAGGGTCTCCTGCATCCTCTGCCTATTCCCTGGCATCCCTGGTCCCACGTGGCGGTCGACTTCATCACGGGTCTCCCTGAGTCTCAAGGTAACACTGTCATATTGGTCATAGTGGACAGATTCTCCAAGGCCTGCCACTTTATTCCACTGTGCAAACTCCCCTCTGCCCTTGACACTGCTAAATTGTTGTTCACTCATGTCTTCTGAGTTTTTGGTCTCCCTCAGGACATCGTCTCTGACTGGGGGCCCCAGTTCTCCTCCCGAGTATGGCACGGCTTCTGCAAGAGCATCGGGGCCACTGCCAGCCTCTCCTCTGGGTTCCACCCCCAGTCCAACGGCCAGACGGAGAAGCTCAACCAGGACCTGGAAACCACCCTGCGAGGCCTGGCTATGGATAACCCGACATCGTGGAGCACCTGGCTGCCATGGGCAGAGTACACCCACAACACCCTGCAGTCATCGGCCACCAAGCTGTCGCCGTTCCAGTGACAATTCGGGTTCCAGCCACCTCTGTTCCCGGACCAGGAGGAGGACGCTGGGGTGCCCTCGGTCAACCAATACATGAGACGGTGTCGCAAGACCTGGAGCAAGGTCAGGAGGACACTAATCCAGACCTCCAGTACCAACCAGACTCAGGCCAACCGCCATAGGAGACCTGCCCACACTTTCTGCCCTGGGCAGTGGGTTTGGCTGTCCACCAAGGACCTTCCGCTGCGGGTGGAGAACCGCAAGCTTGCTCCTCGCTACATTGGCCCCTTCAAGGTTATACGCAGAGTTAACCCTGTCTCCTACCGGCTCCAGTTACCACATATGCTAAGGATCAACCCCATATTCCATGTTTCCCTGTTGCGGCCCATACTGACGTCCATGTATACCCCTGCCCCTAGGAACCCCCCGCCCCCCGCATCTTCCAGGGTCAGACTGTGTTCACCGTGCACCGCCTGCTGGACTCCCGCTGGGTTCATGGGGGCCTCCAATATCTTGTGGAATGGGAGGGCTATGGCCCTGAGGAGCGCTGCTGGGTCCCAGCTCGGGACATACTCGATAAAGAACTTTGTCGGGACTTCCATTCAGCCCATCCTGATCATCCTGGGAATGTCAGGAGGCACTCCTGGGGGGGGGGGTGTCCTGTTAGGACTGGGACTGTTTTGGCCTCTAGAGGCCACTGTTATTTCCTTTTCTGGCCATGTTTGTTTTGGGCCTCTAGAGGTCACCACTGTGTTCTGTGTTTTGTTTTTGTCTTATTGCCTGTTTCCTGCCCCGCCCTGTCCTTAATTAGTTTGTGTATTTATACTCCTGAGTTCAGTCCTCTTCTCATGGAGTCTTTGTGCTGTTATGTTTAGTTCCAGTAACCTCTGTTCCGATTTCCTCGCCCGTGTCTTTGTGGTTTTTGTACTTAGCTTTCTTTTGGACTTTTTGGACTTTGTGTTTACCATTTTGGATCCTCTGAGCATTTGTATTTTTGCCTCTTCTTTTCTGGTTTTTTGGCTCTTTGTTTCTTTGAACTTTTTTTTTTTCCTGGTTATCTTCTGAGCATTTGGATTATACTTTTGTTTTTGCCTTGGATTGTAAATAGTGTAAACATTGTAAATAAACCTTTTGATACTTTTTCTACTTCTGCCTCACGCCTCTGCATTTGAGTCATCCCCCTGGTGGCCTAGTGGGAGTTTGCTGGATTATCACACCAAAATCCCAGCAAACCCCTAACACTCCACTGCAGCAACGTTGATAGTTAATGGAGCATGCTGGGTGTGCACTCTCCTAAAGTCCACAACAATCTCCTTCATCTTCTCTACGTTCAGGCGGAGATTGTTGTCCTTGTACCACATGGCCAAGTGGTTCACCTCACCTCACTCCTGTAGATTGTCTCATCGCCATTGTTGATGAGACCCACCACAGTCTTAATGAAGAGGTTGGAGCTGGATGTTGGTGTGCAGTCGTGGGGCAGCAGAGTGAAGAGGAGGGGGCTCAGCATACATCCTTGGGGGGGCCCCCATGTTCAATGTGATGGTGCTGGAGGAGTTGCTGCTGACCCGTACAGCCTGTGGTCTCCCTGTCAAGAAGTCCAGCAGCCAGTTGCACAGGGAGGTGTTGAGTCCCAGGCGGTCCAGTTTATGAATGAGCTGCTGAGGAATGATTGTGTTGAATGCTGAGCTAAAGTCTCTGAACATCATTCTGATGTATGAGTCTTTTGTCTCCAGGTGGGTGAGCGCTAAGTGGAGGGCAATGGAGATGACGTCATCAGTCAAACGGTTGGACTGATATGCCAACTGGAAAGGGTCCAGGGTGGGGGCGAGGGCGGACTTGATATGCCGCATGACTAGCCACTCGAAGCACTTCATGAGGATGGGAGTGCGACAGGGAGGTAGTAATTGAAGCAGGAGGGAGACGGCTTCTTCGGGACCGGGATGATGGTGGTGGCTTTGAGGCACATGGGGACAACAGCCTGGCTCAACAAGATGTTGAAGATGTCTGTAAAGACATCTGTGAGCTCCTCGGCACAGTCTCTCAGGACACGACCAGGAATGTTATCAGGACCTGGGGCTTTCCATGCCTTTGTCATCCTGAGAGCGCTCCTCACACTGTCTGGGGACAGCGTCAACACCTGGTCACCTGGGAGGTGGTGGGGTCTTCTGTGCCGTGGTGCTGTTGTCTGCCTCAAAGCGAGCAAAGAAGTCATTCAACTGATTCAGCAGAGAGGTGGAGTTATCACAGGTCTGCGGTGAGGGCTTGTAGTCTGTGATGGTCTGAATCCCCCACCACTGGTTCCTGGTGTCTCTGCTGTCATTGAAGTAGTAGGCAATGTTCCTGGAATACTGTCTCTTGGCCACCCTGATGCCTCGTGACAGGTTGGCCCTAGCTGTCCTCAGGCCTACCTC
Organism: Neoarius graeffei; assembly: GCF_027579695.1. Lineage (NCBI taxonomy): Eukaryota > Metazoa > Chordata > Actinopteri > Siluriformes > Ariidae > Neoarius > Neoarius graeffei. The sequence continues at coordinate 77,220,381 of NC_083570.1, forward strand.
ATCCCCAACTCTGAAGGTGGCGTTCCGAGCCCTCAGGAGCCTGTGGACTTCCCCTGTCAGCCATGGCTTCTGATTTGCCCTAATGGAGATGGTTCTGGTGACTGTAACGTCATCCATGCACTTCCTCATGTAGGCAGTGATGGTCTCCATGTACTCCTGGAGATCTGTAGTGTTGTAGGGGGCCGCCTGTCTGAACATGCTCAAGTCAGTGGTGGAAAAACAGTCCTGGAGTGCCTATGAGGACTCCTCTGGCCACACACGTACCTGCTTTGTAGCTGGTTTGGTGACTTTAACCAGTGGCCTGTATGCTGGCATTAGCATAACAGTGGAGTGACCTGAGGCCCCAAGGTGGGGGAGGGGTAGGGCTTTGTAGGCGCCTCTATGCATGGTGTAAACTTTGTCCAGAGTATTGTTTCCACGTGTGGGAAAGTTGATATATCCCTAGAGTTTTAGAAACACTCTCTTGGGGTTTGCATGGTTGAAATCCCCAGCCAGGATGAGGAAAGCATCTGGGTGGGCTGTCTGCTGCTCACTGATGTGCTGATAGAGTTCATTCAGTGCTTCACTCCTCTTGCTTTTGGAGCCAGGAGGGATGTATATTGCTACCAGCAATATGGCTGTAAATGGTGAGCAGTGTTTGCAGACCACAACAGCATCGCGGCACCAGGAATCACTCATGTAAACACAGAGTCCTCCACTGTGAGTCTTCCCCCCCCCCCCTCGACTAGTGCTCTGTCTGACTGGTAGCATGTTAACCAGGCTAGCTGAATGGCACAGTCCAGGATGCTGTTGTTAAGCCATGTTTCCACAAACACAAGGACACAACACTCACTCACAGACTTAGAAGATGAGTGGAGTAGGCAGACATAATCCAGCTTGTTGTCCAGCGAGTGTACATTGGCCAGAGTAATGGTAGGGATAGCCGGCCAGTGAGGGCTAGCCACTAGCCTAGCCTGGATACCTCTGTGCTTGCCCCTCTTCTGCTTCTGCATGTTCCACCTGTGGTGCCACCACTGTGGGCTGGATGTAGGAGTGGGGGTCGGTGGTTAAGCAGGCCTCCAGAGCAAACCGTAGTCATATAGCACTTCCGTGTCCGCTGGATTTATATCCGTGAATATAGTTCTGCGGATGTCGAGCAGAAACTCATGGGAGTATGTGCGCCTTAAGACTGATGTACACAACAAAGACGAACAGATACACGCTGTTTTAAAACACGAAAACACCATTCTGTCAGGACGGAGAGGCGCCACTGCGTGTGTATGTGCCGCCATCTTGATTTGCTCATGTTTTGACTAGAGCTCAAACCCATAAACAAATTCAGGATGTTGATTTGTCTGACTCTCTGTTTGGTTCTGGGTATTTTTTTCCCCTTGATGAAAGGTCACAACCTGTTGGGGGGTTGGTGGGTGGTACTCTGAAAATGCTTGGTGTGACAGAACCTGCTATTACTTTGTTGGGATCACTGCCACTGTGAGGCACTTATTAATGCCTAGAAAGATGATCCATCCATAGCCAAGTGCTTTGCAGCAGTTATTAATGATCCTGGTCAGTGCAAGGAAAACCCATTATTCTTTATGGATAATAGTGTGCTGATGCGCAAATGAGTTTTGCAACCAGGGGAGACAGTAGATGATTTAGGTGAGGATGGAGGGTCAGTATATCAGATAGTTGTTCTAGTTGGTTATTGGCAGCATGTGCTGGAGTTAGCACATTACAATTGGTGGTCTGGTCAGTTAGGTGTTGCAAAAACATATGATCGAATTTTCAAATATTTCTTCTGGCTAGGAATGAAGTCTGATGTGGTATATGTCTGCAAGACTTGTCATACATGTCAGATTGTGGAGAAACCAAATCAGGTAGTGCCTCCAGCCCCTTTGCACACTTTGAATGTCACTGTAAACTGTGTTGGCCCATTACCCAAAATAAAGTCTGGAAATCACTTTTTGTGAACAGTAATGTGTGTTGCCACTCATTTTCATGAGGCAATTCCTTTGCAAAACATCATGGCCTCACCCATCACAAAAGTGTTGATTAAATTCTTTACTACCTTTGGTTAACCAAAGAAAGTCCAGACTCATCAAGGAACTAATTTCCTTGATAAAAAATTTTAGTCAGACTTTGCAGTCTTTGGGAGCTTCTCATTCAGTGTCTGGTGCATATCATCCGAAGTCACAGGGTGCATTTGAGCATTGGCATCAGACCCTTAACTTGATGTTAAGAAAGTGTTATCATGAAACAGGGAAAAATTGGAATGAGGGAGTCACTTTTGTTCTTTTTGCCATAAGAGATGCACAACAGGAGTCACTTGGGTTCAGCCCAGCTGAACTTATGTTTGGTCACAGTGTGCGTGGCCCACTTAAGATGCTACAAGAGCAGTTTTTATCCGGTTCTTCTTTAAATACAAATGTGCTGGATTTTGTTTCACAATGTTGAGAAAATTTGCATCATGCACCTTCCTTGGCAAAGGAAGCCCTCTCCTATTCACAGGATGGTATGAAAAGGTGGTTTGACAGGAAAGCAGTTGAGTGACAATTTCAGCCCAGTGGTTAAGTTTTAGCTCTGTTACCGGTGCCTGCTTCTGTTCTTACTGCCCCTTTTTCTGGCCCTTATGTGGTAAATTGTAAAGTGACTGATACAGATTATGTCATCTATACACCCAAGAGGAGGAAGAAAACATGGTTGTGTCACGTTAACATGCTTAAACTTCACCCTTCCAGGAAAGTTGCTCAAGGGGAGCAGTGAAAAGTTCCAGAGACTGTGGCCTCTAGAAAGACCTCCACTTCTTTGATCTGTGTGGAACCATTAGCTGATGATGGTTTGACAGGGCTAAGATGTCAGTTGTAAGGTAGGTTGTTGAACTCTGAGATTCTGTCTAAAATAGGAACATATTTATCCTACCTCCCTGAATGTGAGCGGGATGATGTTGTTGGCTTACTCCACTCTCATCCCAATCTGTTTTATGATGGGCCCTCAAGTACTAATGTGTTAAATCATGACATTGATGTTGGGACTGCCATTCCTATTAAACAGCATACTTACTGTTGTCCTGTAGGTAAGAGGGAGATAATGAAGGAAGAGGTCATATTTTTGTTGGAGAATGGTTTAGCTAAATCTAGTCTTAGTCCTTGGAACTCCCCATGTTTGTTGGTTCCTATGTCTGATGGTACCCCTCATTTCTGTACAGATTTTCATAAAGTTAATGCAGTTACTGTACTGGATTCTTTCCCTTTGCCTCACATGGAGGACTGCATTGACAGCATTGGTCCAGCAATGTTCATCACAAGACATGATCTGTTAAAAAGGTACTGGTAGGTTCCCCTAACATCTAGAGCTTCTGAAATTTCAGTTTTGTAACACCTGACCATTTCATATCGTACACGGAAATGGCATTTGCCATGAAGAATGTACCTGTTACCTTTCAATGCTTAAGGGGCACGCACCTTAGAGTTTTCACACCAGGAGAAAAAGTGCTCTTATTATTGCTCATGTCGAGCTCCAAATTAATCACCAAGTGGCAAGGGCTCTTTGAGGTCACATGGCGAGTCGGGGACATCAACTATGAGGTGAGGCAAACGGACAGGGGTGAGGCATTGCAAATTTACCACCTCAACCTGTTAAAATGTTGGAACAAGGGGATCCCCCATGGTGTTGGCGTCGGTAGTCCTGGAGAAGGTGGAGCTGCGGCTGGAGATAACCAAAGTAACAAGGAAACCAAACAAGGAAATAAGGCTCGGTAATGTCTGCGCAGATGCAACACTTCCTCTGGCAGGAAACTTCAGAAAGGCAGTGAGGCTAACAGCTGGCTGTGCTAACAGCTGACCAGTGAAAGCTGGTTGTCCCAGCAACTTGCTACCGGGTTACATGGGTCCATAGAAGATCCCCACTGCTGAGGAAGTCAATGATATGAAGTCGAGTGACTTTTTTATAACTGAAGAAGTTTCTGCTGTCAGGCTGCAGCAGAAGCGCATACTGAACTTGGTGGAGGAAGTGAAAATGCTGCGGATCCAGAACGCAGAGAAAGACAAGCGGATTCCCGACCTGGAAAGCCGAGTGGCTGACCTGGAGCAATACTCCAGAATGAACAACATTGCCATCACCGGGCTCCAGGTAAAACCTCGGTCATACACTCGGGTGGTGACCGCTATCAATGGGGGGGAGCCCGGGGAGCTGGATGTGAGCTCCACAGAGCAACAGGTAGCTGCTTTCCTGCAGTCCAAGGGAAGTTGCCTGGACTGCGATAACATTGAGGCTTGCCACCTGCTACCAAGGAGGAACACCAGCGACAAGCAGACCATCATCATGAGGTTTGTCAACAGGAAACATAAGAGCACACTATTAAAGCAAGGGTACAAGCTAAAGGGATCCAGCATCTACATAAACGAGCATCTGACCAAACATAATGCGGACGCGCCTTAAAGAAACAGAGGAAAATTAAGAACACTTGGATTACAAACTGTAAAGTGTTTATTAAGCTAAATGGTACACCTGAGGAGACCAAAGTATTGGTTGTTAAAAACAGCGAGGACCTGGAAAAGTATCGGTGACCATCATGAGCGGGAGCATAAGCCACACTCAAAGGATTATGGAACAGGATTTACTGGAACTAAAATCATTTGAGTACACTGATTACAAATCCCAGGATTTGGAATATGACATAGACCCGGACAATAATTTCTTCTCTGCCATTAACAACAACTGCTGTTATTACACTGATGAACAGTTCAATCAGCACATTAAAGCAGATGGCAAACTCTCAATTATCCAATTCCATAGCAGAAGCCTCGTCTCGTCTCGTCTTCTTCCGCTTATCCGGGACCGGGTTGTGGAGGCAGCAGTCTAAGCATGGAAGCCCAAACTTCCCTTTCCCCAGACACCTCGGCCAGCTCCTTGGGAAGAGCACCGAGGCGTTCCCAGGCCAGCCGAGAGACATAGTCCCTCCAGCGTGTCCTGGGTCTTCCCCGGGGCCTCCTCCCAGGGGGACATGCCTGGAACACCTCCCCAGGGAGGCATCCAGGAGGCATCCGAAAAAGATGCCTGAGCCACCTCAGCTGATTTCTCTCGATGTGGAGGAGCAGCGGCTCTACTCCGAGCTCCTCCCGAGTGACTGTGCTTCTCACCCTATCTCTAAGGGAGCGCCCAGCCACCCTGTGAAGGAAACTCATTTCGGCCGCTTGTATCCGCGATCTTGTTCTTTCTGTCATTACCCAAAGCTCATGACCATAGGTGAGAGTCGGAACGTAGATCGACCGGTAAATTGAGAGCTTCGCATTTTGGCTCAGCTCCTTCTTCACCATGACGGACCGGTAAAGCGACCACATCACTGCGGAGGCTGCACCAATCCGCCTGTCGATCTCACGCTCCATCCTTCCCTCACTCGTGAACAAGATCCCGAGATACTTAAACTCCTCCACTTGAGGCAGGACTTCTCCACCAACCTGGAGAGGGCAAGCCACCCTTTTCCGGTCGAGAACCATGGCCTCGGACTTGGAGGTGCTGATTCTCATCCCAGCCGCTTCACACTCGACTGCAAACCGCCCCAGTGCATGCTGAAGGTCCTGGTTTGAAGAAGCCAACAGGACAACATCATCCGCAAAAAGCAGAGATGAAATCCTGTGGTTCCCAAACAGGATTCCTTCTGGCCCCTGGCTGTGCCTAGAAATTCTGTCCATAAAAATTATTAACAGAACTGGTGACAAAGGGCAGCCCTGCCGGAGTCCAACATGCACTGGGAACAGGTCTGACTTACTGCCGGCAATGCGAACCAGACTCCTGCTCCGTTCATACAGGGACCGGACAGCCCTTAGCAAAGAGCCCCGAACCCCATACTCCCGAAGCACCCCCCACAGAATACCACGGGGGACACGGTCGACTGCCTTCTCCAGATCCACAAAGCACATGTGGACTGGTTGGGCAAACTCCCATGAACCCTTGAGCACCCTATGAAGGGTATAGAGCTGGTCCAGTGTTCCGCGACCAGGACGAAAACCGCATTGTTCCTCCTGGATCCGAGGTTCGACTATTGGTCGAATTCTCCTCTCCAGTACCCTGGAGTAAACTTTCCCTGGGAGGCTGAGAAGTGTGATTCCCCTATAATTGGAGCACACTCTCCGGTCCCCTTTCTTAAAAAGAGGGACCACCACCCCAGTCTGCCACTCCAGAGGCACTGTCCCCGACCGCCACGTGATGTTGCAGAGGCGTGTCAACCAAGACAGCCCCACAACATCCAGAGACTTGAGATACTCAGGGCGGATCTCATCCACCCCCGGTGCCTTGCCACCGAGGAGCTTGCAAACCACCTCAGTGACTTCGGCTTGGGTAATGGACGAGTCCACCTCTGAGTCATCAGCCTCAGTCTCCTCAGTGGAAGACATGATGGTGGGATTGAGGAGATCCTCAAAGTATTCCTTCCACTGTCCGACAATGTCCCCAGTCGAGGTTAACAACTCCCCACCCGCACTGTAAACAGTGTTGGCAGAGTACTGCTTCCCCCTCCTGAGGCGCCGGACGGTTTGCCGGAATTTCTTCGAGGCCGACCGATAGTCCTTCTCCCTGGCCTCCCCGAACTCCTCCCAGTTCCGAGTTTTTGCCTCCGCAACTGCCTGAGCTGCAGCACGCCTGGCCTGCCGATACCCGTCAGCTGCCTCAGGAGTCCCGGAGGTCAACATGGCCCAATAGGACTCCTTCTTCAGCTTGACGGCATCCCTTACTTCCGGTGTCCACCACCGGATTTGGGGATTGCCGCCACGACAGGCACCGGAGACCTTGCGGCCACAGCTCCGAACAGCTGCATCCACAATGGAGGTAGAGAACATGGTCCACTCAGACTCAATGTCCCCCACCTCCCTCGGAAGCTGGAAAAGGCTCTCCCAGAGGTGGGAGTTAAAGACCTCCCCAACAGAGTGCTCGGCCAGACGTTCCCAGAAGACCCTCACCATCCGTTTGGGCCTGCCAGGTCTGTCCAGCTTCCTCCTCCGCCAGCAGATCCAACTCACCACCAGGTGGTGATCAGTTGACAGCTCAGCCCCTCTCTTCACCCGAGTGTCCAAGACATAGGGCCGGAGATCAGATGAAACGACTACAAAGTCGATCATCGACCTCCGACCTAAGGTGTCCTGGTGCCATGTGCACTTATGGACACCCCTATGCTTGAACATGGTGTTCATTATGGACAAACCGTGACTAGCCCAGAAGTCCAATAACAAAACACCACTCGGGTTCAGATCGGGGAGGCCGTTCCTCCCAACCACGCCCCTCCAGGTGTCACTGTCATCGCCCACATGAGCATTGAAGTCCCCCAGTAGCACAATGGAGTCCCCAGTCTGAGCACCCCTCAGTACCTCTCCCAGGGACTCCAAGAAGGCCGGATACTCTATACTGCTATTTGGCCCGTAGGCACAAACAACAGCAAGAGCCCTCTCCCCAATCCGAAGGCGCAGAGAGGCGACCCTCTCGTTCACTGGGGTAAACTCCAACACATGGCGGCTGAGCTGGGGAGCTATAAGCAAGCCCACACCAGCCCGCCGCCGCTCACCACGGGCGACTCCAGAGAAGTGGAAAGTCCAGCCCCTCTCGAGGAGCTGGGTTCCAGAGCCCAAGCTGTGCATGGAGGTGAGCCCGACTATCTCTAGCCGGTACCTCTCAACCTCCCGCACAAGCTCAGGCTCTTTCCCCCCCAGCGAAGTGACATTCCATGTCCCAACAGCCAGCCGCTGTGTCCGAGGATCAGGTTGTCGAGGCCCCTGCCTTCGACTGCCACCCAATCCACACTGCACCAATCCCCTACTGCTACCTCTGTGGGTGCTGAACCCACAGGAGTTCAGGCCCACGTCACCTCTTCGGGCTGAGCCCGGCCGGGCCCCATGGGCAAAGGCCCGGCCACCAAGCGCTCGCATACGAGCCCCAACCCCGGGCCTGGCTCCAGAGTGGGGCCCCGGCTGCGTCATACCGGGCGACGTCACGGTCCTTGCTTTTTCCTCCATAGGGGTTATTACACTGATGAACAGTTCAATCAGCGCATTAAAGCAGATGGCACACTCTCAATTATCCACTTCCATAGCAGAAGCATGTATGCAAATTTCAATCTCATCAAGGAATATCTACATCAGTTTTCACATTTGTTCAGCATCATAGCAATATCTGGAACTTGGACACATAACGTCAAAGGCACGAACTTTGAGCTGGAGGGCTATGAATTCAACTACATAAATAGACAAAACAAGAGCGGAGGGGGAGTGGCCATATGTGTGGATAGAGGCTTGAAATTCAGTGTGATGGAAAGTATATCAGTAGTAATTGACAACACAGTGGAATGCATAACAGCTGAAATTTGCAGAGAGAAACATAAAAAATTAATTGTTAGTTGTATATATAGAACTCCAGACTCCAGTATTCAATAACTGGACAGAGGAAATGTTTTCAAAAGTGAGTCACAAAACAGTCTTCATATGCGGAGACTTCAATAAAACACAAAATGACAGACAATTTTATCAACACAATGTACAGTATGGCCTTATTCCTGAAAATTACTAGACCCAGCAGAATCACCTCACACAGAGCCACCCTCATAGACAATATATTCACGAACAGTTTTAATGACAATTTAGTAAGTGGACTATGGTGCATCAGTTGCCCTCACTTTCATAAAATCTGATGCATTTTTGTTTGGGTGTTCCTTTTCACCAATAAAGACATCCTGTAAAATTTTTTGACCATATTCAAAAGTCTAATGGTGGCACCATGAGGTTCATTTTTTGCCAAAAAATGCTTATTTTATGTTTGTTTTCGCATATGGTTTGAATCACAATGTTGGACTCCATTTATTGATTTCTTGTGACCCAGAGATCATGTTAAGAACCTTTGCAAGGGATTGAGAAGCATTAATGTGATTCATAATACATTTGTATTGTTTAAAAGTAGTTGAACAATGATTCAATGAACAGCTAAAACTCAAACTGTGCTTGATAATATATTTAGAATATGTACTAAAAATGTGTATCTAAGATATTTGGTATACTCTATAAGGTGCCATAATGTTTCATGAAAAGTGATCGAAATTTTGTCATAAAAGTCATAAAATACCAGCTTTTTCCATAACTTTGAGCTCCTGGTGCCACCATTAAACTTTTGAATTTTGTCAAAATATTTCACCCAGTGTGTTTTCTTACCAAAAGGAATGTGAAAACAAAAATGCATCATGATCGGAGGAACTTTTCATTTTTAGGGGGCAACTATTGATAAATGATATCAGTGATCATTTACCAGTTTTCTCAGTTTATGAAACAAAATTTGGGAATAATAAACCAGAAAACACAAAACTTTTCAGACGACTTAGATCAGAGGAATCAATGAACACTTTTAGAAATGACTTGCTGGCACAAAATTGGGATGAAATATACCAATTAAAAGACCTAAATAAAGCACATGAGGAATTCTTGAGGATATTTACATCATTAGATAATAAAAATTACAAACACCACTTCACAAACTACAGACCTGTCTCGCTACTTCCGCAATTCTCCAAAATTCTCGAAAAACTTTTCAATAACTGATTGGATAAATTCACTGACAAACATAAACTACTTAGTGACAGTCAATATGGATTTAGAGCATATAGATCAACATCACTGGCTTTAATAGAATTAGTTGAAAAAATCAATTCCATAGAGCAGAAAAAATGCAGTTGGAATATTCATTGATTTAAAGAAAGCATTTGATACAATAAATCATGACATATTAATAAAAAAAACTGGAACAATATGGCATCAGTGGTATAGTTTTAAACTGGGTTAAAAGCTACTGAAGTAACAGGAGACAGTTTGTGAAGCTGGGAGATTGTTCTTCCTCATGTTTGGACATACCTTTTGGTGTTCCCAGGGGTCAGTGTTAGGACCAAAGTTTTTTATACTATACATCAATGACATATGTAGTGTATCTAAAGTAATGAAGCTTGTCTTGTTTGCTGACAATACAAATATCCTCTTTTCTGGTGATAATTTAATGGAACCATGGGCACAGATAGAGGGTGGGACGGGTGGGATTCATCCCACCCAGATTTAAATTCACCTCGTTCGGTCCCCCCCACTTATAGGGAGGAAAAAATGTCTATGCTGTCTTTCTTTGCATAAGGCAAACCTCACGGAAAAATCAAAAGACTAATTACCATTTGGTTTATTGAGGTGCACAGCAGTACATACATAGTTGCAACAACTCACATAAAACAAAACAAAGACTGATATTTGGTTGGTTGAGCTGCGCAGACTGCACAGGTTGCAAGCTCGAGCTTGGTTGCTATGGTTACCCACAACAAGTTTGACAGGCATATCGGGGACAGCTCCGAGTTCAGGACCCCAACATGGCATGATGAAGGGTGCCAAACCAAAAAGGCAGAAAACGATTGCATCGTTTTTTTCAAAAAACAACGACTGTAAGTAAACTGTGCCTTACTTTATCATATCACCTTGCAATTTTTTGATAGTCTGTTCAAAGTAATGTCGTAGTGAAAGTAAAACCGTACGGAGTAGAGATGCCTTTCTGGTAGCCTCCTTCTTTCGGTGGTAGCCTGTAGATACAGTGCTAAGAAGGCAGTTTTAATGTTTAATCTGGCATTCCCTGCCATAATTTCAGCGAGCATATTGTTTCATAAGGAAACTTTGCGAAGAGTTGTTGACTGACTGCCGCTCACGCAACACACAGGCATAGTTAGAAAGTCAACACATGTTGGGGTGGGGTTGGGGTTGGTTTGCTGGCAGCTTTGTCCCCCCCAGTTCAAAAAACGTATCTGCGCCCCTGAATGGAACTATTGCAGGAGGTCACAACAGAAAAAAGTAAATTAATAATATGGTTCAACAGTAACAAATTATCATTAAACTTGAACAAATCCAAAGTAATATTATTTGGTAACAACAAAACAAAAACACACAAATAAATATTCAAATAGATGGGGTTATTATAGAAAGAGTTAAGGAAATCAAATTTCTTGGAACAACTATTGATGAAAAACTCAGCTGGAAACCACATATAAAAAACATACAATCCAAAGTATCAAGAAGTATTGCAATATTTAACAAAGTCAAACAGTTTCTAGATCATAATCAGTGGTATCTGGTAGTCTTTCAAACAGGGGAGGCTGGTCGGTTACGATATTTCCAGATTTTAAAAGAAAAAAGAAAAAAAAAACATAAATTGTGCCCATACTCTTGCCTCTGATCTGGCTGATTGTTGGCAGGGTCACAAACTGTGAAATAACAGGTTCTTTTGGCCCGTTAGCCTACTGTCCAATATACATGATGGTGGTGTTGGGGGGGTATATTTTAACATTTTATATTTTAAAATTGTGGCATGTTGTTTAAAAATTGCTCATTATTGAAAGCAGCTCTTTGTCAGGAACCTCAGCAGTAACAGCAGAGTGTTCTGGAATAGGCACAAGCACTGACCTTGGGGAGCCAAACATAGAGCTGGGTGCCACACATTTCATTCAATGACACTTTCCCTATATTTTACTTATTTTGACTGAGAAATGTTTTATTGACAATTTTGATAACCCTTCACTTTTAATCCAGGTCTGTAGTGTGAAATGTTCTCGGCTGTGTTTTTGTTTAAAAATGTTTTCCAAATTGTAGCTGTGTTTAATTCATATCCAGAAAAAATATATATTCCAATATAATATACTCAGCATAAACATTTTAAATAGATTCTATATTTTTGGTCCATTCATGACATATTACTAAAGTAGCCTATTTACTGTTGTTGATGTGGGTCACTTGCTGTTAGCCAATTCACTTTCTTGTACCAGGAGAGCTGAAAGGAACGAGTATTATTCCCTACCTTTTTCACCAAGTCAATTTGAGGCGTTGGTCTACCCTGCTCTTTAATTTTAATTTTTTCCTCGAAAGGAAGACTGGCAAATGGCTTCGCCAAAATTAAATCAGCAATGCTTGGCATCCGTGCGCAGCTTTCTTGCTAGCTGACTAGCCCCCTCAAGTTCAAGTTCAGTCACTCAAATAAACGAAATTTCTGGAACTAAGATAGCAAACTTGACAACACTATATTTACACTTTATTTACAATGAAAATATATACAAACTAAAAAAGCTGGTAGAAACCGTATGTAATGAAGGAAATCGAAATGTAAGCTGATCTCTTACAATACACCACAGCACTTGCGAATCCGCATGGGACTGAACTGAAATTCACCGCTGCCTGTCTATACTTGAAACGAGCTGTCAATCAAAGAAAATATCTGGCCACTTTCACCAATCACCAGTCTCCTCGCGGAAAGCTCTGCCATGTCCCTCCCACTGTGAGGCTGGGAGTCCGGTGGGCGGGCGTTTTCGCAGTATTTGTCCAATAACCGTCTTGCATTTTGATATTGAAAAGCGCATGGCTCCCAAATGCCATTGAAGTCCACTGAGGCTGGGAGTCCGTGGGACTCCGTGGGCAGGCGTTTTCGCAGTATTTGTCCAATAATTGTCTTGCATTTTGATATTGAAAAGCGCATAGCTCCCAAATGCCATTGAAGTGCACTGAGGCTGGGCTGCATCGCGTTGTCACGAGGGGGAAAAATTCACGCACACATTAGGCGAACTGGGGAAAGTTATAACAGAATGATTTTGCACTGTAGTTGGGTTAAGCACATATATTTCTATGATTCTGGATCTGAAATAGCAATGTTATAAGGTTGGCTATAACATAAGGCTAGCGCAATTCATCCTACACGATGTTCGTCATTTTTAGAGGAGGCTGAGCCTCCCTCGTTGTCTTAGAGCAATCGCCCATGATCACAATTCACTCCAGATTCTTTACTGTTCCCTGGTTTCACCTTATTTAAGTTACTGTGCAGCGGTATGGGGCAATAATTACAAAAATACAATACATTCATTATTCATTCTCCAAAAAAGAGGAATAAGGATTATTCACAAGGCTGGTAATCGGGATCATACAAATACATTATTCTTACAGTCAGAAATACTGAAATTTGCAGATCTGGTGGACTATCAAACGGCACAAATATTATTCAAAGCAAACAAGAATCAAATACCACATAATATTCAAAAACCATTCACTGAAAGAGAAGGGAGTTATAATTTAAGGGGTTTATTGAAATTTAAAAATGATAGGGTGCGCATAACCAAGAAAAGTTTTTATATTTCTGTTTGTGGGGTAAAGCGGTGGACAAGTTTAAATGAGGAGCTCAAGGGATGTGAAGACATGAAGTGGTTTAAAGATGTACAAAAATTTGATTTTCACAAGGTATAAGGATGAAGGGGATTAATCATAACTGGCTGTTTACTGTGTATTTTTTTCTTTTTTTTCTTTTTTGAGTCATCGTCAATTTGTTTTGTTTTTATCTTGTTCTTCATTGTGAGCGTGGTATTAGGAGTAAACTTATGTGTAGACATATGGATATACATACATAATTATTTAATATAGTCATAGATAATTGATATCTGAATAATTGAAGTAATAAGTAATATAAGGTGTATATATGTGTGTGTGTGTATAAACGCGCATACATATATATATATATATATATATATATATATATATATATACACAGTATATACACACGTGCGCATATATGTGTGTGCGCGCGTGTGTGTGTGTGTGTGTGTGTATGTATATATATGGACAGTCGTGCTTGAAAGTTTGTGAACCCTTTAGAATTTTCTATATTCTATATTTCTGCATAAATATGACCTAAAACATCATCAGATTTTCACACAAGTCCTAAAAGTAGATAAACAGAACCCAGTTAAACAAATGAGACAAAAAATAATTATACTTGGTCATTTTTGGTCATTATTGAGGAAAATGATCCAATATTACATATCTGTGAGTGGCAAAAGCATGTGAACCTCTAGGATTAGCAGTTAATTTGAAGGTGAAATTAGAGTCAGGTGTTTTCAATCAATGGGATGACAATCAGGTGTGAGTGGGCACACTGTTTTATTTAAAGAACAGGGCTCTATCAAAGTCTGATCTTCACAACACGTGTTTGTGGAAGTGTATCATGGCATGAACAAAGGAGATTTCTGAGGACCTCAGAAAGAGCATTGTTGATGCTCCTCAGGCTGGAAAAGGTTACAAAACCATCTCTAAAGAGTTTGGACTCCATCAGTCCACAGTCAGACAGATTGTGTACAAATGGAGGAAATTCAAGACCATTGTTACCCTCCCCAGGAGTGGTCGACCAACAAAGATCACTCCAAGAGCAAGGCGTGTAATATTCACCAAGGTCACAAAGGACCCCAGGGTAACTTCTAAGCAACTGAAGGCCTCTCTCACATTGGCTAATGTTAATGTTCATGAGTCCACCATCAGGAGAACACTGAACAACAATGGTGTGCATGGCAGGGTTGCAAGGAGAAAGCCACTGCTCTCCAAAAAAAACATTGCTGCTCATCTGCAGTTTGCTAAAGATCATGTGGACAAGCCAGAAGGCTATTGCAAAAATGTTTTGTGGACAGATGAGACCAAAATAGAACTTTTTGCTTTAAATGAGAAGCATTATGTTTGGAGAAAGGAAAACACTGCATTCCAGCATAAGAACCTTATCCCATCTGTGAAACATGGTGGTGGTATCATGGTTTGGGCCTGTTTTGCTGCATCTGGGCAAGGATTGCTTGCCATCATTGATGGAACAATGAATTCTGAATTATACCAGCGAATTCTAAAGGAAAATGTCAGGACATCTGTCCATGAACTGAATCTCAAGAGAAGGTGGGTCATGCAGCAAGAGAACAACCCTCAGCACACAAGTTATTCTACCAAAGAATGGTTAAAGAAGAATAAAGTTAATGTTTTGGAATGGCCAAGTCAAAGTCCTGACCTTAATCCAATCCAAATGTTGTGGAAAGACCTGAAGTGAGCAGTTCATATATAATTTATATTGACTAAAGAAATGGGTGGGATTAAATAAGTCTTTACTTCAGCCCACTCCTTTTCGGACATGTAAACTCAAAACTGCTTAGTGCGTCCTTGTTTGTATTTTTGTTTTGTTTTCTTTTGTTTTGATTTTGATATTATTATTATTATTACTTATATTATTTATGGTTTATTTTCTAATTTAGTGGCTTTTTAAGTGTTCTTGTTGCAAATGCTGTTTTGCTTTTCTTTTTTTCTGCTTATTTATTCATCTCATCTCATCTCATTATCTGTAGCCGCTTTATCCTTCTACAGGGTTGCAGGCAAGCTGGAGCCTATCCCAGCTGACTACGGGCAAAAGGCGGGGTACACCCTGGACAAGTCGCCAGGTCATCACAGGGCTGACACATAGACACAGACAACCATTTACACTCACATTCACACCTACGGTCAATTTAGAGTCACCAGTTAACCTAACCTGCATGTCTTTGGACTGTGGGGGAAACCGGAGCACCCGGAGGAAACCCACGCGGACACGGGGAGAACATGCAAACTCCACACAGAAAGGCCCTCGCCAGCCCCGGGGCTCGAACCCAGGACCTTCTTGCTGTGAGGCGACAGTGCTAACCACTACACCACCGTGCCGCCCCCTATTTATTCATTGTTAGTTTATTTCAAACACGTAAAAAATCATCATCAACATCTCGAACCACTCCAGTCCCTTGTGGAGACCACCTCTCACTCGCCCAACTCACGGAGGTGGCCAAATTGCAAAAGTAATTTTCCAGCATGTTCTCACACTTTTCGGGTCATATCCACCTCACAGAGCACCACACTGAGATGCACCCGGGGGTGGTAGTGTATAGCTGCCCTTACTGCTTGCCCAAACACACAAAAAAAAGGTGGTTTGGGATGAACTAAAGACCATGCTTAAAATGGGCATAATCGAGGAGTCCCACGGTGACTGGAGCACCCCAGTGGTCCTGGTTCCCAAGACATATGGGTCGGTCCAGTTCCATGTGGACTATCAAAGTCAATGCAGCATCTACATTTGATGCGTACCCAGTGCCTTGCATTGATGAGTTGCTTGATTGGTTAGGAGCTGCTAGCTTTTATTTGACACTGGATCTAACAAAGGGATATTAGGAGATCCCCTTGACTCCTCTATCCCGAGAGAAAATGGCCTTTTACACACCATTGGATTAGACCAATTTGTTACACTCCCTTTTGGGTTATTTGGAACACCTGCTATGTTCCAGCGGCTCATGGACAAGATCCTTTGCCCTCACGCTGCCTACGCAGCTGCATACCTGGACGACATAATCATTTATAGGAATGTTTGGCCGCGGCACCTGAAACACCTTAGGGCCATCCTATAGTCACTGAAGCATGCGAGTCTCACAGCTAACCCAAAAAAGTGTGCAATTGCATGGGTGGAAGTATGGTATCTGGGTTTCCACTTGGGTCATGGGCAGATACGGCCCCAAATTAACAAGGCTGCAGCAGTTGCGGCCTGCCCAAGACCTAAGACCAAAAAGGGGGTGAGACAGTTCCTGGGGCTGGCTGGCTACTATTGTAGGTTTGTACCTAATTATTTGGACATCACCAGCCCGCTGACTGATCTCACTAAAAAGGGAGCACCAGATCTGGTCCAGTGGACAGAGCAGTGCCAACAGGCTTTCACCAAGGTAAAGGTTGCACTGTGTGGGGAGCCACTTTTACACTCCCCTGACTTCTCTCTCCTCTTTATTTTACAGATGGACGCATTGGAGAGAGGGCTGGGGGCTCTTCTGTCCAAGAAGGTGGAGGGTGAGGAGTGTCCCATGCTGGACATCAAATCAAATCAAGTTTATTTGTACAGCGCTTTTAACAATAAACATTGTCGCAAAGCAGCTTTACAGAATTTGAACGACTTAAAACATGAGCTAATTTTATCCCTAATCTATCCCCAATGAGCAAGCCTGTGGCGACGGTGGCAAGGAAAAACTCCCTCAGACGACATGAGGAAGAAACCTCGAGAGGAACCAGACTCAAAAGGGAACCCATCCTCATTTGGGCAACAACAGACAGCCTGACTATAATATTAACAGTTTTAACAGATATAACCCTCAACTGTCCTCATGGGGCCGTCCTTCACAGGAGTGGGGCGATAAAACTCCGACCAGACACAGGGCACCAGGATGGATCAAGCAGGTCCGAGGGGCAGAAGAGGCCAGCATCTCAATCCCAGGATCAACATGTAACTCAGAGGGACAGATGGGGGGGGAGAGAGAGAGAAAGAAAACACGTTGTTAGGTATGCCCTAAAAATGACAAGTATTAAATCTGTGTGGTAGGCTCGCAGAGACGAGAGTCTTTACATCAGGCATAACACACAATGGCATGTTAATATGGTAAAAAAATATATCATTACCTGCTCTGGCTGGATGCTTGATTGGGTGATGGGAGCACACTCCTCAGCAATGATGAGATGCAGATGGGACCCTTAGGCCTGGCCAAGACAATTCAGTTACATTTCACCGGGTCTGGGACATGCGACAGAATGTCTGACGGCCGATTCCCTGCAGGCTACGATAGCCAGTCGAGGTCCCCACCGTCTCCACCAAAAGATTTCCTGTTGACTCCATGTAACTCAGAGGGACAGATTTGGGGTGGGGGGGAGAGAAAGAAAACACAGGTGGTTAGGTATGCCCAATGTCACCTGAATAAGTAGGAACAGTATACATATTGCACCGAGTACAAGCAGGGACTCCGGCAACTAACTATGACAGCATAACTAAAAGGAGAGAGCCAGAAGGTAACACAGGCATGAGGGAGCCCCGGGACATAAAGCAGCCAGCCACTACACCATCAACAAACTCGAGTGAGCAAGTGAGTGGGGACTGACAGCATCCATACATCCCAGTTTACCAAAACACTCTATGTCTGAGGACCCTCCAGATCTACTCCTTTACCTCATAAACACCATTAACAAAAGGCTTGACTAAACAGATATGTTTTCAGCCTAGACTTAAATGCTGAGACTGTGTCTGATTCCCGAAAATTACTTGGAAGGCTGTTCCATAACAGTGGGGCTTTGTAAGAAAATGTTTATCATGTTGGACATCAGCAGCAAGCTCTCAATGTGTGAAAGCAAGTACAGCACCATTGAGAAAGAGTGCCTGGCGATCAAGTGGGCAGTCCTCACCCTCCAATACTACCTGCTGGGGCACCCTTTCAAGTCAAGTCAAGTTTCTTTGTATAGCACTTTTAACAATAAACATTGTCGCAAAGCAGCTTTACAGAATTTGAATGACTTAAAATATGAGCTAATTTTACCCCTAAGCTATCCCCAATGAGCACGCCTGTGGCAATGGTAGCAAGGAAAAATTCCCTCAGATGACACAAGGAAGAAACCTTGAGAGGAACCAAACTCAAAAGGGAACCCATCCCCATCAGGGCAACAACAGACAACATGACTATAACATTAACAGTCCTAACATAAAGTCAGCTTCATTGATGCTATAAACCCCCCCGACGGAAACCTGAGTGCAAAACCATTCACGACAACCGTAGTCCCAAAGTCAGCAAGTCAACTGCAGTCCCCAGCCACAAAAGCACCACTGCAAGAGTCCAGAGTGTCCTCCAGGTGTGACCCCCCACTGTCCACATGGGGCTGCCCTCCACAGGAGCAATGCGATGAGACTCCAACAAGACACAGGGCACCAGGATGGATCAGGCAGGTCCGAGGAGCAGAAGAGGTTAGCATCTTGATCCCAGGACCGACATGTAACTCAGAGGGACAGATTTGGGGGGGGGGGGGGGGGGGGGGGAGAGAGAGAAAACACAGGTTGTTAGGTATGCCCAATGTCACCTAGATAAGTAGGAATAGTATACATATTGCACTGAGTACAAGCAGAGACTCCGGCAACTAACTATGACAGCATAACTAAAAGGGGAGAGTCAGAAGGTAACACAGGCATGAGGGAGCCCCAGGACATAAAGCAGCCAGCCACTACACCGTCAACAAACTCGAGTGAGCAAGCGAGTGGGGACTGACAGCATCCATACATCCCAGTTTACCAAAACACTCTATGTCTGAGGACCCTCCAGATCTACACCTTTAACTGATAAACACCATTAACAAAAGGCTTGACTAAACAGATACGTTTTCAGCCAAGACTTAAACACTGAGACTGTGTCTGATTCCCAAACACTACTTAGAAGGCTGTTCCATAACTGTGGGGCTTTGTAAGAAAAGGCTCTGCCCCCTGATGTAGCCTTCAATATACGAGGTACCAGCAGATAGCCTGCACCTTTTGATCTAAGTAGGCATGGTGGGTCATAGAGGAGCAGAAGTTCACTCAGGTACTGTGGTTCGAGACCATTCAGTGTTTTAAAGGTCAATAGTAGTACTTTATAATCAATACGAAATTTGATTGGGAGCCAGTGCAGTGTGGATAAGGCAGGGGTGATGTGGTCATATTTTCTAGTTCTCGTAAGGACAAAATGCTGCTGCATTTTGAACTAACTGGAGCTTGTTTATGCACTTATTGGAACATCCAGACAGTAAGGCATTACAATAATCCAACCTGGAGGTAACGAAAGCATGAACTAGTTTTTTCTGAGTCATGTAGTAACATTTCTGAGATGAAAGAAAGTTATCTGGGTAATGTTATCAATGTGAGTTTTGAATGAAAGACTGGGGTCAATAATCACTCTGAGGTCTTTTACTGCTGCACATAAAGAAACAGAAAGGCCATCCAGAGTTACTGTGTAATCAGAAAACTTACTTCTAGCTGCATGTGGTATGAGTATAAGCACTTCAGTCTTGTCAGAGTTAAGCAGAAGGAAACTAATATGCATCCAGTGTCTAATGTCCTTTCCACATTTCTCAATTCTATTAAGCTGATGGCTCTCATCAGGTTTTGCAGAAACATACAACTGTGTGTCATCAGCATAACAGTGGAAACTAATACAATGTTTACGAATAATATCACCCAGAGGTAACATGTATAAAGAAAAAAGCAGTGGACCCAAGACAGAACCTTGTGGAACACCAAACTTTACCTCAGTATGTCTAGAAAAATCACCATTTACATCAACATACTGATAGCGATCAGTTAAATAAGACCTGAGCCAGGAGAGGGCTGTTCCCTTAACTCCCACAACATTTTCTAGTCTATCCAGAAGAATGGAATGATCAATGATATCAAATGCTGCACTAAGGTCAAGCAATACAAGCAGTGAGAGACAGCCCTGATCAGACGCCAACAGTAGGTCGTTTAGTACTTTAACCAGCGCTGTCTCTGTGCTATGATGAGGTCTAAATCCTGACTGATACATTTCATGGATGTTATTCCTATGTAAATATGAGCATAACTGCTGTGCCACAGCTTTTTCAAGGATCTTGGAGATAAAGAGGAGGTTTGATATTGACCGATAATTGGACAGCTGACAGGGATCAAGGTCAGGTTTTTTTAATCAGGGGTTTGATAACTACTAGTTTAAAGGATTTGGGTACATAGCCAATCGTAAGAGAAGAATTTATTATTTTTAGAAACGGTTAAATTACTTCAGGTATTATCTGTTTGAATAGACGTGTAGGTAAGGGATCTAGTCCACAAGTTGAGGCTTTTGATGCCGAGATTAATGAAAGTAATTCAGTTTCTTTTAGGGGAGTAAAAAATTCTAATTGATGATCTTATACAGTTATATTGTTAACAACAGGGTCACTTACATTGTCTGACCTTAAATAAGTAGTTTGAATTTTTTGTCTTATATTCTCAATTTTGTCATTAAAAAAAATCATGAAATTGTTGCTACTCCATACTACAGGTGTGCATGTGTCTGTAGTGGACTTATTCCTGGTTAATTTTGTTACAGTATTAAATAGGAATCTAGGATTATTTTTGTTATCTTCTATTAGGGAGGAGAGATATGTTGATCTAGCAGCACTATGAGCTTTCCTATACTTCAGGAAGCTCTCCTTCCATGCTAATTTGAACACTACCAATTTTGTTTGATGCCATTTACATTCCAATTTTTGAGTGGTCTGTTCTAATATGCGAGTGTCATCATGATACCAGGGTGCTAATTTTTTTGTCTCTGACCATTTTCCTTTTAAGAGGAGCTACATTATCTAAAGTATAACAGAACATTGACTCTAAGCATTCAGTTGCCTGATCAAGTTCTGCAGGGGCTGACAGTGACCCAATCAAAGTTGATAACTCTGGGAAATCATTTATAAAGCTCTGTGCAGTAGTTGACGTGAATGTATGTTTAATACAGTAGCGTGGTGAGGTGCATATATTATTACTCAGACATATTTTGAAAGAGATGAGACAATGATCTGAGATAACTTCAGACTGTGGAAGTATGACTATATTTTCTACATTTAACCCGAATGTTAGTCTTAAATTGAGGGTGTGACCACAATTATGGGTCGGTCCTATGACATTCTGATTAATCCCTACTGAATCCAAACTGGACACAAATGCTGTTTTCAAAGGGTCTTCTGGGTTATCAAAGTGAATATTAAAATCTCCGACAACTAAAGCTTTGTCTAAGGAAATAACCAGATCTGAGATAAAATCTGCAAATTCAGAAAGAAACTCAGAATATGGCCCCAGTGGCCTGTCATAATAAGTAACGGAATTAACTGGGTAGACTTATTTTTCGAGGCTACATACATTATATGAGTATGAAGAAGTTTAAATGTATTAAATTTATAACCAGGTTTTTGTGTTATACCTAGATAATCATTAAAAATAACTGCAACACCTCCTCCTCTGCCAGTTAGACAAGGCTGGTGTATATAACTGTATCCAGGAGGACTTGCTTCATTTAATGCTATAGATTCATTTGGCTTAATCCATGTTTCAGTTCAACAAAGTACATTAAACTCCTGATCAGTAATGAATTCATTAGTGTTTTAGATGTAAGAGATCTAATATTTAATAGCCCCACCTTTAGATCAAAGTCAAAGTGAACTTTATTGTCAATCAGACCATGTAACAGAATTACACAGAGGATTGAAATTGTGTTTCCCCAAACTCCAAATGTGCAGTATTAATAAAAATAAAAAAATTGACACACAACTAAACATAAAAGTGCACACAGACATCAACAGATAAGCAAATTAACACAACATATAGACAGACAGTGGGCATACAGTTCCCAGAATATTCACAGTGATCCAGAAATGTAGTCAAGTTTGAGGTAATGTAGTCCAGAATTGTAGGTCCAGAAATGTAGTCCAGAAATGTAGTCAAGTTTGAGGTAATGTAACCCCAGAATTGTTGGTCCAGAAATGTAGTCAAGTTTGAGGTAATATAGTCCAGAATTGTAGTTCCAGAAATGTAGTCCAGAAATGTAGTCAAGTTTGAGGTAATGTAGTCCAGATATTGTAGTTCTAGAAATGTAGTCCAGAAATGTAGTCAAGTTTGAGGTATGTTACTAGGGTGCAATAGTACAAGGATACAATAATACAAGGTGCAGTATGGTAAAGTGCAGAATAGCAGCATGGAGATAAATAAGTATTGTAAACTTGTATCTTCTTGTGCAAAAAAGAATATTGGCATATGTGCATATAAAGAGCATTGTATAGACATTGAGTTTACTGTTTAGACAGTTTGCTGGTCTTGTGGGGGTTATGTTCTTGGAGTTTTCATGAGTGAGTTGAGCAGTCCTGATGGCCTGTGGGAAAAAGCTGTTGCTGAGTCTGGTAGTCCTGCAACGCATGTTGCTGTAGCACTTGCCAGATGGTAGGAGGGTAAACAGTTCGTGTGCAGGGTGGGTGGGGTCTTTGATGTTGATGGCTCTTTTGTGGCAGCGGGATGAGTATAGGTCCTGGATGGATGGTTGGGCTGATTTGGTGATCATCTCTGCTGTCCTCGCCACCCTCTGTAGGGCCTTCTGGTCAGCAACAGGGCAGCTGCCATACCAGACTGAGAGACTGCTGGTGAGGATGCTCTTAATGGCACCCTTGTAGAAGATGGTGAGTGCAGAAGGGGGGAGGTTGGCTCTCCTCATCCTGCATAGGAAGTAGAGGCGTTGCTGTGCTTTCTTGACAAGGGAGGTGGTGTTAGTTGTCCATGTCAGGTCATCTGTGATGTGCACCCCCAGGAACTTGGTGCTTTTCACTGATTCCACAGCACTGCCATTGATAGTTAGGGGTGTGTGTGATGTGATTTTTCCTGAAGTCCACAGTTATTTCCTTTGTTTTATTGACACTGAGGTGTAGATTGTTGATGTCACACCAGTTGATGAATTGGTGTACCTCCTCTCTGTAGGCTGAGTCATCGTCATTGCTGATGAGGCCCACCACTGTTGTGTCATCTGCAAACTTGATGATGTGGTTCGAGTTGTGTCTGGCACAACAGTCATGGGTCATCAGTGTGAACAGCAGAGGACTCAGCACACATCCCTGGGGGACCCCAGTGTTCATGATGGTGGTCTCTGAGGAGTTTTTGCCAACTCTTACTGTCTGTGGGTGAGAAAGTCCAGTAGCCAGTTGCATAGCGGGGTGCTGATGCCTATAGCACTGAGTTTATTCACCAGGTGTTGTGGGATGATTATGTTGAAGGCGGAGCTGAAGTCGATGAACAGCATCTGCACGTAACTGTTTTTGTTTTCCAATGAGCCAGGCTGATGTGAAGTGCTGTTGCTATGGTGTCATCAGTGGAGCATTTGGCACAGTATGCAAACTGGAATGGGTCAAATGTGGTGGGTAGGCTGGATGTTATATGGGCCTTGACCAGCCTTTCAAAGCACTTCATCATGATGGGAGTGAGTGCTATGGGCCGGTAGTCATTCAGTGTTGTGACTGGGGATTTCTTGGGTAGTGGTATGATGGTGGTGGCTTTGAAGCATGGTGGTGGCTTTGAAGCATGCTAGTAAAATGGCTTGGCTCAGAGAGGTGTTGAAGATATCTGTGAGAACATCTGTAAGTGAGTCAGCACAGTCTCTAAGCACATGTCCAGGTATATTGTCAGGACCAGCAGCTTTCCTGGGGTTCACCTTTTGAAGGGTCCTCTGCATGTTAGCAGGGTCCAGGTGAAGTGTTACATTATCCGAGCAGTGAGGGGCTTTTGTTGGTGTGGTGGTGGTGTTTTCTTCAAACTGGCTGAAGAAGGTGTTAAGTGAGTTTAGGAAGTCTGTGCTGTCCTCACACAGTGGGGGTATTGGCCTGTAATCGGTTACTGACTGGATGCCTTGCCATAGGCGTCTGGGGTCTTTTGTGTCAGTGAAGTGTGATTGGATTTTCTGTCCATAGGCACACTTGGCTGCTCTCATGCCCTGGTTCAAGTTGGCCCTAGCAGTTCTAAGAGCTTCTTTGTCCCTGGACTTGAAAGCAGTATTCCATGCTCTCAGGAGGTCACATCTGACGGTCACATCTTCCATGCATTTGGATATGTATCCTGTCGCAGACTCAGCGTATTCTGTTATGTTGACATGCTGGTTGGTAGTGGCAGCCTCCCTAAATACATTCCAGTCTGTGCAGTCAAAACAGTCCTGAAGAGCTGAGGTAGCGCCCTCTGGCCATGTTCTGATCTGTTTCACAGATGGCTTGTTCCTGGTTAGCAGTGGTCTGTAAGCTGGAATTAGCCTAACAGAGAGATAGTCTGAGTTTCCCAGGTGGGGGTGGGGAACAACTCTGAATGCCTGTTTAATGTTTGTGTAGACCTGGTCAAGAGTGTTCTCTCCCCTAGTTGCAAAGTCCACATGTTTATGATAATGTGGGAGTACTGTCTTCAAATTGGCCTGATTGAAATCACCAGCAATTATATAGACAGAGTCTGGGTTAGAGTCCTGCACTGAGCTCACAGACTGATACAATGTAGACAATGCGTCCTTTGTGTTCACACAGGGAGGAATGTACACAGCTGTAATGTTGATGGCTGAGAATTCTCTTGGCAAGTAGACTGGACAACATTTAACTGTTAGAAATTCTATGCCCTCACAACAGTGACTTGAGATAACTTTGACATTAGTACACCAGTTGTTATTGATGAAAATGCACACACCACCTCCCCGAGATTTACCGCTGAGAGAGTGGCTCCTGTCCGCCCGGAACGCTGTTAGTCCATCCACCTGAATGGCGTTGTCTGGAACGGTGTGATTAAGCCACATCTCAGTGAGGATGATGGGTCTGCAGTCTCTCACCTTTCTTTGTGTAATTAAATCCAGTCTGAGGTAGTCCATTTTGTTTTCCAGTGAATGAACACTGGATAGCAGGATTGAAGGAAGTTCAGGTCTGTACGGTTTAGCTTTTAGTCTGGCGCTGATACCCGCTCGACTGCCCTGCTTGCTGGGTCTAGCACACCGCTTGCAACGCATGCTAGGTCTCTCCCACCGCTTGCGTCGCCTCCAGTGTCAGCTGGTGGCAGGAGGAGAGTCCGCTGCCTTGCAGGCCCCTGGGTCTTACCGGTGTAGAATGCCTAGCTCACCGAGTGCTTTGGGTTCCAAAGCCATCATAACTCTGGAAAGATTGTTTGAAAAGTTGGAGTTTCATAGTCCAAGTAGTAAGCTTCTGTTGTAGTGTGGCAA
This sequence comes from Neoarius graeffei, assembly GCF_027579695.1. Taxonomy (NCBI): domain Eukaryota; kingdom Metazoa; phylum Chordata; class Actinopteri; order Siluriformes; family Ariidae; genus Neoarius; species Neoarius graeffei. The sequence continues at coordinate 77,245,771 of NC_083570.1, forward strand.
ACAGGTCAGTATGATCTAATTTTATATTGATTAGGTTACTGGAACAAACTCTCTGAATATTTCTACCTTTTTGTTTAGCTCGGGAAACAGACACAGTCTCAATGTAGTGGACCCTGAGTGATGACTCTGTACAGCTAGCAGACAGTCAGTTTAGCCTGTTCGTCTGCTCCCTGGCCTTGGCTCTGGATTGTCAGAAATTAACTAGCCTCTTCTGAGACTATGACCTATGCTGCAGGAAATGAGAGCAGCACCTTCCCGAGTGGGATGGATACCATCCCGCCCTAACAGGCCAACAGTGCCCTTAAAATTAGCCCAATTATCTAGAAAGCCCACACTGTTTTCAGAGCACCACCTGGACAACCAGCAGTTCAGCGACCATAACCTGCTGTAAGCTACATCACCACGCTGCATTGGGATGGGGCCAGAGCATACTCCAGCATCAGACATCGCCTTCGCTAATTTAAACACCTCTACAAAGTTACTCTTTGTAACCTCAGACTGACAAAGGCATATATCATTAGCTCCTGCATGGATAACTATCTTTGAGAACCTGTGCTTGCCTAGGACCCTAAGATTACCTGCTATGTCCAGCACCCTCTGTTTGGGCCAAGCACCCCTCCAGTGGCTCCACCACATGAAGGATGCCAATGCACAGATCACCTATTGGTATCTCACCCTCCAGCCATTTAAGTTCGAGGTGGTCCATAGGCCGGGGGCGCAGATGGTGGTGGCGGACTTCTTGTCCCGTTGGGGGGGGGGGGGGGGGTGTCTGCTGCAGGCCGGACGGCTCCCCAGCCTGAGTTGGGCAGTGGGGGTATGTGGCAGTGGGGGCGTGGCCAAGCATCAGTTTGTGAATGAAGGGTGGGGCTGGGGAAGGTGAGTTGTTAAGTCATTACACCTGATGTCAATTAATGTGTGTTTTTGTTGGGATGGTGGAGCATAAAAGGAGGGGGGAGAGAAGAGAAGAGGTCTCTCCCAACCAGAACACGTGTGTGTGTGTGTGTGTGTGTGTGTGTGTGTGTGTGTGTGTGTGTGTGTGTGTGTGCACATGTGTATGGGTGCATGAGCAAAGCTGGAAAGCTGAACAAAATCACTAAAAATAAAGTGTATGTGTGAACATCAACACTCGCCTGCTGTGTTTCTGTGCTCCACCAACATCAGGATCTGTCACAACATCATTATCGGAGAAATAGCTAGAATAAAAGCAAAAATCAGCAACAGTGGCAAGTAATTACAACACTAAAATATTTTTCACCATCAGAACTAAATAAATGGAATGTGAGAGTCTGTAGTAATGTAATAAAATGTTTACTTGTCAAGAGAAGGGGTTATCTAAAATCATTCATTCTATCTGCAATGAAGAACATGGAATGAACTGCAGGCTCAAACCCTTATAGTGCAGATTTTTTGTGCAACTCAGCCAAAATAGTGTGGTTAACCCAGTGGTTTTCATCATGATGTAGCTGATAGTACAGTCCTGTCTGGACCAGGCCATTTGAGGCTACTTTCTTCTTATCTGGAATTACTAGGTTACTCTTGGGTGAGCCTTGTGGTGAGCCTCGAGTTAACTTCATATTCTGTCTCAGATGATGGCCTTTCAAAGCTACCAAACATGCAAGAATGGCAAAGAGACCTGAGAAGCCTGATGTGATGATAACTGACATGATAATGCATCTGCCTGTGCTCAGAAACATTCTACAGAATACAGATCACCAGAGTACAGTCAGGACTGGGGGACAAACATATCGATAGCCTTTAGTCTAGAAAGACTCCTAAGAATTCTGAAATTAGCCAATATTTATGATTTCATCGCTGACACCAGTAGAACACAAATTGCATTTGCTCAATGATTTATTTACCTGATGCACACCGATCAGCAATAAAATTAAAATCTCTGAGAGGTAAAGTGAATTACATTGATTATGTTGTTACTATCGCGCCTATCAAGGGGTGGGGGATGTATGAGGCAGCAAGAGAATAGTCAGTTCCTGAAGTTGATGCGTTGGAAGCAGGAAAAAATGGGCAAGTGTAAGGACCTGAGTGACTTTGACAAGGGTCAAATTGTGATGGCTCGTATCAAATAAACCTGCTGGCGAATACAGTTTATTTGTATGTAACTTTGGTTCTTTATTAACTCTGTGTATAACACATAGAGCACAAGAAGTGGGCTTTTGTACAACTGAACTCTTCCTATAAGTTCTGATCTGGCTGCCTCACAGGCCGCTCTCTGATTGGACACTGAAGCTGTCCATCTACGGTAATTACTATTAAACACAATACCATGACATCTTCCCTCTGGAAGATATAGGATATAAACAACAGTGGCATATGCAACATCTTTTTTTCTTTCCCTTTTCACAAGGGAAGTAGAACTATTCCAGTTCCTTCTTAACTTCACATTCTATTTGTGACTACTTACAGAATTTTTTTTCTTTTACTCAATTAACAAGAACAAAATTAAACTCAATCTTATTCTTAGATATCCATTCTTATCACAGGCTTACACACTCTGCCAAACCAGGTCACTGCTAGTCCTTCTTGTGTTATTGTCAGTCCTTTGCTATTATTTTCACTCAGACCTTGACCAAAACCTTGTTGTGGTGTTTCTTTTGTTGGCTCTGTGTCCACTTGCCCCATCTGTGTTCTACTTTTCTGCTCCTGGCAGCACCAGTTGTAGATGTTGCTTGTTTCTTCTCACCTCTCCTCCCCTTGGTGACTTCACTTGGTAGGAGTGCTGTGTGTAGCTTTCCTGAACAATAGATGCTGGGCCTTTCCATGTCTTTTCTTCATACAACTTTGACAGGACCTGATCTCCTGGCTGTAACTGTGGTAAGTCTTTTACTCTGTGTCTCCTGTTGAAGTAGAATGCCTGTTGTTGTTTAGCCTCCTCATCCCTGCACCAAATGAGGGCTTGGCCAGGCCACTTTGGAATCAGGTTCATCTTGAGTGATGGCAGTGTGGTCCAGATCTTATGACCCATGAGCATTTCGTACAGGGCTTACTCCCATAACAGTTGCTGGTGTTGCTCTGTAACACATTAGAGCTAGCAGTGTTAGGGTTTTGCTGGGATTCGAACCTGGGTCGTTGGTGTGATAATCCAGCAAACCCCCACTAGGCCACCAGGGGGATGACTCAAATGCAGAGGCATGAGGTGGAAGTAGAAAAAGTATCAAAAAGGTTTATTTACAATATGTACAAAAAATATCCAAAAAGTAAAAATACAAAAACGCTCAGAAGATATAAGGGAAAAAAAATCCAAAAGTACAAAACAAAAGCCAAAAAAACAGAAAAGAAAAGGCAAAAATACCAAAGCTCAGAAGATCCAAAAAACACAGTAACTACTAGGTCCAAAAGAAAAGCAAAATGCAAAATAAAGAACATGGTACAGAGGAGACTGGAGATAAACATAACACAAAGACTCCGTGACAAGAGGACTGAACTCAGGGGGGATAAATACACAAACTAAATTGATCACAGGTGAAGATAATCAGGACTAAACAGGCAATTAACACAAACACAAAACACAGGAACAGTGGCGGCCTCTAGAGGCCAAAATAAACATGACATGAAAAGGAAATAACAGCGGCCTCTAGAGGCCAAAACAGTCCTAGTCCTAACAGGACCCCCCCTCTAGGAGCGTCTCCTGACGTTCCCAGGGCGATCCGGATGGGCCGAATGGAAGTCCCGACACAGTTCTTTATCTAGGACATCCCGAGCAGGAACCCAGCAGCGCTCCTCAGGACCATAGCCCTCCCAGTCCACCAGATATTGCAACCCGCCACGGACCCGGTGGGAGTCAAGCAGGCGATGCACAGTGAACACAGTCTGACCCTGGAAGATGCGGGGGGGTGGGGGGTTCCTAGGGGCAGGGGCATACGTAGACATCAGTACGGGCCGCAACAGGGAAACATGGAAAGTGGGGTTGATCCTCAGAGTCCGGGGCAACTGGAGCCGGTAGGAGACAGGGTTCACCCTGGGCACCACCTTGAAGGGGCCAATGTAGCGAGGAGCAAGCTTGTGGTTCTCCACCCACAGCGTAAGGTCCTTAGTGGACAGCCAAACCCGCTGCCCAGGGCGGAAAGCATGTGCAGGTCTTCTATGGTGGTTGGCCTGAGTCTGGCTGGTTCTGGAGGTCTGTATGAGGGTCTTCCTGACCTTGCTCCAGGTCTTGCAACACCGTCTCACATATTGGTTGACCGAGGGCACCCCCGCGTCCTCCTCCTGGTCCGGGAACAGAGGTGGCTGGAACCCGAATTGGCACAGGAATGGCGACAGCTTGCTGGCCGATGACTGCAGGGTGTTGTGGGCGTACTCTGCCCATGGCAGCCAGGTGCTCCACGATGTCGGGTTATCCATAGCCAGGCCTCGCAGGGTGGTTTCCAGGTCCTGGTTGAGCCTCTCCGTCTGACCATTGGACTGTGGGTGAAACCCAGAGGAGAGGCTGGCAGAAGCTCCGATGACCTTGCAGAACCCATGCCACACTCGGGAGGAGAACTGGGGCCCTCGGTCTGAGACGATGTCCTGTGGAAGACCAAAGACTCGGAAGACATGATTAAACATAAGTTTCGCTGTTTCAAGAGCAGAGGGGAGTTTGCACAGTGGTATGAAGCGGCAGGCCTTGGAGAATCTGTCAACTATGACCAAAATGACCGTGTTACCTTGTGACTCAGGGAGACCCGTGATGAAGTCGACTGCCACGTGGGACCAGGGACGCCAGGGAATGGTCAGAGGATGCAGGAGACCCTGGGGACGCTGTCGTGGGTTCTTGGTTCTGGTGCAAACCTCACAGGACAGGACAAATGACCTTACTTCCTTCTCCATGTAAGGCCACCAGAAGCGTCTTTTCAGGAAGTCCAGGGTCCTCTGAGCTCACAGGTGGGTGGTGAGAGGGGAAGAGTGACCCCACTGGAGAACCTTGGCCTGGGCTTGATGTGGGACGTACAAGAGGCCCGGTGGCCCTGTCCCAGGACCGGGGTCCTGGCGTTGAGCTCGTCGGACAGCCTCCTCAATACCCCAGCGGACAGGGGCCACAATCCGGGACACAGGGATAATAGGCCCGACTTCATTCTCCCTGTTAGTGGCAGAGAACAGCCTGGACAGTGCATCAGGTTTGGTGTTCTTGGAGCTGGGGCGGTACGAGAGGGTGAAGTCAAACCGACTGAAAAACAGGGCCCACCTAGCCTGTCAAGGGTTCAGTCTCTTGGCTTGCTGGAGGTACTCCAGGTTCTTGTGTTCAGTCCAAACCAGGAATGGATGTTGCGCTCCCTCCAGCCAGTGCCTCCACTCCTCAAGGGCCAGTTTGACCGCTAGCAGTTCCCAATCCCCCACATCGTACCGGGACTCCGCAGGACTCAGGCGGTGGGAGAAGTAAGCGCAGGGGTGCAGCTTTCCTTCCTAACGTTGAGAGAGCACTGCGCCGACACCACTGTCCGAGGCGTCCACCTCCACGATGAATGGTTGGGAGGTGTCCGGGAGGACCAGAATGGGTGCCATGCAGAAGCGGTCCTTGAGGTCTTTGAACACCTTTTCCGCCTGAGGAGACCAGACATAAGAGCCACCTGTCCCTTTGGTAAGGTCTGACATGGGTGCTGCTACAGAACTGAAGTTCCTGATGAACTTGCGGTAGAAGTTAGCGAATCCTAAGAACCACTGAACCTCCTTAACGGACTTGGGAGTAGGCCAGTCCCGGACGGCCAGGGTCTTGGCAGGGTCCATTTGGAGTTGGCCTGTCCGTACAATAAATCCCAGAAAGGAGACCTCGGGAACATGAAATTCGCATTTCTGGGCCTTGGCGAACAGATTGTTCTGTAGCAGCCTCTGGAGAACCTGGCGGACATGGTGGCGGTGCTCCTGCACGGTCTTGGAAAAGATAAGGATGTCGTCGAGGTAGACAAAAACGTACTGTTTAATCATGTCCCTTAAGACGTCATTGATTAGGGCTTGAAAAACAGCTGGTGTGTTGGTGAGTCCGAAGGGCATCACCTGGTATTCGTAGTGCCCAGACGGGTTGTTAAAGGCAGTCTTCCACTTGTCTCCCTGTCGGATACGGATGAGGTGGTATGCATTCCGTAGGTCCAACTTGGTGAAGATGGTGGCGCCTTGGAGCAGGTCGAAAGCAGTGGACATCAGCGGAAGGGGATATCGGTTGCGCACAGTGATCTTGTTCAGGCCCCTGTAGTCAATACATGGTCGGAGCCCCCCATCCTTCTTGCCGACAAAGAAGAAGCTGGCACCAGCAGGTGAGGTGGAGGGTCGATTGAACCCAGAGACCAGGGCGTCTTTGAGGTATTCCTCCATGGCCTTGCGTTCTGGCTGAGAGAGGGAAAACAGTCTGCCTCGAGGAGGGGTAGTCCCAGGGAGCAAGTCGATGGCACAGTCGTAGGCCCGGTGCGGAGGAAGAACGGCGGCCCTGCTCTTGCTGAATACCTCCTTGAGATCCCAGTACTCTGTGGGAACTTGAGATAACTCGGTGAGATCAGGGGGCTCGGCAGGAGACACAGGAGAGCTAGAGAGCAGACAAGAGGCATGGCATGCAGGGCCCCATTCCACAACCTGGCTTGTTACCCAGTCTATGCGAGGGTTGTGGCGAGTAAGCCAAGGAAGGCCTAGAATAACTGGGAACTCAGGTGAAGGAATCAGGTGCAGGGATATTTCTTCCTTGTGACCTTGAGACTGGAGGAAGACTGGAGAAGTAACTTGGGTGACTCTTCCATCACCTAATGCTTGGCCATTGAGGGCAGACACAGACAGTGGGACTTCAAGAGGTGCAGTCGGAATATTGACGCTTTGGGCGAAGTGAATATCCATAAAGTTCCCAGCCGCCCCTGAGTCTAACAAAGCTTGACAAGAGTGGACAGACTCACCCCAGGAGATGGAGACCGGGATGTAGATTCCTTGGCCAGGGAGTCTGGGAGAGAGGGTAGGCCCCGTCACAACCCTCCCTCGGCTGGACAGGGCGGTCCTTTTCCCAAGAGTTCAGGACATGATGCTCGGAAGTGACCAGGCTTGCCACAGTAGATGCAGCACTTGTCCCTCCTTCTGCGCTCCCTCTCAGATGCGGAGAGGCGAGTACGACCCACTTGCATGGGTTCTGGACAGTCACTGAAGGAGGTAGACGGTCTCCAGGTAGAGGTAGGGAGGCTGGGGGGGCTCAAGGCTTGGTGGCGTTCTCTCATCCTGTTGTCCAGACGAATAGCATGTGAGATGAGGGTTTCGAGGTCACTTGGGCATCCAATAGAGGCCAGACCGTCCTTGATGGGGTCAGACAGACCATGGTGGAAGGCTGACACCAGGGCAGTCTCGTTCCATCCACTTACTGCTGCGAGCGTCCAGAACGAGATGGCGTAATCTGCGACGCTTCCTCCTTGCCGGATGGACATGAGCTTTCAGGCTGCGTCAGTACTGATGTCCGCCTGATCGAAGACCCGAAGCATCTCTTCAGAAAACAGCTGGAAATCAAGGCACTCAGGTCCCTGTCTTTGCCAGATAGCAGTAGCCCAGGCTCGCGCCTTACCAGCTAATAAGGTGATCACAAAGGCAATCTTGCGGCGATCCGTAGTGTAGGTGGTAGGCTGAAGCTCAAAGATGAGTTGACACTGGGTAAGGAACTCTCGGCATTCACTGTGCTTGCCATCGTACCTCTGTGGTGCAGGAAGGCTGGGTTCGTGAGGTGAAGAAGGCAGCATGGCAGGAGGCACAGGAGCAGGAGCGGGAGCTGGATCAGGAGATGCAGGCAGAGATGTCAGCTGTGCCAGGGTTTTCCCAATTTGCTGAAGCAGTTCCTCATGGTGAGCAAGGGCCTCACGTTGGCTGGTGAGCGTACGTCCATGAGCGTCCATGGTCGCTCCGAAGCATGTCAAAGCTGCTGTAATTCCCTGAAGGTTGGCCGGGTAGACAGTTGAAGCAGCCTCTGCTGAGTCGGTCATGACGGAGTCTTTCTGTTAGGGTTTTGCTGGGATTCGAACCTGGTTCGTTGGTGTGATAATCCAGCAAACCCCCACTAGGCCACCAGGGGGATGACTCAAATGCAGAGGCGTGAGGCGGAAGTAGAAAAAGTATCAAAAAGGTTTATTTACAATATGTACAAAAAATATCCAAAAAGTAAAAATACAAAAACGCTCAGAAGATATAAGGGAAAAAATAAAAAATCCAAAAGTACAAAACAAAAGCCAAAAAAACAGAAAAGAAAAGGCAAAAATACCAAAGCTCAGAAGATCCAAAAAACACAGTAACTAATAGGTCCAAAAGAAAAGCAAAATGCAAAATAAAGAACACAGTACAGAGGAGACTGGAGATAAACATAACAGCACAAAGACTCCGTGACAAGAGGACTGAACTCATCTCATCTCATCATCTCTAGCCGCTTTATCCTTCTACAGGGTCGCAGGCAAGCTGGAGCCTATCCCAGCTGACTACAGGTGAAAGGCGGGGTACACCCTGGACAAGTCGCCAGGTCATCACAGGGCTGACACATAGACACAGACAACCATTCACACTCACATTCACACCTACGGTCAATTTAGAGTCACCAGTTAACCTAACCTGCATGTCTTTGGACTGTGGGGGAAACCGGAGCACCCGGAGGAAACCCACGTGGACATGGGGAGAACATGTAAACTCCACACAGAAAGGCCCTCGCCGGCCCCGGGGCTCGAACCCAGGACTGTCTTGCTGTGAGGCGACAGCGCTAACCACTACACCACCGTGCCGCCCCAGGACTGAACTCAGGGGGTATAAATACACAAACTAAATTGAACACAGGTGAAGATAATCAGGACTAAACAGGCAATTAACCCAAACACAAAACACAGGAACAGTGGCAGCCTCTAGAGGCCAAAATAAACATGACACGAAACGGAAATTACAGCGGCCTCTAGAGGCCAAAACAGTCCTAGTCCTAACAAGCAGTGGATCTTCTTGCTTGAGAATGCGCTTCACCATTTGAACAGCACGCTTCACCATTTGAACGGCATGCTCCACATGCCCATATCCTTGAGGGCTTTATGGAATGGGCGTAGTGGGCTCAATATCATACTGCTCACAAAAGTCTTTCCAGGCCTTACTGGTGTATTGAGGACCATTGTCACTGACTATCTGCTCAGGAATGCCAAATCTTTCAAATGTGGATTTCATTGACCTCACAACCTGGTCTATTGTGGTAGCTGGTACAGTGGTGCTTGAAAGTTTGTGAACCCTTTAGAATTTTCTATATTTCTGCATAAATATGACCTAAAGCATCATCAGATTTTCACACAAGTCCTAAAAGTAGATAAAGAGGACCCAGTTACACAAATGAGACAAAAATATTATACTTGGTCATTTATTTATTGAGGAAAATGATCCAATATTACATATCTGTGAGTGGCAAAAGTATGTGAACCTCTAGGATTAGCAGTTAATTTGAAGGTGAAATTACATCTCAGGTGTTTTCAATCAATGAGATGACAATCAGGTGTGAGTGGGCACCCTGTTTTATTTAAAGAACAGGGGTCTATCAAAGCCTGATCTTCACAACACATGTTTGTGGAAGTGTATCATGGCACGAACAAAGGAGATTTCTGAGGACCTCAGAAAAAGCATTGTTGATGCTCATCAGGCTGGAAAAAGCTACAAAACCATCTCTAAAGAGTTTGGACTCCACCAATCCACAGTCAGACAGATTGTGTACAAATGGAGGAAATTCAAGACCATTGTTAGCCTCCCCAGGAGTGGTCGACCAACAAAGATCACTCCAAGAGAAAGGCGTGTAATAGTCACCAAGGTCACAAAGGACCCCAGGATAACTTCTAAGCAACTGAAGGTCTCTCTCACATTGGCTAATGTTAATGTTCATGAGTTCACCATCAGGATAACACTGAACAACAATGTTGTGCATGGCAGGGTTGCAAGGAGAAAGCCACTGCTCTCCAAAACGAGATTGCTGCTCGTCTGCAGTTTGCTAAAGATCACATGGACAAGCCAGAAGGCTATTGGAAAATGTTTTGTGGATGGATGAGACCAAAATAGAACTTTTTGCTTTAAATGAGAAGCATTATGTTTGGAGAAAGGAAAACACTGCATTCCAGCATAAGAACCTTATCCCATCTGTGAAACATGGTGGTGGTAGTATCATGGTTTGGGCCTGTTTTGCTGCATCTGGGCCAGGACGGCTTACCATCATTGATGGAACAATGAATTCTGAATTATACCAGTGAATTCTAAAGGAAAATGTCAGAACATCTGTCCATGAACTGAATCTCAAGAGAAGGTGGGTCATGCAGCTAAACAATGACCCAAAGCACACAAGTCATTCTACCAAAGAATGGTTAAAGAAGAATAAATTTAATGTTTTGGAATGGCCAAGTCAAAGTCCTGACCTTAATCCAATTGAAATGTTGTGGAAGGACCTGAAGCGAGCAGTTCATGTGAGGAAACCCAGCAACATCCCAGAGTTGAAGCTGTTCTGTATGGAGGAATGGGCTAAAATTCCTCCAAGCTGGTGTGCAGGACTGATCAACAGTTACCAGAAATGTTTAGTTGCAGTTATTGCTGCACAAGGGGGTCACACCAGATACTGAAAGCAAAGGTTCACATACTTTTGCCACTCACAGATATGTAATATTGGATCATTTTCCTCAATAAATAAATGACTAAGTATAATATTTTTGTCTCATTTGCTTAACTGGGTTCTCTTTATCTACTTTTAGGACTTGTGTGAAAATCTGATTATGTTTTAGGTCATATTTCTGCAGAAATATAGAAAATTCTAAGGTGTTCACAAACTTTCAAGCACCACTGTACTGTAAGTGTATGATTTCTAAGTAGTGTGAGTAATAGTCTGATATCACGATATATTGTTTCCCTTTATATTCACATATGTCAGTGGCTATCTTTTGCCAAGGTTTCTCCAGCAGAGGTGTTGATTGTAATGGCTCTTTGCACTGAGTGCACCTGTTTGTCTGGCAAAAGTTGCATGTTTCCACTTTGTGTTTAAAGTCTGCTGATATCTTAGGCCAACACACCATTTCCTGTACACATTCTCTGCATTTTGACAGGCTTTGATGTCCCTTGTGTATACAGTCTCGTATTTCTGCTCTCAGGCATTTGGGAAATTACAATGCGACAGCCTAGTGTGATAAGACCCTCACATACCAATAATGAGTCTTTCATTGTGTAGTAGTCTTTAACATTGTCTGTGATGCTGCTCACTCATTTAGGCCATCCATCTCTAATCAACTTCTATAATGTTTTCAGCTGCTTATCCCCCAGTGTGGCTGTCCTTCTCATATGTTTGTTTATTTATTTAAAAGGGACAGTGTACATTAATTAACATGCTCATTTACATAAGCTATGTAAATGTACCAGATTTAGCCATACAGACTAAGGCCCAATCCCAATTCTAATTTCTACCCCTACCCCTCCCCCTTCCCCTTGGCCCTTCCCCTTGAAACTGAGCTACAAGGGATAGGGCTTGAAATTCAACCCCTACGTATTGGGATAGTCCTTCAACGATCGCATACATCATTGCGTACCTCCGTCAGCGTTTACGTTAGCAAAACGCGACCAAATGCGTCATTGGCTGCGACCAGCCGCTACAGTCAGAGCCAGAAATCTCTGCTGGCAGGGTGTGATTTGTTAACTAACACCACTGAATGGGATATCTTTGGCGCTTCGTGCACCACATCCGACAGAATGAGGTGTCAGAACACTCATGTAAACAATAAAAGCGAGAATAACAGAACAAAACGTATGCAGTCAAGCAACCGAAAACAATACTCACTCCCAAAGCTTTTTAGCAGCAGCTTGGATTTCAGAAATCACTGCTCATTCTCAGCTCGAAAGCGAATCAAGCGGCGTGTTTCCTCTGGATAACAACTTAAAACACGTAAATAATGGAGAAAATACATTTATGACAATCTTTCGCTGTGGGAACCGCCATCTTTCTGAAATCCACATGAAATCTCGCTGAAATCCGCATGGCATTGTGGGAAATCACTCAAACCCCTTCGTTCGGAGTCAGCTCCAGGAAAATCTCCGTTTGGAGGGGTACAGAAGCCCTACCCCTTCCCCTACCCCTCCGCGTTAACTGGGATTGGGATACCCCTACCCCTTCACGTGAACGCGCAAAA